>NC_086317.1:67595459-68863793 GCF_036172605.1 Pelobates fuscus | reverse complement strand
GTTTGCCTCGCGGCTAATACGCCCCTGGGCTTAACCCATTAATAAACATAGCAGTTTCTCTGAAACTGCTATGTTTATAAAAAAATGGGTTAACCCTAGCTGGACCTGGCACCCAGACCACTTCATTAAGCTGAAGTGGTCTGGGTGCCTAGAGTGGTCCTTTAAGGACACATGACATTTGTGACATGTCATGATTCCCTTTTATTCCAAATGTTTGGTCCTTAAGGGGTTAAAGGATCACTATAGGGTCAGGAACACAAACATGTATTACTGACCCTATAGTGTTAAACCCACCATTAAGGTGCCTTCTTCCCCTCTTAGTTTCCCTAAAAAGGAATAAAACTCACCTTATTTCCAGCACCGTGCAGGTGCGCTGGAGCTGGCCCTGCCCCCTTGATGACAAATGTGAAGTATTTCTTATGTGTCAGGAAAATGTAACTGTGAATATACTTAATATGCTTGTCTATGCTGTCGTGGCAAATCAGGCTTGTTTGTATTATCTTGCACGCTAAAAATAACAAATATAAAAATAAATATTATAAGTCTGCGCTCCAGTAAGCATTTATGGAGAGCAGTTGCCTGCGTTGTCTGTTCCAATCAATGGAACCACTTCCCTAAGATGTTGAGGTTGGAGACCAGTCACATAGCTACAAACCTTCATATTAATTACTGCTAAAATAAGTGATTAATACAAGTATTAACGAAGCGCAAGTGGTTGTGTTGTTTAGAGAATCCCTTTAAAGGAACAATCTTAGCATCATACTTACTACAGCTTACTGTAATGGTTATGGTGTCAGTAGCACCCTGGCACACCCACATCTAGCTTGCCGACCATTTTTAAATGTTTTACTTCTTACATGGCTTCTTCCGGGTGCTGCTCCCTGCTTTGACTACAAATGCTGGAAAGCCATAATTTCTTCAAGAAAAACATAGCTCATTGACTGAGAGCAATCAAGTTACGGTGCTTGGTCTATTCCTTTAAATATACTCTGAAATGACAAATAAACACAGTATCTGGGCTACTGCAGTAAAGTCTGAATGGGTGAACAGCAGCCTTGCCAACAAAATTAATTAAAGTGAATTTGAAACTGAACGATATCTCCTACTTCACAGCTGATAGAAGGATAGAAGGATGGGTAAAGAAATGTGTGTTTTGTTATTTTTGTCTGCTGGCTTTTAATTCCTAAGTTGGATAAGTAAACCATTTAATACTTTCCGTTCCTTCAGTGACCGTATCAGCTTTTTACAGACAAGGTGATACTTTGTATATCAGAGTTGGGATTTGGAGACAGTCCACAAAGCGTGAAAATGGACCCGTCCTGCCATACTCACCCAAAGCCCCACCATTACAATGAGATATGGCTAACAGGCGGTTATTGTTCCATGCTCCAGATTGGTTTCAGGTAACTTTCTTTACTGCTATCTGGGCAGTGATACCGCCTCTTCTCACGCATGCTGTGATGGGAGATGTTTGGGCAGAAGGTTGCGTAAGCTCCATCACCTGACCTGACTTTTCTCCACTGGTATCACATTAACACGAGGCAGATTAATCCGTTGGACTTTGAGACGTAGAGGAGACAGCACCCTGGTATCTCACAGCTCAGCCAACGTGTATTCACATTAACCACTCAGCCAAGATGGAAACTAGGCTTTGCAACTAAACAAACAAACAAAAACAAAGGAAAATTAAATATATATTCTCACTTGCACCCTAACTCACTCAACATCTTTAAGCAGAGGACAAGTGTCAGGAATCCTAGTGCAGTATATATTTTCCTATTCTCGGCTGCCTTTTCCTGAGGAAGCAATGCGCCATATCAAAACTAGTAGGAAGTTACACATTGCATTGCTCATCAGATAGCGAGATTGGGGGGTGTCATCCTCTATCTACTTTTATGATTTCCATTTCCATTAACTGTTGTAATACATATCAGCTTGGGTTCCAGATGGGGCGATTGATGGTAAATCTACACACATAGGTCAACCTAGCTCTTAGATTGTCTTTAGTGACATAGTAACAATGAACACTAGACTGAGATAGACTTGCAGGAAACGTGAATGTAGGTGTATATATGTGTGTAGCAGACCTTCTGACTGAGGGGTTACCTTAGATTTCCTGATTGATAAGTGGGGGGCATAATCCCTTAGGGTAAAGCATTCTCTTGCTGTTATTGTTGCCTGCAAAATGATGGCTTGTAATAGTGGAAAGATGAAGGAGAGACTGGATAATACCCTGCACTGTTCTACACAGCACCTACCCGCTGCTTGAGTTGCTTCTCATGCCTGATTTGGTGTGGTTTTCCTTAGCAATTGGGTGAACTGGTGCTGCCCATGAGATGTACTAAGATGCTGTCTGAGAGTGCGTTTTTCAGGTTAATCTTTTTAAGACAAGGTTAAGATGTCCGGTGTTTGGCTGACAGCCTAATATTCTCATGTCTGCTAGTGCCAGCTACACTGATAAAAAGGAACGTTAGTTTTCACTACACCTATCCAAAAAGTAGTGCCCTATGTAAGTTCATTATCTTAGCTATACTATAGTAGAGGTCAGCAACCTATGGCATGTGTGTCGTGCACAGCACTCAATGCTGCCGGAGCCAAACAGGAGTTCCAGTGAGACTTCAGCTATCTGCCAATTCAAACCTCAATTTATAAATTGCAGCACTTAGAGGTAGTGATCTCAAATGACTTCCTTCCAGCAACTGTGAATAGGAATCCGCCATGGAGTAGAGCAGTCCACAGCAGCTATCACAGCTCCTACACCTGATCTATACCTAATCAGCTCGGTCCTCACTGGACCCAGGGAAGCAACCCAAACTGCTAGATATACAGGGAGTTGCAGAAGAAGCCTCTCTCTCATACAAATAATACAAACAGACACACCACTGACAATCCACATACACACACACAACCCCACAAGCATCCTCTCACATGCAATACCTCAAGCAGCCCCACACATACACAGACCACCAAACACAGTAAGACATCTACACACGCAATTCCACAAACAACCCCATACACAGCCCACATTCATAGGTGAAAACTACTTAAGAACATAAACAATATAACAGCCGACATGCTCAAAAATAAAACGCTACCAAGCAATAGCAGCGCCCATAAATAACACATGCAGAATATATACACACCTCAATTTAAAAAATAGGACTGGTATGCCAAGGGACTTTAACATCCTAGATGTGACATTGTATCAGTGATCGGGTTGACAGGCTGTTACCGCAATCACGTAACTCCTATCGCAAACGATTGGCTTGTAGGGAACTGTGTGGGTTGTCAGGCGGTCTCCCTGATCGTATCTGGTGAGGTGAGTATAACTCCGGGTGGGGGGCTGCAAGGACACAGACATTAGGACGTGTCATTACACCTTAACATCATTAAAGCGCATGATACACGGGACCTGATGACATGCCCTAACGGTAACAATGGGCTGAGCTAAAGCCGTATAAAGCTAAAGACTATAATTGCCGACTATAGTGTCCCTGTAATGTATCACAGATATTATTTTCTACAATAGAAAACACTTCATAAGTCTGACCTTAAAAATGAGTTCTCAAACATGTGGTGAGATTCAGATTTGAATTTGAAAGAGTCCATACTATACATCTGAAACACTGTTTTGAGTGGAAAGTATATTTAAAAGAACCTCGTGGAAAGCACTTGTTTTAGAGGTGGCGCACTGGGCTAGCTACCTATGTTAAGTGGTGTAGGTTTCAAAGCAATCACTCAAGGGTCTGGCACCAGTAACTCTTTAGAGTTAAAGCTGCACTTTAAGATGGAGAACAGATGGTTTGCCACTTTCACATTCAGCTCAATATGGCTGTCAATTAGATTTTCTTCATTGGGACTAGTGATGTCGCGAACATGAAATTTTCTGTTCGCGAACAGCGAACGCGAACTTCCACAAATATTCGCGACCGGGCGAACCGCCATAGACTTCAATAGGCAGGCGAATTTTAAAACCCACAGGGACTCTTTCTGGCCACAATAGTGATTGAAAAGTTGTTTCAATGGGACTAACACCTGGACTGTGGCATGCCGGAGGGGAATCCATGGCAAAAATCCCATGGAAAATTGCACAGTTGATGCAGAGTCTGGTTTTAATCCATAAAGGGCCTAAATCACCTAACATTCCTAAATTGTTTGGAATAACGTGCTTTAAAACATCAGGTATGATGTTGTATCGATCAGGTAGTGTAAGGGTTACGCCCGCTTCACAGTGACAGACCAAACTCCCCGTTTAACGCACCGCAAACAACCGCAAACAGTCCATTTGCACAACCGCAAACTCCCCATTTGCACAAGGTTGGATACCAAGCTAGCCATGTCCCGTTCCTTGTCCTTACTGATGTCATTGGAGGTCTCTTCCTCCACCCAGCCACGTACAACACCAAGGGTGACAACAAGCCCCCTGTATTTTTTTTTTTTTAATGTACACTACTGTTACACCAGATAATGTATAATAAACACAGGTTACTGGCTATGGGAGGATAATGTATAATAAACACAGGTTACTGGCTATGGGGGATAATGTATAATAAACACAGGTTACTGGCTATGGGGATAATGTATAATAAACACAGGTTACTGGCTATGGGGAGAATAATGTATAATAAACACAGGTTACTGGCTATGGAGGATAATGTATAATAAACACAGGTTACTGGCTGTGGGAGGGATAATGTATAATAAACACAGGTTACTGGCTATGGGAGGATAATGTATAATAAACACAGGTTACTGGCTATGGGGGGATAATGTATAATAAACACAGGTTACTGGCTATGGGGGATAATGTATAATAAACACAGGTTACTGGCTATGGGGAGAATAATGTATAATAAACACAGGTTACTGGCTATGGAGGATAATGTATAATAAACACAAACACACACAAAAAAAATTATACAAAAAAAAAAGAATGCAGCTTCAGAATTAATCTAAATTGTATGCTGTCTAGGAGGTGGGAGGATCTGGGAGGGAGGGTCTGCTGCTGATTGGCTGGAATGTGTCTGCTGACTGTGAGGTACAGGGTCAAAGTTTATTCAATGATGACGAATAGGGGGCGGACCGAACATCGCATATGTTCGCCGTCTGTGGCGAATGCGAACACGCTATGTTCGCCAGGAACTATTCGCCGGCGGACCATTTGGGACATCACTAATTGGGACCCATCCATCCATGCAAACCCTCCCAGGTTCACTGTGAACATCACTGAGTAAAGTATCTGGACAGATTTCGCTGAGTTCTCTTTTCTCTTGCTACATTTAACAATGTTCATCTGGTTCGTCATTCTTGATTCTTTATCATTATTAACTTGGCTCTCTATTCACAAAAAAGAACTCCACCGTAATGCAATCTGCTCGCTGATTGTGGCTTTCAAATTTCTCCCTTCAGAAATATTCTAGTGTTGAAGAGAAATGGAGATCTGACTTGATCTGAGGATCAGTACTAAATCCTTTAAAGGGCAGGAGTAGGCCGGCACATTTAATGTATCAATATATCATTATAAAATGTAAGCTAAATCAAATAGTTACTGTGAGCTTTGTCAGGTTAGGATAATACTGAATGGTTTTCAGCCAATCCTGGCACTCTGATATTTACTAATGTCCCATTATCCTTTGGCACATCAACATTGTAGGAAAATATAAATTTGAGCACTAGAAGTTTCACTCATAAAAGGCACCCATTAAACTGTTGACCAAGTGGTCTACTAAGTAACCAGCAGGAACTTACGGGATATGTATTGCATTAGCTGCAGTTTCCCTCATGAAAAGGCACAAAATAAACTGTTATTCAAGCTATCGTATTCTATTTTTTCTTTTTTTGTTTGTGAGGCTATAGACCTAAGCATGTATAGCGCCATGCCAGACGCCAGCTTCGTAAATGGAGGAAGAGCGTTGTTTGGAGGTTAGAGGAGCGTTGTTTGAAGCGTCCATTTAATCATTTTTTTTTAGATCCTAATAATTATTGGAACTAAAAGCTTTATTATGATAAGGGTGTGGAGCATTACCCAGTGGAGGTTTTTTGTTTCTTACTTTTTTAATATAAGAGCAACATTTTTTTAAATTACTATAATTTTTTAAAATATTTTTATTTTTATTGAAATACAAAGTACAAGAAACATAAAGCATGCAAGAAAATGTGTGTAGTAACGGAAAATAACCAACAGGAGGAAGAAAAAAAAAAAAAAGATAGGAGAAATATCTACCACAATGGGACAATGTTATACATAGAGGGATTTATAAAGGACAGGTTTTTTTTTTTTTTTTATATAAAATGCTTTTGAATTATGCAAAGCAGCCTTGAGTCTTACCATTGATAGACAATTACTGTTGAGTTAAGTGTTAGCATATTTTTTTACATGAAATGATTAAAAAGTGCAGTTCGCGATCCAAATACACTATAAGGACACACAGGCCCTTCGTTACAGAGTGTCTGTGCACAAGGGGGTACACCAGGTGTGCCCACCCACATTCAATTTTCCGATCCAAGGCTGCTATGCCAAAGGAGCTGTGAACCCCCTCTGTGAACAGGATAATAAGCTAAATATATTATCACCCATGAGAAAAGTGTCAGATTGTACAAAGGTCAGATAAGGCATGTAAAAAAACAAAAAAACACATATACACATGTTAAACTACAGAGAATGATGTCACACAAATGGAAGAGTTACATTCATTCTCAATGTAAAAAGGGGTTCTGGGAGGCAGCACTAAAATTTCTCCATGTACTGATGATTCTAGTTGTTTGATATTAATTGCCTACAAGCCCAAGGCCAGCCATAAGCAACTGGGAGCAGGGCACCATAACATTGAAACAAAAAAAAAAAAAACATTAATATATATTCCTTACTAAAGTGCTGCAATTGCAAGGTATTATATTTGTTTTTCCAGTGATCTGGAGATTGCAGTCTAAGGTGTGTGAACCTCCAATGTACATGCGCTCTTACTGCTGACAATAACAGGAGCGTTCCATTTTTCGCGGTAGTGGTAAGATTAGAAAAACGCACATACTTCACACTGCATTCACCAGAGGCCAAGGACCCTTTCCAAGGGAAAAGGTAGGCATTGGAAGGGGGAGTGGGCTTAAGATATGGATGGGGTGTTAGTCCTATTAAAGCAGTTAATTTTCATTCAAAGCACAAAATTCACTGCATCTTAATGTCTTCACAGTTGTGGCGATCACATGATAACATATAAGACTCGCAAAGCATTGTGATTGCTGTTCATGCTCTCTGTGTCCTCGAAAGTATTGGATTGGACAAATGTAATCAGAGCTCATGACTTGACAGGAGGAAGCAAGGAATCTTTCCCGAAACAGGAATAAAATATTTTGACTTTAAAGGGACACTCACCAGAACAACTACAGTTTAATGCAGTGGTTCTGGTGTACAGTACGTCCCTGCAGATCTTTCAATGTAAACGCTGCCTTTTCAGACAAAGGCAGGGATTACATTGGTGTCTATTAACACCTCGAGTAGCAGTCACTCAGACGGCCACTAGAGGTGCTTTCTGAGTCCACATTCCTAATAGAGATGCTACGGGGAGATGCTAATTGGCGCAGTGCTGTGTTTTGCCGCACATGCACAAAACCCTTCTAATGCTTTCCGATAAGAAGGCATTGGATTTGCTGAGATCATCAAGTTTGATTATCTCAGCCATGGAGGCGGAGCCAGTCACAGCGTGATTGGTGCCGCTCTGAAAATCAAGGTGAGTATATTCACCTTTTTCACTGCAAGAAGAAAGGGACAGCGATGTAAATAGTTATTTTACCACTATAGTGTCAGGAATACAATAAATAGTTGTGACGAACCCTGAAGTGGTAGCTAGGGGTTCGTCATTTTTACCTGAACGGCTAAGAGTGATTATAGCTCGCCGTTTGGATTTCCATTCGTCTATTATTCCAGAGTAGATGCAGCGTTCAAGTAGAATTTCCCCAAAGCAGTAATCAGGTAACCAAACATCAGCCGAAAAATGATGAAGGATGTAACAGGAATTACATTTTATTGAGCCACACTGGCTTTCATGCAATTCTCCAGGCCAGAGGATCACCCCCTGGACCTGATGGAAAACAGGGACACAACTTATTACAACCAATACAGTACATGGACAAACAGTGACACTCCCAGTACAAACAGTTAATTCCCTCCTGACCTGGAGATACTTGGGTCAGATAAAGTAATAACTTAATTATCTCTAGGCAGAGGGAACACAATTTTCACAATACTTGAAAAACACCCCAAAACATACAGGACCCCCACAAATGTCACATCCCCTAATAGCCCTGATCTGGGTGACCAACATATCCAAAAATAATATAACAAAAGTGTTCTGTGTTTACAGGCGCTTTGCATAAATTACATCAAGTGCTCTAATGTGACAGCTGCTCCCACACAAAAAAACAGGAACTCTCCAATCCTGTCGTAATTCAATGTGAAAAAATACACTAATTTACATACACAGTATGAAATAGTGAGAGTGTGTAGCGCTTAATTTAGTGAACTTACTCCACAGGAGATCCCTCAGAGTATAAAGGGTTGATAATCTATTTGAACAAAAATAGAGAAAAATATAGTGCACACTGTGTAAAACGTAGTATTAATACACCACACAATAAAGGACACACTCACGTGGTTTAGAGCCTATTAGGATTGGCTCTGATCACTTGCGCCTTGTGTCCTTTTAGGTGACACACACCTTACTCTCCAAACGAAATTTTTCCTCAAAAGGGAGAGAGAAAGACAGGGGAAAATCGCCCTAGTATTGAAATCTTTAACGTAATCTGATAGCAAGTTTAAAAGCACATAGGTGAAGATTGCTTCTCACCTGAAAGAGAGCCTGTGACCTGGCTCAAAGTAGATCAGCATATGAGTCCTTTTAGGGATGACTCTTTCCCTCTTTGATAGGATGGAAAATGCACCAAATATGTATTCTAATAAAAAATAACTATTTATTTCACAAATTATAAAATCAACTGATACATACAATATAAGGTGAATCTGAAACGCGTTTCGCCGGTTCCGTCCGGCTTTCTCAATCGGTATTTTCCATCCTGCTTACTTCCTGGTTATAAACCCCGCCTTTCGTCCTGATTGGATGCCGGAAATTTGGTGTCATCCAATCACGGGCGTCGCTGCGAGGGAGGGCAGAGTATTTCCAGCTGTATTAATTTATCCCTTAATGCGGACGTCATCACGCACGCACGTATGATCGTGCGGACGGCGTCACTTCCGGGAATGTGAAAGGGTTGTATTTCTCCTGTTGATCTATGAGATCCAATCATTTTCTTCTATACGTGTCACTTCCGGTCTCGTAGGTTCTCTCCTTTAGTCTGTTATGACAGTTCAAACGTCCATTTTAAGTGATGGCAAAAGTCCTGGAAGACCGGAAAGGTCATCCATAGCATTATAAATATCCTTCAATCCTAGAAATATGCTCATAATGAGCATAGATGACAGACAATAAAGTGCATTAATGGACTATAAATATACCAAGGTGATAATACACATCTATACATAGAGGGGGGCATATTACAAATTAAAAGATTAAAAAATTGCATAGAGGGGGGCATATTAAAAGATTAATAATATGATACATATGTGTTAATGATGTTTTAAGCCACTAAAAATCTTAAAAATAGAAATATAAAATATATATAGAAAAGTATCAAAAATGTGCAAAATAGCAATTTTCATATAAATAAATTATATGTAAAAATTATAAAAAGTGGCATAGTTCGAAGTCATCATTAAGACCATATGGTTGCATAGTGTTCAAATTAAAAATCCATTTCATCTCTGTTTGTCCAATTTGTTTATTGAGATCGCCACCTCTCCAATTACCTACTATTTTTTGAATTCCCATAAACTCCATTAATTGGGGGTTACTGTTATGTTGATTCTTAAAATGCAGGGATACACTATGATTCAGGAAACCTTTCTTGATGTTTCTGATGTGTTCCTGAATCCTAGTGTTCAGAGTTCTATTAGTTCTACCTACATAGGCTAATCCACAAGGCAATGAATGAAATTCAAATAAATTTAGAAAAAGTGGAAAAAAACACTATTGAGATTAAGAAAAGGAAGTACTTACGAGATAAAGAGGATTATGCAAAAAAACAAATTAGATCATATGCGAAAGGGAAAGATCAATCCTATGGTAATATAAGACAAAACAGGAATAATGAATGGAATAGGAATGATAAATTTGATTTCCATAGAAACAAGAGAAGGGCAGATGGGGACCAAATAAGAGGGACTCCCACCCGTAGAAGGAGCAAAGAACGCTCTCAAAGGGAAAGACCATCATGGAGGGTACAAAGAACACCCACACGTACAATTGATGGATGGGAAAGGGTAGGTAGAAGAAAACAACCTAAATCCCCAATGAAAGAAAAAACAAGAACACCTAGATCAAGTTTGGCTACCATCAGTGATAGACGTGGGATGACCTATAGACCTCCCCATAAACAAGATGAAGGTACAATACATAATAGATTTCAAGTCCTCTCCACACCTCAGACAGATGAGGATTTTTGGCACAGGCAGACGAAAGGTCGACACAAGGAGATTCCAACATCCAGATTATCCCCAAGCAAGCGGAGACGAAGTATAGAAGAAGGGGAAGTAGAGGAGGAACATTTTTACAAAAGAGAAAGGAGAGAAAAGAATCCAAACAAAATGGAATCTTCAACCTTTCTCAGAAAGTACTAACAAAGCCGCAGATAAGTCTACTGACTAACGGGTTAAAGTTTGCTCCGACCAAACCAATAGACAGATTTAGCGTGTATCTTTTTTTTTTTTTTTTATTCTTTATTTTTCAGTGCGAAGTATGGTCGTTACAGCATTCGGTAAGAGGAACTTAGACATTTTGCGTTTGAGCAGGGTCACATTACTTTCTCGCACTATTTTATTTTTTTAACATGTTTGTGTAAGCCTTGATCGCTATTGTGTCATCACTCTGTTCTGAGGTGTTTGTGTATTAGCTGATCTATGGGTGAGAGTCGGTGTGCTGTGGTTGTTCGTAGAGGGTCCTATGGTTTGTTCGTGCAGCTTATGGGCTTGTGGTGTAGCGTGTTTTGTAGCCTCTTCGGTACAAGGCGTAAGTTGTGTGAGTCCCGTGGGGGTGTTGAGTATATAAAGTACGCCTAGTGTAGTGTGTAGTGGCTCCTGACCATGGGAGCTGCGGGGGGGGGGGTGAGTGTGGGAGAAGTGTGGCGGTTGCCACATGTGTGAATGTGGTGGGGTGCTGCTATTCCCCGTTATGGGGGTAGAGTGCTGGTGATGTCCCCAACCTTAGGTGTGGTTGCCTATGTATCTGCAGTGCCCTATTATTGGTGTGAATAAACAGTTGCACGGCCCTTGGTATAGGGTGTGTGTGGGGGGGGGGAACTGGGAGAACAATGGGATATACATAATGTCCTGAGACAGTCTCAAGGTGAACTTAGAGACCGGCTGGTGTGGCTGGCTGGTCTTCGGCCGGGCTGTCGTCTTATGTTGGGTCCTCACTGGTGCTTGTTCCTGGTTCTGCCGTCCTCTCATTCCTCATTCTCGGGATGAAGGGTGTTGCATGCACCGGGTTCCAGGTCGACGTTGAGGTGCAGGCTCTTTGTCTTGTGGTGTCCGGTAGCTGTGCCAGTCCCAGGGCCGTTAGGAATGATGCAGTGTCTTCCATGGAGGTGAGCGTGTGTACGCCATCGTTCCTGGATACCGTCAGGGATCCGTTTGCTCCCCATCTATAGCTTATTTTAGCTGATTGAAGCTGGCTGGTCACCGGTTGGAACGTTTTTCGCCACAGGAGGGTAGTTTTACTGAGATCTTGGTAAAACGACAGGGAGGCTTCCTCAAATTGCAGGGGGGTTTTGCCCTTGAGAGATGACATTATGAGTATTTTATCTTGTGTTGTAGAGCACCTTAGTATCACATCTCTTGGTGCCGTTGTCGGTGTCCCCCTGGGTCCTGGTAGGCGGTATATTCCTTCAAGAATCATTTTTTTGGCTACCGCAGGGGACAAGAGGGAAGTCAGCAACCGTCTGGCATAGTGAGGGAGCTCATCTGCTGTAACTGCAGTTGGGACACCCCTTATCTTAACATTGGTGCGGCGGTGACGATCTTCCATTGCTGTGATGTGTGAGGTGACAGCCCTTTGGTGAGACCATAATTGTTGGACCGAGGTCTGGAGTTCATGTACCTGTGTCTGGACTTCTGCTATGTCCCTCTCCGAGGCCTGTACCCGGTCTGTGATGGCCTTCATGCTATTTTTAATTGGAGCTAGTTCGGCAGCTAGTATTTTGTGAAAGTCCATCAGTAGTACCTTTAGATCTTGCCTGGTCGTTGGTGAAGTGTCTGTGGGAGCTTCTGACGGCTGCAGGTGAGTGTCCATCGCCCCCTCCGCTCCTTCTTGTTCGTGAGAGTTAGTGTGGGTTTCAGGCCTTGTATCAGCGGCCTGCCGCGCGGGCTCCGCGGGTGTGGATTGGAGCTGCATGGGCCTCTGGAACATCGTTCCGATGTCTCTGTGCTCCACCACTGCCGTCTTTTGCGATCGGCGACCCATCGCTGGCGTGTGGGGTGAGGCCTCCGGTGGTGCCTGGGGAGAGCAGTCGTTCGCCCGTTGCCGGAGGAGTGCTTCTAGGCTTGGCAGGGACAACGTGGGGTAGGCCCCGGTTTTCCGTTTTCGTCCGGGTTGGGCCTTTGGCTGAAAAAAAGGCATCTATCGCCTTGTGGGATATTGGGGAACGTGACTGGCGGGTTTTGGGTTCCGTCTGGGTGTTCGTTTTGGGTTTATTTAGGGTTTTTTCTCTGTCGCTTGGAGGAGCTTGCATGTATGGCGTCCGTTCAGGCTGGTGGCTGAGCTCCGCCGATTTAGCGTGTATCTTGATTTAAACAGGTTCAAACGAAAATTGTGTCTGAAAAAGTTTTTTCTAAAGCATCCGGCCACTAAGAATCCTGTAGTTGAATATGAATCAGACACTATACACACAGATTTGAAAGAAGGCTCCACATTTTTTCCTCGCCATTTCATTTCAGACGAAATGAGGGCGTTTGAAAAGATGGTGATGAGTGAAATGAATAAAATAAAGAAACCTAAAATGAAAAACTATAACCTAAGCATCCAAGAAAGACAGGCTTTGAAAGAATTGAGAGATGATGAATCTCTGGTAATCAAACCGGCTGATAAGGGGGGGGGTATTGTAATTTTAAATATGGAAGATTACAATAAAGAAGCATGGAGACTTTTGAATGATAAACACACTTACTGCATTTTAAAAACAGACCCTACTAGAGAAATTAAACTCAGCTATAACAATCTGATTGAAAAAGGTAAAAGTATGGAGATTCTTAATCAAAAGGAGTACAAATTTTTAAATGTACAATACCCCAAAATCCCGGTATTTTATTACTTACCTAAAATTCACAAGGATAAAGATAGACCTCCAGGGAGACCAATAGTCTCTGGGATAGGGTCAATCTCAAGCAAACTATCCCAATATATAGATAGATGTCTACAGCCTATAGTTTGCACATGTCCCAGTTACTTGAAGGATACCATTAATATATTACAAGTAATTAAAGATATACAATGGAAAGAGGATTACTATTTGGTAACGGCAGACGTCAATTCCTTGTACACAATAATCTCTCATACAAAAGGCTGTGAAGCAACTAAGCACTTTCTGGAAGTCTCCAAAAAATTTCCACAGAAACAGATAGATTTTATCATAGAGGGGATCAACTGGATTTTAACGAACAACTATTTTTGGTACGATGATCAATTCTTTTTACAAATTTGCGGTACGGCGATGGGCACGAGGTTCGCGCCCAGCTATGCAAACCTGTTTATGGCGTATTGGGAGGAAACATTTATCTATGGTGACCATAGATGGGATGCGAACCTCGTGACCTATCGCCGCTATATCGATGATATATTTTTTATCTGGGAGGGAGACGAGACATCACTCACGTCATTTTTAAATCACTTGAACAATAATGAGTGGGGCATAAAACTCACAAGCAATTTTAATAGGAATTCTGTGGAATTTTTAGACCTGAATATTTATGTTGAACAGAATATACTCAAGACCTGCACCCACTTTAAAAAGGTGGATGTGAACAGTTATATAGGGGAGAATAGCTGCCATTTCCCCCCTTGGCTGTTAAACGCCCCCAAGGCGCAGCTACTGAGAATGAAGAGAAATTGCACTGATTCACATAAATTTCAGGAACAGTCGGAAAAAATAATGGAAGACTTCAGGGAAAAGGGTTATAAAGAAGAACTCTTAAGACAAGCCCTTAGCTAAGTAGAAATTGTAGATAGAACAAAACTGATAGAGTACAAAAGAAAAAAAGAAAATATGGAACCTCAGAATGTAAAGTTCATTTGTGATTTTAATTATAACAACAGACGTTTAAAGAAAATCATCCAAAAATACTGGCCACTCCTAAAAAATGACCCTATATTAAACTCAATACTCCCAGATACACCGGATATTGTCTATAGGGGAGTACCGAATCTCAGAAGGACATTGATAAAAAAATCACATACCCTGCAGGAAATTAAGAAACCAGTTTTTTAAAGAAAAAACTGGATTCTACGGATGTGGTATGTGTGGGGCCTGCAAGGGCTCCAACAACAATAGGAGGACAGTACGTGAATTTTGTCACCCACAAGATAAAAACAAAAGTTACAAGATAAAACAAATAATCACGTGCCATACAACCAGAGTAATCAATATGATTACATGTCCTTGTGGATTAGCCTATGTAGGTAGAACTAATAGAACTCTGAACACTAGGATTCAGGAACACATCAGAAACATCAAGAAAGGTTTCCTGAATCATAGTGTATCCCTGCATTTTAAGAATCAACATAACAGTAACCCCCAATTAATGGAGTTTATGGGAATTCAAAAAATAGTAGGTAATTGGAGAGGTGGCGATCTCAATAAACAAATTGGACAAACAGAGATGAAATGGATTTTTAATTTGAACACTATGCAACCATATGGTCTTAATGATGACTTCGAACTATGCCACTTTTTATAATTTTTACATATAATTTATTTATATGAAAATTGCTATTTTGCACATTTTTGATACTTTTCTATATATATTTTATATTTCTATTTTTAAGATTTTTAGTGGCTTAAAACATCATTAACACATATGTATCATATTATTAATCTTTTAATATGCCCCCCTCTATGCAATTTTTTTATCTTTTAATTTGTAATATGCCCCCCTCTATGTATAGATGTGTATTATCACCTTGGTATATTTATAGTCCATTAATGCACTTTATTGTCTGTCATCTATGCTCATTATGAGCATATTTCTAGGATTGAAGGATATTTATAATGCTATGGATGACCTTTCCGGTCTTCCAGGACTTTTGCCATCACTTAAAATGGACGTTTGAACTGTCATAACAGACTAAAGGAGAGAACCTACGAGACCGGAAGTGACACGTATAGAAGAAAATGATTGGATCTCATAGATCAACAGGAGAAATACAACCCTTTCACATTCCCGGAAGTGACGCCGTCCGCACGATCATACGTGCGTGCGTGATGACGTCCGCATTAAGGGATAAATTAATACAGCTGGAAATACTCTGCCCTCCCTCGCAGCGACGCCCGTGATTGGATGACACCAAATTTCCGGCATCCAATCAGGACGAAAGGCGGGGTTTATAACCAGGAAGTAAGCAGGATGGAAAATACCGATTGAGAAAGCCGGACGGAACCGGCGAAACGCGTTTCGGATTCACCTTATATTGTATGTATCAGTTGATTTTATAATTTGTGAAATAAATAGTTATTTTTTTATTAGAATACATATTTGGTGCATTTTCCATCCTATCAAAGAGGGAAAGAGTCATCCCTAAAAGGACTCATCTGCTGATCTACTTTGAGCCAGGTCACAGGCTCTCTTTCAGGTGAGAAGCAATCTTCACCTATGTGCTTTTAAACTTGCTATCAGATTACGTTAAAGATTTCAATACTAGGGCGATTTTCCCCTGTCTTTCTCTCTCCTTTTTGAGGAAAAATTTCGTTTGGAGAGTAAGGTGTGTGTCACCTAAAAGGACACAAGGCGCAAGTGATCAGAGCCAATCCTAATAGGCTCTAAACCACGTGAGTGTGTCCTTTATTGTGTGGTGTATTAATACTACGTTTTACACAGTGTGCACTATATTTTTCTCTATTTTTGTTCAAATAGATTATCAACCCTTTATACTCTGAGGGATCTCCTGTGGAGTAAGTTCACTAAATTAAGCGCTACACACTCTCACTATTTCATACTGTGTATGTAAATTAGTGTATTTTTTCACATATCCAAAAATAACCCAGATCGGTTCAGAGGTTTTCAAATTTCATGGAAGTCCCATTTGACCAACCGCACACGAGGCTCCTCTCCAGAAACAGTTTTGTGTGTTTAGGCTGTGAGGTCGGTCTATTTTGTTAAGTCACAAAACCGAACAAATGCACGAATGGATCCCTCTGGCTCACAGCAGCGATTGTTCTCCTGGTTCGTGGGAACCAAACTACTCTTAGCTGTTCGAGAAAAGGAAGTAGGCGTTCGCCAGTTTGCGCAGGGTTTCGGGAAGACGATTGTCCGATTTTAGTTCCAGACACTCAACGACCAAATCCTGCTGCCTCCTTTCGTGCCAACAAGATGGCCGCCGTTTTCTCTTCCACGTGGCGTTTGGCTATACGAACGGCGGCCACACATAGAGAGCGCTTAATTGACGGTTTCCTTTAGTAATAATGAGCCAGAGGGGTGGTCGGTCGTTCGGTAGTTTGAAAACTAACGAACAAATAAACGAAATATAAGCAAACATCCGAAATTTTACACGAACAAAGTTAGAAAAGGCTGATTTTCTCACAATAGTATTCCTTTAATTTTTAATATTTCCCGAAGATGCATGTTGAATTTACACAAGGTAGCACACATGCCGATAAGGAATAGCAAGCTTTTTGTGTTATTAGAACAGTTACTTCAAAACCCTATTGTTTAGCAAAACTTTAAGCAGTTTTTACACCACATCAGAGCTCCCCTGGTTAGCTCATGCTCCATAAACAGTGCATTCAAAAAGTATACAGCTTAATTTATGTTGAAAGCTTTCTGCTACAATTATTGAAAGTCATATTTTTTTTCATATTAACCTAACTTAATACCCTATAATGATAGAGCAAAAAACATATTTTTGGTACCATTGCAAAAAATATAATACACTGGAACAACTGAAATATTAGACTTTTTAAAGGGACACTAAAAACAGCCACATCCACTTCTCTCATTGAAGTGGCCTGGGTGCAATGTCCCTCTCCCCTTTAGTCCTGCAGTGTAATTAATTGCAGTGTTAGATAAACTGCAATGATTACATTTCAGGACTAAGACTGCCTCTAGTGACTGTCAGTCAGCCACAAGAGCCAATTCCTGCTGGCTAGGAGACTTAATCGCATGATGACATCCAGCGTCTGTAAAATCCCCAGAGGAAAGCATTGCAGCAATTCTTTGCTATGAGGAGGGCCTGCGCTTGCGCATTCGTCCCCCCTCGGATGACATCGGTGCTGGAATCCGGGGAGTACAGAAAGGGTTACTTATTTGGAGCACCTTTGGCAGTGATTATAACCTCAGGTCTTTTTGGCATGATGCAATAAGCTTTGCACAGCTGGATTTGGGAAGTTTCTGCCATTCATCTCTGCAGATCTGTAGCGAAGATCCCTGTACACCGACTGGGTCCCTCCGCCAAGGACCGCTTCCTAGCTGGAACCAGGTAAAACCTCAATGCTTCTGTCGCAGTTACTGTGGCTTGACTGTGGTCCTCCTGGAGCCTCTCAGCCCTGGAACACGGTAGGGAACTATCTCTATTCCCTCCCAGGGACTGGACAATACACAGTCCTGGGAGCTATAGTCATTACAATAACTTTCCCTGCTGAATCTTCCACAAGCTGTTACAAGGTGCTGAGCAGTGATTAGCCCTTTCCCCTCTCAGTAACTAGACGACACAGTTCTGGGAGTACAACTGATTTTAATGAGCCAGAATCAAGTATAACGCCAAGATCGTGAGCTTGCAAGGATGGGCTAATGTGTGTACCACTAACTTAATAGGAGAGTGAAAGAGGAGGATCAGTATTAGGAAGAGGTGAGACAAGGAGCTCAGTTTTAGAGAGATTGAGTTTCAGAAAGTGGGAAGAAATTCAGTCAGAGATGGAAGAAAGGCAGTTAGAGGAGAGGAGAAATATATATGGGTGTCATCAGCATACAGGTGGTAGTGGAATCCAAACAAATTAATGAGTTTGCCAAGAGAGGCAGTATAGAAAGAGGACCAAGAATCGAACCTTGAGGGACTCTGACTGAGACAGGATGAGGGGAGGAGGAGTCATTGAAAAAGGAGACATTGAAAGAACATTGGGAGAGCATGGAGGAGAACCATGAGAGGGCTGTGTCACAGAGACCAAGAGATTGAAGAGTTTAGAGAAGGAAGCCATGATCAAAAGTGTCAAAGGCAGCAGAGAGATCGAGAAGAATTAGTATGGAGTAGTAGCCTTTGGATTTAGCTGCAATTAGGTCATTAGTAACTTTAAAGGGACACTATAGTCACCTGAACAACTTTAGCTTAATGAAACAGTTTTGGTGTATAGAACATGCCCCTGCAGCCTCACTGCTCAATCCTCTGCCATTTAGGAGTTAAATCCCTTTGTTTATGAACCCTAGTCACACCTCCCTGCATGTGACTTGCACAGCATTCCATAAATACTTCCTGTAAAGAGAGCCCTGTTTAGGCTTTCTTTATTGCAAGTTCTGTTTAATTAAGATTGTCTTATCCCCTGCTATGTTAATAGCTTGCTAGACCCTGCAAGAGCCTCCTTTATGTGATTAAAGTTCAATTTAGAGATTGAGATAAAATTATTTAAGGTAAATTACATCTGTTTGAAAGTGAAACCAGTTTTTTTTTCATTGCATACAGGCTCTGTCAATCATAGCCAGGGGAAGTGTGGCTAGGGCTGCATAAACAGAAACAAAGTGATTTAACTCCTAAATGACAGTGAATTGAGCAGTGAAATTGCAGGGGAATGATCTATACACTAAAACTGCTTTATTTAGCTAAAGTAATTTAGGTGACTATAGTGTTCCTTTAATAAGAGCAGTCTCAGTGGAGTGCAGGAGGCAAAATCTAGACTGAAGAGGGTCAAGGAGAGAGTTAGAATTGAGGAAGCAAGTCAGACGGGTAAAGACAAGTTTTTCCTGAAGCTTTGAGGAAAAAGGGAGCAGGGATATGGGACGATAGTTGGAAGGGGCAGCTGGGTCAAGATGTCTTTTTTAGGACAGGTACAACAGTAGCATGCTTAAGAGGAGCAGGGACAACACCAGAGGGGAGAGAGTAGTTGAAGATGTGTGTTAAGGACGGCACAAGACAAGGGGCAAGAGATCTGATGAGGTGAGATGGGATGTGGTGGGACGAGAGGAAAGGAGAAGTGCAGCCACCTCCTGTTCAGTAGCTGGAGGAATGGCTTGGAGGGTAGGGATGGTACGGTCAAAGTGAGGTTGAGATAGAGAGGAGATAAGGGGGGATAATTCATTCCTTAACTGTTATATCTCTGTAAAGTAACACGCAAAGCTATCAGCTGAAAGATTAGTTTTGGGGAGTGGGAGAGGGGGAGGGGGGCACAGCAGGGCAAAGAAGAGAGTTAAAGCAATTTAAAAACAATTAATTTATTATGTAATTTTCATGTTCATAATATGCAATTTGTATTACAAGTCATACAAATGATACAGAAGATAAATGATAGCTGGTACAAAAAACAATTGTATGCAGCAATATGAATTATTTTAATGAACAGGGATGCGGGGCGTGGGTTAGGATGGGAAAGGGACAAGGTAGATGGGGCAGAGACAGCTTAATACAACATGTGTTAGGTCAAAGTTGCATGCCTTGGCTTTCCGATAGCAACTGCGAATGGCATTTTATGATAATAAGCCGTTGGAAGCTTGAGTTAAGGAAAGTTGAGTTATTAGGAACTCGGCTGTCCAGACTTCGAGTCGTGTTCAATTGACTGACCTAGGGTGCCATGTTCACTAAAAACATTCCACGTGTGCCAGGTCGAGCTCCAAAATGTAGCTTTGGTAGAGAGAGCCGCCCTGCACTAGGATTCATAGTATTGGGTTGTGTCAATCAATTGGACACACTGTGTTATAGTCAGTGCTTCAGTTTTTTTCCAGGTTTTACCTATCATAGCCAGCGCTGTGATGTTAATTTGGTATATGTGATGGGTAATTTGGGTGGGTAATTATGGAGCAGCAGACAATCGGGTGTCATAGGTAAGGTGATTCCTGTGCTACCATGAATTAAAGTGGCTACTGCTTTCCAGTATGGTATCAATATTGGGCATTCCCACCAGATATGGAGCATGGAGCCCGTTCCTGATGTGCACCTCCAGCAACAGTCTGATACCTCAGGGTATATTTGTTTGAGGCATGTTGGCAGCAAGTACCAATGAAACAAAATTTTTCGTGACAGCTCTGTGTGATTTGCGCTACGTGTAAGTCGTTTAGGAGTAATAAATATCTCCCGCCACGTTTTTTTCTGTGAATGTCAGACCGAGGTCTTTCTCCCATGCTACGACAAAGGGGTATCTTAGAGTTAAGTCGTGTTTTAGTATGCTAGAATATAATGTTGAGAATGCTTTGTTTGCTGGCGTAATTTTGAAGCATTGTTCTCTCAAAGCTCGTCAGACGGTGTTCATGTACATTTCCATCATTCCAAGCATGTTGCTGTTTTAACCATGAGTGTATTTGTAGGTGCGAGAATTGCGCCACCGATGGGAGACCATATCTGTGTTGTATATCTGACAATAGTAATGTTTGGTCATCTTGGAAAAGCTGGTGAATAAAGTGTACACCGTGGCGTTCCCAAAGTTTGTGGCTAAAATCTGGTATTGCTGAGCGTAAGGTTGAGATGAGCATAGCCCTGGAGTATGGGCTTTCTTCTGTTTTCATAACAGAATTTATGTCTATTCCTATCCCACACAAAAATGGTTGTCTCCGTAGTAGGTAGCATTGTCACCTGTTTGGGCCTAATATGTTTGGGTAGCCATATCATGGATAGTACTGTGTGTGTTTGCATCACCCCATTTTCTAATGTCACCCATTGGGGTGGTGTGTTGTGAGTTTGGGTTGGTATTATGCTATTGATGATGGCTGCTTGGTAATAGGTATGTAAATTTAGTGCTTTCATCCCTCCTTCTGCAGTTTTTTTTTATATATAACGTGGTTGCCGTTACTCTAGGTATCTTGTATGCACAGATAAGCAGTCTTTATGTGTCTTTAAAATATGAGTTAAGAAGGCAAATGGGTAATGTGCGGAACAGATATTTAAATTTATGGACGCCAGACGGCCAGTCCATGAGATATATTTCCCTTGCCAGTTATCTAGTGTCGTTTTGACCTCCTTCAATAACCGTATATAGTTCGCTTTATAAATACAGGAGGCATTGGGAGTGAAGGCAACCCCTAAAAATGTCAGATTGTCTGATCTGCAATCAAATTTATGTTGGGATTTTAGGCTTTGTAGTAATTTTTTTGGCATATTAATTCCCATAGCTTGTGTTTTAGTTACATTAAGTTTGTAAAAGAACACCTACTGTATTCTTGTAGTATTTCGATAAATGATGGGATAGAGATATGGGGTCGCGTTAGAGTAAAGAGGACGTCATCTGCAAGCAACGTAAGCTTGTATTCAGTATCTTTTATTTGTATGCCATAGATGTCAGGGTTGTTTCTGATAAGTGTCGTGAGTGGTTTCAGCGCTAATACGTACAATAAGGGCAAAAGGGGGCAACCCTGTCTAGAGCCATTTGAAATGTGAAATGGGGCAGAGGTAAAACACCCTACCGACACTTTGGCACCTGGATTGCCATATAAGGCCCGTACCACTGATATAAATTCTCCCGGGAAACCATATTTTTGCAGCACTGTGAGGAGGAAAAGCCAGTGTAGTCTACCAAATGCTTTTTCTGCATCTAGGGAGAGTAATACACTGTGCCCCCCTCCCCGCAGCGTCTGCATCAGGTCAAGTACCTTTAGTGTGCCGTCACTCCCCTGTCTTCCCCTCACAAAATTGTAGACAGCCTGCTTGCACATATTTTTTGTGAATATTTGTATGTCTGTGTTTAAAAGGGAGATTGGGCACAGACTTTGTCCTTTTGAGTGGTAATGTGCACCATGATCATGTCTTCAGGTGTCTCCTGCGTGAGCATAGTTGTGTAGGTTGTGGGGCCAACGTGTTTGTGTATGTTTTATAATAAATATTGGGGAAACCATCCGGTCCTGGCGATTTCCCTGGAGGGAATGCAAATATCATGTTAATTATTTCTCGTTCTGTTATTGGGGTTTGGAGACTGTATTTGAGTGTTCGGGAGAGGATCGGCATTGGAATTCTGGTTAGAAAACTATTTATGTTCGTGGGTTGGTATAGGGTAGAATCCTCTTTTAGGTTATATAATGTTGCATAGTATTGTGCCAATTCGTCAGCTATGTCTTGAGGGTTGTAGAGTTTTGTCCCCCCCATTGGTTAGGATATAGAGGATTTTTCTGTGCCCTTGTTTGAGCCTTAATATGGTGGCCAAGAGTTTACCCGTTTTATTGTTTTGGTGATACCCTCGGATTTGTTGCATCATGTCGTTTTTGCCATGGACATGTCATTTGGTGAGGTTGTCAGTAGAGGCCTGCAGTAGTGTTTTGCCGTGGCATATCGGCAATCACACAACAGTGTCAAGTGCTCTTTGGGCGATTGTTTTTTGAGGTAGAAAGCTTAAATTAAGAAGAGGCCTTGCATGACTGACTTGTGGGCCTGCCATACCATTGGGGGGTGGGGGGGTTGTCCCATCATGAGTGTTATGAGAGAAATATTCTGAGTGCGCGGTGTGCATCGTTTGTTTGAATGTGTCATCCCTTAGTATTGATTTGTTTAATCTCCAAGGGGCAAAGCCTCTAGAGGTAAATTGTGTTAATATGGACATGAGGTTTGGTCAATAGTGGGCCAGTGGCCAAAATAAGATCAATCCTTGAATGCGTTTTGTGCGCTTGGGAGTAACGGGTGTAAGAACGGTCTGATGGGTGCAACACTCGCCATGTATCATACAAACCGAACTCAAGTAGTAATTTGGTCAGGGATTGGCAATGCGGTTTGAGGTGCTGGTGCCTAGTTGCAGTGGGGTGTAGTGACGTATCCAAGGAATGGTCTAGAATGTGGTTCAAATCCCCACAAAACATCATAAGTTCTGTTCTGATGTGTTCTACTTTAGATAGTACTTTATGTAAGAAGTCCCTTTGTTGGGAGTTTTGGCTATATATGTTTATGATAGTGTAAATTATATCATTGATTGTGTATAGTACTATGATATACCGTCCCTGACTGTCAGTGGTAAGTTTGAGTAATTCAAAAGAAAGTGATTTGAGGAAGAGTATGGATACACCTCTAGCTTTAGAGGTGTGTGCCACATGGAACTGATTTGGGTAGTGGTTGTTGCCAAAGGGGGGCATTTGTAGTTTGACAAAATGCGTCTCCTGTAAGCACACAATGTCCGCAGAGGCACATTTGAGATCCTTTAGCAATTTGCGACACTTGTGAGGGGTGTTTAGACCATGGGTATTGTGACAATATATTTTCATATTGGTGGTACCAAAGTGGGGGTGCTGTATGCCGGATCGTTGGTTGCAGATCATGTTGGTTGACTAGCAATCAGGGGAGGGTGAAATAAAGTATGTACATTAGTCCCCTCCAAGGGGGAACAGTGCAATATTTTTGCACTATGGGGGTATCCGTATCTACCATACAGGGTTAGTGGCTACCTGGGCTCGAAAGTAGTTTTGAATACATAAAGTTGAGAAGCAATGTAGTAAAATGTATAACACTGAACACAACAGAACATGGAGTAGGTGGTCAACATAGTAAACAGTTTAGGCATTTACCCCACTTTTGTGACCTGGTAATAGCTGTGGGCAACAGGCCCCCTAAGCAGAGTGTATCTCGAGAGTGTACTGCAATGGAGTGCCAAGATGGTTAAATGTTACCTAGGGCAAGGAGCCCATGATCCCCCTACTTGCAAGGGAGTGTACCCTAATCAGGCGGTTGTGGGAATTTACTGGGCATACTCAATCTCTGCAGCTCCGGCTATTTTCTCTGAGCTACTTTGCCTACTTGGACACAGACTGTTTCCAGACACAATCAGATTTATCACTATCCTCTCTAACTAGGCTAGTGTGGATCTGAGTGATTTCTCCCACCCATCGTGGGGCTTGGTAGATACATGTAGGATAATGTATAACAGAACAATTAACGGGGTTAATTAAGCAATAGAAGGAGGCGAGATCACATGAAGCTAGTGTGCTGAGGTGATCTATGGATTATAACAGGGTTGCAATACTTGTGTAAACCAGCAACCTGGATAGTTTGTAGTGAGTAAAGTTCGTTGTTTTCACAGTATCTCTGCCTAAGTGGCTGTCCATTCTTGGGTCAGTTTTGCAGGCGAGGTCGGCACGGCCTTCATAGGTGATATTTTCAAACCCCAGACTTGCAAGATCTTCAGGCCTTCCTCAGGGGTTTGCAGTGGGTGAGTTTCCCGTTCTTCACAATCAACATCTTGGTACGGTAGCCCCATCAGTACCTGATATTGTCTCGGAGGGTTGCAGTCACTTGGTGAAAGGATTTAGACTACTGTGTGGCTGCTCTTTAAGATGATTTCTTTAACATGAAAATAGTGAGCACGCAGCAAGATATCTCTAGGCGTGGGACCAGGTGTACCCGGTCCAGTAGCAGCATATCGGCCGGCAATAGCATTCAGTAGGCTGCGGACATATCAGGGTAAGTCAGCCGGAGGGACTTCTTTCTGGAATTCCTCTTAATCGGAGGTTGTTCCTCCTGGATCTATCCTCCACAGCAAATCACCTTTGATTCCAGAGATTCTGTGTGTTGCTGCACATGGTCCGCTAGATCGTTGTGAGCTGTTGCGTATTCAGCCATTTTGGTTTCTGTATGTGTTGTTCTCGCATCCAGGTCCAGAAGGCCGTCCAGGAGTGGATTAGTTTGGTGGATAAGGTGTCCAGGACTTCGGGGAGACATTGCTTCGTCTTGTTTTCGCCAGACTTGGCGTGCCCTGGGTCAAAGAGTGGGCTGTTATCATCCAACGAGCCTCCGCCATCTTGTGAAGCGGCCTGCATGGCTTGTGATGCTAGGCCAAGTTTTTGGCTAAAAAAAAAAAACCAAAAAAAACTTTAGCTTGGCATCCTATGCTTGCTGTGAGACATGATTAGCTTTGGGGGCGTGAAAGAGATTCAGCTTCTCAATTCATCGATTTCGTGGACAACAAAAATAAATTAAAAAAAAAAAATTGTTCACATTCTTTAGCCATCTCCAGAACTGAGCTTTGACTCAATCATGTCTGAGCTCTGCGGGTAGTTCCTTTGACCTCATTGCTTGATTTTTGCTTGGATAAAGTTGTATATCAGCTATAAGACCATATATAGATAGCGGTGCTCCTTTCCAAATGATTTGAATTGCCGCAGGTGGACCCTAATCATACATCTGAGCTACATTTGAAGTATTATATCACAGCAAAAAGGTATGAATACTTATATTAATGGGATATTTAAAAAAAAATAAAAAAAATAAAAAAAAATTGACGTGTAGATTGATGTGGGGAAAAAAAATGATAAAACAAATGCAGTATGAGGCTGCAATGTGGGGGTCTCAATATTTTCTGAATACAGTATTCATGCAGTTTTAATAACACTGTTCATGCTTCTAAATCAATGACCCATTGGTGCCCAGTAGAATGATTCCGTTTAGGAATTAATAAGGTGTGAGAATGGGGACATAACAGGTTTCAAAAAGACATACCGTATATACTCGAGTATAAGCCGACCCGAATATAAGCCGAGGCCCCTAATTTTACCCCAAAAAACTGGGAAAACTTATTGACTCGAGTATAAGACTAGGGTGGGAAATGCAGCAGCTACTGGTAAATTTCTAAATAAAATTAGATCCTAAAAAAATTATATTAATTGAATATTTATTTCCAGCGTGTGTATATAATGAATGCAGCGTGTGCGTGTGTGCGCGTACGAGTGCAGCGCGCGTGTGCGTGCAGCGCGCGCAGCGCGTGCGAGTGCGTGAGTGCAGCGCGTGTGTGTGCGCGCGCGCGAGTGCAGCAGTGCGTGAGTGCAGTGTGTGTATGTGTTGCAGAGCCGCGGCTCTCGCGAGATTTACACTGGGAGCTGACCGAGGTGCTGAACGGACGGCGCGGAGGAGGAGAGAGCTGACAGGAGCTGCAGGAGAGGTAAGTAACGCTCTCTCACAGCCCCCCGTCTGTATTACGGCAATGCAAATTGCCATAATACAGACTATTGACTCGATTATAAGCCGAGTTGGGGTTTTTCAGCACAAAAAATGTGCTGAAAAACTCGGCTTATACTCGAATATATACGGTACATTAAAACATGTGAGCTTGCATTTAGTAGTAACATGTCTGCAGGCAGTTTCTACCTCATGTGGCGTTTCAGTAACCACTCTCTCATTTGCCAATAGTTTGTGGAGTACCCATTACATAAAATTAGTGGCAAGCAAATCCACAACTCACTGCTTACTGACTCACTGACAATAGGTCCCCTTCACTAAACCCGGTGAGAAACCACAATAAAGAATGTAGAGGGCTTCTTATTTTTATTCACCTGAACAGTAAATTTACCAATGAATAGTAAATGCAAAAACACCTAGCTTTCCTAATCTAAATCCATGCCAACAGAACTCTGGGTTGGCCCTCAGCACATTAGGACCAAAAAAAAAAAAAAGCCATTTGAAAAGGACACAAAGCAACTGGAGGTAGATCCGATCCTAAACCAGGGATTTAAATGGGGCACTGCAAGCTTGAATCGACCCATTCTATGGTAAATTCATGGATAATAGATTTATAAAATTATTTAAAAAAAATATATATATTTTTAAATCACATAAGGGCTTTTGGAGGTTGTTGCATCTGAACTAAATGTAAAGAAAGGCTTTATTACTGCAAGTCAGCACTGCTCAGCAGTTATTTTTGGCAGCAAATTTCAATTTAGTTTTAGTCAGTCTTTTAACTAAAAAGCCATTTTAGTTTTAGTTGTGTGTTAGTCATCTGAATTTTTTTAGTTAACTAAATCTCCAGTAGGTTTTAGTCGACACTACTAAACTCCAGTGGGTTTAGTTAAAGACTCTTTTGCCCTTTCTCCCCTCTGTGCATCTTACTCTTCATAGCCCCATTTGGGAGTCTCGTTACCCCTCCAATCATCTAATTTGCCCCACAAGTCCCTCCATGCGTCTCATTCTTAAAGCCCCCTGGATGTCTTAAGTCCCCTGAAACCCACCCCAACCGCCCTCCATGTGGTTAATTTTGTCGCCTCCCTCCCCCCTGTGTTAATTTGGCAGCAAATTTAGTTGTAGTCATAGTCTTGACTAAAGTCGTTTGTGTCATTTTAGTCATGTGAGTTCATTTAGTCTACTAAATATCAAAAATTTGAGTCTACCAACATTATTAGATGACAAAATTAACACTGCTGCCCAGAAAAGGAAAGCAATCCACACTTTTTTTTATTTCTGTATACTTTAAATCTGTTCTTTCTTTTGAGATAAGAACAAACATTAATGTGCTCCTTGACTAGAGTATTGATCAATCTCTGAAATTAATGGGATTGCGAGGATTGGCTTACATTTGTCTGCATGTCCTTTCATGGATAATCTTATCTACACATATGGTAGTGCATTATCTGTGCATCCAGTTTTAAAATGGACACAACTCTAGACTTCTTTGCTATTTTGAAACAAATCCCTAAAAACAGTTAAAAGATCACAAAGGTGGTTTATATTTGTGGACATGACATGTTCTAGAAAACTGTAGAGTTTAAAAAGGAAGAAATAGATACATGGCTTAAAAGCAAACTCTTTACAACAGTTATACGTGGTTCCTTCTGTTTTAATATTAATAAAGGCAAACACTTGTTTTCATATAAACTGTACTGTACATGTGCCAAATCCAGACAAAGTCTCCCTTTATACAAGATCACAAGCAAACATTGAATATCTAGAAAATAGGGGGGGAAATAGGTCAGTACAAAAAAAAAAAAAAAATTACACAAAAGTGACTTTCCTGTTTGACGGTCGATACCTGTGTCGGCATAGAAGAAGAATTAAAAAGAACCCATCTTTTATTTATTTATTTATTAAGGGAGGGGGAGGCAGAGGGGACAGCAAGGTCTGTTTTCATTCCTCTCCAAAACCGGCCTGTGTTAGAAGGGTTTGCTGGTAGCCTTTAAAGAGATAGGGCGGCAGAAACAATACAATACTTGGGTGCTGGTGACATGGGGTACAAGATCTAACCCAGCCTCAACGCTGCCTCCAATTGAGAGTCTGGGACATGTTTACAAAAATATGGTATTATTCTACATTAACGAGAGCAGAGCAGATTTGAGAAATTACAAGACACCACTACATTCTAGGTTTAAACAGTGGTCGGTGTGGAAATCTTACGAAACAATGTAAACAGGGCCAGGAACACTCTGCTATTTTAGAGATCAGAGTGGTGGTGAGGAACTGAAAGCTCAATTTTTTCACTGCCTGAATACATCAATAAGTGCTTATGACTGTTCTATGTGCAGCTCTGACTCTTCAAGTACAAAAACAGAGTTTGAATCAAAGCACTGTAGAACCTAACATTTACATAAACTTAAAAAAAGAAAAAATCAGCAGTGAGCCTGCAGACATTAATAACTAAAAAGGGTTAACATAGTATTGGGTAGCAGCAAATTTTACAAGGTTGAGTAATGGGAACCATGTTTTTGGTTTTAATCAACTTTGATTTGTAATTGTCCTTAACTTGGCTTCAGCAGACGCCAGAGAAGAATCAACCACACATCCAAATTTTTAATGAGCCATCCTTAAATTCTTTCCTTTTCAACAAAAGCAGGTTTTGGTCTTCAGATCTGGGGGAATGACCTACAGCTTTTGTCCCCACAACCTCCAGTTTTCCTCTCCCTCAAACCCTTGACCCCTACCCCGTCCCCTTTCCAGTCAAAGTATTCATTTCTTCCGCTTGCGCCCCCTGCCAGCGTTGGTAGGCTCTGGCTGGGGAGCCTGCTGTTTACGATGCCTCCTCTGGTAAGGATGTCCTGGGAGGTGCTTGCTGAGGAGGTCTTTAGCACATTGCTCAGTTTTCTCCAAACAAGACATCTGAGGGCTTCCTGGATCATTATACATCTCTGCATTCCCAAATACCAGTTTAAGGTCATTGAGAAATTCCTGCACTGTCTGGTAGTTACCACATGAACACTTGCTCTGCATGGTCTGGAAGTCCATAGGGCTTGTGACAACCTTGAGATATTCTTCGTTATCTTCAGAACTCACAGGCTCCCTGAATAGCAAATAAACAAAAATAAAAAATAAATGAGAACAAAAAATGGGTTTTCATATAAAAGATTTATATGAATGATCCAAACAGCTCATGGGAAACTAGTATAGGGAACCACTGGTTGGAATATGCACTTCATAATTGTCACCGTTTGCGGGATAGCAAATCTAGAAAGCACTCTGAAGTACTTCCAAGATGGAATGGAAGGGTCACTGCTAATTTTACAATTGAAGTATGAATGACCAGGCCAAAATCATGATTTTTCAACAAATTTCCAATTAAAAATATAAAAGCAGACCGTTTTATTTTAGGGGTATATTTTACAGTTAGCCTGCTGGCCTTTTTTTTTAGGTTTGGCTTGTATTTTACACATCACAAGGGCATTTGATTTGTAGTTTTGACATTATTGCGATGTCAGATGCCACTGCGAAGTGCATCTATGTTTTATGCAAAAACTTTGAGCTGATGCGTCTGTTGATACTATTAAATATTGCTGTGAATAAGTCTATTCTATTTATTTATAATTTCCTGTAGAAGCGCTAACACTATATTTTATATTTATTGCTTGCAACGGTTTTATTTAAATAGATACATATTAAAGGACCACTATAGAAACTGCTATGTTTACTTTAGGGTTAACCCAGCCTCTAGTTGCTGTCTCATTGACAGCCGCTAGAGGCGCTTCCGCACTTCTCACTGTGATTTTCACAGTGAGAAGATGCCAGCGTCCATAGGAAAGCATTGAGAATGCTTTCCTAGGAGACTGGCTGAATGCACACTCAGCCGATGATGGGGAAAGGAGGAGAAGAGTCTCCAGCACCGAGGGAGCCCGGCACTGGAGAAAGGCAAGTGCCCCCTTTCCTCTCCATCCAGCCTGGCGGGAGTGGGACCCTGAGGGTGGGGAGTACCCTCAGGGCACTAAAGTGCCAGGAAAACGAGTAGGTTTTCCTGGCACTATAGTGATCCTTTAACATTCACTGCAAATCAAAGTATTTGCTTGATGAAGTGTAGCCCAATTGTCATCCTGAGAGACATTGTGTACACCATTTGGGACAATGTCACTTATGCTTGGTATACTGTAATGGTAAACAGACTCACCTGAAAGGCCAGCTGAATCTGTATTTTATAAGTTTGGACAACAGTTCTTCACACTTCTGCAGCTCTTGGTTCTGGCGCCTGGAGGGGGGCTTACTATGACGTATCTAAGAAAGAATGAAAAGGTTGGTTTATAAAATAAAGTTGTAAACAGTTGTATTATGATCAGCTAGCAATATAGATATGTTATTGGTTGTTCTGCATAAATGAGACTAATATATCTTTATAAATGGATTTTAAACAGTTATACGGTTTAAACCAGCATATTAAATAGTTTATAGCTAGTTGCAATACTGATATAAAGTGTCTTGTTTGAGCAAAACTAAAATCATTGCAAGAGTGAAAATCCACTTTTTAGATTCCAAAGAGTACCAAGACGTGCTGTGTGTGCAGCAGTTTTCATGCACATTTTATGTGCATTTAGGCAGCAGGTTTTAAAACTAGAACTTTATTTTTTAGAAGAGTATCTCAGTAGCACATGAATTACTAAGCAACCACATTATTAGAAATCGTCAAAGTGGCATGTTACGAAGCAATTGTGTGGAGGGAGATAGAATGTGCAGAGGAGCCAAATAATGTATGCGAAGGTAGAGAATAAATTAAAGGGGCATACATAATGGGGGAGGCAATAAGGTAAATTGACTAGTGAGAAGATGGAGAAAACTGGAATGTTAATTGGTAGTGAAAAAGCATTCTGAGCACACCTGGAGATTGGATAGGCAGAGTAAAATACGTTTCGACTACACTGAACCTTTGTCACGTGGAAACGTATTTTATTCTGCACTCCAAATAAAGACTGCCCTTCAAAGAAACCTCCAGGTGTGCCCAGAGCACTTTTTTTACTACTATATTCTGCATGGACATTGGTCCACTCTGTTTGGAAGTATTCACCCTGCTGGAAGTATTCCTAGGATAATTGAATGTGCAATATTCACTTAGTCTAATGAAGGTAGGGCACAGAGCTCAAACAATGCCCCCCCCCCCCCCCCACCCCAATGTAACCCCTTCTCTGCCTGCCCCCCACCCACCGTAACCCTCGCTCCCCCGGAACCCTCGCTCCCCCCCGCCCCCCGTAACCCTCGCTCCCCCGGAACCCTCGCTCCCCCCCGCCCCCCACCCACCGGAACCCTCGCTCCCCCCCGCCCCCCACCCACCGGAACCCTCGCTCCCCCCCGCCCCCCACCCACCGGAACCCTCGCTCCCCCCGCCCCCCACCCACCGGAACCCTCGCTCCCCCCGCCCCCCACCCACCGGAACCCTCGCTCCCCCCGCCCCCCACCCACCGGAACCCTCGCCCCCCACCCACCGGAACCCTCGCTCCCCCCGCCCCCCACCCACCGGAACCCTCGCTCCCCCCGCCCCCCACCCACCGGAACCCTCGCTCCCCCCGCCCCCCACCCACCGTAACCCTCTCTCCCCCCGCCCCCCACCCACCGTAACCCTCTCTCCCCCCGCCCCCCACCCACCGTAACCCTCTCTCCCCCTGCCCACCCACCGTAACCCTCTCTCCCCCTGCCCACCCACCGTAACCCTCTCTCCCCCTGCCCACCCACCGTAACCCTCTCTCCCCCTGCCCACCCACCGTAACCCTCTCTCCCCCTGCCCCCACACTGTTACCAGTACACACACTCTCTCCCACACTGTTACCAGTACACACACTCCCTCCCACACTGTTACCAGTACACACACTCCCTCCCACACTGTTACCAGTACACACACTCCCTCCCACACTGTTACCAGTACACACACTCCCTCCCACACTGTTACCAGTACACACACTCCCTCCCACACTGTTACCAGTACACACACTCCCTCCCACACTGTTACCAGTACACACACTCCCTCCCACACTGTTACCAGTACACACACTCCCTCCCACACTGTTACCAGTACACACACTCCCTCCCACACTGTTACCAGTACACACACTCCCTCCCACACTGTCACACTCACCTCCTGTCTCTGCGTGTGTCTGTGTGTATCTGTGTACATGAGTAGCTGTGTATCTGTGTGTGGGAAACTAAGTGTCATCATGTGTATCGCTGTGTCAATGTGTGTATTTGTGTGTGTGTGTGTATACACTGCCCACATACTCCATACAAAAAAAATATACTTGCATTGAAACGCACATTGTGTATATGTATATTTTATAAACACAATATACACACACTGCATCCACCACACACACACTGCAATCAAACATTACATACAAACACACCCCTGCATTAAAACACTAAAATGATCTACAAACACCCCTTCATGCAAACACCAACACTACACACAAAAAGCACACCTGCATTTAAAGTCCTACACTACATATACAAACACTCCTGCATTCAAACGCAAACATTACAAACAAGTACACCACTACATTCCATAAGCAACAGTATATACAAATACACCCATACATGCACACATATACTTAATACAAGAACATGCTTACATTCAAACACTGCTCACAAATATAACCCTGCAATGATGTGCAAATGGTAGATCTCCATCTGGCATATTATTGTGAAGTTCTCCGACAGATGGAGATCTACCTTTTGGTCACACTTTCACTAGATGGGGGCCCAGAAAACCTACTTGCACCAGGGTCCTCTCTACATTAGTTCCACCACTAGGATAATCAACGTGAGGTGCCTGGATGAAAGAGCAGGACAACAGCATTTCTGATTCTGACTGAGTCTGTGAGTAAACAGTTGTATGCCTCTAAAACGGATTGCCATGATGTGTAACGTTTCTGCCTCTAAAACTGCCATGATATATCAAATTGCCATGTTATGCCAATTTTATGCATCTAAAGCTGATTGCCATGGTGTGCCAATTTTATGCATCTGACTGTTGGCCATGGTGTGCCAATTGTATGCTTCTGAAGCTGATTGCCATGATGTGCCAAGTTTTTGCACCTAAAGCTGATTGCCATGATATGCCAAGTTTATGTATTTAGAGCTGCCATGATGTTCCAATTGTATGCCTCTAAAGCGGATTGCTATAGTTTGCCAATTGTATGCCTCTAAAGCTGATTGCCATGGTATGCCAATTGTATGCCTCTAAAGCTGATTGCTATAGTTTGCCAATTGTATGCCTCTAAAGCGGTTTGCCATGGTGTGCCAATTGTATGCCTCTGAAGCTGATTGCCATGGTGTTCACTTTTTAAAATACGCATTAAAAGCAAGTGGGTCTCGAAAAATTACTGTTTTGAAAAGTGGGTCTCGGCCCATAAAAGTTTGGGAAGCCCTGCAATACAGGCATTTAAATCCCTACACTTTAAATTTCTGACAATCCACGCTTCAAACACTGTGCGTCGTTTCTCTTACCAGAATGTTCAATCTCTTAGGATAATGACATATCCCAGACTTACCATTTCTTCCACATCTGCATCATTGTCTGGTGGTGTGCGTTGTCGAGATGAGCGAGAAGGTTGCTGACTGCGCTTGGAAGGACGCCCACGCTGACGATGGAGTTTGCTTGCTTTGCCTTTTGTTTTACGGGATCTCACTAAAAAAGGGACAAAAAGCAAAACAACCCCAAAAATCAGTATGAAGTCAATAAAATAGATTTACAGCAGGTTTTAAAAAATATGGAGTATGTGAGATATAAAACATAATTAATGCCTCGTGTACCAAATATAGATTTACAACAGATAAAAGTCCAATGGATTGGCTTAAGACACATTGTATTAAATTACTATTTTACTTCACTAGCATGTCAGCCTCAATTTATACAGCACTTTATTACACCAACAAACTAGGCATCCTGGGTCATGCTACACTCCCTTCCACTTACTACTTCATGGAACGCCTCAAGGGCACACACAAGTTATAAAGATGCAAAGTGTTAGGTCTGATCTCCAGAGACAACTGTGGAGGAAGAAAGGGACATTTGTTCCCACCTCCCCCCCTCCCCCACTTAAACACTGCGATACAGCTGCTGCCGGTGAGAGATGAGTGGAGAGCAAACAAAAAGAAGGCCACACAGCGGGATCTCACAGTTGCCAAGTTAATCAGTGGGAACTTAACCGACTTGGGGATGGGGGCAAACACGTGTCCGGTTACTACGACAGGGGCTAAACATTGAGCTTTAACGCCTGTTGCCTCTCTATAACTGCATTCCCTAGAGAGGCGGCTGTCGCTTGCACAGAAATTCTGATCCTGTTGGATCCCTAGACTTTCATCTTTATGTCCCACACTCGCACACAAACGTGCCTCTTGTAAATGAAACGACTGCCGACAGCATGCTGTGCGGGCAGCTCCTGTGTGCAAGAGCCAACAATGTCCCATTCTTTGAAGTTCCATAGTAAGGCAAAGGCTACAATTAACCCTTTCCAACACAGCCAACTTGAAACCTAACCTTCTCATAAGAAACCTTATCAGGATACATTGTGCCATTTGTGGTCAAGTCAGGGTCAAATATGCCTTCTAAAGCTCAAAGTGGAAAGTTCTTCCTGTCCTTTTTCTATCAGGATTGCACTGGGCCCCAGTATGGACCTTGTTATATGCGGTTTTCCATTTAGAAACAGACAGACTGCGATAGAGCGAGAGAGAGATAATTTGTATCCCTTCTAGCACATACCAGGGAATCTATTAATGCTTGATTCACCAAGGAGGCCACGGTTTAATAGTTTGCCTATAGGTGATGCAGAAAAACCTCTAATTACACTAAAACTGAGTAATTTAAAGTCCTCTCTCCCCATCTCTACTGCATAAAAAAATTGAAAACAAACATTCCTTTACCTCTAAAGCAAAATACTTCACTGCACTTTAATTGGTGAAACTTAAATGGGTGTATTGCATTATATGTCCTGACAGTCTCTAAGTATCGTTTTAACCTTCTGGCTTATTTAGAGAGGACCGTTCTAGTACTGGGAGAGGGTTCTTATTGCGTGCAGATTAGGGTTTTTATTTATTTATTTTTTTTAAGTAAAAATAACGACTCAGGAATGCAAGCTTGAGATTTTTTTCAGAAAAGGCATAGCATGGCCTCCACCACCTACATATTTTTTTTTTTTTTTTTTTTTTACTGTGCCCACTAAGCTATGGAAGTGTTAAAGACATCATAGATAGCAGTTACATGCATACAGAATACCAATAACCATATTAGAAAACAGCATTTATTGAGGTGGTGCAGATTTCCTAGAGGCCTGTGAGGTGATCTGGAAATGCTCTGTGGTTAAGGCAGCAGCTTAAAAATCTGCAATAGGAAAAATTGCTGTGCGTCGAGTAGACACTGCCAGCTAACAAGAAAAGCAGCCATATCTTATTGCACTTCTCAAATCAATACAGAAAGCTCATGTTTAACCCCTTAAGGACCGAGGACGGTTCAAGACCGTCGCTCCCGTTGTGGGGAGACTGCCTGCAGCCCAGACAGTCTCCCCATGGCGAATTAGGACCCCTGTGGCCATGCGATTGCCCAACAGGGCGACCACATGGTCACAATAGGTGTCCATGTATCCACCTGCAGGGGGACTGTGTGCTGACAGGCAATCTCCCTGCTAGTGTAAAATCAGAAAAAAAAAATAATTTAAAATAAAAAAAAATAATTATATAGGTATAATATATATATATATATATATATTATGTCTATATATCATATATAATGTCCTGCTAAGTGTATTTTTATAATATGTACATATATTACTATAAAAATGCACTTATTAAATTACACACGTATATATAATAACTATATATATTATAAAATACAAATAAGTAATTTAAATGAAATTAAACATGTAAAAAATTTTAAAAAAATTATATATCTATACGAAATTTTATTCTAACTGTATTTTGATATCAAAATACACTTAGAATGAAATTGTATATATCTATGTATATATAAATAAATAAATAAAAAGAATACGAACTATTCATATGTCCATATACAAAATTACATAAATAATTATATAAATATACACTTAGACTTCAAATATATAAATATGCATATATATTTAAATTCTACGTGCGTATTTATGTAATATTTTTACATAATTAAGTTATTTTATTGATTGCAATTCAAGGGACCTGCCTGCCAACCCAGGCCGAAAGTCCAGAGAATTTAATTTGCAATCACTGTATTTTACCCTGTAACGTTCTACGACACCCTAAAACCTGTACATGGGGGTTACTGTTTTACTCGGGAGACTTCGCTGAACACAAATATTAGTGATTCAAAACAGTAAAACATATCACAGCGATTATATTGTCAGTGAAAGTGACTTTTTTTGCATTTTTCACACACAAACAGCACTTTTACTGATGATATAATGGTTGTGATACATTTTCCAGTCTTAAAACACTAATATTTGCGTTCAGCAAAGTCTCCTGAGTATAACAGTAGCCCCCATGTACAGGTTTTATAGAGTTTATGAAAGTTACAGGGTCAAATATTTTTACATTGAAAATGGCCAGGTTGGTTACGTTGCCTTTGAGAGCGTATGGTAGCCCAGGAATGAGAATTACCCCCATGATGGCATACCATTTGCAAAAGAAGACAACCCAAGGTATTGCAAATGGGGTATGTCCAGTCTTTTTTAGTAGCCACTTAGTCACAAACACTGGCCAAAATTAGCGTTCAATTTAGTTTTTTTACTTTTTTCACACACAAACAAATATGAACGCTAACTTTGGCCAGTGTTTGCGACTAAGTGGCTACTAAAAAAGTCTGGACATACTCCTTATTGAATACCCTGGGTTGTCTTTTAAAAAAATATGTACATGTGGGGTGTTATTTAGCGATTTATGACAGATAATAGTGTTACAATGTCACTATTGATACATTTTAAAAATGTATGTTTTGAAACCGCAATATCCTACTTGTACTTATAGCCCTATAACATGCCAAAAAAAGCAATAAAGCATGTAAACACTGGGTATTTTTAAACTCAGGACAAAATTTTGAATCTATTTAGCAGTTTTTTTCATTCGCTTTTGTAGATGAGTAAAATGTTTTTCACATAAAAGTAAAAAAACCTGTATTTTTTTCAATTTTTCATCATATTTTTTACTTTTTTTAAAATTAAACTACATGAGATTATATAAACAATGGTATGTAAAGAAAGCCCCTTTTGTCCTGAAAAAAACAATATATAATTTGTATGGGAACAGTAAATGAGAGAGCGGAAAATTACAGCTAAACACAAACACCACAAAAGTGTAAAAAGATGCCTGGTCGCAAATGTACAACATCGCAAAAACAGTCCGGTCCTTAAGGGGTTAAATAAAATGCAATTTACCATATGACCTAAAGGTTAGTTATGAAAAACAAGATTCTGGCAGGTACTTAATGCAAATACAGAAAGGAACTAGCAAAACATTCTCTGCCTGGGTTAAACTGCCTCCTACAAATGTTTAAAAGTGACAGCCATCCGACAGAAGTGTCAAGCAGACAAACCACTGGGATGTGCACTGGCATAAGGAATGGGTGCAGTCTATTACACGTAAAAGAAACACTCCAGACATCTAAAATAACTTTACCTTGCAGAAGTGTGAAGAGTGTGCCCCATTAAAAAATAAAATGCAGATTTCAGTAGAAATTGGCAGTTTTCTAAATAAACCTCGTTCCACCCCTCTGGCTGTCAGTCAACTGGTCCATTTACTTTCTGGTAGTTTAGCACTCTGAGGATAGATCTACTAAATTGTGATTTTTATCATTGTATTTGAACAGTGCGGTACATATGTATTTATCTCAAGCGGTTTTGTGAACAAGGAGCCACTGTATAGCTAGGAGTATCAGCCAATCAGTGGCCTCCCTGTCCAAGGTTTACTGATTGAAGCCTTTAACAAAATCTGTAGAAAAACATCAGAGCTAAGCCCTTAACGGTGACAGGGACCCTCCTGGCATAATAACTGCATTCTAATAAAGTTATTGTACTGCCCGGAAACTCCCTTTAATTTACAAATGTGCACTGCCTTCTAAATTATATGAAGTAGTAAAGTTTAAAAAAAAAAAAAAAAAAAAAAAAAAAGCTATCCAAAATGCCAGCACAGAAGCTTGTCGCTGTACTAATACTATTTATAATAAAGGTAGAGAAGAGAAGTGGTCTGCTGTGCATAGTATGGACAAGCTTATTGACATTTGGTAAAACTGCTGACATTCTGCAATGAACAATTCAAAAGCACAAACAAGCTTCCAGGCCTCAAATTACAAATACATGGTCTGATCTTAAGAGGCTAACACAGGCCATTTTTAACACCTATGTTTATTTCACTGGACCGTTGCAATTTATTTTATGTGTACCAATGAACTACTGAAAGATAAGATGGAAAATTAAAATCAACATGTTGTGGAAGCAGAACTTGTTTTAATGGATTCACCAGTATACAATGAGCCCTGCTTTCATGGAGTAACCAATCACTACTAGCAGGCAAACAGCAGCCCGTTTTCCCACCACTTAAAAAATTATATGAAATAAAAAGTTTGACATTACAAGAAGAGATCTTAAATAAGTATCCACAGTTTTACTTACATCTCAATCCCATTGCTTCATTGTCATCGTCATCATCCTCCGAGTCCTCGTCTTCCTCCTCAGATTCTTCTTCCTCCTCCTCTTCGTCATCCTCATCATTTGTGGAATCTTCAGCATAATTCCTGGTTTGAAATGACAGAAGAACCATTATTTATAAAGACTGCATTCACAACCAAATTTCTAATACCTGGTATAAATTCTTATACACGCCAAGACTATGAAGAGCTGCCAATACTGGGTCCTTACCTGCCACGGGCACTGCGCCTGGAAGTGGCTGGCTGGCATGCTGGACACAGCCACTCTCCTTCTGGTATATTAAGCAATACTGGGCGCAGACAGAAGAGATGGAATGCCTTGTTACACCCATCACAGAGTATTAGCTTGTCATCTTCACCTGCAAACAAGATTGAAAGTTTAAGTCAGACTCAGCACAGCAATGTTACTATCCAGACACCATTTATTTTACAATTTCCAGTTAGGCCTCTCAGATCTACCAGATAACACAATACTGTATGAAAAGTGCTGCCCAGCAATATGCAGAATGCACGGTGGAAGACATGAAGACTAGAACCAAAAATACACAAATTGTTCAGTTGTTGCATTACTGCAGCACATGAATACTGTATACTACAGGGCAGTGAGTTACATAAACGGCACATAAGCATGAACTAGTTAAGGTTGTTCATAAAAATAAAGGTGATCTGCCAAACCTAGCGTACATACTCAAGCACATGTTATAAGTCTGGCTTACGATTTACCTTTTTTGCGACAGACTTTACAACGAGCATTTTCAGAAGACATGTCCCATTTAATGCAGGCATCTAGCATCCCAAGCAACACATGCATGCGGGAAAACGTTTGAGCCTCACGGATAGCAGACGCCCACTTTTCCACAGCTGAGGCAACCTGTAAAATATGAAAAAAAAAAAATTTTAAATTCCAAGCTATTCTATGTCGCTAACATAGTTTTGTTTAGGTGTTCAAACACTAAACCAACTATATGACCAATGTTAATCTGTTCCAGCATATCTTGGCATTAATGGAGAAAATAGGTTTATATAAAAAATGGAAAAAAAAAAGACAAAAATGCAGCCCTTCAACTGCTGAAAAACTACAGTTCCTAGGATTGGAATCCAGACCCTTTTTTGGAAGATTTCTGAACCACATGGGAATAGTAGCTGGACTGCTGATTAACATAAACCTACAGGTTGTTTAACCAACTTGCTTTGCCATCAGTAATTTGTAGTATACTGTATTATGTTAGAATGTTTCAGATACTATTTTGTACAATGTTCAGGAACTTGTGGCCAGGAAGGAATTCCATCTAAAGAAGGGTTAAATCAGAAGAGACCACAAAATACAGGCACAGGATTATCCTGTCACATTAGGTCTGTTACAGTCATGTGACAAATGAACATTGACACAATACTAAAACAACAGATGCAAAGCAAGCCAACCGTTGTCTTCTCCAATATGCGAGCATGTTGTAGGCAGACTGGCAAGCCTTATCCAATGGGGGGGGGGGGGGAGGGGGGGGGGGGGAGGGGAGGAGGGTTGGGAAACTAGATCATTCATAGGGTTAATAGACTGGTACACCTTTTGTGGAGAATGAAGCCTACAGCTTGCCAAGGTATATCCAGCCCTTGTAAAGAACTGCTACCACAGAAAAAAAAAAAAATAAAAAAAAAAAAAATACTTTTTGCAGGAGGGTATCCTTTCTCATGCAAGATGCTGCCATGGAGCTTGTTCATACTCTGGTAATCTCTCGCATGGACTACTGTAAAACTATCCTAGTTGGTCTCCCCAAAATCCAAACTGCCCCGCTACAACCGGTAATGAATGCTGCCGCCAGGCTGATCTTTCTCACCCGTCGTCCATCTGTCTATCCTTACACTGGCTTCCTGTATCATATAGGTGTCAATCCAAAATGCCAACTCTTACCTATAAAGCACTAACCCACTAGCCCCTCTTGCATTTCTTCCCTGATTCATAGATATGCCCCTTCTGTCTCTCCGCTCTGCCAGTGACCTCCTCTCTGCTGCTTGCACCCTTACTGCTAACTCTGGCTTGCAGGACTTCTCATGGGCGGCTCCCTTCTTTTGGAACAGCCTGCCTACCCCCATCAGATTTTTCCCTAGTCTCCAATTGTTTAAGAAGTCCCTCAAAACACATCTGTTCAGAAATACTTGTGTACTCCCAGAGTAACTTATCTATACTTCTCTAAATCTGTCTGTCTCTCATAAAAGAGCCATACTCCACTCTCCTCCAGTTCTGCTACTTTCCCACCTTGTTTGCTGCCCTGTGGTGTATTTGTACCCCACCTCCTCTAGACTGTAAGCTCTTTTGAGCAGGGCCCTCATCTACCTATTGTTCCTGTGTCATTGTGTAATGGTCTCATTTATTGTAAATTTCCCCCTTTCATAATATTGTAAAGCGCTGCGGAATTAGTTGGCACTATATAAATACCAATAATATTAATAAAGTACAACATATATAAAAGGCTATTCTCCCATCACAGGTAATCTTATTTGTGACTGGGCAGAGTTGGAGTGTAGGGATAAATTTAAACCGAGAGGGCAGAATGAGCAATATGTAATGAGATTTCTGTGGTGGAAATCAGACATTTATAAAATCAGATAATTGAAGAACATACAGTACATTCTGAAGTCTACCATTTAAAATAAAAAAAAAAATTAAAATCCACCATGACTGAAGCAGACGCTGCCACCATGTGGACACTGCACAAAATTATTCTATATTTATGCCCGCTGTAATAGTGGGTCTTCACATGGCCATAAAAGGGGAACTTTGATACAAACATAAACAAAGCTATTTCCACCTTCCTAAGGAACCTGATGTTCTTTGTGGAAAAATGTTTGGAACGTAAACAATGCAAACAAAACGACAGCACTCAAAGTCTGATCCTGATCCATGCAGGGCTATAAAGGGAGGCATGAAGTACTGTGTACCCTTCTTGTGACATAGAACAAAAAAATGCTAGAGACCATCCACATTTGTTTTAACTGGGCACTGAACAGTATATTCCAAATATGTATCTAGAGGCTAAGCCATGCTCACGGTCATGCTTCCAAACTAATGAATAACTAAGCCAGGGTGTTAATAACCCAACAGGAATATGCGCTTATCCTGCAGTCTTCACAGCTGACAAGGCAAAAGGACGATGAGTGGCATTACTGCTCTCTGAACAGTGGCTAAGCTTTCAAACAGTTTATTTAAGCATGTCTGAAAACCCACTATAGATTTGAAGGATATATCCTGCATACTAGAAAAAAAAAAAATGCATCCTTCATTCAGCATTATAAACCTTTAGCTCAAGTAAATATTTATCTTCCCAGTCCCCCAAAATACAACCATAAATATTGCTGGCACAGTTTTAGTGTGAACCCACAACAGGACTTAAGAGTCTCAAACTCCAGTAAAGAAATATGCTTTAGCAAATTGCATCCAATAAGGAACAGTAAAAACAGTATCAGTATATAGGTTATAGCACAATAAGATCGTATAGATGCAGAGATCCTACAACCACCTATACATTCACTGAAAGACAACATTAAGGGAAGGAAAATACGCCTACAGCACCTGAGAAGTCTGTCTCACGATTGCCATGTAGTTTGTGTTTTCTTCATTCCAGATCGGGGATATGTGAGCATTTAACAACAAGGAGGGGAAGTGAGTTGTCTTCACACAGCTAGAGAGACATTACATTTGTAAGATACACTATAGTCACCAAAACAGCTTGTTGAATTTTCATGCAAACACTGCCTTTTCCGAGAAAAAGGCAATGATTACATTGTCCCCTAGGGATACCTCCAGTGGCCACTGGTGAAGTGCTGCACAGTGGGCAGCACTGCTGTTCAGCGTTTTCACTCTCTGCCTGGAGTCTGAATTTTTCTCATGGAGGTGAAGATTGGCCAAGCTGGTGTTTGGCCCTCGTCTCCTTTCCAGTTTCAGCCAATTTAATGCTTTTACTATGGGAAAGCACTGAATTGGCTAAAATATATTTTTTTTAAATAAGTTGTAAGTTCTGATGCCAGCAAGGAGGAGGATTGGGGCAGGGCATGTGCAGCACTAGAAATAAGTTTTAATTCCTTTTAAGGTGGTTAAATGGGGCAAGCCATCTAAATGGTGTTTTTAACACTATAGGGTCAGGAATACACGTGTTCCAGACCCTACAGTGTTCCTTAAACCCCTTAATGACACAACTATTGGAATGAAAGGGAATCATGACGGAATATTTCCATCATGTGTCGTAACGGGGTTAAGCAACTTGGTCAGCATTTTTCTTGAAAACCTTAAGAGGGTAAGACGTGTCAGTAGTAAAAGCATTTATCGAAAAGGTTGTACAGAAACAAGTGTAAGCTATAATAGCAAGAGCAAACCATCACTGAGAAAGGCATAATGAAAGGAAAAGAAAAGGGACATTCACAAGCAATCTTAGCAAGCAAACAATAACCTTTGCTTCTTCAGCCATTCTCTTTTCCTCATCCTGTTCCTCAGTTTTTGCTGCAGATTCTTCAGACTGTGCCTTGCGTTTTTTCTGTTTTGGTGCCATGAACCCTTGGAGGAACTTCTTGATAACAGCTGCTTGAAGAGATATAATGCACTCCCCAAAATCCTTCAGACTCTCCAGGGAACGGACCTATTAAGAGAAGACACATGGTGAGCATTACTTCTATAAAAAGGGCTACCAGGTGTTAACATTTACCTGAAAGCACAGGCTATCATGGAACAAATAAAATTCAGGAGTAAGTGGTTTAAAGTGTTTTTTTTTTTTAACTTTGAAAGTGTAGGCAAGAAGTCCATTTAAAATATACTGAGACAAATGGCCTTTTTATTCTTTATTTTTGCAGTGCACGTAGTAACAATGGTGCTATTGTGGCAAAGAGAGCATAAGCAAGGAAATTATTTTAAAACAGATGGTTACATATACTTGGCATATGAGGACGCAGCACTTTTTTCATTAATAGACATAACGGACAATAACATAACATGTCAGTAATGTGGTCATGTTAGTGAAGTTGGTATACTGAGCATGAAGAGTGGGTTGCAGTTATAAGTAGGACAGGAGGTAGAGAGGCCTGTATGGCCCGAGTGGGTCAGGTGGCTTTATTTCGGTCATGTAGGTTTCCCTTGTACCCCTTGAGGATCTTCCAATCGGGAATGCTTCCACATATAGTGGGTGTTCGCATGGAATGGGATCTGTGGCACTTGCTGTTGTGGGCATAAGGCAGAACATATGAGAGTGTTAAGGGATGCATCGACACAAAGATAGTAAAAGCAGGTTACATGGCGTTTGCACAGATAGGAAATGCCCCTAACCAAGCGGGCGAGTTGGTTGCGTGCCGCCGATCAGATTTACCGTTATAGCTGTATGGGTGTGTAAGCTGGGTTTCCTCCAAAAGGACCTGTTAGTATGTAATTTTAAAGGTATGCTGTTTATGCTCAGAACCAGGTCCCAGGTTACTGCGCTGGCTGGTGCCGGTGGTGTGAGGCCCATGGTGATCAACATTTCCGATTTCTTCTTTGGATCGGAGTATATGAACTGTCCCATTCCAGGTCACTTGTAGGTAGCTTAAGGGTCCCCATCGGTAGGGTATTCCCACCGTATGTAGTTTAGTTCTAAAAGGCGCCATGGTCCTGTGCCATTGCAGGGTAGATTTGGAGAGTTCTTGATAAAACATGAGTTGTGAGTCCTCAAATTGTACAGGAGTTTTGGACCTCAGGGCAGACATGATGCGGGTTCGGTCTGCATAAGAGGTGCATTTCAAGGTAACATCTTGCGGCGTTGAGTTGGTATTTTTGGGGTTTTCAGCAACTCTGTAGGCCCCATCCAGGGTCATCTTCTTGGCCAGCCCTGGCGGTGATATAGTGGCCAATAGCCTCCGGGTATAATGAGGCAATTCATCCGCGGATTTTCACGTGGTTGTGGCACTTACGATCCTCCAGTGTGGTTAGTTGTATGAGCATGGAGTGCTGTTACTTTGAAGCTGGAGGACCAATTTGTTGAGCGTGGTAACCATTGATTTAACCTCTCGTTCTGTGCCTTCTGTGGCGACTGCCTGGATCCATAATTTTGTGCAGGTCTGTCAGCAACGCTTTGAGATAGTCCTTTGTTGCTGTGGCTGACCCACCTGTGTGCTCTTGGGGGGGGGGGGGGGGGGGGTTATAGGGCCGCCTCGGGTGTCTGAGTGGGCCCTGGTTCAGGAGCCTCCAGTGCTTGCTGTGATGTGGCAGCTTCAAGGTGGTCCCCTGCCGGGGTTGTTTTAGCTTGCGAGGGTTTTTGGAGCATGACTCCTATGTTCCTGTCTTTGGGCTTCTGGGACAGTCGACCCATGGCCCCTGTGTGCTCCAGAGATGGAGGGGTGAGTATCGGGTGTTCCAGAGTCCACTGTGTGCCAGGGAGCCGCCCAGGAACTACTCCAGGGAGAAGCGTGGCGGCTGGAGGTAGGTCGCAGCCTTGCTTTTTGGCGTGGGGCGACCGGAAACGCATAAATTCACCCTGGTCAGGATGATGAGGTAGTCAGCAGTGGTAAGTTCTTGCTTTTTTGCAATATTTGGCTTTAGTTTGTGTGTTGTTGGGAGCAGACAAATATTGTGTCCATCTTGTCCAGCTAGTAAGCTCCGCCCCCTAAATTAGTATTTTATCCACGTGTTTTGCCATGCCACTATTGGCTAGCTAGCATTAGATGCAAAACGTACACATTAGCCACCTGGAAGTCTTGTTCCGGGCTGGCTGGAGACACACCAATAATGTTTCAGGAAGTGGAGTTACACCTCCAGCAGTAGGTGGGTTAAATTCTGCATGTTCACAGTTTTATAGTGAAGTGCTGCACATACTACCTCCAGGCACCATGATTACTTCAAAATCAGTGGTCATGGTGTTTGGAGTAACACCTAGAATATATGGGAAACCCCAAAAAATAAAAAAATATAAAAAAGGGGGGGGAGGGGGTTTCTGCATGCCAGGTATCACATTGCCCTCCTTTTGCATCACTTTTGACACTAGTATTGTAAGCCAAAATAACATTTTGATGTTAAAGGACCACTCTAGACACCCAGACCACTTCAGCTTAATGAAGTGGTCTCCGTACCAGGTCCCTCTAGGATTAACCCTTTTTATTATAAACATAGCAGTTTCAGAGAAACTGCTATGTTTATAATAGGGTTAATCCAGCCTCCAAATCCTCTAGTGGCTGTCTCACTGACAGCCGCTAGAGGGGCTTGCGTGATTCTCACTGTGAAAATCACAGTGAGAGCACGCAAGCGTCCATAGGAAAGCATTGTAAATAGGAGAGCTCCCCGTCCGGCGCTGGAATAAAGATAAGTTTTAACCCTTTACTCTCCCCAGAGCCCGGCAGGAAGGGGGTCCCTGAGGGTGGGGGCACCCTCAGGGCACTATAGTGCCAGGAAAAAGTGTTTTCCTGGCACTATAGTGGTCCTTTAACCCCTTAAGGACACATGACGTGTGTGACATGTCATGATTCTATTTTATTCCAGAAGTTTGGTCCTTAAGGGGTTAACAAGCACAGCAATTCCTATAAATTCTCTGCGATTCACTTCTGATGTCAGTTTTCTGATTAACTATGCAGTTTCATATAACATCGGAATGCACAGATTGCAATCCCTATACAAAAGTTGCTCGTTAGAAAGTAAATATCCATAGTAACCAGTTTCTTCACACGTGGAACTTTGGAATCATTGCGAACAAATAAAATCCATCCATTTCTCACAACACTAGAGTGTCTGAAAAAATATGTGTCCAAATAAGGAAGTTGGAACTACCAGCACAAATATATTGAAAAGTTTGAGACGCCACGTGGAAGAGAAAGCACAACTTATTACCTTTTCTTCAAACTCTATTGTGTCATCCAGATAGCCTAGGCCTCCCTTCTGTAACCTTGTTGCCACCTCAATCACATCGTTTCGCAGAAACTTAAGAAGCTCATAATGGCCATCACAGGTTTTCAAACCAAGGTTCTGCTTGCGGGCAAGGTGTATGGAATGCATAATGTCCTGATATCTGAAAACAAGGTTCAAGCTTAAATTAAGTACTACAGATGGAATGTGGGAGCATGCAGGACTATGTGATGAGGTAATAAAACAACTTGCAGGTTCCAAGAGTAACAATTTGTGACAAAGGTTTCTAACCTCTTTTGCAGACGATCCTTCAGTTGGCTTTCTCGAACTCCCTGGGGGTGTAGGCTTTCCAGCAGTTCATCCATTTCCTTCTGGGTATCACAAACGAACCTGAACAAACAAGTAGAAACAGTTCATGACACAGAGCCATTATGGTGATTTGAGCCATCACACTATATCCAAGAGGATTTACAAAGATGTCAAAAAGTGAGTTTTCAAAAATCAGATTAGCAGTGCATCTCCTTTTCTACAGAAATTAACACCCCCTTCCCCCCCAATACAGGTAAAGCAAGCAGTTTGAGTATGACACGATTCACATTTATAGGGCAAAGAGTTATCTACATGTTGCCCCCCGGCATCTGTAACTGACTAAAGAGAAATACATGTATTTATTTTTTTACAGAAAAAGAGAAAGTTGCATCTGTTTGCGTTTTGTGGCCATCTAGGTGTACTGTAGGAGTACTGCATTTAGGAGACATCCAAGAACATCTCAACTTCTAATGTTATTAAATGGTGTGCTCTTGCATCCTTACAATAACATAAGTTAATAACTTTACATGTCAGAAATACTTAATGTGTCACTGCTTGCCACCACTTGTTGCCCATTGCCAGAATGCGGAAGACATATCCATTATGCACAGAAATTATACTGCTGGAAGTGGAGTTACACGTCCAGCAGCCAAGGGATATATCTCAATACATGCAGATCAGAATTTTGCTACATAATGCAGTTTTTTATAGGGAAATGCTGCACATATAAAGGCCAGGCACTATGACCACTTCAAGTCACTGAAGAGATCATGGTGCTTTGAGTGACTATTTAAAAGGACATTTAATGCAAATTGCAACATTCAAGTCAGATTGTGTACGCACCATAGGTTCTGCCCCTGTTTGGGAACAGTGGTCTCCACCTGTATCTCTTTCTGGACAGAATCCTCAGGGCCACCAACACTGCTTTCTGCATCCTCACTCTCTGCATTACCTGCACAAAACCAAAGAGTGAAAAAATTAGAACTCAACCTTTGTTTGTACTAGTTTATATGTGTATAAGCTTATGGAACAGTTAAGTCAAAAATTTTAACAAACGTCATTTAATAGCCATTTATTTCTTAATTGGTACATTTACAGGTTAAGAGCTGCTCTAGATTGAAGGAACATGCATAATTTCAAGACAACTGTTTCATTCAAAGTACAGCTTTAATTTCGATGCACGCCACATATTTACCTGCTTCCTGCATTGTCTGTACCTACCGTGTCCTAGCCCTAGTTATTGTGAGAAACCAAATTGTGCAATTTAAAAAAGTCTTGCAACGTTCCTGACATTGCAAGAACCTAGGACAAGTGCCAGCCAAGAATACTTATTCTTAGTTGCCATTTCCCCTAGAGAAAGAGCATTGCAGAGATGCCACTCGGGAAGGGTTAGAGTGAGCTGTTCGGAGACCAACTCCGGAATTTATGGTCTACTCTAGAGGCCAGTGTGAATCCTTCTAGCACAGTGGTTCCCAATCCAGTTCTCAAATACCCCCATACCAGTCCAGGATTTAGGAATTACCCTGTTGAGTCTAAAGTCGTTTTCCACCCCCTTTATAAAAACACATTAGACACAACTGGGAAATCACTAAATCCTGGACTGTTAGAGAGTATGAGGACTTGGTTGGGAACCACTGCACTAGCACATGCTTTGCTCTAGCAAAAGTTGAACTCTTCACCTGCTTGTACGATGCCACAGCATGACTTCAATGGGAAGCTCCAAAGAATATGTACATACACACAATCAATGCGTGCTCTCTTTTGCATGCAGAGAGACAGTTTGCCATTTTTTCATGACTTTTGCATGCGTGTCATAAGCATACTTTGCTTTTTTTATTCTTTTATTCTTTATTTTTCTCACACCACAAAAGTGTAACAGTACACCAAAAATGAGCATAATTTCTTAGGCATGGCTAGTGCAGATGAAACACATAAAATGAATTTGTCAGAGATATATAGATATATTTTAGATATATTCTATCTAAAAAAAATACCACTGCTCCAAAAACCAACAACCTAGTGTCATTTGCATGACAATTTTCTAAAGTTAACTTACCTTCAGCATCCTGGTTGTCGTCCTCATCCTCCTCCTCATCCTCCAGTTCAGGAAGACTGAAACTGTAATTGATGCTGTCATGAACCCATCCCTTCTCAATATAAACCCCAGGAACACCATCAGAAAAAAGCCAATACCTGTAAAGAAAGCAAATTAAACATTAGGACATAAAAGCGTGTCGAGACCAAAATCCAGATGTTTTTAAAACCAAGCTCCTATACAAGGATGATGCAATCTGTGCTCCTTTCCCATTAAGTTGTGTGGGCTGAAATCCCTGGGAATAGTCTTAGCTTAAACTGGTCAACCATTAAAAGGCAGTTTTAAAACTTAAGGGAACACTAATCACCATAACCATTACAGCAGTTACTGTGCTTGGAGTCTGCCTTTAAAGTAAGATGGCACCCAGAAACTCAAGCCCTCATGACTGCTTCATTGAAAAGAAGTTGAGAGTAGAGTTCCTTTAAAGAATGTATAACAGCACACAGCAGGGCATTCTGTTTTTACATCTTAAAAGTGAACTACACTCCAGAAATTGACACTTGAAATAAGCCTTTTTATTTTTAAATTTACATCTCTTACTTACCTATTGTGGCTCCGGTCAGTACCAATCGGAGACCTTCTTAACACAAGTTTGGCCTTAGCAATTCCCTCGTGAAATGCCTTCTCCTGTGATGCTCTCTGCTTTCGTAGCCTCTCCTCCTCAGCCTCTCTTTCCATTCGCTCTGCATAGGAGAGATTAGAAACGTTAACATCTTTATGTATGTAGAATGTTAGTGCACCGGCATCAGAGTAAATATCATCTGCTTAATAATATTCAGAAGGGGACGCGGAAGCCTATTTTGAAATATCTGAAAAGGTTCGCTTGTGAAGAATCTTCGACTGTTCTTCTAATTCCAGTTGTAGGCAGACCTCCCCCACACAAATTTAAGAGACCAATCAGGAACCTCTAAGTTCTAGCCTAGAGTCCAAACACTACTTGCTCAAAAATAAAGCGTTCTAGCTGTCCGATTGCCTACATTGGTGGCTGCTGTATATCTTTATTAGAAGCATAGCTTCGATTACTCCCTTTTTTGTTACTTCTGATTGAACTTTATTACAAAAATAATTAAAGTTAAAAAGGAACAGAAACGAAATTGGGTGAAAAGAAATGTAAGAAAGTCCAAGCACCTCTGCAGCTGTTCTCAGTATGCACTTGAAAAAGCCCTAAAAGCCTTAGGCGATACCCGTAGCATACCCGAAAAACGCCAGGTCCAGACTGAGGAGGCAAAGGAATACAGAGTTGGGACAGCTGCAGATGTGCTCTTAATTTTAATTATCTTTGGAACAAAGTTCAATTAGAAATATTCAGGTGACTGGCTGTGGTTTCATCTGCAGTCAAAGAAGCTTGCTCCTAGGAATTAGTCCTCCCTATGCCCGACAGTGGAGTGACACTTATCTACTCCTTTCTTGTAATTTTTATTCATATAGAAAACATCTAAATTTGTTTATTTTACTGATCTGCACTATTTTTTCCCCTCTTTATATCAGTTTTGTTTTAGGTTGAAACAACTCATTTGCTGCTTAACCCCTTAAGGACACATGACGTGTGACATGTCATGATTCCTTTTTATTCCAGAAGCTTGGTCCTTAAGGGGTTAAAGGAAGTGGTCTGGGTGCCAGGTCCCAGGTCCCTCTGGTGTTTACCATGCAGTTGTAAACATAGCAGTTTCCGAGAAGAGCCGCTAGAGGCTGTTCTCACTGTGAAAATCACAGTGAGAAGACGCTGGACGTCCATAGGAAAGCATTGAGAAATGCTTTCCTATGGGCGGTTTGAATGCGCGCGGCTCTTGCCGCGCATGCGGCACTGACGGAGGGAGGAGAGTTCCCCACGCTGGAGAAAGGTAAGTGGCTGAAGGGGTTTTAACCCCTTCAGCCCAGTGGGAGTGGGGACCTATCAACACTATAGAGCCAGGAAAAAGTTTGTTTTCCTGGCACTATAGTGGTCCTTTAAGAATTGCTAAGCCTGTTTAGCAAATAACATGTTTCTTTATTTGCACTTAAGTGGCTTACACTTCATATTTATTTTTTAACACATTTACGGTTGGAAAATTTACTATGCACCCGTATGTATTTGTTATACTTTTGAAGTCACAAAGTTCCACTGGGTTGCTGCACATTGATAAAAAGTTTTTTCACAAGTATATATTGGGACTGTAACTTTTTTTTTTTTTTTTTTAACTTATGCAATATAAGGAAAGCAATAAAAATGCAATATGCAGTCAGCTTTGCTGTAAAATTTAATTCCATGCAAGACTAAAGACACTGGTAAACCACTGTAAAGTAAATATACAGCCCTCACCTTTTGCCAGCTTTTCTGATTCCTCCTTCTCTTTCTTTGCCTGCATGGCCTGTAGTCTCCTGCTCTTCACAGCACTGATCATATCCTCTGCTTCCTGATCCACTGGGTCTGCCTTTACAACCTTTTCTGGCTTTTTTGCAATCTTGGGGGGCACACTTTCTTCCTTACCCTTAGCCCCAAGTTCCTTTCGTTTTAGTTTTTCTGCTCGCTTTTTATCATTTTCCTCTTTCAAAATAGCAAGCCTTTCTTTCCACAGCTCAGCAGAGCACTGCTGTTTTGCATCTACATGGTCCTGCACAGAGTAAGTCATTAGTATACGGTGACAGAGAGCAGCAAGAATATGAAGCTTTTCTTCTGTGGTAAGGTCGAAAAACTCAAATGTCTCCAACTTTTCCAGAAACTCGTCTTCCACTTCATCATCCTGAAAGACTGGAGAGCCCTCGCTGTCCTCTTCCTCCTTGTTTGACCCTTCACTTTCTCCAGCAGGGGAATCTGACTTACGAAGGCAGAGGCGTACAAGTTCTGAAGCAGAATGCAGGGTAAGCGGAATTTCTGATAACCTCATGTTCAATTCCCCATAGTCTTCAGCGATCTCATCCTGCAAAAGAGTCTGAAGAAGCACTACGAGCACTCTGTTAAGGTACATAAAGCCTCCCTTTTCTGCTGCAAGAGCCTCCATTAAAGAAACGGAGGTCACTGGATATTGTCCATCTGGCAGTAGAAGATCTGAGTAACAGCTTAAAAACTCTACCACCATTGCTACATCCCCAAAGAGTGTGTTGGGAAGACCTTCAGGGGTATCTACCAATTTGAAGGTTGGCAAGTTCTTTCCAGTCAGTTCCTGATCTTCATACCTCTTCAGTTTCTCCAGACGCTCCTCTCTCTCTTTCGCTTTGCGCTCCTTAGCTTTCTCATTGATCCGTGCTCTCAATGCTGCCCTTTTCTGCCTCATGTGCTCTTCTTTCTCCTCTTCAGTCATCATTGACCAGCGTTTCCGCTCTTCCAGAAGTTCATACCTTTTCTGCACCAACTCCCGCAGTTCTTCAGGTAGTCTGTTCCGGTCCTCTGCAGAAAGCATTCTCGCTGCTTTAGAGATGAAAGCAGACAGTGCACTCTTGCGATCTTCACGATCTTTATTGTCGCGGTAATAAGAGATTAAATGGAGAGCAACTGGAGGTAGCTGCTTATGGGGTTTATTGTTTGATTTCGGAGTGCCAGAGCTACCTTTTGATGGCCGTGACACTTTAGAGGAGCCTTTGGTCATCTCCAGTAAAGTCATCTGCTTCATTTTTGGGTTCTTCAAGTTCTTTTTAGGAGAGCGAGCCTTACCAGATATTTTCTGACCATTCAGAAGCTGTGACTTCCCTCCTTTGGATTTTTTCTTATCTTGTTTCTTTCCAGTGAGACTCCCACCTTTCTTGTTGCCATTGAAATTGGATTTTGAACTCATCATCTTCATCAGTTGTTCTATTTCCTCCTGTGAGGCATGATCACCCAGATTCTTCAATTTCAGCGGAGACCCATGTAGTACTGTCTTCTTTAGGTTAACCTGGCACCACATTGTGGGGCTGAGTGGAGACTTTTTACCTCCATCTGTTCTGGCCTTCTTGGCCTGTTTTCGATCTGGAGAACATAAGCTTTTTCTCTTTGTTCCAGGAGAGGGATTCAAAGTCATATACTAGAGGGAAAAAAAATGTAAAAAATAAAAATTAGGTAAAAAAAAAAAAATCTGAAGCTTAGAGCGTTGTCCATTTATACAGACTGGTTAATTGTATCTTCCTTATTCCAGATTTAAAATTTAAAAAAATCCCACCCATCTCACAATTTTTTTTTGTAAGCATGCTCTATAGAAAGCACTCTGCTCTTTTGAAAACATTTACATTAAACAGACGAAATATCAGTATCAGATAATACTCCAAAACAGACATTTTAAAACTGAAGCAGTGCCAACAGAATGTGCCATCTTTCCATACTTCAGGCATACTTACAACCTCTTTATATGGTTTGAAAGGTGGAAATACCTGGTTTGTTTTTTAGAAGCATGCTCAGTAACCAAGATGATATTTTCCTTTACCACTGAGGAATATTGATAAAGATCACCTATGTGCAAATAACTAAACAAAAACAAAAAACCCACAGCAAAACCACAAATTGAGAACCAAAATACTTAAACATAACATTTAAAAAAGTCACAACTTACTTTCTGTGGATCTAGTAAAAAGTCGCTAAATTTGCTTGGCAGTGCATACTTTTTCACAAGTTCATCCTCCACCACCCATGGTGCGTTTTCTCCCGTGCCAATTCGCAGCGAATTATGACGTATAAAATAACGAAGGATCTCCTTATTGGGTGGACGCTCTGATCTATACAAGCTGTCTACAGGAACATGGCTGATTACCTAAATGCCAAAAATGAAAATAGTAAAATTAGTTTTTTCTATTAAAGCACTCAAGTCAAAATTCCCAGATAGATTAAATGTACCCTCTCTCCAATTAACACCTGAATGTCCAGTTGAAGCCAGAGATGTCTGGTTAAAGGAGGACCCCCAAAACTGCAACCATACATGCTGTTGATAACATGATATGCAGCTGTGCTCAAAAGTTTGCATACCCTGGCAGAAATTGTGAAACGTTGGCACTGATTTTGAAAATATGACTGATCATGTAAACAAAAAATAAAAGTCTTATTGATCAGTGTCTTAGTGATTATATGAAGGATAGTGATCATATCACTTTTTTGGCTTCTTTTTAAATCATAACAGAAATCCACCAAATGGCCCTGATCAAAAGTTTACATACCCGTGAATGTTTGGACTTGTTACAGACACACAAGGTGACCCACTCTGATTAAAATGTACCGTATTTTTCGCTCCATAAGACGCACCTCACCATAAGACGCACCTAGTTTTTAGAGGAAGAAACCCAGAAAACAATATATTCTGAACAAACTGTCCCATAGTGTTTCTTACTAAGGGACAGTTTGTTCAGAATATTCCCCCCCCCCTCCCCTCCCCATAGTCGTCATCCCCCCTCCCCTCCCCATAGTCGTCATCCCCCCTCCCCTCCCCATAGTCGTCATCCCCCCTCCCCTCCCCATAGTCGTCATCCCCCCTCCCCTCCCCATAGTCGTCATCCCCCCTCCCCTCCCCATAGTCTTCATCCCCCCTCCCCTCCCCATAGTCTTCATCCCCCCTCCCCTCCCCATAGTCTTCATCCCCCCTCCCCTCCCCATAGTCTTCATCCCCCCTCCCCTCCCCATAGTCTTCATCCCCCCTCCCCTCCCCATAGTCTTCATCCCCCCTCCCCTCCCCATAGTCTTCATCCCCCCTCCCCTCCCCATAGTCTTCATCCCCCCTCCCCTCCCCATAGTCTTCATCCCCCCTCCCCTCCCCATAGTCTTCATCCCCCCTCCCCTCCCCATAGTCTTCATCCCCCCTCCCATACTGTCCCCCTCCCCATAGTCTTCATCCCCCCTCCCCTCCCCATAGTCTTCATCCCCCCTCCCATACTGTCCCCCTCCCCTTGTCCCATAATTACTTACCTGTCTTGTAGCGTTTCTCGGCAGCACAGGGCGCACCGCGGTACTGGAACTTGAATTTCATGTTCCGGTTTCCGGCGGGACTGAAAGGAAGTGCGCACACTGAGCTGAGTGCGCACTTCCTTTCAGTCCCCCCGGAAACCGGAACATGAAATTCAAGTTCCAGTACCGCGGTGCGCCCTGTGCTGCCGAGAAACGCTACAAGACAGGTAAGTAAAGCTTCATATTCGCTACATAAGACGCACAGACATTTCCCCTCACTTTTGAGGGGGGGAAAAGTGCGTCTTATGGAGCGAAAAATACGGTAAATTAAAAACGGTAAATGTCCCACACTGTGGCTTTTTAAATTGCAATTAGTGTCTGTGTATAATTAGTCAATGAGTTTGTTAGCTCTCACATGGATGCACTGAGCAGGCTAGATACAGAGTCATGGGGAGCAGAAAAGAACCTGCGTAATAAAGTAATGGAACTTTATAAAGATGAAAAAAGATATCCAAAGCCTTGAAAATGCCAGTCAGTATTGTTTAATCACTTAAGTGGATGGAATATTCGGGGATCTCTTGATACCAAGCCATGGTCAGGTAGACCAAGAAAGATTCTAGCCACAACTGCCAGAAGAATTCTTTGGGATACAAAGAAAAACACACAGGTAACCTTAGGGGAAAGACAGGCTGCTCTGGAAAATGCACAATACAACAATTGAACAAAAATTAGCTGCATGGTCGAGTTGCCATAAAGAAGCCTTTACTGCACCAATGCCACAAAAAAAGCCTGGTTACAATATGCCCGACAACACCTTGACACGCCTCACTGCTACAGGCACACAGTAATAGAGTTTTATTGTCACAACCATTAGCACTGTGGTTGGAGAGGGGTCAACAAGGCCTATAGTGAACAAGCAATAACACTGAAGCATGGTGAGGTCTCACTGTTTTTAGGGTGAGTGAACGCTAAAGTCACGGGGGAATTTTGTGAAAATTGATGGCAAGATGAATGTTGCAAGTTATCAAAAAATACTCCCCCAAAAAATACACTGCGCATGGGACACTCGTGGACATTCCCGCATGACAATGACCCTAAGCACAAGTTGACCCTCCAGTGGTTACAGCATAAAACGGTGAAGGTTCTGGAGTGGTCATCACAGTCTCTTGACCTAAACATCATCAAGCCACTCTGGGGAGATCTCAAACATGTGGTTCATGCAAGATGACCAAAGACTTTGCATGACATGAATGCATTTTTGGCAGAATTAGGGGCCTCATTGACAACCATTACAAAAGACTGCACGTGGTCAATGATGCTAAAGGGGACAATACACAATATTAAGAACTAAGGGTATGCAGACTTTAACAGGGGTCATTTCATTTTTTTTCTTTGCTGCCATGTTTTCATTTAAGATTGTGCCATTCTGTTATAACCTACAGTTGAATATGAATCCCATAAGAAATAAAAGAAGTGTGTTTTGCCTGCTCACTCATGTTTTCTTTAAAACATTTACATATATTACCAATCTCCCCCCCCCCCCCCCCAAGCATTAACAACAAAACAGCTATCCATGAGTTCACTGGCTTTGCTCCTCTTCCTGAGTTGTATTTCAAAGCTGTTCTATACAGCAGACACACTAAGGAATCCATGTATAAAGTGTAATTATGAGGCTCTTTGTTGAGCTCATTTGCAATTGCCTACCCAGAATCCCTTGCAGTAGTGAGAGCATTGTTAAAGTGAGATTTCTGTGTTTAGCAATGACATACATACATATGATATATAGACATAAGCATGTTTACAAGCACACTCACCACACATTCGTTTGACATATTCTACTATTTTTCTATAATTGGTGCAAGGAATGACAATCATGAACTTTTTATTTATACAGACATTTTCAACATGTAAATAGTAAATGTGCGGTTTAATATATTGAATAGTAAGGCATGTAAAAGCAGGACAACACTAAAGAGAGAAAACACACTCAGAGAAACAGTTAAGTGTGTGGGACAGAAAGAGGAGGCGATCACACAGCTTGATGTACTTTACCTTGTCTTCACTGAGTAGCTTCACGTCATATTTGTGTGCCAGGAACTTGGGTGGAACCCATTTTTTCTCCTCCTTTTTTAAGCTTACAGGAAGTTTACGAGGAGAGCGTCTAGCCCTGTCGCCTGCAGAATAGAAAACCATTAAGGTTGAAAAGGTTTATGAATTCATGTTAATACAAAACATACGGTAAAAGGAAATATAGATTTACAGTGTCACAGGAGGGGGTTATTAAATAGGAATTTCTAGAGCATGGAGAGCAAGAGAAATGCTCATGTATTAGGCATACAGAAGCTACAAAGATATCGGAATGGGAGAATTTGTTCCATTATTTTTAAAAGAGTTTTTTTATTTATTCCCCTATCAATTCTAGCTTTAGTGAATGAATTGCAGCAAGGCTTTTCTAGAAACAATTTTGCCATTCTGTCCGGTCAAGTCACAGGTATGTCCCAGCACAAGGTAACATTTTCAGGAAACAAAAAGGAGACTTGTAAATAGCCACAGTACATACTTTCTCTAAGGCTGCTCAGTGTATCTAATCGACTTTCTTCTTTCAACTGGTTGTCCTGAGCTATCCGATTGGAGTTTTCTTTATCACTTGATGGAGAATCGCAAGCAGCATCAGCCTTTTTTTCTGTAGCCAGCATCTCATCAGTCTCTAGAGGATGCATTTGTTCAATTTTCACTTTCAAGTACTTTTCTGGTCCCACCTATGCAAAATTTAATATAAATGAGACTTTAACTTACACCATTAATAAACCACCACAGACTTTCATAAGCTAGTTTTATCATGCAAACCAATACACACCACACATGCACAGATAGGTTCTACAAGAAATTCTTCCCCAAATCAAAACCAGTTTTGCTTCGGGGTCCTAGTCATTGAACTTATTTTTTAAATTATGGTATTGTGTTGGGTGCTTGTCATCAACATCTTTATGTTCCCCACAAGGTGGCAGCAGTCACATTGTGTCCTACATGTTGGAAGGGGGAGGCATCCCCCAGCATGTAAGAGGTGGGACTGGCGTTCGGAACAAAGGGTAAAGCAGGGAAGAGGCAGTGTGATAGCAGTGAAGTCATAGCACAGCAGAGAAAAGGCAGGGGTTGTGGTGGGATGAATTAGTACAGCAAGGAAAGGGTATGGCTAAGCTGGCTGCTGGAGACAATTAGTAAAGGATTATTGTGATGTAGACAGGAGCAACGCAGCTGGCTCATATTACATTTGCAGATGTTCTGCTAGCTGCATTAACAGAGCAGCAGGACCCTTACAGTACTTACAAGGCACCAGAAAGCACTACCTTGTACATGGTATGAGAAGTCCTGATGCAATACAAACAAACATACTCCAAACTCAATTCTTGTTAAGGACATTTCAGAAGTGCTAAAATACTAGATTATAAACTCATGGGGCTCAGTTCTAAGTTGGAATTGTACTGGTAAAAATAAAACTACAGTGGCAAAAAAAACACTGAATATTTTAATTTAAAGTGGACAAAACTGTAAAGTTTAAAACTATAATAAATAAAATCTTATACTATACAACATCTATAACTTATTTTAAAGAGGTAAATGCTAGTGGTGTAATAAAAAAAAGAAAAGGCGAAGACCACAAAATAGTGCAATTAGCCAACCTCAAGTGCATACCTCAAATTCACACTCTTCCCCTACAGAATACTTTGTCATTATCTCCATCCAAGCCTGGTCAACCAATTTGTCCAAGGAGATTGTGTTATGGTGAACAAGCTCTAGCACCTGCTTTTCATACCACAAAGGGAATTCTTCTTTCAAGCTACATAAAATAAAATTTAAAAAAAATTACCACACGAGAGAAAAAAAAAAAAAGTCAAGTAACGTTCATTTGTATTAATGGGGTTCATGACAAACTGCACAATAATCAAGATCCCAAGTAGTAATTCTAAGGTTTTTTTGTAGCAACTGGAAATATCGAGTCAAGAAAATCAATATTTATTCAAACATGACAATTTTACAAGATATAGATAGATCAGACCACAAGGTAGGGCTAGTCAAAGTAGAATTGTGATTTTTCCATCCTTACACCACCATCTCAATGGTTTCACAACCAGACCTCAAGACACACCTATTGGTACATGATTAAGGCATTACCCAGTTTTTTTTTCCTCTCTTTTTTTCTAAAAACACAATATTTGACTGTTAGGCATGCTTTGAGGACTGGTTTAGAAACCACAGATCTAGATGGTAATCTACCTCTGGATGCTCTCTCCTTATGGCAAGGGCAGCCAGAGGTCAGTTTGCAAAATCCCTCAAAATAAAAACAAAAACCCTACAACCTTTACATACACTGAGGCACAGTAAAATAAGAGTCTGCTATAACTATGTTGCACAAGACCGACCCCCCCCCCCCAAAAAATAAAACATTGTTTTAGGTCGGTGGGAAAACCACTGTATATAAAATATATATTCATTTAAACAGTAAAATAAAAACCCACCTAAGACCACCCAAAACAAAGTATGACCAAGAAACTGGCTGAAAAATAAAGGCCAGGGACAGACTCACTAGTTTACAACTGTAAGCGGACACGTTAATCATGACTGATATGTTTCCTCCCACATTCTTTTTACATTTAGCATTGTACTTTGTTTACATTCAGTACTGTAGCATTGTACCGTACTCAGCTAATCAGGTTCAGAATTATATTAGTATACATAAAAATTAGAAGCCATCTTAAAGTACTACTACTCACAGCTCTGCCACTTCCTGTTCCTCGTCCCAGGCCTCTTTGTGAGTCAGCTGATTGCTTCCCGTACTCTTGCATGTCCAGATCCGTTCTGCATATCGTTCCAGACGTGCTTCATACTCTCTGTAGTACAATAGGTCAGGAAAATGCAAACAAGCCTTGGCATGACCGAAACGTTATTTTAAAGAAACACTAATGTCAGGAACACAATCATGTATTCCTGACACTATCGTGTTAAACTATTAAAGATCCCCAGTTCCCCTCCAATATCAGTAAAATGGTAATTTTACTCACATTTTCTTCCACGTCCGTCTGGAGCATGTAGCTCCACCTCTATAGCTGTGAACAAGCTTGATCTTAGAAAATCCAATGCTTTTCAATAAGAAAGAATTAGGATGCTACTGCCCATGCGCAGCAAAACACCACGCTGCAACAATTAGCATCTCCTCAGATGCATTTAAGCAATGCATCTCTATGAGCATTGGACTAGGAAGCACCTCTTATGGCTTTTTTTTTTGTGTGTTTTGAATATTTTTATTGGTTCCACAATATATCTTCATGCATCAAACTGATTTGTAATAAAGCGAGTGATTGCCCACGCAGGGGCTTATGCATTGGTTTAACACAGTATATACATTTGGTTGCCTGCGCTGAGGCGGATTTGTCTTTGCCTGTTTAGTTGAACTTTTGTGTTCACAGTTGGTTGCTTCGCGCTTTATACACTTCTGTATTGTGTTGCCCTTTTAGTTCGGTTAGAGCGTTAATTAAGTGTTTTGTGTAGTACTGTGTGTTTGCTGGTTAGTAAATGCAACTTGTCGCCTGTGCAGAGGCGGATTAATCAACTTACAGAATGGATGCAGACATTAAGCAATAATCAAAAATACTAAACCTTTTCCAACTCTGAACCTAAGGAGCATATTTGTTTTTAGGCTGCTGCAGATTAATATGATGAAGCTATCTGGTTATCAGGTGATATGATGAAGCTATCTGGTTATCAGGTGATATGATGAAGCTATCTGGTTATCAGGTGATATGATGAAGCTATCTGGTTATCAGGTGATATGATGAAGCTATCTGGTTATCAGGTGATATGATGAAGCTATCTGGTTATCAGGTGATATGATGAAGCTATCTGGTTATCAGGTGATATGATGAAGCTATCTGGTTATCAGGTGATATGATGAAGCTATCTGGTTATCAGGTGATATGATGAAGCTATCTGGTTATCAGGTGATATGATGAAGCTATCTGGTTATCAGGTGATATGATGAAGCTATCTGGTTATCAGGTGTGGAGGCGTTCTTATGCAGCAATGTAAACAGCAGCCTTCTGAAACAGATTAAGTTCGAGTTCCAAGGTTCCACTCTACAATAAATATAACCCACCACACATACACAACTCAAAGAAAACCATCAAAGTAATCAATGCACACCAACAATACAGATTGTAAGAATCCTGCAGTTATTATGCCTTGAAAGGTTGGTATCTTACATTTCAAATGTTGCTGCACTTAAGCAAAAAGAATGCTGGCATGTCCCTGGTTTCATTATGGCATTTGAGTCCTAGCCTGTGCACAGGTTCAGTTTTAGAGTGTAAACACACTTTCAGAGTTTCCTGCATGGTCATGGTCAGTGACACACACTATGAAATGTTAACTATTCAAATCAGATGTAAACAAGTTTGTGAATGATATATATACAAACACACACACACACACACACAATAAAAAAAAAATAGGGGGTCCACTAAAACACAATGCTCCTTTAGAGCAGCACTGTCAACCTGGCCTGTCAAGTGAGTATTTCATAAAGATAAAAAATACTCACACGGACAATGTTGGAATTTCATTGAAATCCAAACTAATAAAAAGATATACTGAGTCTAAGTAAGGACTACTGTGTCTCTGTGTTTTTCCCTGAAACTTCTAGACATTGGGCAGAGATACTATTGTGTCAATGGCTGCAGATAATTTGTAATGAAGAGACATCGGCACTGGACCCAGGTAAGTGATAGGTGTTCTTAACCTCTTCTACACCATGGGGGGAGGAACCTTCACAAAGGGGGAAGCTATAGTGCCAGGAAAACGAGTTTGTTTTCCTGGCACTATAGTTTCCCTTTAAAGGACCTGGGAATATGCACTTAGACCACTTCAATGAGCTGAAGTTGTGTGGGTGCCTCGAGTGTCTTTAATTAAACCGTTTTGGTCTACAGATCATGTCCCTGCAGTCTTACTGCCTAGTCACAGTTTCTCTTGTCTGTTACTGGTGTGGGCGGTGTGAAAAACTGACCCTCGTCACTTGTTCTTGGAAGGGCCTGCTTGCCAGCCTCTTGCCAAAAGACTATGGCCAGGTCAGCGACTGTAAAACCCATATTTTATTCCCCCTGGCTCGGCACTTTCCATAGAGCCAAACTAGCTCACTGGCAGCCGTTCGCATGGACCAAAACCGCGAATAGACTTCAGGGGGACTTAGCGGCAAATGCCCTATAACTATCTTCGGCATAAAAACTATGCGGTTCCCGGTCGATCCCCAGCGGCACTTAGCCGCGATTCTATGGAATGGTTTTGGGAATGGGACCATGTGTACGGTCGGCCAAAACTAACTTCCACGAAATTCCTGAACCGATCTGGGTGATTGTTCGATATGTTTACCCTGATCGGGGCCATCGGGGGATTGTGTGTTTTAGGGTATTTTTGGGGCGTTTGGGAAATGTGTGTTTTTTATGTTTGGAGATAATGGAGTTTAATACAGTGCTTGACTATTATATCACAGGAATAAGAGAGGTATCCAGGTAAGAGGGCAAACATTGCCAGGGACCTCCTTACATCATAACCATTACAGCAGACTGTAAAGAAACACTAAGCTAAGCTTGCATTAGGGGATTACGAGTTAACAGAGGGTCCTCTTTCAGTTTATAAAAAGTACAGATTTCGAGAGAAACTGGCACTTTTATAACAGTGCTAAATTGGGACCCACACAACATTTCAAACTTAATACTAGATTTCATGTTGTCAGCATAAAAGTCTACTTAACAAAGATATACAATAAGTTTCCACACACTGACAATTTGATAGGACTACACGAATGGCATCACCTTTTTACCCCAATAGCGAGGAACGCAAACAACCCAAACTCCGATACCATAAATTCAGAGTTTTACTAAAATGGAGGGACTGGGTGTAGCAGTTTTCTTACTGTTCAGAAAACACCTGCTAATTAATACGATGTACTCCTACTGGCCATTTCACAACCCAGTGTCTACTGAACAGACACAAACCTTATACAAGAATTGTTATAGTCTCCCTTTAAAGACTATAGCGTATGCAAGCAGGAATGTAAAACCATTTAACAAACACATACACTGCTTAAAACGTTCAAATACTACACTAGCCATGCCTTAAAACTGCATAAAAATACATACATATTTCCATTTCCCCCCTTCTATAAGAGTGTCGAATGTCACATATGTTTTCATTGTATGTCCTACTTCAAGCAATAGTTATGCAACAGACGTTGAAAAGCTGCCTACTACATAGAGTTTAGGAAATAGTTAATTTTGGCATCTCAGCACCACAGCAGGAAACAAGCATTAAGTAGACCTATACAATTGTGATACAAGATAGGCCCATGTTAATATGACACAAAAATTGTTAGACCCACGAAGGAAAGTGTTCACACAGCTCTATCAAATGTGGAAGACATGACTGAATACTTTATGTGGAGCATGCGACTTAAACATGAATCTATAGTTTTTAAATAGTTGAACGTAATTACAGTGTCTACGGATGCTTTCTCATCCCCCCGTTAAATGGTAACTATCACCCCTGAAGACAAAGCCCCCAGAAACAATGGAGCAATAACTGCTAAACACTTGAAAGAAAACAAAACTTCAAATATGCTTTCTTAGGCTTACGAAAGTTTTCCTATACACACACACAGAATTACTATTTCCTTTTAAAAACAAAAAAATGTAATGATTTTAAGACAAACTTCATAGAATACAGTCACACTACCACACAATAGAACAAATCTAAAAAGGTGTAACAAGGCCTCAGACCGCATCACAGGAAAGAGGAAACCAATGAATTTCCCACATGAACTTCCAAATCTCCTCCCACCCATCTACTAGACAGGAAGAGCTATGATACATTTATATAGAGTACTGAACGATGGTACCCTATAGCACAGAAATACATCTAGAGAATCTTTGCTGATTTTAACAAGTAGATTTTCTTGAACTGGTTTTCAAAGGGTTAAAACATATTTACTTATTTTGCATAATTAACAGAAAGCAGGTGTTTTTTTTTTTTTTAGAAGGTTAGCATGAAGTTCAAAAGAGCACAGAGGCACACAATCATATTGCAAGCCAATGCATTAATAGCTAGGAATGTACATAAGGGAAGAGGATTAGACTGTTGTAGCACAGAATGATACACAAGTGTGAAAGATCTGATTAACAGTTTTCATATAAGTACTGAATACCTAATGAAACACAACTGTGTCCTTGTTAAATTCAGACTTTAGCAGAATGATGAATATGTTTTAGTAATTTATGCCTACGACCACTAAAGAAAAAAAACAACAAAGAACACCTCACTAATTTGCAATACACCTCTTCCAATAGGAGGTGGAAGCACTTTGCAGGCAGCCAACAGTATGACATGTCCTTCACTCCAAGTCTATAATATTGCACTAAGCATGAAATAACCAAGTGTTTCACTTCCTTAAAGACAGAACAGAATGGAACGCGCAGTTGCTATCAGATTCTGGCACAATCCCACACCAGACACTTCTATGGCTGAGAACTCTGTCCTGACAACAGGACAAACCACATACAGTCCTTTCTCCAACCAGCATACCCTATAAGTGAACTCACTGCATCCACACAACAGGAACAAAGAAACCCCCATCAGTGGAGAGCATGGGCACGAACTGCTACTTACCTCTTCTACCAGCTGCCCCCAGACAGTAAAACAAGTGGTAATATCTAACCTACAGCACACCACCTGCTCTACACAGCCTGTCATTCAGCTTGCCTGAGCCCCACGGGAGTTGTAGTGGTCTGATAGCCTGAGCATCATGGGAGTTGTAGTGGTCTGATAGCCTGAGCCCCACGAGAGTTGTAGTGGTGTGATAGCCTGAGCCCCATGGGAGTTGTAGTGGTGTGATAGCCTGAGCCCCATGGGAGTTGTAGTGGTGTGATAGCCTGAGCCCCATGGGAGTTGTAGTGGTGTGATAGCCTGAGCCCCATGGGAGTTGTAGTGGTGTGATAGCCTGAGCCCCATGGGAGTTGTAGTGGTGTGATAGCCTGAGCCCCATGGGAGTTGTAGTGGTGTGATAGCCTGAGCCCCATGGGAGTTGTAGTGGTGTGATAGCCTGAGCATCATGGGAGTTGTAGTGGTGTGATAGCCTGAGCATCATGGGAGTTGTAGTAGTGTGAGCCTGAGCACCATGGGAGTTGTAGTAGTGTGAGCCTGAGCACCATGGGAGTTGTAGTAGTGTGAGCCTGAGCACCATGGGAGTTGTAGTAGTGTGTGAGCCTGAGCACCATGGGAGTTGTAGTAGTGTGATAGCCTGAGCACTATGAGTTAGGATCCCAGGTGCCTGGCTGCCCGGAGGTCTAATTCGCCCATCGGTTATAGAACTACAACTCCCATGATGCTCTCCAAGCGTGAAGGCTGGCAGAGCCTGATGGGAGTTGTAGTTCCCGGACAGCCGGTCACTAGTTGTCGGACCCCGTTATTGGGATGTTTGGGCAGTCCCCGGCAGCGAGCAGGTTAATCCCCATTGTCCGTCCTCCCTCCCGCCATCACGGCCTGTCAGGAAGGATACTCCCGGCTCCGGAAGGCCTCCCCGGAGTGCTCCACTGTAAACACCTCCCCGTCTCCGGGAGCCTCGCTCAGCGCTTTCACCAGAGGGAAGGGCTTGCGGCCCAGCAGCGGCGCCATCCCGGGAGCGGTGCGTGTGTCCGGGGGAGAGCGGTCCCTGTGAGGCCGGCCCGTTCAGCCCGAGATCCTGCAGCTACACAACGCCTGCTCGTCCGTCCGAACCTCCGCCGCCGGCTTCCCGCCCGCCTCCGTCACAAACTCTAAATAAAGGGAAAGGATTGAAAAATGGCGGGAGATTCCCTTCCGTCGCCGGCTTCCTCCGCCTCCTTGTCGGGGCGCACACTAGCCTGACTGCGATGACCGTTTAGCCACGCCCTCTCAACCGCCTCCGCCAGATTCCCTATCGGGCGGGGCTAAGCCGGCGCGACGTTCTGCGCTCCTCTAATTGGATAATCGGCAAAAGGCTGGCCCCGCCCCCTTTGTCTCTACCTTCGCCTTCTAAGATTGGTTGCGGCGTGCGCGCGCAACGGGGTCGCAGAATGTCATTAAATATTGATTTTTTTTTTGTGATTTTTTTTTTTAATACGATGAACTTTATTGTTATATACATGCGCATTAAAAAGCAACAACATCCGGGTATCCGCTTTGCTTTGTGTTGATTGCTTTGCTAAACACACTCACTGCAGCCGACTGGCTAGTGGCAATAAGATCTGGCTGGTAAACATGGCTAGTGACAATAAGAGCTGGCTGGCTGGTAAACATGGCTAGTGGCAATAAGATCTGGCTGGTAAACATGGCTAGTGACAATAAGAGCTGGCTGGCTGGTAAACATGGCTAGTGACAATAAGATCTGGCTGGTAAACATGGCTAGTGACAATAAGAGCTGGCTGGCTGGTAAACATGGCTGGTGACAATAAGAGCTGGCTGGCCGGTAAACATGGCTAGTGACAATAAGAGCTGGCTGGCCGGTAAACATGGCTAGTGACAATAAGAGCTGGCTGGCTGATAAACATGGCTAGTGGCAATAAGATCTGGCTGGTAAACATGGCTAGTGGCAATAAGATCTGGCTGGCCGGCTGCTAAACATGGCTAGTGACAATAAGAGCTGGCTGGCTGCTAAACATGGCTAGTGACAATAAGATCTGTCTGGCCGGTAAACATGGCTAGTGACAATAAGAGCTGGCTGGCTGGTAAGTAAACATGGCTAGTGACAATAAGAGCTGGCTGGCTGCTAAACATGTCTAGTGACAATAAGAGCTGGCTGGCCGGCTGGTAAACATGGCTAGTGACAATAAGATCTGGCTGGCCAGTAAACATGGCTAGTGACAATAAGAGCTGGCTGGCCGGTAAACAAGGCTAGTGACAATAAGAGCTGGCTGGCCGGCTGCTAAACATGGCTAGTGACAATAAGAGCTAGCTGGCTGGCTGCTAAACATGGCTAGTGACAATAAGATCTGGCTGGCCGGTAAACATGGCTAGTGACAATAAGAGCTAGCTGGCCGGCTGCTAAACATGGCTAGTGACAATAAGATCTGGCTGGCCGGTAAACATGGCTAGTGACAATAAGCGCTGGCTGGCTGGCCGGTAAACATGGCTAGTGACAATAAGATCTGGCTGGCCGGTAAACATGGCTAGTGACAATAAGAGCTAGCTGGCTGCTAAACATGTCTAGTGACAATAAGAGCTGGCTGGCCGGCTGGTAAACATGGCTAGTGACAATAAGATCTGGCTGGCCAGTAAACATGGCTAGTGACAATAAGAGCTGGCTGGCCGGTAAACATGGCTAGTGACAATAAGCGCTAGCTGGCTGCTAAACACGTCTAGTGACAATAAGAGCTGGCTGGCCGGCTGGTAAACATGGCTAGTGACAATAAGATCTGGCTGGCCAGTAAACATGGCTAGTGACAATAAGAGCTGGCTGGCCGGTAAACAAGGCCAGTGATAATAAGAGCTGGCTGGCTGGTAAACATGGCTAGGACAATAAGATCTGGCTGGCCGGTAAACATGGCTAGTGACAAAAGATCTGGCTGGCTGGTAATCATGTCTAGTGACAATAAGATCTGGCTGGCCGGTAAACATGTCTAGTGACAATAAGAGCTGACTGGCCGGCCGGTAAACATGGCTAGTGACAATAAGATCTGGCTGGCTGGCCGGTAAACATGGCTAGTGACAATAAGATCTGGCTGGCCGGTAAACATGGCTAGTGACAATAAGAGCTAGCTGGCCGGCTGCTAAACATGGCTAGTGACAATAAGATCTGGCTGGCCGGTAAACATGGCTAGTGACAATAAGCGCTGGCTGGCTGGCCGGTAAACATGGCTAGTGACAATAAGATCTGGCTGGCCGGTAAACATGGCTAGTGACAATAAGAGCTAGCTGGCTGCTAAACATGTCTAGTGACAATAAGAGCTGGCTGGCCGGCTGGTAAACATGGCTAGTGACAATAAGATCTGGCTGGCCGGTAAACATGTCTAGTGACAATAAGAGCTGACTGGCCGGCCGGTAAACATGGCTAGTGACAATAAGATCTGGCTGGCTGGCCGGTAAACATGGCTAGTGACAATAAGATCTGGCTGGCCGGTAAACATGGCTAGTGACAATAAGAGCTAGCTGGCCGGCTGCTAAACATGGCTAGTGACAATAAGATCTGGCTGGCCGGTAAACATGGCTAGTGACAATAAGCGCTGGCTGGCTGGCCGGTAAACATGGCTAGTGACAATAAGATCTGGCTGGCCGGTAAACATGGCTAGTGACAATAAGAGCTAGCTGGCTGCTAAACATGTCTAGTGACAATAAGAGCTGGCTGGCCGGCTGGTAAACATGGCTAGTGACAATAAGATCTGGCTGGCCAGTAAACATGGCTAGTGACAATAAGAGCTGGCTGGCCGGTAAACAAGGCTAGTGACAATAAGAGCTAGCTGGCTGGCTGGTAAACATGGCTAGGACAATAAGATCTGGCTGGCCGGTAAACATGGCTAGTGACAATAAGATCTGGCTGGCTGGTAATCATGTCTAGTGACAATAAGATCTGGCTGGCCGGTAAACATGTCTAGTGACAATAAGAGCTGACTGGCCGGCCGGTAAACATGGCTAGTGACAATAAGATCTGGCTGGCTGGCCGGTAAACATGGCTAGTGACAATAAGATCTGGCTGGCCGGTAAACATGGCTAGTGACAATAAGAGCTGGCTGGCTGCTAAACATGTCTAGTGACAATAAGAGCTGGCTGGCCGGCTGGTAAACATGGCTAGTGACAATAAGATCTGGCTGGCCAGTAAACATGGCTAGTGACAATAAGAGCTGGCTGGCCGGTAAACAAGGCTAGTGACAATAAGAGCTGGCTGGCTGGTAAACATGGCTAGGACAATAAGATCTGGCTGGCCGGTAAACATGGCTAGTGACAATAAGATCTGGCTGGCCGGTAATCATGTCTAGTGACAATAAGATCTGGCTGTCCGGTAAACATGTCTAGTGACAATAAGAGCTGGCTGGCCGGCCGGTAAACATGGCTAGTGACAATAAGATCTGGCTGGCTGGCCGGTAAACATGGCTAGTGACAATAAGAGCTGGCTGGCTGGCCAGTAAACATGGCTAGTGACAATAAAATCTGGCTGGCCGGTAAACATGGCTAGTGACAATAAGAGCTGGCTGGCCGGCTGGTAAACATGGCTAGTGACAATAAGATCTGCCTCGCCGATAAACATGGCTAGTGACAATAAGAGCTGGCTGGCCGGTAAACATGGCTAGTGACAATAAGATCTGGCTGGCCGGTAATCATGTCTAGTGACAATAAGATCTGGCTGGCTGGTAAACATGGCTAGGACAATAAGATCTGGCTGGCCGGTAAACATGGCTAGTGACAATAAGATCTGGCTGGCCGGTAATCATGTCTAGTGACAATAAGATCTGGCTGGCCGGTAAACATGTCTAGTGACAATAAGTGCTGGCTGGCCGGCCGGTAAACATGGCTAGTGACAATAAGATCTGGCTGGCTGGCCGGTAAACATGGCTAGTGACAATAAGATCTGGCTGGCCAGTAAACATGGCTAGTGACAATAAGAGCTGGCTGGCCGGCTGGTAAACATGGCTAGTGACAATAAGATCTGCCTCGCCGATAAACATGGCTAGTGACAATAAGAGCTGGCTGGCCGGTAAACATGGCTAGTGACAATAAGAGCTGGCTGGCTGGTAAACATGGCTAGTGACAATAAGATCTGCCTCGCCGGTAAACATGGCTAGTGACAATAAGGGCTGGCTGGCCGGTAAACATGGCTAGTGACAATAAGATCTGGCTGGTAAACATGGATAGTGATAATAAGAGCTGGCTGGCTGGTAAACATGGCTAGTGACAATAAGAGCTGGCCGGAGGATGATGGATGGGAACAGGCTGCCAGACACCATTACTGACCTACAAAAGTATCAGCTCAGGAAATCTCCCCCATCTCTCTGCCACCAGCCTCTCTCTGCTCTGTGCCATCTCTCTGCCACCAGCCTTTCTCTGCTCTGTGCCATCTCTCTGCCCTTAGCCTCTCTGTGACCAGCCTCTCTCTGCCCTGTGCCACCTCACTGCCACCAGCCTCTCTCTGTACCCAGCCTCTCTGTGCCATCTCTCTGCCACAAGCCTCTCTCTGCCCTGTGCCATCTCACTGCCACTAGCCTTTCCGTGCCATCTCTCTGCCACCAGCCTCTCTCTGCCCTGTGCCATCTCACTGCCACTAGCCTCTCTCTGCCCTGTGCCATATCACTGCCACCATCCTCTCTGTGCCATCTCTCTGCCACCAGCCTCTCTCTGTCCTTAGCCTCTGTGCCATCTCTCTGCCACCATCCTCTCCCTGCCTTTGCGATAAGTACCACCACTATTTTGTGTAAGACTTCTACAAAGGGATTCCATAGTTTTTTTTGTTTTTTTAATTAACAGTGTTACACTATATCTGTTTCTTTCCTGTCTAAAAGGTGGCTACATAGATTCCCCTGGACTGGAGATTGGAACCAAATAGTAACACTAAGGAACTCTTTGTTAGGGATCGACCAATATAGATTTTTTTTTCAGAGCTGATACCGATACCAATAATCTGAACTTTCAGGCCGATAGCCGATAACTTACCGATAATCTGTACATTTACGATTTAAAAATAAAAATAAATAAAAAATCTACTGTTAACTGAACATGTTTATTATTTTTTTTTTTGGGGGGGGGGGGGGGGGGGTAAATGCACAAAAGGTAAATGCACAAAACATACATGCCAGTCAGAATTTTTTATGTTTTCAATAATGTGTGTGTGGTTGATGAAGTGAGAGTATTTGATTAGTGAAAGCAGTGTGTGTGTGTTTGTGTAGTGTGTATATAATGAATGCAGAGGGTGGGTTTGTGTAGTATGTGTATAGTGGATGCAGTGTGTGTTTGTGTAGTGTGTATATAATTAATGCAGTGTGTGTGTGTAGTGTGTATAGTGGATGCAGTGTGTGTTTGTGTAGTGTGTATATAATTAATGCAGTATGTGTGTGTAGTGTGTGTATAGTGAATGCAGTGTTTGTGTAGTGTGTGTATAATGAATGCAGAGTGTGTGTGTGTCTATCTCTTGCGGCCTGTGTGGAGCATTGCCATGGTAACCCTATGGCAATGATCTGACGGCCGCGGGACTTGCGAGAGTTACACAGGGGAGCTGAAGGGAATTGCTGGGAAGGTAAGTAAGAGTGTGCTGGGCCCCCCTGGACCCTGATGGTGGCTCTGGTCTGCATTATCGGAAATATTGGTATCTTTATTGGCCGATACGATATTGCTGAAAATACAGAATATCAGCCATACTCGGTCGATCCCTACTCTATGTCATCTATACCATACCCCCTGCAATCTTGGAATATATCCTTTTAAAACTATTTCTTATTTTGGTACTCACTATTCAGTATTTTATTGGCTATGCTTCCCCCCCTCAATATATTTTAGAAGGGGAAGATTGCCTAAACGCTGATACTTTTTACTTTTGTACTTGCTGTTTTTAGAAACTTGGGAAGGTTCTAGTATCTAGCTGCTTTTATTCATTGTATATTTTATATTACCTGTGCGCTCTCTTATAGTGTATGCTTGTACCATTACTGACCTGTCAGAGGGCCTGGGGGCACAGGGCGAGCATTTTTAGCCGTGGTTCAGTCAATTAAATGCACAATAAAGGAAACAAATACAAGTAGTTTCAAATCTTTCAAGATGAATTAAAATGGCTTATATTGTGTAAAAATGGGAATTTAGTCACACTCTCAGTATTTTTACTAAAGTGAAAATTCACACTGGATTTCAAATATAAATGGACACTACAGTAACCAGCACAAATTCAGCTTTAGAGACTGTCCCTGCAGGCTTTTTAATGTAAACACTGCCTTTTCACAGAAAAGGCAGTGTTTACATTGCTGCCTAGTAATACCTCTAGTAACAGTCACTCAGACAGCCACTCGAGGGGCTTCCTGGGTCAGTGCTGCACAATGTGCTCTGCTTCAATACTCTGAGTGCTCCCCCTAGACATGCATTGACTAAATACATTTCAATGAGAAAATGCTGATTGGCGCATAGCGGCCTCTTGACACACATGCACAATAGCCTCCCAATACTTTCCTTTAGGAAGGAATTGGATCTGCTCACATTGTCAAATTTAACGATCTCAGCCACGGGGTGAGACAGAGCAGTCAGCAAGACCGGCGCGGCGCTGGGAAAAAAAAAGTGAGTAAAATCATCTTTTTAAAGTAAAGAGAGGGGCAGTGACCTAACCAGTAATTTTACCACTATTGTGTCAGGAATACATGTGTATGTTCCTGATGCTATAGTGTTCCTTTAAGGCCAAAGCATAGATACCTTAGGTCACCGGCAGAGCGGAGAGACAGAGAAGAGGAATCTCTATGAGTTGGTTAGAGCTTTATAGGTAAGGGTTAGTATTTTGAATGGACACTGTGACAAACTGCCATTTGCCACTGGGCATTGGAGAGGACTTATTGCTAGCCTCCTCCCCTTGCGACTATGTTATTTTCCCTGCCGAAAGGTTTATTTGTACCTTTCTGCGGACTGTTAAAGCCATGCTACCACAGATAGCTATGCCATGGAGCCCAGCCGTATACTGAAAGACTGTATGAAAGACTTTGGCTCCATGGCGATTGAACAGTATGCATTTTTATGTCTTTTATTGTCCTTTGTCTGCCATGTGACTAATGGAGTTTTGCCTCTGTCCTTGGAGATAATTGGATTTCTTCTCAATTATCTCCAGGATAGAAGACTCTGAAACTGGTTTGGGCCGGAAAGCCATGCTTGCAGTGGGTTTTTAAAAATACTTTTGCTAACTTTTGAATCCCTGGTCTGATTCATGCCATTTTTTTAATATGTTATTCCCCTGAATGGATTGATTATGAAAATGTATGTTTTATGTTTGTGACATGTATATTTTAGAAGTTATAGAAACGTATAAAAATATATAAGTTTTAGCTTGGAGATAATTGAGTAGATACAGTAGGAAACTCAATTATCTCCCAAGCAGAGGGGAGGGAATATGTGGGTTGTAACCACTGTTTGATTGGTTAATGCTTAATTGCCTGTGGGCGTCTCCCTTGCAGGGGAGCACTGCATAAAAGCAGAGTCCCTGTCATTAAACATCAGAGTTCTTCTTGACCCTCAATACGTAGCCTTGTCTCGTTATTGGAGGGAACTGCTATATCACACTGGGGATTGCTATGCTCTGCATACTCCCTTGAGCTTTAATCACTTAGTTCTTGTTCCTGTTACGCTCTCCTTGGAGGAGAGGTCTTTCCCACACGGTCCTGAATGCTGGAGGTTCATTCAGGGTGGAAGAAAGACGGCGCGGCTCCAGTTAAGCTACGGCGGTTGTGGAGTCTGCAGTGGTTGAGGTGTCGTCTGCAGTGCGTGGAGTCCTCAGGAAGCGCTAGGAGCATCCGTCAACGGAAGGTGATCCGTTTCAGACACCTGTAGGATTCAGGAAGCCAGTGTAAGGATCGACAGAGGGGCGGGGTATGGGAGGAGCAACGGGTGAGAAAGATCAGCCTGACGGCAGCATTCATTACCAATAGTCAGAGTACAAAAGGGAATAAGAACTTCATAAGACACGCAGGTCATCAATGCAAAGTCATTATAACACATTACACAATGCCAATATCTGTCAAAGGTGGAGAAGTGTAGAGCATACCCCAACCACTGTAGTATTAGAGAAGTGGCAAAGTAGCTTTTTTTTTTTTTTAAACAGCTGGTCTGATATTGAGGCCGCTTTGATGTACCTCGTTCCCTTGATTAGCAGGGAAGGCTTCCCGCAATTGCACAGTACAAAGGGGTTACGATATGGAGGGATCCTTTCGCCCGCTACCCATGTTTGTGCGTATATTTAGTGTGATTCAAATTTAAGGTAAGGCTGTTCTGGGCCATTAAGGTATAGCAGATTCCCTCCGAGAGTTTAGAAATTATATCTTCTCCCCGGTTCTAACCGGGATGGAAGTCTGTAGGGCGTGTCTAAATAGAAATTAGAAATTGATAGAAGGAAAGAGGTGCAAGAAGAAGGGAAAGAATGTTTTAAAAAAAAAAAAAGTGTAGGAGTTCGAAAACTCAGACCAAATAGGGAGCATGGCCCCGGGGCATAACGGATGCCCCCTCCTCCCCCCCAGTCCACCATCCATCCCCTCTACCCATTCCTAAAGTCCCCCAGGATCCCCAGTCTTGTTCCGCCATGAACATAAACCATGTTTGCTACTATGGGCTTCAGTACTAAACATGTAGAAAGGTGGCAAAGTGTGCTGCCTCCGCAATTTGAATTTCCTCTAAAGTTGTTTTTGTTTTTTTACCCTTTAGCTGCTGGGGGTGGCGGGGAACCAGAGGGCTCTATAGTATTAAGAATACAGATTTGTATTCCTAACACTATAGAATCCATTTAAATAAGGCAATATGCTCTAAATCCACCAATATTACCTTAATCTAGCTCATAAGCAGTGATTTTTTTTTTTTTTTTTAATCAAATAGGTTTATTGTGCGGCCATAAATATTCTGTCATTATGTATTCATTTAAAATAGATACACATCTAATCATGAAGCTACAACCTGGCATTGTGATACGAAAAAGTAAAAGATTTGACTCCACTGAGTAAGAACTATTACAGCTGACATAATTACATACATACAGCAGGAGGGCATGGAAACAAAAATGAAAGGTAAGTAGATGCGGTGACTCAAGCAAATAGCACCCCCTTACAGTGGTCTAGAATGGAGAAAGATTATCTTCCCCCTTTCCTACACTGGACAAGGCATAGTAGTGAACCTGGGCAATGTTGATGACATATCTTATACTACTATGTAGCAGAGTACAAAGATCTCACATTGGACTCCAGAGGTACCACCATGGAAAGATTTGCAAATTAGCAGATGGGCTGGAAGACACTGAAAATGAGGCTTCTTCAACTTAGGTTTTCACAATAATAAGATGACTTGAGAAATGCAGAAAAGTTGAACCTTTACGCATGACTTTGAGATTATAATTAGGAAATACACTGCACGCATTACAGCCACTCGTTCACAAACAGAATTAAATGTTAGTCAGTTCGGTCAAGTTCTGCAGCCGAAGAGATTCTTTGAAGCAGCTCCACATTCCCCTCAATATGTAGTCTCTATCAAGATATAATCATGCTTGCGACTGCTGCAATGATGCCTGGGAGGTGTTCAGAATGTCCTGAGGAAGGCTTTCTCTGGCCTGCTGCATTCTCCGCCGTGCTCTCTGAAAGGCATCTGAAGAATAAATAAGATACTGGGTTAATATATCTTAAGAGTATATTTAAATATCGCATTGGACAGGTTGATCTTGTTATCAAAATTTAAATTACTAGGATCAAATAGAACATAAACAAATAAAAATACTAAGCATATACACAACAAGTCCCGCTGAGGTAACCGGGAACCCACGAAGTCCTCATGCCGAATTTAGTTACATAACAATCACAGCTAAGTACCGCTGAGGACAATTTGTGCGTTTGGTTCATGCGAACGGTGGCCAGAGAGCCCGCTTTCGGTTCCATCCGCTTGAAGGGAAAATGCCGAGCCAGGGGCACCCAGGGCAAGCTACTAATGGCCGTTGGGGGGCTTTGTATATGGCCTATAGTCCTGGGGCAGCTGGCTAGCTAGCAGGCTCCTCCAGGAGCTTGTGGCATAGGCACGTTTGTCACACAAACCTAATTAATGCTCCAGAAATTCATTGATTGAAATGTGCACTTTACATTCCACAAGCACTGATTATTTGATGTTTATTAAAATAATGAAAATCAAATATCTAATGCTAAAACACAACCAATGAAATTAGTTTGAATGTCTTGCATAATAAACAATTGCAATAAATCTCCACAACCACAAACCTTACGCATTCTGAGTACAAGTTGACAGTGTCCAAAACAATCCCAGACTACATACTATTTCTGAAGGCCAGTGGCCTGGAAGTCTCGCGGGGGCTACTGATTACAACACCACAGGGTTCTCTGATCACCCTTCCTTGCAGCACCTATAGAGTGACTGGGCTCTCGGTGAAGGATGCTTTCTTGAGTTGTGAGAACTGGCCAGTCTCATCACTGAAGGAGTCAGAATGTCCTGGTCAATATGAAAGGGTGACTGCAGACCACATGAAAGTATTTAAAGGGACCAGTACTTTGAGACACCTGATGTAAATCCTACAGTCAAGCTAAGAAAATAAAGGTGTGACAAACCCTGTAATTTCCCTGGGCCCTTTTTTTCTCTCCGCATTCGGTAGTTGAATCTACCGACCACCCCCTGGCTCATTTAACTTCAAAGTAACCACAAGAGTAAGTGCTTTCACTGAGCGGCCACCATTCGTATAACCGAACAACAAGTGCGCTGGAAGACGGCCATCTTGTCTCCCGACAGCAGGCAGCGGGACATAATCCTCGAGTGTCTGGAACTCTAAGCTGGACACTCTAACCCGCGAACACTGGTAAATTTGTACCAATTCCTGCTTCTATTCTTGAAAAGCCAGGAGAGCGCTGTTTGGTGAAAAGGTATGCATGAGCCAGGGAAACCGTTCAGTATTTTGGGACTACCAAAAGTGACCGACAGCTACCACTTGTCTCCACGTGGGCGGTCGGTCAAAACTTTACCCCGGTAGCGATTCGGCTGCATTCGTGGGATCTGAGTGCTATTTGGACACCTTAAGCGCTCAGATCCAGGCAATATAGGGGATATGGGACTCCTGGGGGCCCCTAGTAATATTATATATGTTTTAGGTTTCATATTTTGTACCTCTAGTCAGGGCCGCCATCAGGGGGTGACAACCGTGACAGTTGTCACGGGCCCGGCGGCCCTGGGGGGCCCGGACTGCTCTGGCAGTCCTGGGCCCCACTTTCCCTCTCTGCATACATAGATCGCGAATATCGCGATCTATGTGTGCAGCCGCGGGCCCCCGGCTCCCTGTTGCCGCAGAGGGGGCCCAGGCCTCCAGCCTCTTCTCTTCTCCTCCCTGCTAATAACTCTCGCGAGACCCGGTTGCCATGGCAACGCTCCGCGGGTCTCGCGAGAGTTATTGGAGGAGAGAAGAGGAGAAGCTGGAGGCCTGGGCACCCTCTGCGGTAACAGGGAGCCGGGGGGCCCCACCATGCCACCGGACCACCGGTGATGGAATCTCCCCCCTCCCTAGACACAGGTAAGCAGGGAGGGGGAGAAACAATTTATTAATCAATTATTTGTTTTTTTTTAATAATGTTAAAATGACCCCCCCTCCCCCTCCTCATTACAAATTTACACACACACACTACATACACTGACACAACACACACACACACACACTACATACACTGACATAACACACACACACACACACACACACTACATACACTGACATAACACACACACACACACACACACTACATACACTGACAAAACACACACTGCATACACTGACACAACACACACACACACACACACACACACTACATACACTGACAAAACACACACACTGCATACACTGACACAACACACACACTACATACACTGACACAACACACACACACACTACATACACTAACACAACACACTCTGCATACACTGACACAACACACTCTGCATGCACTGACACAACACACACTGCATACACTTACACAACCCACACTTTGCATACATTGACACAACACACTCACCGCATACACTAACACAACACACACTCTGCATACACTGACACAACACACACACCGCATACACTAACACAACACACACCACATACACTAACACAACACACACTCTGCATACACTGACACAACACACACACCGCATACACTAACACAACACACACCACATACACTGACACAACACACACACCGCATACACTAACACAACACACACACCGCATACACTAACACAACACACACACACTGCATACACTGACACAACACACACACTGCATACACTGACACAACACACACTCTGCATACACTGACACAACACACTGCATACACCAACACAACACACACTGCATACACTAACACAACACACTCTGCATACACTGACACAACACACACAGTGCATACACTAATACAATACACACACTGCATTCACTAATACAACATGCACTCTGCATACACTACACACTAACACACTCACTGCATCCACTATACTGACACACACTCTGCATTCGCTACACATTACCACACTCTGCATTCACTACACTAACACACACTCTGCATCCGCTACACACTAACACACTCTGCATTCACTACACTAACACACACTGTGCATCCGCTACACACTAACACACTCTCTGCATTCACTACACTAACACAGACTCTGCATCCGCTACACACTAACACACTCTCTGCATTCACTACACTAACACACACTCTGCATCCGCTACACACTAACACACCCTCTGCATTCACTACACATTAACACTATTTGGACACCTTAAGCGCTCAGATCCAGGCAATATAGGGGATATGGGACTCCTGGGGGCCCCTAGTAATATTATATATGTTTTAGGTTTCATATTTTGTACCTCTAGTGCCTGGGAGATAATTAGTTTAAGCAAAGTACACTCAATTATCTCCCAGACACAGAGACGCCTGGGCGTGTTTTACCATGTTTTTGCTGGAGACCCAATGCTGGGGGTCTGTGAATAAAAGTGGGCCATCTGGCCATAATACAACATTCCTGTTGTACCCTTCATCAAGTCACTACTGATGTTTGGGTATGCGAAAAAAAACAAAGGGCTGGATTTTCCCAACGAGCCTTGGATTTCGGGAGCATACGAACTAGCGTACTATGCGAACAGGCTATAATCCCTTAAGTCTCTAGCAGTTCGGGAGTGTGTGAACGAACATACTATACGAAGTACAAAGGGGTTCGTTACAAATGGTTCTCAGGATATTACATCTACTACCTATGGTTTAAAATAACTCCTAAAAACAATTCCTAGACCAAGCACACATCATAACATTCAGATTTAATTATTTTATGTTTTCAAATAACAAATACATATCGAAAAGCCAGGTCAATATACTCCTAAAACCATAGAGTATGACACACCTTGTGTTCAACCATTCTGTAAACAACATTACAATTGGTATAATCAATGGCCACAAGAGGTCAGTAGTTCTTACTCACTTTGAATATCCACTGCAGCATAAACAGTGACTATCCCTGAAATGCAACCACATAGTATACTACACTTTAATATAATAAAATAGCCACTAGGTGTCACTACTCTACGTTGAGCTTGAATGAAGTATACATTATACACAAATACTTTTGAGAGAGACAAAGGATCCTATTAGAATTCAGCCACCTGTTCTATGGTTGTCTCCAGAAGCAGTGATTCATCACCAGTGTTCCTTTTAACCAGGGGTGTCCGAAAGGTAGATCCCCAGATGTTTTAAAACTACAGCATCCAATCTAAAAAGGTATGCAAAGCATCATGGGAGTTGTAGTTCTACAACATCTAGGGATCTCCCTTTTGGGCACCCCTGCGTTAAACCTTTTATTGTCTTAGTGTTGGTAATATGTTATTTCTTAGGGTTTTTTTTTTGGTTTTTTTTAAGTAAAGTGGCAATAAAACCTTGTATTGTAACCAATTTGGTAACATGAATTAATGTACCATCCTTTTAACTCAGACAAAACCAAAAATGGACAAGAAATATAATATAAATTAGTCCTCACTATAGAAAGGCATACTCGGTCGATCCCTACTCTATGTCATCTATACCATACCCCCTGCAATCTTGGAATATATCCTTTTAAAACTATTTCTTATTTTGGTACTCACTATTCAGTATTTTATTGGCTATGCTTCCCCCCCTCAATATATTTTAGAAGGGGAAGATTGCCTAAACGCTGATACTTTTTACTTTTGTACTTGCTGTTTTTAGAAACTTGGGAAGGTTCTAGTATCTAGCTGCTTTTATTCATTGTATATTTTATATTACCTGTGCGCTCTCTTATAGTGTATGCTTGTACCATTACTGACCTGTCAGAGGGCCTGGGGGCACAGGGCGAGCATTTTTAGCCGTGGTTCAGTCAATTAAATGCACAATAAAGGAAACAAATACAAGTAGTTTCAAATCTTTCAAGATGAATTAAAATGGCTTATATTGTGTAAAAATGGGAATTTAGTCACACTCTCAGTATTTTTACTAAAGTGAAAATTCACACTGGATTTCAAATATAAATGGACACTACAGTAACCAGCACAAATTCAGCTTTAGAGACTGTCCCTGCAGGCTTTTTAATGTAAACACTGCCTTTTCACAGAAAAGGCAGTGTTTACATTGCTGCCTAGTAATACCTCTAGTAACAGTCACTCAGACAGCCACTCGAGGGGCTTCCTGGGTCAGTGCTGCACAATGTGCTCTGCTTCAATACTCTGAGTGCTCCCCCTAGACATGCATTGACTAAATACATTTCAATGAGAAAATGCTGATTGGCGCATAGCGGCCTCTTGACACACATGCACAATAGCCTCCCAATACTTTCCTTTAGGAAGGAATTGGATCTGCTCACATTGTCAAATTTAACGATCTCAGCCACGGGGTGAGACAGAGCAGTCAGCAAGACCGGCGCGGCGCTGGGAAAAAAAAAGTGAGTAAAATCATCTTTTTAAAGTAAAGAGAGGGGCAGTGACCTAACCAGTAATTTTACCACTATTGTGTCAGGAATACATGTGTATGTTCCTGATGCTATAGTGTTCCTTTAAGGCCAAAGCATAGATACCTTAGGTCACCGGCAGAGCGGAGAGACAGAGAAGAGGAATCTCTATGAGTTGGTTAGAGCTTTATAGGTAAGGGTTAGTATTTTGAATGGACACTGTGACAAACTGCCATTTGCCACTGGGCATTGGAGAGGACTTATTGCTAGCCTCCTCCCCTTGCGACTATGTTATTTTCCCTGCCGAAAGGTTTATTTGTACCTTTCTGCGGACTGTTAAAGCCATGCTACCACAGATAGCTATGCCATGGAGCCCAGCCGTATACTGAAAGACTGTATGAAAGACTTTGGCTCCATGGCGATTGAACAGTATGCATTTTTATGTCTTTTATTGTCCTTTGTCTGCCATGTGACTAATGGAGTTTTGCCTCTGTCCTTGGAGATAATTGGATTTCTTCTCAATTATCTCCAGGATAGAAGACTCTGAAACTGGTTTGGGCCGGAAAGCCATGCTTGCAGTGGGTTTTTAAAAATACTTTTGCTAACTTTTGAATCCCTGGTCTGATTCATGCCATTTTTTAAATATGTTATTCCCCTGAATGGATTGATTATGAAAATGTATGTTTTATGTTTGTGACATGTATATTTTAGAAGTTATAGAAACGTATAAAAATATATAAGTTTTAGCTTGGAGATAATTGAGTAGATACAGTAGGAAACTCAATTATCTCCCAAGCAGAGGGGAGGGAATATGTGGGTTGTAACCACTGTTTGATTGGTTAATGCTTAATTGCCTGTGGGCGTCTCCCTTGCAGGGGAGCACTGCATAAAAGCAGAGTCCCTGTCATTAAACATCAGAGTTCTTCTTGACCCTCAATACGTAGCCTTGTCTCGTTATTGGAGGGAACTGCTATATCACACTGGGGATTGCTATGCTCTGCATACTCCCTTGAGCTTTAATCACTTAGTTCTTGTTCCTGTTACGCTCTCCTTGGAGGAGAGGTCTTTCCCACACGGTCCTGAATGCTGGAGGTTCATTCAGGGTGGAAGAAAGACGGCGCGGCTCCAGTTAAGCTACGGCGGTTGTGGAGTCTGCAGTGGTTGAGGTGTCGTCTGCAGTGCGTGGAGTCCTCAGGAAGCGCTAGGAGCATCCGTCAACGGAAGGTGATCCGTTTCAGACACCTGTAGGATTCAGGAAGCCAGTGTAAGGATCGACAGAGGGGCGGGGTATGGGAGGAGCAACGGGTGAGAAAGATCAGCCTGACGGCAGCATTCATTACCAATAGTCAGAGTACAAAAGGGAATAAGAACTTCATAAGACACGCAGGTCATCAATGCAAAGTCATTATAACACATTACACAATGCCAATATCTGTCAAAGGTGGAGAAGTGTAGAGCATACCCCAACCACTGTAGTATTAGAGAAGTGGCAAAGTAGCTTTTTTTTTTTTTTAAACAGCTGGTCTGATATTGAGGCCGCTTTGATGTACCTCGTTCCCTTGATTAGCAGGGAAGGCTTCCCGCAATTGCACAGTACAAAGGGGTTACGATATGGAGGGATCCTTTCGCCCGCTACCCATGTTTGTGCGTATATTTAGTGTGATTCAAATTTAAGGTAAGGCTGTTCTGGGCCATTAAGGTATAGCAGATTCCCTCCGAGAGTTTAGAAATTATATCTTCTCCCCGGTTCTAACCGGGATGGAAGTCTGTAGGGCGTGTCTAAATAGAAATTAGAAATTGATAGAAGGAAAGAGGTGCAAGAAGAAGGGAAAGAATGTTTTAAAAAAAAAAAAAGTGTAGGAGTTCGAAAACTCAGACCAAATAGGGAGCATGGCCCCGGGGCATAACGGATGCCCCCTCCTCCCCCCCAGTCCACCATCCATCCCCTCTACCCATTCCTAAAGTCCCCCAGGATCCCCAGTCTTGTTCCGCCATGAACATAAACCATGTTTGCTACTATGGGCTTCAGTACTAAACATGTAGAAAGGTGGCAAAGTGTGCTGCCTCCGCAATTTGAATTTCCTCTAAAGTTGTTTTTGTTTTTTTACCCTTTAGCTGCTGGGGGTGGCGGGGAACCAGAGGGCTCTATAGTATTAAGAATACAGATTTGTATTCCTAACACTATAGAATCCATTTAAATAAGGCAATATGCTCTAAATCCACCAATATTACCTTAATCTAGCTCATAAGCAGTGATTTTTTTTTTTTTTTTTAATCAAATAGGTTTATTGTGCGGCCATAAATATTCTGTCATTATGTATTCATTTAAAATAGATACACATCTAATCATGAAGCTACAACCTGGCATTGTGATACGAAAAAGTAAAAGATTTGACTCCACTGAGTAAGAACTATTACAGCTGACATAATTACATACATACAGCAGGAGGGCATGGAAACAAAAATGAAAGGTAAGTAGATGCGGTGACTCAAGCAAATAGCACCCCCTTACAGTGGTCTAGAATGGAGAAAGATTATCTTCCCCCTTTCCTACACTGGACAAGGCATAGTAGTGAACCTGGGCAATGTTGATGACATATCTTATACTACTATGTAGCAGAGTACAAAGATCTCACATTGGACTCCAGAGGTACCACCATGGAAAGATTTGCAAATTAGCAGATGGGCTGGAAGACACTGAAAATGAGGCTTCTTCAACTTAGGTTTTCACAATAATAAGATGACTTGAGAAATGCAGAAAAGTTGAACCTTTACGCATGACTTTGAGATTATAATTAGGAAATACACTGCACGCATTACAGCCACTCGTTCACAAACAGAATTAAATGTTAGTCAGTTCGGTCAAGTTCTGCAGCCGAAGAGATTCTTTGAAGCAGCTCCACATTCCCCTCAATATGTAGTCTCTATCAAGATATAATCATGCTTGCGACTGCTGCAATGATGCCTGGGAGGTGTTCAGAATGTCCTGAGGAAGGCTTTCTCTGGCCTGCTGCATTCTCCGCCGTGCTCTCTGAAAGGCATCTGAAGAATAAATAAGATACTGGGTTAATATATCTTAAGAGTATATTTAAATATCGCATTGGACAGGTTGATCTTGTTATCAAAATTTAAATTACTAGGATCAAATAGAACATAAACAAATAAAAATACTAAGCATATACACAACAAGTCCCGCTGAGGTAACCGGGAACCCACGAAGTCCTCATGCCGAATTTAGTTACATAACAATCACAGCTAAGTACCGCTGAGGACAATTTGTGCGTTTGGTTCATGCGAACGGTGGCCAGAGAGCCCGCTTTCGGTTCCATCCGCTTGAAGGGAAAATGCCGAGCCAGGGGCACCCAGGGCAAGCTACTAATGGCCGTTGGGGGGCTTTGTATATGGCCTATAGTCCTGGGGCAGCTGGCTAGCTAGCAGGCTCCTCCAGGAGCTTGTGGCATAGGCACGTTTGTCACACAAACCTAATTAATGCTCCAGAAATTCATTGATTGAAATGTGCACTTTACATTCCACAAGCACTGATTATTTGATGTTTATTAAAATAATGAAAATCAAATATCTAATGCTAAAACACAACCAATGAAATTAGTTTGAATGTCTTGCATAATAAACAATTGCAATAAATCTCCACAACCACAAACCTTACGCATTCTGAGTACAAGTTGACAGTGTCCAAAACAATCCCAGACTACATACTATTTCTGAAGGCCAGTGGCCTGGAAGTCTCGCGGGGGCTACTGATTACAACACCACAGGGTTCTCTGATCACCCTTCCTTGCAGCACCTATAGAGTGACTGGGCTCTCGGTGAAGGATGCTTTCTTGAGTTGTGAGAACTGGCCAGTCTCATCACTGAAGGAGTCAGAATGTCCTGGTCAATATGAAAGGGTGACTGCAGACCACATGAAAGTATTTAAAGGGACCAGTACTTTGAGACACCTGATGTAAATCCTACAGTCAAGCTAAGAAAATAAAGGTGTGACAAACCCTGTAATTTCCCTGGGCCCTTTTTTTCTCTCCGCATTCGGTAGTTGAATCTACCGACCACCCCCTGGCTCATTTAACTTCAAAGTAACCACAAGAGTAAGTGCTTTCACTGAGCGGCCACCATTCGTATAACCGAACAACAAGTGCGCTGGAAGACGGCCATCTTGTCTCCCGACAGCAGGCAGCGGGACATAATCCTCGAGTGTCTGGAACTCTAAGCTGGACACTCTAACCCGCGAACACTGGTAAATTTGTACCAATTCCTGCTTCTATTCTTGAAAAGCCAGGAGAGCGCTGTTTGGTGAAAAGGTATGCATGAGCCAGGGAAACCGTTCAGTATTTTGGGACTACCAAAAGTGACCGACAGCTACCACTTGTCTCCACGTGGGCGGTCGGTCAAAACTTTACCCCGGTAGCGATTCGGCTGCATTCGTGGGATCTGAGTGCTATTTGGACACCTTAAGCGCTCAGATCCAGGCAATATAGGGGATATGGGACTCCTGGGGGCCCCTAGTAATATTATATATGTTTTAGGTTTCATATTTTGTACCTCTAGTCAGGGCCGCCATCAGGGGGTGACAACCGTGACAGTTGTCACGGGCCCGGCGGCCCTGGGGGGCCCGGACTGCTCTGGCAGTCCTGGGCCCCACTTTCCCTCTCTGCATACATAGATCGCGAATATCGCGATCTATGTGTGCAGCCGCGGGCCCCCGGCTCCCTGTTGCCGCAGAGGGGGCCCAGGCCTCCAGCCTCTTCTCTTCTCCTCCCTGCTAATAACTCTCGCGAGACCCGGTTGCCATGGCAACGCTCCGCGGGTCTCGCGAGAGTTATTGGAGGAGAGAAGAGGAGAAGCTGGAGGCCTGGGCACCCTCTGCGGTAACAGGGAGCCGGGGGGCCCCACCATGCCACCGGACCACCGGTGATGGAATCTCCCCCCTCCCTAGACACAGGTAAGCAGGGAGGGGGAGAAACAATTTATTAATCAATTATTTGTTTTTTTTTAATAATGTTAAAATGACCCCCCCTCCCCCTCCTCATTACAAATTTACACACACACACTACATACACTGACACAACACACACACACACACACTACATACACTGACATAACACACACACACACACACACACACTACATACACTGACATAACACACACACACACACACACACACACTACATACACTGACAAAACACACACTGCATACACTGACACAACACACACACTACATACACTGACAAAACACACACACTGCATACACTGACACAACACACACACTACATACACTGACACAACACACACACACACACACTACATACACTAACACAACACACTCTGCATACACTGACACAACACACTCTGCATGCACTGACACAACACACACTTTGCATACATTGACACAACACACTCACCGCATACACTAACACAACACACACTCTGCATACACTGACACAACACACACACCGCATACACTAACACAACACACACCACATACACTAACACAACACACACTCTGCATACACTGACACAACACACACACCGCATACACTAACACAACACACACCACATACACTGACACAACACACACACCGCATACACTAACACAACACACACACCGCATACACTAACACAACACACACACACTGCATACACTGACACAACACACACACTGCATACACTGACACAACACACACTCTGCATACACTGACACAACACACTGCATACACCAACACAACACACACTGCATACACTAACACAACACACTCTGCATACACTGACACAACACACACAGTGCATACACTAATACAATACACACACTGCATTCACTAATACAACATGCACTCTGCATACACTACACACTAACACACTCACTGCATCCACTATACTGACACACACTCTGCATTCGCTACACATTACCACACTCTGCATTCACTACACTAACACACACTCTGCATCCGCTACACACTAACACACTCTGCATTCACTACACTAACACACACTGTGCATCCGCTACACACTAACACACTCTCTGCATTCACTACACTAACACAGACTCTGCATCCGCTACACACTAACACACTCTCTGCATTCACTACACTAACACACACTCTGCATCCGCTACACACTAACACACCCTCTGCATTCACTACACATTAACACTATTTGGACACCTTAAGCGCTCAGATCCAGGCAATATAGGGGATATGGGACTCCTGGGGGCCCCTAGTAATATTATATATGTTTTAGGTTTCATATTTTGTACCTCTAGTGCCTGGGAGATAATTAGTTTAAGCAAAGTACACTCAATTATCTCCCAGACACAGAGACGCCTGGGCGTGTTTTACCATGTTTTTGCTGGAGACCCAATGCTGGGGGTCTGTGAATAAAAGTGGGCCATCTGGCCATAATACAACATTCCTGTTGTACCCTTCATCAAGTCACTACTGATGTTTGGGTATGCGAAAAAAAACAAAGGGCTGGATTTTCCCAACGAGCCTTGGATTTCGGGAGCATACGAACTAGCGTACTATGCGAACAGGCTATAATCCCTTAAGTCTCTAGCAGTTCGGGAGTGTGTGAACGAACATACTATACGAAGTACAAAGGGGTTCGTTACAAATGGTTCTCAGGATATTACATCTACTACCTATGGTTTAAAATAACTCCTAAAAACAATTCCTAGACCAAGCACACATCATAACATTCAGATTTAATTATTTTATGTTTTCAAATAACAAATACATATCGAAAAGCCAGGTCAATATACTCCTAAAACCATAGAGTATGACACACCTTGTGTTCAACCATTCTGTAAACAACATTACAATTGGTATAATCAATGGCCACAAGAGGTCAGTAGTTCTTACTCACTTTGAATATCCACTGCAGCATAAACAGTGACTATCCCTGAAATGCAACCACATAGTATACTACACTTTAATATAATAAAATAGCCACTAGGTGTCACTACTCTACGTTGAGCTTGAATGAAGTATACATTATACACAAATACTTTTGAGAGAGACAAAGGATCCTATTAGAATTCAGCCACCTGTTCTATGGTTGTCTCCAGAAGCAGTGATTCATCACCAGTGTTCCTTTTAACCAGGGGTGTCCGAAAGGTAGATCCCCAGATGTTTTAAAACTACAGCATCCAATCTAAAAAGGTATGCAAAGCATCATGGGAGTTGTAGTTCTACAACATCTAGGGATCTCCCTTTTGGGCACCCCTGCGTTAAACCTTTTATTGTCTTAGTGTTGGTAATATGTTATTTCTTAGGGTTTTTTTTTTGGTTTTTTTTAAGTAAAGTGGCAATAAAACCTTGTATTGTAACCAATTTGGTAACATGAATTAATGTACCATCCTTTTAACTCAGACAAAACCAAAAATGGACAAGAAATATAATATAAATTAGTCCTCACTATAGAAAGGCAGTAGACAAAATAAGTTCATCTCCACATATGTGCAAACATCATGTATACTCACTATATGCACTTATATCAAGAATTTCAAGAAACATTCCAGTTGTGGGAGGGTGGCTTCTTGTCTTGGCACAATAGATTAGCCTATTCCCCGAGTACCAATCACTTCTAAGATCACTGCAAACACCCCTTCCCAAAAACTTCTTGCAGAGTTTACAAAGAGCCAGAGTCAGATTCATATGGGCAGACAAGAAAGTTAGGATGGCCACTAGCATTCTCCAAAAACCTGTTGCTTATGGGGTTACCCAATGTGAAACTCTGCTACAAAGCTACCTTGCTGTCCTACCTCGTAACTGGACACAATACTGTAGCAAACCCTTACTGGGTCGAAATAAAGTCATACTGGGCACATAAACCTGGTTTGAAATACCTATTCTGGACACCACAGCATGCTCGCCCCAAGGCACAGCTGATACTTGACACTTCCACCCTGCTCCTCTGCACGTGGGATGCAGCACAACACACATTAAGCACCAGGGACCCGTATTCCTTAGCCACACCACTGTACAGCCATGTACAAGACATGGCACAATCACAGCTACACACACTTACCACTTGTACAACGGTACGCAATAGAAACCATTTATATAGAGTTACAACTCCAAACTAGAATATCTCATAGGGCTATCTTCTCCTACCTTCAACTCAAATCTCATCTGCAATAGACTACGAAGACATTAAAACCACCTACCTTAAAAAAAATGACAAAATGTGCTTAGTTACCTCTCCCAGCCAAAAAGTAATCTCCTCCATCTATGATATACTTAACTCTCAGGCAGGCTCACACAGAAAAAGCTTTGCAAAAGCCTGGCAGTAAGACTTACATAGGGAATTCCCTACTGAGCAATGGAGGGAAGCTTTCGTGGCGCACAGAGGCACTCATACAATACCAGTACCACTGGTACCTAGTCCCAGTGAGGTTAGCTCAAACAAGTGTTAGCGTTGTAGAGAGGAGATATTATTGATATTATTGATGCCTCCGAACCAACAGATGCAGCTGGGCCAGACATTAGACCCAAAAATTTACTAAACCAGTACCTTCTCCTCTGCAAAACAGGATGTTAACCATTGCACTACACGACACTACAAAGCAATTGCCGCCTCAGAATATCTGACCACTAGTAACGCAGTCAACTGAAACTTACAATGCTAACCAAAAGGGTATCTTGGCTTCATGTGTTGATCTCCTACACAGTATATAATAAGTTATATACGGATTTTAGAAATGTCATTGAAGAATCTTATTTTCACTTTATTACTCCCTCTTTCTTTTCTGTACCCCTCAAAAACCTAATAAAAATTGTCAAATTGGAGAAAAAAAAAAAAATTTAGACTGGAACAGCAACATTTCATGCCTCAATGGCACTTATCAGAGGCCTATAAAATCTGTTGAGCTTAAAGGACCACTATAGTGCCAGGAAAACAAACTCGTTTGCCTGGCACTATAGGGCCATTAGGTCCCCCCCCCACCCTCACGTAAGCCACTTACCTTTCTCCAACGCTGAGGAACTCTCCTCCCTCTGCCGACGTCAGCTCCGAATGCGCATGTGCATGCGCACGCGCACAATGCTTTCCTATGGACATCCAGCGTCAATGAGACAGCCACTAGAGGCTGGATTAACCCTCAGTGTAAACATAGCAGTTCCTCTGCAACTGCTATGTTTTCAGCTGCAGGGTTAAAACTAGAGGGACCTAGCACCCAGACCACTTCATTGAGCTGTAGTGGTCTGGGTGCCTATTGTGATCCTTTAAACGGACACTGTAGTCACTATAACAATTCCATCTCTTTGAATTGGTTATAGTGCCTGGAGTTCCCGAGCACTGTCCCTCCATTAAATGTTAAACTGCTTTAAAGCAGGTTAACACTAAAAGGGTCCCTGACCACCCATTGTCCAGCCCCTCCATTTTTACCTGTCTGCTATGAGAAAATGCACCTTATGTCTAAAATAAAATCTGTTTTTCCCATCTTTAATGTGTTCTAATAAACTGATCCTACGCTTACGTTAAATTTGTTTATGTCTTCTATCCACGGATCTCTCATTTCTCTGATCTTCCACACTTACATGCTAAACCACATAACCTCGCTAGGGGTCACTGTTCTACAATTAACTCTGTTTTCCCATTTCACATGTGTGTCCTACCTTATGGTGTCTAGACAGGGTAATGTTTGGGTGCATTTTTCACATGACATACACATTTGTTTAGTCACTGTATTGGGGATTGTGGAGGACTGCCAGAATTTCCTATTTCAGGCCAAAATAATGAATAAAATACCAACTTACCCATTTTGTGTCATTGCTATTTTAATCTATTCTCTGAAACATTCAGTTAAATGAATAAAAAAATGCGTGTTGGATTCTGTTTTAATATTTGTTTTTCCTGGGCGAGACAATCTTCCTCTATGTGGGGGTTTGTTCTATTTGCATTCAGGGGCATCTCTCTGAAAATCACAATCTTAAGGGTTATTTTGGAAGGTGACATGTAAGCTTTAACCCCTTAAGGACCAAACTTCTGGAATAATAGGGAATCATGACATGTCACATATGTCATGTGTCCTTAAGGGGTTAAAAAGCCTCGTTCTTTTCTTTTGACCTTGTTTCATAAAGGATTTTCACCCACAAAATTGCAGCTAGGCATTACGGAGGTTCTCTCTTTTGTGACACAATTCCCTACGAGTATAAGATTCTCGTCAGTTGTTTCTCAGAGATGAAAACACCTCAAGAGGCTGTAAGGAAGACCCTGCATGGTAAACACTGTTGTTTTTACATTGAGATGAAATGGTCTGCGTGACTTTAGTGATCCTTTAATAACTAGCCCTCATGACCATGTCTAGATTCATGACATATTGCAGACACATGAAAAAGCAGGTTTACTCAATAGGGCCACTTAGGAAAGGTTCCCATTGTAGCCAAAGAAAACCTAATCAATGGGGCTAAATGCTGATGTAGTATCAAATTACTGCTTAATCATAAAAACTGCCCTTTTTAGGAAAGCCTTCCAAAAACAAAAATGTCCATAACCCAGCTGAAGTGCATTTTGCGTGATGAGATCATTTAGTTTTCTCTCTCAGTAATGTTTCCTCAAGTCTGTCAAGAGAGAACTGAACAGGGGGGCGGAGCCAACAGCCGAGCTGAGCGGTCGCATGGCGGACGAGCTCCGTGCCAAAAATCCTGCTATAAGCCTGAATCCTGCCAAGAATCATAGCAAGTGGCCCCAAAAGCTGGTGCACTGTCCCTGGCGACCGGGGGACCACAAACATAGCAAACCGCCAGCAAGCTCTCAGCCGGTACTAATCGCCACGACCTGGGGATTGAGCTGCGGCCTACACGAGGCCTGCCTGAACGACATGGGGGAGACGGCCGCTCCCTCTGCCGAATGCAGCACCAACGACCGGAGATCTCCCCAGCATACTCTATCCCCCCCCCCCTGCCGGTGAGGGATATCCCGGCATAGAGTGTGACACAGGAGGGAAGCCCCAGCAGAGGCCTACCTGTCGCGAAAAACGAGGACAACCCGACATGGCGGATGAAGCATGGGACCCTGCATCTTTGCCCACTCTGGCAGAGCGGCTAGACCGCCTGTTCGACGCCTTCTGGGCCAAGCTAACCGTGCTCGATACCTCCAGCACTCACGAGTCAGCCGACCAAGCCACTCCAAACCGGGGCCGCCCAAATGACCGAAAACGGCAACGGAAACGACCTCTACGGGCCCCCGGAGCGGAGGGGCGGCGGATAAAACGCAAGCAGCGGGTGAAACGGATGACCGCATGCGACTCCACAGCCCAACATGCTACTCCTCCTAAGATCCTGTACGGGCACCCTCCTCCATACTCTGCCCCGCAACGAGCACTATCGAGACCACATCTGACCACAAGGAGCCAGGGAACAAGCTTGAAACCCACGAGGCCGACGTTTATGCACATATGCCGGACCAGGGGTCTGAAGCACCAATTCACACCTCGGCAGGGCACCCAGAGGAATCACCTCCCAAGCAAAATGCCCATGTCTCACAGCCTCACACTTCTGCAGTCCTCCTGCCTCATCAGTGCCAGATGGAATCGCTGGGATATGGAGGTTCAGCCGGCTGTGCCGCGGCGAATCCAGAGGTCGGGAGTGGGCTGAATGCCTATCAGAGACTGCCCGATGTTACCCCGCAACCACATCCTGACTCTTGGACTATGTTTTCTGCTATATGCCTTCTGTTTCGAACCTCTAACATCACACTGTCCACACTCCAACGCTGTCTGACACTTCACTCTTGTCCCATTCACACACCTCGCGCATCAGACACACTCTACTAGTTTTTCTCACTCACTCTACTTTAACCCACTGTTACTGCACGCTGTAAGTTTGCATGCCCACTACCTCTAACAAACCACTTCTATGCAAATACCTGAATGTTCCCGCTGCCCCTCTGGGACCTGTCACTTGTTGATAAGCGACATGCACGGCCTTGCTGCCTTTCACGGCCCTGGACACATTCCCTGTCCTATAGGCCTGATTTAAAAAGCCTGATTCAATTGCCTGATTTAACTGCCACATTTAAAAGCCCGATTTCAAACCCTGATTTACAAGCCTGACTTACAAGCTTGATTTACCAGCCTGATTTATGAGCCTGTTTTATCTAAGCTTGATTTATAAGCCTGTTTTATATGACTGTCTTCTAAGCCTGTTTTATAAGCCTGTTTTTCATGAATATTTAATAACAAAAAAAGTGCATTGTCTATTTACCCCTACTGTAACTAATGTCCTGAAACCTGCATATGGAATGCCGTTGGGGTACCATATGTATGACTGTGATTAATATACGCACTACAAAAATAAAGAATTAAAAAAAAAAAAAAAAAAGAACTGAACAGTCTCTGTCTCATGAGTATTGTCTTGTCCTTGACCTAAACAGAAGCCTTTATACTAGGCTTCACCAAACTCCTGCCCTCCAGAGGTTGCTGAACTACAACTCCCATCATTCTATGAATGAAATAGATAGGCTGAGAATCATGGGAGTTTTAGTTCAGCAACATCTGGAGGGCCGGCGTTTGGGGAAGGCGGCTTTATACAATATCCCAGTTTTGGTACCACCTGATTGGTAATCCCTGATACACCATTATCTCAATACTTTCGGGCTATAGCAATGCCCTTTATACATGCTTCCTCTTGAAGCTCATGGAGAAATGTCAGGTAGTCTAGAACACAGCAGCCCTAAAGTTATTAGCTGAGATTACATTCTAGAACTTGTTATTGGAACTGTATAAAGTAGGCATTTTATAAAGATTAGATTTATAAAGCACTTCACAACCTAAGATCCTGTTTAAAATAATGTCTAATCCTAGCAGCTGCCAGGCAGCTATGCTCTCAGAACAATAGGGTCAGTATGGATCCACGAACCTAGATTTCTACATTGGATTGGATGGTCAGCAATTTGTGTGAGCAGAATTTATCCTGCAATTCAACAGTTTACCACCAGGTGGGCCTGTGCTATAAAAAGAAAGTTTTCAAATCCACTCAAGTGGAACACGTACCAAGGACATTGTGAATGGAGCTTTGCTGGCTGGTGCCCCCTAGACGATCCAACACGCTCTGCATCCTTTTCCTCAGAGAGCTATTGTCAAGGAAAGATCTGCAAAGCAACACATACTTTAATGAAGAGAAGTTACTGCTCAGAGAATCAAAGAAAAAAAAAAAAAAAGTATCCTACTAATGAATACACCGTATACAAAGATGTGTTAAAATGAAGTGGTTTTAAATTACATATATCCCGTGCTATGACCATTAACACTCCAGTTAGTGTAAACTGTGGTGGTTCCATGAGGCTCAATAAGTGCAGAATCATGGAATATGTAATTCACCACATTTCAAGCAACACATATTAGCTTAAGTATTCTAACACAATGCATGTTTGGCAACTAAACAGTGTTTTTAAAAAAATGAACTATGCAATGCAGGACCAAATATGGCCAGGCTAAAAATATAAGTGAGCATTGTTGAGTTCTCAGGTTGGACAGATTAACACTTTATACTGCAGAAGTGTAGCTTGCACAGTATCTTTGTGACTGAAGAGGGAGCAGGCTAGAAATGCAGAGGAAAGCACTGGCTTTTGTCAAAGTGCTTCAAAACAGTTTGACAAAATAACAAATGAAGGGCCATGTAGTTGCTATGCTGCCTCTTAAGATGAGCAGTACATTTCACCCCATTAAAAAGCCAAGGTTGTTAAAAAGTAGCAGTCGGAATGCAAAATTACATTTTGTAAGCCATGAATTTAGTACATACACAACGAGCTGCTCTGGGATGCCAGTTTTGCAAAATGCAAGCCATTTATTAAAAAATAAAACCAATAATTTTGCATAAAGTGATCTTCAGTTGTTACTAAACAACAACTCTCATCATGATGAAGGTGTAAAATAGTAGTTCATCTCAGGAGTAATTAATCGGCAGGCTACTAAACGTATTTAAAAGCAATAACGTATAGAAAGATTATTTTTTAACATACTGCAGAGTTTAAAGAAACAGATTTACTCTTACCGCGATTGGTGTATACAATTGAATCTGAATGTTACTTCTCCGGTTGTCTCTGTCCTGAAGCCAAATCGACTGAGACGATTACCCTGTGGACAGAAAACAGCACTGAGCCCTAATAAACTACATCACGTAGATTCCCCCCGCCAATATTTGAACGCACACAATGTCAGATAGCTTTGAAATGTCTACTAGCAAGGGATGATAGTAATGTATCCATTAATGCACTAGGTAGCTGCTGGTTCACTAGTAGTTAGGAGTAGGTAGTAGGTAGTTCACTAGATGCTGGTTTAGTCTTTGATGCGGTGGCGGTAGTAGACTAGGTTTCCAACAATGAGGTGAATTGTTGGCCGAGAATGAACGACAATATAATCCATAGGAATTGCAGGATCTAAGGTTAGCGTTTACAGTCATACACATATGAGAACCAAGTGATGATATTACTGCTAAATTGGGATACAGTGGTGTTATTTGTGAAACATGAAAATTAAATACAATGTATCACATCTGCGAGAACAGTGTGCACTACCCCCCCCCCCCCCCCTGGTTATAATTTGCTTAGCCTAAGACAGTGGGGAACACTGTACAGAAAACCAGAGCTGCTGACTCCAGATTACAGACATGAATACCCATCTCCCAGGTGGAAAACATAGAACTGGTTCCAGCTTTAAAACATGGGTGTTCAAATTAAAATTGCTTTTTCAAATGTTGTGAACTGGCCAACTCACCACTTTGACTATTTACACAAAGAAAGAATTATACAAAATATCCCTTCCTCTAGGGGGGCGGAGCCTAGCAGCCAAGATGGACAGACGTGCTGTCCTTTAGCTCCAGCACGATCCAGCACAGAGAACCCTAAAACTACAAAACCCCACGCTGGTTACAGCAAACCAACCACGGAGGACTGGCCGGTAAAGAGTGGGAACAAAACGACACTTGGAAATCTGTGCCAACAGCAAAGAAACTGAAGCATATGGCTGCGAGGCCTAGCATGTGTGGTGACCTGATGCCTGGGGGAGGCGGCCGATCTCCCGACATGGGGCTCGCTCCACACGACAAACCTCCTGCCGACCCGCTACCCCCCCCCCTCTGGACCGGCGGGGGATATCCCGGTCCCCACTGGGGAAGCCTTACCTACAAGAGGGGCATCTCCCGATGCATCGACCGCCGCATGGCGCGCCTAAGATGGCCGCCGAGCCTGAATGCACAACCCACTCGGAGAGCCCTGAGATCCAAACCTGGAGAGCAAATTTCGAGAACAGATTCGATATGGTGTGCCAAGCCTTCTGGGAACGCATCCGTCAACGTACCCAGGATACCGTCCTGCCTGCAGATCCAGGGATCCCAGCTCCTACCTTGGAGGGCCGACGCGAGTCTAGGTCAAACACTTGCAAAAAGGGGAAGCCCACCAACCGCATACGCAGCCTACAGTACCCTCACAACCCGAAGATACCTCGGGCGAGCAACCCAGAAAACAGGAGACGAAAGCTCCCGACGCAAACAGGGAAGACTCTACCTGGTGCACAGAAGCCGGAGAGAGCCAAGCTCCGACGCTGCGGCCCATACCCAGCCACCAAACCGCAATATGATACCGGGCCCCACCAAGACACCAGTGGACTCATGCCCTCCAAGGTCGACAGCCTGCCACAGATAGGCGTCGGTTAAACAGCCTCATGCAGGTCCCTTGGGGTCAAGCTTTATATTAAGGGCTTGGGATATATTGACTTGCTGCTCCACCATAAGCAATAACTCTGCTAGCCTAGTTTCTCTCTCTGCCCGATTTACTGTGGGGGTGCAACCCAGTGGTTATTTTATTTTATTATATTTTATTCCGTCCTGCATCTTATCTAACCGTATAAAGCATGTATTTGTTATGTTTTACATTATTGAGCATCCATGTGAGTAAAATCCATGGCGCCCAAGCAAAGTTAATGTTCCTTACATGTAATCTACGTTATACCTATCGTGCCTAATAACTTGCATGACTTTAGACTACTATTCCCATTTAAGCATCCTCAGGCATCATCCTGTTTACTTACAAAAATGTGCAGTACAATCCCACGAATACTCTACTGTTAAATGCAAATGTTTTAAAAAAAGAAAACAAGTGCTGTGAACCTGACATATTATGTATGCTATTAGATAATCTTTTATGATGCCCAGCGCAATGTCTCTGTTAATGTATATACCCTGCAAAGCACTACAAAAATAAAGAATAAAAAAAAATAAAAAAAAAAATATCCCTTCCTCTATACACATTTGCTCTTAGAGATGTAGAGAGGAAGGCAACGTGCGTCACCTGAAAGGTCCCTGGGATTCTGGTATAGGACATGTCTTCCAGTTCTGGAGATCCGCCTATGAAAAACCTTCGGAGCTCTGAAATGGTTCCCAATTCCACAGGCCGCCACGTATGAGTAGTGACAGTATGCATTCCTGAGTACAGAATAAGTATTATTACTAATCTACATTCAGGTTATCTGTGATGGTCACGAAAAAGGAACATTGCTCCATCTAAAAGCTTGTTTAGTTACCATTTCACAGGATTCTTCAAAAATGATATATCTATACAAGCATGACATTCTACGGAGTATTAAATCATAACTTAAACGTTGATCAAATCATAACAAATTAGTTAAATACTACAGAACAATCCAAGAAGCCAAATATACAATGCATATCTACACACTTCATATGGTTAACGCAGGGCAGTCCTACACTATTAACCAAGCCAAGTTTGGACAGTCCGCGGTACACTCATATGGGGGTGAATTTCTAGCCACTCAGGCTAAATTTTCATTCATAAATGGCTAGTAGAGAATTTAAATTTCGAGCCCTGGTCAATGCATGTCTTCTGGTGTCATACGTACCTGGTCTGTCCGGTAAAACAACAGATCCATATCCTTCCACTCGATATCTCTGCCAAAAATCCAGTGACAGAACCTCAAAGTACAGAACTGGCCACTGTGGGATGTCTGAAACAGCAATAAATACCTGTTAATGAATGCACTCCATGTGGGATAGGAAGGATTCAGTATCTGTCAACTTACCCTCAGATGCCACCTCCTCAGAAAGGAATACTTCAAAACTGAAGGGATGACAGAAGTATGCAATGTTCTCCTACATAAAGAAAACAGACTGTGGTATTCCAGTGTATTAAATTGTACCATAGCCCCTTTTGTATGTTAATCTTAAATAAAACAGCAAACAGTCTTACAACCTGTGACAACGCTCCTTCCCACGTACGTTTGCCACGGACTCCTGGGAGGAGTGTAGAAGTCGGCCTCCTGCCCACCGACTATGGTTCAGGTCTGGGACACAGGTCTGGCCCAGCCGCCATTAACAGCTTTCCCTGGTTAGGCACTTTCCCTTCATCCAAACGCTGGCTCTCTGGCGGACATTCGCATGAACCAAACCCAAAAACGTAGACGCGACCGCTATGGAACTAAATTCGGCATGAGGACTTCGTGGGTTCCCGGTCACCTCAGAGGGACTTAGCCGCGAATGTTATGGAACTGTTTTCGGCATTAGGTGACCGTGCGGTTCCACAACAACTTAGTTCACGGTTTTGAACCACTTCCGCCAGGAGAGCACTTTTTGGAGGGAAGGTGTCTGAGGCTAAGTGGAACAAACACTACCTAAGAGTCAGCCGAAGCACCATGTATTGCGGCCGCAGGAGCTCCTGAACATTGACCGGCAAAAGCAAACGCCCTGGAACTATTTTGGGCATAGGACCACATGTGCAGCCGGTCAGAACATTAACACGGTTGTATTTCCTCTACACTGCATGGATCTGAGCGCTATTTGTAGAACCTGGGTGCTCAGATCAGGGCTATTTAATGATGTATTATGTGTGGGGTTAATTTATATTTTTATTATGTTTTGGGGTATTTTTATGTTTTATAGTTTTATGTTTGCCTCTCTGTTCCTGGGAAATAATTAGCTAACTGGTCTTAAACGCAATTATCTCCCAGGCCCAGAGATTCCTGGTAGGGGCTTGTGCTGAATACAATGGAGACCCCCTGCTGGGGTCTGTGTATAAAAAGGCTGTGTTTGGATGCATTAAAACAGTTGTACTCCCAGAGCTATGTGTCATCTAGTTACTGGGAAGGGTATGGCTCTAATCACTGCTTAGCACCTTGTTCCAGCTCGTGGAGGATTCAGCGGGGAAAGTTCTTGTAACGACTAGAGCTCCCAGGACTGTGTGTCGTCCAGTCCCTGAGAGGGAATGGAGCTAGTCCCCTATCCTGCTCCAGGACGGAAAGGCTCCAGGAGGACCCCAGTCAAGCCACAGCGACTGGGGTAGAAGCGCTGAGGCTTTTCCCCTGTTCCAGTTAGGAAGCGGTCCTTGGAAGAGGTACCAAGCCGGGGTACAGGGAGCTCCGTTACACAACCCTTGCTCTGTCTATGTGCCACATTTTCAGCCTGAGAGTCTAGCAGTCAAATCCTTATTGAGACTTGGTATACACGTTACCCATGGGTTAATTCTGCTCATTCTTGGATTAACTTCCAAATCAAAAAATATACAGGTCTCAAATTAACTACAAGATATTAATTTCACAGACTGCTTGAATCTATGATACAAATAGTCCCCTGTAGTTTAGCTGGCTGACCAGCAAAGTTGGCTCAGATCATGTTGGAACATACCCTTTTATGGGTTTTGGTTTTGCAGCTTTGTGTGACTCCCGAGAGCTCCTGAAAGCCAGGACTTGACCAGTCTACAAAGTAAAAGAAAAGAAAATAGATAGCCCATGGCAGAACTAAATAAACATACAGAAAAATAAAATATTTAGAGTTTGCATATGATGTATACCCTTATGTTTGGCAAAGTATAGAGCTTCTAACATATATATGCTTGTAAAAAAAACAAAAATAAAAGCTGCGCCAAATTAGACCAATAAAATTATATATTACAATAAGAGAGTAGTCCAAATACAAAAATCTTAGCTGAATAGATCTTCCTTAGATCAAAGTCTGTAAAGTGCTTGATCAGGAATAATATCCTCGCTGTCCTTCCCCAGGGGGATCCAATAATATAAAAACAAATAGAAAACCAAATAGTGTGGTATAGAAATAAAAAAAAAAAAAAAAAATATATATATATATATATATATATAAATAAAATGGTACTCACAAGGATGGAGCAGGCAAACTGCTCCTTGATGGTAGCGTTGGTGGTATGATCCCCACCGAGGATTACTTGGAGTCCAGGATAATAAAAATGCCAGGTAAGAACAAAGTATAGAGTGTATTTAAAGATGATTGGCACAATAAAAAGTGCCAATCATCTTTAAATACACTCTATATTTTGTTTCTTCCCTGGCATTTTTATGAATCTCCTGCCTCATCTTGTTATTAAGCGCTTACTCTCTTCTGTTTATATATGCTTGTGTTTCTAGCTTACATCATGTCAAAAATACCACTGCTATTTTACAGCCAATAGCAGGACTTCATAATACTAACATGTAAAATACTACCGTCATTGCATAGCCAATAAATAGCAAGACTCAATAATACTAACATGTAAAATACTACCGTCATTGCATAGCCAATAAATAGCAAGACTCAATAATACTAACATGTAAAATACTACCGTCATTGCATAGCCAATAAATAGCAAGACTCAATAATACTAACATGTAAAATACTACCGTCATTGCATAGCCAATAAATAGCAAGACTCAATAATACTAACATGTAAAATACTACCATCATTGCACAGCCAATAGCAAGACTCTAATATCAACATGTAAAATACTACTGCCATTGCACAGCCTATAGTAATACTCCATAATATTAACATGTAAAATACTACTGCCATTGCAGCCTATAGTAAGACTCTATAATCATTATTAATCAGTTGAAACATATGAGCAGGCTAACGAGATGGCTCAGTAGTTCATGCTCCAGTTGCAAACTCCCCATTACTTATTGGAACTGCAGGTTAGAGTCCTATCAGGTGAAATTAACACCCCATCAATAGCTGAAGACTCATTTGAAAACTGCTGAAATTTAAAATGTATTTTCCTAGCTAATTTAATTTTATATTCTTTTTAGGATCATTACACAAACACCCATTCTAATTATACTAAATAGTGTTCCATTTACTGTGAATCACTGATCACTAAGAGAGGGAAAAAAACCCAATAATTTCTTGACTACAGATAAAGAAATACTGAAAAATGCAGTAAGTACTTACATTTGGGCAGCTCCATAAAGAAGTGTATATAAAGATTATCATAGTCATATTTCTGCGCAGAGACTGTGTTGAAAGAAAATAAATACATAAATAGGAGGTACTTACAACACTCTAAGAACGTGATCACAGAATAGTAAATTGGAATCCACTCACCAATTTCTCCATTAATAAAGAAGCGCAGAGTACCAGCAGGAGCCTATATTGTGAGAAGATTTAAACTTGTTAGCAATAGTAGTACACTAACCAAAACAAGCTTGAATGCTAGAATGTAAAGTATATAATTTAATACATACACACACACTATTATATTATATTATATATATATATATATATATATAAAAATTATACATTGCTAAACACAAATACACACACCAGTCAAGCAATACGACTTGCTATTCCCACAGAAATCTCACTTTGAACAGCTTTGAACCAACTCAGGAAGAGGAGCAAAGCCAGTGAACCACTCATGGACAGCCATTTTGTTGTTAATGCAACTCATTAGCATGAGGTTGCTTACTGGCTTGCTACAGAGGCTTTGTGGTTACTTGTAAAGTACATACCAAAAAAGATTTGTGGTGGGAAAAATAAGTGTGGATGAAAACCCTTTCCACCTGAAGTAAGCTGTTGTATACAGCAAACACATACTACAAGGAATCCATGTATAAAGTGGAATTATGAGGCAAAAATGTGGTTCTTTGTTGAGCTCATTTGCATACACCTACCCAGAATCCCTGGTAGTAGTGAGAGCACTGTTAAAGTGAGATTTCTGTGGGAAAAGCACGTCTTATGGCTTGACTGGTGTGTGTATTTGTGTTTAGCAATGTATTAACTATCCACTTACTTCAGGTGGAACGGGTTTTCATCCACACTTTTTTCTCCCACCACAACTCTAAATATAGATACACACACAATTTTAGTAATATTTAGAAATTGCATAGTTATACATAACTATGCAATTTCTAAAAATAGGAACAAGAGAAGAGAGAATATAATTAATAATGTACAGCAATGTTAGGGTTAAGCCCATATTTGTCCAATTTAAACAAAATATCAGTACAGAACTTTACCTTTTGGTGGGTACTATCAGCAGAAAGCATAACTCTGATAAACAGATAACTATAAACCAGGCCTAGTTATTTTGGGGTTCAACTCTAAAAAAGTACCCTGTATCAAAGGTTATATAAATAGGGATGATTGGCTGCTGGCACATGAAACTTATTCAAGTTCTAACCTGCCACCAAAGGGATTTAACTCCTAAATGTCAGAGAATTGAGCAGTGAGACTGCAGGGACATGATTTATACACCAAAACTGCTTAATTAAGCTAAAGTTGTTTTGGTGACTATATTGTCCCTTTAAATCCTAAAGGAAACAGCATCAAATTAACACACGTTAGAGGTGAATTTCAAAGTTATTTTCAATGGTGTAAATTCCTAAGAAGTGACAGTTTGCCCTTAATTAGAGGCATTTTAGTGTTCTTTTTCATCACTTACTAGCGAAGAATCTAGAGTGTTTAAGATACAAGCTAGAGTAGAACAGAAATGAACAAGAGAATATATATTTTTGCTTCACTTACCATTTCAAATTCAGAACCCACAAGATTGTTCAAGTACTCCTTGTGTCGGTTGTACAGCTGGGGAATAAGGTACAACAGTTATTATCTTTGCTTTCAAACTTTTAATTATCACAGTTATTCCAGGGATAAACAAATTTTCCCCCAGGATTAAAAACAAAACCCAAAAAAACACTACTGCTTACTACTCAAAGGGAAACTATAGGCTAGGAATACTGTAGTACCCTACAGTAAAAACGCTTAATTTACCAACCTGAACCCAGCGCCGATGTCCCTCGACACTGGGTCAGGCTCAGCCTCCGCTCTCCGTTGGGGAGTGCAGAGGGAAACTATACTGTTAGGAATACAACTTTTGTATTGTTAACACTATACTATTCCTTTAAACTTTGACTTACATCATTGTATATATTTCTTTCTCGCTCCTGTTCTTCTTGGTCTACTGACTCTGAGACATGCTGCAACGTGTATTTCCACAATTCTCGCTTGTGGCCTTCCACCTCCAACCTATGGTGACAAGGGTATTGTTAGTTTTGTAATCAGATTTATCTTACATCATCCGTCACATGGGTTAATGCACTGATGTGTATCAAGAAGGTAGTCAAACAAAATGACAGCAGTTAACTATCTATATAAAAAGAAGTTTATATAGTGGCATCAATATAAACAATAGAAAACAAAAGCTTTCCCCTTTAAATTGAGAAAAAGAAATGCATTCATTAAATTTATAGTTTGCAAACTTTTACAATGCTGAAAAGAATTGGCTTACCTGTAGGGCCCTTTCAAGCCAGTGACATCAGGTTTCAATGTAATGACACCATTACCATCAACACGAATAGTACACAGGACATGTTCATTCTCCTTGCAACCATGGCTGGACAGAAAGAACATGCATTAAGTACCTGGGTCAAGATATGAAATATTAAACACCAACATGGTCGGTATGTGTGTATTTTGTGTCTGTATTTCCTCACATCCCCATTAAGACATTTATCTTTTTTTGTTTAGGACAGGTCAGACAACATATATGTATCCAAAAGAGAACACACTTTATAGTTTTGCTTATAATAATTTATAATATAAGAAATTATACACAACTGGTGAAACTACACAACAACAAAAAAAATAAAATACAAAAACCCTCCATAGTCAGTCTAACATGTTAAAATTCTTCATGTCTCCATTATGTAAATAATTTTCTGTAAGCTATAGGAAAAACATTGCAAAGAGCAAATTGTCACAAAATTCAAAACCGCTAAACAAAAGAATTTATTTGGCAACATTAGTAACATCATCACGGCACGTAAACAATTGACGCTCACGCATGTGCACTGCACACAGCTGTGAAGGGGGCACGATCATTTATTCTAATTATTTTGCTATAAATGTGTGTTTTCAATGATCTGAAAGGAAAGTCCCGGACGGGGACTGAAACACCAATCTACATGTTTTAATGATTTACCAATAAAGTAAGGAACTTATAAATACCAAAGACAGTGAGTGCTAGCCTATCACTATTTGGATATTAAGCCCTGGGCTTTCAGCACCCAGAAAAAATATTTGGAGCCTGGAGTGCAAGGAATTTCTAAATTCTGCTGCATCTGTCAAGTAAAGCATTTTGACACATGTATACCTTTGATAGTTTTTTGGGGAACTTATAGCTTTACATCAACTTAAGATATTACTCACTTTCCACTTGGAGCTAGATCTGCCATGATATACATGGTCTGAACTGGAGTATTAATGATGTGATTATTTTTTATAAACTCATCTGATGGCTTCCATGTCACCAAACGATTCCTCATTGTGACTCCATCCCTGTAATGCAAGATAGCCAAAATATTTGTTACTTATGAAATACATTTGAGCTACACTAAGAGGAAAGTCTATACACAGCACAGTCTTACAGCTGCCTTTTATCCTGGCGTCTCCGTCGTACGTTTGCCATGCGTTCTGCTAAAAATGTTGGAGACTCGTTATGAGAAGAAGTCACTGATTGACAGTGCTAAAAAAAAAAAAAAAAGAAACAACAAAAAAATAATAATCAATGTCTGGTTCACCAAAAGAAAAGAAGATAGAGTAAGTTCATATGCTAACATATGTAATAAAATCTTTAAAGGGGCTCTAAGCACCAAAACAACTTTAGCTTAATAAAGACGTTTTGATGTATAAATCATACCCCTGAAGTATTACTGCTCAATTCTCTGCCATTTAGGAGTCATATCACTTTTGTTTATGCAGCCCTAGTCACACCTCCCCTTGTTATTTTGTAGATAATATTGAACAATTCCTAACATGTGGGTGAATGCTTTATACAGTCTTTACTACAAGAGGAATGACATATTAGGATATTAGGGCTCTGTGCTGTAACATTTGAATTACTCTTGGCATGCAGAGTTTGGTAAGGCCTGGTGGCTAATTCAAAAGAAAAGAAAATGGAGCTAAAATGAGCACAGATCGGTTATGAAATGGGAGGTAGTTCCCAACTATGGGGACTAAAAATGAGCGGAAACACAAAACTAGGAATTCAAACTTAGCCTTTAACCCCTTAAGGACACATGACATGTGTGACATGTCATGATTCCCTTTTATTCCAGAAGTTTGGTCCTTAAGGGGTTAATAAACATATTTCAAAAACAGTTAACCGAAATATAAGGAGAGTATGATCAGTCCAACACCTATATAGCATCTTCAGAGGGAAGATACAGCAAGATGCTGTGAAAAAAAAAACTGCTACAATTTCCTATTCCAAAGATTATATAAAGAAACAGTGAAAGCCTAAATTCCTTGTACTGGTTGAAAAATTAATAATAAATATATAATAAAATCATAAAAAAACAGCCCAAAGAAGAGAAAGAATGAATAACTCCCCAGCATACATTAATCACTGCCAGTCCTTAAATGGGCCTTTGTGAACACCGAAAATAAGGTAAATGCTTAAAACCAGAGCTTGTTGGCACAAGGCTAGACTGTCCCTCAGTATTACAGAAATTCTATTTTACGTTACGATGAAAATAGTACAAATTGCTGGCATGGGAAAGAGAAATTAACTTCCAAAGTGATATGAAGTGATAAATCAAACAAAATGAATCAACACCCCCCCCCATGAATCAATAGAAAGTATACAATAAGAACCATGACATGCGTTTTGATGGTGAGGTGGCTCTTCAAGAGGGAGAAATGCCAGAAACACATACTCTAAAAAGTACACTCACACCACACAGTTTAGAATAATAACCAACAGAAAACTGGTGAGAAAATAATAGATAAAAAACAAGGCGTGCAGCTATGACATCCCATGGACAGGTGGGATAGCACATGAAAGTAGGTTGAGCTCCACTCAAAGGAGATTGAACTCCTTCAAAAAAAATTACTAACGTTTGCCCCAAAAGAGACAACTGACAGAAAACCATGCTGCCAAGTGGAAATACCTTATAGGTAGAGTTCTACAATCAATATACCAAATCATCAAATGTACCAATATAAATGTTATTTAATTTTTTTTAACCATTACATACCTCCTCTAAGTTGGTGTATCGATCATGGTCCGTGTATGTGAATATACGTCTGTTTTTCCGTCCACCACTACGCTCCAGGGCAAGGACATCTTGGTGATATTGTCGATCAAGAGGGGAATGGCAAACGGCATCGTTTTTATACAACTCATATTCAAACTGGGGGGCGGGGGAGAGAAAACGTAACAAAAACATAAAAACACATTTTTTTTTACAGTTTTGTATATAATTTCCCATATATAATGAATTTTAATCAAGAGTTTCACACACACACCTTATATTCTGCTGCATCGACTGAGCAAAGCAATACAGCACACCTATATATTTGTCAAGTTTTTGTGGAAAATTATAGGGCAAAATAACACACACATTTATGTCCCATAGACACTCCTGACACTATACGGACCAGCATCAAACTTTGACAGTATATAATTCTAGCTATCCCACAACTAAACAAAAACTAAAGCAGAGGCAATCCCTAGCTAATGTCACTACTGATATCAGCAGAAGGATTTCCCCTGGTCTTTATATAGTTTGTTTAGCGCTCTATATTGATGCCACTTCATCATTAAGATGTCTGCCTTTAAGCTAGTCATCAGTATTACATATCCAATTAAACGTGTCCTGCTAAGGCGCTTGATATCCTATAATATAATCATAAGTTATCCTGATGCTACTGCTGATATATCCACACTTACCGCATTTTACCAGTGCATTATCAGATATTAATGAAAAATCTCACTAGGGCATGAGAGACCCATGAGTGTGACAACATGAAATAGTGCAATATGCAGAACCACTTTAATAAACATAAGAATGGTCAAAGGAGACTGATGTGAAAATATAAAGTACCGGTAACTTGTGAGGAATAAAATAGCCGATATAAGGAAAGGGGAATGATGTTGAGGAAAGGTTACAGTTAGAGTGGAAAGGGAAAAAATGGGTCCGGTGCACTTTATGTTCTGTTTCTTGATTTATGTTGCAGATTTGGCACTCAAACATAAAAACACGTACTATCACTGTTTTATCATTGGTTTAATTTACAATGTGTTACTGACCCAAGATCAAATGGCCGGATCACATATTTTTTAAATTTAACATAAAATATGTTCAGTATCCTACGTATATTGACAAGTTATGAAGAGGTCACCTGACTAAAGAGTTTTTCCTGCCAGGAAATGACGATTTCTTCTTTGTCATCACCTGGGCGAAGATCCCCTAAAAAACAACGGAGGGGAAAAGGCAAATTAGTGGTGCCTAAAGCCCACTCTTACCTGGTGTTGGACTACAACTCTCATAATTCCTTATCAATTGAAGTCTGATGTTCATTTAAAGGGCAGTTTAAGTACCATACAGTGTGACAACACTGGAAATAGTTGGAGTTTCCCTCTTGTATTAGATATATCAATTCTGTCCACATTAGGGTGGATTCAATTGGCTGAGAGTGTCAGGGGACATTGATAACAACAAAGAGGAAGTAGACAGCGCTGCTAGAACGATACCTATAGAGGGGATTGGACCACTGTCGCCCTGGTGATTCTTACTTCTGTTGGTGCTATATAAGTGGCAATAAAAATAATAATAATATATCAATTCTGTCCATATTAGGGTGGATTTCATTGGCTGAGAGTGTCAGGGGAAATTGATAACAACAAAGAGGAAGTAGACAGTGCTGCTAGAACGATACCTAAAGAGGGGGTTGAACCACCGTCACTCTGGTGATTCTTACTTAGGGGACAGTGCCAGTAACGACTAGTGTGTGCGCGCACTGTAGTGGCGTTGGTGCTTAGAGTGACCTGTTAACCCAAAACGCCTGTACAATGAAAAAAACCATTCGGAAACTATAAAAACGCATCTCGGACATACAGAATCCAACACACTCCCTCTCTCTCACTAAACAGCGGCTTCAAAGCTCACTAAATTGTGTATTGTAACTACTGTATATCCCCATGTTTAATTTTTATTTTTTTGCCCAAGTAAGGCAAAAAAAAAAAAAAAAAAACTTTTACATTAATACAATAACAGAGCTTGTGACAGTACAGCGGTGTCAAATAGGTTAATGGTAATTTGGCTCAACCCAAACCCCATTATCCCTACAGACATCATGAGAGTATAATAACTATATATTAAATATTAATAATAATGTCCCGTCCCCCCCCCCCCTACTCACTGTTGGCAGAGTTGGCATGGAGGGTCCTGAGTTCCAGGCCTCCTCGGTCTCCATCTCCCTGGGGCACCCGGTGTACCAGGGCACTGACCGGGGTAACTCGCTGGAGCGCCACCCTGCGGACAGTCACAGTTAGACAGACAGCAGATATCAGATATTACTCCAATCACTCACAATACCCAGAGCGCGCCCAACTCACTGGATCCGCAGGTTGTTCACTGGGTCCCGGGACCGGTACACGGCCTCCCCGGTATCTAGATTCCAATCCTCCGCCATGACTGGGCCCAGCGTCCCGCTCTCCAAGGCAACCGCAGCGAGCACGCTGATTGGCGGGCGGGCGGGCGGGCGGGTCACTGGCAACGTAGAGCTCTAAACACCCTGTACGGCGCCTTGAAGCAAGCGGACGTAATCGCGGCTTGCACCAACAGCAATGAGCGGGGGGCTGTTGGACTCCAGGCAAATGGAGGTCAATACAGCTTTTGGAAGGAATATGTATGGATGGTAAGAGTGTGCCTGTGTTTTGACTACCAAACTTCCCAACCATAGGAATGCCAAATAGAGACATGTTTTCTTGGATACATATCATTGTAAGGACAACTGTCAACTCAAAATTATTTTTAATATAATAATCCTTACTTGCTGTATTGAAAGGATTTAGAGTTGTTGTTGTGTTTTTTTTTGTTTTTTTTTAAATAAAGTTGGCTGTCCCCACTTACCGACCAGGTTCCGTTCATACGATCCGGTCGTAAAAAGAAATTGGTCGGTAAGTGAAGATGTGTAAGAGAGCAGATTTATGTTCCGGGGAATCCGTTGACTAGCGCATGGAATCCTGTGAATCTGTGTTTGGGAAAACTTCCCCGAACACATATTGGCTCTACCAGACAGCCACTAGAGGTGCTTCCTGCTCTGTAAAAAGATGCTGGACGTACTCATATTTTAGGATGACCAGCGTCTTCTATATCCCCACGGAAAGCATTGATTCAGTACTTTCCTATGGTGAAGGCCTAATGAGTACATGGCATGCACAATAAGTCCCCCCTTTGTGATAATGTCAGAGGAAACTGAGCCGTTGCTGAGCTGCAGAGGCGCACCTAGGGTCTCCAGCGCCCTTGGCGAGGAGCTGTATCGGCGCCCCATCCCCCTTTTACACACAAATGCACCCTATCCTGAAAAAGTAAACATTTTTTTTTCTTTATATCAATTTCAATTATTTTCTATTGTCTGCATTTCCATAGTGAGCATAGTACTCTCATTTGAGCATAGTATTCAAATGAGATTTAGGCTAAACACGTGATATCACATTCAGAAGATTTGAAATATGCACATGAAAAATCAAAGTTCCATATATAATGCTTTCCCAATAATGCCAATGATCTGTGTTCTTGATATAGATCCAATGTGATCTTTGGTACATTCAAGGGAGCCCAAATTATTATTTCAAGTGAACTTGGAGAAGTGTGAATTAGACACCAGACACTTGTTGTTAATCAAAATAAGCCTCCGACCTTTATTTTGTCAGTTGTGTTTTTATACATTAAAAAGTAAGTGCTTACGTGCAAATACTCATAGGACAGTAGTAGGAAGGGAGTGAAAGGTTGAAAGGAGTACAGTTAAGACATAGGGATGAATGTCATGTACACATAACAGATAAGATAAGAGAAAGAACAGACTGATTTAGGAAAGACAGCTCAGGTGGGGGCTATCTGCTCTGGGAACTAGACATATATGGTCTTAAGTGTCATTTTAAGCATTCCATGAGTCCAAGTTAGCCAATTTTAATATAGGATATCTAATATGACCCCTATAAGCTTGAACCTTGGAATCAAAGTAACCCAAATGTCCAAGGTATTTCCAGGCCTGCTAGCCAAAGCCTGTGGGACTTTCATTTATTTCTTCACCACTGTTCCCTTGGACTGAGAGACCACCAGAATCAGCTGAGTAGAGTTCCTTCATTTGTTTGGTGAGGTAACATCGTAAAAACCTTCCGAAGTTGGAGCTGGAATGTAAGTTAAGGTACGACCAACAGTAGATTTGTTTTTACATAGAGAGGTTAGTAGACATGAGAAGAATCTAAAGGTTAGAAAAATGGCCATAATAACAAATATGGCTAATAGCAAAAAGTAAATTTTTTTTCTTAATTAGTAAAGTCAACCATGTTCCTAGCCCAAATGTCCAATCCCCAAAGAAGCTAGTATCCTGTTTGATATCCTGTACTAAGTCATGCAAATCTTTTTTATATGTTTATGGATCATAGTGCCATGGTCAGATAGGTTAAAACAGCACATACCTTTAATAGCTTCACAGCCTAAGTCGTGTTTCATTAGTAAGTAGTCAATGGCTGCTTTATTCTCAAGGATTGCCTTCTTATTTGCCTGGGTGTCTATAAGTAGCTCTTATAGGGCCTGGGAAGTGGCATTTAAACCCTTTGCAAGGGAACAGGCTACAGCATTAATTATTCAGGTATTATACAGTGCTAAGCCTGGGACTCCTACCATAGAGTACGCAAGGGCAGAGTATTCGAATTTAGATAAGATTTCAGGGTTACAATCTGAAGCAAGGGTGTTCTTAACATCTCTCCTGTATCTCTCCAGTTTGTGTAGCTGGGTTGTTTCAGGGATCAGGTCAGATTTGGAAAACATGGTCATGGTTAGGCGTGAGATTGCACAGGGACCTCCTGTAATGTTACGTGGGACATAAGCATAAGTAATATTTTGACAGGAGAAAATTCATCCTTTAGGGAGATTGTCAGGGTATTTATATCGGCAGACATTTTGTGCTATGATAGAAATTAAAATGTATATTGTCAGTCACTCTGAACAGACCAGACTCCATTTTGTTATTTTCAAGTTAACAAAAGACACAAGAATTCTATCCCTTCTGTAAAACTAACCACTTTGCCAGAAGCTAAGGAATGCTTAGTATATACAAACCTGTTGATAAGGAATGAGAACGGGGGATGGACAGACTGTCTAAATGCTAATGGAATATAATCAATTCTAAACCCAGACATTTGTGACAGAGAAGATTGAATAATTTTATTTTACTTTCGATCTTGTATAACGTCCCATTGTAAGTTTAGGGGTCATACTTAGTTATAACTGTCATATTAGAAATTATAGCAGAATTTCCCAGACACATAGTCCGAAGAAAGCCCAAAGAAACTGTTTGATCTGACAGAAAACGTAAATTATAGACAACTATAAAGATAAGGTAAATGACGTCAAAATAGCCACCAGGAAAAGTTAACTCTTTCCTGGATAGGTATGTTTAGTGGGACGAGACTGCCCTCTATAGACCAAATACTTAAATTGTTATCTGGAAGGTAACCACACCCCCAGTGTTTCTATTGGTCTATCACCTAGTGAATTTTCCTTTTAAAAAAGTTAAGACAAAGGGAAGAGAGAGGTATGCAGAGGAAGCAGTCGGAAGCAGGCTAAGTCAGGAGACAGAGAAAGAGACCCATGACATTCAAATTCCTGAGAATACCTACTAATCTGATGAAAATATCTTTAACTGGTAAATATACTGGTTTCATTTAATTAATCTCAATGAATTAAAATGTTCTAATAGCATGATATATGCCTGGATAAATCACGATCAGATTTCGATATTTAGAAATCTTAGTTACTAAAGAATATATAATTATGAAATCCCAATCTGCAGATGGGAAAAGATTAATTATGTATTTAATGTGACATATCAAATGTTAGCATATCGTGATGTTTATCCAGGTGTATTAATTTGCTCTAAAATAAGATAAAATATCTGTTTAGGCAAGTTAAAAATTCAGCTTGTAGAATTTGGTAGATTACTCTTATTGGATGGTTCCAGGAAATGACTAATGAGCTGGTATAAATGTTATTTTATTTAAAATCACATGAGAATAGGTCTTAATTACCTAGGAGGTCTAGCCAGCATTGAAAGGGTTATTCTAACTGTAAGCTAAAGTTTTTATGGCTATTCGCTGGAAGCTTTCTCTGTGTGAAACTTTCGTTTCTCTGTGAAGCCCATCATAAATCATTGTCTTGACAATTGCTATGTTAGCCAGTGGAATGTATTGCCATTAATTGCATATCATGTTATACTGAAAATTCATTGATTATTACCACGCATGTTACATATTATTTAATTTGTCACAATAAATTGTATCTATTTTTATAACAAATTGTGATTTTATTTATATGAAATACATTTCACTTACACGATAACGATCTTTGGGATCTGAGAATTGAAATAGTGGGCAATTCTCAACTGTTTACTATTATTATCCCATAAATTATCTCATAACTTGGTGAGTTTTGGTACATTTCATAGTGGTGCTCAGGGCTCTACCGTTCGTGGTATTTTTCCACCATGTGGGGCAAAACAGGGATTTAGTATTATGGTCTCTTGAACAATTACATGAAAAAGACCAACATAGTTCAGCGGCTGTTACATTAATTGTCTTCAGGGCTAGGGGGGGGGGGCTTGCCTGCCAGTGGGTTGAAAGCATAAGAATATAGTTGTAGAGATTTATGGGGTCTATGGGTATGAAGGTAGAGACAGCTATACGACAATATTGTATGATTTTTTTCATCCGAACCCAGAAGGGGTGGCTCGGAGCCCGGACGGTTGTCAGACAGCTGCAGCGGGTGAGAAAAAGCTTTTATTTTTATACCTTTAATTGATTCACTCTCTGGTGCTCTTTGAGGACCCTGTCCGGGTGGGTAAGGAATTTAAAAACATCTGATCTAAAGAACTTGTTTTCTGTGGGTGATATTATGGTTATATTCAGGTGGATGTTGTGTTATGTCTTGTGATAAGAATCTTGAGATAGTGGAATATATCTGTGGGTTTTAAGTCATTTTTATTGTTTGCTTTGTCATTTGCTTTATAATTCGAGTTAGAATCCTCCAAGGGCAGATCTCCTGATCTGTGTTTAGAATAAAGAAGACATTCTTAACCTCAAATCATAAATATATATTTACACACACATATTTATACTTGTGTGGTGAAGGAATGCTTGTCACCAGATTGCAAGCATAGTACAGGCACATCACATCTAATGACAAGCATAAATCAGGCCATTACACCTTACTGCAAGCACAACATAGGCAAATCACACCTTTTTACAAGCATAACACTGAAACATCACACCATATCAGTGCCGGACTGGGGATAAAAACCAGTCCTGAAATAATTTTATACCAGACAGATAGCATTGTGTCATTATACCAGCCCCATTTCATAGAATTATATTCTTGTTCACAAAAGGGAAAACCGTGTATTTTAAAACACATTTGAAGAGTGTGTTATTTATCGATAATACTGATATATACCCCTGCAGAGGGCAATATATACCCCCAGTATGTACACAAGGTTACATCTCACACACTGCCCTAAAATATATACCATGTGGCCCAAGTGTCTAACGCAGGAATCTTATACACATCATTCCGCATCACTAACGGGATTAGACAGGGATGCCCACTGTCCCCCCTGTTTTTTGTCCTATCACTAGAACCCTTAGCGCACAAAATTAGGACACAGAGAAATTAGTGGAATCCAGGTAGGCAAACTGGAATACCGGTTATCCCTATTCGCTGATGATATCCTATGGAGCAATCTCCTATTACAAGCTAAATCGATCCAAGACGCAAGCTCTACCGATAGCCATCCCAGCACAAACAATACACACACTCCAACAAACGCACTCCTTTGACTGGCGAACAAAACATATCACATATCTGGGAATTAAGATAGCCCCGACAGTCGGGGAATTATTTGCATACAATTTTAAACCACTGCTCACACAGTCCAAGGAGGTATTCCTCACACAGAAGTCAGTACACCTTTCCTGGCTGGGGAAAAACACCACAATAAAAATGGTCTTACTCCCAAAAATGTTATATATTTTTCATATGCTACCAATACACGTCCCTCTCTCATTTTGCAGGCAGCTACAGACGGTTTTTGCAACCTTCTTGTGGGCATCACGCAAGCAGAGAATCCCTGCAACCCTTTTGCACTGACACATTTCAAAAGGAGGAATAGGATTACCTAATATTTTAATATATTACAAAGCCACCCACATGGAGGCAGCAATGAAATTACATGCCCCTGGCAATGTACTCCAAAGGGTAGACATGGAGAACAAAAACTATCCTAGAGAGACAATTAGAGATCTCCTGTGGACCCCCAAATCACTACGCCCCAATGTACCACATCTGTTTCCCACCACAAAATTAGCGTTACACTATTGGGACCTCTTCCAGAAACAACATAACACACATCTTCAATTCCATCCGTATGCCCCTCTCACGTCCCTGAGCACAGTCAGCCCATGGCTCACCTTTCAGAATTGGGACATTTGGTATCTTTTCTATTGATACAATGACACAACACCACAAGGTCCTTCCCTTTCCAGAGCTGAAAAAAAATACATGGTTTACCGAATTCATATGTATTTTCCTACTTGCAACTCAAGAGCATAATTGCAACACATGTATACACATCAGCGGACCTATCTCACCCTGGCCCCATCGAGGCCCAAGAGATATGATAGGTGTCGCAAAATGCCTACTAAGCCTAAAGCTCTTTCATTATGTTACAAAACCATTATGCAGAGAATTCCACATCCAACACTTACTTTTATGGCCCATTGGGCAACAGAAACCGGGTTTACCTCGTCTGAGGCAGACTGGATTAGCTCTCTCAATGCTGTGAAGGGACATACCCAGTGTTACTCACACGTAGAAAACTAGTATAGGAAACTAGTGTATCGCTGGTACTTAACACCCAGTAGACTCCACAAAATCTATCACAATGTACCGAGTTTTTGCTGGAGGTGTGGGGAAACTGAGGGCCATATGACACACATCTGGTGGAGCTGCAAAGCCCTCCAACCACTGGGATGCAGTAAATGCCCTCTTCGTAGCTATAGACCTGTAAGGATCTTACCTTGAGAGTGGAGTCAATACGCAGAGTTAAAGCACCCTTTGCAATTATACACAGACCAAGGGGACTCTAGGTAGAAATCGCCAAGGCTGTGATCCAGTGCACTGGGGCTGATAATCATCAGTGCTTCCAAGAACGAGATACAGACAAGGGATATCCAATAAACGTAGTCAGGGACGGAACCAAGGGTCAGGACAGGCAGCAGACAGGCAAGAACGAAGGACAAGCAAAAGATCAAAACCAGAGTCAGATGAATAGCAAAACAGGAACCAATAGGAACAAATTGTCTGACAAGGATCAATAGCCAAAGCGGGGTTTATATAGGCTGGAATCAGCAGACAACAGGTGAGTAAAGTCCAGGAGTGCAGGTTCAGGCTACTGGATACCAGGAACAAGCAGTATTAGCCAATGATATGTGGAGCCAAGGATAAGGTCAATGGCTGGAATGCAGGAGACTCGGGTTTGAACCCAGCCAGGACCAAACCCACAAATATTGCGGAGGGCACGATGACAGTCGTGACAAGACCCTAATATTCAGCCCATAGATATAATCAGGTCTATTCCTGACCCTCCCCAGAGACATCCATGCTACACACAGACAACCATTTCTGCTCACCCTCCCCAGAGACATCCATGCTACACACACACACACAGACAACCATTTCTGCTCACCATCCTAGCGGCCAGGAACCAAATAGCCCTGCACTGGAAGCAACCTAAATGCCCAACTAAATCGCTCTTGCTAGATAAACTAAGACAATACTATGATGCAAGAAAAAAGACGATGCTGCAAGGTCTCGACTTGAAACAAAATATGAGACCCTCTGCATCCCTGGATATAAATGTGGCAATGTAGAAATCAGTAAGGAAGTATATATATGTGTATGTGCTACCTACACCACAGCATAGTAGAGGTCATAAGGACCCAAAGAAATACAGAAAATAAATAAAGTATATACAAAAACCTCATACCACTGCCAGGGGCGTTTTTTGTCTCTGGTTTCAAATCATGGCTTTCGGACAATCCTTGCTCCATGTACTGTGTAGCCTGATTATGATTTGATAACCCTATACTATCTCTTTATTTCCTTTTACCACTATCTCTATCCAGCTAGTTTAACAGGGAGAGAGGCTTGATAATTTAAATCATTAGTTCTGATACCGGAGAAACTGACGGAAGCGAAGCACAGAGAGATGGACACAGGTTTCTTCAGGAAGGAAGAGATTCTTTATTGGATCACCGATCGGGACTCAGAGGGACTAGCGTCACCAAAATACCACAAGTTCTGAGCCCCGGACAATAGTGCAGGCTCCTTATATAGGCACATAACTCCTCCCATATTAAGCTCCACCCGCACATTCTCTTGACCAATCAATACAAATAAGAATTAACTTCCTGCTTGACCGCATGGCTTGACCAGCACAATGGAGGAGGGGAATACTACATCCTGTATTCTTGCACATGCTCCGTACACTACTGATCGTATCTTGCCTCGTGCAACCAACTGATCGATACGTCAGCATATGCACGTACACATGCCACGTGGTAATCTCGGCCTACTAAATTTATTTTTACCGAGATTCCACCACATTCCCCCCCTTTGATGCCTCTTGATATTTCACAATTACTTGAGGCATCACTTAACCTTGGTTTGCATACACCGCAAGTTACCTTGAACCAGACCAGACTTATCTTATGATGTGAATCTTCAACACTCATCTTCCTGCATTGGTTCTCCCTGATCTAGAGCCTTATACTTATAAATTGCCATTATCTGTGCAGCAGCCTTCCTTTCTGCTATATTTTCTATCAGGCTTTGCACAGACCTAACTACTAAGGGTATAAGACACGGCAGGAGTAGACACAACATTAAAATCAGTAGGACTCCACCTACCACTGCCTTAAGCCCTCCAAACCACTCATACCAGCTACCAAACCAACTACTTGGATTATACCCTTTCCATACCTGAGTAGGCACATGCGCTAGTTTAACCATATGGCTAGTAAGCTCAGCTATTGCTTGCCCTTCGTCATCTATTTGAAGACAGCAATTGCTCAGGTTAAACTTCCCACATACACCTCCCTCTACTGCCAAAAGGTAATCCAAGGCTAATCTATTTTGGTAGACTGCTGTCCTCATCCTGGTATTATGCTTCGCTAGAAGATTGAGCGCTTGTGATGTCTCGTTAGTAATAATCTCAACCACCGCCTGTAATCTTATAATACGGTTGAGCATATAAATAGGGGTTCTATAACCAAAGGTACCATCCTCTGCCCACGTGGCTGGCCCATAATAATCTATGATACGCTGGGGAGGCCATTCATCATCTTCCCAGGCGCCTATCTCTATGGGTCCCCTTTTCTTCCTATGATTCACATCATACACTTTAACACCCAAAGTCTCACCTGTTTCAATAGGTAACAAGAAGAAGGATGGTTTGAGCATACCCAACACACATGCCCCTTCCCAGTCCTGTGGCAACTCCGAATAGGCTTTCTTACCACAGATCCAGTACAAATTTGCTGGGGCTCTCCAGGTAGATGTGATGGATAAATCAAACCACACATCCTTTAAATTGGCGTATCTAGCAAACGGGTTAGATGGTTCTGAGACATTTGAAGCCGACCACCAAGTTGTATTCTTTGTATCATCATCATAAGCTTTTTGCCCTAGACAAGTTAATTCTCCTACAGAAGTATTATACATTATTCCTTTCCTTGCTATGCAAACATAACCTATGATGGAGGTCTTTAATCTCCACTCAGATTTACCTCTAACACTCATATGATAATCGGCTTGTGTAGATATTAGTTGGTCAACTGCCTCAGAACCGGACATTACCTCCTTTGCTTCCCAAGGCCATTGGTCTCCCATGTTAGTACCTCCACACACATAGCAGTTGGTAACATTAAGACTACCGGCAATACTTTCAGCTAAATCGATGAAAAGGAATGGTATACTTGATGAGTTTGGGAGGATACCGTATCAGTCTCTATCCCTATAAACAATACTGTCCCAGGATCTAAACCCGTCCCGTATATTTGAAACCCAAATAAATTGCCATATTTGTCTAAGAACTTATCGGGGTTATTTATAAGTATATGGATGGGATTGCATTCCATAGACTTACAATATGGGCTGGTAGGCAACTTAGTCACTATCATGTCTTTGTCTACTGTCTGTCCCCAAGTCGCCCACCCCACACAAGACCAATATGGACAAAAGTTATAGTCTTTATTTGGGCATCTAGGACTCACATATTTATTTTTACTACTGGGACAAATATATTTATCATTAGACCCATACGTCCTCTCCCATCTAAGATCCCCACATACATTCCACGGCTTTCTACCACTTGATATCGCCTTACACGCATCAAATAGCAGAACACCCGAAGAATGTACGGATTCTAACACCGTCTTATTAATTAGGGTCCCCTGAGGATCTCCATTCCTGAGAGTCAACCAAATTGTACGGGGTTGATACTCTGGACTGAAGCACTTAGGTTCTCCTACTCCTAAATGGCACACACTATAGTCTATATTTAGGTATCTACATCTTGATACATCTCCTTTACACTCGTATTGTGAATGCCAAATTAGGGTTTGGGAAATATGGTTACCTGTTCTTGTAGTCTTAATGCATACCTCACAGCTAGGAGTGTCGGTACCTCTACCTTCCTGAATATAAAAATACACATAAATAAACACTATCATCAACACATCTTTCGCCGTCATCCTCAGTCTTCGTCCGTGCGAAGGCACCTCAGCTTCCAGGATGTAAGGGCTGCAGGGAATGGAGTTCTGCTCGTCTTCACAGGAGTCCCTTCGAGACTTTCCCTGGCTTATAAACTATACGTCGGTGGGCGGACAGGCTTTATTATGGCCTTCTCACTCACGCACCAAATCCCAAAAATAATAAAATTTGTAATCCACAATAATTCCTCGTTACTCCGACTGAGTAGTGCGTTTTAACTGGATCTTGCAGGGATTCTCTGGATCTGCTGTAACTTGCCAAGAATCGACTGCTGCTGGTTTAACCCTGGAGTGATGTATCCACGGAGTCACTTCGGCTACTTTTATCGCTGTAGGGGTAGACAAAAGAACAACATAAGGACCTCTCCACTTGGGCCCTAACGGTACATTATTCAACTCTTTAATCCACACTTGATCTCCTGGATGATAACTATGAACTGGGGGATAAATATTCACAGGTAATCTATCTTGTACCCATTTCTGTACCTCCTCCATAGTCTTACCCAACTCTACAACCTGCTGCCGGGTAATTCCTTCTCCCAACTGACTCAAGTCCCCCCTTAAGTTACCAAGTACGGGAGGTGGTCGCCCATACATGATTTCAAAAGGAGAGAGGCCCATCCTTCTGGTAGGGGTACTGCGGATTCGCAATAAAGCTATGGGTAAGAGAACGTTCCACTTAAGTTGGGTTTCCTGACACATTTTAGCCAACTGATTCTTAATAGTTCTATTCATTCTCTCTACCTTACCAGAACTCTGGGGTCTATATGCTGTATGAAGCCTCCACTTTATACCAAGCATATGAGTCAGTTGTTGTAGGCACTGATGAACAAAAGCTGGACCATTGTCCGATCCTATAGAACAGGGTAGTCCATATCGGGGTATTATTTCTCGTAGCAGGAATCTCACAACTTCTCCTGCTTTCTCTGTACGAGTAGGACATGCTTCTACCCAGCCTGAATAGGTGCACACAATTACCAGCAGGTAACGATGTCCACCCGATTTAGGCATCACTGTAAAGTCAATTTGTAAATCGGACATGGGGAGTCCCCCCATAAACTGGACTCTTGGTGGCTTTACTGGTCCTTGTCTTGCATTATTTTTAGCACACGTTACACATCTTCGTACAATGGCCTGAGTCAAGTTGGACAATCTTGGTATGTAGAAATGTTTTCTGAGAGATTCTTCTGTGCTGTCTCTCCCAGAATGTGTCCCGTTGTGATAATTTTGGACAATTTCTACCGCTAGTGATGCTGGTATGACTATTCTTCCATCTTCTAGCTGATACCATTTGTTCTCCAAATACTTTCCTGGTTCAGTCTTTAACCACTCCTCTTCTTGAGCTGTATAAACTGGAGTCCATTTGGACAGTGGAGTTGGTATAAGAGCAGCTATATGCCCCACATATTCCTGTCTTCCTGATTCAGCAGCACGCTTAGCTGCACTATCTGCCATCCGATTTCCTTTGGTTACATCACCATCTCCTCTCAGATGCGCTCGACAATGTATGATACCGACTTCTTTCGGCTCCCACACTGCTTCCAATAGTTGTAGGATTTCAGCTGCGTACTTGATTTCTTTGCCTTCTGAATTCAGTAGTCCTCTTTCTTTATACAAAGCTCCGTGGGCATGAGTGGTTAAAAACGCATACTTGGAGTCCGTGTAGATGTTCACTCTTAAACCTTCAGCCAATTGTAACGCTCGTGTCAGTGCTATCAATTCTGCCTTTTGTGCTGATGTTCCTTTCGCCAGTGGCCGAGCTTCTATCACCTTGTCTATTGTTGTTACTGCATATCCTGCATAGCGGATCCCTTCTTTCACATAACTACTGCCGTCGGTATAATATTGAACATCGGGGTTCTGGATGGGAAAATCACGAAGATCTGGTCTACTTGAGAATACTTCATCCATTACTTCCAAACAATCATGTTGACTTTCAGTAGGTTGTGGCAAAAGGGTAGCTGGATTTAAGGTGTTTACAGTCTCTAAATGCACTCTTGGGTTTTCACACAACATTGCTTGATACTTGGTCATACGGCTGTTACTAAACCAATGATTTCCTTTGTAATCCAACAACGTCTGTACTGCATGTGGGACTCGTACATAAAGTTCTTGACCCAGAGTGAGTTTATCGGCTTCAGCTACTAGCAGGGCGGCTGCAGCTACGGCTCTTAGACAAGGTGGAAGTCCGCTGGCCACTGCATCCAATTGCTTAGACATGTAGGCAACAGGTCTTTGCCATGATCCCAAGTACTGTGTCAATACTCCCACAGCCATTCTTCTTTGCTCATGTACATACAGGTAGAATGGTCGTGTGTGATCAGGTAGACCTAATGCTGGGGCACTCATCAAAGCCTTCTTCACATCTTCAAATGCCGTTTGCTGTTCTTGGGTCCATAAGAAGGGGTCGTGCTCTGTACCTTTGATAGCTGCGTACAGAGGTTTTGCCAGTATCGCGTAGCTGGGAATCCATATCCTACAGAAGCCTGCTGCCCCCAAGAATTCTCGCACTTGTCTTCTATTCTTGGGTATCGGTATTTGGCACACAGCTTCTTTTCTCTCTGGCCCCATAATTCTTTGACCTTCAGAGATATGGAATCCCAGATATTTGACAGTTGGCAAACACAACTGAGCCTTCTTTCTAGACACCTTGTATCCGGCCTTCCAGAGAATGTGTAGTAGATCGTGCGTTGCTTGCTGACAGATTTCTTTTGTAACTGCTGCTATCAACAAGTCATCTACATACTGTAACAATACACACTCTCCTGGGATGGACTCGAAATCCAGTAGATCTTGACTTAGAGCTGAACCAAATAAGGTAGGTGAATTTTTAAACCCTTGGGGCAGTCTTGTCCAAGTCATTTGGCGTTTTGAGCCCGTTACAGCGTTCTCCCATTGGAAAGCGAAAATACATTGACTTTCTGCGGCAATTCGGAGGCAAAAGAAGGCATCTTTGAGGTCTAAGACTGTAAAGTAAGTAGCCCCGCCCGGAATTAAAGCAAGCAGGTTATATGGATTGGGTACAACTGGATGTATACTAACAACCGCATCATTGACTGCTCTCAAGTCCTGCACAGGTCGATACTCATCTGTACCGGGCTTTTGAACAGGCAGCAATGGGGTGTTCCAGGGGGAAGTACAGAATTTTAGGATACCATACCATATGAACTTATCCAGATAAGATTGGATGTTCTTCTTAGCCTTCTGCGGGATGTGGTATTGTCTTAGGCTTACTGGATAAACCCCAAGTTTTAGTTCAATTTTTATAGGTGGAATATTGCGGGCCAGTCCTGGTGGGTTGTTCTCTGCCCAAACTCCTGGTATGTTGAATAATGACTCATCACTCCTAGGGTTTTGGCTAGTCAACGCTGTATAAAGTCGCCACTCTTCTTCCTTTGGTACGGATAATGTCATAATACCTGAAGGTCCATTAAACTTTAAGGATGTTGTTCCATTTGGTAGGAACGTAATCTGTGCTTGTAATTTTGATAGCATATCACGTCCCAGCAATTGGACTGGACATTCAGGCATATAAAGGAATTGATGTTTTACTACGTGGCCTCCCAATGTACAGAGTCGACTTTTAAGAACCGGTTTTTCAGCACTTCTTCCAGTTGCTCCTATCACAGTAATAGTCCTTCCAGATGGAGGAGCAACTAGATTAGTCACCACTGAATGTTCAGCACCAGTGTCGATCATGAACGCACTCCTTTTTCCCCCTATTGATACATCGACCATAGGCTCCGCTCGACCAAGGGGGATGGAGCCCGGTCGGTATCAATAGTCCTCCATGACCGTGTCAGCCAATCCTACAAAGTCCCTGCCTTCTCTATCGCGGGACCTTTGCGCTGCTGGGAAATACCTATCTTCCCTAACACTTCCTCTGTTCCCATTGCTCCCTCTATTACCATTACTCCCTCCGGGGCCTCCTCTACCTCTCGCTCTGCCTCTAAAGTTTCCATAACCTGTCCTAGGTCTGTCTCTCTCACACTGTTCTCTTCGAGGACACTCATTTCTCCAATGCCCTTCTTCCCTACAGTATGCGCACTGATTTCTACTTAGAGGTTCCTCATTCCACTTACTATCGCCTCTATCTGGGCCCCGTCTATCTACGCCTGCGATCGCTACCGCTAGCATGTCTGCCTTTCTACGCATCTTGCGCTCTTCCTCTTTCTTGCTTTCTGTTTCCCTGTTCATGTATACCTTATTCGCTACCTCCATTAGTTGGGTGATGGACATACCTGCAAACCCTTCTAACTTCTGTAGCTTGCGCTTAATATCTCCGTAAGCTTGGCTGACAAAGGCGGAGTTCACCATTCGGGAATTATCTGCGTCTTCCGGATTAAAGGGGGTATACAAGCGGTATGCCTCCAATAATCGGTCATAAAAGACACTGGGCGCTTCATCACTTTTCTGAATCACCTCAACTGTCTTCGACATATTAATAGCTTTCTTTCCTCCGGCTTTCATGCCAGCAATTATAGCGTCTCTATAGGCTCTGAGTTGAACCATATCAGCACCATTTACATTCCAATCGGGATCGGTGTTGGGATAATGTGTTGCGGCCCATGCTGATGGATTGGCTTGGTTTAAAGTACGGGCTTTATCCTCTAGTGCTTTAATGGCCGCTTGATTAATTCTTGTCCTTTCCTCATTGTTGAATAAAGTCATTAATAACTGCTGGCAATCAGCCCATGTCGGGTTATGTGTCTGTACTATTGAGGTGAACAGATCAGTCATAGCTTGTGGTTTCTCAGTATACGAGGAATTGTGGGTCTTCCAATTTAAGAGATCGGTTGTCGTGAACGGGACATATACAAAGACCGGGTCAGCATGTGCCATTTGGCCTGCGGCATCGATATAGGCTGACCCAGGATTCAGACGAAGAGGCATCTGATAGTGTTTTAATTGTTGGGCACCGGTCAATTGTCGGGTTTGTATGGGGCTACGTGGAGGGGCGTCAGTCATAGGTTCCAGTCGGGGAGAAATAGGGTATGGGGATGTGGGAGCTTGGTTTTGGGAAAAGGTTGTAAATAAAACACTTCGAGTCGAGCTAGATGAAGCTTGACCGGAAGTCTGAAGTGGCGCCAAATCAGGATATTCGGATTTAATGGGGGTTGGTTCTGATTCCGGAAGGGGAGATTTAGTACGAGAGGGGGTGGATTCTGTACTGGAGGAGGAAGCGGAAATGGATGAGGGTAATGAGGGGAGGGTTGCAGGACTTCCTGCATTTGCGTCACTTCCTCTTAACGGAAAGTAAGGGGGCGGCAAAGGGATCTCGGACTCAGGGGGCGTGTCCAAAATGGGCCTAACACCAGACCTAGTGGACAAACAAGTCCTAGCCACCATGAGGCGACATTGCTCCTCGTGGCATGTCTGAAGCCATTTTGGCGAGTCATTTACGGCCTGTCTCCAACAATCAATATAAGGAAACTGGCCGTAAAGTTCAGGCCTACCCGATACAGCCACGTGTAAGCGCTGTACCAGAGTTGGATCCAAACTGCCACGTGGCGGCCATGCCGCAACCAAAGTAGGCCACTCCCTAGTACACAAAGTGACCAAACGTACAGGAGACATTTTAACCCCAAAATCACATGTCTTGAATCCCTTTTTAAAATTCTTCACCATACAACCTAAGGGATCCGGAATCGTTGACTGCGACGCGCCCATACTTATCAATGGAACGTCGTTGACAACGAATACTATGCACGCGTACTATTCAACAGTCACACCCGTTTCCTCTGGCAACAGCACCACGTGGTACAGTTACCAAGTGAAACGTATACAATAACACAATAAACACTCAGGGAATTCCCGTACACACACAGCTGTTACACCAGTCACTAAATAATCAATATTATGCCCTTTGGCGAAACTATACAGTCACCCACGCTATAATTCTCTATATACGAATTACCCGTCTATAACACACCCCAGTAACATCGTCTTTTACAAATAGCGGTTACAGTACGGTTAGCATAGGTCAAAGCACAAGTTAAGGTCACAATACAATTATTAGTGGTTATGGTGTTAAACATGCAATGGACGACAATGATTAGTACTTATATACAGTGTCAGTAAATATACAGGGTTATGGTACCGTGCACTATAATACAGCAACACACTATTAACACTCTCGCTAGACGGCTGAGCTCGCGCTATCTAACAAGATATACACTTTACTAAACAATCTTTATCACATTTACAATTCCCAACTAAACTATTGGCCAGTACCTTGATGGACTACCTAAAAACAATCTACATACGTTTTGGTTAGCCACACTGCCCAAGCACCACATATAGCGAGCTAGAGGACCGAATTTACACAGACGCCTCTTAGTCGATTACTATCAAAAATCTAGTGGGTTCCAAATTTACACGCCTTCCCACTTAGCCAAGATAGGTTGAGAGCTAGCGAACCGAATTTACACAGACGCCGCTTAGTCTCCCGGTCCCTCCGACCTAGCGAACAAAATATACACCCTAGAACGCTAGTCTAGATAAGACACCGGTGTCCGGCTAGGGCTATTTACACCAGAGCCCCGCCTGACTAACAAAATCAAACGGTCTGACTAAAGAGCGTTCGATCGAGCGGTGCGCCTTCGCTCCTTCCCTCCGACAGAGGGGGCAGATTCCATACACAAATAACCCCTTATGGGCCTACCGCACAATCGGTATACCCCTAGTGGGTCTGCCGTCTAAAACAGCAGTTGTCTTACCTCCTCGTTCCTGAACCTGAGTTCACACTCATCGACGGGGACACCCCAGCACTTCTCACGTAGAGGCCGATGATCTCCTGGACAACAGACCAGTGGCGCCGAGACGAAGGGAGGTCCACGCAGAAGTTCAGGGGTGCAGCCGTAGAGAACGTGGGCAAAGATAGAACGTCTCACGCCTCTGCCTCTCAGCTACCGTTGAACGATGAGCTTCCCGGCCAATGCACCAAATGATACCGGAGAAACTGACGGAAGCGAAGCACAGAGAGATGGACACAGGTTTCTTCAGGAAGGAAGAGATTCTTTATTGAATCACCGATCGGGACTCAGAGGGACTAGCGTCACCAAAATACCACAAGTTCTGAGCCCCGGACAATAGTGCAGGCTCCTTATATAGGCACATAACTCCTCCCATATTAAGCTCCACCCGCACATTCTCTTGACCAATCAATACAAATAAGAATTAACTTCCTGCTTGACCGCATGGCTTGTCCAGCACAATGGAGGAGGGGAATACTTCATCCTGTATTCTTGCACATGCTCCTTACACTACTGATCGTATCTTGCCTCGTGCAACCAACTGATCGATACGTCAGCATATGCACGTACACATGCCACGTGGTAATCTCGGCCTACTAAATTTATTTTTACCGAGATTCCACCACAGTTCATCTTGAACTGATTTTCTTATTACTTATTCTTTCTCCTACCTCCCCCTTTATTCTATATGCTGCATGTCTGTTATGTGACAACTGGGATATATGGAATCTTTTTATTTATTTATTTATTTGTTTACTTCTTTTTTTGCTGCACCTCAGGAACCTATCTCTCATATTACCCATTTTGAGGGATATAGAGTGTGTGTGTATTACCAGTACTTTGCATTTGGAGTTTCTACTCCTTTGGATTCCTACCAGTTTTCTGGACATAGTCTGTGTGGATATATTAAGGGTTTCTGCTGGGACTGATATTTATACAGGGAGTGCAGAATTATTAGGCAAATGAGTATTTTGACCACATCATCCTCTTTATGCATGTTGTCTTACTCCAAGCTGTATAGGCTCGAAAGCCTACTACCAATTAAGCATATTAGGTGATGTGCATCTCTGTAATGAGAAGGGGTGTGGTCTAATGACATCAACACCCTATATCAGGTGTGCATAATATTAGGCAACTTCCTTTCCTTTGGCAAAATGGGTCAAAAGAAGGACTTGACAGGCTCAAAAAAGTCAAAAATAGTGAGATATCTTGCAGAGGGATGCAGCACTCTTAAAATTGCAAAGCTTCTGAAGCGTGATCATCGAACAATCAAGCGTTTCATTCAAAATAGTCAACAGGGTCGCAAGAAGCGTGTGGAGAAACCAAGGCGCAAAATAACTGCCCATGAACTGAGAAAAGTCAAGCGTGCAGCTGCCAAGATGCCACTTGCCACCAGTTTGGCCATATTTCAGAGCTGCAACATCACTGGAGTGCCCAAAAGCACAAGGTGTGCAATACTCAGAGACATGGCCAAGGTAAGGAAGGCTGAAAGACGACCACCACTGAACAAGACACACAAGCTGAAACGTCAAGACTGGGCCAAGAAATATCTCAAGACTGATTTTTCTAAGGTTTTATGGACTGATGAAATGAGAGTGAGTCTTGATGGGCCAGATGGATGGGCCTGTGGCTGGATTGGTAAAGGGCAGAGACCTCCAGTCCGACTCAGACGCCAGCAAGGTGGAGGTGGAGTACTGGTTTGGGCTGGTATCAAAGATGAGCTTGTGGGGCCTTTTCGGGTTGAGAATGGAGTCAAGCTCAACTCCCAGTCCTACTGCCAGTTTCTGGAAGACCCCTTCTTCAAGCAGTGGTACAGGAAGAAGTCTGCATCCTTCAAGAAAAACATGATTTTCATGCAGGGCAATGCTCCATCACACGCGTCCAAGTACTCCACAGCGTGGCTGGCAAGAAAGGGTATAAAAGAAGAAAATCTAATGACATGGCCTCCTTGTTCACCTGATCTGAACCCCATTGAGAACCTGTGGTCCATCATCAAATGTGAGATTTACAAGGAGGGAAAACAGTACACCTCTCTGAACAGTGTCTGGGAGGCTGTGGTTGCTGCTGCACGCAATGTTGATGGTGAACAGATCAAAACACTGACAGAATCCATGGATGGCAGGCTTTTGAGTGTCCTTGCAAAGAAAGGTGGCTATATTGGTCACTGATTTGTTTTTGTTATGTTTTTGAATGTCAGAAATGTATATTTGTGAATGTTGAGATGTTATATTGGTTTCACTGGTAAAAATAAATAATTGAAATGGGTATATATTTGTTTTTTGTTAAGTTGCCTAATAATTATGCACAGTAATAGTCACCTGCACACACAGATATCCCCCTAAAATAGCTATAACTAAAAACAAACTAAAAACTACTTCCAAAAATATTCAGCTTTGATATTAATGAGTTTTTTGGGTTCATTGAGAACATGGTTGTGGTTCAATAGTAAAATTAATCCTCAAAAATACAACTTGCCTAATAATTCTGCACTCCCTGTAGATAAGCCTCACTCTAATAAAGCTTTATTCTAAGAGTATCTCTCCTTCTAAAAGACACAGCAGTCAGGGCTTTTTTTCCCCCCTTATATCCATTTGGAGAGGCAGTGGTATGAGGTTTTTGTATATACTTTATTTATTTTCTGTATTTCTTTGGGTCCTTATGACCTCTACTATGCTGTGGTGTAGGTAGCACATACACATATATATATACTTCCTTACTGATTTCTACATTGCCACATTTATATCCAGGGATGCTGAGGGTCTCATATTTTGTTTCAAGTTGAGACCTTGCAGCATCGTCTTTTTTTCTTGCATTCTATCTATTTAGGGGTTAAGCCCCAGGAGACCCCTGGAGTCTCCAGGGCGGTACACAGTTTAGTGGGTGTAGACAGGCACTTCACCCTCGGGATCTAGCGCCTTAGTTTGTTTCTCGCTCTCCTGTTTTTTTCCCGTTTGTTTTTGGTAAGACAATACTATGTATACGAGAAGATGTCTCTCCCATCCAAGAAACGTGCTGCAACCTTCGATGCAGTGTGGAAGCCCTGGAGGAATAGAGGGTTTATTGGTAACAGCCTGAGATGTTTGAGGTGGTACTGGTAAATCTAGACACAGCAAGGTCATCGACCTGCACATAGACAGCAGGCATTATAGGGTCTGCTTAATATGTAATGTATATGTATGGTACACCAATGTATAACTTAAACCCCTCCTAGATTAGTCTTCACTATGCTAGATAGCCCATTGATTCCAATTTCTCTGTGTATTGAATATGTATGATTACATGTCTCCCCACCCCACCCTCCACTTTTTTCATTCTGTACCCCCTCCCCCCACTTTTATTTCTCATTTCATACAGTATAAAACGAAATAAAACTTTCAAATTAAATATATATATATATATATATATATATATATATATATATATATATATATATATATATACCATGCACAGGGCAATATATAGTCCCCAGTATGTACACAGTTATTTACCCCTGAAAAGGACAATTCATATATCAGGGCAGTGTGTGAGACATAACCTTGTGTATATACTGGGGGGGATATACTGACTTACCCAAGCATGCAGATTGCACTCACAGGACTTGTCCCCAGCACTCAGGACTTACTCCCCAGCACAGAGTTTGCACTCACATGACTTGTCCTAGTACCCACGACTTATCGCAGCAGTGAGATTGCACTCACAGGACTTGACCCAGGACTTACCCAGCACAGATATTGAACTCAAAGGACATGTCCAAGCACCCACCCTAACACTGAGAACACACTCACAGTACTTGTCAAGCACCCAGGACTTACTCCAGCACTGAGATTGCACTCATGGGACTTGCCCTAGGACTTCAAATAGCCTCCTGCATGCACCATGCAGAAGAAAAAGATGCCGGATATGAGATTTCGGGTGGCAACATCGCATTGGCCACGAGAATGCTCTATCACACTCTTGCGACCGTATCTGCATCTCACCACGGCCAAATTCTTTAAGGCTGCATCCCACAGCGGCCCCAGGGCAGTCCGGCCTTGCACACTAGGAGTCTTTACTGGTGTTAATACATTTTTGTTATAACTAACAAATACCTGGTTGTAACGGATGAACTCAGGCTGTCTGATGTATTTATGTGTGGTGTTATTAAGCGGTGTACATGTGATGGAGACTGTGTGTTAGGATTGGGCTGGCTGTGTGATGAGAATGTGTGTGTGTGTGATCATTTTCTGCTGTCAATGTGTGATGATTTGGGGCTGGCTTTGTATGGTGGGACTGATTGTCTTTGAATGATAGTAAGAACCCCTGATGAGTAGATAGCATCATGTAACTGGTCATCTGTGCTGCTTGTGACCTGTATAAAAGTTAGTGAATATTAAACAAACTAAAATTACTTGTTTAATTCTCATGCGCACAATGGGTTATCCTGAATACATACATATCATTTACTCAAACAGCACTGTCTGGATGTCCGCTCGGCTCACTCCCTTGGCAAACTGAAGTGTCAGCGAGGTAGGTAAGGTGTCACACCTTAGGTGTAGCCGCACTATCTGCTCCGCTAGCTCCCTAGTCCCTCTGCAATCTCCAGGCAGGGTATGGTGTGACTGCACTCTCCGTTCGCTTCTACCCCCCTTCCATCCATGGCTCCGTTTCCCTCCCTTCCATGGTTTTCTCCCCTCTCTTCCATGGCTCTGTTTCCCTCCCTTCCATGGTTTTCTCCCTGCTTCCATCCATGTCTCCCACGCCCCCATGTCATCCTCCAATTCCATCCATATCTATCCTCCCCCATGTCAACCTCCCCTTCCATCCATATCTCTGTCCCCCCCACGTCAACCTCCCCTTCCATCCATATCTGTCCCCCCACGTCAACCTCCCCTTCCATCCATATCTCTGTCCCACCACGTCAACCTCCCCTTCCATCCATATCTCTGTCCCCCCACGTCAACCTCCCCTTCCATCCATATCTCTGTCCCCCCACGTCAACCTCCCCTTCCATCCATATCTCTGTCCCCCCACGTCAACCTCCCCTTCCATCCATATCTCTGTCCCCCCACGTCAACCTCCCCTTCCATCCATATCTCTGTCCCCCCACGTCAACCTCCCCTTCCATCCATATCTCTCCCCCCCTTTCATCCTTATCTCTCCCCCAATGTCTCCCTCCCTTCCATCCTTATCGCTCCCCCATATCTCCCTTCCCCTACCATCCATATCTCCCCCCCATCCTTAAATATTTTCCTCCCCCTTCCATATTTCCCCCCCATCCTTTAAATATATCCCTCCCCCTTCCATATCCACACATGCCAACCTCCCTTTTTCACCCCTAACTTTCCCCATGTAAACCTCCCCCTTCCACAATACCTCCCTCCCTCCCAGGCAGGCAGCACTCCTCTGCTGTTTTACTTGTCATGGTAGCGGAGGGGGGCCTCTGTGTCCGGCGCAGCGTGCAGTGCCTGCATCAGAGTGAGCGCCAGGTAGTCACGTGACACCCGGTGCTCCTATGCAGTGTGCAAGGGGTAAGCCCTCCCCTGTGAGTGTATCGTGCGTGTGGCTCCCTTTTGGAGCCGCACACAACCTGGGGGTGCAAAACTCACTGGTCACAGTGACTACAGATTTTTGCGCCACCGGTTTCTCCAACCCCACGGTATGCCCATGCTGAGATGAGTGGTCACATGTTTGGTTTTTTTTTTTTAAACCCTTTCGTTTTCGCGGGGGAAAGGCGGGCAGAGAGACACTATAGTTTTAGGAATGGCTAAAACATCTTGTCATATACTACAGGTAAGGATGAGCATTTCTCAATTTTAGTTTTTTTACATAGAACTTCATTTAAAGAATATATTTCCTTTCAGCACTTGATGAAAGGATTATTATATTAAAACTTTTTTGAGGTATCAGCTGTCCTTTAAATGCATTTGTGGACACCATTTCAAAAGTTCTGTAGTATGTGTAATGCTTCAGTTCTTAGTCCACTGCTTTTTAAGGTTTAATTTTTGCTCATCATACGGAAAAAGCACTATGCAGTTTGTTGGAGTTACAGAAATGCCAATAATAATAAATCGCGCATACCTAGACATTTTATATTTATTTTTAAGAGGGCCATGTACTCAAACAGCCTAAAAAAACAAGCCGAAGTGTATTTGGACTGAACTTTATACCGATCTCATTAATTAGACAAAAACATCTTTGGATACTTACTTGCCATACTCTGCACATTTCTCAGAAAAGAAAAAAAAAATTAACATGTTAGAACTTCTCTGAAATTCTCTCTGGAAACTTCTAGAATTAGTTTGCCAATTTCTACATCTCAATATTTTGTAATAAAAGCAGCAAACATTTTTCCAAATAACATTTATTTATTAAAAATATTCTCAGTTGTGCAAAATGCACACTTATAGCTACAAAACACATCACAACAGAATGTTCTGCAGCATGAAGCAAATGGTTGGACCTCTCTGTTTTCCTATCATGAATATTTTCACTGGAGAAAATTAAGGTTTCCGATTAAGGAATAACATACGGTGAAATTGACGGATGAACTGACTAAATGGTATAGTTTTTTTTTTAAATGTATTTGGTTGCCATCAACTGTGGACATATACAATTGGGTGTTACCTATCTGGCTGCCTATCATGTTGGAAGTCCTTCTGCACATCAACATATGTGCTTTCTGGAGAAACTCTGAGGATAATAGATATGCTGGATGAGCAAGACTTGAAATATTTAAGGGATTGGGGATGCAGAGAAAATACAGGTTTTTAAGAGCAAATTACCATAATATAGATCTAAATGGATGATGATGCTGTTGATACTGAACAATTGCCTGGTTGTTATTTTAGAGTAGGCACTAGAACTGAAGTCTCTGAGTGAAGAGTAATCAACAACTGCATTGACCATCTGCAGGTCAGGGAAAGATGTATTTCTGGCATAGAAATGGTGAAAGCAATAGTGCAGTGTGGCTTCTTTTGAAGAAGGAGAAAAAAAAAAAAAAAGGGAGAGAGAAAAAAAAATTCTTTATTCAAAGCAGAACTGAGTTTGACTCTTTCCGTTGTGCCTCTGAGGCTGGACGACATTCCTTCAATTAGTAAGTGCATTTGGGTAATTACAACATCCAGCCACCAGTGCAAACATTGTCAGCTAAGGCTCTCCAAAGGCTGTCACAGCAAGACGAATAAGTGCAATTTATGGCAGAAATTAACTCTCTGAAGCAGCGGGGAGCTCTGAAGGCACATCTCGGCATACCCTCTTCAGAGGAGGGGCTCCAGAATCGTCCATCTCCTCACTCTGTCAAAATAAAACAGAATATTTTTGGAATTGCCACATTAATAAATTCTAACACATGGCTCAAAACTTCCACTTGTCCTAGCCACTGGCAAGTGAAAATTCAGTAGCCATTTAATCGCTGGTATGTGGACCATACAACCTCCAGGCTTGCAGTAGTTTGCATGGCTAGTAGCATAGGACTAGAAATTTAAGCACTGCCTAACACATTATATATGCTATATTCTGGTCACCACCTCTTTCCGCCAAGCCAATGGCAGTCAAACCTTGTGCACAAAGATATTTTAAATATTAAAAAAAAAACAAAAACAAAAAAAAACAACAATACTGTGGTTCTAGGCAAAGCACACTGGTGTTTATATGACTAAGCTGTTCTATGCATTTTCATTACATGGTTTGAGACATTCACATTGGAATACTTCAGACAAGGCTTGACCCCACTCACTAACAGATGCAAGTTATCTTGTCACGTGCCAAACCACCAAAACCAAGTGTCTTGTGGATAGACCTAATCTCAATATCTGCACCACGTGGTAACGTTCAGTTTGTGTAGGCCCATTTCCAAAACCCACATCACCCAGCATCCCCCACTCCAGTTTCTGTGTTGCCTGGGAGCATCCATACCCAGTTTTGGAATCTTCATTAATGACAAATCTTTGTGTGATTTTCGCTCTGTTAGGAATCTCATATATATATGTTCTCTAAAAAAACCACAGAAGAAAAAACATTGGCTGTTAGAGATAATTTCACATCAATAGTGAGCTTCCATCACCATTGAATACCTGGGAAGCAGAAAGGGCTGGCTCCTCCTTTGTTAGAGTGGGTGGTTCATCAATCAAGTCTGAAGAAGGCACACAGGATTCTAGAACAATTACAGACCCAGATTAGCGATAAAAGAACCATAAGCAGTGATTACATGTATGGTTGGATTACAGATAAACATAGGCAGATCTTTTATCGGTAAAGTAGAAAATATTGAGAAATAACCATGGGATTGCAAATTTTGATCAAAATAAAATCAATATATAAGGACCTGAAAACAAAGATTTAAATAAACTTCGAAATAGCCAATACTTTAATTTAGAGGCTAGTTACCAAAGCTCTCTTGTCCTAGTGTTGGAGGTTGAGAGTCTGAGTTGTGCACTGGACTCTGGGATTCACTGTGTGGTGGGCTGGGGCTAGAAGTACTGCTTTCCATCTTCAGTTGGTAAACATCTTCAAGCGAGCTCTGATTGCTGGTCTCATCTGCTGGATGGAAAAACCAAAGTAAATGGCAGACACATATCAAAACAGGATAGTGCTAATAACTCAATGTTCAAGGATAAGCTTGACCGTTGCATTTGAGCAATTCATAGTTTCCAAATAACATGTACAATTATATCGATGAAAAGGTTACCGTTTATCTACATTTATGTTTAAGAGTGATGGGTAATTTGTATAAATTCAAGGTCTGCTTTACTTAAAATGAAGTGAGTCAATCAGCAAATTTGGAGTGCATTTTAAGTACCTTGGATTGTAGGTATAGTTCACTCTGGGATATGTAGAATGTAATGGCCATCATCACAACCCTAAACGCTCATAATACTAATCCTAATCTGTAGCCTCAGCTCCCACAACCCCTAGCCTACTACCAAGACCGTAAATTTGGCATATTGCAAATGATAGGACTGCATGTTGTGAGGTCCACAGCAGGTGACTAAACCCTAAATACATCAACAAAGACTGCGCTGAAGTGGAGTTTTTCTAAAATTAATGCAGTAACATTTTGATTCACCCCAAGCAGATGTCAACATTTGAATACGATACATAGAAAATACTAAACGTCTACACAGTAAGAAGAGGGGAAATAAAATCACCTCAAGGCAGTCAGCAAAAAGGTTTGCTGCCATTTTCTTGAAAAGAAACTTCTTTAGAATGGTATGTACAAGAGTCAGTTATTGCAATTTGTTTTCAGATCGGAGGGGTGAGAATACATTGAGGCTGGAGAATTTTTCAAAAGAAGTCATATTAGCCTACATTTTGCAATTTGAGTTTTAAAGCACTACAATTTGGTATGCGGTGCGTAAACGCCGTTGTGAGAATTGTTTATTTATGTGGTTTGTCCTAGGGACCACTGCCATTCTCAGGAAAATGGGAAATTCAACAAATAGGACATGCGCTAGAAGATGGTGGACATCAGTGGGCTGAACCACAACAATAAGAATCATGTATAAGCAAAGATTTATAAGTCAAACATTTAAGCAAGGTTTGTGCATAGACTTATCCTATGTCCAGGACTGTGCTGTGGACAATAAGCATCGAGTAACGCTGGAACTTACCCTGAAATTCCAGGAGGAGGGAGGAGTTGGCAGTGGATGAAGCGCTGTTTAGAGCTGTGGTACACTTCTTGTCCTTCTGGAAACACAAAGATTTACATTAGTCATAAAAACCTTATGTATCCAAAGAGTATGGAAGCTGAAAGGAATCAACCCAAAGTAATTTGATTGCACATATGGCAACAAGATATCACTCCTCCCACAGCAACAACGCTGCACCAATATATACCTGCTCCATATCAAAGCACCTGACAGCCCTTACAGAACCCATATGCTAGCACTATCAAACCATAGCCCTTTAATCCTTAATCCCAACACCAATCAGCTTCACACCTCAGCACCCCATAATCCAGCAACATGTGCGTAATCCCCAATAAATGTTAATGATTAAAGTGTTATCCGTGACGTCACTAGGGGCAGGTTGAGTGCATAGATTAGGTGTATTACAAGGACAAGGATGAATTGGATTTTGGTATAGGGGAGTCAGTGGTACTTGCATGTTATGTTAAGGGGGGAAAAGCATGTGCAGTCTATAAAATCAGCACTTATTTTGGATGAGAACTCCATATGTGGGAGCAAGGACTAGAAAGAGTATCCTGTACATGCCAAACACCATAAACACCACTGCAAACTGTGCCCCGCCTCCAATGTAAGTAAACCTCTTTCTAATGGTTTAGCTTCTTACCAAATGGTTTAACTACCGTATATACTCGAGTATAAGCCGACCCGAATATAAGCCGAGGCCCCTAATTTTACCCCCAAAAACTGGGAAAACTTATTGACTCGAGTATAAGACTAGGGTGAGAAATTCAGCAGCTACTGGTAAATTTCTAAATAAAATTAGATCCTAAACAAATTATATTAATTGAATATTTATTTACAGTGTGTGTATAATGAATGCAGTGTGTGTGTGTATGAGTGGTGTGTGTGTGTGTGTGTTGCAGAGCCTTGGTGGGGGGGTGGGAATTTTTTTTTTTTTTAAATTTTAATTTTATTTTTTATTATTTTTTATTTATTTAATAATTAATTTTTTTTTATTATTACCAATTTTTATTTTTTTTCGTCCCCCCTCCCTGCTTGATACATGGCAGGGAGGGGGGCTCTCCTTCCCTGGTGGTCCAGTGGCATTGGCAGTTCAGTGGGGGGAGAGGGGTGCTGGCAGAGCTGTAACTTACCTGTCCTGCAGCTCCTGTCAGCTCCCTCCTCCTCCGCGCCGTCCGTGCAGCTCCCTCTGTCAGCTCCCAGTGCTGAGCTGCAGGACAGGTAAGTTACAGCTCTGCCAGCACCCCTCTCCCCCAGTCTGTATTATGGCAATGCAAATTGCCATAATACAGACTATTGACTCGAGTATAAGCAGAGTTGGGGTTTTTTAGCACAAAAAATGTGCTAAAAAACTTGGCTTATACTCGAGTATATACGGTACTTACATTGGGGTGTGCCAGGGCACTCCAGACACCATAACCACTACATACTGTTACTTATGAAGTGTTTTTTTTTTTTATTATACTTCACATTGCTACACTGTACATTACTCTCTACTGCCTGTGTAACAAACAGTCAAGACAGAGAGCAAGATAAATACAATTTTGGGAACAAAATTAATTTAAAAAAAAAAAGCTGGTCTTAATCTTTTACGGATTTACAAACATTAAAACCAATATTTGACTAGCGACTGCAAGAATTTCTTTAGGTTTCATGCCAGTAACTTTTCTGTCAAATGGTACTTTATGTCAAGTGGCAGAGTGCTTCTTACTGGCCATTTATACTTGGAAACACCACTGCAGCTATCTAGAGGACTAGATTTGTTGAGTAATTTAGAGATATTGAGCACTTACATCTCTTCCATCGATTACAGGAACCCACTTGAATATTCGCAGCGAAGTGTCACCAACGGTTACCCATTTCTTCTCCCTGAAGAGAAGCACAATATTTTAGGACATTAATATAATGTATTCCATCACAAATAGAAATCGGTTAGCAAAACTCAAAGATAGTTTATTTAAAAAAATAATTTATAAGTAAAGGTTTATTTAAAAAAATAAAAATAAAAAAACAAGCCAATAATAATTCTGCACAGAAAGTGGTCAGCTTGATAATGAAAGCTGTAAAGCACACAATGCAGATAGGTTCATTGATAGCTTTTATCCCATTGTACAGCACTACAGAATTTGCTGGCGCTATATAAATAATAATAATGATATCACTATACAGCTTGCACTAGAATGTTTATTGCTAAACTACAGCTTCCATAAATTATGTGCTGAGCAGGCCCACAGAAAGCTATCAAACCCCAATACTGCTGTAAGAAAGTCAGTGCTCCATCAGCTGATCATCTGCAATAAGCAAAGGTAGCCTTCTGGAAGACCACACTAAAACCATCATTTATATGACTATGACCTAACACATTACAGACAATGTTGTATTAAGCTGTCTCTGCCCCATCTACCTTGTCCCCATCCCAACCCATGCCCCGTATCCCTGTTCATTAAAACCCCCCCATTCCCCAAAACTAATCTTTCAGCTGATAGCTTTGCATGTTACTTTACGGAGATAGAACAGTTAATGAATGAATGAATCCCCCTATCTCAACCTCACTTTGACAGTACCATCCCTACCCTCCAAGCCATTCCTCCAGCTACTGAACAGGAGGTGGCTGCACTTCTCCTTTCCTCTCGTCCCACCACATCCCATCTCACCTCATCAGATCTCTTGCCCCTTGTCTTGTGCCATCCTTAACACACATCTTCAACTACTCTCTCCCCTCTGGTGTTGTCCCTGCTCCTCTTAAGCATGCTACGGTTGTACCTGTCCTAAAAAAGACATCTTGACCCAGCTTCTCCTTCCAACTATCGTCCCATATCCCTGCTCCCTTTTTCCTCAAAGCTTCAGGAAAAACTTGTCTCTACCCGTCTGACTTGCTTCCTCAATTCTAACTCTCTCCTTGACCCTCTTCAGTCTAGATTTTGCCTCCTGCACTCCACAGAGACTGCTCTTATTAAAGGAACACTATAGTCACCTAAATTACTTTAGCTAAATAAAGCAGTTTTAGTGTATAGATCATTCCCCTACAACAGTGATGGCGAACCTATGGCACGTGTGCCACAGGTGGCACGCCGTGCCCTCTCTGTGGGCACGCGGCCACAGGTCTGCCATCACTGCAGAGTAGGCACCTGCCTGCCCGAAACGGCAGGCGCCTACTCTGCTTCCGTGTCGGGAGGCAGGGGGAGGGATCTGTGAAGCAGCTCCCCTGTCCTCCCGCGCGATGCTGTGTGGAGCGTTGCCGGGCGTTACCATGGCAACGCTCCACACAGCATCGCGCGGGAGGACAGGGGAGCTGCTTCACAGATCCCTCCCCCTGCCTCCCGACACGGAAGCACTGCCTGCCACCACCGGACCACCAGGGATGACGGTACCACCACCGGACCACCAGGGATGGCTGTCCCCCCCCCCCCACACTTCATTAATGGTACGAAGGAGGGATGGGGGGAGGGATACTGACCCAGCAGTACCCCTACTCCCCCACAGCAGCACCCTTACCCCCCAGCACCCTTACCCCCCAGCACCCTTACCATCCCCCCAGCAGTACCCCTACCCCCCCCAGCAGTACCCCTACCACCCCCAGCAGTACCCCTACCACCCCCAGCAGTACCCCTACCACCCCCAGCAGTACCCCTACCACCCCACACACCACCCCTACCCCCCCACACACAGCACCCCTACCCCCCCACACACAGCACCCCTACCCCCCACACACAGTACCCATACCCCCCACACACAGTACCCATACCCCGCCAGCAGTATCCCTACCCCCCACACAGTACCCCTACCCCCCCAGCAGTACCCCTACCCCCCCACAGCACCCGTCTCACACACACATACAGCACCCCTACCCCACGCACAGCACCCGTCTCACACACATACAACCCCCACACACACACACGCACCCCCCCCCCCCCCCCCACACACACACGCAATTGCCGCGTTGGCACTTTAAGGAAAAAAAAGTTGGCATGTATTGCGGTTTGGGCACTCGAGCTCAAAAAGGTTCGCCATCACTGCCCTACAATTTCACTGCTCAATTCACTGTCATTTAGGAGTTAAATCACTTTGTTTCTGTTTATGCAGCCCTAGCCACACCTCCCCTGGCTATGATTGACAGAGCCTGCATGAAAAAAAAAAAACTGGTTTCACTTTCAATCAGATGTAATTTACCTTAAATAATTGTATCTCAATCTCTAAATTGAACTTTAATCACATACAGGAGGCTCTTGCAGGGTCTAGCAAGCTATTCACATAGCAGGGGATAAGAAAAATCTTAATTAAACAGAACTTGCAATAAAGAGCCTAAATAGGGCTCTCTTTACAGGAAGTGTTTATGGAAGGCTGTGCAAGTCACATGCAGGGAGGTGTGACTAGGGTTCATAAACAAAGGGATTTAACTCCTAAATGGCAGAGGATTGAGCAGTGAGGCTGCAGGGGCATGTTCTATACACCAAAACTGCTTCATTAAAGGGACACTATAGTCACCTGAACAACTTTAGCTTAATGAAGCAGTTTTGGTGTATAGAACATGCCCCTGCAGCCTCACTGCTCAATCCTCTGCCATTTAGGAGTTAAATCCCTTTGTTTATGAACCCTAGTCACACCTCCCTGCATGTGACTTGCACAGCCTTCCATAAACACTTCCTGTAAAGAGAGCCCTATTTAGGCTTTGTTTATTGCAAGTTCTGTTTAATTAAGATTTTCTTATCCCCTGCTATGTTAATAGCTTGCTAGACCCTGCAAGAGCCTCCTGTATGTGATTAAAGTTCAATTTAGAGATTGAGATACAATTATTTAAGGTAAATTACATCTGATTGAAAGTGAAACCAGTTTTTTTTTTTTCATGCAGGCTCTGTCAATCATAGCCAGGGGAGGTGTGGCTAGGGCTGCATAAACAGAAACAAAGTGATTTAACTCCTAAATGACAGTGAATTGAGCAGTGAAATTGTAGGGGAATGATCTATACACTAAAACTGCTTTATTTAGCTAAAATAATTTAGGTGACTATAGTGTTCCTTAAGCTAAAGTTGTTCAGGTGACTAAAGTGTCCCTTTAATTTAACCACCATGTACATTTATTTTATATATCCTGTGTGCATTGTATATAGTCTTGCCTTTATATCCTGTCTGTCATGCTAAAGTGTAGTTTTGCTAGCCCTGTATGTATTGTATTCACCTATATGCATTCCTCTATTTCCCCTCTGATTTCTGACTGACCTCTAACCCCTCCCTTCTTTTATTGATATGTTTGTTTTTATTTGAATAAACACCCCTTCATCTCTGTGCCTAGATACATACCCCCTCCCTCAGCTTCATTGCAAGGCTATCTGACCCTCACATATCTTTATTCAACAGCCTGATTTCAAAACTATCAAGCCCCAATACTGCTGTGAGGAAGTTTGATACCCACCCTCCCCTCACCACCGCATGCTCATTTATAGATTTAGTCACACCCAAATGTTAGATAAGTAAAAATAACAGGTGTACTCACTGCCTCTTATTAGTACACTCCTGCACTTTCTTAACCCATAAAACAGAATATTTACCCTACCTTCACCTGCTCTTGATATTCCAATTATTTCCAATTTACATTTTCCCAGTTTAACAATGATCTGTCTTCTCCTCTTTATTTCCTCCTTCTCCCGCAGTATAAAAATCTCTCATTACACCCACTTCACTCATTCCCGCATCCACAATTACATATGCCCCTCTCTCCAACACTCCCCCTGATCTCATCTCATGCTTTGTACTCATTTTTCTACTCTCTCAGTCCTACCCACAATCGATCTCATCCTAGACCCCATGCATACAAAACCCATTCACACTTCCTGTCACTTTCTCTCCTCCTGCTTCTAGCAGTTGGTGAGGTCTCTCCCAATCCAGGACCCTTTACCTTCTCTACACACACTAAGAAAACCAGAAGCCCCACAAAACCACATCACAATACCGTGCACTTTACCCTCACTTACCAACATTTAGTGTGCACTCCGGAACGGCCGCTCCGTCTGCAATAATTTAAAAACAACCATACACAACTTTTTCATCTCAAACTCACTCACAGTACTTGCACTTACAGAGACCTGGCTGTCCCACTCTGATAGCGCTACTCCTGCCTCTTTATGTTTTGGTGGGCTACAATTCTCACACTCCCAGACTCAACTGTAAAGGAAAAACCAAAGAAAAACATGTTACTTGCGCTCTATCCTTTATCCCTATGTATTTTTAAAACAAATGGAGGTCTTTTAGTTACCTCCAATGGCCATGAGAGGATTGAGCCCACCTGCCACATCAAGGCAGACCTGGGTCCTTGATGTGGCAGGTGGGCTCAATCCTCTCATGGCCATTGGAGGTAACTAAAAGACCTCCATTTGTTTTAAAAATACATAGGGATAAAGGATAGAGCGCAAGTAACATGTTTTTCTTTAGTTTTTACTATGTATTGGGGCTGATGTGTACTGTAGTCATTGCAGCCGCCCAGTAGTGATGGGAGTTGAGCGCAGGACTTTTCTTTCTGCATTTGTATTCAACTGTAAAGGAGGTGGTGTAGGCATCCTTCTCTCCCCTCAATGTACCTTTCAACCAATCCTAACTCCCCCACCGATTTTTTTTCTACTTTTGAAGATCACACTGTTCGCCTATTTAAACCCACTCCTTTGAGAATCATACTGCCCCCCTCCCCTCCTCCTCTCCCCCCACATCATGGCACCTCCTGCATTCAAATGCAGCAAGCGCCCCCAACAACCTTGGCACACCAAGCTGATTCAATACCTCCAAAAATGCTCCAGAACTGCTGAATGCGGTTGGAGAAAGTCTCACTGTGCGTCTGACTTTCTCCACTATAAATTTATGCTGCGCTCATGCAGCTTGGCTCTTTCCTCTGCAAAAGAAAATTACTTCAATACCCTCATAAAAACACTCTCCTGTGAACCCAAACGACTATTTCACACATTTAACGCTCTTCTTCGCCCTATTGTTCTCTTCTCCACCACCACCACTGAAATTCTGGTCTTTCCTCCCTCAAGTATTGCAACTCCTGTGTCTGTCTCCCTCCAAGTCAACGGTGCTACCATCAGCTCCACCACCCAGGCTCGTTGCCTAGGTGTTCTCTTTGACTCGGACCCCTCCTTCACGCCTCATGTTTAGTCTCCTCTCTTAATGTCCCTCTTTACAAAGAGCTCCATAGTTTGGGTTTGCTTGAGTGTATAACAGAGCTCCACAACAATAATGCTCACAGTAATGTGTCTTTAAACTGATAATCTGTTAACTTTTAGGCCGATAGTTTACCAATACCGATATGCTTTACATTTACGGTTTTGAAAAAAGACTATTTGTACAAAAATCTACTGTTAACTGAACATGTTCAATTTCTTTTTTTTTTGCACATTTTTTTTATTAAAGCGGCACGGTCATGACGATCTTACCTTTCCTCAATCTGTTCCTCTTCTCCCCCTCTCTCAGGATCTGTTCTTCATTCCTGCTGGTCAGAGCAATTTTCCCATAATTCTTACCTTTCCTCTGATCTCGCGATGCTTCCGGTCATTTTAGACGAAACTGCCAAATTGCGTTCTAACTGAATGAGAACAGTATGTTTGTTTGTTTTACAACGCAATTCGGCACTTTGTTTGTAACGGAATTTCATTTGAATTAATGAAACTCCGATTCAGTTTGTGCCGCGGCTGCATCTTGCGGTATTAGGGAGTTATCTTCCAAAAGGCTGAAAGACCTATATTGGTCTTTCAGCCAACTTTACTAATACTAAGTAAAGATTACTTAGTATTAGTAAATGATCTGCCCCTACTCGCTATACCGCGAGTAGGGGCATGTCTAGAAAGCAGTGAGCCGGTGGCTGCTCACTGTAAAAAAAAAAAAAATGAAAAACCTATTGGCCCCCACCCCTAAACAGTGGGTGGGGGCCATAACGGACAATCAGGGGGGGGGGGGACCTACTGTCCTCCCACCGGCCCTCACCCCTGTGCAGTGGGTGGGGGCCATAAATTACAATGGGGGGGACCTATTGACCGGCCCCCACCCTTGAGCGGTGGGTGGGGGCCATAAAGATAATGAGGGGGATGGAAGACAGTAGGTCCCCCCATTGTAATTTATGGCCCCCACCCACCGCTCATGGGTTGGGTGGGGGAGAACAGTAGGTCCCCCCCATTGTAATTTATAGCCCCCACCCACCGTGCGGGGGGGCCAGGGGGAGGAGACAATAGGTCCCGTCCCCCCCTTATTGTTAATCTCCCTTATGCTATTATGAGAGTCATATTGACCCCCATAGAGTGAGGGGGGCATTGGATGGCTTAGGAAGTGTCGGGGAGTACTGCTCCCTGACGCTTCTATTTTTACATATTACAAGGAGGGAGCTGCTCCCTCCTTTTAATAAACTGCAGGAATAAACGAACACTGATACTCAGTGTTTGTTTGTTCGTCTGAAATATCCATTCATTCATCTATCTGACGAATGAATGAATAGATGAAATTCCCGTTCGCATGCCCAAGTGTTTAACTGGGCATGTGCAGGAACCTCACAGGCTATCTAGCGTAGGCAGATGACGCGTCCCACGGGGACTTCCTCTACCCACACAAAGATGGTGGCGCCCTGAATATAGATCGGGGCAGAAAATTAAAAAAGGTAATATGGGGGGCTTAGGGGCATTTGGGGGTGACTAGGGGGTCAGTTAGATGTAGTGTAGTCGGGAGGGGGGTTAAAAAACAACAACAAAAAAACAACACGGGATTCGGCCATGACAGTGCCGCTTGAATAAAAAAAAAATATCCATGCCAATCAGATTTGTTTTAGGTTTTCAAGAATATTTACTGTTCCTTTCCCTTCACCTCCTCTCCTGGTCCATTAGTGTACCTCTCCCAGCCCTATCCCTCTCTCAATCCCTCAGTGTTTCTCCAACTTCCTGTCCTTTAGTGTGTGTGTCCCACCCCTTTAGTGGTCCTCTCCCCTCCCTGGTGTGTCTCATTACCTCTTATAGCGTGGCCAAGCGCAGCGGACCACAGTCCAGTAGCTCGCGTCCTCTCGGTATGCCTGGGTATGAGATGCCAAAACTTACACTCCCTGCTCTCCTGTACACCCCCTGAAATTTACATTGAATCACTTGTGACGACTGCTGGATTTAGGCAAAAGTTAGTCTCCACCTTTTGTCAACCTCAGACTTACCCATAAGACAATATAGTCCCTACTCAGTTTTATAGATAGTGTTGACATTTCAGTGAAATTACAATGCAATCAGCTTTAGTATTTTCATATTGATTATATCTTTATGAAATATTAAAAAGTGACAGAGCTCCTCCCAGAGGAATATTGGGCACCGTAGGTGCATGCGCAGCACTCACTAATCTGCCAATGATTCTGTCCTAGGAAATCAATGAATGCAAGACAAGCCGGCACTGCGCATGCTCGCGTCCTCTCAGTATGCCTGGGTATGAGAGGCCAAAACTTACCCTGCTCTCCTATACCCTCCCCACTCTCCTATATACCCCTCCCCACTCTCCTATATACCCCTCCCCACTCTCCTCAAATGTGAAATGGACATTTAATTTCTGATAATTCACAATTATATCAACAACCCTGAAGAACCTCCCAAGGAAAGTGATACAATGGTAATTTCAGTAATATTTTCATATGTGAATGTAGTTGTCCACGACTGCGTCGAGTTACACAATTAAGACGATTTCCAACATTCTGACGTAACAAAATGACGTCATAAAGTACGCAATGGAAGTGACGTCACGAAGACCACACACACCACTGAACGCTGTTCTCCAGAGCGGAAACCAGTTGCCGTAGCAACGACAAAAACGAGGGCGGGACCTATGCCTCCCATAAATAGTTCAGCCTACCACAGACTTTCACGAGCGTCTACGTCATCCACAGAGAGCCCGCCCCTTTCACCAGCCCCTCTGAGCTGTCACTGTCCCTCATTTTACTAGCGGTCCCATCAGGACGAGCTGCAATAGGCTGCAGCTCCTGTCAGTCAGTGGCTCCTCCAATCAGGGCTTTCCCACGGCAAGTTATTTGCCGGCTCTAGTGTGTCTGTCAGCAGAGGCGCGAGCCTCCCCCCCTCCTCCCACCATTACTTGGCGGCTCGGTTTACCCGTCGCGTCTCACCATCTGCGGACTTTCTCGATGGCCGCCATCACTTTTTTGATATCATCTTTGGCCCGGCTGCGGGTCTCGGCTCTCACTGAGCGGCCTGACATTTTCCTATCGACACCGCTGCTTGACGCCGGCGGTGGGCGTGCTTTTAGTGCATTCCGCTGGTGTCGTCACATGGAGCGAATGCACGCTAGCAAGGAGAGGGGGCGTGTCACATGCTGTCAATCATTAAATTGCCACGCCTAGTTCTGAGAAATAATGGCGCGTGCGCAGTCTGGAATGCTTTAATGACAATTCAAGAAAATTATGTAATTTCTCATACACCCGGGAATTTATTTACTAAATTCGGAATTAGAGCAAAGTAAATCCAATTTTCAAAAACTGAGGCCAAAATATCTTATTAGGAAAAATTCCCATCTTCTGCTTGCAGCCTGGTTATATTAGCCTCAGTTTTAAAATCCATATTTAATTTGTTAAAATGTGGAGTTTAGTGTACACCTCCCCCATGATTTGTAACTAATTACAATGTAATACAAAGTATCTGCCAGTATAGGTGACTGGGACCTTTGACATTTAGATTTTGTATGCCACAATTTAGAGTTTATTGAATAAACTTGTCAAAGAGTTTTTTGTCACTTGTTTTTGTTTTTAATTATCGACATGTAAATTAATAAGGGATACTAACCGTAACAAAGCAAATTCATCATGTAGTGGTTTTGGTGCATATATATATATGTCATTTGTTTTCTTGCAATGTAAAACATTGATTGCATTTGCCAAATAATGTGCCATTAAGGCTGACAGCTACTACTGTACTTTGTGATGACGACCTCTGAAAGTAGGTGTTAACATTCAGAGCCATCTCACCCAGCATGGTGACCCTAAACCATAGAAAAGCATTGGACTCAATGTGTCAAGTAGCTGTGAGAAGCATTTGATTGGCAGTCCAAAGGTTCTCCATTACTCTTCTATTACAAGTATTGGGCTGGACTAGATTATTACAGTTGACCGGCTCTGGGTTACATATACGTTTTAATGATAGTTTTTTTTTGATAATTTTAAAGTGGAATTCCAACATTGTTAATGGCAAACAACACTCTTGAAACATGTGCTTGTATGGAATTTCTCTGAAAGTGCCCATTTACACCCAACGCGCCAGGTTGCCCAGAAGCACAACAAAGTTTTTTGTTTTTTTCCCTTTACTTCCCACCCTTGCATTTTTTTTTTTTTTTACTAGGCTGAAGAATGGGGACTGCAGAGCTGATCAGTCACATTGGCATTGGCACCAACTTAACCTTAGTTCTCCCAATCCCCCAACTGGTTCTATCACTCAGTGTTGGAAGGATTGTAGTTGTTGAAATGCACCCCTAATTAAAATTCAGGGCATTTAAGCCCATCATTATGGTGTACATGAGAGCTGGGATGGCAAGCCCCTTTGGTGGAGGTGAGGCACATTTGAGGGTCATTGCATCATGGACACCATTGCTGAGATCATTAAGAACAAGGTATTTCTTGATGCGGTAGTTTGGCATCATAGAAATAGCATAGTGGTGTTCCTCCAAAGCAAGGTATTGTGGAGCCAGCCATCCCCATCTATCTCTTTTACAGTTAATCTCAGGCAGTCGTGGTGCCTTCATTAAGAACAGCAGACCCCATTATACACACTGTACATGGTAATCTGAGTGTCTACTTTTTGTTTTTGAAAACTTGTGAGGCTGTTAAATAATAGTCTGAATTACTCCTACACACCCATACAAATTCTTTGACCGTTATTCTTAACAGTCCTATGCTGTGATTAATAGCGTATTCCCCATTTTAATACTGTCTGCAAGGATCAGCTATCAGTGGGCTATTGATGGCTGCCAGATTACCAACAATAGTGACTGATCGGCTCCCACGCTGCAGGATCACCCTGGGCACCAATCACACTCTATAGTTGTCAGTTAAGGCAACGTGATCACTCACAGTTATTTGCTGTTTTATTAAAAGGGCACTATAATAACAAATCCCTGCATGTGACGTACACAGCCTTCCTAAACACTTCCTGTAAAGAGTCATCTAATGTTTACACTTTTTTTATTGCAAATTCTGTTTTATTTTGAATTTCTTACCTCCTGTTCTACTAATAGCTTGCTGTATCCTGCAGGAGCCTCCTGTATGCAATTAAAGTTACATTTAAAGAGCAGGAGATACAGACTTTTAAAGTAAGTTACATCTGATTGAAAATGAAACATTTTGTTTTCATGTAGTCTGTGTCAGTCACAACCAAGGGAGGTGTAGCCAGGGCTGCATAAAGAGAAACAAAAGTCATTGAGTAGTGAAATTGCAGAGGCATGATCTACACACTAAAACCGCTTCATTTAACTAAAGTTGTTTTGGTGACTTTACGGCATTACATTTGACTTTGGTCAGTATGGTGACATAGTATGTATCATTTAACCCCTTAAGGACCAAACTTCTGGAATAAAAGGGAATCATGACATGTCACGTGTCCTTAAGGGGTTAAAGTAATCATTTTAAGGGACACCATAGCACCCAGATCACTTCATCTCATTGAAGTTGCCTTGGTGCAGTGTCCCTGTCAAATTGAAGCTTTAAGGAAACTGCAATGTTTAGATTGCATGATTGCATGGTTAAAGTTGCCACTAATGGTGCTTCCTGCATTTACACAAAGTTTAACTCCAAGAAACAACACTGGACATCATCAGGCTGCTTATGAGGATGTCCAGCGTTTTTTAAATTCCCATAGGAAAGCATTTAAATTTTTTTTTTTTTTTTTAAGCACCAACAAATTCCGTAGTGCTGTACAATAGGTGGACTAATAAACAAGTATTTGTAACCAGGCAAGTTGGACGCACAGGAACAGAGGGATTGAGGGTCATGCTCCATGTGCTTACATGCTAGAGGGAGTGGGGTATAGTGACACAAAAGGTAAGGGTAGGGTAAAAAAAAGTAGGTTGCTAGGATAGTATTCATTGAGGGCTTCATGTTTTGTTTTGATGACAGTTTCACGAGAGGAATCAGGGAAGGAAAGCTGCTCACAGTTTCATTAATATGCTTTCCTGAAGAAGTAAGTTTTCAAAGATTTTATGAAGGAGTGGAGATGATTGGGTGAGAGTCTAACAGAGAGGGGAAGGGAGTTCCTTAGGAGCTCTAGAGAAGTCTTAAAGGCGATCATCACAGGTAGGTGTACGAACAGAGGTTAGACGTAGGTCTCCGGCAGAGTGTAGGGGCCTAGACGGGACATATTTGTGTATTGGTGAGGATAAGTAGGTCGGAGCAGCATTGTGTAGAGATTTTTAAGCAATTATCTTGATCTTAAAGGGAGTCTTATATATTACAGAAAGCCAGTGTTGGGACTGACAGAGGGGGGAAACGTGGGAGCACAAGAAGATGATGCCGCATTCATTATAGACTGTAATGGGCCAAGTTGGGAACACGTAAGACCACTGAGAAGCGGAATTACAGTAGTCAACGCGAGAGAGGATAGCGGCATGGACAAGCACCTTTACCGATCAGGAGTTAAATAGGGTAGGATGGGCACAATGTTTTTAAGATGGAAGCGCTAGATTTGGCAAACGATTGGACAGGAGGGCTGAAGGAGAGGTAAGAGTTAAAGGCAGCGAACCTTAGAGGTAGAGCAGATAGTAGTGCCATTGACTTGAAGCAAAACAGACAAGGGAGTAGCAACACTTGAGGGAGGGAAGACCATTGAGTCAATGCTTTCCAATGGGGAAGAACTAATGCGTGCACAGTACTCGCCGCGTATGGCCTGACTGACTGATGTTGGAGGAACTCGGCACTGGAATCAGGTAAATGTTGAAAGTGCTATATAACACGTTTGTGAATATATGGGGGGGGGGGGGGGGAGGTTGTTAGGTTGGGGAGGCAGAAGGGCACAAATTCTGTATTCCTAACATTAAAGTGTTCCTTTAATGCATTATGCAAAAAACGGTAGAAACATTGCGGATTAGGAAGGAGTGGCAGGAGAAAAGAACCCAGAGTATGAAAATTATTTTTCACCCTTTTCCTCCATTCCTATGTAGGTTACATCAGTTTACTCCTAATTAGCATTTACCAGTAGAGCTCAATGATTAGCAAAGCATGCTACAGTCACCGTATTTCCTTACTTATCCCATCACTCATGCAACTATTCTTCGGATCATAGTTTGGAACATCTGCTGCATAGATCTGATGCAGTGGTGTATCCTGGTTTTGTGCTGCCCTAGGCAGGCCAAAACACAGGCGCGCCACCCCCACCCAACCCTTCCCCCCCGCCCCACATTCTAAATACACACACATTCACTGACAGAATCACATACTCACTAACAGATACACACGCTAGCAGACACACAAACTCACTCACATTAACACTCACTTTATTTTTATTTTTTTATTTAACCCCCCCCCCCCCCCCAGCCTCCTTACCTTTAGGAATGCTGGAGGGTTCTACCTCTCCCTGGGGCTGCTGGTCAGGCTGCTGGGCTGGCAGCGCTGGCGAGGGAGCACTTTCCCCTGAGCTGTCTGCTCAGCTCCCTCGCGCGCCGCCTGCAGAGTGAGGCCGGGAGCCGGAATATGACGTCAGCAGCCAGCCCATCAGCCCGACCGGCATGTCAGTTAGCCGCAAGGCTAACAAGGCATTTGCCCTGGGCATTTGGGGGGTGGCTTTTTTTTTTTGCTGTCCCCTGGAAAATACCGCCCAAGGCAAATGCCTTGTTTGCCTGGCGGCTAAAACGTCTCTGATCTGATGTAACCAACTGAGATTTAATTCTGTGATTCAATAGGGAATACTTACATTTCACTCCAGTCTAGCTTCAATGCTCATTCTTTTAGTTGTTTTACCTGGTAAGGAAACATTGTAACAAATTTTCCATCTGAAGTGGTCTGGGTGGCTATAGTGTCCTTTTAACCAGTTTAAAATGCTAATAAAGACTTTTTTTGATTATTTTTTTTTTTTACACTTACGAATACAGAGTTATTCATGAAAGAGTGTATTTTAGAAAGAGGAAGTTCAATGTAAATTTAAAATATTAGACCAATTCCTTGATTCTCTATTACAGTCCAACATCTGTATGAAGACAAACCAAGCTCTAATTTATGTATGTTTGAAACACACCAGCACCACTGCAAAATGGAAACTATAAAACATGTAGCAATCAGAAATATATGATTCAACTTCACTAGGCAGGGAAAAACCTTTTAATCGGATAGATTTCAGTTGTTTGGAAGTACATTTCCTTTATAGTTGTTTACAACACAATGATAATCTCACGTTTATTAGAGTCAATTAAAAAAATGAATTTTAGAAACCATTTGTGTCTCTTATTAATAAATCACCTGACATGTTTTTGTTTCCTGAATGTGTTTTGGTGAATCCTACAGATGTGTGAGGGTCACCCCTATCCTGTCTAACTGGTCACTCATAATTCTGAGGTAGCACAGTCAGCCAGCAACGTGTGGCAGCAGACTGGAAGCTCTTTCTCTGATAAAACATACTAGGTTAACTGCAATAAATAGGTGGTGATGGAAACACCAATAAGGCACATGGCTGGAAATTCCACAGGAAGATTTGAAACCGCGAATAAATCTATTATGTATAAAAAACAAAAATTGCTTGAGATGAAAAGTACATCAATTTTTCTTTTTCATTACAGCATTCAATGCTTTCTGAGCTTCATTGATCTGCTGTTGCAGTCTTTCCTTTGTGCCTTTATTCGTAGCTTTCTTGAGCGTTTCCTTCATGTCAGCAATAGCAGCTCTGTATCCAGCTGTGTTATGGAACAAACGTATAGCACGGTCTCCAGTAGAAACCAAGAACCTGTTGCATGTATCAAAAGCTAGATCTGTGATGACTTCTCCGTGCACGGAATGGAATTCTTCCTCCACATCACCTGTTAGTGCATTGTACACTGTAATATCAGAGATACTTGAAATGGCAATGACACGGCCATCTGGAGATAATGCAATGCGGCATGGTTCATTTCCGGACCAGCTTCCTGTGTGCAAGAGATACGGGTCTTGCTGTTTCTTGTATTCTACATCAGTATTCCACAGTTTCCACGTTCCATCTTTAGATACTGTCGCCATCCTGTGGAGAGATGATGATATTGCAAAATATTCACGTTTCAAAGCTTTTATTGAGTAGAGTAAATAACATTATGTGTGATGCAGAGAAGTGCAATATTTAGATTGGACACGCAGGTCCTAAAAGCAATGCACTCACAGAATAGTCAACAGTAAAAGGTTTCAACAAAGCAGAGGAAATCTTAGCAGTGTACTTGTTATAATTAAATTCTAGGTAAGTGAACAGTAGAAGCATCTTACGATTCGGGTATGTGGAGTGGCTGTTGATCACCTTTTTTTGCGGACATAGAGATACCTGCTTGCCTATCTGGGCAGGTGGCAAGCGTATGTGCATAGGAAAGTAAAGGACAGTGGGTGTAGTCAAAGAGGGATAGGATAAAAAGCGGGATATTGTAGAATATTGACATTGATAAACAAATGTTTCTAATATTATACAAATTTAAAACAAGTCCTGCATTGTTGAGATCGTGAATCTGTAAAGATAAATAACTAATCATCATCCTTACGATTATAAGGTTATTTGTTTACTCCTTGATGCCTATTTATTGGGATTACATGGACGTGGCAGGCTTTTGCCAAATGTTTACCTGTTGTTGGTACAGGGGAAGTTGACAGAGTCTGTAAGAAATATAGCAAAACTGCTATACATACAGTATCAGTACAAGAGTATAACAAATATAAACAGATTTGCATCATAAAAAGTTCCCTCTGTACAAAAAATGAAGGGATATAATGAATGAATATTTGGCACAACTTGTGTAATAGAAACCGTTGCAAGCTATCTTTTTGAATAGCTATAATGGTCCAGGACTAACGTAGTGTGTTCTGTGTCTGTGGTGGAAATGATATAACTTTTCTCCATGCTGGCAGAACTAAAAGAAAATTCCACCTTGCTCTCCTCCAAAACCTTAAAAGGCTTTCCAACATAAAACTGGAATTTGAACACTGAATATTTGCAACTGTACTATAAGCACAGTTGCTGACCTACAACTACAACCATGATTCTATGAATGAAATAAATAAGCTGAGAATCATGGGAGTTGTAGTTCAGCAACATCTGGAGGGCCAGAGTTTGAGGAAGCCTGAGTTAGACAATAAATTCCACATTAGCACTCTAACTTAGGACGGCATATATGTCCTGAAATTGCTGGGCTAATCCACCCTTAGTGGTAGCAGTTCATCATTGTCCCCCAGAGTCCATCAGAAAAGCAAAGATTTATGTGGCAAGAGAGCTTCAATTTTTGTTATTTCCTTTAAAAAACTATTTGCAGCACACTAGGGAGTAATGCCTACAGATTCTTTGCACCATAATCACTACAATGAACTGTGGTAGCTACAGTAGTAAATCACTTTAAGTAAGGGGTTTCTTGTGGAACATTACCTGGCTAGGAGACAATGCCTTTGAAAAAAGAACAGCTCATATGAAAAAATGCTGAAAAAGTCACTTACCTTCGAGAGTCATTGGAGAAAGCAAATCCACACACACCAGCAGAATGTCCCTTTAAATCAAAAGCTCGGCATACTTCACGGAATTCTCCAGACTTCCCAAAACAGACCTCCCACACTTTCACATCGGGAGTAAATCCACAGCTTGCCACAAACCTTTTGTATGCAAGAAGAGAACATGATATCATAAAAGCACTGCATGAAATCATTACATACAGTTTTAAAGCGACTGTCACCAAAGATAATCTGCTTCTATATAACTACTTCTGTCTTACTCTCTACTACTTCTTATGTATAGCAGTTGTGAAAGGAAAGAAAATTATAAACAGTCAAGTTGACAAAACTTGACAATGGACAAAGTTTAAAGAGACGTTATAGTTATCAGAACCAGTACAGATTAAAGTAGTGGTTATGGTGTCTAAAACCTGTCCCTGCAGGCTAGTAAACCTGTCCCATTGCTCCCTAGTAATACCTCTAGTGGCAGTCACTCAGACGGCCACTAGAGATGCTTCCTATTTCAGTGCTGCACAGTTCAGCATTCATGGAGACGCTGAACGCTCCCCATAGAAATGCCTTAATTCAATGCATTTCTATGAGGAGAAGCGGATTGGCGCAGCACAGTGTTTTGCCAGGCATGCACAATAACCTCCCAAAGCTTTCCTATAGGAAAGCATTGGCTTGGCAGATATTATCAAGACTGATCATCTCAGCCATAGAGGCAGAGCCAGACGGGGTCAGCCGCGGCAAGTCTGGTGCAGCATAAGAGAAAATGTGAGTAAAAACAATTTTTTTGGCTGGGACCTAAATTGTTAATACTATAGTGTCAAGAATTCATTTTTGTATTCCTGACATTATAGTGTTCCTTTAAAGCAAGGTTTAAAAGAACAGGAACACCAAACACTCAACATTCAATAGAGCAGATTTAGTGGACCACATTGCAATGTACTGCCTCAAACAGTGGAGACTTTATCAGGAAGGCTCTGGGTGTTAGAGCCGAAGCATTACACTGCGGTGTAAAACTCTGCGCTATTAAATCGTTTTATTTTATTCACATGTTCTCTGAAAACAACTTGTTCAGGTATAAAGAGCAGAGTTGTATAAATACCGCTTAAGGATCCACTGCCCTACTTCCTCCAGAGGACACATAACCAGGAAAGCTGCTTCACCCCTCCTCTCATCCTACATTCACGTTGGTAAAGTTTCAAATAAAGAGTAAAATTCCCTAGATGCCATTGGCGCCATAAGCTGAAAATATTTAGGTGCACAGATTGAAATAGTTTAAAGCTTTTAGTATTTTTCTCTAAAAGTTTCACATTTGACAATGAAACAGACAAGTAAAAAAAATAATAATTGCAGAATTCAGTCTAAGATTGCCAAGTTTAGACTATAGGGTTAATGAGTTCTCACCTGCCACAGGGTGATACTGCAGCATATGCATTATTCATCTGGTTTGTATTGATTGTTGCCAACACGGCACCTTTCCGATCCAAAACCATTATGGTGGTGTCACTTGAGGCAGTCATCATAAACTTTCCTACAAGACAAACAGGATTAGCAAGTATTCAATAAAGACCTATAACATGCAAGCAAGCCTGCTGTAGTGGTTATGGTGCCAGGAGTGCCTTGGCACCATTCCATGGTTAGAGATCAAACCTTTTTAGCCTGGTTTGACAACCTATTGGGTCTCACGGTATGCCAGCGCCTCAGGCTCTACATCCAGGAAAGTTGTCAAAAACATGATAGAAAAAGGTTTAACATATTACAGTAGAATGGCGCCATAACCACTACAGGAGACTGTAGAGTTCCTTTAAAATAGAAGCTCATATTGTAGATAAGCTATGAGTTGGAAAATATCTTCACTTCATATGTGCAGTAGATTCCCTCCCCCTTGTTTATTAATCAAAAAAAGCTTCATGAGTATTTCACAAACACTGATAGGAAAGATTGGTTCTGTGCATTGATAGTAGTTTACAGTGATCACAATTTCCTCCTAAACGCACAGCATTTCATACTTAAACAGTAAATTGTAATTAAGAAAAAATGAATTGCAAAATTCAGGTTAAACTTGCAATGTTTTGACAATAGCTGAATTGGGAGAAAATTTCCAACTGTACCATTTTTGGGGGAATTTCAAAAACAACATAATAATTACTAGGTATGCTTGGCTCAATTGTGAAATACGGTTCACATTAATACACTGTTAATTTAATATTAACACAATAAAAAGGATTTAGAATTTCATATAATATCCAGTTTTAATAATATCCAGGTAAACTACTTGGTTGCTTGTACCTGAATTACCGACTAAACCTTTTACATTAAACGTATATGTAAATCATTTAGTTACAGACCTGTCTCAGCTACGCCAATATTAATGATGGGCGCCTTGTGTCTTTTGGGGAAGTCCTCAGGGGCAGCTGAGAAGGTAAATCCATCATCTTTCTTGGTCATCTTATATACCCTGATGGATTCTCCATTTGCCAAACAAACGATCAAGGCCCTGGGGAAAATATAAAGATGATTATGCAAAGACAAGACAACGTGGTTCATATATACAGGAAGTAAAATCAAATACACAGTCATTTACATTTGTGGATTCACAGAACAGTCTAATATTTTCTTAAAGGGACAATCTATGAACGAAAACGTTTACTCAATTTTGCAGTCTCATTGCTATACCACTATAATAAATCTTTTGATTGTTTTCCCTTAGTACAAATATCTTAATGTTTAGAAAAAAATATCCAATGAAATATACAAATCCATGCATTTGTTTACATTTTTACAATATTTTAACCGCTCATAGATTAACTTGCATCTCACAAATGGCGACCCTATTATTTGTAAGGGAGTACACTAAATGATCACGTAATTTGCAAACATTAGAATCTAACCCATGCATGCAGGTGTCTGAATTACCGGCAGTCATGACTAAACCGGACATGTGTGGCATGGTCAAACTCCACATTAGCACGCATGCTGCGGTGTTCACGATCCAAGAAGTCCTTGGTGCTCCATATTCTCACAGTTCTATCGTCTGAACAGGAAGCCAGGTATTTACCATTGCTGCTAAAATCCAAACAGGTTATGTTGCCGCTGTGTGCCTGTTGGAGAGATTAAGACACCACAGTCATCAGCCATTATTAGACACAGCCAATTTATATGGATTAGTAGTACATGGATTCAGATCAAAGCAAAATGACACAGTCATTTAAAGGAACACTCGGGGCACCATAACAGCTTCATCAGAATGAAGCCATTAGGGTGCGAGGAGGTCCTGGGCGCCTGCTTACATTTAGGGATTAAACCTCAGTTTGTGGCGCCACTGATCTCAGCCTTTCACAAAATATATTTTTCACTCTCTTTTTGTGACTGGGTAGGTACTGTGAGGCTGAGAGCATTAACTGACACTTTCAGTGCGCACAGTCCAATGCTTCCTGACTCAAAATAGAAGTGAAGAAGCAGCGCTGACTGAAGACTTTGGGGTTAAACGGTTTGTTAAGGGTTTAATCCTTGAAGGTAAGCAGACACCTGGGATCTCCTCGTACCATAACTTAATTCTTAATAAGTTACCATACCCATAGTGTTAAAATGAACACTCCCACCACGATAACAGCTGAAAGGAACACTATAGTTACCAGAACCAAAACAGCTTAATGTAGTGGTGATGGTGTCTTCAGCATGTCCCTGCAGCCATAGCACTGTAAACACTGCCTTTTCAGAGACAACTGAACACAAAGTCAAGATTTGATAGGCTGGGACTGTGGCAGTGTAGCTTTATATGTGTTCTATAGGGAGCAGTTTAAGAATACAGAGCAACATCAAGACAATTGGGACACCACCATTCCTACTATGCACACACAGCTGCTAGGATAGTGTAGATAGCCTGTAGAAATAGCCTTGTACAGGGAGTGCAGAATTATTAGGCAAGTTGTATTTTTGAGGATTAATTTTATTATTGAACAACAACCATGTTCTATAGCCACCTTTCTTTGCAAGGACACTCAAAAGCCTGCCATCCATGGATTCTGTCAGTGTTTTGATCTGTTCACCATCAACATTGCGTGCAGCAGCAACCACAGCCTCCCAGACACTGTTAAGAGAGGTGTACTGTTTTCCCTCCTTGTAAATCTCACATTTGATGATGGACCACAGGTTCTCAATGGGGTTCAGATCAGGTGAACAAGGAGGCCATGTCATTAGATTTTCTTCTTTTATACCCTTTCTTGCCAGCCACGCTGTGGAGTACTTGGACGCGTGTGATGGAGCATTGTCCTGCATGAAAATCATGTTTTTCTTGAAGGATGCAGACTTCTTCCTGTACCACTGCTTGAAGAAGGTGTCTTCCAGAAACTGGGAGTTGAGCTTGACTCCATCCTCAACCCGAAAAGGCCCCACAAGCTCATCTTTGATGATACCAGCCCAAACCAGTACTCCACCTCCACCTTGCTGGCGTCTGAGTCGGACTGGAGCTCTCTGCCCTTTACCAATCCATCCATCTGGCCCATCAAGACTCACTCTCATTTCATCAGTCCATAAAACCTTAGAAAAATCAGTCTTGAGATATTTCTTGGCCCAGTCTTGACGTTTCAGCTTGTGTGTCTTGTTCAGTGGTGGTCGTCTTTCAGCCTTTCTTACCTTGGCCATGTCTCTGAGTATTGCACACCTTGTGCTTTCGGGCACTCCAGTGATGTTGCAGCTCTGAAATATGGCCAAACTGGTGGCACGCTTGACTTTTCTCAGTTCATGGGCAGTTATTTTGCGCCTTGGTTTCTCCACACACTTCTTGCGACCCTGTTGACTATTTTGAATGAAACGCTTGATTGTTCGATGATCACGCTTCAGAAGCTTTGCAATTTTAAGAGTGCTGCATCCCTCTGCAAGATATCTCACTATTTTTGACTTTTCTGAGCCTGTCAAGTCCTTCTTTTGACCCATTTTGCCAAAGGAAAGGAGGTTGCCTAATAATTATGCACACCTGATATAGGGTGTTGATGTCATTAGACCACACCCCTTCTCATTACAGAGATGCACATCACCTAATATGCTTAATTGGTAGTAGGCTTTCGAGCCTATACAGCTTGGAGTAAGACAACATGCATAAAGAGGATGATGTGGTCAAAATACTCATTTGCCTAATAATTCTGCACGCAGTGTATGTCAGAAGCTTCTCCTAACAATCACGTACGTGAAATCAGTTACAATTTAAGTCACAGGAGTAAGCACAGATTACTGAGCATAAGAACTGGTAATAATATAGTCGCTGATCCCTATATTCAGAGGAGCCTATTTACAGTAACCACTACCGCAGGCTATAGTGGTTATGGTGCCTAGCGTGTCCCCTTAATCAATGAAAATGCATCGTTATTATTTTTTGTTTAAGATTTATCCACAAATCTATACAGTGGAAAGCAATTGTGCTAGCACAATGTACAGATGACAGAGTCCTCTACTCTTTAAAATGATGTTGTAATTATCATGACAGATTACATGCAGATAATCTAACTTTGCACTCTATCCTACTAAGCCTAAACTGATTAAAGGGACACTCTGGACCACTAAAGTACTTTAGCTTGCTGAAGTGTTTTATGTGTTAAGAGTGCGTCCTGGTGTTTTTTTTGTTTTTTTCTTCCATTTTACAAAACTTGCAGATTTCAAAAGAATTTGGAATCACGTTACACTCCCCTGGCTGTCAAACAACTAGTCCTACACTTCCTGATTTGCTTATCTCAGTGGAGCTAAAATCAAAAGGCAGGCAATTGCTCAGAGTACCTGCGCTGCAAGTACTTTTCATTGACCTGCATTAGGAAGTCAGTGATTGGGTTAGAAGGGGATGTCTTGCAAAGGTTGCAGATGAGATATCTGCAGCTTTTGAACGCTGATATTAGGGATTCCCCAATGAAAAAAAATTTGCATAATCAAACACACACATTTTATCCATTGGGGAATATCTACTAAACAGTGATTTGTATTTATTTGTATTTATTTACTGTTATTTCTAGGAAAGTTAACAAGTAGTGCATTCCGTGTAGATCACGGAAAAACAGAAAATATATTTATTTTATACACATTTGTGAATATTTATTGAAGGCAAGAAAGCCAATTTGTGCTTTCAATGACTGAAAAAAATAAATAAATAATCACCTTGAGTACAGCTGCAAGGAGCGGGTGAGTGAAGGTGTGCTGCTGAGGTTTCTCATTGCGCAGCTTATGCAGCTTATGCTTTTTGGTAGGCTGTTTCTCAGGTAAAGCTTGTCCATTTACTTTCTGATCTGAAAATTAAAATAATCAGTCAAAGCCAAACAAAGCAATGCATTAACACATAGCAAATAACAAGAAATGAACTAGCAATGTAATGCAACATCTTGCAATAACGCAAGTGGAATTGGCATATAACCAGGGTGACCAGATCCTCCACGTTTACAGGGACACATCATTAGGTCATATTTATGAAAACGCATGCAGTATGTAGAATGCATATTGTGCAGGATTTTCCATTGCCTACTACTACTTATACACCTTCTCAATTCTGCATACTACAGGGCAACCCTTTTAATGGGCTGCCCATCAATATGTGTATATAATATGTGTCCAGGAAAACATGATGGATCTGGTCACCCTGTATATAACATATGCACAGTACAGTAACCCATATCTCTACACAAAGCACCTAATTAGGAGTTACTGTTTGTGCACAGCACACGTTATGATATTCTCTCATCTAAAATAAAATGAACTTCAATAAGTCAGCACTCCAGATGTGGGCTTCGTATCCCCTGTTACGCTGCCAGCATTATGGCTCCCTGGACTAGGGTATTCTTTCTCCTGGTTTCAGAGAGCATCTATTCTTAAAGGAAGCTATTCTTTTACTATTTCCATAAAACCCCTCCAACATATGGTAACTCATACGGTACCATAGGACCTCCGAACACAATTCAAATACCAGTATACATCAGTCATATACAATACACTTCATACAACATTCACACACTTCACTAACACGCTCTCCATAAATAAAAATCAGTCACACACTTCACCATAGTCATTTGCATGTAAAGATCAATCATTCACAGAAGCAACTTACTAAAATGGAGTCCTCTCCGTGTACAGATCAGTCATACACACACAACGTACATTACATAGAGTCCTTTCACACACACAACATGTTTTATTGAGTCCTCTCCATTTATAGATCAGTCATTCATACACACAAAATGTACATATTACCATGGAGTACAGACCAGTCATTCATACATTGTACACTTTACCATAGAATCCTCCATTGTACACTTTACCATAGAGTCCTCTCCATGTACAGACCAGTCATTCATACATTGTACACTTTACCATAGAGTCCTCTCCATGTACAGACCAGTCATTCATACATTGTACACTTTACCATAGAGTCCTCTCCATGTACAGACCAGTCTTTCAGACAGTGTACAGACTACCATAGAGTCCTCTCCATGCAGACCAGTCATTCATACAGTGTACCATAGAGTCCTCTCCATGTACAGACCAGTCATTCATACAGTGTACCATAGAGTCCTCTCCATGTACAGACCAGTCATTCATAAAGTGTACCATAAAGTCCTCTCCATGTACAGACCAGTCATTCATACAGTGTACATATTACCATAGAGTCCTCTCCATGTACAGACCAGTCTTTCATACAGTGTACATATTACCATAGAGTCCTCTCCATGCACAGACCAGTCATTCATACAGTGTACATATTACCATAGAGTCCTCTCCATGCACAGACCAGTCATTCATACAGTGTACATATTACCATAGAGTCCTCTCCATGCACAGACCAGTCATTCATACAGTGTACATATTACCATAGAGTCCTCTCCATGCACAGACCAGTCATTCATACAGTGTACATATTACCATAGAGTCCTCTCCATGCACAGACCAGTCATTCATACAGTGTACATATTACCATAGAGTCCTCTCCATGCACAGACCAGTCATTCACACAGTGTACATATTACCATAGAGTCCTCTCCATGCACAGACCAGTCATTCACACAGTGTACATATTACCATAGAGTCCTCTCCATGTACAGACCAGTCTTTCATACAGTGTACATATTACCATAGAGTCCTCTCCATGCACAGACCAGTCATTCATACATTGTACATATTACCATAGAGTCCTCTCCATGCACAGACCAGTCACTCATACAGTGTACATATTACCATAGAGTCATCTGCATGCACAGACCAGTCATTCATACAGTGTACCATAGAGTCCTCTCCATGCACAGACCAGTCATTCATACAGTGTACATATTACCATAGAGTCCTCTCCATGCACAGACCAGTCATTCGTACAGTGTACATATTACCATAGAGTCCTCTGCATGCACAGACCAGTCATTCATACAGTGTACATATTACCATAGAGTCCTCTCCATGCACAGACCAGTCATTCATACAGTGTACATATTACCATAGAGTCCTCTCCATGCACAGACCAGTTATTCATACAGTGTACATATTACCATAGAGTCCTCTCCATGCACAGACCAGTCATTCATACAGTGTACATATTACCATAGAGTCCTCTCCATGTACAGACCAGTCATTCATACAGTGTACCATAGAGTCCTCTACATGTACAGCCCAGTGAAGCCTTTGACCAGCTCTTACCGGTGCTCGGTTCCGGTGTGCTGTTACCCTGTGCTTTCTTGAAGAGGAATACTAAGAGCAGGACAAGCCCCCCAAGAAGCACAGACACCGCCACGAAGGCTACCATGTCCGCGGTACAATGAGCCACGTCACACACCGCGGGAGCGCGCACGAAACTACATTTTTTTTTTGTGTCCTTCAATACAAAACTTTATTTCCTAGTGCATGGAATGTAGAGTATCTGTCACTGTTAGAACCATAGACATAGAATAGCACTTACCATGATTACATTGGGAGACAGAGCTCTGATCTAAAGGCCCTTGAAGTCTCCCTAGTGATTGGTAAAACTACCTCATTAGGATTGATTGATTAATTAATTAATTAGAGTACTGTTTATTTTTGCATTTGTTATACGGTGACAGGGCTCTATTTCCTCCTGGCTGTAAATAATGGACCTTTATATTCCATAATTTTTTTTTTTTTTTTTACAAGTAGTACCAAAGTATATAATATAACACTGTCACTTGTGGAGTCCGTGTTTTGATTTTTGCAAAGTCCCACAAGGTGACATGTCTGCTTGCATGGTGGCTGCCAAGGTGAGAAGTTGATTGTCATTGTTGCCGCCATTTTTTAATCTCCATCATTGTTTAGCTTATGGCAACTTCATCTGCTAGGAGCCCTTATCTATTGTACTCTTGTCCATGCATGAGGGTCCCAGGAGAATGCAGGGACTTCCGTAAATAATCTAACTTGTATGCAACAAGGTGGTATAGGCATTATTATATTTATTTCCAAAGCGTCAACGTATTCAGCAATGCTGCACAATAGGTGGTTTAACAAACAAGCAGTTACAACAAGATAAATTAGACGCACAGGAACAAAAGATGCCGAGGACTGTACTCAAACAGGATTATATTGTGTAAAATTATGTCTATTCCCATCAAACTGCCATTTCCCATGAAATGCAGTAGACATGTTACGGGAAATGGCAGTGGATCTCTGCCTCTCAGTTTGGTAATTACATGAGACAAAGTAGACATTGTAGGGATGAATGTGTGGGACAAAATATGAAAAATAACGTGCGTTTGTTGCACTCTTCATTAAACAAGTCAATTAGCTTGAGAACACATTGATTCATCCTGTATAGAACCCCTTCCGCTTCAATTGTAAACTTTTCGTCCCCAACCCCAAGGCTCCTTTATGATGTCTGGTTGCTGTTTACTATTCATTGTCTCCATTAATGAGGTCCTGCGTGCCCTCTTGATTACACTTGCAGTTTTTGATGTTGTCTATATGAGACATTTGCCCGCCTTTTTCTTTATTTTCTTTCTTCCTTTCATATGTATTGTATTATGGAAACATAAGTTTAAACAATAACAATTTTCTTTCAAAGTTACATGAAAGGATCATGATATTAATAAATAGTGCTGAGGTGATAGTTGTCCTTTAAATTAGAACACAGTGAAAAATCATTTTCATAGAGATTCTATTTTTATGAACAGATCAAAAGTGAAAGATTTGCTTTAAGGGAATTTATATCATTGAATAAAAGATAACTTGTTTTAACTTTTTTTTTCCATAAGATGCTCAATTATACTTTTAATTTAAGGGCTTTTGTTTATTTATTTATTTAGTTAATCTTTCAGTTGTTTAGTAGATAACTCCTTAAATTGCTATCCTTCCATGTGATTGCCATAATTAAAGGGACACTATAGTCACCAGAACCACTACAGCTTGTTCTAGTTGTTCTAGTCAGTGGTGGAATTCAGCTGACACGCACAAACCCATTTTTAAATTGTAACAACCGATCATTAATTTGGCTGTGGATGCAGAGCCCATCCACGCCAGGAAAGAAGTTGACACAATCCTGTCCAGTGGCATACTAGCAGTGTGCGGAGGGGTGGTCTGACCATGTGGTAGAGGTCTCGCACATATATGCTGGGGGCCGAGAGATTGCACAGGGAGACGCGTGGCAGAGAGATAGCACTGGCAGGTTTTTTGGATGCACATATGGCTCATTAGCATGCTATATACATTTTGTGAATTCACTGCTCTTTGGAATGATGTACAGGGTTTATTTATTTACTTTATGTAGCGGAGAGGTAGTATAATCCACAGAATCTCCGCTGGGTAACAGGAACAACATAGAATAATCCAGGCAAATCAATACAGCAGACAATAATCCCGGTAGCGTTATAAGAATCCTTCCTTCCCAAGAACTAGACGACACATAGGCTGGGAGTCAACTGAGCTTTTAATCACAGGTCACAGAATTTATGGGATTCCCCATGCAAGGGCTTTCCCTACTGACATTTCAGGGGTTGTACAGTAGGGGACTACATGGGGAACTTAACAACCTGGACATTTCTCCCATCATGCACTGCTGTACGAGAGGGATACTCCCACTAGAATATAAAGTTAAGTGGATTATCCCTCCGTACAGCAGAACCAATATTCTACATGAAAATACATAACTTTTATAATATTCGTTAGATTTAAACAAATGGACGTTCGGTAGATAGCTGGGGTCTGAGCGCACATTTCGTGAAAGTACCGTTCAGATCCCAGCTTGAATAACCGAACGCCGCACGAAACACACATTATTTCTAAGTTACATTCAAACTACCGATTGACTTTAGGGAAACACATTACCGAAGGACCGGGGCTCCCGAACGGCTTGGAAGTCCAGCGGTATTCGTGCCGCCGAGTAGCCGATTTTAGTTCCAGGCGCTCGACGACCAAATACCGCTGGGCTAACAAAGGATCCAAGATGGCCGACCGCTGCGTGGTCGGTAGCCGAACGACGGCCACCCTGAATCCTCTTAATTACCGATTGCAACAATGTTGCAATCCTTAATGGGAGCCACACGACCTCCTGTGTGTGGTCTCCCTTCGGTAGTTTGTTCGTTTCACGAACAGGTTTGAAATTCACTGTTCGTGTAACAATTGCATGAATGTTGGCGGTTTTCATGCCGCCAGCATACGAACGCTATAGTTTACCTGAACCACATTACACATACATACGCTTGGTTCTTAAAGTGGTACACACATATTTAAGCAAACATAGTTTTAAAGTGGCTGCTTTTGCCACACTTTACATTGATGTGATATACCTAGTTTGTGTATTTACTGCTCATTGGCATGATATACCAATTTTTTGCATTTACTTTTCATAGACATGATATATCAAGTTTATGTATTTATTGCTCATTGGCTTGATGAACAAGGTTTATGCATTTAATGCATTAATAGCATTCCCTTGCTGGAAAAACCTACAAAACTCCTTTTACCATGCCGGTGCAAGACTATTTTGTGCCCTAAGAGCTGGACAGCTGAACTGTGACGTGATCTGAGAAAGCCGCTCAGGCGAAATGTGTCATCACGTCCTTGTACGCACAACGTCATCACGCTATTACGTGACCGTACATAGCTCCAGTTTCCAGGAAGAACTCCCTGAAGTACTGCCTATGGTGTAAGACCGCTTATGCTAGCCGCATTTTTTTTTTATTGTACTGCTAAGGGCTATGGACTTCGCTATGGAACAGAGAGTGATAACAATTATTTTTGTGAATTTTTAATTATACGAAAATAAAGTAGTATTTTACATTCACCTGTCGTCCTGAATACCTGCCAACATCCAGTCCTGTCTTGTGGACTAAAGCTTGAAAAGTTAGAGCAGACTTCCACTGCTCTTTCTTTGTGAGTTTCATTTCATTTATTGATTTATATATTTTATACCATACAGTATTATGCTATGGTTTTTAATTTTGTCTCTTTCTATGTGCTATGCTCCTACACATCCCTGGAATGAGTAGTGTGATATTCCTACTCTTCTCGTAAGTTAGTTTAGTACATTATATCACAGTCACTTGTGAATTTGCACATGTATTTTATTATCATTGTATTTGATATTGTGATTCTATATCGTGTATTGCACTGACACTGATTTCACCTTGCTGCACTTTAAACTTTTAAAGGTATAGCACCTTTTTTAATCTTATATTTAGTTTATTGGGTGTTTTTAGAGCTTTTTGCATTGGTAAGGTGCTGCTTTACCTTTTTATATCCTTTTACACATATATATTGTATCACGTACTTATAAATTTGTAGCGCCTTTTTGCTTGTTTTTTTCTGTGTATTTTGTGCCCTAGGGAAGGTCAGCTACGTGCGCCCCCTCCCCACCCAAAGCAAAAATTGTCAACTGTCTGTTTCTCTTTCTTCTACCAGCCCCTGTGTGTGTGTCTTTCTCCACCAACTCGTTAGTATATCTCTTTTTTTCCATTCCCAAGTCCCTTTGTGTGTCTTCCCTCCCAAAGCACCTTTGTGAGTCTCTTTCTCATCCTCAGCCCCTCTGTGTGTTTCTTTGTCCCCTCGTCCCTTTGTGGTCTCCCCTGTCCCTTTTATGATCTCTCACCCCCTGCCCCTTTATGGGGAATAAAACAAAAAAGTATACACACATACATTTAAAAAAAAAAATGCTTCCCCCTCTATCATCCAGTACACACACACACATCATCCAGCACACACACACACACATACACACACATACACACACATCATCCAGCACACATACACATCATCCAGCACACACACACACATCATCCAGCACACACACATCATCCAGCACAACACGCACACACATCATCCAACGCACACACACACTTCATCCAGCAAACACACACTGCATTCATTATACACAATCTGCACTCACTACACACACTACATTAACTCTACACACACTGAATTCATTATACACACTCTGCACTCACTACAAACACACTACATTCACTATACACACTCTGCGCTCACTACAATCACACTACATTCATTATGCACACTCTGCACTCACTACAAACACACTACATTCATTATTCATACTCTGCACTCCTTACAAACACACTACATTCACTATACACACTCTGCACTTACTACACACACACTACATTAACTATACACACTCTGCGCATATCTAAAACACACTACATTCACTACACACACTGCATTCATTATACATATTCTGCACTCACTACAAACACTCTGCACTCACTACAATCACACTACATTCCTTATGCACACTCTGCACTCACTACAAACACACTACATTCATTATTCATACTCTACACTCACTACAAACACACTACATTCACTATACACACTCTGCACTCACTACACACACACTACATTCACTATACACACTCTGCACTCACTACAAACCCACTACATACACTGCATTCATTTTACATACTCTGCACTCACTACAAACACACTACATTCATTATACACACTCTGCACTCACTACAATCACATTACATTCATTATGCACACTCTGCACTCACTACAAACATTATGCACACTCTGCACTCACTACAAACACACTACATTCATTATTCATACTCTGCACTCACTACAAACACACTACATTTATTATACACACTGCATACATTACATTCATTATACACACTCTGCACTCACTACACAGTACATTTATTGTACACACTGCACTCACTGCTAACACACTACATTCATTATACACAATCTGCACTTACTACAAACACACTACATTCATTATACACACTCTGCATTTACTACAAACACAGTACATTTATTATAATTATACACACTGCACTCACTAAAAACACACTACATTCATTATACACACTCTGCACTCACTACATTCATTATTCATACTCTGCATTCACTACAAACACACTGCATTCATTATACACACCCTGCACTGCACTATATGCATAGGAATGTGATTTTATTTTTAGGGGGGGGGGGTGAAAGGGAATCTTGGGTGAGTTCCCACACTTTTTTTTCCCAGGTCTTGACCCCTGGACTGGAATGTTGATGATCATTTAAAACCTACATTTCAGTAAAATTAAGCAGTGACATTTTGATTTACTAATCCCCGCTGCACTAGGGTACAAACGGAAGCCTTAAGCAGTGTGCACAGTCCTTGGAAATTATGTATATAGGTATGTATGTGTAGGTTGTATATATACATTCTTTAATATTCTATTTTAATGAGTGCAAGTACATACATTCTTAATCTGCCATTATTTTTTACCTATCACCCTTCTAGTACCGTGTTTCCCAGAAAATAAGACCAGGTCTTATTTTAATTCCCCCAAACGTAGACAGGGCCGGCGCGTCCTATAGGCTAACTAGTAGGTCGCCTAGGGCACCTACTTAGGGGGGGGGCGCCAGCAGTGGCTTTACTGCTTGTCTGGCTGCCCCACTATCAAGTTAAATTGATTATATATAGCGGGTCGCGGCGACCGCCAGCCACATTACCGGGCACTAGGGAGCACTTACTTGTAGACTAATGTCCAGTAGAACGTCGGTCCGGCATTCACCACAGCCTGCTAAGTCACGACCCCTCTCCCAGTGAAGCATTGCGGCAGCGCAAGGGCACGTCATTCACACGCTCCTGCCCTTTGCCCTGTACGTGGGGACAAGGGGGCAGTAGAATAATAGGAAATGGTGCTTAGGATAAAAAGTGTTGGCCGCCGGGAGCAGTAAAGAAGATCGGAATGAAGAGCAATGAAGGTATGAGAGACTGCACAGTGTGTTTCATAGAATGGGTGTCGGTATGTTTCTGCTTGGGTCTGTGTGTTTGTATGGGACTGTGTGTATGTATGGGTCTGTGTGTGTGTATGTGTGTGCGTGTCTATGTATCGGTCTGTGTGTGTGTACGTATGGGTGTGTGTGTATGTATAGGTGGGTGTATGGGTCTCTGTGTGTCTGCATGGGTCAGTGTGTGTGTTTTTATGAGTCAGTGTGTGTGTGTATGTATCAGTCTGTGTATGGGTCAGCATGTATCTGCATGGGTCAGTGTGTGTGTATGTGTGGGTCTGTTTGTGTGTATAGGTCAGCGTGTGTGTGTATGGGTCAGTGTATGTAAATCTGCATTAGTGGGTGGAACGAATGGGGCAGCAAAATTTTTTTCGCCTAGGGTGGCATAAATCCTTGCACCGACCCTGAACATAGATTAGTTTACTCGCGAATGGAATCCTGCAAATCTATGTTCGGGGAAAATTCCCCGAACAAAGCTTAGCAAACTAGCGACTATTTTGGGGGTAGGTTTTATATTACGAGCATCCCCCAAAACTAAGTTAGGGCTTATTTTTGGGGCATGTCTTATTTTCAGGGAAACAGGGTACCCTCTGTTTGTTTTTTATTCTTTCTCTGAATAATACACAGGATATTTACGACCATCTGGTCCTTACCCTAAATCAGACCTATATGTGATCTGCACTCATGTCACTTTAACTGTAAAGCTGTAACAAAACTCAGTTTTGAAGTGTATGTGTTGTATTACTCTGAAATACTTTAGACTTGAGAAACAGAGGATCTCCAGAAAGCTTTTCATTCCAAAATTCTGTAAATCCAATAAAAAAATTATTATAGGCTACTAAATCCATCTGTTTTTTTTTTTACATCTACAATAAATTATATATTCATTTATGCATATGAAAGGAATTCTAAAAAAGTTAACCTGTCATGACTTTAATCCTTGGTCCCCTAACTCTACACATCTCCTAACCCTTAGTTCCCTGAATATATACATAAGGTTATTCAATAAACTCCCAATTTTTGTTAATCAAAATCAAAATGGAATGAGGCTAAAATAGCCAAGTTGTGACAATAGGAGAGATGAAGAATTTTTACAAATCAGTGTTTTTTTCCTATGTCTTGTAATTTGAACTATAATTTGCTAGAATTCAGAGTTTAGTGAATAAATTTAGTGGCCTAAAAGGCTACCCATCCCAAAAGTCCAACTTCATCTGGTCATTGTCCTTTTGAACAGCATCCTTTTTTTCTAGCTGTTTAATGACGCAGTGATCATACAAGGATAGTATATTACAACAATGTGCTATTTAGCAGCAACATTTTTTTTTTTTTTTTGGTCAATCTTTATTTTGAATTTTTCAAGAGCAAACAAGACATAAAGGAAGGTTCATGGAATTTGTTATACACATACATCAATAATATAGTTAAGGATACACTCTTTTCTCCCGTTAGAGTCTCTTCCAGTATGTGGTGCAATTGTGTGGGGTAACCCAACTCGCTACTTTATCCTCACTATATTTAGTGGTGTAAGGCCTTAATTCACATGGTAAGTATATATCACAGGCATAACAGTATGACCATGTGAACAAACAGTAATGTCTAGTGGTAGAGTCAGTTTGGGACCATGGGCTATAGCATTGGCGGCTCCCTGTGTTACCCAATCATTTGTTTTCCCATCTGTCATCCCTAAGCTACACCATTCGGTCCGTCGTCAATTTTGATTTCCAGTGCCAGAGAGGAAACATTGCAAGGATATACCTAATGTAACATCATAGTAGTATATGCTGAGTGAGCAAGTGTATATGTGTAGCAGGCAGTAGTCAGCAGTGCAGGGGGGAAGTGGAGCTTGCCGGCCGGATGGCTTGGTGGTGTGATGCCAAAGCATCTTTTGCTACCACAATTCCTGTCTTGCCATGCAATAGAGCTAGTCTCTCTGTGGCACGTCTATTGAGTGGTCAGTGTGAGCTTGTGTTCGTACCTTGGGCAGTCTATCTCCTCTCTTCGTCAGTGACTTTGGTGATCTAGGGATTACCGGGCCCTCAGCTTGCCCCAAGGGTAGCATTAGTGCTTTTGTTCTGTTTGGGTTCCCCGTCATCTTTCCCCCCTTCGTTGCCGTTGGTATGGGCTGTAGGGTCTGAGCTTGCTAACCGTCTGTGGGATGCGTCTGGCTTAGCGGCTTGGGTAGTTGGTGGTGGTCAGCAGTCAGTCTGTCTCTTGTGAGGGTCTAGGGCCCATTATGCCTCCCTGCAAGTGCCAGTGGCCATCATGTCCCTTTTACGGTTAACCTCAAGTCCCTAGTGCCCTCTACTGTTTGGTCTTTCCCGAGTCATGGTGTTTGTCCATGGTTCGGAGCTTATCTGTAGAGCCTGGGTGCGGCCCTTCCCTAACTTTTGCATGTTGACATATGAGAGGCGAGAGCCTCGACTTCGTATGCCTTAAGCCTGCATGTAGCTCCTGGGAGCAGTGTGTTCAGGGAGTGTGAAGAAGGGAGGGGATGGGGTGGACAGGGTGGGTGGGTGGTGGTGTGGCAGAGAGGGGTGTGGGGAGGGTGGGGAAGGCACAGTCGCCATCGAGGCCGCAGCCCCCCGTATTCCTCTCCACCGTCCAGCCGGGCACATCCCCGGGGTCCGAGGAGGCCCCTCAAGGTTTGACCCTCTGGAGCTTTCCCAGAGCAGCAACATTTTTAACAACTTTTTTGTGTGGATTTTTTCAATGTATATGGTATTTCCAGGGGTTGTGATGTAGATCTGCCCGAGTAAGCATATTTTCTTTTGTGCTAGGTTTTTCACTGTGATTTTTTTTGCACTGTAACCTTATGCAAAGAGATCCCAAGTTTAGCAAGGTTGCCCCAACACTCAAATTAGATTTGTTACCTTAGCTATGTTTTTCATACAGCTGTTGAGTCTGTAGCGAAAGCCACTTCGCCACTGTGGTTTGGAGGGGGCTGCTTGCCCGCCTCTTACCCTGTGACTACGGTCCCTGGTCGATTTGGCCCTTTATGCACGGTATTTGGGCATACTGTGGGTTATTGGGCTGCCCCAGGATTATGGACCCTCTCATCAGCCCATACGAAACTTAAACCCCATGGCGTTTGAACTGTGTTTGCGGCATCTAAACGCTGTTTGGATATGTTGAGCGCTCAGATCCAAGCCATCTGGGGATGGGTTGAATGTGGGGGTTCTGTTTAGTATAACAGGAGTTATGTATTTTTATGTCTTTTGGTGGTTGCTGGTAACATGTGCTTAATGGAGGCTGTGTTTGTCCCTGGATATAATTAAATCAGCTTCTCCATTGTCTCCAGGATAGAGGATTCTGGGGAACTAGTTTGAGCTTCTAAAAACCATGCTTCCAGAAGGTCAAATGCACATTTGTACTAACTTTTGAACCCCTGGTCCAATTCGTATGATTTTTGAGTATGTTGTTCCCCCGAATGGATTGATTGTGTATATGTATTTTTATGCGAATGTGATGTATATTTTGGGAGTTATGAATGTTGTGTAAAAACTGTATTTTCCCTACCTAGGATAATTGTATTTCCTGTGTGTACAGATAATTAGTTTACAGGTAGAGGGGAGGGCTATGTGTGGGATGTAACTATTGTGTGATTGGTTAATGTACGTTACTGTGTGTCCCTCTCCTTCATGGGAGCACCTAATAAAAAGGGCTGCAAGCTAGCAGCCAGAGAGTTCTATTTTTACCCTCAACTTGAGTCCTGTCTCTTATTGGGGGAATCTGCTACAAGGGATTGCTATGCTAGGCATATTCCCTTTCTATAATCACTGAGCTCTTGTAAGAGCTTGTTCCTGCTTCGTTCTGAAGGGAGATAGCTGCAGCCTGCGGTGCTTATGGTGTCTGGTGGAGTGCTTGGAGTCCTCTGGAAGCGCTAGGAGCATCTTTCAACGGAGGTACCCAGTCGGGGTGCCAGTGGATCCGTTACAGAGTCCTTAGAGCAGTCTTCAGAAGTGGCTGGGCTTCACATAGGACACAATAGTCAAAACATTGCCAGAATCAATGGAGGTCAGAAATCAGATACCAAGTTAGACAAAGCCAAGTCACGGGTATCAGAAACCAGAATAGTCTAATGGAGAGCAGGGTCAATAGCACAGGGAATCAGAAAAGTATATACACGCTATTGGGTCAAGAAGAAACCACAACAGAGCACAGTTCACAACTATTATTTATAGGTTAAGGGTGTTATTACAGTATCCAAAGCCCCAAAATGTGCTAAAAATTATGTTACTCTGTGTTACTGCATTATGGCATCGGTGCCTGTGCACCGAGTCATTAAAGAGTAATGGACACAGCCGACAGTGTCAGGGAAGCTGGAGGAGAGAGCAGAGACTTGCACTGTCAGTCTACCGGATTGGGATCACATGACCGGTGAACTAGCTAGGTTAGTGTACACAGCCTTACACTGACCGTGCAAAAAGAGTTACAAAGGAAGGTTTTGAGTGAGGAAAAGAAGAGTTCAATTCTGGCTTTACTGGCAGAGGTATATCGTGAGAATCCTTACAATTTCAAAGACCGTAAGAACAAGAACAAGGTCAAGCAGCAAACAACAAAGCTACAGATTGGTAGAGGGCTAAAATGACTCTCCACTGACCCAGATGTCCACCTCATTAGAATGTCACTCAACAACCGTAGTATGACCTCATGTGACCTACAAAAAAAAAGGAAATGGCAGCTGGTGTGAAGTGCAGTGCGAGGACGGTTCAATACGGCTATAAGAAGCAGGGTTGAAGTCATGCAAAGCTAGAAAAAAAGCGCTTCATGAATGAGAAGCAAAGAAGAGCCAGTCTTGGGTTTCAAAACACCGAAGAGGAATAGAAGAAGGTCATTTTCTCTCATTTGAATTGAATTGAGTCCAATTTTCAGCTTCCCAACACCTGGTCATCTAAAAGTTAGATGAAGTTAGATGAAGACCTGGATGGGACTACCATCTGAAGTATCTTGCACCCACTGTGACATTTGGTGGAGCAAGGCGAAATCGGGCAGATTCATCTTTGTGAGGAACGCATGAATCAAGCCACATACAAGGTTATCTTTGAGGAAAACTTGCTTAATTCTGCTCTGACAATGTTCCCTAACTCGGACATCAATCAAGGTGTAGATAGAGGACCACATATGATCCCAACCTTCTTGTGGCCAGTTGTCATTTTGTGCAATCAAATACTCCAGATGACAATATTTTTATTTCGAAGAAATGTTGTAAGTGGTTTATAGAATAAATAGAAAAATGTTATTTTACTCACATACCGATAAAAAGCAAAACAAGAGAAGCTGATCATTTTGCAGTGGCCTATGTAGTTTATATATATATATTCATTCATGCAGTATTTTAGTCATTGATGAGCATAAAGGACACGTGATAATTATACAAGATCAAATGAAAAGTGGAAGGGTAGCAAAATCCTTCTTTACCACTTTTAAAGAACACTCCAAGCACCATAACCACTGATGTTATATATTTACACAATGCCAGAACTTGTAGAAGCAATACAAGTGTTGTGCACCTACCAGAGGAAAAAGACTGGAAAGGAAATTAAAAGTGACGGTACGTATGGAAATGTCAAAAATAAAGGAGAAGAGGAGAAGAGGCTAAAGAAAAAAATCTCACTGCAGAATTATTAATCTATAAAGACATATTATCCCAGTTTATTTCCCTCAGCCATATTTGACCCAGTTCATATCTCCAGGCCTTATTCCACCAATTTATCTCCAGCCAAATCCCACCCAACACATCGCCCCCGCCACAGTTTTCAAAAGTACATCTCTCCAGTATGTCCACAAGCATCATATCTTGTTCAAATAAAACTAAACAATTATAAAAAGGTTTAATACATTGTAGATTATAGGTACAATAGAGAGGAATTCAAAAGACATAATGCAAAACACCACAAAGCATCTAAAATCAAATTGATGTTTTAATAAAATGAACACATTTAAGGCTCTGATGTTGCAATAAAACATAAATTTATAATAAAATCCACAGACATATTCACAAACATATTGAATAGTTATCTCCGATTTAATCTTTGGTGTTAGCAGTTAAATATAGGCACGCAACTGTTCTGATATCTGCATTACAGACATATTAGAAGTCCACTTGTTGAAGATGTTCAGTAGTCCCAGAGGTAAGCATCTTTGGCTTAGCTAGAAGAAGATGTCCCCATTGTCTCCTCTGGTCACTGCTTGCATAGCTTGATCAGGCATAATGGTCGGGTCAGTAAGAATGGACGTTGATGTGCTAAGATGACACAGTGAACTTGACACAGCTGAAGAGGAAGAGAAAACCAATGTTATAGATCTGTCCATCCATCCATCAACCAACCTTTTCTTCCGTTCCATCTATCCATTCTTGAAAACATCCATCCACCCATCCATTCAAATAGTACAACTACATTTCTTAGTATTTCTCAGTCCAATGACACCCATCTGATGTAGAGCACAGCACTTCAAATACTTGACTAATAAGCAACACACTTCAGTGTGTGATTTCAAGTATAATTTTGCATCCTTTCAATAATATACAGGTATTATTCTCCATACATACTTGGTCTCAGGGCCGGTAAGGAGCAGTGTTGGTCCAGCCATTCAAGGGAGGTATCTCTCAGGTCTCTGACACTGGCCGTGGAAACCATCCCATTAAATGACTCAAATAGAGGCCGTATAATCAGGCTGAACTGGGATCAGATAAGGAAAGAGATTCTACTTGTTCATATATTTTGATCGTAAAGTGATTAATCTACACAGCCTATGTTAACACCCCCCACCCCCGAAGAATAGTGAAACAACCTAAAGATTAATTTGACTTTATAGTCAAACAAATCATGCAATTTCAATTGTATCATCCAGGGCTAGGCTTTACATATTCTAAATCCTATCTATTTAAGGCGATCGTTCTTTAACCCCTTAAGGACCAAGTTTCTGGAATGAAAGGGAATCATGACATGTCACACATGTCATGTGTCCTTAAGGGGTTAAACATAAACATAGGAAATAAGTAAGATATTCCATGCCAGCTTGAGCATATGGAATATTATTGGTTCTTAAAAGATCATTGAAGCCTTGTTGCAAGTGAAGCATGTGAAATAAATTGGTATATTCAATTCATGGTCGGCCTCGGACGAGATAGTCAAGGTTATTCACAAAGTGAGAATTCAACATAAAATCAAAGTGAATTTAAAATTTAAGGCCAAAGTAGCCAAACTGGAAACATATCTGACAGTTTGGCTGTTTTACCTAGACTTTTGAATTCTCACTTTAGTAAATATTCCTGACGAGGTTACTCACTAAACTCCGGATTTTGTCTGTATGGACAAACTTCGTTGAAAATCACTGAATTCCAACCGCAAAGGCAATTCTTTTATTTATCAAAGCGAAATAATGTCAGAATTCAGTTGGACAGAGTGAATCTGCAGCAATCATCTGCATGCATTCGGCTAAATCGGTGCTTCTGCATCCGAATTCCATGCAAAGTATAGGATCCCAAATATTCACAAGGCACCGATTTTAAACTAAATAGGGACCCAATGCATCCCAGCAGGATGCACTTTCGGAAATTTTCATTTACTTGCTTTTATGTAAGTGAACAATAATTTTAAGTACTATTACTGCAAAAGACTATTACTATAATGGAGTTTTTAAACCTCCCTATTCTCCCACCCTTATGCAGCAGGTGGGGGCACATGAGCAAAATATTTCAAACTATCAACCTGTGAAATAACAGGGGATATGACAGATTGCTGGCCACAATTGAAGACTATTTTTAAGGATGTGGTTGGGGTCACAAGTAATAATATTCATGGCGGAGAAGCTACCTCCCCCCCCCAATCCAAAAACATGATGCAATAAAAAAATCACTAATCTTCTTCCCGCAAGGGCTTTTAGCAGACTGAGCTCTCATATCGGGGATAACCTTTCCATAGGGTTTCCCACGCTATGTCAGGTACTGCATCATTTGGGAAAATTTCTCATGCTATGCAATATGAATAAAATGACTAGTAAGTCACACTTCTCTTGAGACTTGGCTGCCAGAGGGCTCTGATTGGTTGACTTACTAGCCAACCAACCAGAGTACTCTTCAACCCCCCTTATATTAATATGGCTTTCTTATTGCGCCTCATAGTAAAGAGGGGCATAAGGATGGAAAGGAGGGACAGAGGGATTTGGGCCCAAAATGGAGACTGTTCCTACTAAATACCGAGACCTAGGAGATAGGAAAAGAGATAAATCTTGAGGAGGAACCTGCTGCTCTGATTCACTCACCTCATGAACACTAAAAATTGTATTTTTAAACATCAGAAGTGACTCTGTAACAAAACAACCTGTTGACATGTAAACAGTTTTGTCATGTAGACAGTATATCTAACAGAAAAAAAACTATATCAACATTTGTATCTAACCAACAAGTGCCTTATCATCAGACCCTATTTTATATGTTTTTACTGAAGAGGTCCACTGTTTCAGATTTGGTGTCAAAGAGATCACAATCACATTACTTGTTTAAAAAAAAAAAAAAAAAAAACGTATTCAAGGTTCCAAATCGAACATGATACCTCATGATTGAGAGGTAGAGAACAATTTCTAGGATAATCAGGTTTAAATCCACACAACAGAGCCCCATCTTTACATTACATCTTTTAGCCAGAAGGTGGCAGTACAAAAGTCATACAAAGGGCTCCTTTCTAGAGTTCTTCTGTAAAGCAGGTGAAAACACGTGCATATATTAAAGGGGAAAAGCCATCTTGAGCAATGCTTGACATACCAATAATAAGAAACTAGAATTTACAAATCCTGACATCCTGCCCACGTGCAAATTAACTGAAAATTCGGGAATGCACTTCAAAGTGTGCATGGTCTTAGCACAAATGCTGCTTCTAAATCATGAGGGCTAAAGATGGCTGCTACCACATACCAAGGGTAAACCAGGGGAGCACTGAAATGATTTTGTAACTTGTATTACCATGTGATTGCTGTATATCAAGCATGTCAAACTCAAAGTCTACCAAGGGCCAAACAAACAAGGTTTAAGTTTATGTGGGCCGCAAAACCCCTCTCCCCCATACATTTTCATAGAAATTTAGGTTTATTTTGATAAGTATAGTATAAAAAAAAAGCATCCCCCTCTACTAAACCACAGCACCCCCCATATACTAAATCCCAGTCCCCCCTCTACTAAATCCCAGCACCCCCCTCTAGCCAACAAGCAGACTCCACTCACATTGCTGCTGTCAGTATGCGACTCCGGAGCCCAGCCTCTGGTGTATCCCAAATGGTGCCGTCTGCACCCTGTGCCAAAGCGGATCATCCCGCTACTTCTTGACACCCTGTGAAGGTGGAGCATGTCGACGTCACATTGGAATGTGACCTGGCGTTGCTTGCCTCCGTGCACCTCCAGGTCCTCCACTGTCCAGCCACGGCCATTGCAACACTGACCGACAAACACACACACACTCACTGACTGACATACACACACACACTAACAGACACACACACTGACATACATACACACAAACAGACACACTCACTGACAGACACACACACTCAATGACATACAAAGACAGACACACACTCACTGACACAGACTCCTGACAGCAGACACACTCGCTCACAGAAACACACACTCACTCCCTCACTGACACATTCTTGCACACACTCACATTATTGGAATTATTCCTGGGGTCCAGTGGGTATCTTCTGCCTGGCGCGCAAGGGAGCAGTGAGGAGCAGGAACACTGAGCTCCCTTCGTTGCATCCACCTTCCCCTCCTTCCCGGCCAGGAGTATTATAGCAGAGTAGGCACTTGCAATGTGGGGAAAGCAGGTGCCTACTCTTCTTGGAACACTACGTATGTACTCGCGGCTCGCCGGGCCGCAAAGATGTCCATTGTGACATGCGAGTTTGACATGCTTGCTGCATATTATTTTGTCATTAGCATTACATGTAAAATAAAATGATATATGTAACATTTAATATCCAATAGCAGTAACAATGACAGTTTTCCTTTAAATGAAATTACAATGAAACATAGTTTTTGTGTGTGCATGTAATGCCCTGTAGAAGACTAGATGCAACATAAGTATTCCGCATCATCTTCTCTTTATACTGCAGACATATTTTGTACTTGATTGCCAACATATTATTTGACCTGGTTTAGCTTTCTCTAGATCTTACAATAATGTTGCATTTCCAAAAGTTTTAGGCAGACTTTTGCCTTGTGGACTCTGACACGGAAGTAGCTTATAGCTGCAGAAATGTTGGCATAACAATGTAGTTATTAGCATCTATGCCCGGGAAGACAGGGGTAAGGGAGTTCCTTTAAGGTGAACAATTTAATACTATCCAAGAGGTGATGTCCAATATTAAACTTTTCTAAGGAACATTCTATAAGATTTACTCACTAAAGTGAGAATTCAGAAAATGAATTTTAAATTTACAGGGACATTATAGGCACCAAAACAATTTTAGCTTAAAGGGACACTACAGGCGCAAGAACAACTTTATCTTAATGAAGCAGTTGTGGTATATAGATCATGCACCTGTAGTCTCACTGCTCAAATTTCTGCCATTTAGCAGTTAAATAACTTCTGTTTCTGTCCATGTAGCCCTAGCCACTCATCCCCTGGCTGTGATTCGCAGAGCCTGCATGAAAAAAAATGTTTAATTCTCAGTCAGCTATGCAAATTGAATTTTAATCACATAACAAGGCTCCTGCAAGTCTAGCAGGCAATTACAAATGCATGAGAGTAGAAATTCTTTATTAAATATAATTTGCAATAAAGGAAGTGTAAACATTAGATCTTACCTTACAGGAAGTGTTTAGGAAGGCTGTGCAAGTCACATCAAGGGAGGTGTAACTAGGGCTGTATAAACAAATTAATTAAACTCATAAATGGCAGATAATTGAGCAGTGAAACTGCAGGGGCATGATCTATACAACAAAACTGCTTAATTAAGCAAAAGTTGCTCTGGTGACCATAGTGTCCATTTAATGAAACAGTTTTTGTGTAAATATCATGCATCAGGTGCCACTACTCAATTCTCTGCCATTTACGAATTCACATTATTTATACAGCCCTAGCCACACCTCCCTGCATGTTTAAGCCAAAGTTGTTTTGATGCCTATAATAACTCTTTAAGGCCATAGTAACCAAGCTGATTTAGAGAATGCTTCCAGATCTGCAGTTTTCTTTTACCTTGAATGTGAACTTCACTTTGAATTCTCACTTCAGTGAATAACACTATATGTTTTAAATACACTGGATGGGAAAATAGATGCTGCAAATACGAGAACCTATTTTTACACCATGTTTTATCCTAAAGCCAATATGTGCTATGTTTTATAGTGAGGAAGGCAGACATGCCAGATGTCACCACTGACAGTATGAAGGATACAAGCCAGAACTTCCAGTTCTGCAAAGTTCGTGTCTTGACGTAGGCCTGGAACATTTGACGCATATGTTGGAAGCGTTGGTGTGTGACAGGGACTCCGGAGGCTGGGAGCTGCTGCTGGCATAGGCTGAATGAGAGATTGTAATATACGGTCATGTAGCCGAAAATAATTCACATACTAGGATACAAGTCCTTTAAATTGGTGTTGTTAGGCAGCTCTAATCATATAAGAACATGTGGGTAACAAATGAACCAGTGAGAATACGTTCACCAACTAATTCATCCAAAGTTCATCTCCCCTTGATGTTAGTGGTGCATAGGTAGGCTATAAGGAGACACGCATGTGGTCCTCATGGCACTGGTGCTTGTTCGTATTTTTCCGTTGGCATAATGCCACATGTATATAATGTACTAATGATTCTTACGTGGAACACTGGCATTACTTACTTGATGCTGTCACTGAGCTCCTGTATCTGGCAGCGCAAGTGTTGGGCTTCTTCCAGCATCTGAGCCCTTTCTTGTTGCAGCTTACATATATATTCTGCTGTCTTACGCAGGGTGGTTGCTTTGCTAAGCTGTGGAGACAATGTTAGCATCTTTCATTAGAGTCTTGCTCCTTCCCATCTGTACGCTCAACAGATTTTTCTTGTTATAATAGTTATATTCCTAAGACTGTCTGGCCCCTACCTTTATTTACTCACCTGATTCCAGTGCTGATCTCCCTTGGTGCTGGGTCATCTCTCCGCCACCTCCAATGTCATCCAATAGTGAAGACCTAATGTGCGTGCACAGCGAGCTCCACGCGCGCATTAGGCCTTCCTCATAGGAAAGAATTGAGTCAATGCTTTTCTATGGGGATTCCACTTATGCTGGATGTCCTCATGCAGAGCGTGAGGACGTCCAGCATTATTTAAGGGACTCAGAGTCCACTAGAATCCAGAAAGTGCCTCTGGTGGACAGCCACTAGAGGCAGTCTTATTACTGAAATAGAAATAAAGTGTGGGCCGAGTTAGAAAGGGAGGGCTTGCAAAGGCAGCAGACAAGAGATCTATAGCTCACTTAGGGTGATGGAACTACATTGTAAATTGATAGTAGCTACTAGCAGTATACACACAGCCTAGTTCTCAATTCAACCTGTGCAGCTCTTGACAAAGTGTTGCAGTTTGTGGCTTGACTCTTTCTACTTTCTACTGAGAGAACTCAGCTTATGCCGTGTGCGCGGGGTCCAAGGGTGCAGCTGCCACATGCAAAACCCAGACAAAACGAACACAGGCAAAACTGAACGTTTGCTTCAGGCTGCCTGATCAACAGCTTTACAAAATCACTGCAGTACTAAGCCACTGTCAGATCTTGGTTTAGGCACAGTATTCTCTGTGCACTATCAACTTTGCAGTTTTGCAAAGTTGTGATGGTGCTTCAAGTGCACTTTTAAAACTGTGGTTTTCTTTCTATGTTCTCAAGTTTTTAGTAGTTTTACAGTACCTTGTTGTTGTGCTGTCCATGAAGAGTTGTAACTAGACTCTGGAGGGTATCAAAACCCAGCTTAATATTACACCGTCTCTTCTGCTCAGCAGAGATGTGTGTGATACGCCTGCTCTCCACCTGAGGAAAATAACAAGAAAAAGAATAGTACGCGCAACAAGTGTTTATATTACCTAGAAGATGCCAGTTACTTCCTTTCTTAAAGGGACACTATAGGCACCCAGACCATGTCATTTTATTGAAGTGGTCTGAGTACAGTGTGCCTGTCCCCTTAACCCTGCAGCTGAAAACATTGTAGTTTTTGAGAAATTGCAATGTTTTCAATGTTTTGCAAGGTTAAGACTGCCTCTAGTGGCTTTGCATGAGGACATCCAGCACCTTAAAAAGCCGCGAGCGGTACTCACCGTGCATGACGTCGGAGCAGGTGGAGCCAGTGCCAAGGGAGCTTGCTACTGGAATCGCGTAAGTGTTTTAAGGGTTTTTAAACCTTTCACTGCCGTAAGTGGGCAGGAAGGACACGGGGGCAGAGGGACACTATAGTGTTAGGAATCCACCTTTGCAGTGTTCTTTTTGATTTACACTTTAAGTTACACTTTAAACGCCAAGATCACTAAAGCTTGATGCAGAGGTCTTGGTGCCTAGATGCCGTGAATTTTTTTTTTGGACCTTACAAACACAATTGTTAAATACAGGGGACAAAAAAAATCATAATATTACTCCTGGGATGTAAAGCATATTCACTGTGTTGCAACTTACTTTCTTGCTCTCATTTCTGCCCCAAGAGTTCGGAGTCTGTGCACAGGATACACTGAGTGAGTCATTTTGATCACTGCCTGCCAAAACAAAACAAAAATCTAATTCATAGCATTCACTTTAGTCATTGTGAAAGTGAAAATAATGCTTGGGAGAAAACTTTAAATTGTTTGGTGAATGCCGTCAGTTAGTACTCACCACAGACTGAAGTTGGTGAAAGTCTCTCTGTTTTGGGAGGAACAAGAGGGGGACAGGAGAACGATGAGGACGTGGGAACTGAAGAGCTGCTTCGAGCAGAAAATACTGGGCTTAGGAATATCGGAGGAGAATTAGCAGAAGACGGAAAACGAAGTGTACTTTGAGGGGTGGGCAGCATGAGAGTTGGCACAGAAGGGGCAAGATTTGGAAAGGAGAGAGAGTCCGACCGTCCACCTGTCTGGGGAGAAATAAAGACACTGTAAATCACACACAAAGTTTAATGCAGCAAATTATCTGACGTTTATCTATGTGTTTGGCATGCAGACATAGCTCTAAAACCTTATCAGAAAGTGAAATTTTGTTTGCTGTTACTGTGCTTATATCTTAGACTTTCCATAAATATAGTCAGAGTTATTCACAAAAGTGAGAATTTAAGGTGAATTTAAAGTGAATTTCAAATTTAGGGTTCGAAATAGCCAAACTGGAAAATCCTCTACGTTAGCAGTGCTTTCAGCTCCTACTTGGCATTTTTTACGTAATGATTTGCTATTTTGAACGTTTGTAAACATTTTTAATGCCAGCATTTCTACCTTACAGACAGGGTTCAACTTCTCTCTATAGCATAAATACTGCTCAGCCCACAAAGGGGCTTACAAATCGAATGCCAAAAAATGTACATAGAAATAGTAATCTTCCCACACTTTTCTAAGCTATGCCCTGCAGTAAGCTCTCAGCCAATGAGCTAAACTACCAGACTTAGCATCCAGCTCTTACTGAGCAGTAGAGGAGGCGGAACACAGGTGAGAGTCAAACTGTTTGAAAACTGCAATGGAAGGGTTATGGAACGTGGAGTGTTCATGTAAACTGCAGCAATTTTTTTCCTAGTTTGTTGCAAAAATGGAAGAGACTCAGACTTAGTTTTGGATCAACAGCAAAAACACGTGAGAAAGGCTGAACTTGAAGGGAGCAAGTCTCTTTTCAGCTATGTAACTCTTTTAAACGAATAACAGTTCAGATTGGGTAAATAACAGAAGTACACAGAAGTGGCATTTCTGGACTGATCCAGATTACATTTTTGGCATTTATTCATTAAACAGTTGAGAACTAACTTGCGATACTTGAAGCATGGTTGCAAAAAATAAAAAATATAGTGAATTCCTTCAGATTTGTTTTTATCACGTAAGACTCAGCATTTAATATATCTTGACATCCATGTACCCTGACTGATTTATTGGAAAGTGCAATTTTATTCATCATGGTGCGTTACTACAACAAACGATAATATGAAATTTAGTATTCTTGTAGACTACGCACTCTACATCACAACTACCAGACAATTAATACTCTAGTTTAGTTAGTATAAACATGTCTAAACAGTGAATGCATATTATTCCATACAGGTTATTGTTACTATACTTAAAATGATTATCACAACATTGCTAGCATAAACAAATCTGTCATTACCGTTGTGTTATGCCCACTTCCTCGCCGGGATGGTGGCTGAGAAGAGGAATCTGGCTTAGCTGTGGAGTAAAATACAGTGATTGGAGAGTCTGAATACCAAAACAGTTATATTAAATAAATCCCTGTTCCATCAAACATGATCCAAACCTCAGAAATGCACACAATACTTAATACAACCAGTCAACAATGGTTATGTTGCCAGGGTTCTTTTGGTTGCCCCCCATTGTGAGAAGGCAAAGTGTTTTCGCATTGCAGGGCCTTAGCTCATTGGCTGAACGCTAGCATCTTATTTGCTCTCAGCCGATGAGCTACGATTTACACTGCACGCTGAGGAATGCTGAGGAACGCTGAGGAATTTCCATGTCTCCAGCCATTTTGGTGAAGGTGGGAAGAAGCGCCTGACAGATCTCAGATAAGAAGTCAAACCATTTGAAAATGCAATGGGGGTTTATACATTTAAAACAGGGAATATGCTCAAAAATCGAAGTGTTAATAAATACAGTGGGAAAAGTATATAAGGATCCCATGGTAAATACCTTAGAACTTTCTTTAGTGTTGTACTTTTATTAAAGCACTCCTCTCTCTCTCCCTGAATATCTTTTGTTATTTAAAGCTGCGTGCTACATTGCGGGACATTTATCAAGGTTAACAAATACTGGAGCAAAATGCTTAATGTGTGTAGATATTATATTATATCACATGGTGATTGTTGCTTAATTAGCACTTTTCCTACAGAAAATAACTTATTTTGCGTTGATAAACCTGTACATCATTTTCTGGAGATATAGAATATTCACTAAAGAAACAGTAAATTGTGCTGAACTGAAAATAAAATCTGTAAAATCTAGTCAAGTTAGAAATATACCGAAGTTGCGCAATTTTCCCAACAACATACAAGGCTATTCACGTACATGGGAAATCTCTAGAATTCAAAGTGAATTTCAAATGTAAGGCGAAAATAGCTGAAATGGGGAAAAAATCCCCAAGTCAGCTATGCTTCCAGTTCAACTATTATATTACATTACTATAACTATAATAAAACCATATTTAGCTAAAACTGAAATTTGCCGTCTAATAAGTGAAACTGATAAAGTTGAGTTAGCAGTTCTTTTACTACAGAGATTACTTCATATTGAAACACTGTTTTAAGAATACATGATGTAATTATTGTTACCTGCAATATGTGGCTGATTAACATTTAGGTTCAAGGTTGTGGTGACTTCAGGTTCAGACCTTTTGGACTTGTGGCTTGTCACTCGTGCTTTGGGCACTGGGAATATGTGGGAGGAATCGTCATGTGACAAAGTCTCTGGATACACAGGGTAAATGTCTCTATGAACAGGGACTGCTGTAGTCTGGTTTAGAATGCTGGTATCAGTAGCCCCACTACTATAAGAACTGCTATAAGAATGTTTGGAACCAGGCACAGATGGAAACAGCAAGTCCTGATCTTGCACTGAAAGTGTTTGGGAAATACATTGTAGAGTTAACTGGGATCCAGAGGTGAAAGAGTCAGTGGAGAAGTTGTTGGGTGTGGGGTAATGGGGTATTGTCTTGCCTGGAGAAGCATTGCAGGGTGAAGCACAAGGCACTGTAGTGCTGTCAAAGTCAGAAGACAGAGGTGAAGTAGAAAAACATGTATCCGTCCGGGAACCATAAGAACTGTGGATCTGGAGACAAGAAAAGAGAATAATAACTACAATTTGAGCAACTCATGATGGAAGATATATAAATTAAAGGGCTATTGTAGATTAAAGTGTATAATGAATAAAGAATGAGGAACAAAGTTATAAAAATATACGCAGGTATAAAAAATAAATAAATTCAAAGAAAGAAAGAGAAGTGGTAGACGGAACAGAACAAGCAGGCTTCTAGAAAGTGGAAGAGCTTAAAAAGTTGACTAATAAAGAAAGAAGGAAAAAAAAAAACAAGGAAAAATTAGACAACAGAGGAAATGGACCTTTTAGTAACATACACCAAAAATAACAGAGCAAAAAAATTAAGTAAAATAATGAAAGGGAAAATTAAGGAAAAACACCTGTGGAATCCGATGTCCAGCAACGGCTGAGTGGGGTTGGGTGTTGGAACCCTCACTGTAGTTGGAGATACAATTATGTTCTTGAAAACACAGAGGGACCTGCTGAGAGACCATAGGTCGAGGACCACCAAAGAAATCTGACAAAGACATAAAAAAAGAGATTAAAAATCCACATTCTGATACAGATAATTCAATGTAAAATCCCTAGGGAACATGTGACATTCAATATTGCACAAAGGGTATCAGCATCATCAAAGTAGCTTCTGTTCTGGGGATTTTTCATGCACAGAAAACTCATAGAAGAACACATTAGGGATTCAGTCACACTATAAATGCTACAAAAAAACAAAACTTACTTTATGTCAATACATTGCCTTGAGTTTTAAAAGTATATTTCAAAAAAGTTTTCACACCTGCCCTCCACTCCTCTTGCTAGCTCTGATCAACAAGTAAAAGTTCTTAATGAATTATCCACAATTCTCAGCCATCCTGTGTCCAACCACGTACTCCCCGAGGTTGAACAAATATACATCAACATTTATACAGTTCGAAAGCTACCAGTAGCAATCCCAAACTCTTCAATAAGTGAACTGACTGCATTTTGGTGCGATGTTGAGAGGTAGTTATGATACAGCAAACACAGATCTTGGAGGGTGTAACAAATGGAAGAGCAGACTATTAAGAGATGGATTGATAGGCACTTTACATCTACTGTGGCTTCTGTGGTTACACGCGACTTGCAAGTAACCAAACATTTTGTGATCAGTTGAACAAAATACTACACGTGTAGAAGACACAGACAAGCCTCTACCATAACATTAATTAATACAGTTTGAATAACTTCAGAGTTGATTTTAGGACTCTAAAAGGGACTATAAAGGATGATTATGTTCTACCACGGCGATGGATGTTTTGTCTGCTGGTTTTAAACATTGTATTTTTTTTTATTATTATATTACTATTATAGTTTATTAATATATGTCATAAGAAGCTATACATTACCATAAAGGAACTTTCCATTGTCTATAATATATAGTTGATATGCAATTAAAAGTTTGTTGTTTTTTTTTTTTGGTTGTTTGTGGTTGTGGAGGGAGAGTAGGTGGGGAGGGGGGGGGGGGAGTATACAAAATCTTCAATAGAATTACTTGTTATGTGTGGGTGTCATTTACTTCTAGTTTCTAGAGAATTTCTGCAATTTTGTACAACCCTTTTCACATTTGGACTTGTTACTTCTAATCGTGGTGCAAGTAGTACAAAAATAGTTTTGCATACGAATTATCATTTTGAATCATGTATTATTCCATTGTGGTACATCTCTTCCAGGTTGCAGGAACTGACATCTAGTAAAATCCAATGAGTATTTACCCGTTAATGTTTTATAACATGCAGATATGATTGTGAACCAATGTTTCCGGTATGAGGCCTTTGTCAAGGGTCCCTTGACACAGGCCTCATAGCCGAAAGTTGGGAGCTTGTTTATGTCCACTTGTCAGGTAATATTGTACAGCAATTTTTTTTAATTTTTTTTTATTCTTCATTTTTATTGTGCATGGGATTACCACAGTGCCTCTATAGCCAACAACGGCTTCCACAAGCGCAGTAGTATTTGAACATAGATAGGTTATGCGTTAAACTTGCAAATTTTTACATTTAGTAGTTTATATAGTTGGATTGTGGTAAAAAATCACCGGTTGGAGATTTGCAATTTGTTTATAGCTCATATATGTTAGTCAGGTACGTCTAGGTTGAGTAGGTGTATAATATTGGTTAGTCTGTGAAGGTCTAGGCAGATGCTGAGGCGGTTTAAGCCGTTTATCGGCTTACGCTTGGTTGGTGGAGGATGAGGGACCCCTGTAGAAGTGCAGCACAGTAGTTCCATGGGTAGCATGGGTCGTTCCTTGGGGGTGTGGAGACGTTGTGCGTGTGGATTCGCTATGTGTAGGGCGTTACCACTGACTAAACAGGCTCCATACGCAGCCGATTGTCAGGGAGGGTGATAGCAGTGTAGCTTATTGTGTGACAGGTGGGTTGGTAAGTCCCGTACCTGTTGGCCAGCACAGACCCTACTGTGTATGGAGGAGGGGGGAGTGTTTGGGTTTGGGTCCCCCTAAGTGGTTCGCCCTTATCTGAGAGGGATGTTAAGGGGGGTTTTGGGGGTGGGTGCCATCTCAGTTCTTTATATTTTTGCCCAATTTTGGGGTGTTTGTAGTTAGCTGTAGTGCACCTTAAAGGCATATACATGAAATGAAATTGTTAAAAGTTAAAGTACAGCAATTTATTACTTTTTTCAAGATTTGTATTTCTGTATATGTTGAATTAAGACTTTTTTTGTATTATGTACCTTGATTTATCTCTGCATATCTAGCAGATTTAGCTTGGTATATGTGCCAGTATTATAGGCATACATAGATGGATTTGTATTTATCCTTCTGATTGTATGTAAATAAAATTTGGTTGTGTGGGTATTTCTTTAATCATATGATTGCTTATGCACCACTAGAAGATGTGGTCCTTTGCACCCTGTACTCTGTTTGCAAGCTGTACATTTGTTGGTTACCCCTACTAACCTTATCTTTAAAGCCCACAATCATATGCCAGGGAGGGCAGACATCACCAAAAAATCCTGGTAGAGATCAAATATGACCCAGGAAATCTGTGAGGGGTCTGATATGTCATTGGAAGACTGTGATAAACAATATAACACCATGGTCAATAAGCCATAAACACCTTATGGATGAATTACAGGCTGTAGGACATTAGGGCTCATGTCATAGATTGTAGGATTTTGGTTCTGTCGACATTATCTTTTTCACATACTACTGATAATTCCTCTATCTGTATTATGTATACATTTTGGTCTCTACGTCAGCACCATTATCTGTGAAATGCACGTTTTGTGTGTGCCCCCAATTCCCCTTCTTGTCTTTACGACATTATCTTTTTTGTCAGTGACTTGTAGTTTATATCCCTATTGTAAAACTATAAAGTATATACTGGCCGTATATAAACATTTTAGGGATTTAGCAGTTTGGCAGTTGTACCCCAGTGGAGATCTTGACAATACCTGCATTGGTTTGCAATCTCTTAATATCAGTGCAATCAGAAAACAAAACACAAGTCTTGTTGCAGACATTATCACAATGCCCTGTTAGGAAAAATGTCACGGCCAAAGGTTACCTTTGAAGTGAACCAGCCAGCTGACATTCTTGTATTAACAGAACAGGCTGGGGTTTTGAACTTGCCCTTGTTTTGTTGCAGTCAAATGAAAGGCAACAAGAGTGCAAAGAAACACTGTCGTGAAAGACAAGGAGTGTGCGTTTAGCGTTTCCTGGAATGTGAAAAACGAAATAAAAACAGATCATGAGTCGCTAATTTGCCTGGTTCACTTTTGTTTCCTATGCACTGATGCTTTTTTTTGCATTGTTGGTAAATAGTTTTCTGATGTAAGAATAGTAGCCTTATTGAGCAATCGGAAACTTCCTGCCCAATGTGCTTGTGTTTACGGTCTGCCAGTGCAGGGGAGGCAGGGGAGACAGACTCGTGGCAAAAAGGAACCTTGCGAAACCGCACGCAATAAGAAATAAGCGACTGTCACAACTGTGGGTTAACTACTTCATTACCAGACATGACCAGGAGCATAAATCCTATAGAAACATAGAATGTGACGGCAGATTAGAACCATCTGGCCCCTCGAGTCTGCCCAGTTTTTATAATACTATCTATACGAACACATTTAATAGACGAAGATATGTTTTACAGACAGAGAGTACCCTTCATGCACAAACCTCACAACAGTTCTGTTCTAGCCGATCACACGGCTTCATTAATTTGCCATTGGAGTAAATGGACCCATTGTCCCATGCCTAGCCCATAATAAAATGACACGTGTTGGCAAGTTTTGAAGTGCACGCTGATACACTAACCATGTCTAACATTGTCATGGTTATTCATTAAACCTGGAATTATTGAAGATTCACCAGGAAATTTCACATTTTAAGACCAAAAATAGCTGAACTGGAAACACATGCTGACTTGGAGAATTGCTCCTTTTCTGCTATCATGACTTCAGATTTCCAGGTCCTTTGTGAATTCCCAGCACTTCATGATTAGGTGAATAGTTCACGCAGTGTTGTTAACTAAAATATAAACTATTGGGAATTCGTGGTAAATAGAAAAGTAAAAAAAAAAGTTGGCTTTCTTTTCAGCTCCGATATTTAGGCCTAAAAGTGACTAACTCTGACAGCAGTGAGTGATGTGTGTGATTGGATCATAAAGCTCCACAGCAATGTAACTTGCAGTATTTTATAGGGTGTACGATTGTATCAAAGAGCTCAGAGCATATAAATCTCACTGTACAGTGAGTATGAATGTACTGCTGAAATAAAAGCCAGAACTCACTGTAATGGTATGCCACAGATTTAAAGGACCCCTTCACACCCACAAAGCACTCCAGCTTGCTGAAGTTGGTAAGTAGTATCCAATTCCCAAGGCACTTTAATAGCTGAAAGATTTTTATGAGAAATCTGCACTTTTAGGATTAAAAAAATGAAACACTCTGGGGGCGGGGGCTGACCACAGAGCCGACCGGTCGACAACTGAAAGATCTCCTGCAAGAATCCGCACATGAACCCACTTTTCCCGGCACAAACGGAGACCAACTGGGCTGATTAAGCCAGCAAACGAAGAGGAACACTAAGAGGAGCACAATGATAACGCTCAGGCAGCGAAACGAGCATTTTAAGCCGGACCGGCGGCAGAGGCCTACTCGACTGGAGGGAATAGGAGAGGCGGCCGCTCTCCCCCCTCCGCAATCGGGGGCCACGATGCGGGGAGATCCCTGTCTCCCCCCCCCCCCCGGACCGGCAGGGGTCATCCTGGTCCACCAACCTAAGGCAAGCATTCACCTCTGGGACGCAACCTTGAACCACGCTGCCCAGATGGCCCCACGAGGCATGGCCAAGATGGCCGACGGCGGAGCTATTAACCTGCAACAGCAGACAGATGAGGCCTGGGCAGAGGCTTTCAAGGCTAAATGGGAAGAAGTCTGCCTACGCTTCTGGTGCCGAATTGGGGCCAAGCACCCACACCCCACACAGGAATCAGCCTCACAGACAAAGAGTCCCTGTGCACCCCTTCACAAGCACCAGGATCACTCTAACGAAGCGCTGCAACCAAAAAAGCGGCCACTGGGCACGAAGACCCGGCGGACGAAGCGCAGATCGGGCATTGCCCGCCTGCAGCTACCGCACAAAGGCCAGGCAAAGACACCCAAGGCACCCGCGGGAAATGCCCACAAACCATCAGCCACTGGGCATGGTCCTGACAGCCCGCAACCAGCAAGGTATCGCTACCAGAAAAGAAGCCCACAGACAACATACACCCACCACACAGCCAGCTCAGCTGGAACAAACCCAAAGGGCAGAGACACTCAGCCACCAGATACACATCTAGCCAACACCTGCCCCTCGCCACAGTCAGGACCGGGGATGCCACAGCAGACCAGAGCCGACACACACGCGGCAGACTACCAGCAGCAGAAGCCTCAACAGGCGCTAGGGGGCATGGGCACTCCTACCGAACTCAAGTGGCTCCAACCGAGAACCGGAGTTGGGTGAACCCCAGAGACGGGGGTCCCAGAGACTTCACGCATTCACCACTGAAGACACGGTACTGACTCACGATGAGACTTTTCTAAGACACCGACCTATTACTTGCCTTATAGCCTAGTTTAATTTAGCATGTGTAACCGTTAACTTACATAGATCTTTAGATGCCTATTGTTGGCAGCGACGGCTAATAGTACTACCTAACGTTGGCAGCGACTGATAATACTATTGAAATGCTATCTTCCTGTATTCTATCTTGATTCTTGCATCATTGTCTCCCAACTACGTACACAGTGAACTAGCCTTCATGTCATAATACATAAAATGTGCATTATGTTCTCAAAGATGTATAGGCTCCATGACAGACCTATGTTATAGCAACCGAGCTACTTACCGACGCTAGCCTATTATACTTAATGTTGAAATAATCTCAATCTATAAAATGCCTAAATAGCATGATTTAAGCTTGTTCATAAATATAAAAATAGTGCATTGTATTACCATACCCTAATGCTCTCCATGTTATGTACTTTTTGTTTTGAAATATGCATGTGGATTGCCTTTGGGGTACCACGTGCCTGTATGTTACCCTCATATGCACTGCAAAAATAAAGAATTTAAAAAAAAAAATGAAACACTCACTTGGGAGATTTGTTTCTGTCTCTCGGGGGAGCTAATGGAAGTGGCAGGTGTGCACTACTTGAATGCACCTGCCTCCCCCCAACATACCTCCTTCTAAGACCACAGATCAGAATGCTGTGAAATGCGTGCATGCAGGAGGGAGAGCTTCTCAATGAGACGCCTTTGATAGACTATTTCCCAGAGAAGAGATTGTTAGTTTCTTCTAGGGAAAAGAGGTGGGCTTGCGAAGACTGCTAAGAGGTACCTCCAATGAATACATAAATTAAAATGCATGCTGTATTCATTGGAGTTATATCTACTAAATAGTGATTTCTCATTTTTGACCATTTCTGCAGTGTGTCCCTTTAAAAACACAAAATTCACAGGGGTATTTATTGGGGTCCTGTCTGGCTGTCCTGATTTTGCTCCCTGGTGTCCCGCAATCCAGGAAACATACTTGGGAAGCACAGCAACATCATTAGATGTGCTCATGCAGTGAATTGGTGCTAGGTGTTTGTGGCTGTCCAATCACAGACTTCCCAATGCAGCTCAATGAGAAGTCTTTGCAAGGCAGGTGCTCTGAACAATTGTGCAATTCAGCTATCCACTGAGCTAACCAAACCAGGAAGTCACAGGACCTGCTGTCTGCTTGAAAGCCAGGGGGTGTAACCAGGTGAATTTATAAAAGTGTAGCATTTCCAATAAAATATGCACTTTTTGTAAAAAAAAAAAAAAAAAAAAAAAAAAAAAAAGAGGACACACTCTTCACACATAAAGCTTTTAAGCATATAAAAGTGCAGTAGGATTCTAGAGTGTCCATTTAATCCTCTGGTTCATGCAATCACTGCACACAGCCTGGTTCACAAAATTGTGAATTGGGCAATGTATAAACTAATAGCAGCCAAAGTATGGTGGTTATTAGCTTACTGAACAGTTTCACTCATTACAGGGAGTGCAGAATTATTAGGCAAGTTGTATTTTTGAGGATTAATTTTATTATTGAACAACAACCATGTTCTCAATGAACCCAAAAAACTCATTAATATCAAAGCTGAATATTTTTGGAAGTAATTTTTAGTTTGTTTTTAGTTTTAGCTATTTTAGGGGGATATCTGTGTGTGCAGGTGACTATTACTGTGCATAATTATTAGGCAACTTAACAAAAAACAAATATATACCCATTTCAATTATTTATTTTTACCAGTGAAACCAATATAACATCTCAACATTCACAAATATACATTTCTGACATTCAAAAACAAATCAGTGACCAATATAGCCACCTTTCTTTGCAAGGACACTCAAAAGCCTGCCATCCATGGAGTCTGTCAGTGTTTTGATCTGTTCACCATCAACATTGCGTGCAGCAGCAACCACAGCCTCCCAGACACTGTTCAGAGAGGTGTACTGTTTTCCCTCCTTGTAAATCTCACATTTGATGATGGACCACAGGTTCTCAATGGGGTTCAGATCAGGTGAACAAGGAGGCCATGTCATTAGATTTTCTTTTATACCCTTTCTTGCCAGCCACGCTGTGGAGTACTTGGACGCGTGTGATGGAGCATTGTCCTGCATGAAAATCATGTTTTTCTTGAAAGATGCAGACTTCTTCCTGTACCACTGCTTGAAGAAGGTGTCTTCCAGAAACTGGCAGTAGGACTGGGAGTTGAGCTTGACTCCATCCTCAACCCGAAAAGGCCCCACAAGCTCATCTTTGATGATACCAGCCCAAACCAGTACTCCACCTCCACCTTGCTGGCGTCTGAGTCGGACTGGAGCTCTCTGCCCTTTACCAATCCAGCCACGGGCCCATCCATCTGGCCCATCAAGACTCACTCTCATTTCATCAGTCCATAAAACCTTAGAAAAATCAGTCTTGAGATATTTCTTGGCCCAGTCTTGACTTTCAGCTTGTGTGTCTTGATCAGTGGTGGTCGTCTTTCAGCCTTTCTTACCTTGGCCATGTCTCTGAGTATTGCACACCTTGTGCTTTTGGGCACTCCAGTGATGTTGCAGCTCTGAAATATGGCCAAACTGGTGGCAAGTGGCATCTGCACGCTTGACTTTTTTCAGTTCATGGGCAGTTATTTTGCGCCTTGGTTTTTCCACACGCTTCTTGCGACCCTGTTGACTATTTTGAATGAAACGCTTGATTGTTCGATGATCACGCTTCAGAAGCTTTGCAATTTTAAGAGTGCTGCATCCCTCTGCAAGATATCTCACTATTTTTTACTTTTCTGAGCCTGTCAAGTCCTTCTTTTGACCCATTTTGCCAAAGGAAAGGAAGTTGCCTAATAATTATGCACACCTGATATAGGGTGTTGATGTCATTAGACCACACCCCTTCTCATTACAGAGATGCACATCACCTAATATGCTTAATTGGTAGTAGGCTTTCGAGCCTATACAGCTTGGAGTAAGACAACATGCATAAAGAGGATGATGTGGTCAAAATACTAATTTGCCTAATAATTCTGCACTCCCTGTATGTCCCATTGTACAGCGCTACGGAATTTGCTGGCACTATATAAATAATAAAATAATAATAATTATGTGTCCAAAAGAACTATGGCTATTGCATAAACTACGTACTCCAAAACCTCCTGCTGACATTAGTTTATTATGGGATAAAAATCAAACCCCACAAAGAAGAATGGGGCTGATCAGTGGAGCCCCTTGCTGGTCAAGGAGAAGTCATCAAACTGCTAACGCTTGCTCTGGAAGTGTAACATTTTTTGGATTGTTATGGTAATTTTCTAACAACTTTAAATGTATTAAAAATTGGGGTAAATTCTTGTCTAGTGTGTCCCTTTGTATTTGGGCACAAGAAACCAGATAAGAATATATAAGTTAAAGCATTGCCGTGACTATTAGGAAAGAACCAAGGGTTACGAATGGGTTACTTTGTGGTCAACCCAGGTCCCTCGAGATAATCAGGGAGGATGTGGGTTAGCAACAGGCCAAGGAGGAGCAACTTCCGAAACAGAATGGACCACACCGCCCACAGGATTCTAAGTTCAATGTTACACGGCAGAATAATGTTAGAAAGCAGCAAACTCATTCAAAAAATAACAGAAGACACAGAGACACACCTGTTTCAGAATAAGATGGACATTTAAAGGGCACAAACAATACAACAATTACATTTTAAACAGTTTAATAACAGCATTTTGCTGTGCAAATGTACATATTACTGGGAATTTTTTCCATTAGTAATATACCGTGTCTCTATTATATCTTTCGTATGTTCATCTTTTTAAAAATGTTTGTATTAAACTAAAAACGCATAAATAACAATTGTCAAATAAATGTGCAAATGTACATTGGTCTCATTTTTGTGTCATCTAGAATTTAGCTGGGTTTGTGAGGGTCCCATGAACTTGACAGTTTCACAAAACCACATGTCCCATCATTACAATAGCTACTAGGGATGTGCATGGGCAAACAATTTGGTTTGATTTGGCACTTCCGAAATTTGGCAATTCAGACATTCGGAAGCATCCAAATGTCCGCATTGCCGAAATTCGGCCAAATTTTAATTCGGACTGAAACGAATTGAACATGTCTCATAGCTAAACCTTCTGAAAGTCAGCAGACAATGCAATGAATAAAATGCATAACTTATTGTTGCCCTTCGACTGCTATGCAGTCCGGGCAGATGCCGTGGAGTCACTTTACAATCTTGTTACCTCTGCTACACTTGCGATTCCTTTGGTGCTTAAATCCCAACACCAATATCATTCAAGTAGAACTCTACTCAGCAACAAGTAAGGATTTGGCCATGTGACATGCCATTCCACCACGCTATTTTTATAATGATTATTTTGGTGGTTGCTACTCTCCCTGTAAACCTTTTATTGCAATTTTTTATTTATTTATTGATGAATCACTCTCTTCCACATCTCTCTAATAGCAAAGATGACCGACTGTTTCTCTTTTTTACATTATAAATGTAAACTCTTTCTCTAGTAGTGTATGTTGTCACTGTCCATGAAAACATTTACACATTAGGTATCCTATGCAGTCAAAATGTTTTAAATAGTTTTTTTAACAAATGTAATATGAAGAAAGAGACAGGATTAGACTTGCAGGCCTGAATTGTCACAAAGAGCGAGCAGTCACGCAGGACAGAAAACATAAACATAGTGCAAACAAAATAACTGTGAAACAGTGGAAAAGACAAGCAGTACACAGGCAATATTCAGAAGTTATGTTTCAAAGTCCCCTATCCACTCCAAATCATGAATACCAGTTATCCCCTACACTCCCAAAATCCCACAGATGTCATCAGGCAAGGATCAAGTAGTCACAGCATGGACCTGGAGAAGAAGAAGCTATTGTGAAGCATATAATGTCTAATGGGTTGGAATGTTTGAATCTACCATTGTCATTAGATCAGTTCCCTTTAGGTTAAATCAGAGAGTCGGGATAAGGTAAATAATTAGAATCCCATCTGTATGTACTTGCCATGTATAACCTACAAGATGCCCATAGGGTGCCATGGGGTGAGGTAATATCAGGACCTCGCTCCCACACTCACCTACCTCACGCTCCCATGCCGCGTTTCTCTCTCACTCCAAGAGGACGCAGTGTTGGAGCGCGACTCCCCAGGAAGCGGTCGGCTTAACCCACGCTGACCACTCACGTTAATGCGAACAGCACCTCTGTTCGTGCGAAACGCCACTCACCTATACTGCAGGCAGAACTCAGTTCTTACGGACGCTGGCTCCTAAACACAGCAAAAACCGAAGTCTGTTCGTGAGAACGACGCTGCTTCCACGTGCGACCACACACAAGGTAGAACTTCAGGACAATCAAAGGACGCGCGCACGCAAACACAGAGCCCTTTAAAAGTACAGGCGATGGAGACCAGGGTGGAACCTCAATTAACAAGACCACCCACTTTTCCTATTTAAGTCGCACACACCCTTCACTCTTCGCTCATTTGTACTGTGCTCCTGATTGTGTAAAGACCTTCAGAGACTGTCCTGTTGTATCTTGATCTTAACCCTTGCCTTTATCATCGCTGCCGAACCTGTGCCGCCTGTGCCGACCTTTGTCTTCCCCAACTACTCTCTTCATCTGATCCTTTTGTACTGCGAACTTGGTCTATTGCCCTCAGCACCTATCTGTATCTTGGGCTCCGACCACTAAACTGTGAACTTGACGGGTCCATAGATGATTCCCTCCCCCCCCTCCCCCCCCCCCAAAAAAAAAAGCTCTCGTACGGTACTCTAATTTAGAGTAAGGGGAGAATATTTTAGTACTCTACTATGAAAAAAATGAGTAAAAAGGTTCTAGTGCCCTCCTAATAGATACTATATAAAAAGAAATAGCCCTTACAGTGCTGTAGGGTCCAGCCATTATACCTTTGCAGCCAATACCCCATTTGGTTTATTTTAGGAGGAGTGTGCATGTAAAGTGGTGTCTAAAATTAAGAGATAAACAGTGTTATTACAAAAGGGGTAGTAGCTCCCTAAATTTGGTACAGGATAGGGTGTTTTCAATCCATTGATACTATTCCAGCAGCTGGATTAAGAACTTCTCGGAGTTCTACCTCTCTACATAAGATGAGTTAGAAATGCTTCTCTCACAGCAAACCACAGGTCCAGGGCCATCCACGTATATCATCTACATTTACAGTTGCCATGAATATTGCCAAACTTTCCATCTTCTCATCTCCCCTCCTTCCATGCATGGACAACACAGCTTCCCAATGGGATCTCTCACCAGGTGTTTTTCATTAGTTCACCTCATAGTCCAGAAAAAAATATATATAACAATATTTCTACTCTCCGATCAGCTTCAATCTTGTTGCCACGCTCCTACAGAACTCTACTTGCCCTGTTCCTTTTAGAATAGTCCATTTATTTAACAAGATAAAATGACTATTAGTCTTAGGATGGGAAACAGGAATGCCCTCCTGGTCTATGAGATTGGTTTAAAGGCATTGAAGACCACCAGGTCAAGAAGAACTGCTATCCACATCTCACAATACCCAACCTAAATGCACACAACTTGGTATAAATAACTGAAGAACCTTTGCATATTTTATTAGCATTGAAGCAAAAAACAAAGAATATGAGAACTCTAAGAGCGGACAAAAGCTTAGAGAAACTCAGTAGCTCGCCCTTCGGTAAATTCCCACTCAGGTCTCGAAATTATTTTTGCTCACTTGTGCTATTACAGAGAGAACATATCTGAAGCTTATCAAACTGGTCCCACCTGTAAGGACAGTCCAGAACCGTAGTGCCAGCAACTTCTATCTGCACAGCTTATCTCAGCTTATTAGTAAGCTCTTATGTTTTTAGGATTCCCCTCCACACAGATAGTGGCTTTACCATATTTACCTATCCATTGCATTTAGTTTTTTAAAACTCTTTAAAATTACTAACCTGTTAACAGATATATGCCTAATAAAACAGGATGCTAAACCCAGCTAGGCTGACAATACAAATTCAAAACAATGGCATGATTTTTGACCAATGTTATTTTCCTTTCATTTGCAGTCAATTTAGTGACATGAATGTATAAGTACACTTATTTTTCTTATGCAGCATATTACCGAATGTCCAGCCTAGATCCACTAACCTTTGAACAATTATAACCTTCTGTAAACTTGGAAAAAGTTAAATAAATATAAATTTACAAACACATAATTACCGAAAATTAAAATGGTATAAATTCTAATCTTTTGTATACCTCAAAATTATGAAAGTCACATATAGAGGGAAAGGGGAGGAAAAAATTGGGGTAAACCTTTATTGAAAAAACAATTATAATTAAGGTTAAAACATGGCCGTAAAAAAATGGCCACAAAATACCAATACACACTAAGACCTAAAAGGTAGGTAACAGGAGTATCTTAGAACAGATTGTGGATGAGGAGCCGAAAGCTCTAAGGTACAAATTCTTGAAAAATATTCAAAGTGGAAGGGGTAGCCCCAGGGGGCAGGAGAGAGAAAAAAGAGGTAAACAATGTCAATAAAGACACTAAGAACCCCTAAAATCGAGGTATTAACACAAAAGGTGTGTGAATAACACTATATGCATGGGGGTGTATAAACTTATCCTGGGGAGTGCAAGGGCTATAGTTTCTGCCATTCTATCTAATCTTTTGTATACATGAAAAAGCTTTAAGAAAATGCATGTTAGAAAATACAGTAAAAGAAAATTATTTCACCGTTTCTACGGACCTTCTCACTTGAGATGAAAGTTTTAAGTCAGCATTAGTCTTTAACACAATTTTATGCCGGATGTAGATTACTTAAAAATAAGGTACAGTGTGACTTTTCTCTGTTTACCTTAAAGTATTTAAAATAAGCTCTGATTAAAACGTGGGAGAGGACTGGTGTATTAGTGTCACCATCATAGTGCAGGTAACTATTAGCAATACTTGTGTAAATTATATATGGTATGTTTTCAGAGGCCATTTGAGCATTATCTTATGGTAGAAAAACCATAAAGTGAGTTCAGAACCTTTTCAGAATAAAGATCCTTACAAAATTACACATTTTGGGGGGTGGGGCTTGACTGCAATGGCAAGTGGTCGCATGGAGCATGAGCTCTGTAGATTATCTGCTTAAATACCGTCAATCACGATACCTGTGCTGATTATCCAGACTGAATTGATGCCTGGAGGTGTCCAAGTGTTACTGGAGCGGCTGGGAGCTGCAGCCGACCTCGCCGGCAGAACCCTGCAGGCTGAATTGAGAGCTCGGCTCCCCCCCCTCTGGAATGGGGGGGGGGTCATCACCACTGCAGTCCATGATACCTACCACCAATCTGGGGGCTCCAACGTCCTTAGGTGGCGCAGGGTATTTAGTGCCTCAAAATGGCGGTAGCCAGTGCACATCCACATTCCTCACTGAAGGAAGCAGTGAGAGAAACCTTCCTTGCAGCTTGGGACACAGGCCGTAGACGCAAGAGCACATCACACAGCGACAACCAGGAAACACTCGGCTCCAGGAGACAGAATGACCAGTCTCTCACTATCTGGGCCGGACACTCAAGGGACGCCTCAGGCAGGACTTTGTCCACACACCTGGAGAACACCCTCAGGCAAAACTCTCTCGGGTTGATAACCTTTTCATCTTTCGTGCAGGAGGGACATTACCATAGTTTGCTGCAGTAAACCTCTTAAGCTGAGACGCAGGCTGAACCTGATCACGTCCTGTCTCAGTTGGAGTCCCCCAAGGCTCTGTCCTTGGTCCCCTTCTATTTTCTCTTTATACTGCCTCTCTTGGCAAACTTATTACCTCTTTTGGATTCCGCTACCACCTGTACGCTGATGACACCCAGTTATATCTCTCCTCCCCGGACCTCTCCCCTGCCGTCCTGCAACGTGTCACTGCTTGCCTTTCTTCCATCACTGACTGGATGTCCTCCCGCTTTCTGAAACTCAATCTCTCTAAAACCGAGCTCCTTGTCTTTCCTCCTCCTAATACTGATCCTCCTCTTTCACTCTCCCTTCAAGTTTGTGCTACCCACATCAGTCCATCCTTGCAAGCGCGCTGTCTTGGCGTCATACTTGATTCTGGCCTCACCTTTGAGCCTCACATCAAGCATGTTGCCAAATCCTGTAGACTCCATCTTAAAAACATAGCCCGCATCCACCCCTTTCTTGCACCAGATACTACCAAGGAGCTTGTCCATGCTCTAGTAATTTCCCACATGGATTATTGTAACCCTCTCCTGATTGGTCTTCCCAAAAGAAGTACTGCACCGCTACAGTCCGTAATGAACACTGCTGCCAGACTGATTTTCCTCTCTAGTCGTTTCTCTCACACCTCACCCCTCTGTCAGTCCTTACATTGGCTTCCTGTATGCTACAGGAGTCAATTCAAGGTACTAACTCACACCTATAAAGCACTGAACAACTCTAGCCCCTCTTATATCTCCTCACAGATCCATAGGTATGTCCCTTCTCGGTCTCTCCGCTCTGCCCGTGACCACCTCCTGTCCGTTGTCCGCACCCATACGGCCAACTCACGCTTGCAGGACTTCTCGCGGGCGGCTCCCTTCCTATGTAATAGCCTGCCTACCTCCATCAGACTCTCCCCTAGTCTTGCATCTTTTAAGAAGTGCCTTAAAACCCATCTCTTTAGGAAAGCTTATGGCCTCCCAGAGTAACCTCTACCTCACATACCTGTCTCTTGCTCTCTCCTAAAGGGCAACACACCTTATTTGACTGCAAATTCCTGTCCTAATGTGTTTTACACCCCACCTCCTATAGAATGTAAGCTCAATTGAGCAGGGTCCTCTTCAACCTATTGTTCCCGTAAGTTCTTTGTAATTGTCCGATTTATAGTTAAATCCCCCTCTCATAATATTGTAAAGCGCTACGGAATCTGTTGGCGCTATATAAATGGCAATAATAATAATAATAATCACCATGTTGGCACAACTGCCCCCATCTCCTGGACTTTCCTGCGCTAACATAACAACAGATTGTGTCTTTTCCGTTTCTTTTTAACCCCTTAAGGACACATGACATGTGTGACATGTCATGATTCCCTTTTATTCCAGAAGTTTGGTCCTTAACCCCTTAAGGACCAAACTTCTGGAATAAAAGGGAATCATGACGTGTCACGCACGTCATGTGTCCTTAAGGGGTTAAGGGGTTAAAGCATAAGAGTTTACTTTACTTTCATTTAACGTTTTAGCCTGCAGAGCATGTCAGGAATTAAGACCTAGGTACCAGTCTTTGCTTACATATGATGTGGTGGTGGTCATCCCAAAAATAACCTCAATGAGCTACAGCTGCCATTCGTTTTAACTACTGGTTCATAGGCACTTAGCTATATGCCACAGTTTGTGCGTGTTTTATTATGCAGCTACTTTTAATATTCAGGTCTTTTATTAAAAATATTCTTGCAATTCTACTTTATATAGCATTTAGAGGTGAATGTGTTACTCTGATATTGACAAACAAAAAGTGCAAATCTCTTGACATGTTATGCATCTGCAAATTGTCTTGTAACGTTAACCATAACTGTTATGTCTTTACAAACATGTCTACTAATCTAAGAAGTGCAAAAATAAATTTTAAAAATAAAATGACACGTTTTGCTTGACATTCCAATAAGGGATATGCTTAAACAGTATTTAAGACGTGTACTGGATTGCATTCATGGGATAAACTGAGAATTCACGAAGGATAATAACGGAGTTCTATGCCTCGAAATGTTCACTGATTAGTAAATCTATTAAAACTTCTATAAAACTTCACAATTATCTTTATAACTAACTGCGGTGTACTACAACTACCAAGACCCTCAGACAGCCTCCGGGAGGCTGGTTGAGAGCAAACAAAGTAGGACAGGCAACAAAATGGAAACCATTACTAATGCAAATACAACATCTTACTCCGGCAATCTGTGAACTTAGCATTACATTTAGGGCTTGAGAAAAGTAAAAAATATACGTGACAAAATTCTCTAAACAAATCAATCAACGAGTGGATTAAAAACTGACTTTCTTACGTTTGGGGCTAAAGAGCCATGCTGACTGTTTAGTTAATAAACCCCCTCAATAAAAAAAATACATAATTAAAAAAGAAAAACTAAGAAAAACAGGACAAAATGTGCCCGGAAAAGTTTATACACATAGTCTTTGTAGAAAATGTTTTTTTATGATAGGATAATCATTATTTGCAAGGGCATCTGCATAGTTTGATACCCTTTGATTTTCTACTAACGAGACCATATTTATCTATTTATCCTCATTTAGTTTAGTTTCTAACTGCTTGCAAACATAAGCAATACATTTGCCCTTTAACCCCCAGCTGTGGGATCATTATAGTAACAATAGATTGTTGAAACACTGGACATTCATTTTTTTTTTTTGTTCTAATTTACCTATATGACATGATTTTTAGGGGCTATATATGTATCTATGCAGAGCAGAGAAACCATGAAGTGAGTTCAGAACCTTTTCAGAATATAAATCCATAAAGATGACATGGTTTGCTTGACGTTCCAATAAAAGGAGATGCTTAAACATCAATTAAGACGCATACTGGAATACATTCATGGAATAAACTGAGAATTCACTAAGGATAATAACGGAGTTCTACGCCTCGAAATTTTCACTGATTGGTAAATCTGCTTCATTAAAACGTCACAATTATCTCTATTCACCAAACACTGAAAATAATTCCTCACGCACTCTGTGCAACGCAGTGAAACAGAAAACAAATCAGACTGCTTGTATACACAAGTATACAACGCTGTTCATATAGTTAATGCTTTCTGTAGGTCGATAAGAATAACCATAATTGTTGTGCTTGCGCACCGGTGCAAATTCACCCAATAGCTCAAGTCATGCGTTGCTTCTTACACTAGTGAGATAATATCTAAATTAGCTTTCACCCCTGTCTCATATGAGGAAAAAAAAGTGACAATTTGCATACCTGTGGCTCCAGCAAATACATCCAGGGGCCATAACTGTGATCCAGCCATTACCCCTACTCTCCTCTTTCTTTCCTCTTTCTTGTCTTGACTCTATTTCTATGACTTTCTCTCTCGATCTCACTCCTCCTTTTGCTCTCTTGTTCAGCGCTGCACTTACATTCACCCTCTCAATCTGTCTGTCTCATTGCAGGTGGTTCCTCATTTCTATTTACGCTGTATCTAATACCATGTGTAAGTACCCAGGAGCAAACAACAGTTATCCCATCATGTTAATAGTTGTAATGAAATGGAAAGATGGAAACACTAATCTAAACAATAATATAGTAATTGGAGCTGCTTTTATATATATATATATATATATATATATATACATATATACACACACACACACACACACACACACATATATATACATACACAAACATATATACACACACACACACACACACACACACACACAGTATAAACCAGCAGAGCTATGGTGGGGGAGAAAAATTATTTTAAAAAATTCACAGATTTTACCATTAACATGACGTAAAGTAAAATAATTTTATTATTAACACGGAGGCGAGTATTATATTGCGTTATTGTAGATTCTACCCTTCAAACTCTACACCTTCCGGTGCCAAATTTGCCGATATCAAGTAGGAGATAGGCGAACACTAGCATGGAGAAGGCAACGGGGAATCAGTGCAAAGGGCAGAAAAGCATAATTCCTGCAAGCGTGAGTTGGCTGTACGGGGGCAAGTAGCAGACAGGAAAAGGTCACGGGCACGGCGGAGAAACCGAGAAGGGGCATACCTATGGATCTGTAAAGAGATATAAGAGGGGCTAGAATTGTTTAGTGCTTTATGGGTATGGGTTAGCACTTTGAATTGACTCCTATAGGATACAGGAAGCCAATCTAAGGACTGACAGAGGGGTGAGGTGTGAGAGGACCGACTAGAGAGGAAAATCAGTCTGGCGGCAGTATTCATTACAGACTGTAGCAGGGCAATACACACGGTAAAATTTTGGCTGGAATTTAGACTTTAGAAAATTTGCATAAGGCTTAACTTGTCTTTATGTAAAAAAACAAACGGTTAGAAAACTCTTAAGTTAATATTATTTCTTAATAAACTATTTCCTATGTTCTAGCTGAGTTTGTCCTTAAAAACCATTAGGACATAATATATGCTTGTTTAGGAGTGGGATATGAGTGCTAAGTTTTTGCCTAACTTTACTCACTCATTGGACACAATGTTTCGACTCCGGCAAGGCTGTCTGTACAGACATGCACATTACAAAATATAAATGTTTTTTTAATAAAGCACACTTCTGCTGCAAAGTTCTGAAAATGAATGAATAGGCTCAGGAGGACCATTTTATTGATTTTGTTTGTAATCATTCCACTTTTAGAACTTTGCTCTTTATGAATAACTCTCATGGTGTATTTCTAAAAATACTTTGTAGAACAGTTAGATACGAAGGGAATAATCTGGTCCAAAATGTCATATGATGAACCCTAATTCTCAGTCAGAACGCTAAGTTACAAAAACAATATAGAAAGCGCTCGACTGTTAAGGTTTAATTGATGAATAGTGTGGTAGTGAAGGTGCAGGTGCTAAATGAGTGGAGACCTGTGTCTTTAGCAGGTTAACAAATACCATGGAAATAATAAATCCATAGCACACCTCAAATGTATGGTCTTAGTTAATTGAAATCCCCCCCGAGGAAGACTTTCAGTCGAAACGTTGGGGTGCTGTGGTCTCCAGCTCTGGTCAGTATACCTGTTTGCATTTTAGGGATAAGGCATTGAGCACTTTATTTGCTTTCATTACACTTTATGTGGTTATGTATTATGTGATTTTCTTGCATGTTTGCATTTTCTTACATTTGGCTGTATATGCATTATGTTAATAATATGTGTTTATTCTTTCCATAATCCTTAGTTACACCAATATTGATAAATAAAATATCACACCTTACAGGCGCTGGGTCACCACAATGCATGAAACCAGTAAAGGACTATTTATATAGCCAAACTTAAAACAGCCAGCCCTGGTGGTCCGGTGGCGAGTTCTGTACAGCCTGCAGCTCCTCTGGCTGCCGGCTGTCTCCTGTTCTCCCAAGCGCAGAATGCTGTGCGCTCTTCCTCCCAGGTCCCTCCCCCTTCCTCCGGGTTCTCCTGCCCTCTCTCCTCTAACGCAGGGCCTTTGGGTTGATAAGTGAGATCTTTGATTTCCCCACCAGAGAGAGAGACGGCCCTGTTTTCTCCCAGCGGGCCCTCTCTCTCTGGGCCGGCAGGACAGATCACAGGATCTCCCCTGTCGACCGTGCAAATGGGCATACCGGTGGGGCCCCTATGCTTGTGGGGCCCCCCGGGCAACAGCCCAGCATGCCCATGGGGAAAAAGGGCCCTGGTAAAAACTTCAACAAGACCTTGGATAATGCCCTGGCTATGACTACATTTGTATTGCCGCACTTTCCACTATACATATATATTTTTTTTATTAAAAGATTCAAAATACTGTCCTATTCTAGTTTGTCAGACACACAGACTTTCTTCCAAGTTTCAACTTTTCAAATGTTTCTAAATATATCCACTGATTAGGATAAGGCAAAACACTCAGATTCCTGTAAAACTGTATATTTTGCTTTGTAACGGAAATGCAGCCCTGGGCTTTATTCATTTCCACTTGCTATTTTACTTTGTTAAACTGCTGCATGGGGTAATAGCACAAAAACACTTTTGTCTCCCCGTTTCAAAGAACTGATGCACGTTTGAACTACACACAGATCGCAGGACAGCTTCGCACACACTGCCAGGCCTGATGGACCACACAGCGACACAAACTACATTAACTCTCAGCAAACGACAAACATGTGGCAACAGCACATAACACCAAACAGTATGATACACCCCTCAAACATGGCTGGATGCCACTGCACTAACCAATACATTAACACTGATCATCAGATACTGCACAATAATACAAGCCGTACCATGAATCTCAGCAGCAAACCCCCTTTGGTACACATAGCACATGTTAAAAAAGTACTATAAACCTCAATGCAAGTCAAGGTGTGCAGACAACACAACAGTATAAAGTGTAAGAAATTGTTATGCTGCTGTCTTGCCTGGTACCACAAATTACTTTTCCCCTCTATTTTCTCCAGATGACTGAAGCATAATTATACAAGACGTAAAATTTAAAGCAGCTTCGCCTGCTGTGTGGGTACGAAATACTATTCTACATTAATCGCCATTGAATGGCGCGGTGTGCAGTTGGACCATACTACCAGACATGTTACATTATCATCACCAGTAGGCCTGTTGTGAGGCTGGACTGTACTAAAGACTACTTAAAATAAAATATAGAAATTGTAAGTATCACTGAACACAAGATAAACCTATGTTTTCCCCAAAATCATTTATGACTAACTTATGCGGAATTTCATTGCTAAAAAGGTTACATGACCAAAGCATTGTACACAATAAAGGTCAATTCGAAGCACAATCAATTATTAACAGGGTTCTTCACTAAAGGGAGAATTCAAAGTGACTTTTCCATTTCAGCTACATTTGCCTTAAATTTTAAATTCTCGTTGAATTCTCCTGTTACAAATCGCTATTTGTAACTGGCCCTTTAAATGAGAAATTGCCCTGCTTCCCTGGATTGTGGAGAAGCCTATTTGCCAGCCTCCTTCCTTATGACTATGGCCCTGTGTGAGCGGTGATACCCCAGATGGCTATGCCATGGAGCCTATTCATATAATGAAAGACTATGGGAAAGACTTTAGCTCCATGGCAATTGAACTGTGTGAATAGGATCTGCGCGCTATTCGGTAGTTTTGTGCGCTCAGATCCCAGCTATCTGGGGATATGTGAAATGTCTGTGTGTTATGTGTAAAATGTGACTTTATGTATTTTAAAGTGTTTTATGTTGTTTTGCAACCATGTGGTTAATGGAGTCTGCCTCTAGTCCTGGTTAATTGAATTACTTCCCCCCATTGTCTCAAGGATAGAGGGCCCTGTAAAACCATGCTTCCAGAAGGTCAAATGCACATTTGTACTAACTTCTGAACCCCTGGTCCAATTCGTATGATTTTTGAGTATGTTGTTCCCCTGAATGGATTGATTGTGAATATGTATTTTTATGCGAATGTGATGTATATTTTGGGAGTTATGAATGTTGTGTAAAAACTGTATTTTTACTGTCTGTGATAATTATGTTAATCCCTTGTGTAGCATAATTATATCACAGACATAGGGGAGGATTTTGTGTGTAATTACTGGGAGTGGTTTTAATGATGTACGTGTATGATTGGTTGTTTTGTCCCGCCCTGTGGGTGGTCCTGTATTTTCAAAATGGTAATAAAAACCAGGCTGGGTGTTCCAGCACCTCAGACCTCTTCTGACCCTCAATACGTAGCCTTGTCTCGTTATTGGAGGGAACTGCTATATCACACTGGGGATTGCTATGCGCTGCATATTCCCCTGAGCTCTTAATCACTTAGCTCTTTTAAGAGCTTGTTCCGGATACGCTCTCCAGGAGGAGAGATCTTCCCCACACGTTCCTGAATGCTGAAGGTTCATTCCAGGGTGGACGGAAGACGGCGCGGCTCCAGTTAAGCTACGGCGGTTGTGGAGCCTGCGGTGGTTGTGGTGTCGTCTGCAGTGCTTGGAGTCCTCTGAGAGCGCTAGGAGCATCCATCAACGGAGGGTACTCGGTCGGGGTACACGGAGCTCCGTTACATCTCCCTTTAGTGAATAACCCTCCTAGTTTTTCACTTTATCAAAAAGCACTAATTTTCAAATCCACTGCATGGGTGAGGATGACGGCATTTGCTGTCCACAAGAGCGTGCCAATAATGAACTCTGAAAAGGCCTGTATGAAATCTGTATAAAATATGAAAATCGAGGTAATGCAAAAAAAGCCCAGATTGCATCAGCCTCGCCTTTCAGTTGCTGTTTCCTAAAATGACCCGCTCTTTATTTACAATGCAGAAGAGGAGGCGGAGGGTGGGGGACAGGCTGACTGTGAGGTCTGGGCAGGGACGCCTGCGGTTCCTCTCCTCCCACTCTCTCCCTCACATTATGCACTCGTGCTCCTGGTTTCCTCTTCCTGTCAGTCTTTTGTGGTTTATCCAGATTGAATGAAATAAAAATAAACACTTTCACAAGCCATTCAGCGGAGAAGGAAGTGTGAGGGTTATTTACATAGAACAGATTGGGCAGATAAGTGAAATAAAATGCAGTACTGTCCATGGTTGGAACTGAAGAGATAGTACAGACCGCTGGGACAATAAAAACAAAACAAACGATAAATGTAATGCTTGGGGCTCAATACTTGGTTTTAGCCATAGATCAAAAGGTGCGGGTATCTTTCCATTTGTTGGATTTAGTTAGAGAGAACCGGGAGATCCACTGTTATCGATGTCTAAAATACAACCATATCTTACAATATTTGTATTCCTCTATTAAAAAATAACAGCCTAATTATTATTTTATAGCAGGCTCTGTGTCTTTTTTGTCCAAGAATCAGTAGTAAAGGTCTCCCGTGGCCAGCATCATGTGACCTGTGTTCATGGCGTTCACTTCTAATGTGGTGCTGAGCTCCAACTTAAGTTTTGAGTTTTGCTTGTTCTTCTTTCTCTCAATTAATCAGGGATACTATAAAAAGTATTTGGAAAATATGTAGTAAAGGAACACTCCAAGCTGTAGCAGTTATGGTGCCAGGAGTGCCCTGTTGCCCTCATAGGCTAAGTAGTCAAACCGCTTGAGAACAGTTTGACAACTTATCTGGGATCCAACGAGCATGCGTTGCTGCCCTTGTGATCCTTTAATCCTCCCGCATGCCCCTACTCGCAGCATGCTGTGAGTAGGGGCATGTCGCCTAAACAGCAAGCAGCCAGTGGCTCCCCAAACCCCTAGTCATCCCCTTCCCCCCAAAAAATTCAACCCTACCTACTCCACATTAGGCCCCCCCATTATTTAATTAAGGTCCCCACCCGCTAGTCATGGGTAGGGACCTGGGGGGTCATTAGTTCCACCCATTATTTATTTAATTAAGGTCCCCACCTGGGGAGGGCACTATGTTCCCCTCATTTTTGTTATTTGGGCTCCCTAGCGACTGGGCAGCAATAGCAGCCCAGCGAGCAGCCACTGGCCTACTCGCGGCATGCGGGAGGATGTAACCTCATGGGTTATAATGCTGGGGGGGGGGGGGGGAGGGGGGAGGGATTAATATGAATTATTACAAGTAGGGAGCTGGTAGCGCTGCCGGCTCCCTCCTTGCTTTTTTTTTGCATGCGCAGTGGTATTTTAGTCGCAATGAAAGAAAACACATTTTTTTTACCTTAGTTCGTCTGAAAATGAATGGTTTACGGATTAAATTCGGAATGGACTAATTACATTTTTATTTAGTACAAATTCATTCGTACAAAACGAAAATTTCACTGGTGCACATGTCTAATAACTGGTATTACTGAGAATTGGTGGGATGACATACTTGATTTTAGCTGTTAATTGAAATAGACATGCATTATTTAGGTAGGATCCAAAAAAAAAAAAAGCGTGAGGGGTATTCTTTATAAATCAAACCTGAATTGATACCAAGAGCCGAAAAAATAGAATGTGATGATATTAAAGTCTTAAGGGTAGAAATTTGCATACTAGAAAACAGGGGACATTTATTAGTAGTATGGATATGTTACAAACCCCAAACATTATTACTGACAGGGAATAGCAACTGATACCTTTACAAAAATGCTTCATTTAAAAAAAGTCTGATTACAGTAGGATGAGGCCATCTTTACAACAAATTGACTGGCAAAAATGATTGATTGGCAAAAGCACAGTGGATAAATGAAAAGCTTTTAAACAAAGTCTACAAAAGTAAATTTCTCAATATATAACATTGGGAAACAAATACAAAAGAAGCAAATTAAATGAATATGGTTTCACCTTTCCAGAGGATCCTTTGACAACCTTGGAGATGTGGCTCTCAATGAGGCACCATTCTTTATGTATTTTAGGACTGCCCGTATCTTTACTCCTTTTGGCCCTTTATTAGGCATGTGCATGGGGAAAAATTTCGGTTCGGTTCGGCATTCCGAAATTCGGGATTTTCACAATTCGGGACTTCGGCAATTCGGCACTTCGGAACTTCGGCATTTCGGGACTTCTTTTGCAGCCGCTTAGTAGATAACTCCCTAATTCCCACGGTATTAGGGAGTTATCTACCAAAAGGCTGACAGACCTAAATTGGTCTTTCAGACAAATTTACTAATACTAAGTAAAAATGACTTAGTATTAGTAAATTTTGCCCCTACTCGCTATACCGTGAGTAGGGGCATGTCTAGTAAACAGTTTAAAATTTTTTTTTAAAAAATAAATAAAAAAATAAAATAGGGTCCCCCCTCCCGAGCCTCCACCGCTTTTTTTTTTAGGGGCCCTAAATATTAATTAGGGGGGGGGACCTAATGTCCTCCCCCCTGGCCCCCACCCCTGAGCGGCGGGTGGGGGCCCTAAATACTAAAAAAGGGGGGGAACCTAAGGTCCTTCCCCCTGGCCCCCACCCCTCCCCCTGGCCCCCACCCCTGAGTGGTGGGTGGGGGCCCTAAATACTAAAAAAGGGGGGGGACCAAATGTCCTCCCCCCTGGCCCCCACCTCTGAGCGGTGGGTGGGGGCCCTAAATACCAATAGGGGGGACCTTTTGTCCTCCCCCCGGCCCCGACCCCTGAGTGGCGGGTGGGGGCCCTAAAAAAAAGTCCCCCCCCAGGTGACTAGGGGTCCCCAAACACCTAGTCACCCCCTTCCCCCCCCCCCCAAAAAAAAATATCCCCCTACCTACCCCCCTCACCCTAAAAATAATGAGGGGGGGGCCTTTAACCAAGAATCTGTAAAAATCTTCTTTTTTCAGCCCCAAAAAAGGCCAAATAAAAAACAATAATAACCGACGCAATTAAAAAAAAAAAAAAAAAACGAGCGCAAAAAAAAATAATCCTTCTTCACCCATGGAGGGCTCCGCGCAGACTGAGCTCTGCAGGGCGGGGGGAAGGCTTATAAAGCCTTGCCCCGCCCTGCAATTAGGCTCAGAGCACTCTGATTGGTGGGTTTAAGTCATCCAATCAGAGTGCTCTGACAGGTAAATGAAGAGACTGACAGGTAAGTCTCTACATTTACCTGTCACAGCACTCTGGTTGGTTTGAAATCCACCAATCAGAGTGCTCTGTGTCATTTTACACAGTGTGGGAAATTGGAATTTTCCCACGCTCTGTAATTTGACTCATAACTCTCTGTTTGGTTACTTAATCCACCAATATGAGAGTTACAATTTTTTTTTTTTTTTTTTACAGTGAGCAGCCACAGGCTGCTCACTGTTTAATAGACATGCCCCTACTCGCGGTATAGCGCGGTATATTAGTAAATTTGGCTGAAAGACCAATTTAGGTCTTTCAGCCTTTTAGTAGACAGCTCCCTAATACCGTGGGAATTAGGGAGTTATCTACTTATTCATTCCTGTCATTACACTGACTGGCCAAGTAACTTACATTTTATATGAATGTATGTTACAGCTGAATCCTGGCTATGTTTGTATACTTTTTATTTAAACTTGTATTCAATGTAACATTCTTCTTCTTTCACTGGGTAAGTATATTAGTACTTAGGCAATACTGTGCTTCGGAACTTCGGCACTTTGACACTTCGGAATTTCGGAAATTCGGTCATTTCGGAACTTCGGACATTCGGATGTATCCGAATGTCCGAATTGCCCTGAAATTCATCCGAATCCATATTCGGATCGAAACAAATTGCACGTCTACCCTTTATTGAGGACCACTTTTTCAAAACTCTCCAAGGTGCACACCCTAAAATCTCCATAATGTTTCCTGCCAGACAAACTCCTGCACAATACAGAGGTCCTTCATGTATTGGTTGCTGCAAAAACACATGATTGCAAGCCATTGCAAGTCTACTTGTCACCCTCCCACTCAATGTGTGCTGTATTCACTTTGCTCCGCCTGCAACTATGAAGAAGATTGCCCATATGATTTGAGGAAGCACAACCAGATCTTTGCAGATATGTGCTGATTGGGATGCCGTTTGCCCCACTACCTCGACTCTGATGGCATCTACTTCAGGAAGCACATCTACTTCCTCCTTACCTGACCCCTCTGCCCCATTCAATTTCCTTTCTTTTCTTATTTTCCTTCCTTTATATTTTGTTATATAATATGATCTGTCTAGATTATTTCATCTATTTTAAAAGGTGTCATAGTAGGTGTAATGTTGTGCATCACTTGCAACATTCCACTCTACATGCTGGACATTGTACTGTGTAAATAGGTTTTTCAATAAAAATTATACATAAAAAAACAAAACAAAGTAGTTTGGTAAAAGTAAAACTCAAGTAATAAACAATAATAAAAGGGCATTCAAAACATTTAAATCACGGGGTGGGGCCTGAGTGGCATGGTGGAGAGACGTGTATTGATAGAGCTCCTGTCCTATACTGACTAATAAGCAGACTTCTGCCTAACCCAGCTTGATTTAGGTCGAATCCAGGGTTTTATCTGCTTCTTGACTTAGCTGTGAATCCCTGCAGGGCTCAAAGATTCAACGTGAGCTCATTTGTGGCACGTCTTGGACCATGTGGCCTAAGTCGCACCGGGCGGGAGAAGTGGCCGATCTCCCAGACAGGGGTTACACGACGGCAATTAATGAAAAACAGATGCCCCATTTCACACCCCTCTGGACCAGTCGGGGTCATCCCGGTCCATCCCTGGGAGGCTGCCCTGACAGAACCCTCCATCAAGACAGCCGTGTAACTACTCCACACCACAGCCAATACATACCCAGCAGCAGCCTGTGGCTCCAGCAGTGCATAGGACCCCAACATGGTGGCAAACCATGAAGAGCTTATCGATCCAGCACAAGAAAGCAAGCAAGAGGGATGCACCGCTGTCCAACACAGAGACTCTTCAACGGTCTGAGGTGCCAGGAGTGATCTGGTCCTATGAAACAACCTGTTGGCACACAGTGAGGCTCTGAGGACCGTCATTCCTCTGAAAGCCGCAGGACTCTGCGATGCCCCTAGCTGGCATAGACTGATACAGGTGCCAGGGTTGCACAAAGTAGAGCTATTGCCCTTCATCTTACCCTCACACCAAGGGGTAATTTATGTGACACTGCTCTCAAGCATCCTCTCTCTATTCTCTTGTATCACCTCTGGCCTACTCTTTACAACATGCAATCAGCTGGGGGCCTCCCTGAGAAACTTTCCTGTTAATAGTCATGTTGATGTATGCTTGTCTCGATCTTTAACCTTAAAAATGTCTGTGTCTTAGTTACACTATCTGTCAATTAACTATATACAGTAATTTGCTTAGACACGTTAAACGTAACTGGATTACTAATCTATTACACAATTGTGCTAACTTACTCTGAATGCCATGCTACTATCTTATATTGTATGTTATTGCTGATCATTGCTGTCGTGGCATCATAAACTTGTTTTGTTATCTCTGGCACAGCAAAAAAAAAAAAAAAACCATTTAAATCACAAGAGTCAATTACATCCTATAAGAAATATAAGCACAGCAACAATCTAGAAAAGGAAAACATCAAAGCCAAAGAGAGCAAGATCGGTTATATTTATATTTATATAAGTACACTAGTTCTAGAAAATCTAGCAACTAGATTTTCGTTGCAGATTGCTACCCTATTTTCTTTGTTGCACTTCCTACTCTGGGACCTGGTTTAAATTGTTGTTATATTTCGTTATAACATATCTTCGATATGGCAACCTAGCAGTATATATATTTCTATCTATATTCTAGTGGCTTTACCACTCAGATTCCTTTATCTATATAGCAATTGCACACAGCAAATTCTTTACTAATTTTATGTGTTTTTCCCCCTGTGTTCCCGTGTCTTTTAGTCACTCCAATTTTAACTGAACCCATTAAATGTTATATTTGAACAATTTTGTCTACATACGTGGTACTATTAGGATAGATCACATTTGTTTGTTTATTTTCCTATTTACAATTTTCTACAAGGGTTATCCCCTATTGTCTGTCCTAGATACTCTTTTGTATTTTGTACTCTTATTTTGTATATCTTTTGTATTTTGTACTCTTTTGATACTCATATTGTATTTAGCTTCCACCTGTTCTTTCTTCTTTGTAAACAAGGATTGGAGTAACATTTTAAAAGAAAGAAAGCAGTAAAGCCACTACATTTTTTACATTCTAACATTCATATAGTGTCCCTTTTAATAGGGTATAATATATTGTGATTCCCAGTCCAGTACGAATGAGCCCACTGATACCTATTATATTGGACACTAACTTCCTCCACTCTAAATCTATATGCACGAAATACATTTAAAAAATATAAAGAAATCATGTTACAATCTATATTTGTCATTTGTCATGTGTTTTGACAAAAACAAGCAAAACAAACAAACAACAAACAATTGAACCCTTGGTCCTTAGGTCACCTGATATATCCATGAAATCATCCAAATTAGGCTGTAAGGTTGCCAGTTCTGGTTGTATCATGTCTGCATTACCAGCGTAGTCTGGAAAGAAAGAGAAGAAATTTAAGACACAGAACAACGACCACTAAACTAGACTGGCATAACCTACCCTAGATAAAAGTTGTATATTGAAAACTGTACTTCACAACTGCAGAGTATCCCCAAAAAGGAGAACACAAATTTCTGTGAATCAACACCGTTTTTTTTTTTTTGTATTTTTTTTTTTTTTTAAATAAGAAGAATAGAGTAAATATTTTAAATCATACACATTTTAAAAAGACTTGCATAGTTTCTCTAAAAGTAAGGTAAGAATGTGTAGTGGAGGTGAATTATACTTAAAGCTTAGGAAAGACCCTATTATCATGATACCTGTTCCTCGCGGTGCTGTGCGATCATGTAATTGACTCTCTATCTCACATGAGACATTCCCCACTTATCTTTGTGATGCCTCATTCTGACAACATTGATGACATGGAATGCTTGTATTTGTCCTCTTTTATATTGTCAGTCTAAGTGAAGCTTTTTGATGATGTGTACACACTTGTGATCGCACAGCCTTCTGTAACCAATCACAACCCAGAAGGTATATGTACACCGTCTGATTGTCCTTGTTTCCTTGCCCTGTCTTAGTTCTTGTTACCCGGGCATCATGTGTTTTTCTACTGTGTATTAAATTTACTGTTCATGACCGCTGCTTCTTTGACAATTATTTTGTTTGCTCTCTGTCTGCTTGCAGATATTTCATTTATCTGTCTTAGGAACTAGCCCGGCCACTGTAAGGACTGGTATGTGTTCCTTTGTTTCCTTTGGGTTTGTGTGTTAGGGAATCTCCCTAACACACAAACCCAAGGACCAGCTACGTGAGGTAGTAAGGTCAAAAAGAGTTCCAAATAAGAGAGTTTAGTGAGTGAGTCCAGTCATTGTCCTGTAGGTGATGTACAACTGTATGGATATAGTTCTGAAAATGTAAATAAGAAAAATGGGAGATGCAGGGGAACTTGCCCTGTATTTGTGGGTGAGTTAAGATTTTATGATGATCAGTCTAAACAACTATCAATGCTGGAAAAGGAACTCTTATACCGGTTTTAAAAAATTGGGCAGACAACAGATGGTAGAAATAAGGGTTAGAGAGGAATGTGAGGAATCTGGAATATTGCTAGCTATTTTTAAGTTGGATTCTTGTAAGTTTCCAAAATGTAAACGTAAGTAACATCCTCTGGAAACTGCAAGAAACCGGAAGAAGTAACTTGTTTCATTAAGCAACTGCAGAAGGTATTGTGTTCCAAATCCCATATCAATGGCATGGCGATATCTAGCCGCCAAGTTATATTCAAATATGTGATGGATTTTAAGCTCTAGAATAAATTTAAGTTGCTGCAACTGTGACAGAGTCACCCTAATTGTTTTTCTATGCTAAGGGAAGGTGATAAATAGAGAGCATAACCTTGGCACATACTATTTCAAAAGTAGTGATGGAAGGATTGGTAACGGGTATGTTAGTTTGGGGAACATTATGCATTTTAAAAGGCATGGCCTTCCTGATATTGTGAGAGAAAGAGTGGTAAGTGAGGACACCAAGATTTTTATGTGAGAGTTGGAAAAGTGTGTGGTACTACAACCATGGGGAAGTTGTGTGAAATGTGGTCCAAGACACAAAGCTGAGATTGTAGACCAACTGACGTGATAAACTTTAATGTGGATGAAAAACCATGATGCCTATTCAGCTTGATCTGGAGAATTGGGATGTTGTTGTTTTTTTTAGCATCTGATACATAAAATAAGACATCATCCGAAAAAAGTCATGATGTCTATTCGGCTTGTTAAGACTTAAAAATATATATATATAATTTAAACTGCATTATACTACTATACAATGTATTCATTTCACTGCATTGCATGCATCATACTGTCTCATGGTTATTTACTATTCAAAATTAATTCAAAGTGAATTTAAAACTAAAGTACAAAATAGCTGAAGTTTGCTTAAATTTGCAATTCACTTTGAATTGACTTTATTTTCATTTTAGTGAATTACTCTGTCTTCTATATCAGCATACAAATATTCCAACAATAAAGGTGTTTTTATTTAAAATATTACCCTTGCATGAAACTGTACAAAAATATTGAGAGGAAAACACTGCATGCCTCCATCTTGATACACTAGCTTCACACACTAGGAAGAGGGTGAAGGGCGGAACTACCAGTAGTTCAAATGATATAGTCATTCCAAGGCTTAAATGGTCGTACCAAGGCTCAAATTATCGTACCAAGGCTCAAATGGTCGTACCAAGGTTCAAATGGTCGTACCAAGGCTCAAATGGTCGTACCAAGGCTCAAATGGTCGTACCAAGGCTCAAATGGTCGTACCAAGGTTCAAATGGTCGTACCAAGGCTCAAATGGTCGTACCAAGGCTCAAATGGTCGTACCAAGGCTCAAATGGTCGTACCAAGGTTCAAATTATCGTACCAAGGCTCAAATGGTCATACCAAGGCTCAAATGGTCGTACCAAGGCTCAAATGGTTGTACCAAGGTTCAAATTATCGTACCAAGGCTCAAATGGTTGTACCAAGGTTCAAATTATCGTACCAAGGCTCAAATGGTTGTACCAAGGTTCAAATGGTCGTAACCAAGGCTCGCCATTCACCGTGGCAGCAGTCATATGCCCCGCAACTAGGAGTGTTGCAATTAATGAGCTCTCACACTCAGAGCTGATCATCAAGCCATGTTTTCCTGTTTAAATTCCCCTCTAAAGGACCGGTGGAGCCAATAAAATACTGGATCCTGTGGCAGGCTGCACCGAAAAATACTTCGCATCAGATTTCATTAAGCAAACAACACTCCTATGAGAGAAGGGATTACAGAAGGCCTAGCTATCATGTAACCCCTGCTTTAAAGAGAGATTCTGAATTAGAACATATTTTAAGTTCTAGGTCATGTAGCACAGATTAAGAATAAAAATGTTGATTGGTTTTGGAGCGTTCAATTTTTTTTTTTTATAAATTTGTATAATATTTAAAAACACCCACCTCCTATAACCTCCGATCCAGTACCAGCACTTTATTTAGTCTACCTCAATACAAAAACAAAGCAGCTCGATCCTCCTTTTCCTACAGAGCACCGCAATTATGGAACGACCTCCCACACACTTTCAAATCTTCCCCAGGCCTAAAATGCTTTAAGAGATCCCTCTCTACATACCTCAAAACAGAATGCACATGTCATGGTTGATTATATATTTCCTACCTCTGTTCTATGTTACATTTTGTATAAATAGTTTTTGTATTTTATTGTACCCTATTGTATCAATGCAATGTTTTGTGGACCCAGGACATACTTGAAAACGAGAGAAATCTCAATGTTACTTTCCAGGTAAAATATTTTATAAATAAATATTAGAGTTGGTATGAATTATATTAGTGGACTATTATATGCTGCTGACACACTCACGTGTTGTACCCCTACACACAATGTAGAATCAAAAATAAAAATATAGATAAGGGTGGAGCAGTGATTAAGACTGACTGTATCCACTGTGCAGTTAGATCACACACACTACATGTTATAATTAACACTACATGTCTGCACGCACAACACTCACTACCATTACGCACTGCATGTCTTTATCAACACCATTCACTACACATTGGCATTCCAAACACACAACACATTGTAAATTATTTCAGGCCAAAATAATTGAATTATAAAAAGTATCCCATTATTTTCTGTTATAAGTTTGGCTATTTTGACAAGAATTTTCACTGGAATCCATCCTTTGATTGTCAGATGTATTCTGTTTGCATTTGTATACATTATGATCAACATGAAACTTGGACACATAACAGAAAGCTGGACAAAAGGACAGTAATACAAGATCACTTACCATAGTCTGGAGGTGTATATGCAGGTGGAAGGCCGTGTGTTGTAGTGAACAGGGTATCAGAGATATCGGTTAAGAAGTAATCCAGATCATACAACATTTCATCTTCATTGTGATGGACATTGTCCAATCCATGCCATCCAGTGCATACCTCACCGCTTCTCCAAGAAGGAACACCCTGCCTCAAAATAAGACAAATGATGGATAAATGTACCTTCAATAGTTACAATAAAGATTACAATTATTTATATAGCAATGCTCTTTACGATTATTTATATTCCACAGCACTGTACTACAGGCAAACAAGACAGACAAAGCTATTCTGAAATAGAATGCAAATGAAATCTTGATATTGCAATATATGGCTAATTATTTTCAAGGGTATTGCAATATATGGCTAATTATTTTCAAGGAGTAGGCCAGTAGTATATGTTTTTGGCAATGAATGAATAGAACCACTCAATATTTAATCATATATTATGCAATCCAGAATGCTTTCAAATCTATACTATTTTAATAATACTTTACTGTAATATTTTTTAGGCTATTAAATTACATGCAAAGATACCAAATGCAGAAAATGCCCAATAGGATGTGAATACTATAGCAACACGCAGTGAACAAAAAGTAAGAAAGAAAAGAGAGAGAAGGAATGGATGTGTCTTGGTGATGTTGAATCACTGGTTCTCATAAAATATATACTGCCTTAAAGGAACACTATAGGGTAAGGAACACAAACAATTATTTCTGACCCTATAGTGTTAAAACCACCATCTAGCCCCCCTGGCCCACTCTTGCCACCCTAAATATAGTAAAATCTCACTTGTATAAAAGTCTGCAGCTCCTGGCCCTGCCCCTGTTTGCCTGCGAACTTCCTCTGTCTGCTGACATCATCAGAAGTGGTGGTCTGAGCCAATAACAATAATTCCCCATAGGATTGGCTGAGACTATCAAGGAGGCAGATCAGGGGCAGAGCCAAAACAAGTCAAACACAGCCCTGGCCAATCAGCATCTCCTCATAGGAAAGTTTAGTGTCTGCATGCAGAGGGTGGAGACACTGAATGGCAGTGCTGCATACTGTGCAGCACTGCTCCAGGAAGCACCTCTAGTAGCCACCTGAGGATTGACCAGTGGAGTTATCACTAAGCTGTAATGTAAACACTGCATTTTCTTTGAAAAGACAGTGTTTACTGCAAAAAGCCTGAAGGGAATGATTCTACCCACCAGAACAAATACAATAAGCTGCAGTTGTTCTGGTGACTTTAGTGTCCCTTTAATATTTGTTATTTATATTTCTATGTCACCTGTAGTGCACCTGTCACTCACACTTTATCAGAGATTTTAACTTGTGTGCCGTGGTCTACTAGAAATAATGTTTTACACATTTTGTTAGCAGGATAATTAGCAATATGTACAAATCAAGAGTATCGTTTTGCCTAAATGTCTGGAGATGTATATTTCGTTTGCACGTTTCAAAGGGTAATTCTAAGCACCATAACACCTGAGCATTATATGGATATGGTGTATAAAGTCTCCCTGTCACAATACACAGTGGCAATTTGCCAAAATCACTGCATCTATAAGACTGCCTACTTGATCAGTGATGTCAAAGATGGAATTTTACTTCCTCCTTTGGCATCCAATATTTGTTGAACTTGTCTCCATAACCCAGAATCAGAAGTTCCTGATTGGTTGAGCTTATTTTGGGTCTGGGAAGGGACTGCCTGCTGCAGCACTTATACGTGTAAGTTCTGCAATCTTAGGAATTTTAAAGCTGAATATATTTTCTTCCTTTTCTTATCCGAAGTACATTTTACAGAATATTTACTGCAATACATTACTGGTATAATTACTTACAGAAATGTGGGTATTCTCCTGCATATTAATTTATATCATAATAAATACATACAATCTGATTATACTTCAACAGGAAATCAAAGACCAAGTCAAATTGCATATATTTTATGCATTAAAAAAAAAAGTTACCTGCAGACTATCCCAATTCCCTTTGCACATTTAAAAAAAAACAAGAGGTTTTTAGTATTACTCCAATGGCCATTAAAGTATAAGCTCACCTTTCATGTTAAGGCAAAACCTCTTACACTAACAATTCACCTTGCTTCTTTGAGTTAAAGGCAAAAAACAGTAGTGGGAGTTTAAACGCAGGACCTAATTTTATGCATTCTGTATATATTTAGTTTATTCTAAACAAGTTATGGTGATTTTATATTTAACTTATATTTAAATTAGCCTACACTGACATCATAGCTGTAATATAGACATAAATTCTTGGATGTACATACAATTATAAACATAGGTACCCATAGGTCTGACTACTATAACCATCCAGCCTTTGTAAGACAAAAAATGGCTGATGGAGTTAAAAGTGTACAAGTATTGTAAGAGCATTAGTGTTGTCTAGGTCTAACAGGACACAGCATTTCTAATGCTAGCTACAAGGCAACTAAAAGTGTGAAACGGTTTATTTCACAGTATTTTTGTAACCAATTTTTAACTTCCATTAACATTTTGTAGGTTATCAAACTATTTTATGTCACCCACCTTTTGTCCCTGAAATGGTTTTCCCTCTTGATGAAGCTTTCGCAGCTGTGAAAATAGGATATGAATGAGATTTTAGATCACTTTTAGAATTAGTGATGAACATAAACAACCAAAATATGTGCAAATAGTATCAATTGCAACACCAAAACAAAACAGTCCTGGTATAAAATGCTTCATTTAATAGATTTGTGTTAAGATGAGAAATGTTAATTGAAAGAGTTATAATCCTATCTAAAATTAATCACGTTCAAGAAAAGGTGAATATGAATGTCTTCCACATTTTGATAAAAATCTCACAAATGGAGTCATGTGGCCTACAATGGGCAACCAACACTGTTATTAGAAGCCACATTTTTAGTGAGCATGTGTCAATAACTTGTGCATTTTGAGGATTTAATTCATCAGACAATTATTGTTTTAAGCCAAAACAGGCAAATAGAAAAATCTCCCAAACTCGGCTATTTTATTTTATGAATTGCAATCCCCCTGTTGAACATCCTTAGATTCATAGTTTTGTGCACGGTTTAAACGTTCCATTTGCCACTAGTCTTTGGCAAGTGAAAATGTAGCCTGGGCAAGTAGAAATTCATCCCTGATGAGTGTGCCACAGACTTTCTAGTCTTGCAGTGGCGAGTAACTTTCAAGGGCTGGCTAGAAACTCAGGCCTTTAAATTTTAAGCCCTAGTTTAGCAAATACTCTGATAGTTTCTATTCCCTTCTGAAATATCTTATTAGCTTATATCAAAAAATTTCAATTACAATACACACTTTTAAGAATCAAGTCAATTTTATACTGACTTAAAGCAGAATTTCTTTAAAAATCCTACTGAGATTTCTATTTCACGATGTACAAATCTCTCCTGCTAAGTTCTTATCTTTACTGCTCACTCCTGAGGCGCTAATAAAGAATAAAAACAGAAGAAGCTCGGGTGTCTTACGCGTTTCTTGTAGTAAATTCTCCATTTGTTATATTCCTTCATTACTACTTCTATACGTCTCTTCCAATAGTTACCTTCTAAGACCACGGCCTAAAATATGAAGATCGGCAATTAGATATATATTTATGAGATTAAAATATATACATATAGCAGTCATATGCATTTTTAACCCGCCCCTTGTTACTTGACTAAGAGGTGTATTCGCTAAACAATGAATTGTAATGAATTTTATTGTTCAAGTTGCTTGCCTCTGGTTTCCGGTGATCATCTCCTTCTGAGCCATCAAGGGGTGTCACAAACCCACACACAGGGGTCCTTCTTTTCTCTACGTCTGAAGGGAACACAACAAACGTGAGATTTACATTATACGTTGTGGTTATTTCCTTCCAATGCCCCGAATTCCATGTAATTATCAAGAGAAATGTTGGTTGGAGAACTTCATCCTGAGTAACACAGGGATAGGACATTAAGGGGAGATGTAGTTTTGTAAACTCCCTTAATGCATCTATCATGTACAGACTATTAAAAGCACTATATAACTCATTACACAGTTTTGGGAAACAAAAAAATAACAATTGATCAACAAACCGCCTGACGCATAGCAAAAACAATATATATAGTTGAAATCTAATCATCTCTGCTGTTTTTTTTTTTCTTTTGTTTTTTTTACAATCTTTAATTTCAGATTTTCAGTTAAAAACAAGACATAAAAATAGCCAAACAGGGGGTAAAGACATTGTCACACTATTAAAGGAAAATAATCTGATGAGACAGAAAAATGTTCTCTGACAGTTCACCATAGTTTGGTAGTAATGGTAAATCGGAATACTAGATAAAAAAAAACAATGGCATTCCATGTTTATACCTTTTTGATTGTGTTTACTGGTCTGGTGGAGCCTTTGATCATTGTTTTCAATTTATGTATCCTACATTTGTAGTGGGACGTGCTCTTGAGTAGGGGTGCTATAAGAGGGATCAAGAGAGGAGACAGCAAACCTTTTTTAATCTAGTTTTATAAATGGGGAATGACGGATTGGCTGAGAGCATCAGCTGACCACTCTCTGGCCAATCAGCGTCGGCGCTGTCCAATTCTTTCTGTTTAAAGATTTTTAGAAAAAGGAAGGAGAAAGAGATTCAGCAATGGAACAAAGACTTTGGGGTTCAACCTTTCCCTAAGGAGGGCTGGACATGCCAGTCTACTAGTCTATGATGCTTTAAAATATAAGCAAAACTATAAATTAAAAATAAAACAGCATTGAACCACAACTTTCACAAACTTAACCAATTCTAAATCTTACAGACCTTCTTTTCCGCGAGCTGGCGAACTAGAGGTTCCATTCCTATAAGCCTCATAGCATGAAAAAGGATCTTTAGAAAACATTCCAGTGGAAGATACGTGTAACAAAACATTTCATTACATTGATAGATCACTGTGAGCGCACAGGAGGCAGGCAGAGCCCGGCTCCCACCCCATTTCTACGTGGTGATGTATTAATGGAATAAATGTATTTTCCATTGGAGCACTTTTCATCTAAAGATACCATGGTCCCACCATGTCCTATTATTCCCAAAAACATTATATTGCATTATGTTACATCAGGCTCAAAAAAAGACTTCAGGCAGAGAATTCCAAATCTTCATTGTTCTTACTGAAAAGAACATGTTCCTCTGACTTAGGTGATATCTCCTACCTCAATTCTAGAGTCTTGTCCTCTGTAAGTTCTACTATTGAACAGGGAACCGGAGAGCTGTTCTTACTGGCCCTGTATATATTTGTATAATGTTATACTTCTTTTGAAACTCTTTCTTTCGAGCTAAATACGTTCAGCCTAAATAAGTTCCAATTTTCTAGCCTTTCTTCAAAACCTAAAATCTACTATTCCCCTTATGAATTTTGTAGCTCTCCTCTGATACTGAGTTCTCTTATTTAAAACAGAACAACATTATCAGAGTGAAATCTTACCCCCTTTGATGCATGACAGTACCATACTTGCAACTGCTGGTGGACATTGCACACAGCTGCTAAAAACTATTCTAAGACCTTCTGAATATTGTTTTCCCTCACTGCGTAACATATAGGGTATGTGATAATTGTCCGCTACTCATTCTAAATGCATAACTTTGCATTTATCTCCATTAAATCACATATGCCACTTGACAGCCTTTGTTCTTTAATCTATCCAAACCCTTCTGCTGAGAAATAGTACCTTAACCCCTTAAGGACCAAACTTCAGGAATAAAAGGGAATCATGACATGTCACACATGTCATGTGTCCTTAAGGGGTTAAAGGGACACTTTAGTCACCAAAAACAACTTTATCTTAATGAAGCAGTTTTGGTGTATAGATTATGCCCCTGCAGTCTCACTGCTCAATTCTCTGCCATTTAGGAGTTAAATCACTTTGTTTATGCAGCCCTACTCACACCTCCCTGCATGTGACTTGCACAGTCTTCCTAAACACTTCCTGTAAAGAATAATCTAATGTTTAAACTTCCTTTATTGCAAATTCTGTTTAATTCAGAATTTCTTATCTCCTGCTCTGTGAACAGATTGCTAGACTCTGCAGGAGCCTCATGTAACAAAAATCCAATTTACAAAGCAGGAGATAAAAACTTTTAAAGTAAGTTAACATCTGATTGAAAACAAAACAATTTGGTTTTCAAGAAGTGAATACAAATACAAAAAAACAAGTCCTGCGCTCAAACTCCCATTACTCCTGGGCGGCAGCAACGACCATAGTACACATCAGCCCAAATACATACAGTAAAAACCAAAGAAAATAAGTTACCTGCACTATTTCACAAATCCCTATGTATATTTAAACAAATTGAGGTTTTTAGTTACCTCCAATGGCCATGAGAGGGTATGCCCACCTGCCACGTCAAGGCAGACCTCTTAGGTGGGTCCTAACTCACCTTCACCTTGCTTCCTTGAGTTTCCGGCAAAGATATCTCTAATGAGACAGAAAGGGGTATTTTTTTATATACATCCCTACATGCTTATTGACCCTTAATAGGGAACACATGGGATGGGCAGCAGCATTGTAACATAGCTGTGTGATACAAAAGTGAATACAAATACACAAAAACAAGTCCTGCGCTCAAACTCCCATTACTCCTGGGCGGCAGCAACAACCATAGCACACATCAGCCCCAATACATACAGTAAAAACCAAAGAAAAAAAGTTACCTGTACTCTTTCCCAAATCCCTATGTATATTTTTAAAAAATTAGGTTTTTAGTTACCTCCAATGGCCATGAGAGGGTATGCATATTAACCCTTAAAAGGGAACACATGGGATGTATATAAAAAATACCCCTTTCACAAAGGGATTCGAAAGAGGCTTATCATGTGAGATTATGTTACATATTGTATTTCCAAGAATGTTATCCTCGTGATTGACTTCTGCGCAAGCCTGTAAGTTGTATTTTACTTGCTCTACCTATCGTATGAAAAATAAAGAATTATAAAAAAAAAAAAAAAAAAATACCCCTTTCTGTCTCATTAGAGATATCTTTGCCGGAAGCTCAAGGAAGCAAGGCGAATGGTTAGAGTTAGGACCCACCTAAGAGGTCTGCCTTGACGTGGCAGGTGGGCATACCCTCTCATGGCCATTGGAGGTAACTAAAAACCTCCATTTGTTTAAATATACATAGGGATTTGGGAAAGAGCGCAGGTAACTTTTTTCTTTTGTTTTCAATAAGGCTGTGTGAGTCACGGCTAGGGAAGGTGTATCTAGGGCTGCATAAACAGAAACTAAACAGAAACTAAAGTGATTTAACCCCTTAAGACCGCAGCCAAATGTACAAGTTGTGATCCAAAAAAAACGTAAACAAAACCTGGCATTTGCGCTACATGTCTGTCCAACCGTAATTCACCTCTTTCATATTAAATGCACCCACACTTATTATATATCATTTTATTCAGGGGAAACAGGGCTTTCGTTTAACATCAAATATTTAGGTATGGAACATAATTTAATATGAAAAAATATTACAAAAATGAGAGAAAATAAGATTTTTTTAAATTTTTTTAGTTCTACGTGACATTCTAAATGTGAATGTCATAATACTGTGTGCTTTTACTGCAATAAAATACACATATTTGTATTCAGCGATGTCTCACGTGTAAAACAGTACCCCCTATGTACAGGTTTTATGGTGTTTTGGGAAGTTACAGGGTCAAATATAGCATGTTACATATTTCAGTTTTTTCACATTGAAATTCGCCAGATTGGTTACGTTGCCTTTGAGACCATATGGTAGCCCAGAAATAAGAATTACCCCCATGATGGCATACCATTTGCAAAAGTAGACAACCCAAGGTATTGCAAATGGAGTATGTCCAGTCTTTTTTAGTAGCCACTTGGTCACAAACACTGGCCAAAGTTAGTGTTAATATTTGAAAATGCAAAAAACTAATTTGAACGCACATTTTTGGCCAGTGTTTGTGACTAAGTGGCTACTAAAAAAAAAACCATACCCTATTTGCAATACCCTGGGTTGTCTACTATTGCAAATGGTATGCCATCATGGAGATAATTTTCATTCCTGGGCTACCATACGGTCTCAAAGGCAACCTGGCGAATTTTAATGTGAAAAAACTGAAACGCAAACCTTATATTTGACTCTGTAACTTTTGAAAACACCATAAAACCTGTACATGAGGGGTACTGTTATACTCAGGAGACTTCGCTGAACACAAATATTAGTGTTTCAAAACAGTAAAACGTATCACAACAATTATATCGTCAGTGTAAGTGCCATTTGTGTGTGAAAAATGCAAAAAATTTCACTGTCACTGACGATATCGTCGTTGTAATATATTTTACTGTTTTGAAACACTAATATTTGTGTTCAGCGAAGTCTTCCGAGTAAAACAGTACCCCCCATGTACAGGTTTTATGGTGTCTTGGAAAGTTATAGGGTTAAATATAGTGCTAGCAAATTAAATTCCCTATAGTTTCAGCATGGGTTGTCAGGCAGGTCCCGCTAATTGTAATTAATAAAATGACCTAATTATGTAAAATTATTACATAAATATATGCGTAGAATTATTATATATATAGGTGTGTGTATATATATATGTGTGCATATATATGTATATAATTTTTTTTATTATTTTTATTTATATATAGGTATATATTTAGTGATATATACGTATATACTTATGTATATAGATATATATTATTTCGTTCTACATGTATTTTGATATCAATATATATATATTAATTTTAAAATACAGTTCGAACGAAATTTCGCATGTTTATATATTTTTTATCTATTTATTTTGTATTATTTTTTTAATTTTTTTTAACGTATTTATATATTTATTTATTTTTTATTATATATAAATATATATATATAATAAAAATTATATATATATTTAATCAATATCATTGTACGTGTATTTTGATATTAATATATATATATATAATTATGTATATATTAATATTAAAATACATGTAGACAGTGTATGTATATTTATGTGTATATGTGTATATATATACTTAGATCATATATATAATAAATATATATATGATCTAAGTAGATATAATCTTATTTTTACACTGTTTTAACGGATTTTATTTGAATTTCAGACAGCAGGGGGAGTACCTGTCATTACAGGCACTCCCCCTGCTGGCATTGACATGGACCTCGCGATCACATGGCCCTGGGGGGCCGAAGAGGATGGAGGGGGACTCCCTGGGCTCCCAGGTAAGTCCCCCATACCGCGATCGCCGTCGTGGGATCGACGGCGACCGGGTAAGTACATAAGACCGCAGGACGTTCTATGCCGCCCTGCGGATTTTAGAGCCATCTAAATAAGGACGGCATAGTACGTCCTGCGGTCTTAAGGGGTTAACTCCAAATGGCAGTGACACTTCAGAGGCAAGATATGTACACAAAAGCTGCTTCATTAAGCTAAAATTGTTTTGGTGACTATAGTGTTCCTTTAAATAGTGAGATCTACACTGACACAACACTTTTGATTTACACTTCAAGATAATTGAGACTAAAGCATTTTTTTACAGCAAAAAACAACAACAACAACAAAAAAAAAACCTTCTGTAGATTGGAAAGGAAGTGCATCAGGTGGCAGGTTTAAGGAGTACAACTAACTGTACCCTAACCCAGCGTTTCCCAATTGGTGTTCTGCGAGAACACAAATAGGGTTCCGCCGCAATTTCGAGAAACAAAATAGGCGCCACTGATTATTGAGACGGGCAGCGAGGGAGCACTCTTCCCCTCTCAGCTCCCTTGCGCGCACCGCAGTGATGCCAGAGCCGTAATATGACATCACTCCGGCGCCGGCATCACTAAGAGGCGTGCAAGGGAAGATCACTGCTCCCTGGCCACCCGCACGCCAGCCGCTCAGCCCTACTGGACCCCAGGGACCGCACGCCAGCCGCTCAGCCCAGCAGCCCCACTGGACCCCAGGGAAATAGACTCCATGCCAGCACTCCCAAAGGTAGGGAGGCTAGGTGGAGTGAAATTTAAAAAAATAAATAAATTGTGTTTGTGTCTGTTAAGGAGTTTGTATGTGTGTTTGTCAGTGAGTGTGTATGTGTGCTTGTCAGTGAGAGTGCATGTGTGCATGTGTGTTTGTCAGTGAGTGTGTGTGTCAGTGAGTGTGTGTTTGTCAGTGAATGTGTGTGTTTGTATGTGGGTGAGAGTGTATGTGTGCTTGTCAGTGAGAGTGTGTTTTTGTCAGTGAGAGTGTATGTATGCTTGTCAGTGAGAGTGTATATGTCTTTGTATGTGTGTCTGTCAAAGAGTATGTGTGTTTGTCAGTGAGAGTGTATGTGTGTCTGAGTGTGTGTCAAGGTTTGTGTATGTGTCACTGTGTGTATCTGAGTGTGTGTATCTGTGTGTCAAGGTGTGTATCTTTGTGTCTGTGGGTATATGTCAGTGTGTATATGAATGTGTGTATATGTGTCAATGTTTTTATATGTGTGTCTGTGTGTTCATTTGTTTGTGTATGTATGTACGTACGTGGCATACGTACAGCAATCATATGTGCATACATCACAGCAATCAAACACCACCCTAGCATTTAAACACGTATATGTGCATAAATCCAAGCAAACACCAACACAACAGGCAAACACACTCCTGCAATACACAAACATTACATACAAACACACACCTTCACGCAAATGCAAACATTACATACAAACACACCCCTGTATCAAAACGCTAACATTATATACAAACATCAACTGTACACACAAAAGCACACCTGCTCCTCAGTACTACTATCTGTTTACTATCTGCGCTACGGTGCCAAACATTTTTTGGGGTTCCACGTTATTCGAGCATTATGTCAAAGTGTTCCACTGGAACAATTAATTGGGAACCCCTGCCCTAACTTATACATTGCACATAGTATATGTTTCCATAGAGGTTAAATTACAAATACCTCTACCCAGGGCATTCAGGGGCTTACAAATCCCTTTGAAACCACACTGCATCGCGTAAATTGCTCCTGCAAAGTTGGGAGTTATTCTGTAGTGATGTAGTGATGTACCTGTGTTTTACTTACACTGTATGTACCAAGCTCTCCAAATTGCATTGTTCAGGCGGATCTTGTCAGTCCACATTAGCCTTAGTCCTTTAAAATTCTTCCATTTTGGTGAGACCAGCTTTCCACTACAAAACATGCATATTAAGCGTCAGAAAAGACATGTATCACAAAAATGATAAGATAGGCAAAAAACCTAAAGACTGAAATGATGCACATAAGTAAGGAATGCATTATAAATGAAATAACACGATATACAATTCAATATTCTGTTATTTTGGCAACTTGCCAAAAACTTTGCCCTTTTCTTAAAATAAAGTAAAATAAAGTAAGTAATAAAAAAAAATAAAAAAAATTATTAGTCTTAAATTAAGTAAAAAAAAAAAAATATGGAGGTATGATTTTGCAAAAGATATTCCAAAATATCCAAATATTAAATGTAGTATTTAACATCTTATTAGATCAGTGTTTTACCCCAAATTAAGTAAATTCGGTTTTCTCATTTCATCACAACTCCATACAGCAATAAATATAATTAAAGTAAAAGCTTATTGGCAATTAAAGTTACCAAATAAAGGACATTAACATTGAATATGCTACTGTCTGTCAGATGCATTCATAAGTTAATAAAAACTAATACAAGTTATCAGTTTATATTCTCATAGCTGCACTGTGGAATTCCTGACTCTTTTCAGTTCAATATTTATTGTTGGGGCTGAGAGTGATAGGGGTTATTAATTAATGAGGGCGTTTGAAAAAGTGCTTGTTGCCCAACTATCCATCGGGTACACACAACTACTAGCTAATAAATAGGGGGATATCTGTGCATCTTTCTCTGTTTGTTGTATTTTCCCTATGTTAATATTGACTTTTGGAAGGTTCACTGAGTATCAAACAACCAAACATCTGTCCCCTTGTCCGCAGGCTAGTAAATGCAGTTTGAATAATTCTAAAGACAACATAGTCAAATTTTTGGAAGTCCTACAGTTTTAGTGCAAGTAAAAAGTTAAAACCAGTTAATCAGAGAAATACAGATACGATGCATTTTAAAAATTACACCTTTATTTCATAAGTGCCTGCAATAAGGCTACTTGTCTCAATGTTGTTGCTGGAATGTATAACCCTTTAAGCCTATATTATTATTATTAAGAAGCGCCAACAAGTTCCGTAGCGCTGTACAATGGGTGGACTAACAGACACGTATTTGTAACCAGACAAGTTTGACGCACAGGAACAGAGGGATTGTGGGCCCTGTTCAATGAGCTTACATGCTAGAGGGAGTGGGGTATAGTGACACAAAAGGTAAGGGTAGGGTAGAAAAATAGGTTAATAACAAAGTAGACAGGTGGTGGTCAAAAGGCCCAAGTAGGCACATGAACACCGGTAAAGATTCTGTGAGTCTACCCTTGATGAACAGAAAAATAAAAAACACCTTTATTGTAGGGTATAAATTCCCCAAAAAGATAAAGGAAACTTATAACTAATAACCACATCTATTGAAATAAGGGGGAGATGGTGCTATATCAATATGAGATAGGAGTGGATAATACGGTAGTTCGTAATAACATCATCAGATCCTTAGAGTATAGTTATGATCTGCATGAGGGGTGACTGATGCATACTGATCATGGTCTAAGGATCTTGTATAGAGCAGTGGTAAATGTTATCCCCTGTACAAAGAGCCCTTGCTTCATCTGTGATAGGTGAGGGAATTAATACATTTGGAATACTTCAGCGTTGACACCAGAGTGTCAACTGTACTCGATGACTCCCAAGGTCCTATCTGTAAGCAATAGGTTTTCTAGCGGGGGAATATCCAACCCATATATTCTCAGGGGAGTGAACGCTGTAGACTTGCTGATTATCGGCTATCTAGAACTTACTTGTCAGACAGTATATGACCGTTACGACAGATAAGTAGATAAAGCCTAAAAGAAAGTCTAACACACTTCCCCTAACGGTAAGACTGATAGTGAGTCGCTTAATATGGTAGGATTTGAGGTTACCGCTGTATGGACACCTCGGCCGTAGCTAGACGGTCCGTTTCGTGCCCTCTGGATCCTCTCAGGGATAAGCGTAGAGCAGACAGTACTCTTATTCAGTAGGCTCTAAGCTGGACAGTGTCGGTGGGCTGCGGTACACTGTAATAAACAGATAGACGCTGCAGGACAGATATGGAATCTATTAGTCGTACTATTCATCAAATGTACATCATATTGAGGAATCTGTAACTTAGTCTCTACAGCCTGTGTCTATACCGCTGAACCCTAAGGTTACTACTGCTCACACTGTTGCAAAATAAGCTAAATACAGAGTATAATGCTGGACTAACTGCTGGAACTGAGAGTAAAGGAATGAACTGACTGTTAGAACTGCCGGAAACTCCAACCTAATAGAAACATGAACTTTTCTGTAGACCTCCTATATATCTCAAGAATCTCCCCCCACCTAGTGAACACTCAAAGTGCTAGTGAAAAAATAATAAAAGCATAACCTAACGCACGTTTCGGCGCTATGCAAGCGCCTTTCTCAAAGGTAAGTATGACACTGACACGGGTGCTTCTTTTATATTCTGTTACCTTAGGTTGATATCCAATCCCCAAGCGCCTCTCGTTCACGCCTCGCGCGCCAAAATCCTGGATGGGCGGACACCACCATTTGGTGCCGCCCCTCCACGTCATTTCGGGGGCGTGTTTCAAAAAATGAGTGTGTGTATGAAACATACTCATATCCAGATGCTGTGCGCTACGGTGATTGTTGGAGCTTATTGACATGTATCATCCATGATCAGAGGACGGATTGTTTGTATCTCCGAAATCTTAAAACACCGCAATGTACTGTTTATATAGGGCATCGTAACGGCCCTGTGTTAAACTGACTACGGGATGGAAGTTGTTTTTAACCATTTATGGGGATATCATAGCCCCTAAATAGTGCTGAAACGGAGAGAGAAGGGAAAGGATTAATATAGAGTCAACAAAAAGATGTATGTTCCCTTATTCGATCCTTGCCTAATGATCCAATTAATGGATCAGTACGCCGTCTTTATCATGTCTTAGTCATTCATAAGCTGTCCAGTACATATATCCTTAGTGGTGAACTAAAGAGTGGTGAACCGAGGGGGCTAAGGGTCCAGACTACACCTAATGTTGAAATGAATGACCCAGCATTGCAAAAAGAATGGGAGGAAGCAGCTGATACTTGCTCCAAAAAATTCATGGATATCCTGCAAAGATTTGAAGCAGAGAGGCTAAAAACCGTGAATGAGAAAGTTAAGACAGCAATTGAGGACATACAAAGCTATAAAGACGACCCCTCTTTTGCTACACAAGAACAGAAATTACAACAAAACTTTAACAAATATCAAAATAATGTCAAAAGTCGCAAACACGGTAAATACGTAAGGGACAACGACGATTATAGAAAGGGTAACGTGTATAGACGTTTTAAAAAAACAATGAGGATGGACTCAGATCACTATGAGACATCTGAATATGAGACGTCAGACACAGATAGCGAACAAACACCCACCACCAGTAATAATCGGAATCAACAGGGCAATAAAGGAATATTAAAAAAGGGAGTGACTTTTTTAGGGCAGCCCCCTCGAGAAGGGGAAACACAGAACAACAGACAAACCAGGAACAGAGGCAGGGCACGCAGGAGGTATTGAATAAAGATATGCGAGTAGTCAACTTATCAGATACCATACTGACCGTCACTCAAACAGGGGTCTTGATGAAAGGACTATCCTTTGTCCCAATTCCCCCATTCAACCATTCAACCATTTTGAATGGATCAAAGATATTAACCTGTTTGGCAGAAGACTGGCTCTACATAAATTCTTTAAAATAAAAGATGAAAAAAAGGCCAAAGAATTGGGATTCAACCCAAGAGAATATCAATGCCTACAGGAATTAGTGACCCTGTTAGAGGATAGTGACAATACGGCGATAGCTACTCCATACACAAACCTGCGACCGAAGAGCAAATTCACCCCTAACCTAAGAGAGTTTAAGAACATCGACATGTTTGTGGAATCCACCACAAACATGATAAAAATGATCAATACCGATATGCTCACCATGAAACCTAAGGGCAATTTATCCAAAGCAGAATGGAAGGCACTCTGCAGCCTAAAAGACAATGACGGTATCATCATTAAACCTGCGGATAAAGGGGGCAACATTGTGATAATGAACAGAGCACACTACATACAAACAATGGAGAACATGCTCCTGGATGATAAGACCTATAGTATACTTACCAATGATCCAACAATCAAATACCAAAAGGAGTACAAAATACTCCTAGACCAAGCATATGATGACGGCATCTTGACCAAAGAGGAATATGGCAGTATCTTCATAAAATACCCGACCATTTCCACATTTTATGGCCTCCCAAAAATCCACAAACAGTATGAGACACTTACAGCTAGACCCATAGTCTCAGGGTCCAACAACTTTACTAGCAAGGGAAGCATTTATGTGGACAAGATATTACGCCCGTATGTGGAAAATCTACCTTCATACCTAAAAGATACAAAAGACACATTGAGGTGCCTGAAGTCATTAAAGGTACCTAAAGGATCAGTACTCTGTAGCTTAGATGTTGAAGCTTTGTACTCGTCTATCCCCCATACAAGTGGGCTGGAGCATGTTGGCCACTTTCTGGAAAAAAGAGGCCCAGAACATGATACTCACACAAAGTTCGTGCTGAAGCTTTTACGCTTCATCCTCACCCACAACTTCTTTCTATTTAAGAATAAATACTACCACCAGGTGCAGGGGACTGCTATGGGGACATCTTGTGCCCCAGCTTATGCCAACCTGCACCTGGGGTGGTGGGAAAGCAAGTTGGTATTCTCCGAAAACAATTCACGATACACAGATTTCATCTATGTATGGAAACGGTACATAGATGATATTTTAGTGGTATGGACAGGCACCAGAGAAGTTTTTGAGGAGTTTGTAACATCCCTGAATGTGAATAATTTAAATTTGAAATTCACCATGGAATTTGGAAACCAAACACTCAACTTCCTAGATTGCACTCTCACCATAACAGAAACCCTTGAGATTAAGACTACCCTCTTCCGTAAGTCCACATCAACTAACAATATGTTGAGATGGGAAAGCTATCACCCCGTCCCCCTCAAGAGGGGTATCCCAGTTGGGCAATATCTGCGGCTAAGAAGAAATTGCTCATCAACTGAGGATTTCAAGATAAAAGCTAAAGAATTGAGACAAAGGTTTAGAGAAAGAGGATACCCAATCAGATGCCTGAAACAAGCATACCAAAGAGCACTTGACAGTGACCGGGAGACCCTTTTGCAAAATGCTAAACCAGACATGGACAAACAAATCAGATGCATAGCCAACTACGACGCAGGCTGGGAGGAAGCAAAAAGAATTCTAAACCGATTCTGGCCATTACTGACACAGGACCCTCATCTAAAGGATACCATCTCCCCCAGGGTATCGGTCACAGCCAGAAGAGGGAGGAATATAAAAGATATACTAGTACCCAGTCACTTATCTATGTCTAAAAAGGCATCAAGAAACTGGATCACGGTGCAGGGTACATACCAGTGCGGGAGATGTGTAGCATGCACCTTTATTGCTAAAGGGTCTAAAACAATTACAGACTCTGCAGATACCACTACAATCCCCATAAAGCAGTTTTTCAACTGCAACACTTCCGGCATGGTATACCTTTTGACGTGTAAATGCGGCATAAAGTATGTTGGAAAAACCATACGTCCTTTTAAAAAACGAATAATGGAACATGTCCACTCAGTGACATCACACAGAGATACACCAGTCGCAAGACACATTAGGTCCCAACACAGCGATACGCCTCGCTGCATTAAATTTGCGGGCATTGAAAAGATCCAGATGGGGAAGAGAGGTGGAGACCTAGACCAGACCCTTAAAAGAAGGGAATGCTACTGGATCCACAAACTAGACACCCTATCACCGAAAGGACTCAATGAGGGGTTCACATTTACCCCCTTCATTGGTTAAGGAACCCCATAACTGTACTAATGTAATATATGTAAATATGTATATATATAAGAGTTCGTTTACCCGGAACGCAATTTTCTAAACTAACACCATAAATGTAACAAGGATATAACGTCTACATAATGCTAACATCCTATATGACACTTTATAATGACACTAGCTCTTTAGTTCACCACTAAGGATATATGTACTGGACAGCTTATGAATGACTAAGACATGATAAAGACGGCGTACTGATCCATTAATTGGATCATTAGGCAAGGATCGAATAAGGGAACATACATCTTTTTGTTGACTCTATATTAATCCTTTCCCTTCTCTCTCCGTTTCAGCACTATTTAGGGGCTATGATATCCCCATAAATGGTTAAAAACAACTTCCATCCCGTAGTCAGTTTAACACAGGGCCGTTACGATGCCCTATATAAACAGTACATTGCGGTGTTTTAAGATTTCGGAGATACAAACAATCCGTCCTCTGATCATGGATGATACATGTCAATAAGCTCCAACAATCACCGTAGCGCACAGCATCTGGATATGAGTATGTTTCATACACACACTCATTTTTTGAAACACGCCCCCGAAATGACGTGGAGGGGCGGCACCAAATGGTGGTGTCCGCCCATCCAGGATTTTGGCGCGCGAGGCGTGAACGAGAGGCGCTTGGGGATTGGATATCAACCTAAGGTAACAGAATATAAAAGAAGCACCCGTGTCAGTGTCATACTTACCTTTGAGAAAGGCGCTTGCATAGCGCCGAAACGTGCGTTAGGTTATGCTTTTATTATTTTTTCACTAGCACTTTGAGTGTTCACTAGGTGGGGGGAGATTCTTGAGATATATAGGAGGTCTACAGAAAAGTTCATGTTTCTATTAGGTTGGAGTTTCCGGCAGTTCTAACAGTCAGTTCATTCCTTTACTCTCAGTTCCAGCAGTTAGTCCAGCATTATACTCTGTATTTAGCTTATTTTGCAACAGTGTGAGCAGTAGTAACCTTAGGGTTCAGCGGTATAGACACAGGCTGTAGAGACTAAGTTACAGATTCCTCAATATGATGTACATTTGATGAATAGTACGACTAATAGATTCCATATCTGTCCTGCAGCGTCTATCTGTTTATTACAGTGTACCGCAGCCCACCGACACTGTCCAGCTTAGAGCCTACTGAATAAGAGTACTGTCTGCTCTACGCTTATCCCTGAGAGGATCCAGAGGGCACGAAACGGACCGTCTAGCTACGGCCGAGGTGTCCATACAGCGGTAACCTCAAATCCTACCATATTAAGCGACTCACTATCAGTCTTACCGTTAGGGGAAGTGTGTTAGACTTTCTTTTAGGCTTTATCTACTTATCTGTCGTAACGGTCATATACTGTCTGACAAGTAAGTTCTAGATAGCCGATAATCAGCAAGTCTACAGCGTTCACTCCCCTGAGAATATATGGGTTGGATATTCCCCCGCTAGAAAACCTATTGCTTACAGATAGGACCTTGGGAGTCATCGAGTACAGTTGACACTCTGGTGTCAACGCTGAAGTATTCCAAATGTATTAATTCCCTCACCTATCACAGATGAAGCAAGGGCTCTTTGTACAGGGGATAACATTTACCACTGCTCTATACAAGATCCTTAGACCATGATCAGTATGCATCAGTCACCCCTCATGCAGATCATAACTATACTCTAAGGATCTGATGATGTTATTACGAACTACCGTATTATCCACTCCTATCTCATATTGATATAGCACCATCTCCCCCTTATTTCAATAGATGTGGTTATTAGTTATAAGTTTCCTTTATCTTTTTGGGGAATTTATACCCTACAATAAAGGTGTTTTTTATTTTTCTGTTCATCAAGGGTAGACTCACAGAATCTTTACCGGTGTTCATGTGCCTACTTGGGCCTTTTGACCACCACCTGTCTACTTTGTTATTATATATTTAAGGGTTATCCCCTACCTAAAGATTCTGTGGACACATCTAGATCCTGCTTGTCAGGTATCTTACCATTTGCCATTTAGAAAAATAGGTTGCTAAGATAGTATTCATTAAAGGCTTAGTGTTTTGATGACAGTTTCAGGAGAGGAATCAGGGTTCGTGGAGGGAAAGCTGTTCCCAGTTTAATTGATATGTTTTCCTAAGGAAGTACGTTTTCAAATATTTTTGAAGGAGTGGAGACTGGGTGAGGGTCTAACAGAGAGGGGAAGGGCGTTCCATAGGAACGGTGCAGCCCTAGAGAAGTCTTTAAGGTGAGCATTGGAGGTAGCAGTACAAACAGAGGTTAGACGTAGGTCTCCGGCTGAGCGTAGGGGACTAGACAGGATATATTTGTGTATTAGTGAGGATAAGTATGTGTAGAGATTTGTAAGCAAGTGTCAGGATATTAAATTGAGCCGATATCTTACGGGAAGCCAATGGAGGGGCTGACAAAGGGGGGAGGCGTGGGCGAACAGGAAGATGAGCCTCGCCGCCGCATTCATTATAGACTAACGGGGCAAGTTGAAAACACGTAAAACCACTGAGAAGCGGATTACAGTAGTCAAGGCGAGAGAAGACAGCAGCATGGACAAGCACCTTTGCTGTATGAGGTGTTAAACAGATGCGCACAATGTTTTTGAGATGGAAGCGACAGGATTTGGTAAATGATTGGACATGAGGGGTAAAGGAGAGGTCGGAGTCAAAGAGAACACCTAGGTAGCGAGCCTTAGAGGTAGAGCAGATGGTAGCTCCATTGACTCCCTCCTTGCGCAGTGCTGTTTTCGCCATAATGGACGAAAAAACAAATAGTTTTTTAAAGAAATTTGTTCGAAAACTAATGGTGGCGGATTAAATTTGAGATTGACTAATTACATTTTTATTTCGATGGAAATCATTCGTACAAAACGAAAATTTCACTGGTGCACATGTCTAACCCACTCCTGACATTTACAGAGGGCCCTGTGACACCTGAATAAGGAACTGAAGTTGTCCAACCTTAAAAAGTTGGAACTCCATCTTTGTGATGGAAATTAAACATTTGAGGACCATTGAGAACATTTTTAAGATAATGAAATGCATAATATTTTAAGAACGCTAAACACTATTTGGTATCAAACTTAATTTTCTACATTCTTTTACTGGAAACAGCTGGGAACAAATACATCTGTGCATTTTTGACCAAGTGACAGTATTGTCACGAGCACTCTGCACTGATTTAGTAATCCTGATTGTCTCCAGTTCACTCTTTCTAGCCAAAAGCAAATCACTTAATCAACCCAGTACGAACCCAGTATAAACAGTAAATTGGAATTCCCACCTGAGCCCTTTTATTGACCAGCACAGAACCGCTTCACAAACCAATCCAAGCGACCTGTAAATAATGCCCACTTGAAGAGCAAAGTATAACAATATGTGAAAGAGACGGAATGGCTTGCGCCACTTACTTTTGGTAATACAGGTGCTTTAATCTGAAGCTCAGATACTCTAATTTCTTTGGAGAATTTTACTGCTTAGTAAATAAGGGACTGCATTTATTGTGCGCTCTTTCTATCAACGACATGCCTGCTACAACTCATGTTTGAACTTTAGCCTGTGATCAGGAACATAAAAGTCACAGAATAGTTAAAACATGGAGATGAACAACAATGCTATTTTAAAAAACACACTATTTTTATTTTTATTTGGTCCATTGCTTCTTAAAGGGACACTATAGTAATCAAAACCACTACAGCTTAATGTATTTGTTCTGGTGTCTAAAGCCTGTCCTTGCAGGCTGGGCAAGGAAGACACTGCATTATAGAGAAAAGCTAGTGTTTACATTGCTGCCTAGTAACATCTCTAGCGGCAGTCACTTATTTACCAAGCAATATTATTTTCCAAAGATGTTAGAGTATATTTGAGGTGCTTTCTATGTCAGGAGATGCTGATTGGAGCAATGTGGCATTTTCCTATGGGTAAGCACTGAATTGATGACCTCAGCCATGGAAGCGGGGCCAGCCGCAGTGACACTAGCGTGGTGATGGAGAAAAGGTAAGCAAACTATATTTTATCTCCAATCTGAAGGGGACGGGGGACCTAATGCTGTACTCCAGCACTATAGTTTTAAGAATAAATGTTTGTGTTCCTTTAAAATGTCATTTAACAGCCTAATATTTATATTATGGTGCACAGTGTCTCTAATACTGTATAACTGAGTGGCATTAGACACGCGTGCAGGGCTGTCTCTTCCACGAGGCTAACAAGGCATTTGCCTTAGGCGGCTATTCCAGGGGGAGTCAAAAACTTTTCTCCTCTCCACCGTCACTATAACATTAACCCCTTAATGACACACCAGTATGGTTAATATGCAGTAATGACACATACTGGTTTGTGTTTTTGTTTTGTGCGGGGGTTAAATCTTTCTATACCTGGCACTCACCGGTAGTAAGATTTAATTACTGAGCGATGAGCTGTATGTTGGTTCAGGTCTTGCCCTTGCACCCACTCACTGGCATTGGGTGGGGGCATCAAATTAAAGAGCGTGCGGTGAGCAGATCCCTGTCCACCCACCCGCCTCCACCTGTGCCAAGAAAGTGGGGCGATTACATTAAAATAAGTGCAGGGCATCCTAGAGCCCCCCATTGTGTGTACAATTAATAAATGGGTGTAATTAGTGACATTCAACCTATAATTATAATAAACCCCAAGGGGAGGGGAGATAATTTTTGGGTTGCTGAAAATGGCACCCCCTTCTATATTTTTTTTTTTTTTTTTTAATTCTTTATTTTTAGTTTGTTTGCATGAGGAATAATACATATGTGCTGGTAATGCCACGATAGCAGTGACCGGCTACTTGAAAGCACCATAGATGTGGCATTGTACAAGATTGTTATACATGTTCAACTTTAAGTAAAACGTTAGCATACAAGGTATACGGCTAGATTTACATGTCATCTGTGGAGGGGGGCCTCTCAGTCAGTTGTCCCTATGTGTCAGGACCTTGATCCGTCTGGGGTGAATTCCCCTGTGTGCGTCCTAGGTTTCGTCGGCGTTGTTCTGCTCATGGTGGGTTTAGTTGTATGAAGGTTGTGTGGCTGTCTTTTCTAGATTAACGTGGGTATTGGTGTTTGGGTTGTTTGTTGTGTGTGTCTTGCGCGTGGTGGTGGGGGCCGCTACGTCGGCTTAGTAAGGACTCCTTTCCGTCCGTTCCCCTCCCCGAGTCACTACGGGGTTTCCTGTGCCTAAATGCCTGCCGTCTCAGCGCGGATGTATTTATGCGCGGTATGTCGTCGGCGGGCCTGGTTATGGCTTGTCTGATAGCTTGTTAGTGTGTAGTCGTTGCAAGGGAGCAGGATGTGGTTTAAAGGCCATTGGGAAACGTTAAACAAGCAACAGAAAACAAATTAAAAATGAAAATGAACGTTAGCAAACACTTAAGTTGTGGTTTTTAAGTCCATAGGGATCTCGTGCGGTGTTCTCTCTCGTTCCGATCGTTGTAATGGGGTTATTGCTATCGCGGTTTACCCCGCTTCTTCTCCGCTCCGGTACTGTTCCCCTGTACTGCCTCTCCTCCGGTCGCGCCCAGGGTTTCCCTTTTCTCCATCTCAGAGGACAGTGCCTGTAGTCGCTGCAGGTCTTGTAGGAATTTTGTGGGATCATCCTCTGCTGTCAGGGAGAGGACAGTGTCTTTGAGGGTTACCACCAATGTGCCCATTGTCCCCCAGCGGTATCAGATACCCTGCGCTCTTAGTTGGCTGGTTATAGGTGTGAGCTTTCTTCTCTCCATCAGGGTGGTAAATGGGAGGTCATCGAAGACTCTGATGTTGTGGTTCTTGATGATGGTGGTGGGCGATTTTCTGGAGTGGGCCATAAGTGTCACCTTAACGGATACATCTCGGGTGATGGCAATAATGTCTCTAGGGGCATCCGCTGGGGCGGTCGGTGCCTTGTGGATTCTAAAGGCTGCCGTTATCGGCCGTGCCTCTCCGTCTCTCTTTGCCCCCATGGTCTCCGTGACTTCATTTGTGAACTCAAGTAAGGCTTCCGGGCCTACTTCTTCTGGGGCTCCCCGGATGCGCACATTCCTTCTTCGGTGGCGTGTTTCAATGGAGGTGACCGTACGTGTAAGGCTTTGAATTTTGTGTGATAGCGTCTCCATCTTTGTTCTTGTCTCCGTGAGTAAGGAGTCTCTGTGTTGTTCTCCCGTTTCTACTGCGCCTAGGCGCGTCTGTATGCTGGTTATCTCCCGTTGCACACCGGCCAGGTCGGATTTCCATACCTCCCGCAGATCCACTAGTAGCCTTTTGATGTCGCCTTTCGTGGATGGCGAGTCATCTGAGTCAGAGTCGTTTGGTAAGTACACTGCGGCGGCCCGTCGTGTGGGTCGAGAATCCTCTTCCTCATTCGAGGTGTACGATGCGCTTGTGCTTCTTGTTTCCTCCGGCGCCATTTTAGGCTGCGGTGAGCGTTGCGGCCTATCAAAGGAGCGCCTAATGTCTGGTTGAAGGGAGCCCTCCGAGCGGGTGAGTTTTTAATTTTTTCGCCCCATCTCTCTGTGGGGGGTTGGCCCTGTTTTCGGCTTAGGTTTGGAAGCTCTCTGTCTCGCTTTTGTGGCAATTTAGTGCGTTTTAAGGTGTTGAGAGCCGGAGCTCCACACAAACACGTCTTGTTCGCTGCTCTGCTAGGACACGCCCCCCACCCCTTCTATATTTAATGGTAGGTTAGGGGGATATTAGGCCCCAACCACATTAATAATATTGAAGCCCCTAACTGCTGTCCAAGGGTGGGGGCAGAAATTAGGTCTCCCTCATTTATTATTATTAGCCATCGCCCATAGGTATTAAGGGGACAATAGGTTTCCTCTTTTATTATTATTATTATTATTATTATAAGCCCCCACTCTAGGGTGGAACTAGACACCCAGGGGTTTATTATTTTAAGCCCCCACCCAGCACCCACGGGTGTGGGTTGTGTGGGACAATAGGTTCCCCTGGGTTTATTATAATTATAGACCACACTCATAGGCAGTGGCGCAGGAGCTGGACAGTAATCTCTGTACTAAAACTTCTAGTTGCCTTTGTTCCACATCCCATTATTTACATGCTGGTGCCATGTAGGTTGTACAGCAGAGTAATTCTGTTTCATTTGCTCTGCATTACAGCAAATAAACATGTCAGCCAGCTCTGTATTTGCCCGCGAGGCAATGCCTTTTTAGCCTCAGCATGAGGCCCAGGCAGGTGGCAAGGGAGCGCTGATTTGTGAGCTCTCCCTGCTTAGCTCCCTCCCGTTTAGCATAGTGATGTCTGGAGCCGGAAGGCTGGGTGGATTTAAATTAAATTTTAAAAAAAGTGTTGGGGGGGAAATGTGTGTGTGTGTGTGTGTTTGTCTGTCTTTCAGGGAGTCTGTGTGTGTATATCTGTCAGTGTGTGTGTGTCTGTCAGTGAATGTGGGAGTGAGTGTGTGTGTCTGTGAGTGAGTGAGTGAGTGTGTCTGTCAGTGAATATGTGTGTGTTTATGTGTCTGAGTGATTGTGTATGCCTCTCAATGTGTGTGTGTCTGTCAGTTAGTGAGTGAGTGTGCATATCTGCATCAGTGAGTGTGTGCATGTCGGTCAGTGATTGTGTGTGTCTGTCAGATTGTGCCAAATCAGTGAGTGTGTGTGTATGTCAGTGTATCTGAAAGTGTGTGTAAGTCAGTCAAAGGGTGTGTTAGTCCTAAACAGGAAGAGGTGTGGCATTGACAGGAAGGGGTGGGGCAAATTTAGAATAGGGGGTGCCTGAGTTCCGTCATGCCTAGGGCAGCACAGATCCAAAATACACCACTGATGTCAGCCTCACTCATGCGTATGACACTGCCCCTTTAAATGTTTGATAGCTGATTTATTACACTTGCTTGCTTCCAAGGCATATCCTGGGTAAAAAAAAAAACAAATACTGAAATCACTGAAATCAAGTTGCCAATAGAATGAGATCTGAGAATGTGTCAATAAGTGTAAAAATAATTATCATTTATTTCTATCAATAATCCACTTGAATATTAACCATTTACCCACTTGTCATGAGTGCTATATTCATGATGTAATTTTAAATTTCCAAAAAGCAGGAAAAAAATTTAGGAATATAGTTGTTATGGTAACAGGAGTCTACTGGCACAGTCCCCCGAAAAAGAGGGAGGCTGTTTTCAAACAATATGACCCTTACCTGGGTCCCCCAGGCACCCCTTATCCAGCCTTCTCATCAAATATCACTACAGCAGAAATTCCTACTACTACTACATAGTGATAGTAGGTGAAAAAGCACCAGTGGATGTTCTCAGCCAAACAATACCAACAGGAGAAAAACTGATATACCGGTACGTACTGACATATCCATATCAGAGAAGGTGGACAGACTTTAAACCCCCTGGGGACCAAGCTAAGTAGTAAACTGTACAGTTAAAAAATGAACCCCATTTTAATTCTTCTAACCTCCTTAGTCTTTCGGCGGCCAGGACATCAAGAAGACTATAAATATGGAGCAAGAATGGGGGTCAAGGGCTGCGCTTGAACAAAAGAAGTAAAAAGTGTATAAAAATATATATAGATAAAATAAGCAATAATAATAAAATCAAACTTATATATTCAGTTCCTTGCCAGGTGTACTGTTCATAGGTGTGCGCCGGGTGTGCCTGGGCACACCCTAATCCCCGCGGCACGCCTATGTATTGAGACCAGCAGGGGAGATCTCAGGATCTCCCCTGATAGCGCCGGCTCTGCTCTCAGCCTCCCCTCACCGGCTCACAGGCATGGAGGGAGGCAGGAGAGGACCCGGGGAGCTATTGCCAGCAGCTCCACCGGGTTCCTCTCGCGAGATCTGAGCGTTGCCGCGGCAACGCTCAGATCTTGCGTGAGTGAACTCTAGCCCTGCGGGGCTAGAGTTCACTCTCCACTGGACCACCAGGGATGGCAGCAGCAGAAAGGATCCCCCCTCCCAGGCATAAGGTAAGAAGGGAGGGGGGATAACTGATCTGCCCCCACCTCCACTGGACCACCAGGGAAAGCAGCAAGGAAAGATCCCCCCTCCCTACATAAAGTAAGAAGGGAGGGGGGATATTAAGTAATGTACCTCCACCCCCCACAATCACCCACACACACACACACACAGCACCCACACACATACAGCACCCACAGACATACCGCACCCATAGACATACAGCACATACACATACAGCACCCACAGACATACACAGCACCCACACACATACAGCACCCACACACACAGCACCCACACACACACAGCACCCACACACACAGCACCCTCACACACATTACACAAACAGCACTCTCACAGCACACCAACAGTACCCTCACAAACACAGACAGGACCCCAACAAACACACACAGCACACTACCAGTACCCTCACACACAAACATCACCCTCACACACAGTACATTTACAGCACCCTCACAAGTGCACACACACAGACAAACAGCACCCTCACACACAGTACATTCACAGCACCCTCACAAGCACGCACACACACACAAACACCCTCACCCACATAGTGCACTACCAGCACCCTCACACACACACAGCTTTGTGTCTGTATATACGTGTATATATATATATATATATACACACATATATATATATATATATATATACACGCCGCGTGTGCTTGTGCTTTAGGGTGCACACCCTAATGCAATAGGCTGCGCACGCCTATGGTACTGTTCTTTTACCATTTTGAGAAAACCCCAAAAGTGAAACGCGTAAATGGTTTTAATAAGTGTATTTTAATCAATAAAAGTTATTTTTGGTTACCTTTTATACTAGGACCAATTGTATACTTATTTTTATTGTATTTTATACACTTTTTCTACTCCTGGCATTTTTTATATTTTTTATATTATTATACTATAGTTTTATTATTACTTTGTATCCCGTCAAAAGAAATCCTTAGGTGGGGATAATTCCACCAGCGCTGTGGCAATAGAGCAGTACCTGTCTGCTCTATTCTTGTAAGTATAACTCTTTTAAATATATTACCTTGTTGTTCACACTGAGAGCACTATTTGCTGTTTTATATATATTCCGTGGACATCTACCATCCAATACCGGAAAGGCGGACCTATCTCCCCAGCATTAAAGAACAACGCATATCTGAGTAGGTCCTAGCCTACACTACAGGAATCCCAAGCCGGATTGACGGACCAACCATCTAAGTACATCCGATAGTGGGGATCAAACCACTAAGTGTCTTTTCTCCTAGAGCTGGCTAAAGCTCCAACAAATGTGAGTGAAATACATTTCCTTTGAATATATACCACATCTGGACATACAATATTTCACCATTGGCAGCTTTTTCTTTTCTCTTTTATTTTCACATATATGGACTACCTACCATACGGACGGAACAACACTTGAGGATTATTACTGTTTCATTACACACCAGTGAGACTGTTTCAATTTCATTTATATTTATTTTTCTATAAATCCGGATGAACTTGATTTTATTATTATTGCTTATTTTATCTATATATATTTTTATACACTTTTTACTTCTTTTGTTCAAGCGCAGCCCTTGACCCCCATTCTTGCATTTTCTTGTTTTCAATAAAGGGTTTCCCGAGGGATCTCCCTTTAAGGGTTGCTGCTTAATTGAATTAGCGCAGACTCTTCCTCCTTTTTGTTTTATAAATATGGAGCACCTACATACTCACTGCTTCCTAATTGTTCTGCAGTATCAAAAACTTAAAGCATGCACATGAATGCTAGGAATTATGGGATGTGGAATTTGGGGCTGGGGGGGGACTGCACTCACACCCACGCAGGAAAATGAAGAAATCTTCTATATATTTTATTGCTTGTGATTTTGCCAGCACAGTATACAGTCTGTGCATATTTTAAAGCAAATTTGTCATCTTCTACATGATTAGTAAATGATATGTTCATTTTAATATTTAAAATTGCCTAATTGCTATAGAAAATATCATTCATATATATATATATATATATATATATATATATATATATATATATATACACAGTTTACATGCTCTAATAATTGATATAAAGGGTTTTTGTTGTGATACATCCACTTTTAGAATATGCAAGTGACGCGAGATAAGAATCACATTAGTAGACCCCCACCAGTACCGAAGGCACTCCAACATAATAGATAAAAAAAAACAAATTGTGAAACAGGAGCTTATCACAAACAGAAAGCATGTATTACACTGTAACATAATAAAAAGCACATACTAAATTAGTACATTTAATGTGGAAACAGGTGAAAGACGATATCCGGAACATTAGATTACAGCAAACATACTGAAGTCATCCTGTTTTTTTTATTTATTTATACTTTGCTTAATGAAAATGTTTGAGAATTATAAAATAGGAAGTCAGTATCTGGCTGCTTACGTCATGGGTATAATCTCTTTGATTGCTGACTGTTAAGATGCTTTTCAATGCACAATACAAAGCACTGGTATTAAGGGCCTCACAACAACTTCATCTCAATCAAGTTGTATTAAGTTGTATTCCTTGACACTGTAGTGGTTATTGTGCCTATAGTGCACTGGGGGGCCCTAATGTCCGTCAGTAAAACTGTTGCAGCAAAAACAGAGAATATGAGTACTCTGAGAATGCCCCAAAGCTTAGAAAATTTCAGGAGCTTGCCCTTCGTTTAGTCCCTGCTCGGCTCAGGTCTCAAAAATGTTTTTGCTAACTTGTACCATTACAAAGCAAACTTCGATAAACACCAGATGAAGTCAGCGAGAGCGTGTCAGGCTGGAAACACTATTGATTATAACTTTGAACTAATATTATGGACCAAAAAGGAAAAAGGAAAAAAAAAACAGACCTATACATCATAAAACTTTTTTTTTTAAAACATACATCTATAAAAAGATACAGTGATCTGTGTAAAAACATGTAAAAAAACAACGGCTACAACAATCTCAGCTTTAGACCAGAGAGATAGTATTCAGAAAACCTTCTATATAGGATAAGATATATAATCAATAATTAGGTCTGCGGTGAGTCCCCTTAATCACATGGGGAAAAAATGGGTAAGGGGTTCTAAAAACCAGGGATAAAGATCACAAAATAATTAGAACTATCAGTCTGTGTAGCTGACCTAAACGGGCATAAAGGAAGGGTTTAGATACAAACTAAACACATTTAACTTTGTATTCTCATAGGAAAGATCCCAGTATCACAGAATAAATTGCAAACCAGTGCTAGAGCAATATAACCAGATGGACACATCTCCCAAGCAGTGAACACATTATTTCATAAATTGGAAAGTGTATCAAAAGGTAGAGGTTGTATGTATAATAAATGGGGATAGCTCTAATCTGTGCCTTCAAGGGCATGCATGCCTCTTATACCCAACACCCACCAATTCTAATCTAGATTTACATCCATAGGAGTAGCCGAATATAGAGTAAGACTGTGCTGAAAAGGTAGATTCCCCAGATGTTGTACAACTACAACTCCCACTATGCTTTGCGTGCACTTGGAATGCCTTTAGAATGGCAAAGCATCACGGAAGCTGTAGTTTTGTAATATCTGAGGATCTACCTCTTGGGCTCTCCTGTAGTAAGACAAAACAAAACAAAACAAGAGGTACTTGAACAAGTGGAATCTAATCCATAATTTATCAATGAATGTAATTATAAAATGTAATCGTCCCTGATATCACTAAGACATCCACACACTAAACTTAAGTCCTGACGACTGTTTTGTTGCAAAAATGCACTTGATACCGTTTTCTAAAAAAACAAATATACATTTATGTAAACTGTAAAAGGCAGAAAAAGTGTTTAACCTGCTGCCTAATGCCACCTCTAGAGGCTGTCACTCGGACAGCCATTAAAGAGACTTCCTGGGTTCAGTACTGCAAAGTTTGCAGGACAGAGTCAACAAATTTTGCATGGAGGCACTGAACGCTCCTCATACATTTACCGCGTATATCCACGGTTTCCAGCTCATACAGTGAGTTGACATGAACTGGACATTGGCTCATTCAGTACTGAATGATGATCCTGTTGGTTTTTAAGGGAACTTGGCATAGTTCATTAACCCTTACCCAGCACGGATTTATTGGATATGTGTTTAGAACTTTGCAGTAGTTCCATTCATCAGATAAGAATATTGCAACTGCTCCCTAAGCTAAAAGCAGTTGACCTCTATCAATGCGTGACTAGGTTCATAGCTGCAACAATTTTGGAAACTCGCTTTTATAAACTACTGTGAGCAAGGAAACAGATACAAGGCACTGTCTTGCACCACAAGTTATGCAAGGTGAAGAAATTTTATGGTATTTGGAATGTTTGAAAGCTCAAGGTGACAAGAGTTGCTCTATGATTAAAATTGCCAGGTAACAGTGGATATATAAAATATATAAGCAGATTTTTTTGTGTTAAATTTCTGAATATTGCACAATGTGTACCTGATAATAAATGAGCAACACATATACGTAAAAAATATTCAGTGACACAATGTTAATGTGACATATAAATCATATTACTGGGTAAACTGTGTTCATGTTTATCTCTTGTCAGGATACGCAAACCGGTCCGGAATACCAGAGAAACAACAATACCATAAACAGAGCCAAGTTCTGGAGAATGGAAGATGGCGTCCAGCATCTAAATTGACACAGAAGCAGAGTGAGCAGATCAAAGAGAACACAGCTCCCTCGCCGAGACTTGGGCCCCCCTATGAGAAGGGGAACACGGAGGGGGCGGCATCTAGGCGGCCCACAGTCGCTGCGACCGCTGCGACCGTGGTAGGTACGCCACTGTGGGTGCGGTATTCAATATGTAGGCAGGACAAGTAGAGCTTTGAAAGTTACATTTTTGGAGCACTGTAATAATATCAAGAAAAAATTGACAACTCACTCAGCCCCTGTCCATTGTAACAAATGTCAATATTTCAAATTTGATGCCTTTTTATGCACGGGTTTAGAGAGGGTAACCCTCGACGATAGAGAAGGTAATTTTATTAGAAAACTTAGACAAAGAGAAGGCTTTTGGATTTTTACTGTAAAAACCTTCAGCCCCACAGGTCTAAATGTGGACTTTGACATGGTATGTTTTTTATAACCACCATCTTAATATTATTTTTTATATATATATATATATATATATATATATATATATATATATATATAGATATATAGATATATAGATATATATATATATATGCATTTTTTTTGTCAATCTTTCTTTTATTGAGATGTTAGAAGAGAAAATAAAGTAATTCAGAGCAAGACAGCTTTGCAACAAGATCAACATATAAAAGGTTTGACATGCATTACTCCGAACAAGAAAGACATCTCTTGTTTTTTGTGTCTTAGTATAGATAGGTAACAGGCCATGGATCTAGATTGGCAATATGACATATTCTTACACAAGGATACACTGTCTAGACCAGGGGTAGGCAACCTTTTAGCAGCACTGTGCCGAAATAATATTGTGATGCCCCGTAGCGTGCTGGTCCTATTCTCTTTAAATTGAGATGTGCATGTTGCCGTATTCTGCTTGTATTATTTATACTGCAGTTGCTTTGTATCGTTGCATTTGTGCATATATGGGCTATTATATTGTCTATGTTCATGAGTAGTTTGTGGTATCGTGTATGATTCTTATGAATGTGGGCTGTGTATTGGGGCTGCTTGTGGAATTGTCAGTGTGGATGGTAGTGTGTGTATGTGTGGGGCTGTTTGGGATATTGCATGTGAGAGGCTGCATGCAGGGTTGTGTGTATGTTTGTGTGTGGGCTGTTCGTATTTGTATGAGGGGAGGCTAATTCTGCAGGTCTGTGTATATCTAGCAGTGTTGGTGGCTTCCCTGGAGTCCAGTGGGGACCAGGTTGGCCAGGTACAGGCCAAGGACAGGAGCTGCAACAGCAGCTGCGGGCTGCTCTACTCCAATGAGGGTTCCCATTCACACGTGCTGTAATGAAGTGATCTGAGATCAGTTCCTCTACGTGCTGCAATGCGTACATTGAGGATTGTCCTTCACCCCCTTTTCGTATTAGCAGATATCTGAAGTTTCACTGGGGCTCCTGATAGGCCAGAGCCTGTTTGGCTCAACAGCCTTGAGTGCCGTGCAAAGACACCTCGAGTGCCGTGCATGGCACACGTGCCATAGGTGGCCTACCCCTGGTCTAGACTAATGCAGGTAAAGTGATTAGGTAATATCAGGCTAAACAGTTTGTTGTCACAGGCTAAAATCAAGACTAAAAAGACTAACGACATGTGAAGTGGAGGTAGACATTAAGATTCAGAGAGCAGGTTATGGGCGACTGATAGAGTGAATCATGACCTGCAGTTTTACTGTATAACGTGCTCGGTAGTGACTCAATGAGGAAACCACTGGTAACAAGACTAAACCTCATGGTGCTGCAGTACATTAAAGAAAAAAAATCAACTAGGACTAAAAGGAACTGGCGTAATGCTAAATAATATTAATAACTTTTGCATGACATGAGATGGAAACCAAAGTGGCGTCCGCCCGAGTGGGTAACCATAGAGTAGTAGTGTAGAGTCCAGAGAAATATGGTGCTATCGGGAACATGGAGAGCGGCCGTCTCTCCCCATCCCTGCCTTGCGCAGGCCGCAGTTGTGGTCTTCCATGGATCTTCCGCCTACCGCCAATATTGGTACCAATTTGTAGTGCTCGGGGCACTCAGGAGATCGTAGCCCACTTTGGAGCCGTGTAAGGCGAGAGTTTTTCATATTTTTCTTATATTTAACCATTTTAACTTATTTATTATTTTGTATTTATTTTTTTATATTCCATGAATATTCAGGTCCACTGTTTTACTTTGTCAGTATTCATAATCTCACCCTCATCCCTCCTCCTAGGGGGTCCCTCCTATTCACTTCTTTTTCTTAGATCATACCTTTTTCATATTTTGCATATTCTCTCTTGCATTTTTCCACATTTAATAGGTTCCAATATTGTCAATACTTTTCTAATGTTTTTTTAAAATAATTTTTAACACCCTTTTCAGATATATTTCAATGTCATTTGTTTTGGTTATAATTGCTTCCGCTATATTAATACAATAATTTCCCATCTTTCATTTTATTTTATTTTATCTTTATGTTTAACCTTTTTTTTTTTTTTTTTTTTAAATTCTTTATTTTTGCTGTGCATGCAGTAACAACAGGCTTGCAGAGCCACAACAGCAACTGCAGGCTTTTTCATAGCATTTTACAGTGTGGCGGATTAAACAGCACAATTTTTTTTTTTTGGGAACAAGAATGTAGGTGACATTTGAACATCTGTAGATTATTTTTTACATGCTAAACTAAACAGGCTTATACGTATTTCGTTACGGTAAGATTATGTGACACATATGGCATTACATTCTTGTGGAGTACAAATAGTTATATATATGCCAGGATTATAATTGTGTGAATTCTTGCTTTAGTGCAAAAACAAAATATGCTTGTCAGATAGAAGTCAGATAGAAGAAGGAGGGACACAGTGGGAAAACATTGCATGGTAGACATCTCAGCATTGGTTGCAAGGAGTAGTGCATGCTAAGAGGTTATAGTGTAAAACAGATATGTTTGAACTATTATGCCTAGTAATTATTTCGTTGGAGAAAAACAAAAGGATAAATGTAAGTCCCGTACTGTCCCTCAGGGTGAAGGCTGGCAGGATAGACAGGTGGCTGCCGATTGTCCCCATTGCGGCGTGCTCGCTCATGAGGCACCGAGGGTTTCCATTTAGCCTATGCCCATTGCAGTGACTGGTTTCTTGCCTGCAGTGTTCGTCTCAGGGGCACCTCTGGGCCGGGAGTCCGCTCTTGTTGCCGTAAGTGGAGTGTGTAGCTTTGCGGCTTCTCGCTTTGCAGCAGCGGCGTGGAGGGGATGATAGAGGCTGTGCCATGCTCTGGTACCCGGATCAGGTGAGTGGCTTGTGTGGAGACCAGGTTGTGTGGTTTTGCTCACATGTATGCGTGGGCCGTTGTGTTTGCCCATGTCGCCGGGTGTCGCTTCCCGCCCAAGGGGTCGCCGGTCTTTGCGTATCATGGCGGCCTGTTTAGGTGCTCGCGGGGGGTGCCTGTAGTGGAGGCGGCGTGTTTTAGGTCGGATCCACGTGGCCACCAGCTTGACTGCCAGTCTATGAGCCATTCCGCGGTCCCACAACACTGCCCAGAGGCTCGCGCAGAGCCGATCGAATTCCTGTAGAGGGTTCGCGGCATTTTGGGCGTGCGTGTTCCGTTGCTTGGGTTTACGATGGGCGGCCATCTTAGCTGTGTCCCTGCGGTCCGGTGCTTCTCAGTGGGGTATTCTCGCTTGTGCGGGTGCTGTGATGTCCCTCAACGGCAGGGGGGGGGGGGGGGGAAACCGGGGTCCCTTTCACCTCTATGTGCCACAGCAGTGTACACAACCGGGAGACCGGCCGTATCTTCTCGGCTGCGCCCGCGGGTAGGCCCAAAGATGCTTCAGGGTACGACCTCCGAAATATTAGTGGTATGCCTTAACAAGTTGTGTCCCGTGCTTGTAGAGGTGCTCCAGTAGAGTCTTTGCTTGGTTTCTCGGGTGGGGAATCGTTAATTTTTCGGTTTTAGTGAGTTTTTCCAGGAGCTCTCTCTATGTGCGACTTGTCTGCATGGCGGTCAGGCCCCGCCCCCCCTATGTTTAACCTTTTGACCAAAGACATGATAGTCTATACAGGTGATACTCGAAAAATTTGAATATTGTGCAAAAGTTCATTTATTTCAGTAATGCAACGTAAAAAGGGAAACTAATATATGAGATAGATGCATTACATGCAAAGCAAGATAGTTCAAGCTGTGATTTGTCATAAGTGCGATGATTATGGCTCACAGCTCATGAAAACCCCAAATCCACAATCTCAGTAAATTAGAATATTACATGCAATCAATAAAACAAGGAATGTACATAGAACAATATCGGACCTCTGAAAAGTATAAGCATGCATATGGACTCAGTACTTGGTTTGGGCCTCTTTTGCAGCAATTACTGCCTCAATGCGGTGTGGCATGGAAGCTATCACTGCTGAGGTGTTATGGGAGATCAGGATGCTTCAATAGCGGCCTTCAGCTCTTTGGCATTGTTCGTTCTCATGTCTCTCATCTTTCTCTTGGCAGTGCCTCATAGATTCTCTGGACTAGAAGGCACCTCTAGTGGCCGTCTGATTGATGGTCACTACAGCTGTTATTAGGCAGCAATGTAAACACTTTTCTCTTAAAAGATGATGTTAACAGCACTAAGATGCAGGGACAGGCTATAAACACCAGAACCACTACATTAAGCTGTAGTGGTTCTGGTGACTTTAGTGTCCCTTTAACAGCTAGAACATCAGTGTAACTAGCTCCCGGCACGCAAGTGCAAATATTCTACAGAATCCCACCACCATTACCACTTCTTAAAGCAGAATGCTGGTTGGAGTAACCCTTTAGTCCATGGGTCCTCAAACTCCGCCCCCCCCAGATGTTGCTGAACTACAACTCCCATGATTCTCTGGCTATCAATGTAATTCAAAGAATCATGGGAGTTGTAGTTCAGCAACATCTGGGGGGCCGGAGTTTGACGACCCATGCTTTAGGCTCGGTTCAGTGTGTTGTGACTGTAAAAATAATAATATCCGACTTAACATTTGCACAAACTATAAATGCTGAGGAGTATGACACCGGGATCTCATGCATACAAAGGTCATTACTGCCAATCCAACATAAAGATACTTGTAATACGTTATACAACCTTCAAATTCACCTATTAAAGCGGACATGCCACTATTATTTCATTTTTAGCTGAAATATACTAAATACATTTAAAATCCTGTAAATTGTGTTTTCAGAGCCACTATCCTTCTCTGTGTAACTGCTTGCAGGCTTGCTTTTTCACTGCTGGGTCACTTGTGTCACTGATGCATTATTACACATTTGTGAGAATGAAGACTGTGCAAAGTTGATGTTGTCATTGGCATTTTCCTGGCATTTATTTTACATAACTGGCGATTATGCATTTTACAAAAACCTTGCATAAGGATAGGAGTTAGGGGGTCTAAGTCTTTCATAAAGACACAGACACATCTCCAAAGAAATACTTTACTTAATATACAATTTACTTTTTTTTTTTTTTTTTTAAATAAAAATCCAAAAAGTGATATATCCACTTTAATATTTGACTTCCTTTTAAATGGACCTATAAAGATTCACTTCAAGCCTTATAACAGTGTTGAATTGTAATAATAGAGGATAGAACATTGGATAACCCCTTCTACATGTGCAACAAACATCCACCTCCTCACCTCACACCTCGCAGCCCCAGACATGAACAGTATTGTCCTATCAGTCAATTTTAGAGTCTGGATGTTGAGCTTGTTGCTCCATTAAGCTTTTCACTGCTGTAGATTATTATCCCATTAGTCCTTAGATAAAGCAGTCCTGCTGAATATTCCATTAGCCCTTCCACAACAGACTTGTTGAACTTTGCTCCACTAACATCCTCAATGGCAAAGATTAAACATCACAGGAAAATCCCCCCCTCTGTTAGTCCAATTACTCTGCAGAACATCGCTCCATAATCACATAGCCTTCTAAAGACTGCTGCACCAAGTAAATTGCCAAACTAGCCCATTTCATTCAAAACATCCGTGTTAATGCTTAAATCAGATATGGCTAGTATCTGACACACCAGCTGCTGTGAGCTTTATGTACAAAATGTCCCATGATGCTTTATCATGCTAACATACATACCTTATCACCTAATAATACAGTTATGGCAAACCTTCAGGGCTCCATTTATGGTCTATATTCCCAACCAAGCCAATCCATGCCACTGTCCATTGCTGCAAATCAATATTAATAACTGTATGTTGGATACCTGACACAGTGGGAAAAATAGGCCACAACAACTGTTAACCGTTAAGCAGTGTGTCTAATTCCAAACCAAGTGGTGTGCCCAGTTCCTAACCTTGGGGTCCGAAAGGGGTATACCCATTTTCTAACCATGGGTGTCCAAAATCAGTGTATCGATTTCCTAAACCAGAATTGGCAAAGCAGAGTTTACCAAATCCTCACTCTAAACCTCTGACTCTAAAGATTAACCCTCTTAATACCAGGCTCACAGCACGCAGCCAGTTAAATTGCACTCCTTGGTTTAACCCTCTGCATGCCATGCTCACAGCACTCAGCCAGTTAAATGACACTCCTTAGTTTAACTTTCTGCATGCCAGGCTCACAGTACCCATGTAGTCAGTTAAATGACACTCCTTAGTTTAACCATGTGCATGCCAGGCTCACAGTACCCATGTAGTCAGTTAAATGACACTACTTAGTTTAACCATGTGCATGCCAGGCTCACAGTACCCATGTAGTCAAACGACACTCCTTAGTTTAACCATGTGCATGCCAGGCTCACAGCACCCATGTAGTCAGTTAAATGGCACTCCTTAGTTTAACTCTCTGCATGCCAGGCTCACAGTACCCATGTAGTCAGTTAAATGACACTCCTTAGTTTAACCATGTGCATGCCAGGCTCACAGCACCCATGTAGTCAGTTAAATGACACTCCTTAGTTTAACCATGTGCATGCCAGACTTACATCACTCATTTAGCTAATAAATGGCACTCCTTAGTTTAACTCTCTGCATGCCAGGCTCACAGTACCCATTTAGCCAGTTAAATGACACTCCTTAGTTTAACCATGTGCATGCCAGACTTACATCACTCATTTAGCTAATACATGACACTCCAAAGTTTAACTCTCTGCATGCCAAGCTCACAGTACCCATTTAGCCAGTTAAGTGAAATTCCTTGGTTTAACCCCCTGTATGCCAGGAAGGGACAGTCAGTAGCAGCCCTTACCTGTATGCCAAGCTCATGCACTCAAACAGCCGGGTAAGCGTGGGGTCAATGTTCCCCTTGGCCAGCTGCTTGTCATGGCTGTGCGGTGAGGACACCATGAAGTGCCCGCTGTGGATGACCTGCAGATGCAGCCGCGGCCGCAGTCCCTCTGAGTCCGTGTCAGAGTCCGAGTCCTGGGCGGCCGCTGGGAGCTGTCCAGGGTTACTGCTGCCTGCCATGACGTTCTAGAACCTCAGCAAAGGTTAGTGAGGGAGAACCTGACAGCACGGGACACGCCCACTGCTTCTTCCACCAATCAGAGAAAGAGCGGAGACCCTCCGAATGCAAGAACTCCAGCAAGGAAATAAAAATATGGATACATATCTGGATAGCCACGCCCCCTTCCTGGTTTACTATTGGGACATGGAAACCTGTGCTCTTAAAGGCACACCTACCCACTGAGCACCAATAACCAGGCCTTCACTGACAGCACATACATACATACATGATACATACATACATACATGATACATACAAACATACATGATACATACATACAAACATACATGATACATACATACATACATGATACATACAAACAAACATGATACATACAAACAAACATGATACATACATACATGATACATACATACATGATACATACATAGTGGGAGTTACATTTTAGTCAGTGTGTATCAGTGTGGCAGTTGGAAAGAATAGTTAGTGGAATGTTGCAACATTGATGGAAGATATTTCATACACTTACAAGATTAAATAGTGTTAAACAAATATAAATGTAATAAAATGCAAATAAACTATAGTGTATTATATATACTTGTGGACCGGGCTGTACCACCTGCTTCCTCTCAGAACTTTGCCTATTAACAGTCTTGGACTTGCATTGAGCTGCATATGAATTCTGCATACTGCCTGGCTATATAACTGCTGAACCTAATGAATTCTAGTGGGCCAACAGAGAATGGCCAGTCTAGTCACACTATTAATCAATGGGTATAATGCATTAAATTGGGGGGGGCGGGGCCTGACAGCGGAACGGAGCGGACGCATGTAACTGTTGCTCCCGCATCTAACTTTGCCTAAAGCCGAATCCTGCTGAACAGAGGCGGTGACCCATTGTATAGAGGCTGTCGAGCGATAGAGCATACCGAGCCCTGCGAGATGATACCACACAAGTGGCCTTCTGCTCCGGTACCAACCTACACGATATTGCGGCCTACAAGCATGACGGCGGCGGGGGAGACGGCCGGTCTCCCGCGGCCTAAACAAACAGCGCTGCAAAGCCCGAGCCACCGTTCCCCCCCCTATGGACCGGCGGGGGTTATCCCGGTCCCCACCAGTCAGACACACATGCCTGCACAACCAGCGACCGCCCACTCAAGCCTGAGAGCCGGCGGCTCCAGGCCTAACCGCATGGAGAGAGAAACGCAACTCACAAGGCCTGCACTCGCACAATATCAATATACAAACCTGGACCTGATATTTGAACAGTTCTGGGTCAAACTGGAACGACTATTCACAAGTCCCTCCTCGGCTCACGGCGACTCAACACGGGGAGCGGGCAAGCAGTTGAATGGGCCTGTCCCGGGCAACACGCGCTCTCCTACCTTCACGGGGCGTGCTGAATGCCCACCCAGGCTGAGGGTCACAAGGAGAGTACCTCCACAGCATCGACCACACCGCCGGAGGCCTGACCGTCGCTGGCGACGGCAGAACACCAAGGCTCTCCGTGACGCCCATATAGGGAAAAACTCGGCCACCACGAGTACCCGAGTTTGTGACACCTGGATGCAGACCCCACACAAGGCCTGGAACCAGGGGGAGGCCTTGCCAATTTGGCAGCCCGCCGGAAATCTACACACCTTGCAAGCATCAGCTCCCTCAGAGCCACGAAGAGGAATAGGCTGAAGAAGCGGTCCGTGAACAGCACCCAAGCCAGGGAGTGACTATAACACCCAGACTGGCACCCAAGGGGTAACGCTGCAGACTCAACCTTCAGAAGTAGACATGAATAGAGACCCTTAATGGACTGATATTGGCAATGCATAAGCCCGACTCAACCCCCCCCAAAACGGAACATGTGTGCCCTACGGTGGCGATAAGCCTGACATTTAACTATACAGTAAATCTATGTCTGTGTTTTTTTTTTTTTTTCGTGCTTATATTCATGTATATACTATGAGTATAACTTTATATTATTATTTAACTTTAATCTTCTTTTTTTTTTTTTTTACTTATTTCATTTTACATAACTTAAGCCGACATTGAGTTTTCCATGCCTGCACCACTATAATAAGGCTGTATCCTAATGTAAGCGTTTGCCGTAGCACCTACTACCACTGCACAGATGCAAGATAAGCTTGTCTATTATAAAATGCTCGGCTCCTTACTCAATCACATATAACCCAACTCATACTTTGTATATACTCTCTCTGGTAGAGCTTTGCTTTGCTTTGTCTTGATTAACACGACTGCTTTTGTTTAGCTCTAACAGATCAGCCTTAGCTCATGACACTCAGCCTATACGTTCCTGTATAACTGCTTATGTTGATAAGATAGCACCTGTCATATAGTACCTACTGTTAACCTGTTAAATTGCGTTCCTGTTTACCGACTCACAAAAATATAAAAATGAGGCAATACCATTATGGAAATGTAATTCATACTGTTTTCGCTGTACTAATCCAATTTGATGATTACCTACACATTTCCCTTTTTCTATTCTGTATCCCTCACAAATGCCTCAATAAAAGAAAGATTTACGAAAAAAAATAAAAAAATAATGCATTAAATTGGAATGAGCTTGCCTAAAATTCACAATTTACTTTTAAACTTTCTACAATTTCATTAGAATGACTAAACTCAACAGTGCATGCAGGGAATGAGGAAAGTTGTTATGACTCAAGTGTATTTCTTGCTCATATGACAAAATAATACATCAAAAAGGTAAACAAAGTTGTTGTGTAATCTTTTCACTGCAGCTTTTAAAGCAAAACTGTCACATATATGATTTTATTAAAGACACGGAACTCATATTATGCATATCTCTTTCTTTATTACTCTCAGCAGCAAAGATAGAGAAATATAAATATATCAAAATGAAAGAAAAAACTGTATAGGCATACAGGCAACCAATCACATAAGAGAGGAAGTGACTATACAAGGCCTGTGTCTCCCACAATCCCCCTCTTTCGTTGCTGCTCTCAGACCAGCTAAGTATCGTGCTCCTCTTATGGATTTATGCTCTGAATGTTTGCATTATTATTTTTGTTTTTCTACATGTCTTTTGATAAATGCTGTGTTTTATAGTGTTCTACACTGTCTTTCCTTTCTGGTGGTGTGCCTAGTGGGGATCCCCCCTCTTTTTACTTATGTTTTTCTCCACCGGGGAGCTTCCTCCCCATGCTCCCCTGTTGTTAGGTTACCTTGTTCTGGGTAGCGCGCGCGGACTTCGGGCGCCGGATTGCCGCGACACTCTGAGCCGTCCACGGCTCTCTCCTCGCTCTCGCGGTCTGCCCGTGTGAGTGAGGTGCTCGCGCCCTTTCTCTGCCGGTGTGCTACCCGCGATCGGTGACTGCCCGGCTTCCACGTGCAACGGCCATTTTGGAGGCAGTTCTTACTCGCGGCCGGTATCACTGCTCCCTGCTACTCGCGGTCGGCCTGCTGCCACCCTCGCAGGTCTTTGGGTCCCCTGGGCACACCAACTGACAGGTTGTGTTTTATATCTTTTACCATTACTGCAATCTGGGTGTTTTCCCTATATATTTCACAACAATGCATGACAGTATACTGTATATTGATTTCTTTTACTTCCTGTTATAATGTATATATTTTTTTTTTTTATTTTTTTTTCCCCTATGGGTTACTCAACCCTGTTGCTTTCCTACTCAATTTGGTTCAGGGATTTTTATATTGTTATTGTAAGTGTACCTTTGCTGCGTATATGCAGGATGGAGATGGGGGGCCTGAGGGCCTTTCAGAGGCCTTTACCCAGGATAATCCTGGGGGTTATGTAGCCTCCCAAGAGTTTCGGGCTCTAATAGACACCACTATGGAGTCATCCTTACAGAAGGCTTTTGCCTCTGCCATGGGAACGGTGTCCTCATCGTTTTTCCCAGTCCTTGCTTTACCCTTTATGGCGGCCCCCACCTTCCTCGGTGATGGGACTTCCCCGCCTGCCCTTGCCATGCCTGGAGCCCATAAGGTGAAGGCTGCGGCTAAACACGTCGACTCCCACTCCTCGATGCAGGTTCTACCTGCCATGATAGACACACTTGAGGCGGTCACAGAAGGCGCGCCTCTCACGCGCAAAAGAGCCCCTGGCCGGGCTAAAAAGGCTAGACGGTGGAATCGGGCTAGAGCCCTTGAAGAAGGGTCGGATACCGACCGGGGTGCGGAGGCTGACTCAGACGTTATGGGGCATGACTCTTATGAGTCGGGTTAGGATCTACCCCATACGGGTATAGCCCTGCTGGGACCTCTGCCACTACAAGGGGTCCTTTACTTGGCCCCTCTGGGGACAATAAATCGCTGTTGGATCCACAGGGCAACCCCTGTTCGATCCAGATGACATACGTCACCGCCGATCTGCTGAGTGGGAACCCCCAGGGCATTTCACCCAATATGTTGCACGGAGCATGCACCCCCCCCATTTCCATAGAGGGCCGTAATAAATTTTGCGCTGCATGCCCCAGGCCTTACCTCCCGCGCTCGGCCTACAGGACCCCTGATATTGACCAACAGGTCGCACGATTGTTTAATGCGGCTGACTGGGAACCGTAAAGGGGCCTGGCCTACTCCCCAATGGGATGCCAAGATAGATTTAAGTGCCCTGGGCCCTTTGTCGAAGCTGTATGAACTTCTGGATGTCGCTAGGCATGGCGACTTGGCCCTGGATGTTGATGTGGCCATAGGATGGGTCCAGTGGGCTATTTGTCTTCTGAGGGATGCAAATACCGTTATGTCAATGAGGTGACGTGAAGCGATTTTGCTAAAATCGACCCCGAATCGGCTGCCATGCTGGTGGCGAAACCGAGCTTATCTGACGATGGGATGTTATTTGGTACTACCTTCATGAAGGACCTGGGGTCATACATTTAATCCTTTTACGGACATTGGTAAAGCCCAAGCCGATATGAAGAGCATGTTTCAGTCAAGGAAGGGTTATCACCTCGAGTTTGTATCTCTACCTGTCCAACTATCTGACCCCAGAGAATTGTCCCTTCCTTTGGGACAGGACGAGATGATTTCCGCGGAAATCGGAGGGTTGTTGTCAAAGGCACCATAGAGGAGTTGCCGTTTGCCACCCCGGGCTTTACGAGCAGCCTCTTCCTGGTACCAGGGAAAGGGGGAGATGCCCGTCCGGTGATTTTCTCCGTCTCCTCAACGCGTTTCCTCCGATGCCAAAATTTTCAGATGCAGGGCATACATTGCCTCAGAGACCTCCTCCGTACATCGGAATGGCTGGCCATGCTAGATCTGACGGACGCATATTTTACTGTACCCATCGCGATGGATCACAGAGACTACTTCCACTTCACCTGGCACGAGAGGCGGTGGCGTTTTACATACCTACCTTTCGGTCTCCCCTCAGCTCCTTGGTGCTTCACCGAGATCATGAAACCGGTGATGACCTCTCTTCGTACGCCTGATTATTTGCCTGGATGACATTCCAATCATGTCCCAGTCCAGGGATCAGCTACGGATCCATGTGGAATGGACGATCAGTCTGCTCCGGAACTTGGGATTCGTGATCGGCTGAGACGAGTCAATCCTGACCTCAGCTCAATCGATAACACTCTTAGGTTTCACGGTGGATTCCATTCGACAACTTCTTTATCTACCGGAATCTGGGATGAAGGCCATCCAGGAGGGGCTTTGACGAGCTTTTCGGGTGTCGGTGTTGTCCATCAACCAATTGGCAAGGATTATCGGTCTACTCGCAGCCTCCAGTCAGGCGGTCTTTCCGGGTCCGTTACATTACCGAGCCCTCCAACGGCTCAAGAGTCGCACCTCCGATCAGGTCATTCTTACGAATCCAGGATACGACTGGGCGAGAAATCCAAGGGCAAACTGATGTGGTGGTTGGCGCACATGGAGGCTTGGAACGGAGGGGCCATTTTCGGTTCCATTCCAGACATGGCGATAGGGTCCGATGCCAGCTTAAACGGCTGGGGGGGCTCGGTGTGGCAACGCTTCCACAGGAGGCAGATGGTCCGAGGTGGAGAGGTCCTTACTCTTCAACTGTCTGGCACTCTTGACTGGAGCTGCAGGAGAGGTAAGCGCTCGCTGCCAGCCCCCAGTCTGTATTATGGCAATGTAAATTGCCATAATACAGACACTGACTCGAGTATAAGCCGAGTTGGGGTTTTTCAGCACAAAAAATGTGCTGAAAAACTCGGCTTATACTCGAGTATATACGGTATGTATTATAAAATAATACAGAAAAAAAGCTATACTACATGTTATTGTTTATTTTCAATAATTAATGATTCCTGATAATATTCCTCAAATTTCCATGGCATGCACATATATAATGTAAACTTTGTCCCCCCTCCCTGCTTGATACATGGCAGGGAGGGGGGCTCTCCTTCCCTGGTGGTACAGTGGCATTGGCAGTTCAGTGGGGGAGGGGGTCTGGCAGGAAGCACTTACCTCTCCTGCAGCTCCTGTCAGCTCCCTTCTCCTCCGCGCCGGTCCTTTCAGCACCTCTGTCAGCTCCCAGTGTAAGTCTCGCGAGAGCCGCGGGGTCATAGTGCGGCTCTCGCGAGACTTACACTGTGAGCTTACAGAGGAGCTGCACGGACCGGCGCGGAGGAGAAGGGAGCTGACAGGAGCTGCAGGAGAGGTAAGTGCTTCCTGCCAGACTCGCTCCCCCCACTGAACTGCCAATGCCACTGTACCACCAGGGAAGGAGAGCCCCCCTCCCTGCCATGTATCAACAAATAATAAAAATATTAATAATAATAATAAAAATAAATAATAAAATAATAATAATTAAAAAAAAATTAATATAACAAAAAAAAAACTATTAACCCCTTAAGGACTGGACTGTTTTTGCTATGTTGTACATTTGCGACCAGGCTTCTTTTTACACTTTTGTGGTGTTTGTCGTTAGCTGTAATTTTCCGCTCTCTCATTTACTGTTCCTATACAAATTATATATTGTTTTTTTCAGGACAAAAGGGCTTTCTTTACATACCATTATTTATATAATCTCATGTAATTTATTTTAAAATAAAAATAAAAAAATATGATGAAAAAAATACATGTTTTTTGACTTTTACTTGAAAAATCTTTTACTCATCTACAAAAGCGAATAAAAAAAACTGCTAAATAGATTCGAAATTTTGTCCTGAGTTTGAAAATATCCAGTGTTTACATGCTTTTTTGCTTTTTTTTTGCAAGTTATAGGGCTATAGGTACAAGTAGGATATTGTGGTTTCAAAACATAAATTTTTTCAAATTTATCAATAGTGACATTGTAACACTATTATCTGTCAAAATTCTCTGAATAACACCCCACATGTACATATTTTTTTTAAAGTAGACAACCCAGGGTATTCAATATGGGGTATGTCCAGTCTTTTTTAGTAGCCACCTAGTCGCAAACACTGGCCAAAGTTAGCGTTCATATTTGTTTGTGTGTGAAAAAGTAAAAAACTAAATTGAACGCTAATTTTGGCCAGTGTTTGTGACTAAGTGGCTACTAAAAAAGACTGGACATACCCCATTTGCAATACCTTGGGTTGTTTTCTTTTGCAAATGGTATGCCATCATGGGCGTAATTCTCATTCCTGGGCTACCATACGCTCTCAAAGGCAACGTAACCAACCTGGCCATTTTCAATGTAAAAATATTTGACCCATATATTTGACCCTGTAACTTTCAAATACGCTATAAAATCTGTACATGGGGGTACTGTTAAACTCGGGAGACTTTGCTGAACACAAATATTAGTGTTTCAAAACAGGAAAGCGTATCACAACAATTATATCATCAGTTAAAGTGCTGCTTGTGTGTGAAAAATTTGAAAAAAGTCACTTTCACTGACAATATCATCGCTGTGATAGCTTTTACTGTTTGGAATCACTAATATTTGTGTTCAGCAAAGTCTCCCGAGTAAAACGGTACCCCCCATGTACGGGTTTTAGGGTGTCATAGAAAGTTACAGGGTAAAATACAGTGCTAGCAAATTAAATTCTCTGCAATTTCGGCCTGGGTTGGCAGGCAGGTCCCTCAAATTGCAATTAATACATTATTTAATTATGTAAAAATATTACATAAATACGCACGTAGAATTTAAATATATATGCACATTTATATATTTGAAGTCTACGTGTATATTTATATAATTATTTATGTAATTTTGTATTTAAACAAATGTATATTTCGTATTATTTTTATTTATTTATATATACATAGATATATATACAATTTCATTCTAACTGTATTTTGATCTAAATGTATATATTTTAATATCAAAATACAGTTAGAATAAAATTTCATATAGATATATAATTTTGTTTAAATTTTTTACTATTATTTAAAAAAAATAATTTAATTTAATTTACTTATGATTTGTATTTTATAATAATATATATATACACAATATATATAGTTAGTATATATATTATATATATATACGTGGGTAATTTAATTATAAGTGTATTTTTATATTAATATATGTACATATTAATATAAAAATACACTTAGCATGACATTATATATATGATAGATAGACATATATTATATAGATATAATATATGTCTATATATAATATATATATACACATATATAATAATTATTTTTTTTAATTAACATTAACTTTATTTATTTTTTTAATGATTTTACACTAGCAGGGAGACTGCCTGTCAGCACAGACAGTCCCCCTGCAGGCAGCACATGGACACCTATTGTGACCATGTGGTCGCCCTGTTGAGTGATCACATGGCCCCAGGGGTCCTAATTCACCATGGGGAGACTGTCTGGGCTGCAGGCAGTCTCCCCACAACGGGAGCACCGCCGATCGCCACCGGGGGAACGACGGCGATCGGGTAAGTACATCTTAAAGTTAGGACGGTTCAGGACCGTCATCGGTCGGCAACGCAAAAATGCCGATGACGGTCCTGAACCGTCCTAAGTCCTTAAGGGGTTAAAATGAAATAATACAAAAATAATAAAAATGCCCACCCCCACCAAGGCTCTGCATCACACACTCAAACACTACATTCATACACACTGCACTCATACACACACACTGCATTCATACACACACTGCATCACACACACACACACACACACACTGCACTCATACACACACACTGCATTCATACACACTGCATCACACACACACTGCACTCATACACACACACTGCATTCATACACACTGCATCACACACACACACAGCACTCATACACACACACTGCACTCATACACACACTGCATTCATACACACTGCACTCACACACACTGCACTCTTACACACACACACTGCACTCATACACACACTGCACTCATACACACACACTGCACTCATACACACACTGCACTCATACACACACTGCACTCATACACACACTGCACTCATACACACACACACTGCACTCATACACACACACACTGCACTCATACACACACTGCACTCATACACACACACTGCATTCATAAACACTGCACTCATACACACACACTGCATCCATACACACTGCACTCATACACACACACTGCACTCATACACACACACTGCACTCTTACACACAAACTGCACTCATACACACACACTGCACTCATACACACACTGCACTCATACACACACTGCATTCTCATACACACACACTGCACTCATACACACACACTGCACTCATACACACACACTGTAAATAAATATTCAATTAATATATTTTTTTTAGGATCTAATTTTATTTAGAGATTTACCAGTAGCTGCTGCATTTCTCACCCGAGTCAATAAGTTTTCCCAGTTTTTTGGGGTAAAATTAGGGGCCTCGGCTTATATTCGGGTTGGCTTATACTCGAGTATATACGGTACATACAAACATACATATAGATTGTAAACTCATTTGAGCAGGGCCTTCTTCACCTGTTGTCTCTGGTATATTGCGTATGTAAATGACTTGTTTTTAAATATCCCATTTTATAATTGTACAGCGCTGCAGAATATGTCGGAGCTATATAAATGCTAATAATAATAAATACATTCATATAAGTAAATACAGCTTCTCATTTCTCTGATAACTCCTATCCTGTGGGGGAAGCCATCTGTAACCCTCTTTGGTTAGAAGCAACATTTATTTGATCAACTACAACTGGCTCTCAATTGACTGTAATGTCTTTGAGAAAAGTCTTGTTTCTAACCAAAGAGGATTACGTATGGCTGCCCCCTTAGGGCAATAGTAAGCCAAGAGAAATTTACTTTTATATATCTATATATGCATTGCAGAATATTATAAAACCAGGCTATATTACATGTCATTTTGAAAGATTGCATTTAAAGGGTTACTCCAAGAACCATGACCACTTAAGTTATTTAATACGTTTAAAAAAACAAACAAACACACACAGTAGAGGACATTTTTTACTCCTGCTGTAGGTATAACAGTAAGCAATATAAGCCAGCATACTCTTGGATAATTATGTATCTTACACAAGTTAACAGGACAAAGTACAGTACAAGTGTCTCATTCACAAGGGATTCTGCTTTATACCAGTGACTGAGTGACCTAAACATATTTAGATATCAGATGGTGGTAACCGCAAATCTAAAATAGCACACTGTTTTTTTCTTCTTTTGTTTTGTAATTATTTAAAGGGACACTCTAGGCACCCAGACCACTTCTGCTCATTGGAGTGGTCTGGATGCCAACTCCCACTACTCTTAACCCTGCAAGTGTAATTATTGCAGTTTTTTATAAACTGCAATAATTACCTTGCAGGGTTAACTCCACCTCTAGTGGCTGTCTATTAGAACTTGCTGGCATTTCGGATCTGGACTGCCCGTATGGGTGGGACCAGTCTGATATGCTTCAGATATGTTCTCTCTGTAATGGCGCAAGATGAGCTAAAACCAGCTTGAGTTCTGCTGTCCGTTCTCAGAATACTCTTGCGACCCGTTTTTTTCTCTCCATAAGTTTAAAGGGTAATCCAGACGTGGACCCCTTGCTCACGGTGCCTAGAGAGATATCAGCTATGCCTCACTGATGATGCCTAATAAGGTTGAAACGATCGTCTGGGGTTGCTGTATCTCTCGTGCAGAGAGAACTTGCTGGCATTTCGGATCTGGACTGCCCGTATGGGTGGGACCAGTCTGATATGCTTCAGATATGTTCTCTCTGTAATGGCACAAGATGAGCTAAAACCAGCTTGAGTTCTGAGCGGGGACCCACCGAAGGGCAGGCTATTTCAGCTGCTGTCCGTTCTCAGAATACTCTTGCGACCCGTTTTTTTCTCTACACCAGATATGAGTTGCACTGGTGTGAAGGAAACTGACTGCTATTATATTACAGTCAAAAAAGTTTTTTGTTTTTTTTAAATGCAAGCTATTGTGACACCATATATGAGTGGTGGCACTGGGCAAGTGGGCACAGTATATGCTGTGAGCCTGACAAGCACGCTGTCAGGCAGGCAACTGCAATTAGATTACACAGGAAAAAAAAAAAAGTAGACTGATGTTCTAGCTCTAAAAAGGGCTTTTTGGGGTGCTGTCCTTACAGCAGAGATCAGATGAGTCCTTCAGGACTGTAGTGGACACTGAATACACTAGCCTAGCTATCGATTTCCCTATTAAATCAGCAGCAGCTACACTGTCCCTCCTCTCACTAAGAATGCAGCTTCCCGGGGCGGGGCCTAGCTGTCATGGAGGAAAGACGCACTTCGTGTGATCTCCCTCAATATCTCACTTTAAGCAGCTATCAACAAGCGAATTTCACCCCAGAAGGGGATGACCCAGCAATGTTGCTCCTACCTGACCGACCTGACATGCTTAATAGCGGTCAGGTAGATGGTAATCAGTCACACGGGCAAACAAGACAGGAAAGGGTTAAAGATAAATTCAGAGTCAAGAACAAAGCCATGGTCAATACCAAAATAAACAAAATAGATCAAGGAACACACTAAAGGGTACTGACACAGAAACCACGATAGGACAAAGTGGATAGGGCTAGGGAAGTTTAAATATCCTTTAACATTTGATTGGCCAAACGTTCGTGTGTTGGGGTGCTGGAATGACGTGGGCCAGTGGGAGCCTGAATCAACTTTTGGCTCCCACTGCCCCTTTAAGAGCGAGCTCGTGACTCGAGCTGTGCTCCTAGTACCAGGCGGGCCACGTGACCGATCACTGCGGTCAGTGCACGCGGCTAAGTCAGAAGAGGAGATCAAGCCGCATGCGGCTCGTGTGGAGGCAGGAGTGATCCAGCCACGCGCGGCTCAAGCTTAGGAGCCAGTTCGGTCCCAGGATAAGGTAAATACAGCCACAACCACGTATCCCAATCACACACCTTTCCTAACGTCCTATCCCATTAAAAGCATATTACCGCGTATTTAATAAAACAGATAGACCCCCTACTTTATCCAAGTCACTGATCGATGGTTCGATATTCTGAGCCCTCTCTGATTTACTGTACACGACTATTCGATATTCCCACAAATTTTATATAGCATTTTATGTTTGTTTGAGACCACCTTAAAAATATTGGATATCGCTAAAAATCATGATCACTATATACTTTCTCTACAAACCTCTAAAACGAACCAAACTACTCATCCATCCGCTATACCACTTTATCCCACCTAGAACTAGTGCCCAGTTAAAATACTTGACTCTTACTTACCCACACTCAGTCATGCCACACACATTTCACCACTACTCTCACTGAATCCCTCTGACTACGGCTAACTTCATCTTCTACATCAGAACACTACTCCTAAGATTGGGTTGTATCCATAGCCCTTTAGAATAGGGCTATGGCTACTGGCTATGGGGGGATAATGTATAATAAACACAGGTTACTGGCTATGGGGGGATAATGTATAATAAACACAGGTTACTGGCTATGGGAGGATAATGTATAATAAACACAGATTACTGGCTATGGGAGGTTAATGTATAATAAACACAGGTTACTGGCTATGGGGAGGATAATGTATAATAAACACAGGTTACTGGCTATGGGAGGATAATGTATAATAAATACAGGTTACTGGCTATGGGGGATAATGTATAATAAACACAGGTTACTGGCTATGGAGGGATAATGTATAATAAACACAGGCTACTGGCTATGGGGGGATAATGTATAATAAGCACAGGTTACTGGCTATGGGGAGGATAATGTATAATAAACACAGGTTACTGGCTATGGGGGGGATAATGTATAATAAACACAGGTTACTGGCTATGGGGAGGATAATGTATAATAAACACAGGTTACTCGCTATGGGGAGGATAATGTATAATAAACACAGGTAACTGGCTATGGGAGGATAATGTATAATAAACACAGGTTACTGGCTATGGGGAGGATAATGTATAATAAACACAGGTTACTGGCTATGGGAGGATAATGTATAATAAATACAGGTTACTGGCTATGGGGGATAATGTATAATAAACACAGGTTACTGGCTATGGAGGGATAATGTATAATAAACACAGGCTACTGGCTATGGGGGGATAATGTATAATAAGCACAGGTTACTGGCTATGGGGAGGATAATGTATAATAAACACAGGTTACTGGCTATGGGGGGGATAATGTATAATAAACACAGGTTACTGGCTATGGGGAGGATAATGTATAATAAACACAGGTTACTGGCTATGGGGAGGATAATGTATAATAAACACAGGTAACTGGCTATGGAGGATAATGTATAATAAACACAAACACAAACAAAAAAAAATAATAATAATAAAAAAAAAGAATGCAGCTTCAGAATTAATCTAAATTGTATGCTGTCTAGGAGGTGGGAGGGTATGGGAGGGAGGGTCTGCTGCTGATTGGCTGGAATGTGTCTGCTGACTGTGAGGTACAGGGTCAAAGTTTACTCAATGATGACGAATAGGGGGCGGACCGAACATCGCATATGTTCGCCATCCGTGGCGAACGCGAACAAGCTATGTTCGCCAGGAACTATTCGCCAGCGAACCGTTCGGGACATCACTAATCACACGTTATCTTTAGAAATGTGCTTTCAGCTATTGCAGTTTTTCTACATATTTCCTTCCTTGTATCCTCACGGGCTTGGCACTAGGTTTGAGGCACTGTGCTGGCCAACCACGTGACCTCAGGAACGATATCTTTACAATATTCATTCATCCTTTTTAACCCAAACCTCGTTCCCGATGACTGTCATGACATATTTACATATACATATACGAGTCTCACAAAACAATGCTACAAGATACTATCTCATATATTGTTTTGTCAAGCCACTTTGTTTTATTTATTTTTTCAACAAGTTGTTCTGAATTGGAATTATGTTTCCTTTACTATACCCATAAGGTGTAACATAATGTTTCAACATTTTAATTCTCAGTTCCAAAACAAATACTCAAATATAAGATGCTATCAGCCTATGGGTAGAGATGAGCAGGAAATTGTTTAGTGTACAAGAATGTATCCTTCCTGCAATTCTGAACTATGATTAGGAAGTCTGCTTTAATCTAAACGTAGCTTAGCTTTTATAATGCTGAATTTCTAATCTACACCTGATAGCGCACGTTTTTACAGTGGCGTATGATATATATATATATATATATAGAGAGAGAGAGAGAGAGAGAGAGAGAGAGAGAAAGTATTGGTAAACAGTCCATAACGGAAAATGTAGATTGAAAGACGCTTTGCAGTCCTATTGAGACCTTTTACCCACATGGATCTGCAGCTAATATGTATATTTTTGCCTATATGTGTCTTTATCTTTATTACACGTTATTTATTTTTGTCCATTAATTATGCTGGATTGTATCTGCCCTTCGTTTGCATCCCAGTCCTTGAGTAGACTAAGAGATTGCTTTTCCACTATTAGTTGAGTGTTGATAATTGCCGGCAGTGGAATTCACTTTTGGATGACCCATCGATGTGCCAGAACATCAAATGGCATAAAGAGACTTATGGAAAATAAATAGTTTGACCTATGCAATGCTTAGTGAATATTCCCTTAGACATACACAGCTATATATATATATAATGTTACAGGGTGTCAGTCTCGTGTCCTGCTTTCTATTTCTGGATTTCTTAGTACGTAGTTAAAGTATTACTGCATACATGGCTTGAAAGACTGGATGGTCAGTAGGCCTGATTATAATACAGGATACTCATGCTTTGAAAGGGCACATTCTTTAAACATACATTCATATTTTTCCCTGGTGCCTGTCACCAGTTCTCCCTGTCTTTGATAATTTAATTGTGTTCCTAAATTAAAGACTGTCATGTGCATCAGTTAACAGAAGACTAACTAGCAGCAATACGTAATGTTATATGGAAAATGATACTTTCGGTTCAGAGACTCCTATGATTGGTTACTTTTTCCATTGCTGAGTACACCCCTAGACAAACTGTGTTTTATATATACGATGTACGACGCATTAAACCTTTGAATGCTTATTGATACAATATCTGTGTGGTATGATTCTTTAAGTATTTCCAGCAGCTAGAGAGTTAAAAAGCAGAATTGTGGTAGGCCGTGGCAGCGTAAGGGTTTTGCATCCTAACAGAGACTATATATAAAATGGGATTCATACACACCTCGAAACTATGGAACTTGTGGCTGTTACTGCAGTTGGTTTTGGTTGTTATTGGCATCTGTGTAGGGATAATTGTACCTCCTTGTTGTAGAAAAGATATTACTTACAGTAGTTTTTTTTTTTTTTACAAGTAGTATTTGAATACCTTACTTTACTTTTTCATCTACTAACTAAACTATATATGAGATCTGCAGGCCACACCATTTATTGGATGTTTGCGGCTTTGGGGTACAAATCATTGAGCTTATCTTGAAGCAGTTATAACATTGACTCGTTGCTTCAATTTCTGAATGACGGTTTTGTGAGATTATTTACATTCCTGTGACAGACAATCTGCTTTCCCAGGTGAGTTAGTTTTAAGGGATTTTTAAATTTTCAAGTTAGTTATTGTTTATATTTAACTAGTATGTACCAATTAGCTTTATTACTGTTTCTTCCTAAAAACCAAAAAATAAAATAAAAATTAACTTTTTTTTATTGGAAAAAATGCTAAATCCAATGAGTTGACCCAAAAAAATTGCATATATTGAAAAATTACAGGGAATGCAAATGAACTATCACCATTTGCATACACAACGCTTCAAGTGATAACAATGGAAAAAAAGTATTTAAAATCACACTTTAGTTAAAACTAAACTACTGTAGCTTGCTGAAATGCTTTGTTTGTGAAGAATGTGTCCTGACTCTTTCATAAATTAGTTTGCTTACTCCCCCCCCCCCCTCCCTCCCCCCCCCCCCCCCCCCAGTGGCAATAAGAGCACCTGCCTTGCAGAGACTTCTCATTAATCTGCATTGGGAAGTCTATGATTGGACATCCCCAGAACGTCTGGGCTGGAGAAGAAGGGGAGGGCTTGCAAAGGCTGCAGACAAGTGTACTGCACTTATATTCTTTATTTTCACTCTCACCTCTCTAAAATAAAATAAAAAACAAAATCTATATATCCCTCTGCTCACCTGTCCCTGCTGACACCATTTTCATTGCTCCCACTTAACTTCCCTCCCCTCTCTTTTCATCCCATGCACTCTACTTATACCTTTGCAGCCTATCTACACCAACTCTTTCTAAATCCTCTAAATACACCTCCTCTCACAAAACTTTTAAATCCTACTCCCACCTTCTCTTACTCTCTATCCTTCAACTCCTAGCAACTGGTGATGTCTCTCAAAATCCCAGTCCCACCTCTGCAAAACCACCATGTGCTAACTCCAGGAATCACAATAATCTCGTACCAATCTCATGTCACTCTTCCTTTAAATCCTCCTTCCATACTGCCCTCTGGAATGCACGTTCTGTTTGCAGTGTTACTAAATCCACTGCTGTGCATGACCTTTTCATCTTTCGTTCCCTAGACTTACTAGCCTTAACAGAAACATGGCTCTCTCCTTCTGACACCCCTACCCCTGCCTCTCTATCCTTTGGTGGTCTTCAATTTTCCCACAACCCAAGACACTCTGAAAGCAAAGGTGGTAGTGTAGGGTTTCTGCTCTCGCCTCACTTCTCCTTCAAACCTCTACCCACCCCCCTTCCCTCTCTTTCTCCTCATTTGAATTTTATTCATTTCGTCTTTTCAAACCCATCTCTGCTAACATTGCCATTATCTATTGTCCCCCTGGTTCCCCTCTCCTCTTCCTTGACCACTTTGCTGCTTGGCTTCCCTATTTCCTCTCCTTTAATATTCCATCCCTAATTCTTGGGGACTTCAACATTCCCATTAACCTACCCTTGTCCTCAGTAGCCTCAAAACTGCTTTCAATGACCTCCTCCCTCGGGCTATCACAGTGGGCTAAGTCCCACACCCATGTAGCTGGCAATACCCTTGATCTTATTTTCTCTCATGAATGTACAGTATCTAATATCTGCAACACTCCATTTCCTCTCTCATATCACCACCTCTTAGCATTTGCTCTCAATAGCCCCCTATCCCATCATCCTCAACCTAACCCCCTTCAACTAAGAAGAAATCTGAATTATATTGACCTCCTGCAGTGATCATCTAATATTGATTCCCAATTTCTATCCATCCCTACTTTCTCAAGTCCCTCACGGGCTATCTCCTCATATAACACTACCCTCACCTCTACCCTGGACGCTGCAGCCCGCTCCAAACATGCACCTTGAGGAGAACACGCCCTCAACCGTGGCACACTAAATCAACATGCTACCTGCAGAGATGCTCCCGTTCTGCTGAACGCTGCTGGAGGACGTCACGCTCCCAGTCTGACTTCCTCCACTACAAATTGATGTTCCGTTCATACAGCACAGCCCTTGCCAAACAGTCATATTTTTCCTCTCTCATTAGCTCATGCTCCTGCAATCACAGTTGTCTTTTTAATACCTTTTACTCCCTTCTTTTCCCTGCTGTGGCCACCCTCCAAACTAACTTTACAGCCGATAGCTTCGCATGCTACCTTACCGACAAGATTGAGCAGCTAAGGGAAGAATTCTTCCCACCTTACCCCTCTCTTTCTCAACCACACCTAGGCAGGGCCGGCGCGTCCATAAGGCGGCACAGGCGGCCGCCTTAGGGCGCACCGGCTCCGGGGGCGCAAGATTTCAGTGACCGGCAGGAGGGAAGCTCTCCCTCCTGCCGGCCACCATCTCCGCCCCCAGTGCGGCAGTGCTGCGATCAGGCGCTGCGAGGGAGCTCTAACCTCTCTGCTCTGCTCCCTCGCGCGCTGTCTAGTGATGCCGCGGGAGCCGGAATATGACGTCATATTCCGGCTCCCGTGGCATCAGCAGACAGCCCGCGAGGGAGCAGAGCAGAGAGGTTAGAGCTCCCTCGCAGCGCCTGATCGCAGCACTGCCGCACGCCGCCCAGCAGCCCCACTGGACCCCAGGGAATGATCCACACCAGCTCTCCAGGTAGGGAGGCTGGGTGGATATTATTTATTTATTAAAATAATTTGTGAATGTATGTGATGTGTCTGTGTGTGTGAGTGTCTGTGTTAGAGTGTCTGTGTTAGAGTGTCTGTGTTAGAGTGTCTGTGTTAGAGTGTCTGTGTGTCTGTGAGTGTGTGTCTGTGAGTGAGTGTGTGTCTGTGTGTGTGAGTGTGTGTGTGTGAGTGTCTGTGAGTGTGTATGTGTCTCTGTGTGAGTGAGTGTGAGTGTGTGTCAGTGTGTGTGAGTGAGTGTCTGTGAGTATGTGTCTCTGTGTGTGTACGTGAGTGAGTGTATGTGTTACTGTGAGTGACTGTGTGTCTGTGAGTGACTGTGTGTGAGTGTGTGAGTGAGTGTATGTGTGTCTGTGAGTGTGTGCGTGAGTGTATGTGTGTGCGTGAGTGAGTGTATGTGTGTCTGTGAGTGTGTGCGTGAGTGTATGTGTGTGCGTGAGTGAGTGTATGTGTGTCTGTGAGTGTGTGCGTGAGTGTATGTGTGTCTGTGAGTGACTGAGTGTGTGTGTGAGTGAGTGTATGTGTGTCTGTGAGTGACTGTGAGTGTGTGCGTGAGTGAGTGTATGTGTGTCTGTGAGTGATTGTATGAGTGTTGCATGTGAGTGTGTCAGTGTATGTGTGTGTCTGTCAGTGTGTGTTTGTGAGTGTCTGTCAAATCAGTGAGAGTATCTTTGTCATTGAGTCTGTGTGTGACTATCAGTGTGTCTGTCAATGAGTGTCAATCAGTGTGTGTGTGTCAGATCAGTGAGTCTCTGTGTTTGTCATTGAGTGTGTGTGACTGTCAGAAGAACACTAAGGGACAGGGTAGGGAAGGGACCAATAATGGACGGGGAGAGGGGCTGGTTAAGAGGCACATAGGTGAAGATGTTATTTTTGAATGGGGGGGGGAAATACATCTTCGCCTATGTACCCAAAAATCCTTGCACCGGCCCTGCACCTAGGTAATGCCTTTCCTACCCTTCAGACTTTCTCCCAGGCTACTGAACAATAGGTGGCTGGGCTTCTCCTTTCCTCTTGACCCACCACTTGCCCGCTTGATCCTGTCCCGTCTCACCTTATCAGATCTCTCTCCTCTTGTCTTGTGCCTTCTTTAACACACTTCTTCAACTGCTCTCTCTCTCTTCTGGTGTTGGCCCTGCTGCCCTTAAACATGCTACTGTAGTACCCATCTTAAAAAAAAACATCTCTTCACCAGTCCTCTCCTTCTAACTATTGTCCCATATCCCTGCTCCCTTTTTCATCAAAGCTTCTGAAAAAGACTTGTCTTTACCAATCTGACTTGCTTTCTCAATTCCAACTCTCTCCTTGACCCTCTCTGGTCTGGTTTCCGCCCCTTCCACTCTTCTGAGACTGCTCTTATTAAAGTCACTAACGACCTAATCACAGCTAAATCCAAAGGGCACTACTCTTTACTAATTCTTCTTGACTCCGTCTCTGTGACTCTGTCCTCTCTTGGTTTTCCTCCTATCTCTCCCAACGCTCATTCACTGTCTCTGTTGGAGTCCCCAAACGCTTTGACCTTGGTCCCCTTCTATTTTCCCTTTATACTGCCTCTCTTAGCAAACTTATTAACTAATTTGGATTCCAATACCACCTGTACGCTGATGACACTCAGATATACCTCTCCTCCCCGGACCTTTCCCCTGCACTTCTTGCCTTTCTTCCATCTCTGATTGGATGTCCTCACGCTTTTTGAAACTCAATCTCTCTAAAACTGACCTTCTCCTGTCCGCTGCTCGCACCCGTACGGCCAACTAACATTTGCAGGACTTCTCACAGATGGCACCTTTCCTTTGGAATAGCTTGCCTATGACCATCAAGCTCTCTCCTAGTATTCAATCATTTAAAAAGTGCCTCAAAACCCATCTCTTTAGGAAAGCTTATAGCCTCCCAGAGTAACCTCTACCTCACATACCTGTCCCTTACTCTCTCCTAAAGGGCAGCACTCTACTCTCTCCAGGGCCGCCATCAGAAATTTTGGGGCCCCTAACACAGCTCAAGGTCTGGGCCCCCCTTCAAGCCCGCCCACAGGGCCGCCTCCAAATCCCGGCAACAGGAATACACACACACTCTAACAGATACAAATACTGAAACAGACATACACACATGCATACACACAGTGCACAAACACTGGCATACACACACTGGCATACACACACTGGCATACACACATACACTGACATACACTGGCATACACACATACACTGGCATACACATACACTGGCATACACATGCACTGGCATACACACACACTGGCATACACACACACTGGCATACATACACTGGCACACACACACACATACACTGACATACACATACACTGGCATACATACACACTGATATACACATACACTGGCATACATGCACTGGCATACATACACACTGACATACACATACACTGGCATACATACACACTGATATACACATACACTGGCATACATACACTGGCATACATACACACTGATATACACATACACTGGCATAAATACACTGGCATACATACATACTGACATACACATACACTGGCATACATACACTGGCATACATACACTGGCATACATCCACTGGCATACATCCACACTGACATACACATACACTGGCATACATACACACTGATATACACATACACTGGCATACATACACTGGCATACATACACACTGACATACACATACACTGGCATACATACACACTGACATACACATACACTGATATACACATACACTGGTATACATACACTGGCATACATACACACTGACATACACATACACTGGCATACATACACACTGATATACACATACACTGGCATACATACACTGGCATACATACACACTGATATACACATACACTGGCATACATACACTGGCATACACACACACTGGCATACACATACACTGGCATACATACACACTGATATACACATACACTGGCATACATACACTGGCATACATACACACTGACATACACATACACTGGCATACATACACACTGATATACACATACACTGGCATACATACACTGGCATACATACACATGATATACACATACACTGGCATACATACACTGGCATACTTACACTGGCATACACATACACTGGCATACATACACACTGGCATACACACACACTGGCATACACACACACTGGCATACACATACACTGGCATATACATACACTGGCATACATACACACTGATATACACATACACTGGCATACATACACTGGCATACATACACACTGATATACACATACACTGGCATACACACACTGGCATACACACACACTGGCATACACACACACTGGCATACACACACACTGGCATACACATACACTGGCATACACACATACACCTCATTTTCAGCCACCCTCCTCTCTTCCTTACCATTTCGTCACAAGAGGATGGCTGGCGATGATGTGAGTCGGCTGCCTCTCCTCGCGGCCTTTCTCTCCTCCTTCCCGCGCGGAGTAAACTGGGAGGAAATGACCGGACGTCACTTCCTCCCAGCAGCACTTGCTTCCGGCTGCATTTTTTTTTTAAAGGGGCCCGGTCGCGCTATTGGGCTCCATCAGCGTGTGGGGCCCGGTGCAGATGCACCGGCGGCAGTTCCGCTGATACACGTGGGGCCCGGGCGGCCGGGCCCCCCAGGGCCGCCGGGCCCGTGACAATTGTCACGGTTGTCATGCCCTGATGGCGGCCCTGACTCTCTCCTCCAGCTCTGCTTCACTCCACCTTGTTTGATTGCTACCTCCTGTCCTGTTGTGTTATACGCCCCACCTCCTATAGACTGTAAGCTCGTTTGAGCAGGGTCCTATTGAACCTATTGTTCCTGCAAGTTTTTGTAATTGTCTAATTTATTGTTAAATCTCCCCCTTTGATAATATTGTAAAGCGCTACGCAATATGCTGGCACTATATAAATACCAGTAATAATAATAAATGGGTATATAACTATATAACTATATAGTTGTACATTTTACGCTTAAATCTTTGTATAAATTGTACACGCAATTGTTATATAATTTTTTTAGTCACACAGGAACTTACAGTATTTTATTTTTCATTGATTCATACAAGTGTAACTGAGAAGTCTTTTTCACATTTTGTATAATTTGAGCGCTACCCTTTCCTTTAACTTGTTATTTTTTGGGTTGTTGTTGATTACCACAACTTTAAGGTCAGTGCTTTTATTCCCTTAAAGGAGTGCCTTTTCACTCATATTGGCTTAATTTCGATGTTTTACCTTCGCCTGCTATTCTAGTTTTATATATGCACATGAGTATAGTTTTTATTATGCCTATGAGTTTGTACCCTACTGGTATGAAACTTGTTAAAGGGATTCTCCAGTGCCAGGAAAACCTATTCGTTTTCCTGGCACTGGAGGACCCTCTAGTGTCCCTCTCCCTCCCACCCCCCATCCCAAGTTGCTGAAGGGGTTAAAACCCCTTCAGTGACTTACCGGAGTCCAGCGCCTATGTCCCTCGGCGCTGGATCAGGCTTCGCCTACTCTCCTCCCCCGTTGACGTCAGCCGGCGGGGGAGAACTAATGCACTTCTATGGGGATTTCGACAACGCTGGAGGTCCTCACATAGCGTGAGGACATCCAGCGTCGTTTTAAAACACTTTTCGTGTTCTACAAACACGGAAGTCTCCTTTAGTGGCTGTCTAGTAGATAGCCAGTAGAGGAGGACTTAACCCTGCAATTTAAATATTGCAGTTTATGAAAACTGCAATAATTACACTTGCAGGGTTAAAGGTAGTGGAAGTTGGCACCCAGACCACTTCAATGGGCAGAAGTGGTCTGGGTGCCTGGAGTATCCCTTTAAGTGTCTGTCCTCTTAGTCTAATGGAGGGCACTTCTGATTTGCCACGCCACTTTTTGTGTTTATTTTGTAATTTTATAATAAACGGTACTATTTTATGCCTTCATTTTCGAGATTTTTTTTTTGTGCGTGTGTGGAGGGGGGGGGGAGTTGATTTTCAGTCCAACTACTCCTGTGATTTTTTTTCGTCTTTCACAGCTTATAATTTTGGTTTCAATTTTTATATATATGCATTGATACACAATGATAAACTACACAAATACAGCTCAGATACCATTGCTGATATTCTGGTGTTTTTTTTTAGACATCATCTTCGTTTAGGAATTTAAGTCACAAAAAGTCACAATATTATAAAGAAACAAATATGGCTACAGTACTGAATACATAGTATACAGTAAGAAAAACATGTAAGAGTAAATAAATCCAAAACAAGAAAAGGGGAAAGAAAGACGCATACCTGTAGGTTATTCACAAAATCAGGAATCGTGGGAAATGGCAAATTGCATTTTCTACTACAGATATTTTTGCCTAAAATGTACCATTCCCTTTTCATTTCATCACAAATCCTACTTTAGTGAGTAAAATCATAAGCAATGGATCCAAATATAAAAAAAGAAAAAATAGAAAAACGGATTAGTATTAATGAAAAGATAAAAATAAAACAAAAAAAGCTAATAAAACATCAGGATATACAGACCAATAAATTGTAAAATAAAACCAAATGATGTTGAAGGTACTACATAATGAAATGTCACAATGAAAAGAAAGAGGAAGTGAATTAACCAGTTCAGACTTGCTAGTTGGCTAAATGCATATGTTTGAATAATTACGGTACTACAAATGGTTCGAGTAACAATTTACAACTGTGAATGTACTTTGGAACTTTCATGAAAGATACTAAACTCTGCAACTCCTTCTCTTTGCTTTTTTATTTAAATACAGTGAAGGAAAAACATATTTGATCCCTTTCTGATTTTGAACGTTTGCCCACTGACAAAGAAATTATCAGTCTATAATTTTAATGGTAGGCATATTTTAACAGTGAGAGACAGAATAACAAAACAAAAAATTCCAGAAAAATGCATTGTCAAAAAAGTTATAAATTGATTTGCATGTCAATGAGTGAAATAAGTATTTGACCCCTTTGACTTGGTGGCAAAACTCTTGTTGGCAATCACAGAGGTCAGACATTTCTTGTAGTTGGCCACCAGGTTTGCACAAAGAGGGATTTTGTCCCACTTCTCTTTGCAGATCCTCTCCTAGTCATTGAGGTTTCGAGGCTGATATTTGGCAACTCGAACCTTCAGCTCCTTCCACAGATTTTCTATGGGATTAAGATCTTGAGACTGGCTAGGCCACTCCAGGACCTTAATGTGCTTCTTCTTGAGCAACTCCTCTGTTGCCTTGGCTGTGTGTTTTGGGTCATTGTCATGCTGGAATACCCATCCACGACCCATTTTCAATGCCCAGGCTGAGGGAAGAAGGTTCTCACCCAAGATTTGATGGTACATGGCTTTGTCCATTGTTCCTTTGATGCGGTGCAGTAGTCTTGTCCCCTTAGCAGAACCCCCCACCCCCAAGCATAATGTTTCCACCACCATGTTTGAAGGTGGGGATGGTGTTCTTGCAGCATTCCTTCTCCTCCAAACACGACGAGTTGAGTTGATGCCAAAGAGCTTAATTTTGGTCTCATCTGACCACAACACTTTCTCCTCTGAATCATTCAGATGTTCATTGGCAAACTTCAGACAGGTCTGTAAATGTGCTTTCTTGAGCAGGGGGACCTTGCGGTTGCTACAGGATTTCAGTCCTTCACGATCTAGTGTTTTACCAATTGTTTTCTTGGTGACTATGGTCCCAGCTGCCTTGAGATCATTAACAAGATATTTTTTATGTGTGTGTGTAGTTCTGGGCTGATTCCTCACCGTTCTCATGATCGGATTGGCCCACCGGGATACCGGGAAATTATTGCGGCGGCACACTATAGGAAGGAGGGCTCTAGGGACACATGAAGAGCTGGGTGGGTGGCTATAGGGACACATGGAGGTCTGGGAGGGCTAATAGGACACATGAAATGCTGGGTGGCTAATGAGACACTTGGGAGGGCGAATGAGATACATACAGGGCTGGGAGGGGGCTAATGGGACACATGGAGGGCTGGGGAAATAATGGGACACATTGGGGGCTACTGAGACACATGGGAGGGCTAATGAGACACATACAGGGTTGGGAAGGGGCTAATGGGGCAAATGAGACACAATGAGGGCTGGGGGGGAATGAGACACATGAAGGACTGGGAGGGCTAATGAGACACATGGAGGGCTGGGGGGGCAAATTAGACACATGGAGGGCTGGGAGGGGGCAATAGGGACACATGGAGGGCTGGGAGGGGGCTATAGGGACATATGGAGGGGCTGGGGAGCTAATAAGACACATGGGGGTCTGGGGGTGTAATGAGACACACGGAGTGCTGGGGGGATGGATTGAAACACATGGATGGCTGGGGGGATGGATTGAGAAACATGGAAGGATGAGGGGCTAATGAGACACATGTAAGGCTGAGGGGATGGAATGAGACACATGGATGACTGGAGAGGGTGGAATGAGACAGATGGAGGGTTGGGTGGGGGTAATAAGACACATGGGAGGCTGGGAAGGGGGCAATAGGGACACATGGTGGGCTATTGAGACATATGGAGGGTTGGGGGTCTAATAAGACACATGGAGGGGCTGAGGGAGCTAATGAGACACATGGAGGGCTGTGGGTAATGAAACACATTGAGGGCTGGGGTATGGATTGAGAAGCATGGATGGGTGTGGGGGTAATGATACACTTGTAAGGCTGGAGGGAGTGGAATGAGACACATGGATGGCTGGGGGGTTATGAGACACATGGAAAACTGGAGAGGGTGGAATGGGACACATGGAGGGCTTGGGGCTATAGGGACACGTGGAGGGATGTGGGGGGGGGGCTATAGGGACACATGGAGGACTGGGAGGGGGCTATAGGGACCTGTGGAGGGGCTGGGGAGCTAATAAGACACATGGAGGTCTAAGGGTGGTAATGAGACACATGGAGTGCTGGGGTGGGTGGATTGGGACACATGGATGGCTGGGGGGATGGATTGAGAAACATGGAAGGATGAGGGGCTAATGAGACACATGTAAGGCTAAGGGGATGGAATGAGACACATGGATGACTGGCGAGGGTGGAATGAGACAGATGGAGGGTTGGGTGGGGGTAATAAGACACATGGAAGGCTGGGAAGGGGGCAATAGGGACACATGGGGGGCTATTGAGACATATGGAGGGTTGGGGGTCTAATAAGACACATGGAGGGCTGGGGTAATGAAACACATGGAAGGCTGGGGGGTTATAAGACACATGGAGGGCTGGGGGGATGGATTGAGAAGCATGGAGGGGTGTGGGGGTAATGATACACATGTAAGGCTGGAGGGGATGGAATGAGACACATGGAGGGCTGGGGGTAATGAGACAAATGGAAGACTGGAGAGGGTGGAATGAGACACATGGAGGGCTGGGGGTAATGAGACATATGGAGGGGCTGGGGAGTAAAAAGACACAAAGGGGTGTGGGGAGAAATTGACAGAGTGGCTGGGAAAGGAGAACAGAAGACACATGGAGGAGCTGAGGAAAACGAACAAGAGACACACATAGGGTCTGGGGAGAATGAGACACACAGAGGAGCTGTGAGGAAATAGACACACAGAGGTCTAGGTAAGAGACCCACAGAAGGGCTGGGGAAGGGGAGAATGAGACACACAGAGGAGCTGTGGGGAAAGAGACACCCAGAGGTGCTAGGGCCTGGGAAAGAGACTCACAGAAGAGCTGTGGAAGGGGAGAAAGAGACAAAGGGGCTTAGGGAAGAAAGACACAAACAAAATGCATCTTCACGTGTGTCTCCTGCTCTCCCTGTAACTCAGAGTTGACCGGTAAGAGAAAGACATCATATTACAGGGACACTGTAGTCACCAGAACTACTACAGTTTAATGTAGTGGTTCTGATATATATCTATAACCTGTACCCAGGGCCGGACTGGGAAAAGAATTCGGCCCGGGCATTTTTTAATTACAGCGGCCCACTAAAAAGGGGGCGGGGCCAGATAGGGTGTGTTTTGTCATCACCAATGACAAGCACGCCCCATCACAAAGTGAGCATGTTGGTTCAAATGCTCTTCCAGGGTAGACCATGCGCAGAGCTCTGCTAAAGAGCTCTGGCAGGTGAAAAAGACCCTGTATTTGTTCTGCACAGCGCAAGCAAATTCAATAACATGCTTGCACAGTGTTTGCTTGAAATTTGTCTCTGGTGTCTCCATAGTTGGGATACCAGGAGACAAAAATGCTAGGAAAGCATATTGTGCAGTTTGTGTGTGTAAGGGGTGTAGTGTGTGTGCGAGAGGGGTGCAGTGTGTGTGTGTGTGAGGTGTGTAGTGTGTGTGAGTGATGGGTTTGCGTGAGGGTGCTATGTGGGTAAGGGTGCTGTGTGTGTGTGGGTGCTGTGTTTGCGTGAGGGTGCTAAGTGCGTGTGAGGAAGCTGTGTGTGTCAGGGGTGCAGTGAGTGTCAAGGGTGCAGTGTGTGAGGGTGCTGTGAGTGAGGGTGCAGTGTGTGTGTGCTGTGAGTGTCAGGGGTGCAGTGTGTGTGTGTGATGGTGCTGTGAGTGTCAGGGGTGCAGTGTGTGTGTGTATGTGTGTGCTAGTGAGGGTGCTATGAGTGTCAGGGGTGCAGTGTGTGTGTGTGTGTGTGTGTGCTGTAAGTGTAAGGGGTGCAGTGTGTGTGTTATGAGTGTCAGGGGTGCAGTGTGTGTGTGTGTGAGAGAGGGTGCTGTGAGTGTCAGGGGTGCAGTGAGGGTGCTGTGAGTGTTAGGGGTGCAGTGTGTGTGCTGTGAGTGTTAGGGGTGCAGTGTGTGTGTGCTGTGAGTGTTAGGGGTGCAGTGAGTGTGAGGGTGCAGTGAGTGTCAGGGGTGCAGTGTGTGTATGTGTGAGTGAGGGTGCTGTGAGTGTTAGAGGTGCAGTGAGTGTCAGGGGTGCAGTGTGTGTGATTGTGTGAGTGAGGGTGCTGTGAGTGTTAGGGGTGTCTGTGAGGCTGATGTGACTTGGGTGATTATTTCCCCCCTCCCTGCTTACCTTATGCCTGGGAGGGGGGATCCTGCTGCTCCTGCCGCCATCCTTCCCTGGTGGTCTTAGTGGTGAGTGAACTCTAGCCTGTGAGGCTAGAGTTCACTCTCGCGAGATCCGGAGTGTTGCCACGAGAGGAACCCGACGGAGCTGCAAGTTAGAGCTCCGACAGGCTTCCTCTGCTGGCAGGCTGGCTCCCTCCCTCTCTCCCCGCCGGCGACCGCAATATCCTGCATGTGGGCCAGTGAGGGAGATCTTTGATCTCCCCACTGGCCTGCCATGGACTACTGCAGGGACGGCGCTCGGATAGTGCTGGCCCTGCAAAGACCGCCAGGGGAGATCCTGTGATGCCCGATGGCCAGTCCGGGCCTGCCTGTCCCTGTAGGCTAAGCACTGTAAATGCTACCTTTTCAGAGAAAATTTAGTGTTTACATTGCTGCCTTGGCACATCGCTAGTGACAGTCACTCAGGTGGCCACTAGAGTTGCTTCCTAATCCTGCATGCTCTGCATGGAGGCGCTGAATGCTCCTCGTAGAGATGGATTGATGAGGAGAGGCTGAGTGGTGCAGTGAAGCGCAGCATTTTGCCACACATGCGCAATAGCCTTCAAATGCATTCCTATGGGAATTCAATTGGTGTTGTCTGAGATCATCCAGTTGTAAACCAAACCCTAACCCCTCTCGCACACACACTACACCTCTTACACACACACACTGCACAATATGCTTTCCTAGCATTACTTCGAAATATACAAGATAATGTCAGGTTTTTTTTTTTCTGCTGTGCAATAGCATACATTCACAATTTCAGTTCAATAACCAAACTTGTCTTAATATGTCAAGGAAGTTGGACTGAAACATAGAATATATGGAAATGCACGTCTGCTTACAATAAATCCGCTCTTTTGTTTATTTTGAAGTCATATGATTGCTTTCTTTCCCATTTGAGTGACAGTTTTCAGTTTTAAAGTTTTTTTTCCCGCTTCTATATCGGCACACTATGCTGGCGCGATACATTATGGGACTGGTATATAATTTTTTTCCAGGACTGCTTTTCATTCTCAGTCTGGCCCCGGCGGCAAAATGCCACCCCTGTCAGAGTGCTGCCTGGAGCCGTGGCTCTACTGCGGTCTATGGACGGGCTGACCCTGTATGTATATATGAGACAGTGAGTAAATGTAAGTAATAATCAGTGAGGGTGAGAAAACAAGACAGAACACACAGAGAGGATAGAGAGTAGGAAAACCCTCTCCACTCCGTGGGATAGTAGTGCAGCGCTATATAATGAAGTTTAAAAGGAAAAACTCTCCCTATTTGGAATTGGTTGGGTAGTTCAACTTGATTATATATACATACAAAGAAAAACATAAATAGAGACTAAATAGTGCAGAGTTGTTATGACCAGTAAATAGAATTTTCTATAAAGTAACAAACTCACATGCTAATGAGCCTTTTCAGGAATAGGCGAGGTTCAGGAATCAGTGAGGGTGTGTAATAGAGTGTGTTTAATAGCCAGTGAGTGTGTGTATAAGCCAGTAAGTGTGTGTGTGTGATTAAAAGCCACGAGCCAGTGAGTGTGTTTGTAATAGCCAGTGTGTGTGTGTGTGTGTGTGTGTGTGTGTAATAGCCAGTGTGTGTATGTGCGTGTGTGTGTGTGTGTAATAGCCAGTGAGGGTGTGTGCAATAGCCAGTGTGTGTGTGTGTGTAATAGCCAGTGAGGGTGTGTGTATATGAGCCAGCGACTGTTTATGTGTCAGCAAGAATGTGTGAGCCAGTGTGTGTATGTCTATGACCCGCTGTGTTTGTATATGCCTATGTATGAGCCAGTGCATGTATGTAGTTTAGTAAAACTTTGACCTTGAGAGTGAATATGTTTTAGTGAGTGATAATGTGTATCAGAGAGTGATTCCATTCCTATAAATTGCTTTTTTTTTAACATTTGAAAAAAAAAAAGCTGGCAAAGGCATGGGTAAGAATGGTAAAAGGGGGGCTAATCGACACACAGGTGTAGGTGTATTTTGGAGGGGCAAAAAATCCTTGCACCGGCCCTGCTGCAAGGTGCAATGAAAGGTGACTTATACTTACCTGATCCTGTCCCTTGCAGCCGCAACAATGGTCTTTCTGTCGGTCCTCTTTAGGCAGGGGCCCATGTCAGTGTTGCAAGAGACCAGGAACCTCTATACACAGAGTCTTTTTCAGTGATGGGAAGAATGAAAAATCTTGATGAAACTAGCATAGCCTTTTTGTCAAACATTGGAAAAATACTAAAATAAAGTCCTTATATTGTCTTAGTATACCCCTTGACTGCATTAGGATTTCAATGAAATATTTAAAGGGACACTATAGTCACCAGTGCAACTACATGTATTGCTGACCCTATAGTGTTAACACAACCATCTAGCCCCCTGGGCCCCTCATGCCTCCATAAATATAGTAAAAATCTTACTGTATTCAAGCCAGAAGCTGTAAATCTGCATGCTGTTAGACTCAGGAAAAACAAGCAGTCTGCTGACATGTGATAGCCTGACCCAATCACAGTGCTTCCCCATAGGATTGACTGACAAGGAGGCAGATCAGGGGCAGAGCCTGCATGATTCAAACACATCCCTGGCCAATCAGCATCTCCTCATAGAGATGAATTTAATCAATGAATCACTTTGAGGAAAGTTGAGTGTCTGCATGCAGTGGGAGGAGATACTGAATCACAGGATGCTCGTGCACAGCAGATCTGAGTGGATGGAGGCATATTTTGCCTCCATCAACTCAGAAGTCCCTGTGGTTCACTCTGAGTGACTGCAACTGGAGATGTTCCTAGCTTTCAATGTAAACACTGTATTTTCTCAGAAAATACAGTGTTTACATGAGAAAGGCTGCAGGGAGCTATATTTCTCACCTGAACAACCTCATTAAGCTGAAGTTGTTCAGGTGACTATAGTGTCCATTTAATATTTATGAAATACTCATTGTGGATTGGCTGACAGGGCTGCTTTAAGTTCATACTTACTGTCCAAGAGATCCTTTATAGATCCTATGCTTCTTTTGAAGTGAAATTAAAGCTTTATTACAAAAATGTCAGCAGGAAATAAGAACTTCTAAAGTAAACACACTGTGCTGTACGATCCAATTGAAATGAAACCTTTTTTTGTCATGTAAACTGCGTTGGTCATATTGGAGGTGTGACTAGGGCTGCATAAACAGATAATAAAGTGATTTAATTCCTAAAAGGCAGATATTACAGGGGCATGAATTATATAGCAAAACGATTTCATTCAGCAAAAGTTCTTTCGGTGCTTATCATGTCTCCAGAGTATCCCAGTATAGCATAAAACACATGTCTCTATTTTTGCCCTCTGTCTTTACTAACGTAAACTGCATTCTGCAACGCAGACTACAATCACTGAACAGGTTAGCCTGTGTTGAAGTGCATTATAGTACCAGTAGTTTCATGTTTATATACACCCATGATAAGGGATTTTAAACATATCTGATCATACTTCTATAGTCACTTGCCTACAGTCCATGCTATCAAGATTACAACATGCCTACCAACATTTCAAATAGACAAAAGGAACACTTTAATTTTAGGGTGTGAGTGGAGCGTGGCCTGGGCAGGGGCTGTTCCAAGAAATATCAGGTGACTAATAACAATTTATGCAACTAAAATGTAATCCAGAACAAGAACAATGCATCTTATTTACACAGAGTGATTTCTAAACACATTTATTGCCGTTTAAACTACATCACAGTCAGTATTATTGATGTGGAGCTCTGTTATACTCTGACACATAAGGGATATTAGGATAGAAAAGAGGAATAGGGAGATTTGGGTCAGAATAGGGACCGATAAATAGTGACACCTGGAAGGTATGTTATAATCTAACCTTATACCACCATAAAAGGGTTGTGCTGTATTCTTAAATATACTGGGCTGTCCTGGAATATCCTGGAGTGTTCTGAAGTAGTCTGACATATCCCTGATTTTCCCTAGTATAATGGGATATTCTCAAGCAGATACAGCCTGGTAGTGATCAAACAGAAGTTGCAATAATAAAAGGAATGTTGAATCCTGTCTGGAATATTACATATTCCAGACAGGATTTGCAAAGTTCCTATAACATTTTTTATGTAATCTGAGATAAAATTAAAATTTCGTAAATTCTATTTAAAAAATATCTCAGCATGTACACGCTTTGTGGAAATTCTGATATTCTAATATAATTGACTTCCTAAGCGAGTGGAGAGCACATTAATGTCTTTGACTGAATTTGAGTGCTGATTTCAAAGAAACCTCTTCAAAGTGCTGATTTTCAAAGAAACTTCAAGCACACGGTAGTGGTTATGGTGCCATGAGTGCTCTGCCACCCTCGTAGTGTAAGGAGTCAAGTTTTAGAACTTGCCTTGGGCCTGTCAGCCGCAAGAGCTACTGTTAGCTCTCTAGAGCTCAGCCGTGAAACGCAAGGCTAAATCATTGGCTGCAAGTGTCAGCCAAGTCCTGCACCACTGGCTGAAGTAGTGGAGGCAGGGATTAGTACCCAGCTGATTCCAGGTAAGAATTCAAGCCATTCTAAAATGTTTTGAAAACTTACACTGGAGGGACACCAGGGCCCCCCTTGAACAATGACCCTAGAGCAAGGCTGCACAACAGGTACATCTCCAGATGTTGTAGAACTACAACTGCCATAATGCGTTGTCATTCTAAATGCATTCTAAAGGCATGCAGAGCATCATGGGAGTTGTAGTCCCACAACATCTGGAGATCTGTTGGGCAGCCCTGCCCTAGAGGATCTAGGGCTTCTAGTGCTTAGATTGTTCCTTTAAGTAGAAATGTGTTTTTTTTTTTTGCAGGCTGTGAACCCGTTAATGAATTTTAAATAAACAGGTGTTGTACATGATTTTCTTCAGATAAACTACCGTATCTTGTTGAAGTGTGTTTTGCCCATGGTTTGTACTTAATATATCTGTATGTAGTCACATGATCTGCAACCCAGTTACATCAAACAGACAAAATAAGTACAAAGGTCCCTGGGAACAGCTGGGACAAACACACCAGGCTAAAGCACATGTGGAAACAAGTTAACTCTTTCACTGCCAGGCTCTTTAGTGTGCTTATGCATTGGAGAGAAGAATACAGAAATGTTATCATATATATATCTCTGTGTTTTTGTTTTTATTGTATCTTCCTCCTTTGGTTTTATATATATATATATATACACACAGTACTGCGGAATTTGTTGTTGTTATATAAATAACTATAATAACATTTATAAAACATATTAGTCCAGTAGACAGGATGCCAAGAAGTATTGCAGTATGCAATGATACATTTTTTTTAAATTATTCTTTATTTTTGTGGGTATGCAGGTATTAAATTCGTTTTACAACATGTGTGCAATGATACATTTTTATGTAGCACAGGGCTTCCCAAACTTTTATGGGCAGAGACCCACTTTTGTAAACGGTAATTTTTCGAGACCCACTTGCTTTTAATGCATATTTTAAAAATGAACACCATGGCAATCCGCTTTAGAGGCATATAATTGGCACACCATGGCAATCAGCATTAGAGGCCCACAATTGGCACACTATAGCAATCTGCTTTAGATGCATACAATTGGCACACCATGGCAATCAGTTTTAGAGGCATACAATTGGCACACCATAGCTATCCGCTTTAGATGCATACAATTGGCACATCATGGCAATCAGCTTTAGAGGCATACAATTGGAACATTATGCCAGCTTTAGATGCATAAAACTGGCACACCATGGCAATCAGCTTTAGAGGCATAAAATTAGCACATCATGGCAATCAGTTCTAGATGCATAAACTTGGCACATCATGGCAACTTTAGGTGCATACAATTGGCACGCCATGGCAATCAGTTTTAGAGGCTTACAATCGGCACACCAGGGCAACCAGCTTTAGATGCATAAACTTGGCACATCATGGCAATCAGTTTTAAAAGCATACAATTGGCACACCATGGCAAACAGTCTTAGATGCATAAACTTGGCACATCATGGCAGCTTTAGAGGCATACAATTGGCACACCGTGGCAATCAGCTCTAGATGCATACAATTAGCACAGAATGGCAATCAGCTTTAGAGGCATACAACTGGCACACCAGGGCAATCAGCTTTAGATGCATACAATTGGCACACCATGGCAATCGGTCTAAATGCATAAAATTGGCATATCATGGCAGTTTTATAAACATAGAAACATAGAATGTGACGTCAGATAAGAACCATTCAGCCCATCTAGTCTGCCCACTTTTTAAATACTTTCAGTAGAGGCATTTTAGAGGCATAATTTGGCATATCATGGCAGTTTTAGAGGCATAATTCTGGGATATCATGGTAGTTTTAGAGGCATCATTTTGGCATATCATGGCAGTTTTAGAGGCAGAAACTAGGCACATCATGGCAATCCGTTTTAGAGGCATACAACTGTTTACTCACAGACTCAGTCAGAATCAGAAGTGCTGTGTCCTGCTCTTTCATCCAGGCACCTCATGTTGATTATTCCACTGGTGGAACTAATGTAGAGAGGGCCCTGGTGCAAGTATGTTTTCTGGGCCCCCTCTAGTGCAAGTGTGGTCAAATGGTAGATCCCCATTTGTCAGAGAACTTCAACAATGCTATCCCAGCTGGGGATCTACCATTTGCGCATCATTGCAGGGTTATATTTGTTTGTTTGAGAGTTTTATTGTAAGCATGTTTTTGTATAAAGTATATGTGTGCATGTATGGGTGTATTTGTATATACTGTTGCTATTGGAATGTAGTGGTGTAGTTGTGTTTAATGTTTGCGTCTGAATACAAGGAGGTTTTTATGTAGTGTAGGACTTTAAATACAGGTGTGCTTTTTGTGTGTAGTGTTGGTGTTTGATAGAAGGGTTGTTTGTATATAATTTTAGTGTTTTAATACAGGGCTGTGTTTGTTTGTAATGTTTGCATTTTAATGCAGTGTGTGTGTAGTGGATGCAGTGTGTGTATATTGTCTATATAAAATATACATATACACAATGAGTGTTTAAATGTAAGCATGTTTTTGTATGGAGTATGTGTGTGAATGTTGATGTTTGAATGCAGGTGTGCATTTGTGTGCAGTATATACACATACATACAGAGACACACAAATACACACACTGACACAGCGGTACACACAGACACACACAATGACACCTAGTTTCCCACACACAGATACACAGACACTCATGTACACACAGCTACACGCTGACACACAATACACACAGACACACATGGACACACAAACACACACACACACACAGTGACACAAAAGGACACACAGATTTACATACACACAGAGACATGAGGTGAGGGTGACAGTGTGTGGGTGAGATGAGGGTGACAGTGTGGGAGGGAGTGTGTGTGTGTGTGTGTGTGTGTGTTCTGGTGACAGTGTGGCGGGGCAGTGTGAGGGAAGAGTGAGAAAGGGTTACAGTGGGTGGGCAGAGGGAGAAAGGGATAATTTGTGGGGACCAGGGGGAGAAAATGCTACAGTGGGGTTACAGTGTGGGGAGGGAGGCAGGGAAAAAAGGGGTAACAGTCTGGGGAGGGGGCAGGGAGTGAAGAGGTTACAGTGTGGGGAGGAGGCAGGGAGTGAAGGAGTTACAATGTGGAAGGCAGGGAGTGAAGGGGCTACAGTATGGGGAGGGGGCAGGTAGAGAAGGGGTTACAGTGTGGGGGGACAAGGAGAGAAGAAGTTGCAGTGTGGGGGGGCAGGGAGAGAAGGGGCTACAGTATGAGGAGGGGGCAGGGAGAGAAGGGGTTACAGTTTGGGGAGGAGGGCAGGGAGAGAAGGGGTTACAGTATGGGGAGGGGGGAGTGAGAGAAGGGGTTACAGTGTGTGTGGGGGTGGGTGGGGGGTGGCATGGTGTGTAGGACTGTGTCCTATCTTTATTTAGTTATTTATTTTTTCAATTTGTAATTTATTGAAGTTTGCACACACAAAATACAGTTTTTTCGCGGTATTAGAGTAATAGGGTGATAAAGACAATGAATCAACAACGTCATATATGAGTCAACACATGCGTTATGACATCTTTAAGTGCAATATGGGGGTATGTCATGTTGGAGAGACCTGTGGTGACAGGCATCATAAGTAAGCGTAATCTGTATCTGGATTGATGTATCCTTCTGCACTAGGTGTCATTGAGTGGTAAATAAAAGGGGCTGAAACAGATGAACGTAAAATAATCACAAACGTGAAGGGAGTATAACATAAAGCATTCAGCTGGTGGCTTAAGGGTATGTATGCCTTACTAAACCACGGCTAACATGTTAACTACATCTAAGCAAGCAGCCTAATGTGCCTGTTGGTGAATTCCGCATCTTGTGGGCTTATGGGGTTACATAGTGTGGGGTGTTAGATGTCTGGCTACTTTTCCATGTGGCGGCTGGAGAGGAGAAGGGAGTTAGCAGCATGTGAGTAAGTACTGGTGTAGAGTGTGGACCTTGTAGACAGGGCCGGCCTTAGGCATTTGGGCGCCCTGTGCAAAAAATCTTCACAGCGCCCCCCCCCCCCTCCCCCACTCCTTACCCCTTCCCACACACCCTGTCACACACACACACAGAGGCAGGCAGACAGCCATACACACACAAACACACTCAGGCAGTCATACACAGACAGCCACACACAAACACACACACAGACATAGAATGTGACGGCAGATAAGAACCATTCGGCCCATCTAGTCTGCCCAGACAGTCACACATAGGCAGTCACACACAAACACACACACACACACACACAGGCAGACAGCCACACACACAGCCACACACAAACACACAGGCAGACAGCCAAACACACAGAGGCAAACAGCCACACACACACACACAGTCACACACACACAGACAAACAGTCAAACACACACTGTCAGACAGCCACACACACACAGTCACACACACACTGGCAGACAGTCACACACACACACGCAGACAGTCACACACACACACACACACACACAAACATAGGCAAACAGTCACACACACACACAGGCAGACAGCCACACACAGTCAGACACACACACTCACTAACAGACAAACACACTCACAGACACACACTAACATACACAGACACACACTAACATACACAGACACACACTAACATACACAGACACACACTAACAGACACACACTAACAGACACACACTAACAGACACAGACACACACTAACATACACAGACACACACTAACATACACACACACACTAACATACACACACACACACACACACACTAACATACACACACACACACACTCACCCACATTAACACATTTTTTTAAAATGTATTTAGACACCCCCCCCAGCCTCCTTACCTTTGGGAATGCTGGGGGGGGGTCTCTTCCTCCCTGGTGGTCCAGTGGCTGCTGGGCTGGGCGGCGGCGCTGGCGGGCGGCTGGCGAGGAAGCACTTCCTCTGAGCTGTTTGCTCAGCTCCCTCGCGCGCCGCAGAGTGAGGCTGGGAGCCGGAATATGACGTCATATTCGCCGCCCGACCGACCGCCCGGCATGTCTGTTAGCCGCAAGGCTAACAAGACATTTGCCTTGGGCATTTGGGGGCGGCTTTTTTTGCCGCCCCCTGGAAAATGCCGCCCAAGGCAAATGCCTTGTTAGCATTGCGGCTAACAGACATGCCGTGTGATCTATGCGGCCGCAGGGCGCCCCCTGCACCATGGCGCCCTGTGCGGCCGCACAGCTCGCACACCCCTAAGGCCGGCCCTGCTTGTAGATGGCACCCATAGATGTGGTCGTAGGGGTTATCAGGTATGCTTCTTTTTTGGCTTTGCCACTGCAGGACCCCTTTTGAGTGTCTGCTGAGCTCTGTCTTCCTCGCTGCAGGTCTGGGTAGTGTCTCTGGTGGACAGGTTTAGGTGCTGGAGGAACGGAGCTCGATCATCTGCCAAGGCTAGGGTGAGTGATTGGTCTCCCTTCAGGACTTGCAATGAGCCGTCAGTCCCCCATCTGTAGCAGATCGTTGCCTCTCGGAGCTGTTTTGCTACCGGTTGTCTCCCACTCATCAGTGCTACAAAAGGGATGTCCCCGTAGGTTGTCACATTATGCTCCTCAAATGGTATATTATTGAGTTCCCTGGAGCGTGACAGTATCGCCGTTTGCACTGCCATGTCCCTAGTCACGACTATGTTGTCCCTGGGTCCGTCGCCTGGGGGCGGCTGCTGCTTTCCGAACTTGGTCCTTGCCGTCTTTAACGCCTATTTTGGCCTTCAGTCTCTGTGCAAATGGCAGTTGATCGTCCACCTCCAACGGTTTCCAGGATGCCTCGGAGGCGGACATTCCACTTCCTGTGTCTCGCTTCCAGTGCTGTGACGGTTCTGGTGAGACTTTGGACCTGTTGTGTGGGGGACAGGGAAATAAAGTACACATGGGGACATCCGTTTAAGCTGGTGGTGTCAGGATCGGGACAGGGATCCAACACGCAGAGTACAAACAGTAGCCAGATACGTATACCGGACCTTAGAATGGCCGGACTAACGTAAGTAGTACAGTAGAGAATGGTCAAAGACAAGCCGAGGTCGAGGGTAACAGAAGACAGGTAAGCGAGAGACAAGCCGAATCAAGGGTAACAGAGATAAGCAGAGTAGAGCAAACAAGCCGGGTCCAAACCAAAAGGGATAACTAGAATACACTAGCACTGAGTGACTAGAACAAGCTAGAACCACGACAGGGCAATGAGCAAATGGGAGAAGCAAGTTTAAATACCCTGGCTCGGAGGGAGAGACACGCCTCCGACGAGATCTGATTAGTCTCTTCAGGATTGAGTGACAGGTCGTTCCGGGCTGGCTTCATGACGTCGGTTTCCGGACGTCCTGCTACAAAAGGAAGTGACTCCCTCGCGGCCGACGTTTACGTGACCAGGTGGACCGCGAGGAACAGAGGAAACAGCCCGTCCGGACGGATAGACGTCTAAGTCTCTACCTCTCTCGGAGGTAGAGACTTCAGGTACCCTGACAGTACCCCCCCTCTCAGATACGCCCACCGGGTGGAAGGAACCGGGACGAGATGGGAAGCGGGAGTGAAACGCCCTGCGGAGACGAGGAGCATGAACATCCTCTTGAGGTACCCAAGTCCTCTCCTCAGGACCATATCCCTTCCAATCGACCAGATATTGTACTCTCCCCCGGGAGATTCGAGAATCGATAATAGAGTTAACCTCATACTCCTCCTGACCCTCCACCTGAACAGAGCGAGGAGAGGACGTAGTGGAGGAAAATCTGTTGCAGACTAGTGGTTTCAGCAATGAAACATGAAATGAGTTAGGGATGCGTAAGGCAGTGGGAAGAGCTAGACGATACGCAACTGGGTTAATCCGAGTCAGCACCCTGTAAGGTCCAATATAACGAGGAGCGAACTTCATGGAAGGTACTTTTAAACGGATGTTTCTCGTACTCAACCATACTCTATCACCTGAAACAAACACCGGAGCCGCCCTTCTACGTTTATCGGCGTGTTTCTTAACCAGCATAGAATTGTGCAGAAGAATTTGTCGAGTCTGATCCCACAACTTCCTCAAATTGGCAACATGAACATCAACCGACGGTATCCCTTGGGAAGGGGAGGCCGAGGGAAGAATAGATGGATGAAAGCCATAATTCATGAAGAAGGGGCTTGAATGAGTAGAATCACAAACGAGATTGTTGTGTGCAAACTCCGCCCAAGGAATCAAACCAACCCAATCGTCCTGGTGTTCAGAAACAAAACAACGTAAATATTGTTCAATTTTTTGGTTGGTGCGTTCAGCAGCTCCGTTAGACTGAGGATGATAGGCAGAAGAGAAATTCAATTTGATACCCAGTTGAGAGCAGAAGGACCTCCAAAAACGGGAAACAAATTGGGAACCTCTGTCAGATACAATTTGGGAGGGTATCCCATGTAAACGAAAAATCTCCCTTGCGAATATCTCTGCCAATTCAGGTGAAGACGGGAGTTTAGGCAGAGGAACGAAGTGAGCCATCTTGGTGAATCTGTCAACCACGGTGAGTATGACAGTCTGTCTTTTAGAGATAGGCAAATCGACAATGAAGTCCATAGCTAAACAGGACCATGGTTTCTCTGGAACCTCTAAGGGATGCAGAAATCCACATGGAAGCGTATGAGGTTGCTTAGTCTTAGTACAGACCTCACAAGTATCGATGAAATCTTTAATATCCTTACGCAAAGCAGGCCACCAGAAATCTTTGGAGATTAAAGCATACGTCTTGCGAATGCCAGGATGCCCAGCTACCTTGCTGTTGTGGAAACACCGTAACACTTCCAGTTGGAGAGCAGGAGGAACGAAGTGTCTATCCCCAGGAGTCTGTTTAGGAGCTAGATGTTGTAACTTCATGATCTCGGTAAGCAACGGAGAATGAATCCTGAGATTCGTGTTAGCGATGATATTACATTTAGGAACTATCGAGGAAAGAACTGGCTCAGCTACAGTGGACGGTTCATATTGGCGAGATAGAGCATCGGCTTTGGAGTTCTTAGAACCAGGTCTATAAGTAAGCACATAGTTGAAGTGAGTCAGGAATAGGGACCAACGAGCTTGCCTGGAGGATAGGCGTTTAGCCTCCCCAATATAGGACAAGTTCTTGTGGTCCGTTAAAATAGTAACAGGATGTAAGGTCCCCTCTAATAAATGCCTCCACTCCTTAAGAGCCATAATGACCGCTAACAGTTCCCTGTCACCGATGTCATATCTGCTTTCAGGACCAGATAGTTTCTTAGAGAAAAACCCACAAGGGGTTAACGGTTTGTCCACCCCTAACCTTTGTGACAGAACAGCCCCTACTCCCGTCTCAGAGGCATCGACCTCGAGTAGGAACGGCAGAGTCGTATCAGGATGAACCAAAATTGGGGCAGAAGCAAAAAGTTCCTTGAGCGTCTTGAAAGCAACAAGAGTCTCAGTAGACCAGGTCTTAGTATTAGCCCCTTGTTTGGTCATATTGGTAATAGGCGCAATAATAGAAGAGTATCCCTTAATAAAGCGCCTATAATAATTAGAGAAACCAATAAACCTCTGGATAGCTTTGAGTCCCTTAGGCAATGGCCAATCCAAAATAGATTGGAGTTTGTCAGGATCCATCTTAAAGCCTTCCCCAGAAATCACGTACCCAAGAAAGTCTATCTGAGACTGGTCAAAACTGCATTTCTCCAATTTACAGTATAGGCCATGTTGCAGAAGTTTGAGCAATACCTTTCTGACTTGTCTGTGGTGGGTCTCAATCTCCCTAGAGTGTATAAGTATGTCATCCAGGTATACAATGACACAATCATGTTGAAACTCCCTAAGAACTTCATTAATCAAATCCTGAAAGACTGCCGGAGCATTACAAAGACCAAATGGCATAACCGTGTATTCATAGTGACCATAACGGGTATTGAACGCTGTCATCCACTCGTGTCCATCCTGGATTCTCACCAAGTTATACGCCCCTCTGAGATCCAACTTGGTGAAAATTTTAGAGCCCTTTAAACGATCAAACAGCTCGGTAATCAAAGGAATGGGATAGGCATTTCTGATGGTTATCTTATTCAAACCCCGGTAATCAATACAAGGTCTCAAAGTACCATCCTTCTTTTTAACGAAAAAAAACCCAGCCCCGGCGGGGGAAGAGGATCTCCTAATGAATCCTTTTTCTAGATTCTCACGAATATATTCCTCTAGAACTGAGTTCTCTTGAGTGGATAGAGGATATACATTGCCCCTTGGAGGCATAGTACCAGGTAAAAGCTTAATTTTACAATCAAATGACCTGTGTGGAGGTAAGGTATCGGCATTCTTCTTGTCGAATACTGCTTTTAAGTCCTGGAAGATGAACGGTATCTGTCCCTCTGTAGACTGAGTGGAACTACCCGGTGTGTTTATTACAGCCAATGGTGAAACCTTGCGTAAACACTTCTCCTGGCAGCCCTGACCCCATGAGAGTATCTCCCCTAACTCCCAATCGATAATAGGGTTATGTCTTTTTAACCATGGGTACCCCAGGACTATGGGAACAGAAGGGGACGAAATGAGCATAAGAGATAAATTCTCCACATGTAGGATACCAACATTTAAGTTAATGGGTATGGTCTCACGAAAGATAACAGGGTCCAGTAGTGGTCTACCATCTATGGCCTCAACGGCCAAGGGTGTCTCCCTTAACCGGGATGGGAAATTTAGTGGCAAAGGCTTGGTCGATAAAATTCTCAGCAGCTCCGGAATCTATCAACGCCATAGCCCTTACTACTTCCTTCTCCCAAGTTAAGGAAACTGGTAGCAGAAGCCTGTGATCTTTATAATTAGGAGTAGAGGACAAAATAGAAACACCCAAGGCCTGTCCTCTAGAGAAACTTAGGTGCGAGCGTTTCCCGGGCGGTTAGGACAGTTCGAGAGTAAATGACCTCTGGCTCCACAATACATACATAACCCCTCCCTTCTCCTGTGCTGTCTCTCCTCCTCAGGGAGGCGGGTATAGCCTATCTGCATAGGTTCAGGAAGCAGAGAGACCGTGGAGTCAGGGCTTGGAAATGCGGGGGTTAACCTAAAGGAAGGTCTCCGGTTCCTCTCTCGAGTGTTCTGTCTCTCTCTTAAACGTTCATCTATACGAGAAATGAATGAAATTAAATCCTCTAAATTTTCAGGAAGTTCTCTAGTAGCAACCTCGTCAAGGATTACATCTGATAGCCCATTCAAAAATACATCCATATACGCCTGCTCATTCCACTTGACTTCTGACGCCAGAGACCTGAACTCTAGTGCATAATCCACAAGTGTTCGGTTCTCCTGTCTCAGGCGCAACAGTGATCTGGCTGCATTAACCTTTCTACCTGGAGGGTCAAACGTTCTTCTAAAAGCAGCTACAAATGCGTTATAGTTATATACTAACGGGTTATCGTTCTCCCATAGTGGGTTGGCCCATCTCAGAGCCTTCTCAATGAGTAAGGTGATAATAAATCCTACCTTTGCCCTATCTGTAGGATAGGAGCGAGGTTGCAATTCAAAGTGGATACCAATTTGGTTTAAAAAACCACGACATCTCTCAGGAGCCCCACCATAACGTACTGGTGGGGTAATGCGAGAAGAAGCACCTACTGTGGCTACCTCTAGGCCTGAACTTACAGGAGAGATAGGAGTAGTACGTATCTCCTCTGGTGGGTTATTGGCACGAGATAATAACGCCTGTAGCGCTAGCGCCATCTGATCCATTCTGTGATCCATGGCTTCAAACCTAGGATCAGGAGAAGCAAGCTGACTGTTTGTATTTGCAGGATCCATTGGCCCTGTCGTAATGTCAGGATCGGGACAGGGATCCAACATGCAGAGTACAAACAGTAGCCAGATACGTATACCGGACCTTAGAATGGCCGGACTAACGTAAGTAGTACAGTAGAGAATGGTCAAAGACAAGCCGAGGTCGAGGGTAACAGAAGACAGGTAAGCGAGAGACAAGCCGAATCAAGGGTAACAGAGATAAGCAGAGTAGAGCAAACAAGCCGGGTCCAAACCAAAAGGGATAACTAGAATACACGAGCACTGAGTGACTAGAACAAGCTAGAACCACGACAGGGCAATGAGCAAATGGGAGAAGCAAGTTTAAATACCCTGGCTCGGAGGGAGAGACACGCCTCCGACGAGATCTGATTAGTCTCTTCAGGATTGAGTGACAGGTCGTTCCGGGCTGGCTTCATGACGTCGGTTTCCGGACGTCCTGCTACAAAAGGAAGTGACTCCCTCGCGGCCGGCGTTTACGTGACCGGGTGGACCGCGAGGAACAGAGGAAACAGCCCGTCCGGACGGATAGACGTCTAAGTCTCTACCTCTCTCGGAGGTAGAGACTTCAGGTACCCTGACAGGTGGCGTTCAAGAATGTCGCGACGCACACCTTGATACCGGGCGCTGATCCACAGAAATTCCTCCGGGACATACGGGTGGACCCACCGCGAGACTTCACCTTGCAGCAGGAACCCATACCCGAGCTGGACACCTTGGCCGCGGAATGGAGGACCACGGGAGATACAGAGGGACGCTGAGCCGAAACCCCTGAGGGGGGGACCACGGGACCTCTGTGAACTTACATGTTAACCGAACTGGGACTGGGGAATTGGCAGTACCTTACGGGCTTAAGCCCTGTAAAGGGGACAGGGGGCGCGGGGATAAACAAAAAACACGAGTCTATTACCCACAGGTTAGACACCCGGGGCCTAAAGGCAACCCCCAGGCGTGGCGGGGACCGACGGACACCCGATTATTGGTGTCTTCGTTCCCCCAACCACAACTCCCTCAGCAGCTGCAGAAGGGGCCAGACACTAAGTGACGAAAATTAGTAAACTGGGAAGGTATGCAAGAGACATGTCGCGCCACACACTCCACACAACACAACCTTAAAGGGCTTACTGCAGCTAGGCCCCCCCCCCCAAACAGACCCATGCGCCCCCCACAAATCAGATCATACAACAAAAGAAAACACATGCTGGGAAAAGACAAAAAGCAGGGGAGGAGGGGGACAATGCAGGCATCATTGCCCAGGACAGACGCTGAACCCACAGAAAGGGACGGGGTGACGGCAGCCAAGGATAGACGGAAACTTGAGCTCCCTAGGAGCGAACAGAGAGCGACGGGGTCAAGATGCTTGGGACGACAGGGGAGGGAGGGGTATGGTAAAGGGAAAATTCACTAAGGGGCTATATCAGGGGCCTTGCAATGGAGCACGGTGGATCGGAGACAACCTCGACCCTGTAAGGAACACACAATGATGGCCTGCAAGGGGGGGGGGGGGGGCACGGAGTTACTGCCACACCTCACCAAACTATATAACCACTTCCTACAGGGAGGCACCCCGGACCGGGACATGGCCATAGCCAACATAATTTACTACCCAAACCTGAAAAGGACTCTACCCTAGCCACCAATTACAGGCCTATCTCCCTAATTAATTCGGACCTCGAAATCTTTGCGAAAATCCTGGCACACAGACTGGCTCCCTTACTACCCAAATTAATCCACCCGGATCAGGTAGGCTTCATACCGGGATGCCAGCTGTACGAAAACACCCGCCAGGGGGTAGACCTGATGTGGCACATGGCAAACACACGATCACCATCCCTGGTCCTCTCGCTAGACGCAGAGAAGGCCTTTGATCGGGTGCAATGGCCCTTCATGCTGCAACTGCTCCACTCACTGGGCTTCCCTGACTCCTTCATCACAGCAATACGAGCACTATACACAAACACACGGGCACAAACCATAGTGGCGGGAGCACCTAGAATCCCCTTTGAAGTATGAAATGGAACACGACAGGGCTGCCCACTGTCTCCATTATTATTTGCACTTGTCCTAGAGCCATTTTTACACGCAGTTAGAAATGACCCTAATATTACAGGGGTACAGCTTGGGAATTATTTAAGATAGCAGCGTACGCAGACGATGTACTCCTCACACTTACAAGTCCACGCCAATCAATGGCTCACCTAGCGGGACTTCTACAAACATATGGGGACGTGTCAGGATACAAGATCAACCTCACCAAATCCATAGCACTACCTTTCCACATGGCCGACCAAGACATACAACAGATCAGGCACACACACCAAATCAAAATTAACACGGAAGCTCTCACGTACCTGGGAGTGAAGCTAACGGCAGACACCAACACACTGTTTCATCTAAATTATACACCCCTATTTGCAAAACTAAAATCCGATTTGGAAAATTGGACAGATAAACCCATCTCCTGGCTCGGCCGCCTACATTCGATAAAAATAAATATCTTACCCAGACTGATGTTCCTATTTCAAGCGCTCCCAATTAAAGTAACCAAAAGCGACTTAAAGGACATACAGAGGGCAGCGGACGGGTTTGTATGGCTGTGGAAAAGACCTAGGATAGCCAGAGCCACACTGAACAATCCGAAATGGAGGGGGGGACTGGGCCTGCCACACCTCCACCACTACTACGTAGCGGCACAGATAGCCCAAATAGCACATTGGCACTGCCCCATAGACCAACGTAGATGGGTGGACATTGAAGCACTAATGACGGGTGCAGACCTCCCGCAGTTTCACATTTGGACGCCAAGGGAACACAGAGTGCTCCTGAGGACCAGGTGTCCGGCCATTCTCAACTCCATTAGCATATGGGACCGATTTGCACAAAAATATAAACTAGCGGACATCCCCTCACCAATGACACCGGTACAGCGCAATAGGGCATTCCCCCCAGGGATAAGGGCACAAGACTTCAAAGGCATAGAAGCAACAGGCTTACAGAGATATACACACCTCTACATGGATGACCACTTAGTCTCATATGAGCACCTACAATCCCTCGCCCCGCTACAAACCCGCGACTTCTTCCGGTACATACAGCTGCGAGATTTTGCGCAAACAAAATAGGTTAAAACAGCTGCGGCGAAACCCCTAACCTTCTTTGAACAAATATGCCTGAAAGAAAAAATGCCAGCGAAACTAATCTTGCAGCTGTATAACCACATATGCACAGCATCGGGAACATGGGGAGCCCAAACATACACGGATAGATGGGAGGCGGACTTGGGGGAAACATTGGAGGGGACAGACTGGCAGGACATATGGGAGGCAAATGCAAAGGTGTCTATCTGCACAACACTGCAAGAACAAGCTTTCAAAATAATGTTACGGTGGTATACCACCCCAGTGAAACAATATCATATGAAACAGAGTCCTACAGACACATGCTGGCGGCTGTGCAGAGAGAGGGGCACATACATCCATATGTGGTGGCAATGCCCTAAGATACAGGAATACTGGGGAAAGATAGTAGACTTATGCTCACAAATTTTACAACGACAACTGACACCGGACCCATGGGCATGCCTCCTCTCAAGACCCACAGACGGGCTCCACAAACACGACCAAAGACTTTTAAATATGCTCTACCTAGCCGCTCGAAGACCGATAGCGCAACACTGGATAAACCCCAAAACACCCCCACTCACCCTGGTCAAGACAAAAATTAGGGACAACTACTTAATGGATAAAATGACAGCTCAGGTGAGAAATACCACCAACACGTTCCGGAAAATCTGGGCCACATGGGAACAACACGACATCTAAGACAAATAGAAATTACAGAACCGGATAGCGAAATCTCACTCGTGCTTTTGAACTACAGTGGAACCTCGGTTAACGAATGCCTCGGTAAACGAAAAACTCGGTTTACGTATAAAAATTCATTTAAAAAAATGCCTCGGTTTACGTATTTTTTTCGCAATACGTAATAAGTGTCCCAGTTTATAGCTCCGCCCCCTGCATACTGAAGTGTGGGTAGCACGTGAGTGTGTAGTGTGGAGGTGTTGGAGAGGTTTTGGAGCCATTTGCAGCAAGTTGTGGAGCCTTGTGGAGCCTTTTGGAGCCATTTTCAGCAAGTTGTGGAGCCTTTTGAAGCCACTTGCAGCAAGTTGTGGAACCTTTTGGAGCCATTTGCAGCAAGTTGTGGAGCCTTTTGGAGCCATTTGCAGCAAATTGTGGAGCCTTTTTGAGCACTTTGCAGCAAGTTGTGGAGCCTTTTGGAGCCATTTGCAGCAGGTTTTGGAGCCTTTTTGGTGCATCTCAAGAAGTGGAAAGGTAGGGAGCTGAGCTTAGTTGTTTGCATGCCTTTTACTGTGTGTTGATGTGTGATGTTTTAAAACATAAAGTTGGATGTTTGAAATGTTATTGCTTGATTAATCATGTCCCTGTACAGTATTTATGCCTTTAAAGTGCACTTTATAAAGAGTTTTGAACAGATAAAATACTTTATTTGACTTTTTTCTCACCTCCGGAACGCATTAATTGGTTTTCAATGCATTCCTATGGGAAACCGTGTTTCGGTTTACGAATTTTTCGCAATACGAAACGTCCCGGAGAACGCATTAAATTCGTAAACCGAGGTCCCACTGTACTTCTTTTTATTTTATTTTATTTTAATATGGTTTATTATGTTATGAAATGTTACACTGTATGTGAAAAGAGAAAAAAGGAAAAAGCTGACAGATACTGCAGCAATAGACACCTCAACCGGCCTCTGCGCAGGTCACAGGCTACGAAACTCAAAAAGTTACCAATAACACTGTATTGCGTGCATTCATACCTACCGTTGAATCACAAAATAGGCTTCTGCGCAAGCCACTCATTTTCTTTTGAAACCGGTCAGCATGAAAAATAAAGAATATATAAAAAAAAAGGAAATGGGTTGAATGGGAGGATGAATCTTAAGCATTGGTGTGAGGAATCTGGCAACACCTGTGTCAAATGCCCACTTATGGTTAGTAAGGGCAGATAAAGATGACACGTGAAGCTTTAAAGTATTAAAGCTTAATCCTTTAATTCAGATTGTAAGAAATCCAGGATGTCCTTAGTGGATGGATTTTGAAAATAAACCATCGTCTTAGAAGTTGTCCAGGTAGAAAAAGCATCCCAGACTCGACAGTGTGGCTGAAGTGGAATGTTTCCTGGTCTGCAGGAGAGTGTCAATGACTGCCGAAGAAAAACCTTTATTATTTAACCTTTTCTTTTTAACCTCCATGCTCTAAATTTGAAGGACAGGGGGTCTGGATGAACCACTGGGCCTTGGTGAGAGAGATCTGGAACCTTGGGAAGAATATATGATGGTTCTATGCAAAACTGAGGAGCAGGGGAAACCAAGACATGTGAGGCCAAAATAGAACAATCAGGATAATGCTGGTCTGTTCTTGCCAAATACATCTCAGAAGGGGAAATAGTAGAGGAACCGGGAGGGGGTGGAGTATCCCAGATTGAAATTCCATTTGCATGTCATGGAATTCCTCCCCTCGGACTGAGGATCATAACTTCTGGAAAAGTACTTGGAGACATTTTTGTTGCATGAACTTGCCATCAGATCCATCTGTGAAAGCCCTTATTTGGCAATTAGGTATTCTGACGGTCTATAGACATCATCCACTGGCCTAGGAACACCACCTTGAGGATAGATTCCATTTTGAAATTCCAAATCCTCGGGAATCCATTCAGTCTGTGAAGGTCTAAGATTGGTTTCCAATCACCTGATGTTTTTTTGGTGAGGAATAGGTGAGAGAAAAATCCTGGAGCTTAAGATCGGGGCAGAGCTTGAGATAGGGGGCGGAGCCAGAAAACTATAGTCCGTCCCTGGGAAATCCAGGGACGGACTATAGAAATGAACCCAGAAATCCCAGCATAAAGAAAACCAGACATAGAATAGAAAAACAAAAAGCAAAAAACAAGAAAAACTAAACAAGAATTGTAACAAGAGTACTGTGTACCAGAAGCCAAGGTCAGACATCTCCACAAAACAGAGCAGGACGTGACATAACGCCCCTTTTAAGGAGCGAACTCCGGACACTCCAAACAGCTCCTAGGCAGAGACCAGGAATGGTGAGCGGATCCTGCAACGAAGTCCTCTTGACTTCCACAGAGGCAAGGATCCCCCACCGGAAAGGCCTCCTGCATAGGAACCACAGGAACTAGAACAAGGAACCAAGCATCACAAGAGAACACCTGAAGCGACCACCGTACAGCTTAGCAGATCAACCTCCTCCACAACAAAAATAAGGAAGCCATGTCCAGCAGACTGGTCCAGATACAGGAACTCTTGCATGCCGAATAACCAACAGGAACTAGAACAAGAAACCAGGAACCAAGCATCACAAGGTAACACCTGAAGCGACCACCGTACCGCTTAGCAGATCGACCTCCTCCACAACAAAAATAAGGAAGCCATCTCCAGCAGACTGGTCCAGATACAGGATCCCGTGCATGCAGAATTCTAAGACAGGACAAGACACAAACTGAGCAGAACAGGAAAGCTGCAGGGTCCACTCCACGAACTCCAAGTGTCTACGGCCATACTGTCAGGGTGGCGGTCCGGTGCCCGGGACCCAGACACTATCCAGGCGGCGGTGCAGGACCGGGACCTAGTATGCCTGATGTTCAGAGTAGGAGTCACAGTGTGGAGGTGGATTAGCAGGGTCACCGCACGCCCCCTGGTGTTGAGTCCCAGCGTTTGTGCAGCCACAACCAGAACCCTGAATAAGCTTAAAGGGACACTCCAGGCACCCAGACCACTTCTGCCCATTGGAGTGGTCTGGGTGCCAACTCCCACTACTCTTAACCCTGCAAGTGTAATTATTGCAGTTTTTTATAAATTGCAATAATTACCTTGCAGGGTTAACTCCACCTCTAGTGGCTGTCTACTAGACAGCCACTAGAGGTCACTTCCTCCTTCATAGCACAGTAAACCTGTGCTAGAGCGTCGCTGGACGTCCTCACGCTGTGTGAGGACCTCCAGCGTTGCTCATTCCCCATAGGAAAGCATTGAAATTATTTTTCAATGCTTTCCTATGGGGAGACGTAATGCGCATGCACGGCATTGCCACGCATGTGCATTAGGTCTCCTCGGCCGGTGGGCGGGATCAGTTTCGCCCACCGGCCGACGCAATACAGAGGAGGAGCGGCGCGGAGAAGGAGACAGCGGCGAGGGACATCGCCGCTGCCTCAGGTAAGTGACTGAAGGGGTTTTCACCCCTTCAGTAACTGGGGATTGGGGGGTGGGAGGGAGAGGGACCCTCCAGTGCCAGGAAAACTGATTGTTTTCCTGGCACTGGAGTTTCCCTTTAAGCGGATTCCAGGAACTAGGAGCTTGGAAATTAAGCAGACCTCCCAGGAGCTGAATAGGGAGGCTCTGCAGCAAGTTTGTATCCAATACTAGAAACAAGGCAAGACTAGAGATAGGCACCAAACATGAAAACAAGACAGAACTAATAGAACCCAGAACCAGAGAAGGATAGTAAGCTAAACCCAGAACATATACACAAGACATGAGGAAAACATGAACATAACATGGGCATGACTGGACAGAACTGTAAATGGACTGGGTATACAAACTAAAACAAGACAAGATAACATAGGCAAAACAAGAGGAGAAATAACTACCATGTTTCCCCGAAAATACACCCTACCCCGAAAATAAGCCCTAGCTGAATTTTCGGGGTGGGCTGCAATAAAAGCCCTACCCCGAAAATAAGACCTAGGCATTGCACCTTTGCGGCCCGGCGGGACTTCCTTCTTCTATGAGGAGGAGGGGGAGGAGCGTTGCGGGCCGCGGCATCGCGCAACGTGATGACGACGCGCGCAGCGCTGTCAGTCTGCCTTCACGGATCTTCAGCAGAAGGATCCATTTACGGCGGTGAGGCACCAAGTGGTCGGACTCGGCGGGCAAGGAAGGCATCTTTGAAATGTGAGTAGATATTTTATGTCTGGGACTGAATTAATTAATGGGGGCGGTGAATTAATTAAAGGGGGGTGAATTAATTAAAGGGGGCGAATTAATTAAAGGGGGGGCTGGATTAATTAGAGGGGGTGGATTTATTAAAGGGGGGGTGAATTAATTAAAGGGGGGGTGAATTAATTAAAGGGGGGTGAATTAATTAAAGGGGGCGAATTAATTAAAGGGGGGGCTGGATTAATTAGAGGGGGTGGATTTATTAAAGGGGGGGTGGATTAATTAAAGGGGGGTGGATTAATTAGAGGGGGTGGATTAATTAAAGGGGGGTGGATTAATTAGAGGGGGGTGGATTAATTAGAGGGGTGGTGGATTAATTAGAGGGGGTGGTAGATTAATTAGAGCGGGGGTGGATTAATTAGAGGGGGTGGATTTATTAAAGGGGGGTGGATTTATTAAAGGGGGTGGATTAATTAGAGGGGGTGGATTTATTAAAGGGGGGTGGATTAATTAGAGGGGGTGGATTAATTAGAGGGGGTGGATTTATTAAAGGAGGGGTGGATTAATTAGAGGGGGTGGATTTATTAAAGGAGGGGTGGATTAATTAGAGGGGGGTGGATTAATTAGAGGGGGGTGGATTTATTAAAGGGGGGTTGGATTAATTAAAGGGGGTGGATTAATTAAAGGGGGGGTTCAATGTACATACCGGTACCGTAAATAAATAAGCCCTACCCTGAAAATAAGCCCTAGTGTGTTTTTTGTGACTAAAATTAATATAAGACCCTGTCTTACTTTCGGAGAAACACGGTAAGTACTACATATGAAAATCATGGGGATTTAGTCACACTATATGATCATACATTGCATAAGCCTGCCAACAACGCCAATGTACCCCATATCTGGCAAGTCCTACACTGCCTAATATATGCTAAAACAACCAAAGACATATATAGCACTTACCTGCAAGAAAGGGCAGAAGCCTTGAGGAGCTGCCTGCAGGAACTTTGAAACAAAGGGAATGATGGAAAACAAACGGGTGTGGCAACATAAAACAAACATTTAAATGAATCCAAGAGACTGGGAAATCCAGGGACGGACTATAGGAATGAACCCAGAAATCCCAGCATAAAGAAAACCAGACATAGAATAGAAAACCAAAAAAACAAGAAAAACTAAACAAGAATTGTAACAAGAGTACTGGGTACCAGAAGCCAAGGCCAGACATCTCCACAAAACAGAGCAGGACGTGACAAAGAGATGGGTTTTAAGGCACTTCTTAAACAATTAAAGACTAGGGTCCTGCAAGCATGAGTTGGCCGTACGGGTGCGAGCAGCAGACAGGAGAAGGTCAGTATAGATACAGAACAGTAGGGGACTAAGGAAAGAACCTTGGGGAATGTCAACAGAGAGGGGTTGGGGAGAAGAGGCAGAGACAGAGAAAGAAACACTGAAAAAGTGCTGGGAGAGGTAGGAGGAGAACCAGGAGAGAGCAGTATCCCTGGAGAATCGGAAGAAGCTGTTGATGATCAACAGTCAAAGGCAGCAGAAACATCAAGGAGAATTAGGATAGAGTAACGGGCGCGAGATTTAGCAGCGATTAAATCATTGGATACTTTGGTCACAGCTGTTTTAACAGAGTGACAAGCTCGGAATCCAGACTGAAGCGGTTCAAGCAGAGAGTTGGATTCGAGGAAGTCTGTCAATCTTGCATACACATCTCTTTCAAGGATCTTGGAAGCAAATGGCAGTAGGGATATAGGGCGGTAGTTGGATGGGGAGTTGGGGTCAAGGTTGGGCTTTTTCAGAATCGGTGTTATGGTTGCATGCTTGAAGGGTGAAGGAAATGTGCCAGAGGAAAGGGAGAGATTGAACATTTTAGAGGAAGAGCAAGAGAGGGAGACAGAGTACGGATGAGATATGAGGGAATACGATCTAGGGAACAGGTGGTAGGGTGGGAGGACCGGAGCTGTCAGGGCTCCGCGGGCAGCGGTGAGGGGCGGCTGCAATCCTCTCCCAGCACTCACCCTCGGTCCGTCGCTACCCGTGGTCCCCTCTCCCCTTACCGGTCAGCGAGCGGCGTCCTCTCCTCTTGACACGCCGCTTGCGTCCTCCTCTCCTCCTCCCAGCGGCAGCATGTCTAACGCTGCACGCTGGGAGCCGGCACTGTTATCAGAACGCCGGGGTCACTCACGTGACCCGGCGTTAAAGCGACAGTGCAACAATCACAGTGGGGGGTATAGATATCCCCCACGTGTGTTTGTTAATTCTGATTGGAAGTTATCCAATCAGAATTAAGATAAGGTTATAAATACTTACCTTTCCTGTCTCTCAGTGCCCTGTTGTGGTCTTTGCTTTATAGTATTGATTCTGAACGTGTGCTTTCTGGTTATGTACTCTCTGGCTTGTTATACTGACTTTGTGACTTTCTCCTACCCTTTGACCTCGGCTTGTTTCTCGTTATTCTGTTTTCTGGTTCCCCTTACTCGGCTTGTCTCCTGACTATTCTGTGTGTGCTTAGCCCGGCCACTCTAAGGACCGGTACTGCACACTTTCTGTGTGTGTGTCTGTGTGTGTGTTAGCGTGTTGGGTTCCCCGGAATCGTGACATTACAACAGGGCCATAATGGAACCTGCTGACATACCCCAGCTCCTAGTTAATCAGGAGGCTAGAATGGATGGCTTGGACCACCGTATGGATCAGTTTGCTCAAGCTTTACAGACCATACTGGCTCGTACTGCACACTTGCAGCCTGCCGTCCAGGAGGCGGTTGCTGCTGTGCCCGAACCCATTGCCACTCCAGTACCCGTTCCTGCTCATGTAGTCCATATGACACCGCCACAGCGCTATAGTAGTGACCCAGCTTTGTGTCGTGGTTTCCTCAATCAAATTGACATCCATTTGGTAATGAATCCACGTTCCTATCCCACCGACAGATCCAAAATTGCCTTTTTGATAAACCACCTGTCCGGGAGAGCTTTAGCATGGGCAAACCCCATGTGGGAAAATATGTCTCCTATGTCCTTTGCAGATTTTTTGTCAGCATTCAAACGCACGTGGCCATCACTCAAAAAAGACGTGGTAGATTATGTGCAGGCTTGCCGTGTCTGCACACAGTGTAAGTCCCCTAATGTTAAACCCCTGGGACTCCTTATGCCCCTATCTGTACCCAAGAAACCATGGACACACTTGTCAATGGACTTTATTGTGGATCTTCCTTCATCTGATGGACAGGCAGTAATTTTGACTGTAACGGATAGGTTCTCCAAAATGGCGCACTTCATTCCGCTTAAGAAGCTACCTTCTGTGGTTCAGTTGCTCAGGTGTTTGCCAAAGAGGTGTTCTGCTTGCATGGTATACCACAAGATATTGTATCTGACAGGGGCCCTCAGTTTGTCTCTCGGTTTTGGAGGGGCTTTTGTGCTGAGATGGGGGTCTCCTTATCGTTTACTTCCTCCTATCATCCGCAATCTAATGGAGCTGCCGAACAAGCAAATCAGTCTGTGGAGTTGTATTTACGCTGTTTCACGAATGCACACCAGGACAACTGGTCCCATCTCCTTCCCTGGGCTGAATTTGCCAGGAACACTGTGTCTCATTCTTCTACTGGCGTAAGTCCTTTTATGGTGGCTTATGGGTTCCAACCCGCTGTCCTTCCCGGTGTGTTCTCCGACAAGGGAATGCCCGCTTTGGACGAGCACCTCGCCTCCTTACGGAAGATGTGGGATCAGGTCCATGCTGCTCTTTGTCGTGCTGCTGCTGCTCAAAAGAGATTTGCTGATCGTCGTAGGTGTGTGGCTCCTTCTTATGCTCCGGGTGATAGGGTTTGGTTGTCCTCTAGGAACCTCCGCCTTAGGGTTCCCTCGATGAAGTTCGCGCCCAAGTTCCTTGGTCCCTATAAGGTGTTACGTAGGGTGAATCCTGTGTCCTACTCCCTGGCCTTGCCTCCTTCCATGCGTATACCTAACACCTTTCACACCTCTCTATTGAAGCCCTTGCTCTGTAATCGGTTCTTACCCCTTACCGGTCCCCTTACCGGTCAGCAAGCGTCATCCTCTCCTCTTGACACGCCGCTCACGTCCTCCTCTCCTCCTCCCAGTGGCAGCATGTCTAACGCTGCACGCTGGGAGCCGGCACTGTTATCAGAACGCCGTGGTCACTCACGTGACCCGGCGTTAAAGCGACAGTGCAACAATCACAGTGGGGGGTATAGATATCCCCCACGTGTGTTTGTTAATTCTGATTGGAAGTTATCCAATCAGAATTAAGATAAGGTTATAAATACTTACCTTTCCTGTCTCTCAGTGCCCTGTTGTGGTCTTTGCTTTATAGTATTGATTCTGAACGTGTGCTTTCTGGTTACGTACTCTCTGGCTTGTTATACTGACTTTGTGACTTTCTCCTACCCTTTGACCTCGGCTTGTTTCTCGTTATTCTGTTTTCTGGTTCCCCTTACTCGGCTTGTCTCCTGACTATTCTGTGTGTGCTTAGCCCGGCCACTCTAAGGACCGGTACTGCACACTTTCTGTGTGTGTGTCTGTGTGTGTGTTAGCGTGTTGGGTTCCCCGGAAACGTGACAGGAGCAGAGCAGAAACCTCTTCCGAATGAGCATAGAACAGCGGAGGGAGTGGGGTTGGCTGATGTATTGGAGGGAGGTTAGAGATCTCTTCCCTGATTGTAGAAATCTTCTCAGTGAAGTGAGTTGCAAAGTTTGAGGCGGATAGGGTCAAAGGAGGAGGGGGAACAACAGAACGAAGGAGAGCATTAAAAGTGTGAAATAGTAATTTGGGTTCACAGGAGAGGGTGGTTATGAGGGTATTGAAGTAATTTACTTTTGCAGAGGAAAGAGCCAGAGTGTAGGAGCGCCATTTATAGTGGAGGAAGTCAGGTGCAGAGGGAGACAGCGTTCAGCAGTTCTTAAACATTTTTGGAGATTTCAGGTCAGCTTGGTGTGCCAGGGTTGTGATAGATGGAAGGGGGGAGATACATGGATAGAAGGGGGTAGAGACGTGGATTGAAGAGGGTCTGGGAGACATGGATGGAAGGGAGAATGAGAGACATGGGGGAGAAAATGGAATGAAGGGGTAGGGAGGTATCGATATAAGGGGGAGGGGTCATAAGGGAGAGACATAAATGGAAGGCAGGAGGGAGACGTGAAAGAGACATGCAAGGAAGGGGGGAGACATGGATAGAAAGGGGAAGACATGGAGTGAGAGATATGGATATAAGGAAAGGGGGACATGTGGGTGAGATATAGATGGAAGGGAGGGAGACATGGGGGAAAGATATGGATTAAAGAGAGGAGAGACAAGGATAGAAGGGGGAGGGGAGAAGAGACATGGATAGAAGGGGGTTAGAAGTGAGTGGAGTGGAGAGTACAGGCATACCTTACCCTGCCTGGAGATTGCAGAGAGATTAGGGAGCAAGAGGAGCTGACAGTGTGGCTAGAGTGACACCTTACCTCCCTGGTCGGGACTGCAGACAGTGGCAATACTACTGAGAATTTAAGCATTTGAGTAAATTATATGCAAGGATTCCATAGTGTGTGCATGAGAATGAAACAAATAATTTTGTCTTTTGTTGGTGTAGGATTCACCAATTTTTATACAGGTAACAGGCAGCCCAGATGAACAGTTACATGATGATATCTACTCACTACTATCACACAAAAACAAACACAGTTAGTCCCTCCATACACAGGCAGCCAAAACCATAACAAACACAAGCAGTCCCCATCACACATTGACGGCATAAAATTATCACACACATTCTCATCACACACAGCTAGTCCAATGCTAAAACAGTTTCCATCACACGTATATCACACACAAATTGTAGCCATTACACTAGGTCAGCCCAAAACGCAGTCCCCACAACACCAAGACACCCCAAAACATCACTTGAAGTCCCCACAATACTCAGACAGGCTGAGGTCATCGTTCACAACCAAGGTATTTGTTACCTATGGTCGTTGCTGCCACCCAGGAGTAATGGGAGTTTGAGAGCAGGACTTGTTTTTTTGTATTTGTATTCACTTTTGTATCACACAGCTATGTTATAATAATATGCCTTGACGTGGCAGGTGGGCATACCCTGTCATGGCCATTGGAGGTAACTAAAAACCTCCATTTGTTTAAATATACATAGGGATTTGGGAAAGAGTGCAGGTAACTTTTTCTTTGTTTTTTACAAGGTATTTGTTAGTTATTAATAAATGTAGTGACAGCAGTATGGACTCCTGTTTGTAATATGGTGCAGGGCCAGACTGCCCTGGGGCCGCTATGGAATGCGGCCTTTATGAATTCGGCCATGGCCGCTTTAAGAGTTCAGTCATGGCGGGATGCAGATGCGGTCGCAAGAGTGTGAGAGAGCACTCTTGATAGCAATGTGATGTTGACTTAACCTGCCGGAAATCTCATATGCAACATCTTGTTCCTCCTGCACAGAGTGTGCAGGAGGCTGTTAGGAGTCCTGTGGCAAGTTCTGTGAGTGCAGTCTCTGTGCTAGGGTAAGTCCTAGGTGCTGAAGCAAGTCCATGGGGTTGCATTCTGTGTGTTGGGGTCACTTTGTCACGACATTGCAATAGGGCCATGCACTCTGCAGGTGTTAACCCACACAGACCAAAGTATGACTCACGTTTTGAGGAGATGGACCACCATATACGCCAATTTGCCCTTCCGTTGCAGACATTGATCAATTGTACCTCACATCTGCAGTCAGAGCAGAAAATACCTGCCCCTGTCACTAACACCTCACACATGGAGGAAGCCACTATAGGTACATCTTCCCATATGACTTCCCCTCTGCGCTATGAAGGAGATCCAAGTACATTCTGTGGTTTCCTAAAACAAATTAGCATACACTTTAAACTCCAGCCCTGAGACTATTCTACCAACCGAGCCAAGATAGGTTTTATGATCAACCTTCTGGTGGATAGGGCTTTGGTTTGGGCTAATGGGAGAATGATAGCCCGTTGGTGTACAACTATGTGGAATTTGTGGCCGCTTTCAGGAGGACTTTTGATTCTCCAGAAAGAAAAGCAAATGCAGCAAAAAACCCTCTTTCATATGAGACAGGGGTCTCGTTCTCTGGTGGAATACACCTTAGAATTCTGCACTTATGCAGCAGATGTACATTGGAACAATTAAGCTTTTGTTGACGCTTTCATGAATAGTCTCTCTGATACGTTGCTGGATGAGGTTGCAGCCAGAGAATTACCGGATAAATTGGAAGAGCTAAAACGTATTTATCCCATATTGATGAACGCCTTAGACATAGACACAATACTAGGGACAGACCTAGGAGAAACTCAGTACGTATAGCCCTAACCTTTCCTTCATCTGATACAACTACTATGGCCCTTCCAGAACCTATGCAGTTAGAGCTCACTCGGTTATCAGAGGCTGAGAAATAGTACAGAAGGAAAGAAGGACTGGGTCTGTACTTGGAAAGAAGGGCCATCTCCGTTTGGCCTTTCCCAACCGGCCATAAAACTCCCAAACCTAAGCCGTCTTGGAGGACAGGCCTTGCGTGTAATTCACATGTCCTCCTTTAATGAAAATCAAGAACTTAGGCTTCTACTATCTGGAACATTACAATGGGAAGGGATGAAAGTACATACTCTGGCTCTCATCAATTTCTGGAGCAGCAGAGAACTTTGTTGACGCTACTTTCGCTAACACCTATTCTCTCCCATTAAAAGAAAGACCAACACCCTTGGCTGTAGAGGCCATAGATGGTAGACCACTTCAAGATCCTTTATCACTAAGGAAACTATACAGTTTCTCTTGACAGTAAGTGTTGTACATCAGGAAGTAATAATTCTACAACCAATAACATCCTCTACTTTCCCTATTGTTCTTGGATTTCCTTGGCTCACTAAGCATAATCCTGTGATAGACTGGGAGAAGAGGGAGATTATAAACTGGAGTGACTCTTGTATGAATGGGTGTGTTGCTAAGGTGAGATTCATTTGTCTTCTAAACGTTCCTACATGGAGTCTTTGACTACAGAGCTATCAGATGATTATCTAGATCTAAAGGCAGTAATCGAACAAAAGGAAGCAGAGAAACTACCCACGCACTGTCCCTATGATTGCGCTATTATTTGCTTCCTGGGACGATGCCACCCAAAGGTTCAGTTTATCCTTTATCTGCCAAAACAAATAAGGTACTAGAAGAGTACGATAATGAGAACCTACAAAGGGTTTTAGGTTTTATAACCAATCCTTCTTTGCGTGCTGGCGCAGGTTACGTTTTTGTTTCAAAGAAAGAAGGGGATTTGCGACCAGGTATTGACTATCGGGGATTAAACAAAATCACCATACGTAATGCTTACCCAATACCTTTAATAACAGAGTTATTTGATAGTGTAACGGCACCCCCAGGCATAAAAGGGATTAACAGCCGTTTAGTAGATCTTCCCTTCCAGAGACACAGGCACAGCTACTGTAGACACCAATACAGCGAACCGGAGAAGCATATGAATGCCGTAAACAGCTGAACCGGAACCATACGAATGCTGTAAACATCCGAATAGGAAAAAACATACGAATAGGTTTACACTCCTAGCAGTCAAACTGGAACAGCATACAATAAATCCCCCCAAGAACGAGACAAGGCTCCGTTTTGAGGGTCAAGCAGGAACAGACAGAGCTGTGGGTTTATTGTTCTTATATACACATTAGTACCACCCACAGGGTTTTGGAAAACAACCAATAAACAGGTACAATACACTCAGACACTCCCACACAAAATCCTCCCCTCTGCCTGTGATACAATTACCTTACACAATGGGTAATGTAATTATCACAAGCAGAGAAATACAGTTTTTCCACATTATTCATAACTTTAAAAGTATGCATCACATTCACATAAACTTACATTTTCAGAATCAGCATACTTCAAATACGAACAAAATCATCCACATTGGTCCATTGGTTCAAAAGATAGATTGAAGTCCTTTGTGACCAAAGGAAGCATGGCTTTTCTGCCCAAAACCAGTTCCACAGAGTCTTCTATCCTGTAGATAATTGAGAAGTAATCTAGGACAGAGGCAAAACTCCATTAAGCACATGGCAGTAAAAAACAATAAAATACACAAGGTTACATTTATTACATAAAATACAGACATGCAACATATCCCCAGATAGCTTAGGTCTGAGCGCATATTATTACGAACTGGCGCTCAGACCACACACATACAGTTCAATTGCCATGGAGCCAAAGTCTTTCCCATAGTCTTTCACGAATGGGCTCCATGGCATAGCTATCTGGGGTATCCCCACTCAAACAGGGCAAGCACCGAATGACCCGGCTTTCATGTCTTTGCAGGGGAAAATCAAGCGTTTCAACATGCGGCCATAGTCTAAAGGCAGCAGGCGGGCAACCAGGCTCCTCCAATGCACAGTGGCGAGATTGGTCTCGTCACAGATAGGTTAAAAGGTGCATCGGTTTTCCCCAAAGTAGATCTGAGAGGGGCTTTTAACTTAATCCGTAGAGGACATTAGGAATGTACGGTTATGTCATTCAGTTTATATAATGTTCCACCTGTCATTCAGGATTTTATGAACAATGTTTCAAGGGATTACTTACATGAATTTGTAATAGTCTATTTGAACAACATCTTAATATATTCTAAGAACATGGAGATGCACCATAACCATATAAGGCAAGTCCTATCCTAGTTATGGGAGAATGGACTATACTATACTGCAAACTTGAAAAGTGCCTATATGACAAGAGTGAGGTTCAGTTTTTAGGTTATGTCATCTATGGTTCAGGGTTTCAGATGGACCCAAAGTTCTACTAGTTCGTTTGAAAGCCATACAATGCTTCTTGGGATTTGCCAACTATTATAGGTGATTCAAAAAAAAAAAGTTTTCTTCTATTACGGCACCTACCACGTCCATGACCAAAAAAGGGAAGACACATCAACAATGGACACCAGAGGCAATTGCTGCTTTTGACACACTGAAAGCTGCTTTTTCGCTTCAGCACCCATATTGACTCACCCTGACCGTTCTCGTCCATTTATGTTGGAGGTCGATGCATCAGAGACAGGTGTGGGGGCTGTTCTTTTTCAGACACCCCTGGATGATCTACCCCTTCATCCTTGTGGTTTTTATTCCAAAAAGTTGTCTGATACCAAAAGAACGTATGACATAGGAGAAAGAGAGTTGTTGGGCATAATCACCATTCTGAAGGAATGGCGTCATGTATTAGAGCAGTTGTCCCCAACCCAGTCCTCATGATTTAGAATTTATGGATTTCCCTTTTTTATTCCAATGGAGATGCTGACAAAACCTGGACTATTGGTGGTCCATGAGGACTGGGTTGGGGACCACTGTCTTAGAGGGTTCTTCTACCCCAGTTACTATGCTAACAGATCACAAAATCTATCCTATTTCAGAAAATGACACAGTCTCAGTGGTCTTTTTTCTTGTTACATTTCAATTATAGGGTGACGTATAGACCTGGGTCCAAGAACACTAAGGCCGATGCTCTGTCTCATCAGTTTGAACCCCAATCTATTACCGGACCTTAAAAATCGCCAATAATTCCTACGGAATGCATATTGGCCACAATTAAAATCGAAAAAAGATCAGACTTGATAAGAACCCTAGAGAATCTACACGATCACAAATCTGTGCTCGCATGTAATATATTCTGCAAATGTGTGGTTTACTTATGTCATTGTCTAAATCATGGTCTAGTCTAGCAATGGATTTTGTGGTTGACTTACCGGCTTCGTAAAATAAGCATGTTGTGTTAACTAGACATGTGTACCAGCGAAAATTAAGTTTCGTACGAATGATCTCGTACTAAATAAAATTGTTATTTGTCCATTCCTAATTTCATCCATAAGCCATTTGTTTTTCGGGCGAAATTAGTTAAAAAACAATTTGTTTTCGTCCATGAGGACGAAAATAGCACTGGCATGCGCAAAAAAACAAAAAAAAAACAATGAGGGAGCCGGCAGCGCTACCAGATCCCTCCTTTTAATAAACTTTAACCATTCCTACCCCCCTGCATTAAAACCTATGGGGGTTACTATGACCCCCATATTAATAAAAGGGAGGTTAAATCCGTGAGTAGGGGCATGTCGCCTAAACAGCATGGGAAAATTCCAAAGAACTTTCCCACGCTGTGTAAAATCAGAGTGCTGTGACAGGTAAATGTAGAGACTTACCTGTCAGTCACTTCATTTACCTGTCAGAGGACTCTGACTGGTTGACTTGGAATCAACCAATCAGTGTGCTCTAAGTCAAATTGCAGGGCGTGGGAAGGCTTTATAAGCCTTTTCCCCACCCTGCGGAGCACAGTCACAGTCATATTTTTTTAGCGTCGGGATTTGTAATTTTTTGGGGCGTATTTTTTTTGGGGGGGCGCTCTGTTTTTTTTTATTTTATAAGTTCGACGGGTATTATGGATTTTTATTTGGCTTTTTTGGGGGCTGAAGAAAGAAAAGAAAAAAAGATATCTAATGGTAAGTATGAAATGTTGTTTTACATGGTGTTGGTTTGATTCCCTTTTATTCCAGAAGTTTGGTCCTTAAGGGGTTAAGGTCCCCTACTCTCTATGCATTTAATGCAGACACAGAGTAGTATACTATGGCAATGCAATAGTGTAACAGTATATTAATACAAAATGCACAATAAATTGCAACAGTTAGATAATGTATCAAAAATATGTATCAAAAATAATAAGTCTCTTCATCTGGAATGGCCGTAAACCCCGGGTCCGTAGAACCACACTCTATGTCCCTAAGAAGCAAGGAGGTCTAGGACTACCAAACTTTATCCACTATCATGCAGCAGCCCAACTGGCCCAAATTCAACAATGGCACGCACCCCCGCAAACTAAGCGGTGGGTAGACATTGAACACACTATATTTGGAAGAGACCTCCCATCCCTCTACATGTGGGTCCCCAGACCCCATAGACCACTGCCCCCCCCAACCGCCCCAACCATCACTCATTCCATAGACCTATGGGACAAGCTACAGGATAAATTTGACCTATCCTCATTCCTCTCCCCTATGACCCCAATATGGAGGAACAAGCTATTCCCACCTGGACTTACCCCAACACATTTTGCCAGCTTTGATCAGAGAGACATAGAGAGACTAAAGCACCTATATCTACACAACAAAGTGATCCAATTCTCAGAAATCAAAGACGCTGACACACTGACGACATTCGACCACTTCAGATTCATCCAATTACGGAGCTTCGCCTCCAATCCGATGATAAAACAAGCAGGCACAGCAACACTCTCCCGATTTGAAAAAGATTGCATGCAACACCCGACCAGAAAAGGACAAATCTCCGACCTATACACGACCCTAGCGACTCACTCTACCCAGGTCATCCTCCCATATATCGCGGCATGGGAAAAGGATCTGGGACCTCCAGGAGAAAACACAGACTGGGCAGAGATATGGGAAGCTACGGCAACCATATCTATCTGTGTAACACATACGGAACAAGCATATAAGATGCTATTCCGATGGTACCTCACACCTAAGCGACTAGCAATTATACACAAAACACCAGACACTTGCTGGAAACTATGCGGTGAACAAGGCACGTTTCTCCACTGTTGGTGGACTTGCCCCAAACTCAAACCCCTATGGACAAAAGTCACAAACCTACTGTCCAAGATACTGCATAAACCATACCCACTAGACCCCTGGGCGTTACTGCTATCAAAACCCCTGGATGACCTCACAAGAGCTGAAAATAAACTTAGCGCTCGCATAGCCCTCGCAACTAGGAGAGCAATAGCGGAACTATGGTCGACTCCCCGAATCCCATCCCCGACAATTATCACGAAAAAAATCTTAGAACACATACAAATGGACAAACTCACATCCCTACTACACGACACGCCTAACCGCTTCCACAAAATTTGGGACCCGTGGATTGAGGGAGACACATCTTTACCATGGTAAAAGCAATAAAACAAATAAGGGAATTAACACCCCTGCAGCACCCCAAAAAGCACGAACAGGGAATAACCCTATAACCAAGAGGAAAAACCAGAGCATGTATACCACCGAACCCCTTCGGACCGGGGTCCCGTGCCTCGCCCTGCCCTATACACGACCAAAGAGTTCTCAGTAGGGACAAACCACCCTAAGACCAACCCACTACTCCTGACCCCACCACCTCACCATCTACACGACAAGTACCATATATGGCTACTCAAGCCCACCACACACCAACTAGGGAAGACAACCGAGATGGCAGAACAGAACTGCCTACAGGCACGACCTCCCTATCCCCTCCCACACAACCCCCCACCTGCTATGCCACAACCACACACCTCAGTACACAACCCGACGCATAGCTTAACTATAGGAGGATAATGAAGGACAACGTGAACAAAACCGACAGGGCACCCCTACCCCCGACCCTTTCTATTTCTGTAACCCTCCCCCACCCCTAGAACTAATACAATCCTAAAAGGTACGCACAGAGCAAAGATATCGTAAAGAATAACAAATATGGTAACTGAAGATGTATCGTACCTAACATAATGTTTACGTATGCTTGTCACCAGTTTTCGTGACACAATGTGTACGACTTGTATCAAACACGTTATTACCCTAATCCCTTCTTTTTTTCTGTACCCTTTCCCTAAAGATAATGGAAAATCATTCACATAAATAAAGAATTAAAAAAAAAAAAAAAATAATAAGTCTCTAGGACCTCAGATGGGTTTAGAAACAGTCCTTGGAAAAATTCATTAAATATACACAATCCTGGCTTTATATCCCACAATTCCAGTGGAGTCCAGTGTATGCAATAAAAATAAGATGTAAAAGGTTATTTTCTGTAATAAAATTCCTTTGATTAAACAAACATAAAAAAAAAAAAAAAATACAGTGAGTATAGTTAAAAAAACAGTAATTGACTCTTTTTCAACTCTTGTTTTTTTAAGTACACTCACTGTATTTTTTGTCGCTGTTTAGGCGACATGCCCCTTCTCGCGGCATACCGCGAGTAGGGGCAGGCGGGAGGATTTAACCTCCCTTTAATTAATACGGGGGTCCTAGTGACTCCTATAGGATTTTAAAGCGCTGCCAGCTCCCTCCTTGCTTTTTTTCCTGCACATGCGCAGTGGTATTTTCTCCGTGCTGTGGGGGTTAATTTCCCTGCAGCACGGAATCTATTAAATGAAAGGAAAAGGTAATGCATTCGTATTTGTCCTTTCGTTTCATTTATATTTTGTATGTAGGGCTTTCGTTTACGTTTTAGTAAAAAAAAAAAAAAACATTTTTTTCGGCCGAAAATGTATTTGTGCGAAAGCGAATGCACATGTCTAGTGTTAACCATCATTGATAGATTCGTGAAGATGGTACATCTCATACCTTTGTCTAAGTTACCATCCTCTTCTGAACTATTCACAGTGTTTACAAGAGAGGTTGTTCGTTTACACGGATTATCCACAAACATCGTTTCGGATAGGGGTCCACAATTCATCTCCCAATTCTGGTAAGCATTAGGTAACCAATTAGGTATTCAGTTTAATTTTTCTTTCTCCTATCATCAACAGTCTAATGGTGCTGCCGAAAGAATGAACCAATCCCTTGAACAATACTTACAATGTTTTATATCAGAACATCAAGACGATTGGGTTGGCTTACTTACTTGGGCTGAGTTTGCTCACAATATCAGAGTGCACGAGTCTACGCAACACAGTCCTTTTTATGTAAATTATGGTTTTGACCCAGTTGTGTTTCTAAGTTCTTTCTCTCCTACTGGTATGGTAAGTGTGGAAAGACATTTAGAGGAATTAAAAGAGACATGGCTAGTAGTACAGCAAATCCTTATTCACAGGGCTACTCTCTAGGTATGTGCATGGGCAAAAAATTTGGTTCTGTTTGGAAATTCGGGTAAGTAAAAAAATGTGTCTGCTTCCGCAATTCGGACCAATGGCATTCGGTTCGATTCGGCACTTCGGAACTGCCGAACTTCAGCACCCAAATGTCCGAATGGCATGAAATTCGTATGAATGTACAACTTTATATATCCTATATAATAATTGGCTAAGGATGTTTGTCCGATGCAGTCATGCGCAGTAGAGACTGCGCAAGACTGCATGGGACAAACATCCCATGCCAGGCAGCAAGGGAGCAAAGTACTTACTGTGCCCTTGCAGCACATCTCCCTCGCATGTTCTTCAGGGTCCGCTGGCAGCCGAAATGTGACGCGTACAGGATATGATGTCATTGCACAAAAGGAATTAGCTTATTGGTCAAGATTCCTGTCATCATTCACATAATTTTCCCTGCCTCTCTCTTGTTTTTGCCACTTTTCAGAATCACTTCGGCACCTCAGAGCTTCGGCACTTCGACGCTTCGGCAATACCAAACTTCATCAATTCGGACATTCGTAAGCATTTGAATGTCCGAATGGAATGAAATTCGTACGAATGTACAACTTTATATATCGTATATAATAATTGGCTAAGGATGTTTGTCCGATGCAGTCATTAGGAGTAGAGACTGCGCGAGACTGCGCAAGACTGCACAAGACTGCATGGGACAAACATCCCATGCCAGGCAGTGAGGGAGCAAAGTACTTACTGTGCTCTTGCAGCACAGCTCCCTCGCACGTCCTTTAGGGTCCGCTGGCAGTAGCAATGGGACGCGTACAAGATATGATGTCATTACACAAAAGGAATTAGCTTATTGGTCAAGATTGCTGTCATCATTCACGTAATTTTCCCTCCCTCTCTCTTGTTTTGCCACTTTTCAGAAAACAGAATCACTTCCGCACCTCAGAGCTTCGGCACTTCGACGCTTTGGCACTACCTAACTTCGTCACTTCGGACACTCGTAATCATTCAAATGTCCAAATGGCATGAAATTCGTACAAATGTACTTCTCTCTAAAAGACAAATGCGGATAGACTTTGTGGTGCTAATCCTACTCATGTGGAGGGTGACAGGGTATGGCTTAGCACAAAAAACATCAGGTTGAAAGTACCTTCTATGAACCTCGTTACATTCAGAATTCTTCTCAACCCTGTTTCCTACAACTGCCTTTGCCTTCTTTTTTATGTATCCCTAACATTTTCCATGTTTCTCTATTGAAACCTTGGTATGTAATCAATTTACTAGAATGGTGCCCAGGCCTTCCTCTATACAGTTAGATGCCCAGGAAGAATATGAAATTAAATCCATACTGGACTGGAGAGATCATGGGTGGAAGCTTCAGATGTCCACCCTCCTTGTTTACTCCGTTCATTTCATGTTCGTTGTCCTGATAGGCCTGGTCCTTCCCGCCAAGTGGGCGGTCCGAGAAGAGGGAGTACTCCCGCGCACCCTCGTGCAGGATATTCTGTTGGCGACTCCTCCCGGTGTGGGTACTGCATGTCAGACACCAGTCGTTCTGATCACGCCCTCTTTATGGCGCGGCACATGCGCGCTGACATAATTGTGGCAATGCTGTGAAAATTCTATTTATTCAATGCCCCCTGACATTTTGGGGGCGTGATTTTAAAGCAAAAATGCTCCCATATAAACAGAGCACCTTTTGCTTTGGTTCAGTGCCCTATTATCATTCACTTGTTGTACCCAGAAGTGCTATTGAGTTTCCTGATGAGGTTATCTGGTATTTTTTGACTTGGCTTGTATTTGGACTATTCTGTTTTATGGTATCCTGACCCTACCTCGTTTTCTCGTTTATCCTGTTTTCTAGTTTCCTGACTCAGCTATTCCTTATCATTATCCTGATCTCTGGTTTTCATAGACTTTGGCTATTCTTTGACTATTCTCTTGCTATCCACTTTAAACCCGGCCATTCTGAGGTCTAGTAATATGTTTTCTCTATTTAGGGTTGCATTCTGTGTGTTGGGGTCACTTTGTCATGATACAGTTTTGGGGTAAGTCCTTTGTGCTGTGGCAGGTCCTGTGAATGCAATCTAAGTGTTGGGGTGAGTGCTAGGGCAAGTCCTGTGAGTGCAATCTCCATGCAGGGATAAGTCAATATATGCCCCCAGTGTATACACAAGGTCATGCCTAACACACCCTGATATATTTACTCCTGCACAGAGACAATTCATATAACCTTGTACATATTGCTCTTTGCATGAGGTATATATCAGGGCAGTCTGTGAGATATAACCTTGTGTACATACTGACAGGGCCGGATTAACATAGGGGCTGATGGGATTTTTTTTTTTTTTGGTATTTTAAGGCACAGCCGGTATTTGAGACTGCCTGGCCGTGATGGTATTGCAGTAATACCGGAAATACAAATGCGAATATTTTTCTCAGTATAAACAGAGATTACTCTGCAATACCAGCACCGGCCAGTAGGGGTCTCTGTGTATGGAGAGAGATAGGGATAGGAAGTTAAAGCATCTCCCTGCCTCTCTCTACTCACTGATCCGCGGGGGAGCAGCTACACAGCACAGAGTCTAGACAGCAGCTCCCAGCCTGCAGAGACAGACTCTAGCTCATATGTGAAGGATTGGGGGAAAGGCAGCAGGGAGACATGGGGACACTGAGACACTAGGTGACACTGTGAGACATGGGGACGCTGAGACACATGGGGACGCTGTGAGACATAGGTAGACACATTGGGACACGGAAACACTAGGGACACAGTGTCTCCATGTCTCCCAGTGTCCCCATGTCTCCCAGTCAGTGTCCCTTAGTCTCCCAGTGTGTGTGCCTCTATGTCTCCCAGTGTCCTCTTGTCTCCCAGTGTCTCCAAATGTCTGTGTCCCCATGTGTCCACATGTCTTCCAGCCATTGTCTCAGTACCCCCATGTCTCCCAGTGTCCACATGTCTCCAAGCCAGTGTCCCTAGTGTCTGTGTCCCCATGTCTCCCAGTGTCTGTGTCCCTAGTGTCTCCATGTCTCCCAGTGTCCCCATATCTATGTCCACAAGTGCTCACCTGTCTCCCAGTGTCCCCAAGTGTCTGTGTCCCCATGCCTCCCAGCCAGTGTCCCTAATGTCTTAGTTTCCCCCAAATGTCTGTGTCCCCATGTCTCACAGTGTCTTTGTCCCCATGTCTCTGTGTCCCTAGTGTCTGTGACCCCATTTCTCCCAGTGCCCCCAAATGTCTGTGTCTCCATGTCTCCCAGTGTCCTCATGTCTGTATCCACAAGTGACCCCATGTCTCCCAGTGTCCCTAAGTGTCTCAGTGTCCCAAAGTGTCTCAGTCCCCCATGTCTCCCAGTGTTCCCAAGTGTCTGTGTCCCTTGGTCTCTCAGTGTCCCCATGTCTCTGTGTCCCCTGGTATCCTAGTGACACAGGACACACTGAGACATAGGTACACTGGGAGAAATGGGGACACAGACAGTGGGAGACTAGGGGACTGGGCGACATGGGGACACTGACACTGTGATACATAGGGACACTGATGTCAGGCTGGCCTTCCAATCCTTTGGACAGACATGCCCCCTTTTTCGCGTCAGTGGCCCACCCTTTTACCCCGCCCATTGACTTCCTGCTTCACTGGACGCTGCTGTTAGGAGGTATGGATTTACTTGAAAGATGAAAGCATAAATTAGAGAGAGATTAGCATAGAGTATGTGTTTTCGTATAGCTGCATCCTTTGAGTTTCCCTCCAACACCAACTCCATCAGATACATGACGCTTAAAAGGTATGACTGTTTTACTGTTTTTGGTTGATAAGATTCCGTAATTAGGCCCCATCATAATTGTCAGCACCAGGCCCACTAGGCTCTTAATCTGGTCCTGCATACTGAGGCTATATATTTTCTTGTGCAGGGATATTTATCAGTCTTTTCCAGGACCGGCCTTTGGTGTGTGCAAACTGTGCTAACGCACAAGGCACCATGGCAACAGGGGCGGCTGACACAGCTCGCAGTCAGTCACTCACAGGCTGGCCCAAGTAATGCAAAGTGTGTGCAGGCGCAAGTCAAGTACTGAAGAGGGCCTTGGCCGGACAGCACTATTTCATAATGTGGAGGAGAACTGGAATGTGGAGGAGGAGCATGGGGGTGCGCTGCTCCACGTACTGTCACAACGCGATATAAATAATCAAATAATAATAATAAATATATATGTAGGGTTCACAATGTCTACTAGACCACTAACTACTGGCAAGTGAAAATGCAGCTTCTGCGAGTAGAAATTCACTCCTACTGAGTGTGCCATGGATCCTTCAAGGTTGTAATGGCAAGTAACTTGTAGACTTTTCTAGAAACAAATAACCTGACACTAGTGGTGTATCTATATGTTGTTCCCATATACTGCTATTGATGTGGGATTATTAAAAATCTTTATTGTACTTGTATTGAATTATTGTACTAACTCCATTTTAACCTTATACTTCTTCAATCCTCCATTTTGTCCTCCTAACCTGACTTCTTCAATCCTCCATTTTGTCCTCATGACTTAACTTGTTCATTTTAAAAATTCCTTACGTGACTGAACTTCTCAACCCAATTAGTATAGTAGACAAAGACTGTGTTCCCTGCAAGGACAAGCACCAGGAGTTGCTGGCTACTCCTTAAAACTTGCTGGCTACTCCTTAAAACTTGTAAGATAGTATAGTTTGAAGGCCACGAGAACACAGTAGTAATGAAATGTTCTATTCATAAGAGACCTTGCACCTGGACATGAAGCCTGATACCATTGACCGTGTAAAATGACGCTCAAGACCCCCTTATCCCCACCCGTGTCCAGAATAATCCCACCTCTGGTGGGTGGGCACGGGACTAACCTCTTAATTTTTTGAACCAATAAGTAAGACACTAACCCCGACACTTAACAATTAATCCAATTGATGATGTTTATTTGCTGATATTCTAATAATCAATGATGACGCAAAATGCCTCTTAAAAGGGCCTGCGCGCCCGCTTTTACTTCACTTGCCAATAAACTTTCTCGAAGTTATTTTAACCTGAACCTTGTGTGTCAGACTTAATTACTTCAGCGTATATACGCAACTCAGTTTTATTGATTTGGACAGGAACAGATAGACATTTAAACATTTTGGTTTACTTTTAAAAAGTACCATAACAACTTGGCGCCCAACGTGGGGCACCAGGCTATGTCCGGCCGGTGAGCCGTCCTAAGGAAGACAAGGGTGGACGGAGGAATCCAGGGGGAAGGAAAGGAGATTGATCACCTCCAGGTACACGGTAGAGACTTCTGCAGAGCCACCGGTATGTTCCGGCCCCTTTGATTGACCCGTCCACGTGTCTGTGACTGCTTCCCGGGAGGACATCAAAGACAGGTAATATCTTGCCCGGTGTCTCGTTACTCACTTGTTTACCTGCATTTTAGTCTATCTGTTGCCTGGGTGTGTTTGAATTGTTTGCCTGTTTCCCCATTTTGAGATAAAGGGGGGGTGGACCTGCAGGGGATTTGCCTGGGGTTCTGTCTTGCTTGTTTTCCCCTTTTTGGGATAAAGGGGGGTGGACCTGAGGGGACTTGCCTGGGTCTTCAGTTTGTCTGTTTATCTGTTTGTATTTTACCCCTTTTGGGATAAAGGGGGGTTGACCTGTGGATGCGTTCCTGGGGGTCTTCTTTGCCTGTTTACCTCTTTTAGGAGCCTCGTGGCTGTGGCTGTAAGGAAAAAGAGGATTGTTGGAACTGTGGATTTTGTGTAGACTCATAATTTCCTGTGATCCTTCTTGTGACACTTTGAGAGCCCAGCTAGCCTCATTGTGCACGTGGTAACCCACAGTTTCGAGTACTGGGGCTAGTGGAATTCCAAGTTTGGTAACCACTGCCCCGAGTGCTGAGGCTGGGGGGATTCCAGTTTTGGTAAACCTCAGCTTCGGCTGGGGGGGATTCCAGTTTTGGTAAACCTCAGCTTCGGCTGGGGGGATTCCAGTTTTCTTTTGGTAACCACAACCCTGAGTGCTGGGGCTGGTGGAATTCCAGTTTTCTGTTTATTTGTGGTAGGGGACTTAGTCTTGTGGCAGGGGACTCTGTTTCCTAGGGGGATTCAAGTAGGCATTGCTTGTTTTCCGCATCACGTGGTAGTGAGACTTATAAGTGGGTTTTATAGGGGCACTACGGGAGTGAGGATAGAGGTGGCCACATTCTTGTGGGCTGCTGTGACGAGGGAGGCATATGGATTTCGGACCGGTGTTAGTTGTTATCCTTGGCCGCTGGTAGTAAGATACTACGGGATTGAGGGAGGTGACTTTGGAGTAAGCACACGAGTAAAGGAAAGGAATTACTGTTGATTTCATTTGAACTGTGATGCATGCACTGTATTTCAACTGTATTGTTGTCTTGTTTGTTTTGTTTAATAGGAGTCTCATGAACTCCTGTGTCTGTCTCTAAGGATTTTCCTTGCCTTTCATCTTTTCTGTACTTCCTATATTATTATACTATCCACTCCCATTCCTCTTAAAAGAGAAGTGATTGGTCACACACTTCTCACCTCGCTCCAATCCGTGTCTACCACCCCGGGTAGGCGGATTCAGTGACTAGTCTACGTTTTGGGAAGACGCACCTGAGAAAGTCCCACGGTTCTCGGGTGGCAGTCGAGCATTGTAGACGTTCTTGTTCAATTTTCCCTCTCTCTCTCTCTATATCTAGGACGCTAGTATAGGGGTAAAGGGACTATGGGACAGGATTTAGGTAAGCCCAGTAAGGGCTGGTTAGCATGTGATTTGGTAGAAAACAGAGAGGGTGAGGAGATGGTTAAAGGTGTTGAAAAGATTGCAAAAATATGTAAAATTGCTGTACCGACATGTGGAAGATTGCAACCAGAAAGTTGGCGCAAGTTACTGGCAGAAATGAAAGGCAAGCTTGCAGATAATGGTTTATTAAAGACTGCTGAAGCATGGTATAGAGTAGCGAAGGCTATTCAGTTAGAAGGTTGGGTTGAGGAAGAGATAAATCACAAAGGTGTGAAATTGTTTGTGTATCATAAGAATTGTGTTGCTGGGGTTTACCCTCAGCCAGCGCCCCAAAATGGCGCCCAGGGGATGTCTATCCCCAAGGTTCAGTCAGCAGTAGGTGATAGCCAGCTGACTATGTTCCCCACTCACAATCCTCCTAACACCCATCCCGTCACCTCCCCTGTCTGCCCAGTCCTGAATTCTGATGGATCTTTCTTTTCCCCTTCCCCGTCTCTAACATTCCCATCATCCTCATCCATCCCTACGCTACCTGCTGTACCTCCCCCTAACATTTCATCTGCTATTCCTTCCCTACACTCTCTCTCCGTTAATGATCCCCTCCCCTCGTCATCCGCCCAGCTAACCACCTCCTCCACCCTTGCCCCGGCTCCTCCCTCTACACCCACCTCTACCAATCCCTCTCCGTCCCCTCCCATCTCCACCCCAGTCCAATACCCCACCTCCTTCCCCTCCCCAACCTGGCCCTACCCCTTCCCATATCCCATGGCCCTGCCCTATCCCGGATATCCACTACCCCTTCCCCAAGCCACTCCCCAGGTTCCGGTCATGCCCAGTCCGGCACAGTCCGCTCCGGATGTGCCCACATCCAACATGGCCGCCACTTCTTCCCTTAACCCTAATACAGTACCTTTTCCGGCCACCAATATGGCGGCCCCCAGTACAGCCCTGATGCCGGTAATTCCCGGTGACTACCTATCCCCAGGTTATGACGTGCTAGCCACCCCCGCATCTGGGACCCCCGCTCATCCTCCGGTCCTGTCACCTTACTCGGGCCCTGCACGAAAGAGAGCTCAGATCATAGAATTAGATGAGGGAGAAGAGGATAGGTTATCCCAGGACTCGTTGGAGGCTGCAGGAGCCGCTGCAGGAGCCTCAACTCATCGTTCTATCGATGATCCCTTTGGACACAAGGGTCGGGGAGAACGGACCCCTCCTAAATACGTTGCTTTTAACCCCACTCAAGCTAGTGCATTAATGAAATCGCTCCCTGACCCAGAAAAACAGCCTATGCCTTTTTACCGAGGGATAGTTCAAATTCAAAAGACCTATTCCGCCGCATGGCGTGATTTACTGAGCATTTGTGCTATTAAAGCAGGGGATGCATATTGGCCGAGCATGGCCCGTCACCTCAGTACAGATCTGCTTTCCAGTGATGTTGATTACCCCTCCGGGGTAACCTTTTGCACCCAATTAAGAGAATGGGCTAAAGACAAACTTGCAGATCAGGCTGCTGGCCTTACTGATGTTATTCAAGATAAAGGAGAATCAGTGGAAAGGTTCCATGCAAGACTGTATCAAATGTTTACAGATTTGGGATTTGATCTTACTGACAAAATTCATTCACAAATGCTGTCAGGTGCGTTTGTCCAAGGTGTTAAAGACTCTATACGCAAGGGAATCATTGCTGCACGCCCTGAATATAAGGTTGTTCCCCTGGATACCCTGCTTTTAGTTGCTAGAGGTTTGGAATCTGTTCAGACCCCAAGAAGACCCACTTCAGCTCCTCTCATCGTATCCCGCTCCACCCCAGTCCCAAGAGGTACCAGACCGGAGGAGGGGGGACATTGCTTTAATTGTGGAGCAAAGGGGCACTTTAGAAGTGACTGTCCAGAACCAAGAAAGGAGCAAAGGGAACCCAGAAAGCCACCCAAGCCTGCCCCGGCTCCAAAAGCCACCAAACAGGTTCCAATAGTCGAGGAACCCGATGACTAGGAGATTGGCAAGCCTGTGTCCGTAACCCCTGTCATGGCAGTGTCTACAGGGGATAAGGGGGGGCCACTTGCCACAGTGACTTTACCCATTGAAGGCCACCCTACCACATTTCTAGTTGACACAGGTGCAGCCCGTAGTGTTCTGCGAGAACAAGACCTGCCAGACCCATCCTTCCTGTCCAATATTGATGTCTCTTGTGTTGGAGTGGATGGCCAACCAAGACATAGCCCTTTAACAACTCCACTACGAGTTGGCTCTAGCCTGCTTGCTCGCTTTGTGGTATCCTCCACATGCCCAATTAACCTGTTAGGTGCTGATGTCCTCTCACGCCTGCAAGCATCCATCACCTTCACCCCAGACGGGCAGGTAGAAATGTTCACACCTCTATCTGTATCAGACACCTCAGCCCTGTGTTCCTTGCCTCTGATGCTGCATTTAGAAAAGCCCCGTGAGGAAGCAGCAGAATTAAGGTCTAATTTCCCAGAGGAATTAAAAACACAGGTGCCCGCCAAGTTATGGTCCTCAGGCCCAGAGGACATAGGTCACCTAAATGTTCCCCCTGTGGTGGTAAAGTTTATTCCAGGAGCTAAGTTACCAAGAAAGCCACAATATCCATTAAAACCAGCACAGTCTGCTGCCATTTCTATCCACATCAAGGCACTCTTAGAGAAGGGTGCCCTGGTAAAATGTAAATCTGAATGCAACACCCCATTATTTCCTGTGAAAAAGAAAACTCCAAAGGGTGAGCCAGAGAAGTACAGGATGGTCCAGGATCTCCGTGCTGTCAATGAAGCTACCGTCCTGGATACCCCTCTTGTACCAAATCCCCATACTCTGCTCTCTGGAGTCCCACCATCTGCAAAATTCTTCACAGTCATTGACCTGGCCAATGCCTTTTTCAGTGTCCCACTGGACCCATCCTGTCAATATCTGTTTGCTTTCACTCATGAGATGCAACAGTATACCTGGACTGTCATGCCCCAAGGGGCACAAAATTCTCCAAGTCAATTTGCAAAGGCCATGGGTACCATCCTTGACCCATGGCAAGCTGAGCACCCAGAAGTTGTCTTGCTTCAGTATGTGGATGATCTACTGCTCTGTGGAGATGATATACCCACTACTGAAAGGTGTTCAATTAGTCTTCTTTCCTATTTGGCAGAACAGGGATGCAAAGCTTCACTCACCAAGCTGCAATTCTGCCAATCTTCAGTGATTTTCCTTGGACATTGCTTATCTCAAGGTACCAGACATCTTACTCGGGACCGGGTAAGAGCTGTTCTGGACATTCCACCTCCAAGGACTTCAAAGTCTCTTCATGCCTTCCTAGGCCTCATTTCCTACTGCAGAGCATGGATCCCAGAAGCCTCTCTGCTTATGCAACCTCTTTATGATGCTCTTAAGTCTGACCCATTCTGTCTGACCAATGAAGCTCTGGACAATTTCAATGCTCTAAAACGTGCCATTGCTTCTGCTCCTGCCTTGGGCCTACCTGACTACTCCAAACCTTTCAAATTATTTGTCTCTGAAAGACAAGGCCATGCAACAGGAGTTCTCACCCAAACTAATGACTTAAGAGGCCGCCAGAGACCTATTGGATATTTCTCATGTCAACTGGACATTGTGGCCAGAGGGACTCCCTCCTGTCTCAGGGCTGTTTTTGCTGCAAGAGAGCTCATAGAAAGAACCTCAGACCTGGTCCTTGGCCACCCTCTGGTTGTTTTGGCCCCTCATGACATTTCTGCTATCATCAACCAAGTCCAGCTCAAGCACGTGTCTCCAGCCAGACACCTGCGCCTACAGTGTCATCTTCTTTTGCCTGACAACATTTCCATCCAGAGATGTCAAGTGCTTAATCCTTCCACTCTTCTTCCACTCCCTGAGGGGGGTATCTATTATGGATTTATCACGGATGAAACCTACATTTACCTGCTCTGTGGATGTATCAAGAAAGTCATGCATCCACATTTGTCATTTTATGAAGATGAGACACCTCTCTGTGAAGGCCCGGATTACGCCTTCTGTACCATGTGGTACAAGCCGAACATTACTCCTGAACCTTGCTATGAAGATGAGCTTTACCACTGGACCGATGTAAGGCTCACTGCACAAGATTTCTATTGTGACTCTGAAGGCAATAGCATGGTCTTGGTCCAACTACCTCAACAACTCAACTACCTCTACCGCCATTGGGATACTGCTATCCCACATATTCCTGTTACCAAGTTAAAGACAAGGTCATGGAATGATCTTGGGCCCATGGCAAAACTATGGGCCACCATGAATGAAGAACAGCTACAGGAAAATGGTATTGCCAAATACCCAACAACTGACCTTCTAGAAGCATGGCCACGCCATTTCCTAGAAAAGGAGTTTCAAGATCTGGTCATAAAGAATGATTATGACCCAGAAACACCTCATGACTGTTTTGAACAGATGAAAATGGAAACAGTGCACTTACCAACTGTACATGAGAATCCATTACCAGATCCGGATTTTACCCTGTTTGTGGACGGTTCAAGATATGCTGATGAAGAAGGAAGATACCATACAGGATATGCCGTAACCACAACAGATGAAGTTATCAAATCATCATCCTTACCGCCAGCAATGTCTGCGCAAGAAGCTGAATTACAGGCTCTGACTTCAGCATGCAAAATTTCCGAAGGAAAACGTGCCAACATCTATACAGATTCAAGATATGCTCTGGGTGTGGCACATGACTTCGGCCTAATTTGGAAGACAAGAGGATTCCTTACCACCGCCGGTACACCAGTCAAACACAGCACTGCAATCAAGGAGCTAATGGATGCCCTCCTACTCCCCAAAGAGGTGGCCGTTTTGAAAGTCAAGGCCCATGGGAAATTGGATACAGATGAAGCAAAGGGCAACCATTTAGCTGATCAGGCTGCTAAGCTAGCGGCCAGGGATCTGCAGGAAGTGGACGAAGAAGTGTCCGGACAAGAAGAAGAAGAAGTTCCTATTTTTGCTCTGCAAACTCTTCCTACTGATTTACGAATTTTGCGAGAACAGCAAGCTGCAGTCACTCCTGAGGAAATCCAGAAATGGAAAAAGAAAGGAGCTGTCCAAAAGGACGGAATATATTACAACAACTTCAAATTTTGTCTTCCCAGAAATTTGTATCCAGCAGTTGTCCAATGGGCACATGGGCCTGCACACCTGTCAAAAGAACTGATGGCCGCCCTCATACAGAAGTATTATGAAGCACCTGGAATCACAACATTGATCAGCAGCTTCTGTAAGGCCTGTGTCATTTGTGCAAAATGCAATCCAGGAAGACCAGTCAAGGTGCCTGTAAAACACCTGGCAAAGCCCATGTACCCCTTCCAGCGAATTCAAATTGACCACATCCAAATGCCCAAGAGTGGGCCCCATGAATATGCACTAGTCATAGTGGACATGTTCTCAGGATGGCCAGAGGCATACCCAGTGGCCAATATCACTGCAAAAACAACCGCAAGACGCCTACTTACCGAGATAGTATGTAGGTTCGGACTTCCAGAAGTCATTGAAAGTGACCAAGGCCCAGCCTTTACAGCAACAGTGACTAAAGAAATTTGGACTGCTCTAGGGGTGACTCTAGCCTTCCACACCCCTTACCACCCACAAAGTAGTGGTAAAGTGGAGCGTATGAATGGCACTCTAAAAACCAGAATGTTAAAAATGTCACAAGAAACAAAGATGCCCTGGCCAGAAAGCCTGCCAATAGCTTTATTTAGTGTTAGGCACACACCTAGAGGGAAGCATTCACTGTCCCCATATGAAGTTCTATTTGGGACAGCACCCAGACTAGGTTGTTATTATCCGCAGCAGTTGCAGCTCCAATCAGATGTTTTAGTAGACTATGTAACTGAACTTGCAAGTGCTTTAAACAAAATACATGCCCAAGTTTTCTCTTCAATTCCAGATCCCGAATTGGATACAGGTTCCCATAACCTGCTTCCCGGAGATTGGGTCCTGGTCAAGAAGTTTGTGCGGAAAAATACCCTGGAACCAAGATTTGACGGTCCATTCCAAGTCCTCCTGATTACCGCAACCTCGGTCAAACTGGCCGGTAGGCCAAATTGGATCCACGCTTCCCACTGCAAGAAATCTCCTGCCCCAGAGGAAGTGAATACCGCACAAACATGTATCTCTGGTACACCTTCTCCCTAATCAGCCTTATAAAGGCCCAGCAAGTAGCCATTACCAAAGATATTAGTGGGTACACCTTCTGGTATAATTCATCGTGCACCCAAGTGGCTACTTATACCTTTGACTACTGTGATATTGTAGAATGCCCATTTCCCACACCACAAATCCAGAGCATCTATAGAGATATCCCTCATTCGAAAGACCCATATGTTTGTGTAGTTGACAAGCAATGGGGGCACAATTGTGACCATTGGGGGGCGGCGGGATGGAATGCCGGGCCTGCCTGGGGTTACAAACCAAAAAGTGCCGTAGCTAAAGTAGATGATCATGGTAGATCTCTTCTCCAGAGAATGACTTTGAGAAAGCCTGGGGGGAGTACACCAATGAAATTAATCCTTAACATTGAGCATCCAAGCCCAACAGATGCAGACCAGTATGTGATGGGAATGTATTGGAAAAAGGGTTCCTACCAAAAATTAGGGCATTTCTACCTCAAAGATATGTGCAACTCTTCTGAGTGGCAAGGGGCCACCCATATGGTCCCTAACCCATTAAAACCTCATATCCAGACCTTTCAAGACATGATGGCCATTGCTAACCCCACCTTTGAAGATACCATGGCCGCTGAAACAGGTTTTAATGATGTAAATCTATGGTTAGAATGGATGAAATATAATGCTAATAAGCATAATAGAACTGCATGCTATGTGTGTGGCGGTGCCCGACCTCACCTGGGTACCGTGCCTTTAATCCTACCAGTAGATATAGAAGAATGTGTTTTAAGCCTTTTTGCCTATCACTATAATTTTAACAGGTCCATATGTATTGCATGGACAAAAGAGTATCCTCTCCTAACCCAGGATGTCAAACCCCCAGATGGTATTACCGTGTATAAAGGTAATTACACTTGTTATGCTAATTACGATGGAATAGGTAAATTCTTGGGTAACTTCTCTAAGGGGTATTGTGCTACCTACAGAAATGTCTCTATGGACTTGTTGCAGTTTCACACCAGGTCATTAGGGGATATTTACTGGTTGTGTGGGGATTTACAGCTAAGATCCAGAATGGACAAGCAGTGGTGGGGGGAGTGTACTCTGGCTAAAGCTATTATGCCTATACATATCATCTCTGACACACACCTCGTCACCCATGGGTCCAAACACACTAAGGTTAAGCGTGACGCCCCAGTGAAAGGAAGTTTTGATCCTCATGTGTATATTGATGCCATTGGAGTGCCTAGGGGGGTGCCCAATGAGTTTAAAGCAAGGGATGAAGTTGCTGCAGGATTCGAATCAATTTTTACCATAGTTACCGCAAACAAGAATTTAAATTGGATAAATTACATTTATTATAATCAACAACGTTTTGTTAATTACACCAGAGACGCCCTCCAGGGGTTGGCCGAACAGCTGCAGGCCACATCCCAAATGGCTTTCCAGAATAGAATGGCCCTAGATATGATCTTAGCCGAAAAAGGAGGGGTTTGTAAAATTTTGCCCGACACCATGACATGTTGTACCTATATCCCAGAAAACACAGGCCCTAATGGTAAAGTTACATTAGCCATAGAGAAATTAAATGACCTGTCTGAAGAGTTAAAAAGGAATTCTGGGATAAAAGATCCCTGGGAAAGATGGTTTGGTTGGATGACAGGATGGCAAAAGGCTTTAATGCAGATTGGTATGGCTATACTAATTTTCCTTTTTATTTTTGCTCTTCTCTTTTGTTGTATCCTCCCATGTCTGAGAAAATCCCTCATGAAGACTGTTGACCAAGCGGCACCCACTTTCACCCATCTCGAAGTTGATGACCAAGATTTCCAAGACGTCAACTCACCCTGTCTGCCGCTGCAAACAATCCCTTTTGTTGATAAAGTGCAGGAATTCTAGGAAGGGACTAACTTAGGGACAGCATCTGTCAGTGAATGGTAAAGGCCCCGTGTGGAGAAGTGGTGGGTTAGCTGCCATGGGACACCCATGGGTGTGAAGTGTTCGAGAGCCATACTGACGGATGAGTTAGCCTATTAGGGTCAGCTCTAGGGACAGACTTGCACTTTGCATTAACACCTAGCTAGCGGCCACAGGGTTTCTGTGCCTTTGGGTTAACACGTCTTCTGATACTAACAAATAAAGTTTTATCTCTTAGAATCTAACATTTCATAGGGGGGACTGATGTGGGATTATTAAAAATCTTTATTGTACTTGTATTGAATTATTGTACTAACTCCATTTTAACCTTATACTTCTTCAATCCTCCATTTTGTCCTCCTAACCTGACTTCTTCAATCCTCCATTTTGTCCTCATGACTTAACTTGTTCATTTTAAAACTACCTTACGTGACTGAACTTCTCAACCCAATTAGTATAGTAGACAAAGACTGTGTTCCCTGCAAGGACAAGCACCAGGAGTTGCTGGCTACTCCTTAAAACTTGCTGGCTACTCCTTAAAACTTGTAAGATAGTATAGTTTGAAGGCCACGAGAACACAGTAGTAATGAAATGTTCTATTCATAAGAGACCTTGCACCTGGACATGAAGCCTGATACCATTGACCGTGTAAAATGACGCTCAAGACCCCCTTATCCCCACCCGTGTCCAGAATAATCCCACCTCTGGTGGGTGGGCACGGGACCAACCTCTTAATTTTTTGAACCAATAAGTAAGACACTAACCCCGACACTTAACAATTAATCCAATTGATGATGTTTATTTGCTGATATTCTAATAATCAATGATGACGCAAAATGCCTCTTAAAAGGGCCTGCGCGCCCGCTTTTACTTCACTTGCCAATAAACTTTCTCGAAGTTATTTTAACCTGAACCTTGTGTGTCAGACTTAATTACTTCAGCTATATACGCAACTCAGTTTTATTGATTTGGACAGGAACAGATAGACATTTAAACATTTTGGTTTACTTTTAAAAAGTACCATAACACTATCTGGATATGATATAATTTACTTACAGTCCTAAGAGAAAAGCAAACAGGGAAAATGATTATATATAAAAAACTAAACTACATGTTCATTAGAGTGCAATACACTCTAAACACTGACAGCTGAAGTGAATAATATTGATTATATCGTTACAATGGCACATGTCAAGGGGTGGAATATATTAGGGAGCAAGTGAACAGTCAGTTCTTGAATTTCTTGTGTTGGAAGCAGGAAAAATGGGCAAGTGAAAACATCTGAATGACAAAGGCCGAATAGTGATGGCTAGACAACTGGGTAGAGCATCTCCAAAAGACCAAGTCTTGTGGGGTTCTCCCGGTATGCAGTGGTTAGTACCTAGCAAAAGTGGTGCAAGGAAGGACAACTGTTGAACTAACTTTAGGGTCATGGGTGCTTAGGGCTCACTGATGCACATGGGGAGTGAAGGCCTGGTGCAATCACACAGAAGACCGTTTTTTAAATTGCTGAAAAATTTACTGCTGGCCATGACAGAAAAGTGTCAGAACACACAGCACATCGGAGTTTGCTGTGTATGGGGCTGCATAGTAGCAGAACGGTAGCAGTGCCCCAGAAGACCCTGGTCCACCACTGAAAGCGTTAAAAAAATAAATGTGTCTGTGAGAGTTAGAACTAGACCATGGAGCAACAGAATAAGGTTCCCTGGTCTCATTATTTATTTATTTATTTATTTTCATTTAAGATGACCCGGTGCATGTGCGTCATTTACCTGTGGAAGAGATGGCACACATATTACACCATAAGCAGGCCTTAACACACATGCGCTTCCACAAGCATGTTCCAAACACATTAACTTTTACTGCTATTGCACAACTTTTTCCTTTGGGATCCCACTTATGTAAACATCAAAAACAAATCACCAGCAATTGTAAGGTGTATTACAGTTATACTCAGGGCCGCCACCAGAAATTTTGGGGCCCCTAACTGAGCTCAGGGTCTGGGCCCCTGGGGGCCTGCCTCCAAAACCGGCCACAGAGACCGCCTCCAAATCCCGCCCACAAGAATACACACACAGAGACACAAACACATTCACTGATACAAAAGGACACAGACACACACACACACACACACACTGATACATACTAACAGACACACATACTGATACGCATATAGGCATACATACTGACACACACATACTGAGACACACACACATATACAGACACACAGGCGTACATAGTGACAGACACATACTAACATACATACAGACACACATGCATAAGGACATACAGACATACACACATTCATACTGACATGCAGACATACATACACTGACATTCATACACAAATAATGACATGCATACAGATAGACATACATGCATACAGACATGCATACAGACATACATTCATACTGGCATACATACATTCATACAGACACTGACATCCATACATACACACATTCATAATGACATACAGACATACATTCATACTGGCATACATACATTCATACAGACAGATAGACAGACATACATACACACATTCATAATGACATGCAGACATACATACACTGACATTCATACACACATAATGACATGCATAAAGATAGACATACATGCATACAGACATACAGACATGCATACAGACATACATACAGACATACATAGTTACATACATGCATACATGCATAGACATACATGCATACAGACATACATTCATACAGACAGACATGCACACAGACAGACATACAGACATACATTCACACACACAAACAGACATACACACAGACAGACAGACAGACATACAGACTTACATACACACACACAGACAGACATACAGACAGACATACACACAGACAGACAGACATTCACACACACACAGCTCATTTTCCATTTTTTTGGTACTGGCAGTCGGCTGGCTCTCCCTCTTCATTGTCGGGCGTGCGCTCCTCCCACGCGGAGTGAGCTGGGAGGAAGTAACCACTTACTCCCAGCAGCACTTGCGCTGTGGCGGCATTTTTTTTTTAAAAGGGGCCCGGTCGCGCTATACCACGCCCGCAGCGCTGACCAGGCCCCTGAAGATATGGGGCCCATCGCGTGGCCCTAAGTGCATGTGCCACCCGATGGGCCCCATCAGCGTGCGGGCGCCAGTGCAACTGCACCGGCAGCAGTTCTGCTGCTACACGTGGGGCCCGGGCCGCCGGGCCCCCCAGGGCCGCCGGGCCCGTGACAACCGTCATGGTTGTCACCCCCTGATGGCGGCCCTGGTTATACTGACATACATAATTCACATTACTCTGTGTTTCATAGGTGTGGACCTCTGTGATACACTACTATGCAAATTACTGTGGGATTTTGTGTCTGTCTGTGTTGGTGAGTCTGTGCCTCTGTATGCCTTCTCCAATCTGTCAGTGGCCAGCTTCACTCCCTGTGCAGAAGCAGGGAAGTTCATAGAGACTAACTGTCTGACCCAAAGTGTATGTATATGGCTGAAGGATCCTGTCATATACTAAATGTAGGGATGTTGTTTTTTGTTGTTGTTTTTTGCAAATATTTCATTTTAAAAAATATATATATGTTAATACTTTATAAAAGGATTATTGTCCTAAAAATATTTAGAGTGTGACAGCTGTCCTTTTACGCAAAGTTCCATTTTAGCTAATTTACCCATAATACATCAGTGAATAGAATCTCAAAACAGGACAAACTGCAGACATCATGGACAGAGGAAAACAAAATGGCAGCACCAATATACTGAAATCTGGCAAGGGGAGGAAAAGAAGATAAATAAAGGTAATTGTCAAGGTGGAGAGTTAGTATAATCATTAGGATACAAGAGACAAGGAAAAGTACCTCCCTGGAAATCTTAAGGAAGGGAGGACATGACTGCTGGCAGGGATAAGGGGTTGGGTTATAGGGGATACATTGTGGCACATGGGGGGCATAAAAATGGGGAAAAATGGGAGGGTACTCACCAGTTCCCCGGGCAGAGGTGTAGTGCTACTAGCTTCCCCTGGAACTGTTTAAAAAAAAAAAAAAAATTATTACAAGAATTTACCAAAAAAAAAAATAAAATAAAACATTTCAGGAGTTTTGAATACTTATCTTCTACTTCTGTTTACTTATCTTTCCCTCATCTGGCATCGGGAGAATGGCTGCAGCTGTTTCCAAGGACGATGTGGTAGCCTTATTACAGGCGTACCTTGAATCCCATGGCTCCGGTGCGTTGGAGGAGGTGTTAGCTGGGGTGGATAACCGCCCGGCTCCTGCTGCTGCTTCAGGATCTTCGCTCCAGGCTGATGGCGGTAGGAGAGCCAGGCGTTCCAAGCCTCCTACGCGCCTGTCCCCCAGTCCGGTATCCAGAAGAAGATGTCGCCAGCGGGGTGAGCGGAGCGGCACCGCGAGGTCTTCCCCGGTGAGAGCTGGACGGAGATCGGTGGAGGCCATCATCGTTGGTGGACAAGATGGCGGCGTGGCGGGAAGATCTCGTAGCCCGCCGTCTCTTCCGGTCCCAACGGCGGGAAGAGAGAGGTCGCCGGAAGTGAGTGCTCACGTCGGCGTGCGTCAAGGCGCCGGACGTCATCATCAGGCGCAACCGGAAGTGACGCGCCCCGGCGGCGCACAGAGCCCGGAAATGACACGTAACGTCGGCGCCCTGTCCAGAACACGGAGTTCACAGGGCACCGGACGCAGAGGACGGTCGGCAGGGAGGAGAGGAGACAACAGGAGCGCACAGGAGACAGCCAGAAGCAACCCCCATCACCCTGAGGCAGCCGGTTTCGGCGAATTTCACCTGGAGCGCAGATGTCCCCAGGAGGTCTTGGTCTGATTCTGATTCTGAAGAAGAGGAGGTTTCGGTGCCAGCAGTTCCCCAGCGGTCCGGTGAGTGGTTGCATTGCGCTGGCGTGCCAGGGACTGGGGCACAAGATCAGTCTAGTGAGTGTTTGCGCCTGCTTAGGACCCTAGTGGCCAGTTTTCCTTCACACCTTACTGAGGTACAGGGATTCCCAGGGCAGGCTGAGGTTCAGGTGCAGGGATGTTCCCAAACCCCTAGGGGTCAGCCTTCTGGGGCTTTTCGTGCGGGTTCGGTGGGATGTGATCTTGCACCGTTAGGTTTGCATGTCCCTATGGACACGCAAGACAAAATATGTAGAGGTGAGTATGTGGATCTGCTGTCCTTGGTCTCTCCTGACAAGGATTCCGTGGACAGACCGCGCCGTGGGGAGGTTCCCGAGGCGGAAAAAGGTAAGCAGATACCCAGAACCTTTGGCAATTGGTTGCAAGGGTTTAACATATTTGCCAGTATCCTGGTGCGCCGTTTCCCAGATAAGGCTCCTGCCCTGTTTGGGTATTTGGACCTAATTTGGGGAGTGTATAAAATCTATGGCGGTCAATGCTGGTATCGGTATGACCAGCAATTTCGACAAAAATTGGCGGTGTGCCCGGGGATGGATTTCGGCGTTCAGGATGGCAGTCTCTGGCTGTTAATTATGACTCCAAGTAGACCATCCCCCTTTCCCGGGCCTGCCGGAGGGACCTCCGGCTCCTCTGCGGGGCAAAGAAAAGGCGTGTGTTGGCTCTTTAACGAGAGCCACTGCCGCTGGTTCAGCTCCTGTAGGTTCCGCCATGAATGTGCACACTGCGGGGGAGCTCACCCAGCTGTGCGCTGCTTCAGGAATGGGAAGCCAGGGTCTGGAAAGGGTCCATCTCGAGACGACATATCTAGGGGAGAGGACGCCGGTGGAGGCCCGAAGGATGCGCCCGTGGCTCGCCCGGTATCATAAGGGTCGCGATGCGCAGACATTGTTTGACGGGTTTCAGGTAGGTTTCTGGATCCCTTTTGTTCCCTCTTCCTCGCCTCTGTTTGCGGACAATCTCCGCTCGATTAAGGGCAAGGAAGATATTTTACAGGAAAAATTGCAGGTTGAGGTGCAGGCGGGTCGCATGGCTGGCCCATTTATTGCACCTCCCTTTCCTAACTTACGGGTTTCCCCCCTGGGCTTGGTTCCCAAAAAGGACCCAGGTTCCTTTCGGTTGATCCAACACCTGTCCTATCCGTCCGGTGAATCGGTAAATGATGCCATTGGCAAGGACATTTGTCGCGTGCGATATGCCTCTTTTGATAGGGCGATGCAGTTGGTTCGCCGGGCCGGTCACGGTGCTTTGTTGGCTAAGTCTGACATAGCGTCAGCTTTCCGTCTTTTGCCGGTTCATCCCTCCTGTTTTCACCTCTTAGGCTGTTTTTTTCAAGGTTTTTTTTACTACGACATGTGTTTACCCATGGGTTGTTCTATTTCTTGTTTTTATTTTGAAATGTTTTCCTGTTTTCTGGATTGGGTAACGAGGCAGGAGGCGGGTCTGGAATCGGCTACTCATTACTTGGATGATTTTCTTTTCGTTGGCCCTCTGGGTTCGGGTGAGTGTGAGCGGCTTTTAAACACATTTAGGGCAGTCATGGGATACTTTGGGGTCCCCGTCGCGGAGGCTAAGACGGTGGGCCCGGTTCAGGTCCTGTCGTTTTTAGGGATTGAGATCGACTCTGTCGGTATGGTTTTCCGGCTGCCAGATGAAAAGTTGTCGGTCCTCTTGAGGCTGATTGACCTGGTTCGTGGGGCGAGGAAGGTTCAGTTGCGGCAAATGCAGGTGCTCCTGGGGCACTTGGCTTTCGCGTGCCGAGTTCTTCCCATGGGACGTGCGTTCTGCGGGCGCCTTTCTCTGTCCACAGTAGGGGTTCGGGAGCCTTTTCATTTTATCCGAGTCACGAGGCGGCTGCGCGCGGACCTCCAGGTGTGGAGCTCCTTTTTGGAGCGATACAATGGACGCTCCTGTTGGTTGCTGGAGGCGGCGTCTAACGCAGAGTTGAACCTTTTCACGGATGCGTCCAGTTCCGTGGGGTTTGGGGCATACTTTCAGGGTCAGTGGAGGCATGGCCGGCACACTGGCTGGGCTTGGATGTTATGCGCAACCTGAAGTTTTTAGAGCTGTTTCCCATCGTGGTCTCTTTGGAGCTCTGGGGGGAGGATCTAGGCAACCGGACAGTGGTTTTTCACACGGACAACATGAGTGTTGTCCATGTGATTAATCGTTCAACCGCCAGTTCCCCTCCTGTTCTTGCGCTCCTGCGACGGTTGGTACTTCTTTCATTAAAGTTTAATGTTTGGATAAAAGCTTGTCATGTTCCGGGTGTTCATAACGTGGTAGCTGACTCTCTTTCTCGGTTTCAGTGGGACCGTTTTCGGGAGTCGGCTCCAGCCGCGGAGGCAGTGGGTATCCGATGCCCGGTTTCCTTATGGGAGATCGATTTGGAGGATTGAGAGGCTTGGTGTCGGACTCCTTAGCTGATTCTTCCTGGAAGGCATATCAAGCCGTCTGGCGGACATGGCTCTCCTCATTTTCGCAGAGCCTGGTGTTGGGGTCGGAGTCCGGGCGATTGGAGGCGACTTTAATAATGTTGGAGTCTATGTTGGCGCAGGGTAAGTCTTGCTCGGCGGCCGAGAAGGCATTAACCGCCCTGTCCTTTCTGTGCAGGTTTATGGGTTGGCAAGATGTTTCTCGGTGGTTCGGAATTCACCGCCGCCCGGTGTCTGCTGACTTGCTGGGACGGATTCATGGGGCTCTGGAGGCCGTTTGTTTCTCAGATTACGAAGCCGCTTTATTTCGGGTTGCGTTTTCTTTTTGTTTTTTTGGAGCATTTAGGGTGGGTGAGTTGGTTGCTCGCAACCGTAGGTCGGTTGGGCCTCTGCTGCTGTCGGATATCCGGTGGTCAGAGGACTCCGTAGACGTTTTCATAAGTCGTTCCAAGACGGACCAGGTAGGTAGGGGTTCGTGGGTACGGATCGGGGCTCCGGGCGGCAGGTTCTGTCCAGTCCGTCTTTGCTCAGTCTATTTGCAGATTAGGCCTATGGGGTGTCTCTCCTTTTTGGTTCATAGGGATGGGTCCCCCCTCACTCGTTATCAATTCTCAGCCAGGTTCCGTGCTGCCTTGGTGGCATGCGGGGTGGATCCTCGTCATTACTCTTCTCACTCTTTCCGTATAGGGGCGGCCACCCAGGCTAGTTTGTGGGGTTTCTCGGACGCAGCGATCCAGCGCTTGGGTAGATGGGGTTCACGGCGCTATAGGTCCTATGTCAGACCTCATTTACTATAATGCATTTTCTCCGTAGGTCCTCGGCCCCGCTGCATTTGGATTCTGGGACATTCCTACGTATATTGGGCAGCGCGGCGAGCTGAGGAGCGGCCCTACGGGAGAAATTTGGGGGTTTCCTATGAGATGGCCAGGGTAAGGTGGAGGGGTATTAGGGGTATGTTGTGGCAGTAGCTGTATGCCGAATTCGTATCCCTTCGGAGGTACGTGTCCGGGCCAGTGACTCTGGTGCTTCATGCAGGGGGAAATGACCTAGGGCGCAGTAGGTCAGTGGACCTCCTGCATGCGATTAGACACGATCTGGCTAGGTGTATGGCTCTGTTCCCCGATTTGACCCTTATTTGGTCGGACATAGTGTCCAGGTCGCTGCCTCATGCCAAGGGTGTTGAGCGTAGTAGGCGTAAGCTGAACGTGGCCATTGGTAAGTTTGTCCGCCGGCTGGGAGGTTTTGTAATTAGGCACAGGGAGTTGGAAGGGGACAATTCCAACCTGATGCGAAAGGATGGGGTTCACCTCTTCCTCATAGGGTTAGATATCCTGAATGCGGGTCTGCAGGCGGGTATTGAGGAGGCGCTGGCTGCGGGGGGCGCGGTTCCTTCCAGGGGAGAGGGGGATTCATTTGATAGAGCTGTCTGTTGGTAATCCCCCAACAGCTGACAGGTTGTGGACGCTGGTGATTTATGTGAATTTTGTTAATAAAGCTGTGGCCGTTGCCCTTACCCATACAAAAGGTGTTGTGTATTTATTGGGCAACGGGTGGTGGGAGTTTTGGTCCGGGTCAGCAGTCATGAAAACTGAAAGAAAAAGAAAAAAAAAGCATGACAGTGCACTCTACTATCAGTCCAATGTTTACCACTTTTTGCTGAGCTGTTTCCAGCAAACTTTTCAAAGGGTATAGCCAGAGATGTGCTGAGGGTTTGTTTTGTATTTTTTGTTTTGTTTTGGTTCCAAAAAAAACCCCTGTTTCATTAGGAAGTTTTACAACTAGGAGATAGTAAAAAAAATTGTTGTTAAATATAATTTAAATAATTGATATTAAAGGAACACTATAGTCACCAAATTAACGTTTTCTGGTGTATAGATCATGCCCCTGCAGTCCCACTGCTGAATTCTAAATAAATAATTAGTATATAGATAACATATGATGATTTTCAGGGATGGTTTATTGGTGTAAACACGTGTATTAATGTATAGTAAGTTTGTGGAGAGTATATATATGTGTGTGTTGAGGTACAGTGAGTGGTAAAGGTGTGAATATATACAGATCTCAAACTTTCACCTCTGGTGAGTGTGCCATGGACCTACCAGGCTTGCAGCAATTGGATTGTTTGTATCAAACAAGAACTATAGATCATTAATTGATATATAAAATTATTATTATTATTAATAAAGAGCCAACAAATTCCCCAGCGCTGTACAATGCAACATGGATGCCAGATTATTATAATTACAACTATAATGCAACATGGATGCCAGAAGCCATGTTGTTCACTCATACTGTAAGGTGGAGGTGAAACAAAAGTTAATTTTTAAAACAAGGACAAACAACAATTCCCAAACCATAAATTTGACGGGAAAAGATGGGAGGACTGAGAATGGGTCTGTAAATAAAGGCATAGGGCATATGCCATATCTCGACTAATACAAAGAACGTTTTTTTCTGTCCTATTTTGTTTTTTTTATGAGGTGAAGAGATTAAACAGAAAACTCTACACTAAAATTAGTGTGATAGAAGTACTATTAACTTATATTAAACGTATAATTAAAGTTTTTATAGCAATTATAAAATGACAGTGCTTATTAAAGAAAGCATGAGATTTTTATTAATTTGTTTTATCAAATATCTTTGTTCTTCATCATAATAACATATTCCTTATATCATATATATGATCAATAATATTTTCTTTTTTCTTTGTATTGTGGGGGCTATTTGGGCTTTTGCCCCTTTCTATGCACTAGCACCTTTTTTTATGATTATTACATTGTGTGCATCCCTGGCACATTTAAGGCAATATGTATATTGCATAATTGGCTGATCTACTAAACAACTGAATATGGATCAATTTTTATTCCAAGCTGGAGCCTTTGCAGAACAGGCAGAGACAATGCAATTTTCCCAGGAAGAAGCTAAGAATATACTGTGGGAACAGACTGGATTAGAGTTACCTTACAATATTACTGCTAAAGATATTTATTTTAAATTTCCAAGTTACTCAGAAAAAGCATTGAGTTGGATCTCCACGGCCTCTTTCTCTCTGACTACTATAAGGCAAAGAGAGTTCCTAGAGGGTTCAGGATATTGAATATCCCCACTATCGGTAGGGGTAAAGCGAAGGTATGCAAAGAATGGACTATGGTGTTGAATAGAGCATCTTTGGACATGATGTTAATTATCATTAAAGACGTGAAGGAAGACCTAATAGAAGTCAATCAAAAAATCTGCGTCCACAGAGGGATTAAAACTACAGCAGAAACAGAAGACCTTCTCAGGTATAAAAATGAGCTGATTAAATTTAAAAAACAGAAATTCGAGAAGGTCCAACAAGATTACTTAGACCAGAGAGTTTACAGATGGTTATCTGGTAACAACCTGAATAGACCAAGAAGACAGCGCAGAAAGATTGTAAAACCCAGAATAGTCACTATTGACAATACATCAGGGGAGTCAGCCTCAGATAATGACAACATCGAATCCACCACTACTCCATCCATATCACTTTTATTAGGGGTCCCAGAAATGGGTACCTCCACCAGGAACCAAAGAAAAGAACACGCAGAACCAGATCAGGCCATGGGAACAAGAAGCATGCCAAAGGGGAAACCACCTTACAAGAAGTGATTCCGATATTCAATTTATCCCACAGACCACTAATCCAGGATGAAATTGATCTATTAAGCTGGGGATTATCTTTTGTACCAACGGCCAAACCAAACAAGTTTCAATAGAATGTTGAATGGTACAAGTTTGGCAGGAACATGCGTCTGAAAGAGTACTTTAATCAACCAGAGAAAGCCCCAATAAGTACCATCAATAAAGCAATAGAGAAATTTCGACCTAGATCTACCTTTGATCCAAAGAAAAACATGTCCAAAAGAGGTAGCACACAACACAACATCACTACACATCAACAACGATTACTCAAAAACCTTGGAGAAGATCCTTCGATAGTGATCCAGGCTGCAGATAAGGGAGGAGGAATAGTCCTGATGGATTATCAATATTATGCTGATAAGTTAAAACAACAACTGAATGACATTAATACTTATAGAAAGCTGGATAGAGACCCCACTAAAAGGATACAGAGTATCATACAGGATACACTCTCAATGGGCCTAAGAGCGGGCTTTATAGACTTGGAATTATTCCAATTTCTATATCAACAATACCCACGCAGCCCAATCATCTACAGTATTCCAAAAATTCACAAGGACTCACAAAGACCTCCAGGACGCCCCATAGTATCCGCAATCAATGGAGTAATAGAACCACTTGCTAAGTGGCTAGACGCACTCTTTAAGGGACCAATTGAAGCATTGGAAACATGTATAAAAGACACACCAACACTCTTGCAGAAAATAAGTGAAATCAGGTTCCAAGAAAACAAACCCATTCTGATCACTATGGATGTAAAGAGTCTATATACGGTTATCCCACACACTGAAGGGGTGGAAGCCATGAGAACGGTATTAACCCAATCTTCAGCCTACAGGGGTCCTCCTATAGAATTTGTATTAGAGGTCTTGACACTAGCCTTGGATCAAAACTATTTTCGTTTTGAAAAAGAATGGTTCTTACAGATATCGGTTACATCTATGGGGGCGTACATGTATGTCTATGAGCAAAATAACATCTTGTCAACATATGCTCATTTGATACAAGGATATTATCGTTTCATTGACGATTTGTTGATTATCTGGAATGGCACACTCATCGAGGCACGCAATATGGTTGAGCAACTGAATCTATTGCCAACATCGATCAGACTGACAGCGAATATCAGTCCTATCAAGGTTCAATATCTGGATGTTGAATTATCTATTGGAGAAAACAACATTGAATATTGTCTTTACACCAAAGATACGGATTGCAACACCTTACTCCATGCGCAAAGTGCGCACCCGGAAGCTTCGAAGAGGTCTTTACCTAAAGCTCAGTATCTCAGAGTAATGAGAAATAACTCTAATGATACAGTAACAGAAATGCAGATAAGGGAAATGACTAACAATTTTTTGAATCGTGGATATCACAACCAAACCCTCAGTAAAGCCTTGAAAGGTGCCAAGGCACCACGAACAAGGAGAGAGACAGCGCCATTACAACGGCTAGTCCTCCTGAAGACATTTCATAATTCAAGTCCCCAGATCTCTTCAGCTATCTGTAAACATTGGAGAATATTGGCTATGGATGATACGCTCCCAAAAGTGTTCCAAGAAATGGCACTAATATGTCACAAGAGAAATAAAAACTTGAAGGACTTACTGGTACACACAGACCCACTCAGAAGCTATGCCAAGGAAACTGATACTCAGAATCGGGGGTCAGTACGCTGTCTGGGATGCGTGACGTGTGGGCATATGACACCCTCTAAGAGTTTTACTCACCCGCATACGACTAAGAAGTATACTATACAATATACTATAACATGTAAAACGACACATGTCATTTATAAGCTAACATGCCCATGTGGACTGGTTTATATTGGAAAAAACGAAACCGCCCTGTGTGAAAGGATTAGGGGCCACCGCTCTAGCATTAGGTTTGCCTATAGGGATGGTTTATCAGATAAACCGTTGGCTAAGCACTTTTTGCAATATAAGCACTCATTGGCTTCCTTGAAATTCTTAGGCATAGATCATGTGCCCCTATCCCGCAGAGCGGGCGACCGTGGGAAAACATTGCTCAACCGGGAAACATTCTGGATTTCTGAACTAGACACAGTGTCTCCAAAGGGACTCAATGAAACTATCTCCTTTCATTCGTTTATATGAGTCTCAACTCCAGTTTGAAAAAAAAAAAAAATTGTAATAATGTATTGTAGCAATGTGCTGAATGTATGTGTTTCGTATTAAGTTATATGTGGTATTGATGTTATACACTTATCAGCTACACTATGCCATAGTTGCTGGTATACAATGAATAAGTCACATATTGAGCAGACTTATAAGGAGTTTCTTTAAAACAATTCCTAAACGTTATACATATTGATGAGCACATACAGTTTAAGCTTTGCCAAGGTATTTTGTATTAAACATGCTTAAGTTGATCTAGCCAGTGGTTGTGTCAACAATGGTAGAAAAGCATATTATATACACACTGACTGAGATATAGCAGGATAGATTTAAGTAGATTATGAGCGACAATCAAAATGTGGAACTATAAGCTTAGGATATCCACTAGGTAGCATCTATATATGTTTGGTTTGCAGCAAGCTGTTGTTAATAACCAGTAGTCCGCAGGTAAGATTTAAAAGAGTGAAAAAAGGGGGTATAGGCTCAGCGCTAGGTGGTCTAAAGGAGAAGAGAAAGGAGAGAAGCTGCAACCTATGGGTATGAGGTTCCCTCTAAAGTCCTCAATTAAGAATGTGGAAAAAACAAAATAATAGGTCGCGCTGTACAGAAATAATACAATTTTAAGGTAAAATGGGAAATATAAAATAGATAGAAATTTTACTCACATATAGATATACACTAAAATAAATATAAGAAAAAACATAATAGTCCCAATATGTAGTGGATTCCAATAGGCTGATGGAAACTTGATACTGTAGTCAAAATAGAACGCTGGGTCTTCTATGGTATAGGCAATCTTGGCTCAATGATGGGCATGCAAAATAGAAAGACAGGGAGACTCCAATAGTGCAGACTGTATTGGCATAGATAAAATAAAATGAAATAGGTGTAGGGGAGGTATTTCACTCACCTATGCAAGAGCATGTACTTGCTCAAGTGTAATCAGCATTCAGTGGCGTTTATCCCCCACTGGCGGGACATAGATGCGGGTAATTCCTCGAAGTAAAGAAAATAAAATATAGTGCTCACTGTATATAAAATATAAGAGTAAGACTTAAAAAATAGAGAACGTACTCACATTTGAATGAGCAGGATATACTGCTCAATATGATGGCGTGGGTGGTATAATCCCCACCTAGGATTCTTTAGACAATAGTCAGCTCCAAAATGACGTGTAACCAGGTAAAAGAGGAAAAGATAATATAATATAAAATATACGGATAAAATAAAATAAAATAAAGGGTATATGGCAAATGTATGGTGAAAAAAGCCAATATTCCTTTATTAGTACAAGTATAAAATATATATATAAAATTAGCCAAAACGCGTTTCGCCACACAGGGCTTTATCAACTGGCAATAATATACAATAACCTGGTAAAAATGAAGCTTATATAGGTTTGAAGAATACATAATGGTTTGAATTATGGCGCCAAAATGACGTCATCAATACAATGGGAGAAATACAGAAATGTTAAAAAGCATAAACATAACTTAACAATAGCAAGAGTATTGAATAATAATGGAATTTATAACTGAATGCTGTAAAAATTAGTTAAAAACGAGTAGTGTTCGCGATCACGTGTTGTTTTTACTTCAATCAAGGGCTGCATCCCTGGGCACTACACTTCCCACGATGCCTTGTGCCACAACACGTGACCGCGCGTGTTCGCGATCACGTGTCCCACCTTCCTACTGGCTACCATCGGACGGAGGTGTGCCCTCAGAAGCCAGCCTCCGTCCAGACATCACACCCTTTCTAATTTCCATGTTATATCACGTGACCGCGAGCGGTCGCGGTCACGTGTTCTTTACCCTTCCAGTCTCCCCAGCTCACCATCATATGTACTACATGTCCCAACAAGCACTGGGACGTACCATGTGATCACGGCAACTCGCGATCACATGACCATCTATTTTCCTCTCTTTTATCATTATAACTACTCGTTTTTAACTAATTTTTACAGCATTCAGTTATAAATTCCATTATTATTCAATACTCTTGCTATTGTTAAGTTATGTTTATGCTTTTTAACATTTCTGTATTTCTCCCATTGTATTGATGACGTAATTTTGGCGCCATAATTCAAACCATTATGTATTCTTCAAACCTATATAAGCTTCATTTTTACCAGGTTATTGTATATTATTGCCAGTTGATAAAGCCCTGTGTGGCGAAACGCGTTTTGGCTAATTTTATATATATATTTTATACTTGTACTAATAAAGGAATATTGGCTTTTTTCACCATACATTTGCCATATACCCTTTATTTTATTTTATTTTATCCGTATATTTTATATTATATTATCTTTTCCTCTTTTACCTGGTTACACGTCATTTTGGAGCTGACTATTGTCTAAAGAATCCTAGGTGGGGATTATACCACCCACGCCATCATATTGAGCAGTATATCCTGCTCATTCAAATGTGAGTACGTTCTCTATTTTTTAAGTCTTACTCTTATATTTTATATACAGTGAGCACTATATTTTATTTTCTTTACTTCGAGGAATTACCCGCATCTATGTCCCGCCAGTGGGGGATAAACGCCACTGAATGCTGATTACACTTGAGCAAGTACATGCTCTTGCATAGGTGAGTGAAATACCTCCCCTACACCTATTTCATTTTATTTTATCTATGCCAATACAGTCTGCACTATTGGAGTCTCCCTGTCTTTCTATTTTGCATGCCCATCATTGAGCCAAGATTGCCTATACCATAGAAGACCCAGCGTTCTATTTTGACTACAGTATCAAGTTTCCATCAGCCTATTGGAATCCACTACATATTGGGACTATTACGTTTTTTCTTATATTTATTTTAGTGTATATCTATATGTGAGTAAAATTTCTATCTATTTTATATTTCCCATTTTACCTTAAAATTGTATTATTTCTGTACAGCGCGACCTATTATTTTGTTTTTTCCAAGATTTAAAAGAGTACCTAGCCGATGCCCAAAGGTAGAGAGACCCAGCTTTCCCTGCAATTAGTCCCTTCAATTAGGCATATGGGACAGGGACTGTGTGTAAGCTGCTGCAGCAGCCTCCAAGGCTGCATTGCCTTATCTGTCCCTGATGGGCCTGGGTAGGCGCCCGCCTGTGTTGTAGCCCGCTTCATCCTTTGAGGTCGCGATCCCCCTCCATGCTGCTTTGCCTCTCTTTGTGGCAAGGGATAGCCGGCGTGCTTGCTGCGACGTCACCGCCAGCGGCGGTGGGTTCTCATCCTTCGCGGTAGTTGTCGGGCTGGTAGCTTGGGGGCTATGGCCCTGTACGACACAGGGTGCCCCATTCCTCCGTTCCCATCTCCTTACCCGCGTCCCGTCTGCCTGTGCTGTGGTACCTTACTCTTTTCCCCGGGGGGGTGTCGCAGCTCACTCGGTCCCGGCAGGGTGGGGTGTGCTTCCTGAGGTACATGCAGCTGCTCATTTAGGGCATGCCAGAATAGGGCGAAAGCGGCCTCTATGCGTCGCACGTCCTCACTGTGGGGTTCCGCTTCGGGCATGCAGTATGGCTCACTCGGTGTGCATGTCGCCGCCATTTTGGGTGCGCCATGTGCTCGACTACCTTTGTGCTGTGATGTAGTTGGCTCTGTGATCCGCCCGTGACTGCCACTTCTGTTGCTTCTGTTGCTTGTTGTGGACCGAGATAACCCCCGTCGGTCCAGGGGGTGGGGGAGAAGGTGTTGGCAACCCCGAGGGATCTGTGTCCGGGCCAGGCAGTGCAGGGAGCGGATGTCGGATGATTCCCCCGGGTGTCCCCGTCATTATAGCTGCCCTCCAGTAGGTGATTGTGCCGTTTTTCTGGGAATTTCCCCCAGAAAGTGTCGAGTATAGCGGGAGCTGAGGTTCAGCACAACCGCTCAGTCTGGATGCCAGTCTCCGCCCCCCCCCCTTCCTAAACGTTATAATATTTTTTCCTACGGGTAATAGATTTACCCGTGGATTTATAACCAGTTAAATTCATAAAGTCTGCAGCAAGTACTTTAACAGCTCTGCTCACTTTAGAGCATCAAACGTATTATGGGTGCTGTGTACATATGGCTATAGTCACTACAGATAAGTGTTTTTCTAGATATATGTTATATATATATACCATATATGTGGTGTGTATTTATGTATATTCATTTAGACCCTCAAGATTTATTCAATAAGCACTTTTTTATTAACAGTTTGCACTTTTGACACTGACACTTTGTTGTCCCTATCACACTTGCACTTTATAAACAATTATCTTGAGCAGGCACTCTGTCACTTTATATGATCGTTTTTAAACCACAGCAACAGTGATTGCCTTATCAGATTCAGCACATAGTACTGTATACTTCATTATGCACTTTATTTATAAATAAGCACTTCATCCTCTTTCCACTCACTCCCCCTATTCCTTAGAACGAGCAACACATTGCACTGTATTCAGGCAACCGCAACCCTATTCCCATGGCGACAACGTTTGTATCACATCGCCATGGAAACGGACACAATGACGTCATAACGTCACGGGGCGGAACTTCTTTGCACATGCGCACAGGGCAACACAGAATGCCGATCAGGAATGCACTTCACCTGGGGGTAAGCCACTTTGTTTAATGTATTTTGCTATATATGTTTGCCATTTTGATTGTGTTATTGTATTGATCCTGAGGAAAGTCCTGTCTAGTGGACTGAAACGTTGATCGTGATTTTTTTTAAAATGAACTAATAAAGACTAGAACTTTTAAATTCTGTGAGTGCTGCTACCTCTTTGGATACCTATGATCGATAATATAGTATGTTATATATTGTGTACTATTAATATGGCCTTAACTTGACCACAATTATTCTATCAATTGATTGTATCTATATAATCTTAAGCACGTATGTTTCCACAGCTTTATTCACTTACCTGATTCCAGCGCCGATTTCCCTTAGTCGCACGCCGCCTATTCCATCGTCAGCCGATGGGGGAGACCTAATGAGCATGCACTGCGAGGGCCGCACGCGTATTGGGACTTTGCCATAGGAAAGCTTTGACTTGTATCAGATCATTGCCTGTACAAATAAATGAAAGATTCCACTAACCATAAATTGTGACATAATGCAAAGTGATGATGTATAAATGTGCACTGATGTATACTTTTCTGTGTTGATGTACAGTGAGAGTGTATACATTTGTTTATTGCTGTACAGTGAGGGGTTAGGTGTGTGTATATATATATATATATATATATATATACACTGAACAAAATTATAAACACAACAGTTTTGTTTTCAGGGTCAAAATTCAGCAGGACAATACAACACATTACACATACTACCAATATATACCATTAATAATTAAGTAGATTACTCACCAAAAGTGCTTGCCGCCCAATCCGCCATCACCAAGTGTACTGCCGGGTATGCGCGCGCGTCTCTGAACGTGCCCCGCCTCCCGTTACGTGATCGTACGTGTATTGCTACCTCGATCACCAGGAGCTGCGGTTTCTATGGTGATGATACACAAACGTGCAATTTACATGAATCGGATGTGCTCCCAATTCCAAATACTGTAAAGTGAACATAGTTTAAAGTGCTAAAAGGTGCTCCCAATTCCAAATACTATAAGGGGAACATAGTTTAAAGTGCTAAAAGGTGCATAGTATGTATGAAAATAACCCTTAGATTCTTATGGTTATTAAATATAAAGTGTATAGACGTATTTAATCTAAAGTGCTTAAATTGAGTATCTAGCAGCCAATATTAATATATAAAGTGCCCAGTGCCAAAAAAACTTCAAAATCAGTGCTTAAAGTGAACCACACTAAAATTAGTGCTGCCAAATGCCATATAACTCTAATCCCTATGGTACATAAATTTATAATTATTTAAATACTATGCGTACATACATATAAGTTAAAAGCATTACAGTTAAAAACTTTTTTAAACTAGCTGGTTATCCTACAGAAAAGAGTGGTAAGAGATATTCTCATTCAGTCCCAAAGGTGACACAGTATTCAATTGATTAATCCAAAACGCCTCTCGTTGAAGCAACAATTTGCCCCTATTGCCCCCTCTCCGGGGGGGAGGGATGTGGTCTATCCCTATGAACTTTAGGGATGCCAAAGGATGCTTTTTGTCCAAAAAGTGTTGTGCGACGGGTTTATCTGTTTGTCCATCCCTGTACGCTAACCTTATGCTTGACCGGTGACCCCTAATCCTCTCGCATAGGGGTGTTTCAGTCTTGCCCACGTAATGTAGACCACACGGGCACACCAATTTGTAGATTACATAAGGAGTTTTGCAGGTAATGGTGTATCTTATCTCATAGACCTTATTGGTGTGTGGGTGGTTGAACTTTTTTGCTGTAATCATGTGCCCACAGGTCACACATCCTAAACATCGAATGCACCCCCTTATGTTGTGTTTGTCCACTTTGGAGTAACTTTCAACTGGGTCAGTATGCACCAACATGTCTTTGAGGTTCTTGCCCCTCCTAAAGCATATCAGTGGTTTCTCCTTAAAAATCCTGGGCAAACTTTCATCCAAGGCGACCATCCTCCAATTGTCTTTGACAATCGCTGTAAATTCACTTGAGGTATTATGAAACGTCATCGGGAATACCATCCTCTGTACGGGATCCTTAATGGTAGGTACCGGAGCCATTTTAGCTTTCAACAGTGCCTGTTCCAACCCCCGACGGTCATAGCCTCTGTCCAGGAATTTTTCAGTCATCGCCTGCAATTGTAACTCAGCTTTACTCATATCTGAATTGTTGCGTATAACTCTTTGGAATTGCGCCTTAGTAATGGATTTTTTCAACGGTACTGGGTGTGCACTGTCTGCATGCAGTAGAGTATTACGATCTGTCGGTTTTGAAAATAATGTATGTTGTATTGCCCCAAATGCAAATGTAAGTTCCAAATCCAAGTACTGTACACTAACATCACTAACATTTGCCGTGAATTTGATAGGTGTTTGCAATGAGTTGAGCTGCTCTATCATAGAATGTGCCTCACTGCTAGTACCTCTCCAGACAGTCTATCAAAAGACCGCACCATTGTTATCCGCTCAGCGGACAAAGGCGGCGGCGTAGTCCTTATGAATTACACAGATTACGCGGAGGATTTGTTTCATCAACTCCAAGACCTGAAGACTTATCGCCCCTTGCCAGGTGATCCTACTGCAGAAATACAAAGGAAGATCAGTGACGTTACAGATATGGGCCTCAGAGCTGGATATATCAGTCTAGACCTACATAAGTTCTTGAACAAGCAACACCCCCGGACTCCTATCATATACAGTATACCGAAAATCCATGAGAGTATGCGGAAACCCCCGGGACGTCCCATTGTGTCCGCCATAGGGGGCATTTTAGAGCCCATAGCACAGTGGTTAGACTATATGTTTAAAGGACCTGTGGAAGAGTTGGATACCTGCATCAAGGACACACAGACCCTCTTATGTAGAATCCAGACATTGGAATTTGGGGACCAACCTCCCATATTTATTACCATGGACGTTAACAGCCTGTACACGGCCATCCCTCACATAGATGGAATCGAAGCTATGCGACAAGTGTTATGCGACTCGACGGTTTATCAAGGCCCTATGATTGAATTTACATTGGAACTTTTATCTCTGGTACTGTATAATAACTACTTCAGATTTGAGGATCGGTGGTATTTACAGACAGCGGGTACATCGATGGGGTCAGCCATGGCCCCTATGTACGCCAACGCGTACATGTACGTATACGAGCAAACACATATTCTGACTCCGTACAAGGATAAAATTATTGGCTACTACCGCTTCATAGATGACCTGCTGATAATCTGGAGAGGTACTAGCAGTGAGGCACATTCTATGATAGAGCAGCTCAACTCATTGCAAACACCTATCAAATTCACGGCAAATGTTAGTGATGTTAGTGTACAGTACTTGGATTTGGAACTTACATTTGCATTTGGGGCAATACAACATACATTATTTTCAAAACCGACAGATCGTAATACTCTACTGCATGCAGACAGTGCACACCCAGTACCGTTGAAAAAATCCATTCCTAAGGCGCAATTCCAAAGAGTTATACGCAACAATTCAGATATGAGTAAAGCTGAGTTACAATTGCAGGCGATAACTGAAAAATTCCTGGACAGAGGCTATGACCGTCGGGGGTTGGAACAGGCACTGTTGAAAGCTAAAATGGCTCCGGTACCTACCATTAAGGATCCCGTACAGAGGATGGTATTCCCGATGACGTTTCATAATACCTCAAGTGAATTTACAGCGATTGTCAAAGACAATTGGAGGATGGTCGCCTTGGATGAAAGTTTGCCCAGGATTTTTAAGGAGAAACCACTGATATGCTATAGGAGGGGCAAGAACCTCAAAGACATGTTGGTGCATACTGACCCAGTTGAAAGTTACTCCAAAGTGGACAAACACAACATAAGGGGGTGCATTCGATGTTTAGGATGTGTGACCTGTGGGCACATGATTACAGCAAAAAAGTTCAACCACCCACACACCAATAAGGTCTATGAGATAAGATACACCATTACCTGCAAAACTCCTTATGTAATCTACAAATTGGTGTGCCCGTGTGGTCTACATTACGTGGGCAAGACTGAAACACCCCTATGCGAGAGGATTAGGGGTCACCGGTCAAGCATAAGGTTAGCGTACAGGGATGGACAAACAGATAAACCCGTCGCACAACACTTTTTGGACAAAAAGCATCCTTTGGCATCCCTAAAGTTCATAGGGATAGACCACATCCCTCCCCCCCGGAGAGGGGGCAATAGGGGCTAATTGTTGCTTCAACGAGAGGCGTTTTGGATTAATCAATTGAATACTGTGTCACCTTTGGGACTGAATGAGAATATCTCTTACCACTCTTTTCTGTAGGATAACCAGCTAGTTTAAAAAAGTTTTTAACTGTAATGCTTTTAACTTATATGTATGTACGCACAGTATTTAAATAATTATAAATTTATGTACCATAGGGATTAGAGTTATATGGCATTTGGCAGCACTAATTTTAGTGTGGTTCACTTTAAGCACTGATTTTGAAGTTTTTTTGGCACTGGGCACTTTATATATTAATATTGGCTGCTAGATACTCAATTTAAGCACTTTAGATTAAATAAGTCTATACACTTTATATTTAATAACCATAAGAATCTAATAAGGAGCCTTTAACAATTACTTTCTTTTGTTCTACCTTAAAGGACAATCTGCAACAGATTAAAATGGAGCTTGCTACAACAGCCACAGAAATAAAATCAGAAATTAAACAAGAAATAAATGTACTTGCAGCAAAAATAGACAAATTCGAGGATCAAATTAAAGAGCTGGAATTCACTGTAAAAAATCTAGCAGAAGACTGCCAAATGGCCAATCATAAGATTTCAGACCTGGAGTCTAAATTGAACGGTATCGAAGACCGGTCTAGACGTAAAAATCTGCGTTTTAGAAATATAGCAGAAAAGGGAAGACCAGAAAATGTAAGACAAACCCTGATGGAATATTTTTCTGCGCTGGGGGTGGAGTGTAATTTACATAATCACTTAATAGAACGGTGTTATAGACTTTTCAAACCTCAATCCATTCAGAACGACGCTCCGCGAGATATCATTGCATGTTTCAATACAGACGACTATAAAGAAAAAGTTTGGAAAGCCGTAAGAGAGAATCAGCTAACCTCGGGCTGTTTTCAAAATGTAAAAGTATTCCAGGATTTATCCTTCGAGACGAGAACAAAAAGGAAAATGTTTAATCCAGCAATCCAAGTTCTTAGACGCCATGATATAAAATACAGGTGGCTTTACCCGCCCAAAATAAGCTTGTCATTTGAAGGGAAAAGAGAGGTATTTGAGTCAAATACTAAATTGCTGGACTGGCTGAAAGGGAACAAATTGACTTTGTAAACAGCTGAGTCAGGGGCCAGGGCTAGATTCTGATACTATAAGGAAAGAAAGGGAAAGAAAGAATCCTTTTTTTTTTTTTTTCTTTTTTTTTTGCGTTTATGGTGTAAAGGATATGTCGGTGGTTTCTGGGTGGGATAATGGTAATATATCAGAAATAACCCCTATATTTGGTAGGTGAGCAACCAATTTTGACCTTACAAGTGTTAACAGCAAAGGTTTTTTTTTTCATTTTGTGAGGAGTTTATGGAAAGGGCTCCTATTGAAAGGGCTATTGTAAATAATAGCCTGCACTATGGGTTTTTAACACTAAGGCGATGGTAAATAATTTGATAATAATTAGACAAAAACGTGTGTGTAAGTAAATAATTGTTGCATCATATTTTTATTTAATTTAGAACGATACTATTTCACAGTAAGGTTTGATTTAAAATTGGGAGTAACACAAATATATTGATATACACGGATATAATGATACAACTTAATATAACACAGAGATATAGTACTGAGAAATAAGAAAGACCTCATTGAGGTATATTGATAAAATACAACTCCACACGGGGATATAATACTCTGTAATTGGGATAGGATACATACACTAATTGATAATTTTTGAAATAGTTGCTTGTATAGTTTTATATTACATAAGTGGTTACTACATATACATACACTATGTAGGTAAATTTTTTGTAGACCAATATGGAGGGGTATATTTAGATACACACTGAAATAACGATATAACACAAAAAAACACAGTGCATATATATTTCGATAGATGATATGATGTGTCAGACTCGTGAGGCCAACTGACATTTTCTGTTTATTATCAACAAAATAGATGCTATACAATAGTCTCATTAATAGAATAACTGGAGAAAGTGGATCGGGTTTAAATTCTGTACATATGACGATATAAGTCCTTAAGAGGAGAAAGAGAAAAAAAAGGGCAAGGATTTATGTTTTTCCTTTTTTTTTTTTTTTCTCTCTTTTCGTCGATCAGGTACAGTGGTTTCCTCCAAGGCGTTTTTTCTGGGCCCTTTGGTAGGCTCGCCCCTCTTGGTGTAGTGATACTACATTGCTGCCGTTGATTTCTAATACTATCGGAAATCTACGGTTAAAATAGAGTAGAAAGAACCATCTTCTCTCTAATCTAGCTGTATGCTGGATGACCATGTTGGATCTTTTCCGATCCAATTTTAATGTGATAGAGTTCCTTGTAGTTTGTTTTTTGGTTGGTTTTTCTTCTTTTTATGTTTATGTGTGTTTTTCCGCGCTCAGAGCATATGAATTCACTGACAAATGTATGGCAAAAAATGATAATAGTACTCCTATCTGGGGTTACTGGGGGTTTAATTATAAATATACCCGACTAATTTTCTGATAGTCACAGATGTTAAAATTATTATCTTTAAATGTTCAAGGATTAAACACGAACAAAAAAAGGAGTAGATTATATGATACCCTTAGTGAACATAACATTCAAGTGGCATTCCTACAGGAAACTCATTGGTTGCAAGATCTTAAACAAAGATGGGGTGGGGATAAATTTACCAAGATTGTCCATGCTTCTTTAAAAGACAAGAAAAAAAGAGGAGTTGCAGTCGTCTTCAATAGTAATATTGAATTGGTAATCGAATATATTGAATTAGACCCAGAAGCTAGATATATAATTATTGTATGCGTAATGGATAAAAAGACCTATACCTTAGTAAATGTTTATTTACCGAATGTCGACCCTATGACAAAATTCTCATCAATAATGGACAGAGTGGACAAAGTATCTAAGGGGTATTTAATTATAGCGGGCGATTTTAATTGTGTGGGAGACCCCAAAATGGATAAGACGTATATCTCTACTACTACAAATGATAAAAGAACTGTCAAACAATCTAAGAAACTAAATAATATCTGTAAACAATATAACCTTCATGACATATGGAGATTATTACATCCAACTGATAAAGACTATTCCCATCAATCGTGCGTGCATGGTTCATACGCTCGTATTGATTTTTGTTTATTAGAGGCTAAAGCGATACCCTTATGCAACTCAATTGAAATCAAAGAGAGTCTATGGTCCGACCATAGCCTTATTTTGGTAGACTTTGGTAATAAATCTCCAAGGGCATATAATACTTGGAGACTGAATGACGCTCTCATAAATGACCCGAAGAATAAGGAAGAAATAACCCAATTATTAAAATTTTTTTGGTTAGAAAATAGTCCCTCCGATACTTCGCCGGCAAACAATTGGTGTACACACAAATCAGTTATGCGTGGCTACTTAATTAAATTAGCACATATAATGAGGTCTATAAATGGGAAGCCCCTAAACGATTTGTATATTGAGTTTTATAATCTATCTAAAGTAAATAAACAAAATCCATCTGCAGAAATAAAAACTAAGTTAAATGTGTTACAAAAACAAATTAATTTCAAAGTGGAACAAAAAATTCAATTAAATATCCATAAACTAAGACTAAAAAATTACTATACCGGTAATAGAGCCAATAAGAACTTATCTAAAAGACTTCTAAATCATTATGCAAAAAACAGGGTGGAACAATTGATTGATGGCCAAAAGATCTATTCGACACCTGCTGCAATAGGGGACAGATTCAATCAATTTTATGAAGATCTGTATAATCTTAAACTGTCGCCTAACTTAAAAGTTATTCAAAACTATCTAGCCGATATCCAGATCCCAAAAGTCACACCACATGATCTACTAACTTTAAACAGGATCATTTCGGTGGATGAAGTTAAATTTCAAATCAATAGACTTCCTACCAACAAAACTCCGGGCCCTGACGGCTTCACGAATATATATTATAAACAAATGCAGTCCTTATTAATTAATCCTTTAACAGATATGTTTAATCAAATAGCTTTAAACAAATCTTTTCCAACTGAATTACTACAGGCCAATATTATTCCGATACTGAAACCTGATAAACCCAGCCACAACCCTAGTAACTATAGACCAATAGCCTTAATTAACGTGGACATGAAGATCTATGCGGCCATTATCGCTGATAGAATTAAGACTATTGTCGCGACGCTGATCCACCCAGATCAGATAGGGTTTGTGCCGGGTAGGCAAGCGTCCAATAATATCAGGAGAATAATTGATACTTTGGACTGGGCTAATAGAAATAGGAAGCCCTTCCTGGCCCTGTCATTAGATGCTGAAAAAGCTTTCGACAGGGTCGGGTGGGGCTACCTCAGCGAACTTCTTATTGCTTTTGGGTTCACTGGCTGGATACATGACGCCATTATGGCCCTATATTCCTCCCCCACTGCTAGAACGGTGGGTCCAAACATTACAGCAGGGTGGTTTGCACTCAAAAATGGTACACGACAAGGTTGTCCTCTTTCCCCCCCTGCTGTATATATTGTCTATTGAACCTTTGGCAATCAATATTAGGAATAATCCCCTAATCCAAGGTGTCCAAACGAACATGATGGATATTAAGATATCACTATACGCGGATGATGCGTTACTTACTCTTACATCTCCAGAGTCCTCTTTAAAAGCGCTAATGATTGAAATTAAAAGGTACTCCAATATTTCGAACTTTAAATTAAATATAACTAAAACCACAGTAATGTTTTTGAATTTGAACAATGATCTGGTAAATACCTTAACCCACTCCTATAAATTTATATGGACAGACTCAGAATTAAACTATTTGGGACTATTTATAACTGCCAATGTGACAGACATAATGGAGAGGAATACAATGTTTTTCATGAGAAATATGAATCTCAAACTTAAAAGATGGAAAAATCTAGAAACCTCCTGGCAAGGTAAAATAAATATTATCAATTCATATATTTTGCCTAAATGGCTATATATGTTCTCTATGATGCCACTCAAAGTCCCGGGGTCTTGGTTGGCTATGATCCAATCTAGCTTCAACAATTTTATCTGGAATAATAAAAAACCCAGAATTGCTCAACAGATCTTAACTAAAAAACTGTCCAACGGTGGATTAAATTACCCTAGTATTACCTACAGTTATTATGCAAATATTATTAGACATATCTATCTCCTTCAGGACCCAGTGCAGGTCCCTGAACCATGGTATATTTTAGAGTCTGAAATGGTGCAAACAGATACATTGCAATTTTCGATGTGGACAGTCACAAACAATTCTTTAATCAACACGTTTAAGAACTCCACGATATTATTTCAAATTTTGGAAGAGTGGATAACAATTAAGAAAAAATTAGGCCTAATTAATAAGATACCTAAGACATGTACACTAGATATACTGCAAATCCTTATAAAAGATTTTTCTCTAAAGAACTGGGCCAATGCAGATAAAATTAAGTTAATACAAATTATGCAAGGCGATAATATTTTGTCATTTCAGACCTTAATTGATACTTTTCATATTCCATCTAGAGAAATTTTCACTTATTTGCGGATAAAAAACTTTATACATAAAAACGTGCTCAAATCGACTTCTATTTTTGCTAAAAATTTGGAAGTTATGTTTAAGTCTCAATCTATTAAAAAGAGCATGTCGGTTGCCTCATCAATGTTGGAACCCCTTAAGGAGTCGCCTTATAGATTGATCAAGACGTGGGAATTAGACTTGAAATTGCAAATTTCGTTAGATGACTGGAACTCCTCTTTAACTCGGGTTAATAAACATATCCATTGCTTGAATCTGTCAGAATGCCACTTCAAAGTTCTCTATAGATGGTATTATACTCCTGTTAGATTAGCCAAAATGTTTCACTCTGCCGAGCCAACTTGTTGGAGATGTGGAAGTCATTTAGGCACCTACATACATATTTGGTGGTCATGTCCAGTTGTTAAAGCTCTTTGGTCCTGGGCCTTTAATATTTTTGCATCTATGACCATAGATAGAATTCCGGAGAATGCTGCCGCGGCTCTTTTACATCTGAATTTGCCTTTTGATTCTCAAAAAGAGATCTGTTTTGCCATTCATTGCTTAGTCGCTGCTAAAATTATTATTGCGAGAAATTGGAAAATATCCAAGCCGTTTAATAAACGACTACTGATAGAACAAGTAAGGTACCAAATATCAATGGAACATGAGATGATCAAAAATTCGACTTTCACTTCTAGGAAAAACAATTGGTATTGTGAATGGTTAGATAAATACAGCTTACTATTTGGATAACTACCCTATAGATGGTTATCTCCCAATTTAATTCATACGAGACATATCGACATCTGTATAAATAGAGAAAGATCTCTTAAACTGAAAATAGAAGTTAATAACCCCAGTACAGGTGGAAGAGAACATATCATGATTATGCGCTCTGAGTTGGTGGATCTCTTTTTTATTTATTTTTTATTTATTTATTTATTTTTATTTTTTTGTTGTTGTGTCCTATTGTTGTTTTTCTATGTATGTATGTTAGTATTGATATGCTGGATTATAAGTGAATACGTGACTACTATTTGTGAATACGTGTTATGCATGTTAAATATAAAAGATCTATGTATTTATTAGATAGATGTGCATATATGCTGCTAAGTATTAATTCCTGCATATTTGTTGTATGTCAAAAAAATGAAAAAATGTTTGTCTAATAAAGATTTATTAAAAAAAAAAAAAAAATAAACTATGTTCCCCTTATAGTATTTGGAATTGGGAGCACCTTTTAGCACTTTAAACTATGTTCACTTTACAGTATTTGGAATTGGGAGCACATCCGATTCATGTAAATTGCACGTTTGTGTATCATCACCATAGAAACCGCAGCTCCTGGTGATCGAGGTAGCAATACACGTACGATCACGTAACGGGAGGCGGGGCACGTTCAGAGACGCACGCGCATACCCGGAAGTACACTGGGTGATGGCGGATTGGGCGGCAAGCACTTTTGGTGAGTAATCTACTTAATTATTAATGGTATATATTGGTAGTATGTGTAATGTGTTGTATTGTCCTGCTGAATTTTGACCCTGAAGAAGGTCCCGAACGGGGACCGAAACGTTGGTCGTAGCTTTTAATCAACTTTAATAAAAATTGAATTTTTTAAGTCCAGAGAGCAGCCTATTTCATTTGGATCTTTTATATATATATATATATATATATATATATATATATATATATATATATATATATGTGTGTGTGTGTGTGTGTGTTGATGTACAGTGAGGCTGTATATATGTGTGTTGATATAAAATGAAATTGTTGTAGCGGAGAGCTGATTTCCCACAGCTTAACTCCACTAATATATTAAAAGGATGCAGGAACAAATAATAAAATCCAAGAGAGTATCCAGCACAATCAGCAATAAAATCCAATAGTATCCCATCACCTTCCCCAATCACTGGACGACACACAGTATCAGGAGTAGAACTGAAGTTTAATGGCAACATTCCTGCTTTTATGAGATTCTCCCATGCAAGGGGGGGGATTCACAACAATTAGGGGTTCAGGAGTTATGGGAAGGTAAAGATTTGACCGAAATTAGGTCCATGAGATCTGGCCCTGCGGTCGGTCTCAGTTTGTGCCTCAAAAGTCCCAAAAGGCTATACCATCCATAGTTAAGTCGGTAACCGGATGAATCCCCTAGTTCGTGGGATTCATCCTACCGAACGACGGGCCATCGGTACTTTCTGAAGCCCTGGAGGTCTTAGCGGTGTTCGGTTAGTCGAGTGTGCGTTTTGAGTTCCAGACACTCGACGACCAAACACCGCTGTTCGCAGGTTTAAGATGGCCGCCGCCACGTGTTCGGCTGCCGAAATGGCGGCCACCCAGGGAATATATCAGCGGGTTCGTACATTCAAGGGAATATAACAAGCAATCAGGGAGGTAAATTACATCCATTCTTCACATCAGGGTGGTCCGGTTGTTCGGTACTTTGTTCGTATGGTGATGTACAGTGTGTCAGGATCGGGACAGGGATCCAACACGCAGAGTACAAACAGTAGCCAGATACGTATACCGGACCTTAGAATGGCCGGACTAACGTAAGTAGTACAGTATAGAATGGTCAAAGACAAGCCGAGGTCGAGGGTAACAGAAGACAGGTAAGCGAGAGACAAGCCGAATCAAGGGTAACAGAGATAAGCAGAGTAAGGTAAACAAGCCGGGTCAAAACCAAAAGGGATAATAGAATACACAAGCACTGAGTGACTAGAACAAGCTAGAACCACGACAGGGCAATGAGCTAATGAAAGAAGCTCTGTTAAATACCCTGTTCAGAGCAGTAACCACGCCTCCAAGGCGTCCTGATTGGTCCTGCAGCAATTGAGTGACAGGTCGTTCCGGAGGAGTGTCCTGATGACAACTTCCTGCCTAGATGCTGTAAAAGGCAGTCACTCCCTCGCGGCCGGCCTTGCATGACCGGATAGACCGTGGGGAAGGGAGCCATCAGGCCGTCTGGATGGAGGAACAGCTAAGTCTCTACCTCTTTCGGAGGTAGAGACCACAGGTACCCTGACAGTACCCCCCCTCTCAGATACGCCCACCGGGCGGAATACACCAGGGCGAGAAGGGAATCTAGAGTGAAACGCCCTGCGGAGACGGGGAGCATGCACCTCCTCCTGAGGTACCCAACTTCTCTCCTCAGGACCATAACCCTTCCAATCGACCAGATATTGCAGTCTCCGCGGCCGGCCTTGCATGACCGGATAGACCGTGGGGAAGGGAGCCATCAGGCCGTCTGGATGGAGGAACAGCTAAGTCTCTACCTCTTTCGGAGGTAGAGACCACAGTTACCCTGACACAGTGAGGCTGTATATATCTGTGTGTTGATGTACAGTGAGGCTGTATATCTGTGTGTTAATGTACAGTGAGGCTGTATGCAGGGCCGGCCTTAGGGGTGTGCGAGCTGTGCGGCCGCACAGGGCGCCATGTAGCAGGGGGCGCCGTGCGGCCGCAGAGCCGGCCGGGATTTAAAAAAAAAAAACAAATACATATATATTTTTATTTTTTTTTTAATTTGCAGCGGGGGCGGAGCTTACCGTGCGGCGGGGGCGGAGCTAAAAGCGCCGGAAAACTGCTGCAGGGGAAGCAGGAAGGAGTCCCTGCTTCCCCACCAAACAGTCACCAGGAGCTGCACTGCCTCCACAATGAACTCCACAGGGATTGTCAGGTGAGTGTGACTCTCTGCCTGTGTTAATTACTGTCTGTGTGTGTATGACTGTCTGCCTCTGTGTGTCTGTGTGTATGACTATCTGCCTGTGTGTGTGTGTGTGTGTGTGTATGACTGTCTGCCTGTGTGTGTCTGTGTGTGTGTGTATGACTGTCTGCCTGTGTGTGTCTGTGTGTGTGTATGACTGCCACTGTGTGTCTGTGTGTATTACTGTCTGCCTCTGTGTGTGTGTGTCTGTGTGTATTACTGTCTGCCTCAGTGTGTGTGATTGTGTGTATGACTGCTTCTGTGTGTATGACTGCTTCTGTGTGTATGACTGACTCTGTGTGTATGGCTGTCTGCCTCTGTGTGTATGACTGTCTGCCTGTGTGTGTCTGTGTGTATGACTGTCTGCCTGTGTGTGTCTGTGTGTATGACTGTCTGCGTGTTTGTCTGTGTGTATGACTGTCTGCGTGTGTGTGTGTGTATGACTGCCTGCCTCTGTGTGTGTGTATTACTGTCTGTGTCTGTGTGTATGACTGACTGTCTGCCTGTGTGTGTGTGAGAGACTGTCTGCCTTTGTGTGTCTGTGTGTGTGTGTATGACTTTCTTCCTGTGTGTGTGTATGGCCGTCTGACTCTGTGTGTGTGTGTGTGTGTCACATACAACCAATACACGCATATCACACACTGTTAATACACCCATTACAAATATCACACATAGCATACATATCACACACCGTCATCACACCTACTATCACATACACAGACAACACAAACATTACAGCATACATGGATGACGGGGGGGTGGGGGGGGGCGCTGTGAAGATTTTTCGCACAGGGCGTCTAAATGCCTAGGGCCGGCCCTGGCTGTATGTGTGTGTTGATGTACAGTGAGGTTGTATATGTGTGTTGATGTACAGTGAGGATGTATAAATGTGTGTTGATGTACAGTAAGGCTGTATATGTGTGTTGATGTACAGTGAGGCTGTATATGTGTGTTGATGTACAGTGAGGTTGTATATGTGTGTTGATGTACAGTGAGACTGTATATCTGTGTTGATGTACAGTGAGGCTGTATATGTGTGTTGATGTACAGTGAGACTGTATATATGTGTGTTGGTGTACAGTAAGGCTGTATATATGTGTGTTGATGTACAGTGAGGCTGTATATGTGTGTTGATGTACAGTGAGGCTGTATATATATCTGTGTGTTGATGTACAGTGAGGCTGTATATGTGTGTTGATGTTCAGTGAGGCTGTATATATATGTGTGTGTTGATGTACAGTGAGGCTGTATATGTGTGTTGATGTACAGTAAGGCTGTATATATATATGTGTGTGTTGATGTACAGTAAGGCTGTATATATGTGTGTTGATGTACAGTGAGGCTGTATATATATGTGTGTTGATGTACAGTGAGGCTGTATATGTGTGTTGATGTACAGTGAGGCTGTATATGTGTGTTGATGTACAGTGAGGCTGTATATATATGTGTGTGTTGATGTACAGTAAGGCTGTATATATGTGTGTTGATGTACAGTGAGGCTGTATATATATCTGTGTATTGATGTACAGTGAGGCTGTATATGTGTGTTGATGTACAGTGAGGCTATATATATATATGTGTGTGTTGATGTACAGTAAGGCTGTATATATGTGTGTTGATGTACAGTGAGGCTGTATATATATGTGTGTTGATGTACAGTGAGGCTGTATATGTGTGTTGATGTACAGTGAGGCTGTATATATATGTGTGTGTTGATGTACAGTAAGGCTGTATATATGTGTGTTGATGTACAGTGAGGCTGTATATATATCTGTGTATTGATGTACAGTGAGGCTGTATATGTGTGTTGATTTACAGTGAGGCTGTATATATATATGTGTGTGTGTGTTGATGTACAGTAAGGCTGTATATATGTGTGTTGATGTACAGTGAGGCTGTATATATATATATATATATATGTGTGTTGATGTACAGTAAGGCTGTATATATCTGTGTTAATGTACAGTGAGGCTGTATATATATATATATGTGTGTTGATGTACAGTGAGGCTGTATATGTGTGTTGATGTACAGTAAGGCTGTATATATATCTGTGTTGATGTACAGTGAGGCTGTATCTGTGTGTTGATGTACAGTGAGGCTGTATATATATATATATATATATATATGTGTGTTGATGTACAGTAAGGCTGTATATCTCTGTGTTGATGTACAGTGAGGCTGTATATATATATCTGTGTGTTGATGTACAGTAAGGCTGTATATATCTGTGTTGATGTGCAGTGAGGCTGTGTGTTGATGTACAGTGAGGCTGTATCTGTGTGTTGATGTACAGTAAGGCTGTATATAGATATGTGTGTTGATGTACAGTGAGGCTGTATCTGTGAGTTGATGTACAGTGAGGCTGTATATTTGTGTTGATGTACAGTAAGGCTGTATATATCTGTGTTGATGTACAGTGAGGCTGTATATGTGTGTTGATGTGCAGTGAGGCTGTGTATATATGTGTGTTGATGTACAGTGAGGCTGTATCTGTGTGTTGATGTACAGTAAGGCTGTATATATATATATATATATATATATATATGTGTGTGTGTTGATGTACAGTAAGGCTGTATCTGTGTGTTGATGTACAGTGAGGCTGTATATTTGTGTTGATGTACAGTAAGGCTGTATATATATATGTGTGTTGATGTACAGTGAGGCTGTATCTGTGTGTTGATGTACAGTGAGGCTGTATATATATATATATATATATGTGTGTTGATGTACAGTGAGGCTGTATATCTCTGTGTTGATGTACAGTGAGGCTGTATATATATATATATATATGTGTGTTGATGTTCAGTAAGGCTGTATATATCTGTGTTGATGTACAGTGAGGCTGTATATGTGTGTTGATGTGCAGTGAGGCTGTATATATATATGTGTTGATGTACAGTGAGGCTGTATCTGTGTGTTGATGTGCAGTGAGGCTGTATATATATATGTGTGTTGATGTACAGTGAGGCTGTATCTGTGTGTTGATGTGCAGTGAGGCTGTATATATATGTGTGTTCATGTACAGTGAGGCTGTATATGTGTGTTGATGTGCAGTGAGGCTGTATATATATGTGTGTTGATGTACAGTGAGGCTGTATCTGTGTGTTGATGTACAGTAAGGCTGTATATAGATATGTGTGTTGATGTGCAGTGAGGCTGTATATATGTGTGTTGATGTACAGTGAGGCTGTATCTGTGTGTTGATGTACAGTAAGGCTGTATATAGATATGTGTGTTGATGTACAGTGAGGCTGTATCTGTGTGTTGATGTACAGTAAGGCTGTATATAGATATGTGTGTTGATGTACAGTGAGGCTGTATCTGTGAGTTGATGTACAGTGAGGCTGTATATTTGTGTTGATGTACAGTAAGGCTGTATATATCTGTGTTGATGTACAGTGAGGCTGTATATGTGTGTTGATGTGCAGTGAGGCTGTGTATATATGTGTGTTGATGTACAGTGAGGCTGTATCTGTGTGTTGATGTACAGTAAGGCTGTATATATATATATATGTGTTGATGTACAGTAAGGCTGTATCTGTGTGTTGATGTACAGTGAGGCTGTATATTTGTGTTGATGTACAGTAAGGCTGTATATATATATGTGTGTTGATGTACAGTGAGGCTGTATCTGTGTGTTGATGTACAGTGAGGCTGTTTATATATATATATGTGTGTGTTGATGTACAGTGAGGCTGTATATCTCTGTGTTGATGTACAGTGAGGCTGTATATATATATGTGTGTTGATGTACAGTAAGGCTGTATATATCTGTGTTGATGTACAGTGAGGCTGTATATGTGTGTTGATGTGCAGTGAGGCTGTATATATATGTGTTGATGTACAGTGAGGCTGTATCTGTGTGTTGATGTGCAGTGAGGCTGTATATATATGTGTGTTGATGTACAGTGAGGCTGTATCTGTGTGTTGATGTGCAGTGAGGCTGTATATATATGTGTGTTGATGTACAGTGAGGCTGTATCTGTGTGTTGCTGTGCAGTGAGGCTGTATATATATGTGTGTTGATGTACAGTAGGCTGTATATCTCTGTGTTGATGTACAGTGAGGCTGTATATATATATATGTGTGTTGATGTACAGTAAGGCTGTATACATGTGTGTTGATGTACAGTGAGGCTGTATCTGTGTGTTGATATACAGTGAGGCTGTATATTTGTGTTGATGTACAGTAAGGCTGTATATTTATATGTGTGTTGATGTACAGTGAGGCTGTATATATATGTGTGTTGATGTACAGTAAGGCTGTATATATATATATATGTGTGTTGATGTACAGTGAGGCTGTATATCTCTGTGTTGATGTACAGTGAGGCTGTATATATATATGTGTGTTGATGTACAGTAAGGCTGTATATATCTGTGTTGATGTACAGTGAGGCTGTATATATATATGTGTTGATGTACAGTGAGGCTGTATCTGTGTGTTGATGTGCAGTGAGGCTGTATATATATGTGTGTTGATGTACAGTGAGGCTGTATCTGTGTGTTGATGTGCAGTGAGGCTGTATATATATGTGTGTTGATGTACAGTGAGGCTGTATCTGTGTGTTCCTGTGCAGTGAGGCTGTATATATATGTGTGTTGATGTACAGTAGGCGGTATATCTCTGTGTTGATGTACAGTGAGGCTGTATATATATATATGTGTGTTGATGTACAGTAAGGCTGTATACATGTGTGTTGATGTACAGTGAGGCTGTATCTGTGTGTTGATATACAGTGAGGCTGTATATTTGTGTTGGTGTACAGTAAGGCTGTATATTTATATGTGTGTTGATGTACAGTGAGGCTGTATATATATGTGTGTTGATGTACAGTGAGGCTGTATATATATATATATATGTGTGTTGATGTACAGTGAGGCTGTATATTTGTGTTGATGTACAGTGAGGCTATATATATATGTGTGTTGATGTACAGTGAGGCTGTATATATATGTGTGTTGATGTACAGTGAGGCTGTATCTGTGTGTTCCTGTGCAGTGAGGCTGTATATATATGTGTGTTGACGTACAGTAGGCTGTATATCTCTGTGTTGATGTACAGTGAGGCTGTATATATATATGTGTGTTGATGTACAGTAAGGCTGTATACATGTGTGTTGATGTACAGTGAGGCTGTATCTGTGTGTTGATATACAGTGAGGCTGTATATTTGTGTTGGTGTACAGTAAGGCTGTATATTTATATGTGTGTTGATGTACAGTAAGGCTGTATACATGTGTGTTGATGTACAGTGAGGCTGTATATATATATATATGTGTGTGTTGATGTATAGTGAGGCTGTATATTTGTGTTGATGTACAGTGAGGCTGTATATATATGTGTGTTGATGTACAGTGAGGCTGTATATTTAGCACTGGGTATAGGTATACACAGCTCCAGGCGGCAGCTCCTACTCTACGCGATGAACACATAGAGAAGGCTCTTGGCGCCCTCTGGTGGCCGCTCCGGGTAATGCACCCCCCGCTGCAGACTGCGGGGACCGCGGATTGAGAGTGGACCCGGAGCCCGGCAGCATGAACCCGGGGAGCCGCTCCCATCCGTCCCCGGAGCACGACAGCGCCAAGCCGGGGGTCACTCGCCCCCATCCGCCCTCGGAGCCCAGCAGCTCGAAGCCCACCGCCCGCCCCGATCCTTCCCCGGAGGCCAGCGGCGGCGGCTCCAGCCCATCGGAGCGGTTCGGGGTACTGAGCACCGAGCAGCTGCGGCAGCTTCTGCAGGACGAGGGCAAACTGCAGCGCATCGTCCGCCTGAGCGAGCAGGTACCGGGGCTACCGCCTCTCCCAGCTCTCTGTGTCTGGCTATAGGGGTCTGTATGTGTGTCTGTGGGGGTCTGTCTATGTCTGTGTGTCTGTCTGTCTATAGGGTCTGTATGTGTGTCTATAGGGGTCTGTCTATGTCTGTGTCTATCTATAGGGTCTATAGGGGTCTGTCTGGCTATAGGGTCTGTATGTGTGTGTCTGTAGAGGTCTGTCTATAGGGGTCTGTGTGTGTGTTGCTATGTAAATACATCACCTGAGACATAGAGCAAACTGTACACCCTGCCTGTTGATAGCCCTCATCATACTCCAAATTGTACATATGTACACCCCTATAGGTATGCAATGTGCCCCCATCACCTATAGACTCTTGTGGACTATAGGTGCAGCTCCCCTTCTAGCTGCTATAGAGATTGAGCCTGAATAATCTTACCCAACCTTCCTTTATTTAACCAGTCTATATGATTCTATAGGTGTAGATGGCATCACCTATAGGCATCCGTACTGTGTACATGATGCAAACATCCCTCAGTGAGTTTCATTGTGTCCACCGTGTAGCCAGCTCTTCAGTCTACAGGGCCCAGTGATTTCCACATACATAATATTACCTGCAACCATTGTTAAGTGCTTATCCCTCAATATGGTAAAGAAAGCAGTGCCTTCCTTCATTGCTGTACACTGTTCTATCTATGGAACCCCAGGGCATACACACAGCCACCTATTCCATTGTTTGTAAATAAACATAGCTATTCAGAGCTGGATACATCACTCCAGTGAGCAGGCTGTGACTGAGACCATCCTGAGCTCGGAGGATGAATACACTGTGTTGATGTCTGTTCAGGGCCTATAGCACTGACCATAGCCCAAAGATGTAGATTCAGTATTAATATCCACACCTAGTCTACATGAATAGGCATTACAACACACACATATGTGTAAATATATTCAGACTGTGTTGTGCAAGCATGTATCTTCCATTCACTTCCATTGTATTTGGGAAAGACCCAGATCATCTATTGTATTGTACACAGGCAGCCTCTAACATCCCTACGTATTTATATGTATGGGCAGAGATTGTAGCATCCCCAGACTGGGCCTGTACCACCCACATATCCTTCTTATGATTTACACACAGCCTGTAGCTATGGTACAGCCTTGTGATGTACACAGAACCTGTGGAGCCTTCGTGATGCATACGTCCACACAGGCCTCCAAATCTGTACAGATGTATTCTGGCCCCGTGCAGGCTATTTGAATTTCTCCAGTAAATGTAGAACACACATCTGCAACACATTTGTCACATACAGCTATAGATGTTGCTTGATGAAGAGACATTGCCATTTGCCGGTGTGTTTGTTATGGTATTGCAGGCCTGCTGGTGACAGGCTTTGTATCCAGGCACTGATCCCTCAGAATATCTTCTTTCCCCCCCTGTCATTTAGCCATTTATTCTTTACATCACCCTCCGCTTACATCTCTTCTTTGTTCTCTCCTTCCTTTCGTCCTGGTGATTGTCTGGCCTCTATCCTTCCTTTGTGTTTTAGTCTTTTTTGGCTTATACTGCATGTTGTGTGTCTGTTTACCTGCATTATCATCGGTTTATCACTCAATGCCCATCTCCTTTTATTCTGTTTATATCGTTCTCTATCATTCTAATTTTCTCGTGTGTTCATATTTGGCTATATACATTGTGTCCTTTACTTTAACTATTTTTACTCTCCCTTTGTGGCTTTTTTGTCTATATCTTACTGGAATTGTTATATATGTGTTAATAATTACAATGGGAGGAGAATAATCGACAGAGGAATTGCAAATTTTAAGAATAACATTTTAAGAACAAAAATAAATAGCTTTTTTTCAGTACAGATATCTTAACCTAAAATTTGCAGTCCTTTGTCAGCTTTATACAGTTCTTAGTTTAGTAAATAAACCCCATATCTATTTGTTCGACTGTAATGGCTAATTTTATTTTTTGTATTTTTGGGGTTCCGCCTTACGGATCCCATTTGACTGGAGTGGGTATCATCTGCTCTAAAGTCCACAAAAGCAGTCAAAGTATAACAATCACTATTCATGAATGGAAATGAGAAATTGTCATGCCCAATTCATTATTTTTTACATGGGATTGTTTTATAATGGTTCCATAAATATTATTGTTACAATAATTGCGCATGATTGCATAGTGATGGCTAAAAGCCTGTGTATACTTTGACGTTTGCATGTTTTGAACACTTGCCTGATTCTTCAAGACCAACCATATCCATGTACGTTTTATATTGTTGCCTCCATCTTTGACCTATATTGTAATTATGGATGTTCTCTTCAGCAGTGACTTCAGGTTGTCTAAGTCTGTCCATACCATAGTTCACATTTCATCACCTGTCCACTAAACAATATTGTTATCTAAAACCACGTCATTCCTAGATGTATATTATTAGCACCCTTTTTGTACATTTTGACATAGAATGTGTACAGGCTTGAGTTGTAGAGTAAATTGCCCTTTTTATAACAATTACAGATTTTAGTAGAAAGTATTCCCCTACCCATTTTCAGAGACACATCAACCCACACTAGATATTTATACAAACATGTCGCCGTTAAATTATGCTTTAAAACACATGCCTGATTCAAGACCAGCCATCACCAGGTACCGGGGCTACCGCCTCTCCCAGCTCTCTGTGTCTGGCTATAGGGGTCTGTATGCGTGTCTATGGGGGTCTGTCTATGTCTGTGTGTGTGTGTCTGTCTATAGGGTCTGTATGTGTGTCTATAGGGGTCTGTCTATGTCTGTGTCTGTCTATAGGGGTCTGTCTGGCTATAGGGTCTGTATGTGTGTGTCTGTAGAGGTCTGTCTATAGGGGTCTGTGTGTGTATAGGGATCTATGTGTGTGTTGCTATGTAAATACCTCACCTGAGACATAGAGCAAACTGTACACCCTGCCTGTTGATAGCCCTCATCATACTCCAAATTGTACATATGTACACCCCTATAGGTATGCAAGGTGCCCCCATCACCTATAGACTCTTGTGGACTATAGGTGCAGCTCCTCTTCTAGCTGCTATAGAGATTGAGCCTGAATAATCTTACCTGTGTATACTTTGACGTTTGCATGTTTTGAACATTTACCTGATATTATAGATACTAGATATTTATACAAACATGTCGCCGTTAAATTATGCTTTAAAACACATGCCTGATTCAAGACCAGCCATCACTCTTTATCTCTTATTGGGACAATTCAAACTATAAGAAGTGTGCCTTTTGATAAATCTTGGGCCAGATAGGCGCAATATATTTTCCAGTGGGTAAATAATATTAACTTACTTATGAGCAATGATTCTTTTTATGTATCAAATATATAACCCTGTGATGTTTATCATCTGATGTAGAAGATATTAAGCTCATAAAGTTGTGATAGTGCAAATCAAGACACTGTCGATTACACATTATTACTCACTCAGTCTGAATCTTCTGGACTATGCCCTGTTCTGATAGTATCCCATTGCTGTGACTTACTCTTTATCTATATTCAATCCCTAGTGCAGGCATGGGCAACCTTCGGCACTCCAGCTGTTTTGGACTACACCTCCCATGATGCTTTTCCAGCAAGAGCATTATGGGGGATGTAGTCCACAACATCTGGGGTGCCGAAGGTTGCCTACCCCTGTCCTAGTACTTGTTTTCTCCAATCAGGATTTTGGCTTTTGAGACTTTGTTAAAGCAAGTTCTGTAGTAACACACTTGTATACCTTTTGTGTTCTTACTTTCTCTGTTGGAATGACAAGTGTAAAGGTTATGTATAAGTCTAGCTTTTTCCTTTTCTAAATGCCTTCTACATATGCAATTCTTTGCCTCTGTACCTTCCTCTATCTCTCTCTTCTGTTCTATAGGTGCAGTCGCTTCAGGAGGAGAGAAAAACCTCTCTAGCATCTAATTTTGAACTTGCTCAAAAAAACCTATCTCTCCGTCCCCGTCTGGAAACTGGCAAAGCCAACCTGGCAATCAAATACCAGCTGCTGCGAGAGACATGCGCGTCCTGTCGCGGGAAACTACGGAAAATTCGTAAGTGACATCTCCTCATGGTTGTTCTGAGAGCCATGTGCAGTAATATAAAAATCATGTGACTTACTCTGAATATGTCACATGTAGGAACACACTTATCCAAAAGGAAAGTCAGTGGGTCACTGTGTGATAGAGTAGAAACAATATACTTATGGCTGTAATGAAACTGTTAGCATAAGACTGTAGATCGGTATGGAATAATAATCCAATATTGTAGACATAGAAAATTAGTCTGCTAGCAAACTAATACAAAAAAAAAGTCTGCAAAACACCCAAAATGGAAAAAATAAATCCTGTATCTCCAGTAGCATATATCTACATCTTGTCTTGTGGGTCGTGGTGGTCTACACAATTTGTAATCAATTGACATCCACCTTGAATTCTATATTTTGATCATGTCGTCACCCAGCCTGCCACAATCTTCATAGTTTGACTTATCGGGTATTAGAGATCCCATATAATTTTCTCATTGAAGACGTAACATTATTGTTTGGTTTTTATATTTTTGCCATTTTTACTTTATCAATGTGTTATATTGTTATTGGTTTTTGAGCATGGATACCATTTTCTTTCTTTTTTACACGTGTTGTCTTTGTTCTTCTGTAGTTATTGCATCCATTATTTGGTTGCAGTTTACATGCTTATGGCCATTGTACACGTGTTGATGTACATGCTTTGTTGGCACTGTTATTTAGCACAATATTTAGTATACGTTTATTTTGTGTTGACCTACAGTCTTACATTAAATTATCTTTTGTAGTTTTGTAGGTGTGATTTAAAGTACATATCCCAGGTGTCCCGCATTTCTAGGAGCTCCACACATTTGTTTTCTGAGTTTGTATAATGGTGTGTGGTTTGTATGAGTGTATCACAGAGTCACACCGTGATAAAATGCATAGTAATGTTTTTGTAAAGTATTGTAAATACAAGTCCATTAAACCCTTTAAGGACACATGACAGAAATATTCCGTCATGAATCCCTTTTATTTCTGAAGTTGGGTCTTTAAAGGGTTAAATAATCTGTATTTCAAATACTTTGGCCTTGTTCTACTTTTCTTTCTCCGTTACATTAATTGGTTTAAGTAGACCATGGGATTCCTGGTTTAACACCTCCAGAACATTTCTAGTTGTTTGTTTGTTTGAAATGTTGGGGGTATTTACTATGGCTTATCATTACTGATTGGCCACTGACTTTATTTGTAGAAAATATTGTTCCCATAAGTGAAGATTGTCGCTTGTACCTCGACAGTATTATAGTATAATACGTGATTTCATTTTCCTGTCCGTTACTTTTACGTAGAGTCCCTTAATTTTCTTTAATTCTACTTTTTTATTTTTTATTTTTGCTGTTAGGGGAATTTGACCTTCTGAATATATAGCATCTGCGGAATCTACACATTCATATATGCTATATGCAAATCAATTTGGCCATGAATCAGACTTTGAACTTAAAGTTCTTACTTATTGTGTTATCAGTCATGTCAGTGCATTCTAAATTCATACATCAATTCATTTTTCCTCGTCAATGCAGAGTGTTTTATATTAACAGGGCGATAAACCATACTACATACTGGGTATATGGTAAAGATAGAAGATTTAAATTTCAATATTAAAGGGGCAGTCTAAGCACCATATCAATTACAGCTAAGGGTAGTGGTTATGTTGCTACAGGTCTATGGATGTCATCCTCTGTTTTTACTTATTTATTTTGTCACAAAATTTCAAGCAGTTCCACAAAATTTGGGCTCTCCCATCACTCAGAAAGCACCCTCCCTTTAACAGACACTACTGACACAACTTGCGTCTCTCACAATACTCATAATGGGCGGGCCTGCCTTGGAAGTAGGAGTGCCTGCCCACTGAATTGGCATGTCAACCTGGCCTTATGCACACCAGGCTGACGGAAAGAATCCTGGCCAACCCCCAACATACAGTGCGAGGCCGAGAGCTCGGCTGAAGCACTCCCTTTATGGTCCTAGTACCCACTACACAGTACAAGCATGTCTAATGATTTGCTACTTGGGAACAATCTGCTGGTGTCTCTAGATGTTAATATCATGTAAATAACATAGACCATATTATTTTGCGTCCATTTGTTCTATATTTCATGTGAATTGGGCATGCAACACTTGCTCTTTTCTATCCTTAGATATTTGCTTGTGCACCTGTTCTAGATCTCTGGGACTTTGGCTTGTGAAATGTGACTTTTGTTTAAATGTTTTCGTTGAATCACGTTTCCGTTTGTGTCATACGTTTTTTGACAATTTAAGGGGCTGTACTTTTTGTTTTGCGTGTCAGGGTGGGACAAAATTCAGAGTAGGGTTTGAGGAGTCAATAACTTTATTAATGAATACATTTCTATGATATTACCTAGAATGAATACTTAGTGTATGGAGATTTGTTTGACTAAGTACAGAATATGACATCTATGAAATGACCACCATTTGCCGCCTCGCAAAGTCGAGTTCTTTTTATTGCATTGTTCATAACATTAGTTAATGTTTGAGGTTCTAGCGCTTGAATTCCTGCATGGATATTCTCTATGAGCTGCTCGAGTGTACGTGTTTTGTACACTCGCTCCTTCAGATATGTTCACAGGAAGTCATCGGGAGCTGAAAGGTCGGACGAATGTCCTCCTCAGTCCGCCATTTTATTAATTTATTTATTTTTGGCATTTAGGGGGTGCGGACCATCCCCGAAGAGGTTACTACAACCAAATCCAGTGTTTCATGTAAGGAAGTGCTATTCTTGTTAAATGAGAAGTCAGTGATGGACTTTGCAAAGTGGAACATCTGACATAAACAAAAGCTTTTCAGCAACATTTTACATTTGAATGGATTTGAATCCGCTGGATGTTAAAGGACCACTATAGTGCCAGGAAAATAAACTCGGAAAATAAACCCCACCCTCAGGGTCCCACTCCCGCCGGGCTGAAGGGGGAGGAAGGGGTTAAATTCTTACCTTTCTCCAGCGCGGGCTCCCTCGGCGCTGGGGACTCTCCTCCTTCTTCCGTGCGTGCATTCAGTCAGTCCATAGGAAAGCATTTCTCAATGTCAGCGTCTTCTCACTGTGAAAATCACAGTGAGAAGCGCGGAAGCGCCTCTCGCGGCTGTCAATGAGACAGCCACTAGAGGCTAGATTAACCCTATTGTAAACATAGTAGTTTCTCTGAAAACTGCTATGTTTACAGCGGCAGGGTTAAACCTAGATGGACCTGGCACCCAGACCACTTCATTGAATTGAAGTGGTCTGGGTGCCTATAGTGGTCCTTTAAGTGCCAAAAATAAGAATATTATATACGCCAAGCAAGGAGATGCTAGTTCGGGGAAATAGTCCATCTCTTATATCTTTTTTTTTTTAATTTTTTTTTTTTTTTATATGTGCTGCTCCAAGTTCCTCCATGTTTTTCTTCATGTATGTCTCCTGTCCTTTGGTCTGAACGTCATTTCAATATGTCTTTATCTTGAAACTATTTTGTTCATCATTGTTTTACTTCGGTACCTTGTGGTGTCTGTCTATAGCCTCCTTATTTCTCAGGTTATTTTAGAGTATCTCTCTTTGTGTGTAGCCACAGAAATGTACTTCATATAAATATTTGTGTTCCTTTTTTACATCGTTTGGTCTTGCTTAACTCATTTTTAACCTGTTTTGTGTCCTTCTGACAACTGTTATTTTCTGTGCTCTTCAACTATATATATTGTTGTTGTCTCTGTGTTTTCTTCAGGTCCCTATCTTGCAATATTTGTTTTCTGTGTGTTTTTTATCTCCATGTTTGTATATTGTTTATCCAATTTGTTTCCTGTATCTCCATTTGAATAACTAATTATCTCTAAATTACTATTCTACTTATTTCTTTTTTTTTCCCCCAAACACTCTTTTCACATAGAGTGGACCTGAAGTTTCTGATGGCTGTGTTTAATTTGTTATCCCTCAGCAATCTGTATCCATTAGTACTTGTTATCCAGTGTCATTCTGTATCTCTTCATTTAATATGTTACCTTTTTTTAAATTCATATTATATCGTTTGGCATCGTTTGGCCAATTACCTTTTTCTATTATTTCTCGTAATCTTTCCTTGATTACTTGGAAACATTAGACAAATATTGACCTACAATTTCAATGTATTATTTAAATAATGCTTTTGAAATAGTTAAAGAGAGAAAAAATTGTCCTCACCTTCAACATTTCTGTAGAATCACAATGTTTAGAGAGGCTGTTTTCTTTAACTAGGCTCTGTGCAGCAATCTACGCAGCCATTGACTGACTATGTTAGTGGACGCAGTTAATGCTCTCTTCAAGCATGCGCCGTGTGTATACCTTTTTGCACAAGTTGGATAAAAGTGGCAAAGCAGGAAGTGAACATTCCTCTTATGCTCTCTCTGAGCGAGAGGAGCTGACTTACAGCTGGAGTGATTATTCCTAACTGCTGCAGTTATGATACCTACTTGTGGCACAACCCTGATACTCTGGCTGAGTATCTCTACCAAACAGCCCTCCTGATCACGCAAAGTCTTCAGTGATTATAGCATATCCACCCAAACATCAGTTAAGACTTGATGAAGGGTGAAAAACAAGGATTCTTTATTATGGGTACACCTATTTATACCCAATAGTAAACCCACCCAGGCGTCTCCAGGTCTGGGAGGTGAAATGATTAAATAGCTGCCAGACACATAGGCAGCTGACATAAAAAAATATTATTATTTTTTTTTAAACACAAAGAAAAACATTAGGAACCCCCACACATATGATATCCCCTGATAGCTTGTACCCGAGCGCTCAATATGGCAAAATAACGCCTTGATCTGAGGTTCGAAGCAGAAATGCTGCCCTATATATGTTTTGACTGGCTGCGATTGAGAGTCAGTCCAAGAAACCGTTCCACGCAGCCATCCTGAGGTAGCAATGAATTCCCGGAGAGCTAATCCAGCAGTTTACAATGTTCGGGAGGCTAGTATTCATGGAGCTTATACTGGGGTTGTCAGGGAGAGGGAACAAGGAGCCATGGCAGTCTGATTAGCGCTCTTTTAGGACATTTTATTTGTGTTCCCTCCCACCTTTCAATAGGAAGATCTGGTTTAGAGTTCTATCTGCACCATAAACTTTGAAATTATGCAGTGTTGTTATAGTGCTTAGAGTGACCCTTTAATTTATATTACCTGCTGACTGTTGGCTTTATTTTTTTTTAGTGTTTTCATATGAGTCGAAGAGTATATCAGGTTGTGCACTATGAAAATAGTAGTAAAAATATATACTAACATTTTGTACATTTCATTGCTTTTCCATCCTTATGATTTCCAGGAATTCCACCAATGGTCTATATTTCACATTTTGCCATTAAGCAACTAACATTCCACAAATCCCACCGGATATTCAGCCATTTCCTGGCAAATCTGACAATCCTCTGAGCACTGTGCTAAATCCTAAATACGACCTCTGAAGTGTAATATAGTAGTAAATTAGTATCGTGCAGTGAGTTTCCTGGAGCTTTTTATGGAACAAAGTCTTGTGTGAAAGTCCTTTATTTTAGATCATTGTCTACCTGTGAAGATAAAACCTAGAACATCTGTTTAGGAACCAAATAAATTATGTTGGGGCTGCCTATTGTAATCCCAGCCCAATTTAGGGAGCATATACACTTCTGCAGTTTTCTACAGGCAAAATTGCACAGTATATTATCACTTGAGAATCTATTAGTAGAATGGGATAACCAACTCTTTGACAAATGTATTGTTTTTCTTATATATCTAAAACTGTGACATATATGATCTTAAAAGCTGCATTCTAGGTGGGATTCAACTCTTTATTCCACGGGTTCCCAACACATGACTTGGTTGGTACATACATTTGCAGAGTAGTGCAAAATACCCCTACACAGTGGTTCACCCTGTATACAAAATTGCTTAAAGTGAATAAGTAATCTGGGGTAAAGGGAGATGTAAAAGTGCTGGTAGTTTTCTTCCGATGTTGGGTGCCAACCGGCAGTCAAGTCTGACAATGGTAGGAGTCCCGTTGAAGTTCTTGCTAAATGTACGTGCAAGTGGCCTCTTTTGTCTATGAACTCAAGTGGCCCAAAGTCTCGACGTCTGGGAATTCAGGATTATTTGTGAGGGGAACAATGGCTCCTTTAATGTGGATAATGAGAGCTGTTGTAGACTTTTTAACCAGGAGAAAAAAAAACACAGCACTCCATTTGAGAAGAGAAAAAGGAAATCAAACAAAAAACAAAAACTAGCAAAAAATTTACACATTTAAAAATATATCAAATTTGAAGTTTAGCAAACCAAAAACAATCTTCCCCAAAATTAGAACACTCCAGCATAACATACAATGTGTGATTTTTTAAATTTATTTTATTTTGGCTTATATTTATTCAATATTACCTTTGCAAAGTTTATCACTGCCTAATCACATGATGTAAAATATAAAAACATTAAATATTATACTATGAAAGGTAGCCAATATCATCCAGAGGCAAATAAAAACAATCTTCTGGTGATCACAACAGCAGTACTCGTGATCTGATCCTTAAGGATGTTAGGAAGCGCTTTGAATTGGGTTGACTTATTATTATTTATTTAAGAATTTAAATAAAAGTATTTAGACTTTCACCTACAAATTAGATAGAGATCTCCATGAGCCATTGATTGAAACAAATCGCATTAAAATATAATCACTGAGTTTATGATTTTATATGTCTTTGTCAGTAGGTCTGGATTACTTTTCTTTTCTCATGGCTCTTGGTAATTTTTATAACCTCTATTTTTATATAGACCTATATTGACCTCTCTGCTGCCTTTGACACAGTTGATCATGCTCTCCTCCTTCAAACTCTTCAATCACTCGGTCTCTGTGACTCTGTCCTCTCTTGGTTTTCCTCCTATCTCTCCCAACGCTCATTTAGTGTCTCCTTTTCCAAGGATACCTCCTCCCCTCGCCCTGTCTCGGTTGGAGTTCCCCAAGGCTCTGTCCTTGGTCCCCTTCTATTTTCTCTTTATACTGCCTCTCTTGGAAAACTTATTGCCTCTTTTGGATTCAACTACCACCTGTACGCTGATGACACTCAGATATACCTCTCCTCACCGGACCTCTCCCCGGCCGTCCTGCAACGTGTCACTGCTTGCCTCTCTTCCATCTCTGACTGGATGTCGTCACGCTTTCTCAAACTTAACCTCTCTAAAACTGAACTCCTTGTCTTTCCTCCTCCTAATACTGATCCTCCTCTCTCACTCTCCCTTCAAGTCAGTGATATCCACATAAGTCCATCCCTACAAGCGCGCTGTCTTGGCGTCATACTTGACTCTGGTCTCACCTTTGAGTCTCACATCCAGTTTGTTGCCAAGTCCTGTAGGTTTCAACTCAAAAACATAGCCCGCATCCGCCCCTTTCTTACGCATGATGCTACCAAGGAGCTTGTCCATGCTCTAGTAATTTCCCGCATGGATTACTGTAACCCTCTCCTGATTGGTCTCCCCAAAAGCCGTACTGCCCCGCTACAGTCTGTAATGAATGCTGCAGCTAGACTGATTTTCCTATCCAGTCGGTTACACCTCGCCCCTCTGCCAGTCCTTACATTGGCTCCCTGTATCCTATAGGAGTCAATTCAAAGTGCTAACCCATACATTTAAAGCACTGAACAATTCCAGCCCCTCTTATATCTCTTCACTGATCCAGAGGTATGCCCCTCCTCGTACCCTCCGCTCTGCCCGCGACCACCTCCTGACCGCTGCTCGCACCCGTACGACCAACTCGCGCTTGCCTACTGCAATCAGACTCTCCCCTAGTCTTCAATCATTTAAGAAGGGCCTTAAAACCCATCTCTTCAGGAAAGCGTATGGCCTCCCAGAGTAATCTCTCCCTTACATACCTGTCTCTTGCTCTCTCCTATGGGATAGTGCTTTGCTCTCTCCTCCAGCTCTGCTTCACTCCTACTTGATATTTCCTATCCTAATGTTTCTAATACCCCACCTCCTAGAGACTGTAAGCTCATTTGAGCAGGGTCCTCTTCAACCTATTGTTCCTGTAAGTTTTCTTGTAATTGTCTTATTTATTGTTACATCACCCCTCTCAAAATATTGTAAAGCGCTACGGAATCTGTTGGCGCTATATAAATGGCAATAATAATAATAATAATATACTTCTGAACCAGCAAGCCTTAAAGTTAAAGCAAAAGTGACCAACACAATTGATGTATTTACTGGGATGCAACTTAATTATCTCATGATGGACATTTACAAAGAAATATGGTACACTTGGGTATTCCTTCAGCAATACAAATGGTACTGCACAGTTTAATTTAAATTGCAGCTGGGCATGTAAATTAAGAAATAATTAGAATAGAAACTAAACAGCCCAATTCACTGCTAGCATTTAGTTGAAATTGTTCCTTTTTAACCATGGATCTCTGCCACACTTTAGACACATTGGTACCAAAGAGCAAGCTATTGAGTTTCTCTAAGCTTTTGTCGGTTCTCAGATTTCCCATATTCTCTGTTTTTGTTGAAATGTATTCCCTTGGCTCTCCCCAAGTTAAAGGGTAATCTAAACTTGGACCCCGTGCTCACTGTGCCTAGAGGTATAAACCTGGGTATCGGCTAAATCTCACTTACAAGGCCAAAAGAAAGCCACAAACAATAATCCCGTGTTGCTGTATCTCTTGTGCAGAGAGAACTTGCAGCATTTCTGTTCTGGACTGCCCTTATGGGTCGGATCATTCGGATATGCCTTGGAATAGTTTCTTTCTGTAATCGCACAAGTAAACAAAAACTATTTTGAGACCTGAGCGGGGATGTACCAAAGGGCAAGTTGTAGAGTTTCTCTGAGTTTTTGTTACAGTTCTCATATTCTCTGTTTTTGTTATAATAGAAACTTAACCGCACAATTCACAGCTAGCATTTAGTTAAAATTGTCCGTTTTAAACATGGATCTTTGCCACAATGGAGAGAGGCCTCATGGCAAGTGAAGTGGCCTCATGGCATTCAGAATCTCTCCAGATCCTTCAAATGTTTATGTTGACACAGATGAACAATCCTCTTCAGTTCACTCCAAAGGTTTTCTATAGAATTCCAATCATGGACTGGGATGGCCATGGCAGGACCTTGACTTTAAAAAAACAAAACATTAAAGAGCCACTACCATATTTAACTGTTGGCATGAGGTACCTCTGGTGTTTATTGCCAAAAAGCTCTGTTTTTTTTTTTTTTTTCTGATTATAGAACCCAATCCCATTTGCAGTTCCAGTAGTGTCTGGCAAGCTGAAGATGCTCGTGTTTGTTTTTGGGTGAGAGGAGAGGCGTTTTTCTAGAAACCCTTCCTACCAACTGGTGGCGACGTCAGATTGTAGTTTTGGTGTTGTTCTAACTTACTTCTGCAGTTCTCCATCTGTGACCCTTGAAGATTTTTGGTCACATAAACCATTTTTTTTACGGCCCATGAGAAAACATAAACACACGTCCTCTTCCAGGTTGACTCATAACATTTCCAGTACACTAGAAATGCCTTAATTATTGTCCTGTTGGTGGAAATGAGCATTCTCAATGCTTTTGCTATTTTCCTATAGCTACTTCCCATATTGTGAAGCTAAATAACCTTTTGCTGCACATCACCACTATACTCCTTGGCATTACCCATTATAATGAATGACTAGTGGAATTTGGAAAACAAGAAGTCATGATTGAGCAATTTCCTGTTCCTAGTCACCCAGGTGTACTAAAATATTTAAAATAACAGCAGGGATATACGTCAAATGTATTTATTTATCATTGTATTTTATAAACCTGTGTTGTGTTTGCAATTGTTTGATGAGAGCAGAGTAGTTTTTGAACAAAAGATCAAAAGTTTAAACAATAAAGACAATTTATCACAGCCTTCTTTGCTCGTATTTACCAAGGGTGCCAATATTCGTGGAGGGCATTGTATATGTATTGTAAGCCCTTGTGCATTTTGTATGTAAATTAACTTTTGCGAACCACTTATGATAGTTTACCTTTTTCCTTAAAACTACTAGATCTTCTCTTTGTACATATGGGTTCAAATATTTTTCTTGTATTTTTCACTTTTTCATACTTAAAGGAACACTTATCGTTATTTTAAATATCTTGATCTTTGTAAAAATATTCTTTATTAAAATATTTACTTATTGGTGTGCAGAAATCATATTTCCAGTTATCCGACCTATTACTCATTATTTTGCAGTTACATAGTTACAATTGCCATATCGAAGGCGCACAAAGATATACAAGGAATTTCTTCAATCTTCAGTTGAGATGGCATATTATAACAAAGATTTTATCAAGATGTTAAAAATAATGACAGTGTTCCTTTAATACTCATCTTAGATGCTCCGCATAATCGGAGTAACCGAGTAATTTTTAGTCACTCTGAAAGCACAATCTTTAGTTTGGTTTTCTATAAACTAACCCAGTGATCACTTTATCATTCTTTTTCAGAGTGCCTCTTGCAGGAATGTAACCCACACGTTGCACTCAGCCACCTGCAGGAGGAGCTGCAGAGCACCGAGGCAGAATGTGAGGTCAGTGTCCGTATGTTTTCTAGAATTATTAATCAAAGGTTTTATTACTGTGTAAATCTCTTCAAATGAACTTGGAACCAGTGGCGTACACACAACCCATGGGGCCCCGGTGCGAAAACTGATCCGTGGGCCCCCCCGCGCATGCGCTTACGCTGCGCGGGCAGGGGCCGCAACACATGGCGGCGGGCACCGGGTCGCAGGGCTGCGTTAATCCAGCCTCTAGTGGCTGTCTCATTGACAGCCGCTAGAGGATTTTCTGCGATTCTCACTGTGAAAATCACAGTGAGAAGACGCTGAACGTCCATAGGAAACCATTGAATAATGCTTTCCTATGGGCGGTTTGAATGCGCGCGTGGCTCTTGCCACGCATGCGTATTCGGAGCTGAGAGGCGGAGAGATTCCCAGCGCCAAGGGAGTCCGGCGCTGGAGAAAGGTAAGTGCTTAAGACACACACACACAGACTCTCATGAACAGACGCACACATTTACTGACAGACACACACTCAGTGACAGACATACATACACACTCACTAACAGATGCACACAAACATACTCAGTAACAGACACACACACTAACACACACTCTAACACACACACACACACACTAACATACACTCACACACACACTCTAAGACTAACACACACACACTCACACTCACACACACTAACATACACTCACACTCACAAACACACACTAACATACACTCACACACACTAACACACTCACTAACACACACTCACACTCTAACACACACTCACACAATAACATACACTCACACACTAACACTCACAAACACACACTAACATACACTCACTCACACACACTCACACACACTAACATACACTCACAAACACACACTAACATACACTCACACACACTAACTCACACTCACACACTAACACACACTCACACACACACTAACATACACTCACACACACTAACATACACTCACACTCACAAACACACACTCGCTAACACTAACATACACTCACACTCACAAACACACACTAACACTAACATACACTCACTAACACTAACATACACTCACAAACACACACTCACTAACATACACTCACACTCACAAACACACACACACTCACACTCTAACACACACTCACTAACACTAACATACACTCACACTCACAAACACACACTCACACCCTAACACACACTCACTAACACTAACACACTCTAACACACACTCACACTCTAACACATACTCACTAACACTAACATACACTCACACTCACAAACACACACTAACACACACTCACACTCTAACACACACTCACTAACACTAACATACACTCACAAACACACACTAACATACACTCACACTCTAACACACACTCACTAACACTAACACTCACAAACACATTTTTTTTTAAATCCCCCCAGCCTCCTTACCTGTGGGAGAGCTGAGGGGATTCCCTGGGGTCCAGTGGTGCTGCTGGGCTCCTGGGGGGCCGGTCACCCGGTGGGCAGGCAGGCTGGCGGGCGCGCGAGGGAGCACTGTCTCCTGAGTGCTTCCTCTTCAGCTCCCTCGCGCGCCGCGTACTGATGCCGGAGCCGGAAGATGACGTCATCTTCCGGCTCCGGTATCAGTGCGGTGCGCGAGGGAGCTGAAGAGGAAGCACCCAGGAGACAGTGCTCCCTCGCGCGCCCGCAGTACCGGCCAGCCGGATGACAGCAGGGCCAGCCTCGGGGGGCCCGGAGGTGGCCGGCTCCTGGGCCCCCCAGGAGAAGAGGCTGGCCCAGTGACATACATACCGGGTCGCAGGGTATGTACGCCACTGCTTGGAACTAACAGCTAGGTTCTTATATAAGAGATAAGCATATCTCTTGTAATTGTATTCAGATAGACATCAATGGGAAAACTGATATTTATATACCAGATTTAAGTTGATCTCTGGTAATTTGACCTTTAAAGGTACACTGTAGTGTTACGAATACATATCTGTATTCCTAATGCTATAGTCTTAATGTCCCTAGTTAATTTCTGGCTCACCCCCACTGTGCACTTTAAAACCTAACTAAAAAGAAACAAACCCCCCCAACAAAAATTGTCCCCTTCTCTACAGTGTTGAGTCTCCTGCGCTGCTCCCATGGTCTTCTCCTAGAATGATGTCATCCTGGAGGCGTGCCTTCAGTATGACGGACCAGTCCAATGTTTCTCATATAGGATTATCAAGGACCATAGACGTATGCACGGCAGTTTCCACTATGCCCCTATGATTCTGCCATAGATAATTATTGCATGCAGTGAATCTTTATGACTGACTGTGAAGACACTGCGCATGCGCGTTTAACGTCATGGTGTGTGAGATTATGAGAGCCAGGAAGTAACAGTGCCAGCTATCCTTAGAGGCGCTTAGAGGCGAGGCTTGAAGCTGTGTTTCCAAGTCTTCTGATTATTAAAAAATTGCCTTTTTGAGCCTGGTACTCAGAGGGAACAACTGTAGACACTATAACAAGTTCACATAGTTTAGGTTGTTCCTTTAAACTGAAACCTCCACCCAAAAGTCAATAAAGCTCAATAAATGGCAGAATACGTTACAGCTTAAATATCATTGTCATAAAATGTCTGTGACAGACCAAACTCCAGGTAGATATTCATGTAATTTATACACACTCCTAGTGAAATCACCAGTACATGTATAGATTAAGGCGTAGTTGCCAACAATCTAGACGCTAACAGAACAATGCTGATTTTGGCTCCTATCTTTTCTGTTATATGTCGCTTTTGGAGTTAACAGAGAAAAGTACAGAGTGAACTCTCTTATAACCTCACTACGTAATTCTTTGAAAATGTGAAGGCTTCTATAACACTCTGTGCATAGGCAATTCTAACCAAACTAAAGTGCATTAGGTGTGCAAAGTGTGTCTTTAATGGTTTGGCCAACACAATCTAAAGATAACATTTGCAAGGTGGGAATCTGTGTTTGTCATAACAAAATTCCTTGATGCCAAGTCTTATATAATGCGATTTATATCTGTACTTAAGGTACGTGAATGAATAAGCATTGAGCTAAAAAATAAACATGCAAGAAAATTTATTTTTTACAAAAACTTTCACCTTCGCTCCTTCTCATTGTCTCATAATTCAATAATTCCAAAGATAAGTGATTACAATTAGTTAAAAAAAAAAAATGCCACTATACAAAACCTCTAATTACCCTTTTCAAGAGTTTAAGGGATACATGCAGGGCTGTCATAGATGTGCATTGAAAGATTTACAGAAACCGTGCACATGAATCTATTAAAGGGTTTCATTCATTGAAGAACAATGAATGGAAATACTCTTGCAAGTTTATAGCTGGCCAGAGACTGTTCCATTTTAACATGTCGCAGTAAATGTGTGAGGTAAGTTGAAACACGTGGTTGCTGCATGATGCAAACATGTAGGCCTTCATCTTCCCATTATATGTCATGCAGATATCTTCTCGTCATGCCATCCCTGCCCTCTGTAATCCTCCCATAAATTTCTAATAGGGCTATTCACTAAAGTGAGAATTGTTGAAATTTAAAGGGAATTTTAAATTTAAGTCCAAAGTAGCTGTGCTGAAACCATAGCTGACTTGGGTAATTGTTTCAATCCATCTATTTTGACCTTAAATTTGACGTTCAGATTTAATGCCAGACAATACTCATCTTAGTTAATAGCTCCATAAGGGTGCATGAGATTCTAGGAATCCTCAGACTTTAATGATTTGCATCAAATGCCTGGCTGTGCCAAGCTAACCTTTAATTTAAAGGGTCACCCAAAAAAATCTTTTGCATAATGAAGCAGTTTTGGTGTATAGCTTATGCCCCTGCAGTCTCACTGCTCAATTCTCATTTGGGAGTTAATTCTAGTTACACCTCCCTGCATGTGACTTGCACAGCCTTCCTAAACACTTCCTGTAAAGAGTCAGCTAATGTTTAAACTTCCTTGATTGCAAATTCTGTTTAATTTAACATGTCTTATCTCCTCCGCTGTTAATAGCTTGCTAGATCCGACAGGAGCCTCCTATGTGTAATTAAAGTTTGATTTTCAAAGCTGGAGATAAAAACTTTGTGTCAGTCACAGCCAGAGGAGGTGTGGCTAGGGCTGAATAAACAGAAACCCAACTGACCTAATTCTTAAGTTGATCAGTGAGACTGCAATTATATGATCTATACACTAAAACTGCTTCATTATGCTAAAGTTGTTTTGTGACCTAGAGTATCCATTTAATGAGGATTCAATAAACTGATTTTTTAAATATGTTTAATACACATCTAAATATTAGCTGTCAGAATAGAATATTAACTCAACGATTACCATTTAAACTCTACCTTGTTACCTTATTAATCCTTTGCTTAAAGGACTTGTCACACACTCCTGTCTTTTTGAGCACCAGTGCTGAATAAAATGCTTTATTCTAACTCTGCAATTAACATTTTCCTTGTGTAAATATACATGTATATTTCATTGTATTTTGCATTTTAACTAACATCTTTCTTTTTGTTTTTTTCTTGTTATATTTGCTGTCTTATGTGATGTTTGTTTTGTTTATTACTTTTATTCTTTTTTACACTGTCTCAATTTCCTTCTCTAATTCTGGAATTTCACCCTGCCTCTCTTCAGGCCCTATCTCAGCTGTTCCTCGAGGGTTCCCTCCCTCTTCTTGTTTTTCTGGATTCTTACCACTTGCTACGGGCTCAGTGTCACATACGCAGGATCCAGAATGAGAAGCTGCTTGAGCTTCTGGGAGAGACTCTTGACCAGGACACATCCCCCCAAACCCAAGAACTGCCTCCTGACCGGGAATTGCCCCCTCAACCCACCAAATTACCCTCTGACCAGAACCTGCCCCCAAAGCTTCAGGAACTTCCCCCACAGTCCAGAAAACTGACCCCCAAGCAGGCCTTGCCCCCTCCTCAAGCCACCAAATTGCCCCCCAACCGGGATCCTCAAGTGAAGCCTCGCGATGTAGCCCCTGGGGGGCAACAGCCTTCTCGACCCCGAGAACTGCCCATCCAAACCAGCAAACTGCCCCCTGAACGAAAACTGCCTTCCAACCCCAAGGAAAAGCCCCACAATCCCAGAGATCAGGCCTGTGCTCAGTCCATTCCTTCCCCTGCTGCCCCTTCACAGATGCCCCCAGCTGTGTTTCGTCTGCCTCCACTGCCATGCGGTATGACTCCTGCATTACTGATCCCAGCGGAGGTGCTATCACCATTTCAGGGTCCGTCTGCCCAGTCCCCTGGCTGCCTCCCTCCACTGGGCCGCCCTAATGCTCAACAGCAACAGCAGCCCCCAAGGGCACCTCTGCGCTTCATCGCTCGAATCTACTTCCTGAGCACTCGGCACCTTAGAGTGCTGTCCAGAGCCCAGCGGCAGCAGCAGCAGCAGCAGCACCCTCCAAAGCGATAAGTGAGGGGCTGCGGGCGGATAAGGGAGTGGGGCAAATTATGGGACGGGGGACAGGGTAGTTGTCTGTGTGTCAGTGTGTGGGTGTGATTGTGTGTGAATGAATGTATCTGCAGACGTATGTTTTCTTTGTTAAGGCAGGATGTTTTTTGTGTGTAGGAGGAGTGTGTGTATCTGCGTGCAGATGTGGACTGTGCATTTAGAGAGAGTGAATATGCAGTGAGTTACAAGGTAGTTTCCTCTGGAGGCAACGTGTGTGTCTCTGTGCATGCAACGCATGCTCAGTGCTTCATTTTCCATGTATTTATTATGTGTTTGTAACCTCAGAGTGTGCGCATCACGTGTCTGTGCAGATTCACTGTGTATATCAGAAGGGTCCAAGTTTTCATTGATGATTAATGTAGAACTACAACTTCCATCATCCTTAGACAGTCCCCGGGAGACACCAGAGGATGATGTGAGCAGTTCAGCAGGTGAAAAATACCAGGCAGGTATATGCTCTATCTCTGTGCATGTGGTGGCATGCATGGGGTGTTTATTTGATAGTCTTTGTGTATTTTCACACAAATGTGTAGGTGCAGTTTTTCTGCAGTGCAGTGGGAATGTCGGTATGGCACATACGTAGAGTGCAAAATGCTGATTAGACACAAGACTTGAGTTGCGGTTGTATGTACGAGTGCTTTGTGTATGCGTGTATGCTGTAAGATTGGTTGTATTAGGAAAAAAACACATGTATGCTTGTTTTGAAATATTGCACTTTATTAACAATGTTTGGATGACATCTTAACATTATGGGTGCCTGGAAGATGCGCAGGATGCTGATTTGCAATGTGTTACCTCTTTAGTCCACACTGGATTTGAGCTCAAACTAACCTTAAATAAATCAAGAGATTCCTTACCAAGACCTGTTGGCACTAATAACACGCTACTTGTAATACTATTCTATACAGATTTCACTCTGTACAGCCAAGGATCTACAGTGTGACATAGCTTAAGAAATCTTTGTAAAGGCTTTAATATTTTTAAACTAGTATAGAACATAGTGAAAATAGCATTGCCATCTGCCACCCTGATAATGTGGACTGATACTGTGATAAATCCACTGGAGGGGCGAGGTAGGGTGGAGATCAATTGTGGATTGGGTATATAGGTGTAATCAATTAGCTTAGGTCATAGGGTTGAACAAGAAATCTATCCCTTGTCAAGTATTTTTTTTCCTCATCTGCACAAAGTATGTGGATATGTTATTATAAAATAAAAATATCCGAGTCTTTTTTTATTTTAATCCATGCTTGTATCTTGTAGCTGTCCTATGTTTAACTAAGTATTGAAACAGACAGTTATAAATCTGGTGCAACAAAAATATGTATCGCCCGATAGGGAATCAGTCCAGTGGACAGTGTTGTCATTCTGTCTCAGACAATTAGGTTGTGTCAAGGTAGCCACGGCACATCCTGTAGTTTTGCTTAACGGTATATGCAGGGTAGCTTTGTGTGAATGTTGTGTTGGATGAATGTATATGTAGGTTAGCTTTGTGAATGTTACATTGGATCGTGTGAATGTATGTGCAGGGTAGTTTTGTATGTATACTGTGCTGGATTCCATGAATGTGTTTTTTAATGTAGCTCTGTGTGTACGTTGGATTGTATGAATGTTAATGCAGTGTAGCTCTTTATGTCTGATTGATTTGCAGGCTATCTGTGCGTACATGGCCTAAAATATTTTGTGAATGTATACACCGCTGTATGTGTATTTTGCGTAGGATTTTATGAGTGTGTGTATACATGGTAGCTGTGTGTTACCATTACATTGGATTATATGAATGTGTAGCACGAGTGGTTATATATGTGCTCAGTTTGAATACACTTGCTGAGTTGATGAATCTGATACATGTTACAGTACTATAAACCAGCTTTATATGTCTAAAGGATTTGCCTTAGCAGGCCCGAGTGTGTGTGTTTGTGTGCTTTTTTTAGTTTTTAAAAAAAAGAAAATCACTTTATTTAGTTTAGCTTGAGGTTTTCCTGCTCCTTATGCCAGACAGTGTTAAATGTCATGTCCAGCTGTAGGACCCCCAACTCCAATAATTTTTGTTCTGCCCATAGGTGATGGATGTTAACATGCTGTGGGTGCCACATATTGCCCGGCCCAGTTCTATGCCCTAGATTAATGTTTACTGTTTATAGAAACGGAAGCAAGGTGTTCTAAACATAGAACTATTTAAGAGATGTAGGCTTGTACATATATTCTACACCTGGGCACACAGTCAGCACATAAGTTGTGTAGACCTATTCCTAGTGCAGTGATGGCTTATCTGGGCACTTCACCTGGCTTTGAACTACATTTCCTATAATGCCCAGGTAGCCTTTTTATTCAAAATCACCATGTCTGTAAAAGCACTGCGGGTAGTACACTGGAATGTTATCACCAAGTACACCCACCCATTTCTTTCCGTTTTGCACATATGATCATTCCTGAATCCACCCATGCCCTATCCTTAATATATTTATTTTATTTTTAAGCAGAGCCTTCTATATTTGTAATCCACCCCAATGTTTAAAACAAAAACTATATGAGCCATTGACTACCGTGCAGCAAAAAAAAAAAAAAACAAGTTACAGCATAATGCATTACTTTCATATCTGGTATTTAAATGGTTCATTTTTTTCACCCAGAGATCTGCTTCTTAGAACTTTATGAAAAAAACAAACCCGTCTATTTTGCACATTAATAAAAAGACAGCACTAAATATCAAAATACATTTTGCACATTAATAAAAAGACAGCAATAAATTTCCTTCTTCAGTATTGCGAAAGTTAAATGTTATTTTATTAACCTATATACATCATTCATTTTGTAGCTGTAGCAATGAATGCATGCTGTGTGCATTGTTCATAGGTTTACAGCTCTTTTTTTCTTTTTTTTTCTTTTTTCTTTGAAGGATACAAAGTCCTAGGGGTGAGAAGATTTCCAATTCTAAAACCTGATTTCATAGAAAATCGCTAGAAAATAATATCTCTTGTATCTTGTAAAGCGCTGCGGAATTTGACGGCGCTCTATAAATAATATAATAATAATAATAATAACATCCATTCAGCATTGCAAGCAGGTTATATATATATATATATATATATATATATATATATATATATATATATATATATATATATATATATATAGGGTCAGGAATGGAGAGCCTTTAATTTTGGCCAAGCAATGAGCCTCTAAGGTAAAACCAGAGAGAGAGAGAGAGAGAGAATGTCTGATTGTGAAGCTGTATACTGGTCAAGACACTGATGTCTTGATCTCGTGCTGATCACAGATGCACAAGTTACACCACCCCATATGATTCATAAGAATCTGTTTTAGCATGTATTGTATGTGAAGATTTACTTTTATTGCCAAATATGCCATGGGATATAAATGTTCTTAAAGCGGCACTGTCATGCCGAATTCCGTTTTTTTTTTAACCCCCCTCCCGCCTCAACTACATCCAATCGACCCCCTAGTCACCCCCAAATGCCCCTATGCCCCCCACATTACCTATTTTTTATTCTTTATTTTCTGCCCCGATCTATATTCAGGGCGCCGCCATCTTTGTGTGGGTAGGTGAAGTCCCTGTGGGACACGTCATCTACCCACACTACACAGACTGTGAGATTCCCGCACATGCCCAGTGAAACATCTGGACATGTGAACGGGAATTTCACCTATTCATTCATTCATCAGACAGACGAATGAATGAATAGAAAAAATCAGACGAACAAACTAACACTGTGTATCAGTGTTCGTTTGTTCGCTTTTATTACAAGGAGGGAGCTACCAGCGTGCAGCTCCCTCCTTGTAATATGTAAAGACAGAAGCGGCAGGGAGCAGTGCTCCCCACCACTTCATAAGCCCCCCAGGTCCCCTCCTCACTCTATGGGGGTCAATATGACCCCCATAATAGCACAAGGGAGATTAAAATCTCCCCAATGCCCCTACTTGCTATATCGCGAGTAGGGGCATGTCCACTAAACAGTGAGCAGCCTGTGGCTGCTCACTGTAAAAAAAAAAAAAGGGTTATAAGGGGGGGACGGGGGACCTACTGTCCTCCCCCCCGGCCCCCACCCCTGGATGGCGGGTGGGGGCCATAATGGGAATGAGGGGGGACCTACTGTCCTCCCCTCAGGCCCCCACCCGCGGGTGGGGGCCATAATAGTAATAAGGGGGGGGGACCTACTGTCCTCCACCCCCCGGCCCCCACCCCTGGGCGGCGGATGGGGGCCATAATAGTAATAGGGGGGGGACCTACTGTCCTCCCCCCCGGCCCCCACCCCTGGGCGGCGGGTGGGGGCCATAATAGTAATAAGGGGGGGGGGGACCTACTGTCCTCCAGCCCCTGGCCCCCACCCCTGGGCGGCGGGTGGGGGCCCTAATGGTAAAAGGGGGGGGGGACCTACTGTCCACCCCCCCGGCCCCCACCCCTGGGCGGCGGGTGGGGGCCATAACGATAATGGGGGGGGACCTACTGTCCTCCCCCCGCCCCCACCCCTGGGCGGCGGGTGGGGGCACTAAGTAAATTCCCCCCCCCATCAAGGTGACTAGGGGTGCCCAAGCCCCTAGTCACCCACCCCCCACCCAAATAAAAAATGCCCCTACCTACCCCCCTCACCCTAAAAAATAGTGAGGGGGGAATAAAATTGCTAACCTGTAAAGTAAAATTAAACTTACCATTCGACGTCTTCTTTTTTCTAAAATCTTCATTTTCAGCCCCAAAGAAGGCCAAATAAAAAACCATCATAGCCGTCGAACTAAAAATAAAATTAAAAAACCCGAGCGCAAAAAAAAAACCCGACGAAAAAGAAAAAACCCGAGCGCACAAAAACATAATCCATCTTCACCCATGGAGGGCTCCGCGCAGACTGAGCTCCGCAGGGCGGGGCAAGGCTTATAAAGCCTTGCCCCGCCCTGCAATTAGCCTAAGAACACTCTGATTGGTGGGTTTAAGCCAATCAGAGTGCTCTTTGTCATTTTACAAGCGTGGGAAAGTTCTTTGGAATTTTCCCACGCTTGTAAAATGACACAGAGCACTGTGATTGGATGGCTTGAAATCCATCCAATCACAGTGCTCTGTGTCATTTTACAAGCGTGGGAAAGTTCTTTGGAATTTTCCCACGCTTGTAAAATGACACAGAGCACTGTGATTGGATGGATTTCAAGCCATCCAATCACAGTGCTCTGTGTCATTTTACAAGCGTGGGAAAATTCCAAAGAACTTTCCCACGCTTGTAAAATGACACAGAGCACTGTGATTGGATGGATTTCAAGCCATCCAATCACAGTGCTCTGTGTCATTTTACAAGCGTGGGAAAATTCCAAAGAACTTTCCCACGCTTGTAAAATGACACAGAGCACTGTGATTGGATGGATTTCAAGCCATCCAATCACAGTGCTCTGTGTCATTTTACAAGCGTGGGAAAATTCCAAAGAACTTTCCCACGCTTGTAAAATGACAAAGAGCACTCTGATTGGCTTAAACCCACCAATCAGAGTGTTCTTAGGCTAATTGCAGGGCGGGGCAAGGCTTTATAAGCCTTGCCCCGCCCTGCGGAGCTCAGTCTGCGCGGAGCCCTCCATGGGTGAAGATGGATTATGTTTTTGTGCGCTCGGGTTTTTTCTTTTTCGTCGGGTTTTTTTTTTGCGCTCGGGTTTTTTAATTTTATTTTTAGTTCGACGGCTATGATGGTTTTTTATTTGGCCTTCTTTGGGGCTGAAAATGAAGATTTTAGAAAAAAGAAGACGTCGAATGGTAAGTTTAATTTTACTTTACAGGTTAGCAATTTTATTCCCCCCTCACTATTTTTTAGGGTGAGGGGGGTAGGTAGGGGCATTTTTTATTTGGGTGGGGGGTGGGTGACTAGGGGCTTGGGCACCCCTAGTCACCTTGATGGGGGGGGGGGGGAATTTACTTAGTGCCCCCACCCGCCGCCCAGGGGTGGGGGCCGGGCGCAGTAGCCCCCCCCCCTTATTACTATGATGTCCCCCACCCGCCGCCCAGGGGTGGGGGCCGGGGGGGGTGGACAGTAGGTCCCCCCCCCTCTTATTACCATTATGGTCCCCACCCGCCGGCCAGGGGTGGGGGTGGGGGCCGGGGGGGAGGACAGTAGGTCCCTCCCCCCCCCTACTACTATTATGGCCCCCACCCGCCGGCCAGGGGTGGAGGCCGGGGGGGAGGACAGTAGGTCCCCCCCCCTACTATTATGGCCCCCACCCGCCGCCCAGGGGTGGGGGCCGAGGGGGGGAGGACAGTAGGTCCCCCCCCCTCTTATTACCATTATGGCCCCCACCCGCCGCCCAGGGGGGGGGCTGGGGGGGGGGAGGACAGTAGGTTCCCCCCCCCCTCTTATTACCATTATGGCCCCCACCCGCCGGCCAGGGGTGGGGGCCGGGGGGGAGGACAGTAGGTCCCCCCCCCCTTTATTACCATTATGGCCCCCACCCGCCGCCCAGGGGTGGGGGCCGGGGTGGAGGACAGTAGGTCCCCCCCCTCATTATCTTTATGGCCCCCACCCACCGCTCAGGGGTGGGGGCCGGGGGGGGACAATAGGTCTCCCTCCCTTATTTTACTTTACAGCCCCCACCCGTCGTTTAGGGGTGGGGGGCAATATTTTTATTTTTTTACAGTGAGCAGCCACAGGCTGCTCACTGCTTACTAGACATGCCCCTACTCGCGGTATAGCGAGTAGGGGCATATTATTTACTAATACCAAGTCATTTTTACTTAGTGTTAGTAAATTTGGCTGAAAGACCAATTTAGGTCTTTCAGCCTTTTAGTAGACAGCTCCCTGATACCGTGGGAATTAGGGAGTTATCTACTAAGCGGCTGCAAGATGCAGCCACAGCAATGAATAGGATCGGAGTTTCATTCATTTGAATGAAATTCCGATCCGAACAAAGTACCGAATTGCATCCTAACACCAATGGAGAAACAGTGCTCATTCTGTTAGGATGCAATTCGGCAGTTTTGCCGGCGTTCTGTCTAAGTGACAGGACGTTCGGCAATACTGACAGGAAGCATTGTGGGAACTGGGAGGAAAGCTAGGGATCATGGGAAAATTGGTCTGACCAGCGGAAATGAAGCACACTTTGCTCCTCCGCTGGTCAGAGCTGGTCAAGCGGAGGAATCCTCCATAAGACAGAGTCCCTACTTTGTCTTATGATTTTAAAGAAAACTAAAGAAGACAGGAAGAAAAGAATAACAGATCCCGAGAGAGGGGGAGAAGAGGAAGAGATTGAGGAAAGGTAAGTTCGGCATGACAGTGCCGCTTTAATACCCAATACAACAGTACTGATTATCTATTGCCCTCATAATATGAGTGGCTAGCAGAGTATTAACAGTGTACATGATTGGTGTATTAACTAGCAGAGCTATCTCTTAAAAGTACACTATAGTCACCAAAACAATGTTAGCTTAATGAAGCAGCTTTTGTATAGATTCTGCTTCTGAAGTTTCACTGCCATTTAGGAGTTAGATCACTTTTGTTTCTGTTTATGCAGTCCTAGCCACACCTCCTCTGGCTGTGACTGACACTGGCATGGAAAGAAATGGTTTCATTTTCAATCAGATGTAACTTAGTTTAAAAGTTTTTATCTCCTGCTCTGTAAATTGAACTTTAATTACATACAAGAGGATCATGAAGGTTCTAGCAAGCTATTAACAGTGCAGGAGATAAGACATTCTTAATTAAACAGAATCAAACATTAGAGGACTCTTTACAGGAAGTGTTTAAGAAGCTTGTGTAAATCACATGCAGGGAGGTGTGGCTAGAGCTGCATAAACAAAGTGATTTAACCCCTCAATGGCAGAGAATTGAACAGTGAAACTGCAGGGGCATAACCTATACACCAAAACTGCTTTATTAAGCTAAAGTTGCTTTGGTGACTATAGTGTCCCTTTAAGCTCACAAATCATCTATAGTAAATAGACTTTAGCATCTGTATGCTAAAGTTATGCTGGCGGAAATTCCACTCTGATTTTCTAAGTGATATACTTTTGCCACAAAAAAGTGCAACACACACTGTATCCTCACATCCTAAAACACAAGACATCAAGGTCATTGTTAAAAATAAGTGTTGCACATTATCATTTTACAAACAAATAACATAGTCACCTATAAAATATATAAAATTATTATGGTACGGTTTATTTAAGTTCCATAGGATGTTTAGCATAGAGCAGTATAATCATAGACAATTCCTGAATTTTTCCAAATAGTCTTCTCAAGCTATCAGATAAATAATATTTAGAGAACAATACAGCACATTATTTTAAAGACACCAGACTTAGAGTAAATAGGAATGAACAATCATGCACTCACATTGTGCTTAGATAACATCCAATCAAAATTACTGTTAACACCCCACAAGTAAAACTTATTATAATGAATACAAATCTCTGCCACCATCACTTGGTAAATAACTGCCTCAATCATTGTGGAGATTGCCAGCAGAAACACAACCTGGGTTTCTTCATTCTATGAGGTGCTTCCACAGCTGTTTGGATATATTTGAAGAGATTGTGTGATGGTTTCAGGACCCACACTACTCGTTTCAACATTTGATAAACATCTCAACACATTCTTCTCAAACTAGAATCGAGCAAAAAATTGGCAGAATTTCTTTGTTTCATCAAAGTTGCCCAGTCAGCTTAAACGTTAACCCTTACAGTTCCATTACTAACAATCCTTTAAAATAGCATTGTGTATTGCCTTTCATGCATATTCAAAAATACCATGTGTACATAGATTATTGTTCTAAACTTACATTTCATAAAATATTACATTATACATTAACCTTACTCATAAAGAAAAAACAACGTATAAAGTAATATGTTAATTCATAGTGTAAAATGAATTGTATATTTTGTTTGTTCGGCACGATTATCTATTACCACATAGAATTTTTATAAGAATTATTCTAATGTGCATTAAAGACTACAAGCAGTGCAATTTTATCGGTTTGTTGTAAATGGAAACCTTTAAGGTTAATATTTAGGAGGAGGGGCTAACTATGATCAATTTAAGAAATTCTGCTCTACCTCAATTCTGATTTTACTGAGTGGCGGAAGTAAGGGCAGAATGAGGTCAAAATGCATCTTGTGCGCCATGACGTTATTGGGTGACCTCCAAAAATGTCACAGTACCAGCTGAAACATCTCATGGAAGGAGGCCAGTATGTGTTTCTACTGGAGATGTCCGCATGGACTGGACAATTATGTGCCAGCCGGCATTGAAGACTCCGATTTTTTTTTAAATGAATTATAATGTGATTTAATTGTGGGCTTATTTCCAGTAATTCGGTTTGTACGCCAACCATAGCACAATGCAAGTACATAGGTTTTTATTCTTTTATCATTATGTAAAATATGCGTGACCTCTTAAATATAGCACTATATTGTTGCCTATATATTTATTATTTCTTTGACAACTGGATAACACTATTCGGAAAATGTCCAGAGTATTTGTGCATATACTGTTCTATACGAAGGGTCAAGGGCTTTCATTTCATTCTGCATCATATTTTTTGTATTTTTTATAGGTTACTATTGTGTGATATATATTTTTTCCAATTTTATTATAGTGCATACAACCTGTTTATAAAAAAAAAAAGAAGAAGAATTCAACCTTTTAGTGGCGTTAGGACTATGACACTATTGGATTCTCAGACCACTAGTGAAAGTTCTTACGAGAAGAAATAACATCACAGATTACAACCAAAGAAGGGTACTGTAAGTTAAGAAAGAAAAAAAAAAAGTGTCACTTTAGCTTCAACCAATAGCAGGGAATCACATTATATAACTGAGGTCATTCTACCACTAGTGATAACATTCCTTGCCCAAAGGTTATTGGTTTTAGCGCAGTATGAATAACACTATTGCTGCTATTCTTGTTACTCTTATGACCTAATGCAGTGTTTTTCAAACCTGGCTAATTGGTGGTTAACGGGGTTGATATCTCCATTTGAAGACTATTGGATATTTCTTAAATACTTCACCACTGGTGGTTTGAGAAGCACCGATGTACCAGGAGCATAGTCACTATGAGCAGGACAAACATCAGTAACAATAAGCTCCCCTTCCTCTGTGTGTTCCATACAGTTCCTCTCCTTGGAGAGGTATGATTGGCCTGAATCGGCTTTCCTATGCAGTGTGAGCTGTGTATGTATACAAATAAGGAATACATCTTTTAGATTTCAAAAGAATGCTGCAATTTAAAAAAAAAATTACATTGTTTTGGGGTAAAAAACTACAAGAAAAACTTGATGCCAAAATCGATCAAATGTATTAGAAAGTAACACTTAGTCAGCTGCACCACTTTATCTTAATGAAGTGGTCTTGGTGCAGTGAGCCGGTCATTGTACTCCTGCAATGTAATACACTGCAGTTTTATTTTAGAGGGTTAAATACACCAATGGTGGCTGTCTCCTGACATGCACAGGAGATGCTTCCTATTCCAGACCTAGTAAAATCTGGTCTTGGAATCACATGATGATCAATGCTAATAGCAGCATTTGATTGAAGGAGCATGGTGCTTGAGAAGCAGTGGAATGGAAGAGATCGCAGGTGATGACAGCTTGGATCCTGACATCACCGGGGATGGACCTGGAGACAGCGGAGGAGAGCTGGAAATGAGGTGAGTAATTATTACTTAACTTTATTATTTAGACTGAGAGGTCAGGAACCACATTTAATATTAAATGTATATAATCATTACAGTTATTTAATAGATCAATAGACGTACTCCTGTATATTACCCTATTCTTATTTTAAAACCACCATACTGGTAATGTAATAACATTGAAGGTCTTACAGAAATTCGGGTGGTTCTCAACTTGTTCTTGACTCAATATTCTGTTAATACTTTCTCACTTACACAAAGATTATTTTGCTGGTGGGTGGTTATTCACATGATTTCACAGTGTGGTGATTGGATGGCTGGGTCTAGACCATGTGTGACTTATATATGTAAGAATATATAAATAGATTGTGTATTAGCTAAAGATTTGAAGTTAGGATAATAAAATTCCTTTTAAAATAGCGGTGAAGTGGCTGCAATTAATAGTTGAGGATAAGCCTACTATAGATCCGTACTGACTAATTTTTGGCATTGGGTCTCCACATGTCTCCTGTAGTAGTAATAGATACAATGCATTGTGGCTAGTATGGCGTTATTAGCTAAGGCAGCCTATAGGCTATGGCTTGTGTAAAATTCAGAGAAAACACGACACTATTTACATATCCCATTAACTTTCCAGTTTGCATTCATTCTGTTTGTGTTAAGTGTTCATTCTCTGTCTCTGTATGAGTGTGAAAGTATGGGTAGATGCTGGTCTATGTGAATTTGTTTTGTATCCCAATGTAGTGTGTTACCAAAATTAGTTTCTCCTTGTGTGATGAGAGAGACCTGCGTTTTTTATGGACCGCCTGTGCATGTTTGCGTGCAGTTATTATGGACTGTGTGAGATTTGTGGTTATGTGCTAACATTCTACAAATTAAGCTTGCAACCTTCTGCAAGTGTGATTGTGCGTGTGTGATTCTGTAAGTATGTTCCTTGTTGAATAATGTGAAAGCCTGATTTAGGGTATGCATAGTGATATCTGCCAGTGCTCCGTGATGCCAGCAAGAATGGTTTCAATGTTTGCTTAGAGACACCTGAAGATGCTGTTTGTGCACAGAGACCTTTGTGTGTGGTAGCAGTGCATAATAAAGTCGTCTGAGCGTGTGCAGTCCTGTCCTGCAAGTGTGATACGGTGTGCACAGTGATCTCTGCCAGTGTGTAGGGATCTGTATGTCCACAGCAATGCGTGTGCGTATGTTGTTGCAATGAGGCTCTGCCGATGGGTGTCCAGGTGCCTCTCTCCTTGTTCATGTGTGTGAACTGCGTGTCGCTCAGTCTGCGCAGTAGTTTGGTTGATGTAACTCTTTATGATCCTCTGATATATACAAATAAATCCTGTTTCTTTCTCATCTTGGTTTCCAATCCTAAGTTTTTGCTTGATTTATTTGGCACTCTGGCAGCTCTGCAGAGCATCATCCCGTTAGCTTCTGTTGAGCAGTGTATGTAAATGTTCAGTCCATGTCTCCCTGACTCAGTAGGGGAGCATGGTCCTCTCTCCTTTCCTCTAATTGCTGCCCAGAAGCTCTCGGTTACATGGCTCAATCATTGACTAATTAGGGTGTTTAATGGTCTGTGCACTTTAGGCAAGGGGTGAGCCAAAATGCCTGTTGTCCTGACTCAGGCTGCCTTTCTACAACCTGCTGTAGAAACTAAAATGAGTCACTTGGAGAAAGATGCCTTTCTTTGCAGCCGATGATACTCTTATGGGACTTTTGTTTATTTTTATTTTTTTTTGGTCAATTTGAGTTCCCATCAAAACTATGAACACATTACGAACAACTCTTACTGTCATCAATTAATGCTCTGCAACGTATTTTGGTATAGATAAAATAAACCTGTTTATACTTTTTTTTACTATTACATCCATGACAAGCATCAGCTCTTTCATACAAAATAAATTGATAGCCAAATTACAGGTACAGATCAAATTCACGACTGATACCTTGACAAAAATGTGAAATTCTTAAAAGGGACAATACAAAAAAAATATTTCCTTTGAGAAACTTTTTAAAATCTAGTGGTACGTTACCTTGAGCATTAAAACAAGCATTCAAGCAAGATTTACTATTTTTTGAGCAGCCTATTGATACGCAACCCTGAAGAAGAACAAAGAATAAGCCTATAGGGTGTTGTTTTTTTAAGTATTTGCACTTTGTATTATTTTTTTTATATAGCACTGACATGTTTGGCAGAAACGTAATTTTTTTTTTAATAATATGACAAACAATTAAACGATGTTAACAGAAATGATAAGACCATCCTTAAATAAGCTCATTGTATTTTGTTTGTTTCTGTGTGCGTGTGCGTGTGCGTATGTATCTGGCAAGTCACTTTACAGAACTGCATAATACCTGCCATTTGGTGATGCATACATGTAGAGAAATCCCCATCTTACATATCTCTATGTAGGTGACCTTAATCTCTCAATGTAATAACCCTGAGTTGTTACTCTATTTCAATAAATTGTTTGGGTGTATCCTTTTTTTTTTTAACTATTAATTATGACATTATTTTTTATGATACAAACCTCAAGGTCTGAAGCCAATAATTGACACATGCCATTATTTATACTTATTAGGAAGTAAATTAACCTTTCTGGAAGTATCCCATTATATCTATTATTTAGTGTCCAAACCATACAGAAAAGCTATTCAACATCAGTGGATTCCAAAGAAACTCTCCAACATTTGTATCATGGTGATTTACTCAATCTCTCTTTGTGCTTATCTTGGTTTGTCACGCTACTCCAAGACTTTTGATGGTGTATTTATTTTATTATTAAATTGTTTTTACGATATATATACTGTTGTTCATTTCTCCCTTTTTATCTGTTTGTCGTACATATTTTGACCTAATACAATTATATTAAGGGGACATTAATGTCTTATGTCAAAGAATCAGGTGAACCTGTACCTTAAAGGATCACTATAAGGTCAGGAACACATGTATTCCTGGCCCTATAGTGCTAAACCCACTGCCCCCACTTAATCTCTCTATAAAAGTTTAAAACTCTCCTTATTTCCAGCGCCGTGCGGCTCCACCTGCGCTGGCTCCGGCCCCGTTGTGACATCATCAAAATGGCCGATTTTTAGCCAATCCAATACTTTCCCATAGGGACGGGGCCAAATGCCATTTTTGTCAATCAGGATCTCCTCATAGAGATGCATTGAATCAATGCATCTCTATGAGGAAAATTCAGCGTCTCCATGCAGAGCATGGGGACACTGAACGGCAGGGCTGCTTACTGTGCAGCCCTGAGCCAGGAAGCCCCTCCAGTGACTAAGGAGTGGCCACTTGGAGGTGTCACTAGGGGCAATGTAAACACTGACTTTTCTCTGAAAAGGCAGTGTTTACATTAAAAAAGCCTGAAAGGAGCTATTATACTCACCAGAACAACTACATTAAGCTGCATTTGTTCTGGTGACTATAGTGTCCTTTGAACTTATAAAAATGAGCTTTAATCTGTGATGTAGCGTGCTTCTTGTATATAACATTGGTTGTTTTTCAATAAGGGCTTTGTTGGCTTGGTAATAACATAAAACATATAATTTGCTAATTAACTGCTATCTGTTCACAAAATGTGTAAAATACCAACTTTTCATAGCTTGAGTTTCGGGTGAGGGATTACCAGGACCCATTTAACGTTGGGACTCATGGGAGCTTTTCATAATTTCTCCAATCTAGATACAATTTAGTGGGCAGTTAAAGGGACACTGTAGGCATCCAGATCACTTCAGCTCTTTGAAGTAGTCTGGGTGCTGTGAACCTTTAGCACTTAGTGCTGGAATGTAAAACATTGCAGTTCTAGAGAACTGCAATGTTTACATTGCAGCACTAAGTCTGCCCCCAGTGGATGTGTAGCAGCCACTGGGGGCGCTTCCGGAATCATAACCTCTAGTCGGTTATCTGATGCTGGACGCCCTCACGGACCTCCAGTGTCAGATTTTACCCATAGGAACGCATTGAATAATGCCGCGCATGCAAATTAGGTCTCCCATGTTGGCGGGGAGTAGCATGGGCAGAGCCTGACCCAGCGCCGAGGGACATCAGCACTGTATTCAGGTAAGTGGCTGAAGGGGTTTTAACCCCTTAAGCCTCGAGGGAGGGGGGGGACCTAATAACCCTATAGTGTCAGGAAAATGGCTTTGTTTTCCTGGCACTATAGGATCCCTTTAAATAGGCAATAATACTTTAAGGAGTACAGTCTGGTAATTACACCACTGAATACAATCCAGTTTAGTGCTGGCACAGTCAAGGCATACATTGCAATGGAGGAGGGGGAACCAAACATTCAGTTTTACCACCTCGACATACTATATTCAATGACAGAAAAGGGCAGAGCTAATAACAATGATTACCAGCAAGCCAATATGAAGACACTCGTTTTCCAAAGAGAGCAAAATACAGCTGTGGATAATCCCCTCTAGGATGTTAGGACATTCTGTTGTCCTTGATAAAGTGGGTTTAAAAGCCTGTAGGGCGGCATCCTGCATATTTGGTGTGAGCATGGTTTAAATCCCTGCTCATAACACTGCTCCTATAAGTCAGCTGGGGCCAATTTTAGTGGCCCCAGACTGACCAACGAATGCATTGCTTGAACTTAGTACTGTATTCATAAAACTGCAGCTGAGCGCAATTGCGCTCAGCCGCATTTTTCTGGGGTGCAGGCAACTTTGGGGAGACCTTCCAGGGTCTTCCAGTCTGTTCACAGCCAATTGGGACTGGGTCTTTGCCAGCTTCCCAGCACCGATCTCTATATAATTGTCCGGGAACCCGGCTTCATTCAATAGTAAAATAAGGGTAATTCTGAAAACAGACAGTAGATGGTGGCAACATACCACCATCAACTGTGTTAAATAGTAAAACCAATTTCTAATAGATCTAATCAGAATTGAGATTAGCAATGGGTTACCTTAAGGTTGGGGTTAGTGATGGTGGTAAGTGTAGAGTATACGTATAGGATGTTAAAAGAAAACTCTTACGGTCCTTAAAAATGTATTTATAGTATGTATGGGGGCACAAGAGAAACCCTTAAATCTCTAGATCAAATTCAAGGTTTTTTTTTTTTTCTGGTTCAGAATGCGAACAATTGTCTCTGTCCTTAAGGTGTTAAATCTGATTTTTCAGATCTCACAAACATATATTTTGTAAATGTATGACATACGTAAACACAAGAATAGAAATCCTGTGAAGTGACAGTTTCCTTTTAAAGAAAAAAAGAATCTAACCCCTTATGGAGGCGGTCCTAAATGGGGGGCATATCACATGCTAGCCATCCTCGCTGCTTAACTAACCGCCGCAATTCTACCGCAGGACATCGCACTGGGGGGGGACCTGCATGACAACCGAGGCAGCCCCACTGTGGCTAATCTGGACCTTCCGGGCCATGGGATCGCAATTACATTGTGATCACATGGCCGGAAAAGCAGGTTTTAGCTCAGTCTGGCAGTCTGGATCGGGCTTGCCTGTGATGTAAGGCAGTTCGCCAAACTGCAAAATAAAGCAAAAACCAAACACACATTTTATCAATAAATTTTTTTTTTTTTTTTAAAAAAGCTACTTATATTATATATACATATATACACTGCTCAAAAAAAAATAAAGGGAACACTTAAACAACACAATGTAACTCCAAGTCAATCACACTTCTGTGAAATCAAACTGTCCACTTAGGAAGCAACACTGAGTGACAATCACATGCTGTTGTGCAAATGGGATAGACAACAGGTGGAAATTATAGGCAATTAGCAAGACAACCCCAATAAAGGAGTGGTTTTGCAGGTCACCACTTCTCAGTTCCTATGCTTCCTGGCTGATGTTTTGGTCACTTTTGAATGCTGGCGGTGCTTTCACTCTAGTGGTAGCATGAGACGGAGTCAACTACAAGTGGCTCAGGTAGTGCAGCTCATCCAGGATGGCACATCAATGCGAGCTTTGGCAAGAAGGTTTGCTGTGTCTGTCAGCGTAGTGTCCAGAGCATGGAGGCGCTACCATGTGGCAGGCCAGTACATCAGGAGAAGTGGAGGAGGCCGTAGGAGGGCAACAACCCAGCAGCAGGACCGCTACTTCCGCCTTTGTGCAAGGAGGAACAGGAGGAGCACTGTCAGAGCCCTGCAAAATGACATCCAGCAGGCCACAAATGTGCGTGTGTCTGCTCAAACAGTCAGAAACTGACTCCATGAGGGTGGTATGATGGCCCGACATCCACAGGTGGGAGTTGTGTTTACAGCCCAACACCGTGCAGGACGTTTGTCATTTGCCAGAGAACACCAAGATTGGCAAAATCGCCACTGGCGCCCTGTGCTCTTCACAGATGAAAGCAGGTTCACACTGAGCACATGTGGCAGACATGACAGAGTCTGGAGACACCGTGGAGAACGTTCTGCTGCCTGCAACATCCTCCAGCATGACCGGTTTGGCAGTGGGTCAGTAATGGTGTGGGGTGGCATTTCTTTGGGGGGCCGCACAGCCCTCCATGTGCTTGCCAGAGGTAGCCTGGCTGCCATTAGGTACCGAGATGAGATCCTCAGACCCCTTGTGAGACCATATGCTGGTCCGGTTGGCCCTGGTTTCCTCCTAATGCAAGACAATGCTAGAGCTGGAGGAGAGAGTAGAGTGCTGCCCTTTAGGAGAGAACAAGAGACAGGTATGTAAGGTAGAGGTTACTGTGGGAGGCCATAAGCTTTCCTAAAGAGATGGGTTTTAAGGCACTTCTTAAAAGATGCAAGACTAGGGGAGAGTCTGATGGCAGTAGGCAGGCTATTCCATAGGAAGGGAGCTGCCTGCGATAAATCTTGCAAGCGTGAGTTGGTCATATGGGTACGAACAATGGACAGGAGGTGGTCATGGGCGGAGCGGAGATACCGAGAAGGGACATACCTATGGATCTGTGAGGAGATAAGAGGGGCTAGAATTGTTCAGAGCTTTATAGGTGTGAATTTGTACCTTGAATTGACTCCTAAAGGATACAGGAAGCCAATGTAAGGACTGACAATGGGGTGAGGTGTGAGAGAACAGACTAGAGAGGAATATCAGTCTGGCGGCAGCATTCATTATGGACTGTAGTGGTGCAGTATGGCTTTTGGGAAGACAAATCAGGAGAGGGTTACAATAATCCATGCAGGAAATTACTAGACCATGGACAAGCTCCTTGGTAGCATCTTGCGTAAGAAACGAGCGGTTGCGGGCTATGTTTTTAAGATGGAATCTACAGGATTTGGCAACATACTGGTTGTGAGGCTCAAAGGTGAGGCCAGAATCAAGTATGACGCCAAGACAGCGCACTTGCAAGGATGGACTTATGTGGATACCACTAACTTGAAGCGAGAGCGAAAGAGGAGGATCAGTATTAGATGGAGGAAAGACAAGCTCACTTTTAGAGAGATTGAGTTTCAGAAAGCGGGAGGACATCCAATCAGAGATGGAAGAAAGGCAAGCAGTGACACGCTGCAGGACGGCAGGAAAGAGGTCCGTACAGGTGGTAGTGGAATCCAAAAGAGGTAATAAGTTTGCCAAGAGAGGCAGAATAAAGAGAAAATAGAAGGGGACCAAGGACAGAGCCTTGGGGGACTCCAACCGAGACAGGACAAGGGGCGGAGGTGTTATTAGAAAAGGAGACACTGAATGAGCATTGGGAGAGATAAGAGGAAAACCATGAGAGGACAGAGTCACAGAGACCGAGTGATTGAAGAGTTTGAAGAAGGAGAGCATAATCAACGGTGTCAAAGGCAGCAGAGAGGTAAAGAAGAATTAGTATGGAGTAGTGGCCTTTGGATTTAGCTGCAATAAGGTCGTTAGTAACTTTGATAAGCGCAGTCTCAGTATAGTGGAGAGGGCGGAAGCCAGATTGAAAAGGGTTAAGGAGAGAGTTGGAATTGAGGAAATGAGACACACGGGTAAAGTCAAGTCTTTCCAGAAGCTTTGAGGAAAAAGGGAGCAGGGACATAGGACTATAGTTAGAGGGGGAGGACGGGTCAAGATATGTATATATATATATATATATATATATATATTATAAGTAAATATCTATATACACACACAACTTTATCAGTGTATTTTAATACACAAACACACTCACACTCTCTCTCTCTCTCTCTCAGAATTATTCAATCCCCATTGAAAATCAGGTTTATTGTCAAAATCTACAGACTTTCAGCTGTTTGCAATGAACAAATCAAACAAAGGAAATCGAAATAGCTCAAAACAACGAATGCTTCAAGGGATTTACCCAAATTCAACTGAAAAATACAACTTATGACTCCTTGTCAGCATTACAAGTTGATCCAGCATGCAGTACTGTGTCACACCTAGGACTAAGGATAACGTATAACCGGACCTTAGAATGGCCAGACTTAACGTCTCCAAGAATAGTCAAAATACTTACTGAGGTCAGGGACACAGAATCAGATACAACGATGAGGGAAAGCCAAAAGTCAAGATACCAGATATCAGGGAAGTCAAAACAAAGCCAAAGTCAAATACCAGAAAATCAAGATCAGGAACGCACTCTCAGATAACCATAGGCATGAAACCACCACAGGGCACTGAGCAAGAGGAGAACTGGGCCTAAATACCCCTCCTGTGGATCTGACAGGCTGAAACCGGCCTTTTGACCCCAAAGGCAATTACCAGGTTCCCATTTGCATGATTGCTGCTCAGCACAGGCCCTCCTGTGGATTTGATTGCTGCTTGGCACAACTTTTCCTATCAGGACAGTAAATGCCATTAACCACATTTTTATGTGCGGATGAATACGTGACATTACCCCCCACCTGAAGAACGCACACCGGGTGGGCAGGACCAGGTTTGAGAGGAAACTTGGTGTGAACAAATATTTTACGGCCAAAATGGATATCAGAAGCCGAAACCCAAGAACGGTCAGCAGGCCCATACCACTCCAATCAACCAAATACTGTAAGGAACCACGAAAAAACCTGGAATCAATGATGGAGGAGACTTCATACTCCTCCTGTCCAGAAACAACAAAAGGAGGAGGGGGAACAATCGGACTTGTGTACCGATTGCAAACAAGCGGTTTGAGCAAGGACACATGAAAAGTAGTAGGTATACGTAAGGACGCTGGAAGGGCCAGAGAATAAGAAACAGGGTTGATTCTCCTAACCACACGAAAAGGACCATGGAACCTTGGAGCAAACTTCATGCTGGGAACCTTCAACCTGATGTTGCGTGAGGATAATCAAACCCGATCACCCACCTGGTAAACTGGATTGGCACTCCGCCGTTTATCCACATGAAACTTAAAGTGAGCAGCTGCAGTTTCAAGAGCAGAGTGAACCATAGTCCAGGTATCACGAATAGAGGTAAGGTGATCATCCAGAGTAGGGATAGTCGTATCAGAAAACACAGCAGGGAGAACTGCAGGATGACAACCCGTATTGACAAAAAACAGACTATGCCCAGATGAGTGATGGGTAGCGTTATTCCTTGCAAATTCGGGCCAGGGCAATAATTCAGCCCAGTTAGACTGTGTACTATTTACAAAACAACATAAATACAGCTCAAGTGATTGGTTAGCTCTTTCAGCCGTACCATTAGTTTGGGGATGGTAAGCAGAGGAAAATGACAATTCAATGCTCAACTGTTTATTGAATGCCCCCCAGAACCGTGACACAAATTAAGAACCCCTATGAGACAAAATATTTTGAGGAATACTATGTAGCCTGACAATACCACGGATAAATATGTGCACCAGGTCCTGAGACGATGGCAATTTTTTAAGTGGAGTGAAGTGTGCCATTTTGGAAAAAAATGGTCAACTACCATGAGGATGGTAGTATACCCATTGGAAATAGGCAGTTCAACAATGAAATCCATCGATAAATGAGACCATGGGATACTGGGTGTAGGAAGTAGCTGAAACAATCCACACGGAAGTTTATGAGGAACCTTCGAAACTGCACAGACAGAGCAGGCTTCTACATATTCTTTAATACCCCTCCTGAGTGACTCCCACCAAAATTACCTGGAAATGGCAGATAGCTTTATTAATACCCAGATGCCCAGCGGTCACATTGTCATGAAATACCTTCAGCACCTCTTTCCTGTCAGGCAATGGAATAAACCATTTATCTTGAGGTTTGTTGCAAGGTGCCTGGGGCTGAGCCGCCATGATAGCACAGAGCAAAGGGGACGATAAAGAAAGGACAGTGGATGCAATAATACACTCAGGAGAAATAATAGGGGATGTCTCTTGTTCTAGATCCGATTTAACGTCAAATTGCCTAGACAAGGCGTCAGCTTTAACGTTCTTAGAACCGGGTCTGTAGGTGATAATGAAGTTAAAACGAGACAAAAATAATGACCATCTAGCTTGTCTAGAAGACAGTCGTTTGGCATCCCCAATATATGCCAGGTTCTTGTGATCAGTAATAATCAGAATGGGATCCTTGGGACCCTCCAAAAGATGTCGCCATTCTTTAAGCGCTAGTATGATGGCTAACAGTTCTCTATTACCAATGTCATAGTTATGCTCGGCCTGAGACAACTTTCTGGAGAAGTAACCACCAGGATGCAAAGGGGCATCCTGACTCTCTCTCTGAGAAAGAACAGCCCCGACCCCTGTCTCGGAGGCATCAACCTCAAGTAGGAATTAGCCCCCTTTTGTGTCATATTGGTGATGGGGGCTATTACCGAAGAGAAACCTTTGATGAATCTCCTGTAATAGTTAGAGAAACCAATAAACCTCTGTATGGCTTTTAACCCACTGGGTAATGGCCATTGTAAAACGGCCTCTAGTTTGCGAGGATCCATTTGGAAATCAGAGACAGAAATGTTATACCCCAAAAACAACCTCATGTTGATCAAATACGCATTTCTCAAGTTTACAATAAAGACCATTTTTAAGCAAAGTTTGTAAAACTTGTTTGACATGATCATGATGAGTTTGGATGTTGGGGGAATAAATAAGGATATCATCCAGGTATACAAGCACAAAAGAGTAAATATAGTCTCTGACTACATCATTAATGAAGTCTTGAAATACGGCCGGAGCATTACATAACCTGAAGGGCATAACAAGATATTTGTAGTGGTCACTCCTAGTGTTAAACACCGTCTGCCATTCATGATCCTTCCTAATTCTCACCAAATTGTACGCACTCCTAAGGTCAAGCTTAATGAAGATCTTAGCACCCTGGAGTCTATCAAACAATTCGGATATAAGCTGAATGGGATAGGCATTTTTTTTTATAGTAATCTTGTTTAATGCCATGTTGTCTATGCAAGGTCGTAATTCTCCATCTTTCTTAGCTACAAAAAAGAACCCTGCACCAGCAGGCGAGGATGATTTATGTATATGGCCTTTACATAAAGATTCCTTGATGTACTCATCCATGATTTTACTTTCTTGTGGGGATAGGGCATATACCGTTCCTTTAGGAGGCATAGCCCTTGGCAACAGATCAATGGAATAATCGTAAGATCTGTGTGGAGAAAGAGCATTAGTCTGGCTTTTACTAAACGCCTCTCTAACCTCCCAATGCTGTATGGAAATTTCGGGAGTTGGAGACGTAGCAGCGGGTAAAGCAACAATGCCCACTTTTTTAGAAATGGGTAACATGCAGCATTCCTGACAGTCTCTCTAACCCATTCCAGTATTTCCCCTCTAGTCAAGTCAATATGAGGGTTATGCTTGATGGGACAAGAAGGAGAAGCGATTATCTGGAAAGTAATTAGAACAGTTCTGGTGTACCTAATGTACCACACAGGAGAGAGGGAGACGGACTAGCACTAAGCTGCTCGAAAACTGGTAATGATAGGGATTCACTAAAAACCTATATAGAACAAGGGAAAGGAACTCTCTAGAAGAGTGGGAATACCAGGAGCTGGCTAGGTGATTAATGGCTAAAATACTACTAAATAGAGAATAAAAATATACAAATATAAATATATGGTACTATGCCTTTAAATCTGGAATAGACAAAGTATCCCTATAAATGTGCAAAAATGTAAATAAAGGTGCTATGAGTGGAGATCTCAAATAAACGGGATATCCCTTTAAATGTGCAAAAATACAAAGAGAATGCTGCTATACCTTTAAATATCCTTTAAGAATGTGCAAACATGCAAAGCAGTGCTATATAGGGGGGTGAGAAATAGAAAAAAATGTATATATATATATATATATATAAAAATAAATAAATAAATACAAAAATACAAAAAGGGAAAAATGAGAGACCAAATTCTCTGCTGGATTGAAAAATAACAGCAAGGACCTTCGGATTGTTAAGGATGGATACAGATTGTGATGATTCAATATACAGCTGCCGGTGAGGATGGCTTGTGTCTGTGAGCACATCCCGAGCAGGAGCCTCACTTCAGGGGACGTGCAGGACAGATGCCTCCGGTGGCGGTACTTTCCAAAAAGAGTTTTGAAATTAAGTGATCCAGTTTTATGCTTCAGTTTTCCAGCGATATATTGTTTCCATTTTTATTGCCTAAAGCTAACAGTTCCTTGTACTGTATAGCTTATTTGTTACTTCTATCATTTACAAAGTATATTATTTTCAACAGGTATCATTTATCCCTCATGTTGTTTGGGATATAGACACCAGTTTCATACATATTTTTTGGTCATCCAGCAGAGAATTTGGTCTCTCATTTTTCCCTTTTTATATTTTTGTATTTATTTATTTATTTTTATATATATAATTTTTTTCTATTTCTCACCCCCCTATATAGCACTGCTTTGCATGTTTGCACATTCTTAAAGGATATTTAAAGGTATAGCAGCATTCTCTTTGTATTTTTGCACATTTAAAGGGATATCCCGTTTATTTGAAATCTTCACTCATAGCACCTTTATTCACATTTTTGCACATTTATAGGGATACTTTGTCTATTCCAGATTTAAAGGCATAGTACCATATATTTATATTTTTATTCTCTATTTAGTAGTATTTTAGCCATTAGTCATCTGGAAAGTAATGTCTTCCTTATGCAAATCTCCTATCGTAATGCAAATAGGCAAAGTCTCATGGGTAATAAGAGGTTGAGATAAGGGTCTTCCATCAATAGCCTCAACCGCTAGAGGTGATGATCTCTCCTTGACTGGTAGAGTGTGTTTAACAAAATACAAATCAATAACGTTACCAACCACACCTGAATCAACCAGGGCTTTGCATGAAAGGTTCTCCTCATTGCAAAAGGCAGAAATATCAAGGAGAAATCTGCTTCGGGAATTACTAGAGGACGTATCCATAACACCTAAGACCTGTCCCCTTAAGGTTCTTAGGTGCAGAAGTTTTCCGGACGTATAGGACAAACATCTCTCATATGCCCTTTCTTGCCACAATACATGTGCACAGACCCTCTCTTCTCCTATACTGTTTCTCTGCCTCAGACAGTCCTATAACCCCTAACTGCATAGGTTCGAGTTCAGACAGCGTTGAGAGGCCAGGGACAACAGGTTTGGAGAATCGAGGTGCTAGTGACATTGTCAAATGTCTAGTTCTGTTTCTAGTTTTTTCCCTGGTCCTGAGTCTATTATCGATCTGCATCACATAGGTAAGAAAGTGATTTAACCCCTTTGGTAGGACTTTGGCAGCAATTTCATCAAGTATAACTTCGGATAATCCTTTTTTTAAAAGCAGCGATTAATCCATTGTTAGTCCAGTCTACCTCAGATGCCAAGGTACAAAATTCTATGGCATAATCCGAGATAGACCGGTTCCCTTGTTTGATAAGCATTAGGGCAGTGGGGGCGTCTTCGTCTCTGCCTAATGGTTCAAACGTCAGTTGAATTCTGCCAGGAATTCCTGGTAACAATGAGCTATACTCCTATTACTTTCCCACAATGGATTCTCCCAGGTTAAGGCCTTACCTTTAAGTTGGTTCATCAGATACCCAATCTTAGCTCTATCTGAAGGAAATGAACCAGGTGAGTCCTCAAAGTGGTACTCAATCTGATTGAGAAATCCCCTACATTCCTGGATATTACCAGAAAAATGCGGCGGAGGAGATCGTAGGTGCCTTATATACCATAGGTGGAGGTACATTAGGCAGTGGTGACATATTTGGAGAAGCCTCAGGTTGTAAATGAGCCGTCATAGTAAGGAGCGTGCTAAAAGCCTGGGCAAATTGATCCATACGGTGATCATTCTCCTCTAGCTTTCTCTCACAAGCTGCTATGTGCTGACACAATTCTGCAGGATATATGGCCATGTCGTAATGTCAGGATTGCAAGTTGATCCAGCATGCAGTACTGTGCCACACCTAGGACTAAGGATAACGTATAACCAGACCTTAGACTAGTCAAAATACTTGCCATGGTCAGGGACACAGAATCAGACACAAAGATGAGGGAAAACCAAAAATCAAGGATTCCAGATATCAGGGAAGTCAAAACAAAGCCACAGTCAAATACCAGAAAATCAAGATCAGGAACGCACTCTCGGATAACCATAGTCATGAAACCACCACAGGGCACTGAGCAAGAGGAGAACTGGGCCTAAATACCCCTCCTGTGGATCTGACAGGCTGAAACCGGCCTTTTGACCCCAAAGGCAATTACCAGGTTTCCATTTGCATGAATGCTGCTCAGCACAAACCCTCCTGTGGATTTGATTGCTGCTCGGCACAACTTTTCCTGTCAGGACAGAAATGTTGCTTGGAACAACTTTTCCTGTCAGGACAGTAAATGCCTAACCCCATTTTTATGTGTGGATGAATACGTGACACTCCTCCAGTCTTTGTTCAACCCCTTAATGGCAAGCATCTTAAGTACATAGTTGAGCACCCTTTTTCTGTTATGACCTGCTGCAAACAAGATGCATAGCCAAACACCAACTTCTGGCAGCATTCCACAGGAATCCTGGCCAATTGCTCATGAGCAATGCCCTCCAGTTCAGTAATATTCTTGGGGTTGCATGCTGCAACCACCTTCTTCAAATCCCACCACAGATGTTCTATTGGGTTGAAGTCAGGTGACTGATGGCAACTGTAGACTTTTCCAGGACTTCTTCTGCAACCAGGCACAGGTAAAATTTGAGGTATGCTTAATCATTGTCTTGTTGGAAGGTCCAATGATGCCCAAGCTTCAGCTTCCTCACAGACGGTGTGATGCTTTCTCCTAGAATTTCTTGCTACTTCAATGAATCCATCTTGCATTCCACACACTGCAGATTTCCAGTGCCAGAGGATACGAAACAGACCCAGAGCATCACCGAGCCACCACCATGCTTAGCTGTAGGCAGAGTGTTCTTTTCAGCGTATACTACATTCTTCTTCCTACAGACATACAGTTTATCTATTGGACTGAAAAGTTCCAGTTGTGTTTAATCACTCCACAGAACAGAATCCAAAAACTTCTGCAACTTATGTATATGATTTTGAGCACATTGGAGCCAACTTTTCTTGTGCTTATGGGTCAGTAGTAGTTTACGTTCTGGCAAGGAAACCTTCTGCATTTAGTACGTGCCTTATTCTGCTCAGTGCCTGTTGCCACCAAGTCTTGCTGCAGGTCTTTTGAAATCACTTTTCACAACCTGCCATCTCAGAAATCTGGTTGCAGCCATTGATAGCTTCCTTTTTCTGCCCCATCCAGGTAGTGTAACCACTGTTCCTTCAACTTTGAACTTGTGAACTTGTGAACTAGGATTCCAACGGTGTCTCTAGGAACATTCAATGCCTTCGCTATCTTTTTGTATCCTGTGCCTTATTTGTGAAGGACGATCTCTTCTCTTAACTTTGTGGACCATTCTTTTGACTTAGCCATAATTCCAACATGCAGTCAAACGTGACCCTCAACAAACCCCTAGTAAGTAAGGTATTTCAAGTGTTTCAGCGGAAGCACACCTGGTGCAACTAATGAAGCTCTTGATTAGTTGCATTAGGTGTGCTTGAGACAACATCTGTTTTGCATATTTGTGCTGTTGTGAGGGATTCTATTTAGTGGGTTGAATAAGTAGATAAGTCATAAGTTGCATTTTCAGTTGAACTTAGGGAAACCACTTGACGCATTTGTTGTGTTGAGCTATTGCACTTGCTTTTGTTTGATTTGTTCATTGCACCAGTCTGTAATTTTTGACAAACCTGATTTTCTGTGGGGGTTGAATTACGGCTGTATATGAATATCAAAATACACTTCGCATAAATCAGTTTATATATATATATATATATACACACTAATAAAAAAAAATTGAAATTTCATTGTAACTATTTTTATATCAAAATACACTTAGAATAAATTTATGCATATATATTTATATTCTACATGTCGTTTTATGTAATCTTTTTACATAATTTAGTAATTACAATTTGAGGGACCTGACTGATAACCCAGGCAGAAAGCCCAGAGAGTTTAATTTGCAAGTCCTAAATTTAACCCTGTTATTTTTCAAGACATCATAAATCCTTTTTGCATAGGGGGTACTGTTGTACTCGGGAGACATTGCGGAACACAAATATATGTTTTTTTCAAAGCAATGAAGTGTATCATGATGATATCATTAGTGAAAGTGCCATTTGTGTGAAAATGCAAAACAAAAAATAAACCTCATCTAATAGCAAGGGTTTGTGACTAAGTGGCACTAAAAAAAAGTCTGGGCATACCCCATTTTGAAAATCCTAGGTTGTCTACTTTTGAAAATTGTATGCCATTATGGGAGTAATTCTCATTCCTGAGCTGCCATACAGCCTCAAATGCAACAAATAATCTGGCAAATTTCGACATTTAAAAACTGAAATGGGCAAGTCTTATATTTGACCCCCTTAACCTGTACACGGGGGTACTGTTGTACTCATAAGACATTGCTGAACACAAATATATGTGTTTTATTGTCCTAAAACCTAACTGTATTATGACATTCACAGTTAAAATGCCAAACTAAGACAATAACATTTTATTTCTTACTTTCTCAAACTATTTAAAGATTTTGTTCACATTAAGTTGTGTTCCATATATATAAATATTTGATGGGAAATTAAAGCCCTGTTTCTCCTGAACAAAACGGTGTATAATAAGTGTGGTTGAGCAGACAGATCATCAAATTCCAGGTTTTGTTTTGATCTGAACTTGTACTAATTACCTCCATCCTTAGAAGGGTTAAAACGAAACCATAAGAAAATAAATACCTGGACCCTGCTCAAAACAAGATACCACACACACACAAAAGATAGGGACCCTCACTTGAATTAAAAAAAAAAAAAAACTATTTTTTTAATTTTATTTACCACATATTGCTTTCCTTAAAAAAAATAAAATAATTATTATATATAGGGCAATATCATTTGTAGCAAAATGAAAATAAGTCTGCATCTCCATGAATGATGATGTATTCACCAATTGATGCAGGGTATAGCAAACCAAATACAGACAGCCACACAGTTTCGTGCAATTAGCCCTCATCAAACTTCACTCGCAGCAAGGACTCCCTCATATACTATAGTACATAGTGTCTTACACGTGCCAAAAGCCAAGCCAACATATTTCGCCTGATACTTCATACTTCCTCAGTGTTAATTGTCATCCAGCTATAGTGTTTATATTGATATTAGTACACCTAATTAAAGCAAATATACACTAGTATGTAGTATCACTAATCAATGTACAACATTTCTCCTACAGTCTTCACATATAAATAACATTGTTTTCAGACAATCATGTAACTTCCAGGGGGGAAAATATTGATTAAAATATATAAATAAAAAAAGTCTAAATATAAATGAATAAATAATTTTATCAAATGTTAAATATGTTACTGTACAGAAGTATCATACAAAATGCATTGGTTTGTCTTTTGGCATGCGTTTGACACCGTTCTCGAACTGTGTAACCCCAAAGTGTGCCTCCATTGACGATCTGCAGGTCCCTCAAGTGAAATCCAGCTTCTGAATCTCAGTCCGTTGGGCAGGAGAGCGTCACTAATTGACTTAGAGCAATCAGTTGATTCCTTAAACCAGGAGTCCCAACCCAGTCCTCAAGTATCCCCTACCAGTCAAGGATTTAGGGATTACTGTTGCGTCTAAGGTGTTTTGTTCTTTCTAAAAACACCTCAGACACAACTGGGCAATCCTTAAATCCTGGACTGTTAGGGGTTACTTGAGGACGGGGTTGGGACCCACTGCCTTAACCCAATCAGTAGCTCCCTATTGATTAAAAAAAAAAAAAAAAAAGAGACATAGATATAGGCCAGCAAAAACCCTCCCACAACCCCAGGCATAAGGGTTGAGCTGTACCAGAAAAGCAAGTCGGTTGTGGTATGCCAAAATAGACTAACATATAGGCCTAAAAAGAGGGCAAAAAAAATTAATATTACCTAATAACCGAACTACATTAGTAAAGCTCTCCCATGTTACTTCTTTCTTGGCTGACTCAGCAACTGTACTTACAGCCAAAGATTTCCCAAGTTGCTAGGAAGATAAGTATGAAGGACTTAGATGTCATTAATTGGTAAAATTGGACAAACAAATATACTGTAACCCAGTGAGGAATGTTGAAAACATTTAACTGTGCGAGTTGTTAGATAATGCATTGGTTGTAAGTACTGCTCCTGACTAGTTGCTGTATTTTATTTATAAAATATTTGTTTATAAAATATTTTACCAGGAAAGATACATTGAGATTTCGCTCGTTTTCAAGTATGTCCTGGGACAACAAATCATTGCATTGTTACAATTAGGGTACAATAAAATACAAAAACAATATTAATACACAATAAATACAAAATTTAACATAGAACAGGTAGGAAATATATAATCAACCATGACAGGTGCATTCTGTTTTGAGGTATGTAGAGAGGGATCTCTTAAAGGACTTTAGGCTTAGGGAAGATTTTAAATTGTGCGGGAGGTCGTTCCACAATTGCGGTGCTCTGTAGAAGAAGTAGGATCGGGCCGCTTTCTTTTTTTTTTTTTTAAATTCTTTATTTTTATTCGTGCATGGAGTAACAATAAAGCGTACAGCGCCACAACAGCTGCTGCAAGCGGTTTGTCATCATTTCAACATGTGGCTTGTTATACAGCACGATTTTTATATTTTAGAACATGAAAATAACAAGATGTAGGCAGTTGCATAAAAATACAAAACGTGGTAAACATGCGATTTAAATTATGCAACACTCTGAATTATTATGTCTAAGGCAGTAAGACACGATAGGGTTACAGGCTTGTTTCGGTAGACACATATGCCCCTTCCAAACATGTGAACGTACGCTGTCTCACCTATGAGGCAGAAAAATATACAGATAGCTTGACATTTTAAGCGAGTTACAAGCGTGGGTTAATGGTGCTAATTAAACCTGCTGGGTGTGCATTGCTTGAGGTGCAGGAACAGGTATGTTAAAAAGGATGTATGCACAATTTTGACAACAATACTGTCAATATTAACAAGCTGAACAGAGCTTATTGTGTGCGTTAGGGTGTGCTTGACAACAATTTTTAGAGTATATCATCTATCATTCCAGGCCTTACGCGTATAGAACATTGATAGCTGGGCTTAGGTTTAGGCAGGGCTAGCTAGTAACAAAGTACGGTCACATTATACATATGTAGGCCATGACGTGAAATGCTTAAAGCAAGGTAGCGCCTAGCCTGGCAGAAGTTCTCAGTAGAGTCAAAATATAAATACAACCTATAACTCGCCTACTATATAAAGCATGCCTAAACATCGCTATTCTCCCTAGGTGCCTGCCCTGAAAAACTTTACTAGCCGTCCTACGCATTCCATGCATGGGTATTAACTAACCATATAAGTACAGGCCGAGCAGGGAGGCCAGCGTTGCCGGAGCATTAAAACATCATATGAGGGTAACAGTATTTTAGTTGCTATTTATGCTAGCGCCTAAACAGCGGTGTAAAATGGCACGCAATTAAATGTTAAAGCTAAACAATTATGTAATGTATGTTGAACTTTATGCTCTTATTTAAAATAAATGAGACTTCTGGCATTAATAAAAAAAAAGTAGCAATAAAAGGATAATAACAGCAGTCCCGATGATGGTGTCTGGTCAACCCTTGCCTGTTCGGGGTATGTCATCACCCCATGGTGCAGTCAGTGTCCAGAGAGCCTGCAGTCCAGACATGGCAACGTGCCAGGTGTAGGCAAGGAGTTCGCTGGGGTGTATCACTGTAAACCTGCGCCATGCTTTACTTGACCGACTGTCCGAGTATTGGTTAGTCCCGGTTGGAGATCTCCTTGCTTGGTTCGGTTGCGGGCTGCTTGGTTTCCTGCGTCGTCGGTTTGCTGTGTCCGCCATTTTGGATCTGTCTCGAAAGGCTGTGCCTCTCCGGTTCTTGTGCCTGGAGTTGGTAAGTATGCGGTGTAGCCGATGGTGTCTGCTTGCTGGTTGCCCCATGATGGTCTTTTCCAAGCCTTGCCTGCTCTCTGTGGGTTTCTCTTTTGCCGCCTTTGGAGCGGCCCGGTGAGGATGCCTGCTCGACTTGGGAGTGAGGTCCGGGTGGGGAGTTACTGCTGTCCCTCCGGCTGCCCCTGTTAAGCCCTGTGTAGTGCTGTCTGGTGGCATACCTTGCGCTGCTGGCCAGAAGAGTGCCTCAAGCTTCTCCCATAAAGCGCTGAATAAGCCATTGAGCCGGAGCTCGGTTTCTTCCTTGGCACTGTACATGGCTGCGGCGTGCGGGCTAGACGCCATTTTGTAGGCCTCAGTATCGTTTTCTCGTTTCAGAGATCTCGTCGCTTGGGTACCCTTCGTTAGGGAGACTGTAAAAGGGTGGTCTGCGATAACCCCCGCTGGACCATGGGGGGGGGGAACGAGGGCTCTGGGTCCACGGTCTCGCCGTCATTGGCGGCAGGAGAGCGGCCGTCTCCCCTGTGCCCGCCATGCTAGTGGGCCTTGCTGGGGTGTCGGGTGCATACCGGTGGAATAGTCACTGGACGGGTACCGATTTGTGCACCCCGTTGTCCCCTTGCTTGTGGTGGCATTTTTGTAGCTGTAAGTAGTCTTTCGAGTGGTACATATTGCCTTTCAGTCGGTTTGAAGCAGGAGCTCCTACAGCCTGCGACCGTTCAGCATGGCCTCCCGGGCCGCTTTCTTTTTGTTTTGAGGTAGACTAAATAAAGTGCTGGTACTGGCTCGGAGGTTGTAGGAGGTGGGAACAGCCGGGGAAAGCATTGTGTTCAGGTAGGGTGGGAGCTTCCCAGAAAAGCTCTTAAGCACAAGGCTGGAAAGATGAAGGGTGCGTCTGGATTCCAGTGACAGCCAGTTTAGTTCTTTTAGCATGTCACAATGGTGGGTCCTGTAATTACATTATATAACTCGTTCTGACGATTTGTGCTACAATGTGTTGAGTTTATTAATGTGGGATTGCAATGCAGATGCATATACTACATCCCCATAATTAATGATTGGCATCAGCATTTGCTGTACAATCATTTCCTTTACTGTAGGGCTTAGGCAGGATTTGTTTCTGTACAGGGAACCTAGGTTTTGGATAAAGTTTAGATGCAAGCTTTTCTATGTGCAGGCCAAAAGATAGATTGGGGTCTAACATCATACCCAAGTATTTGAAAGAGTGAACTGCGGTCAGTATGCCATTTTAATTTGTTTTGATGGATAGGTGGGAATTGTGTAATTTAGGTACTGTTCCAAAGATCATTGTGACAGTTTTGTCAGTGTTCAGGAAGAGTTTGTTTTTTGCGATCCACTTATCTACCTCTGTGAACTGGTTTTGGAGCAGAGCCTCAAACTGCAGTAGATCGGATTTGCTTGCATAGATTACCGTGTCATCTGCGTACATGTGTACATTTGAGGATTTGCAGACATTAGGCAGATCATTTATAAATAATGAAAATAGTAGGGGGCCGAGAATGGAACCTTGGGGTACACCACACGTGACTGGGAGAGGGAGGGAGTCGCTGTCAGAAATGGACACATATTGCAAGCGATCTGATGCATACGATCGAAACCAGTTTAGCGAATGATCACCAATACCTGAGTTTTTGAGTTTGTGCAGTAAAATGTCGTGGTCTACTGTGTCAAAGGCCTTTGCAAAATCAAGGAAAATCGCTCCAGTTAGGTCTCCTTGTTCCATGCCAGTTTGGATGTCATTGCAATCTTTTAAGAGGGCAGTTGTAGTGGAGTGATTCTGGCGAAAGCCCGATTGATCAGGGGTCAGATAGTTTGATTGTTGGTAGTACTCACATAGTTGCGTATGGACAAATTTTTCTAAGATTTTTGACAATACCGGGAGCAATGATATAGGGCGATAGTTAGAAACCAAAAGTAGTGTCACCACTTTTATGAATAGGTTGCCCTTTTGGAGCCTTAGATATGGTAATGGTTAATTTCTGTCTACGTTAGATGAAAAGTGCATAGCAGATGACAAATAAGATGGATATCTTTAATTAGGATTATTAGGTGAGAGAGGTTTATGGTGAAGTATACTGTAGTAAACCAAACTTGTAAATTCAGCCACAAACAATGAAACAATAGGTAGATTCAAAAATCATAGGACATTTAGTATAAATTATCCTTTGGGATGCAACGTAGTAAAAAAAAAAGTTTGAAAAAGCCTGGAAACTGATAATATAACAAATTATATATATCAATCCCTAATAACAGGTAGCATGGGCGAACAAAACTTGAAATGAAGTAATGAAAGCGTGACCGAACGTAGACTGAATGCACTAAACCAAAGTGAAAATGTAGAACACTCGAAAAATAGGTTGCCTGTATTAAACCAGAGTGAAATGTAATATAGTCGATCTTAGGCTGCATGTACAGAACCAAAGTGAATCTGTAGTGTAGCAGAACATAGATCAAATGTGCTGACCATAGGTAGCATGTAGTGAATCAAAGTAAAAATGTTTGTGGCCGAAAGTAGGAAGAATTTCCAAAGCAAAAGTGACCACGTAGCACGGCCCGAGCGAAGGCCAAATGTACTGATCCAAAACAAAAAACGTAGTGTGGCCGAACGTAGGTCAAATGTAAAATGCACTGAACCAAAACAAAAATGTAGCATGTCTGAATGTATGTCCGATGTAGCGAACCAAGACAAAAATGTAGCATGGCTGACAGTAGGTCAGATGTAGCGAACCAAGACAAAAACGCAGCATGGCTGAATGTAGGTCAGATGTACTAAAGCAAAAATGACTTTGTAGGGCAGCCAAACCAAAGTGACTAAGTAGCACGCCAAGCAAAGGCCCAATGTACTGATCCAAATATAAAATATTTACATAGCCAAACATAGGCCAAATGTACCAAGACAAGTGAAATGTAGCATGGCAGAACGTAGGCCGAATGTACTAAAAAAAAAAAGTTAACATGTAGAGTGGCAGAATGTGATCAACCATGATGAATATGAAGCGGGCCAAACGTAGGCAAAATGTACTAAACCAAATTGAACATATAGCATGGCAGAACATACAGAACCGCAGTAACTATGTAGCGCATCCAAAACGTAGGCCTAATGTACTGTACCGAATTAAAGGTTGCGCGGCCAAATGCACTGAACACTGATGAATATATAACGTAACTGAACGTAGGCTGAAATGCACCGAACCCTAATGAATATGTAGCGTGACTGAAGGTAGGCTGAATATAAAATGTCAGAGAAGAGAACTGGAGAAGACTATTCACGAACGGATTCTCCTTCACCAATGCCGAGAAGCCATCCTAAACTGGGAAGCCCATGAACGAGAAGTTATGTGCGGTAACCTTGCAACCAGATTCCAAATGTAAAACATTAGGAGGCACTGCCCGGGGGGTAAATCTAGGTCAGCAAAACCCCTCCCACAACTCCAGGTATACTGCCTTTACACAAGTATAACATATGTACAGTAATGGATCTGAACAACAAAATGTAAAAAATTCTGAATGTATTTGTTCTAATAATGGAATAGCTTTATATGGCTACGATGTCAATCTTCAGAAGTTATAGAACAAGTTACATTTAAATTGGCTCGGTTACATCTATAATATAATTTTTTGGAAAATCTCAAACTGACTGTGTTGGAATTTTATGTATGACATAAGTCAAATTAGGGACTTTTTGTCTTATGGGTAAATTTGAGGTTGACAAAAGGTGGAGCACCAGTGTCAACTACGATCAAAGCCCAGCAGCTGAATCAGGCATCAATTTACTTATCCTGAGACCTGAGCTCCCGCAGTCTTGCAAGATTCTCCATAGACTTCAACATGTACTCGAGAGCACAGCACTGATGTGACATCTGGCAGATGAAACACAATGAGCCGTAAAATATCTCCAGAAAAAAAATTAAAAGGAGGAGGATGGTGGCAGCAAGTGACTGCTTTAGGTGAATATACCTACCTTCTACTGTACCCTTTGACAACCATACCATGAGCAGTGATGTCAGCAGGTGTGTCCCTTGTGTATTTTTTATCACCATGAAATGCGAAATGCAAACCGACCTGCCAATGTCCCCTAAATAACATTGCAGGATAAACAAATACAAATCTGATTCTAAACACTTATTCTACAACTAACAATTCTACCTGTTCCTCTTTTATCTCTTCTGATCAAATTGCCTTAACTGGCAGATTACGTTGTGCAGTCTCTTGAATTGCCTACCACACCGCCTGGGAAACAATAGAGGTCTATTGGTGGACTTTCTTACATTTGAGGCATCAAGTGATAGCCTGGGACTCCCCGATTCCAGGATGTACAGGTAAACCATTTTAAATATTTGGAGCTAGCCATGAATCCTAACTTACACACCATCATCTTGGATCTACAGACACCCAACAGTTTATAACAAGTCATTCTGCTTTTATTAGAGAGATTTGTGACCCATCATCTTATGGGAGATGGCCTTTTTCCACTGTGATAGTTGTCATTGATGGATCCATCATCAGATGAGCCTACGCTTTATTTCCTTGACATATAACCCTTATTAAAAAATAAATAAATAGGCTCTGGTGCAAAATCAGTAATCAGAGTGCAAATACATAAATGTGCAAAAATTACATTACAATAATGTATGCAACCATTTAATATAGTGACCGAAAAAAAAAAGTGAGCAAATATATTTAGAAAAATAGTTAAATCTTCTACTGCAATCCAGGTTTTAAGCAACCTAAAAAAAGATTAGAAACATAGTGCAGATCAGTAAGATCAACAAATACATTTAAAAAAAACAAAAAACAGGAATGGGTGTATCTATCTGAGCCTAAAAAGTCCACAATGTAGTTAGTGTCTCCAGGTCCCATACTCAATATTAAAAGTCCTGTCTGGCCAGAGGTCATTAAGGCTGTTGTTAAGGACATTTGCCCTATGTTTTGACATGGGCATTATCTAAGAAGAATGTCACAACCTGGAAGACAGGAAAGGCACTCGGGATCTAAGGGGCTTAAAAAGGAACATTGTATGCACCCAGACCACCTTAGCTCATTGAAGTTGTCTGGGTGCTGTGTCCTTTTTGCACTGTGTTTACATTGCAGCTTTAAGTCTGCCCACATTGGTTGTCTACCAGAAAGCCACTATAGGGCTACCGGAATTGAAACTGACCGGTTATCTGATGCTGGACTCAGGTAAGCGCCGCGGGGGGGAGGCACTGTAGGGACCTATAGTGCCAGGAATCTCACGCAGTAAAATCAATCCCACAGAAGTGCAAACAGCAGACTTCATGAACACAGAAGAACAAAAATGGCTGCATAGGCTGTGAAGAAATCCCCCTTTTTATTTCAATATTTCTTCCTTATCCATTCGGTAGATGTAACTACCGAACAAAGACCACCCCCCTGGCTCATTAAACTTCAAAGCCTGCTTCAATTGAACCCTCTGTGTGCGGCCAGCGTTCGTACTACCGAACGACACGTGGCTGAGAAAACCGCGGTCATCTTTTTTCAGACGAACAAAGGCAGCGGGACTTGGTCGTCTAGTGTCTGGAACTAAAATCGGACACTCGACTTCCCGAACACCGGTCTCAAACAAACGAACGCTGGATCTATATGTTCCGAATAGCTAGAAGAGCGCTATTAGGTACTTTAGTGCATACGAACGAGGGGAATAATCGCTGCTAAGAGCCAGGGGAATCCATTCGTGGAATTGTTCGTTTTTTTCCTTTCTCTGAATAGACCGGCAAAACCACCCAAACTCCTGGAACTGTTTTGGGCAGCCAGCCCACGGTTAGCCAGTCACAAAGGACTTCCACACTTTTCAAGAACCCCTGAACCGATCTGGGTGAAATTTGAATATGTTGGTCACCCAGATAGGGGCTATCAGGTGACATTATTTGTGGGGATACCCCATGTATAAAGAGGTGTTCTGAATGTTGGGGAAAATTGGGATTTCTCTGCTTATTACTTTATCAGACTTGATTATCTCCAGGACTAGGGGAGGGAATTGTATGTTTGTGCTGGGTGTGTTTTATGTTTTTACTATACCTGATTGGTTATACTGTGTCCCTCCCTGTGGGATGTCCCTTTGCATAAAAGCCTATGTGTGGCCATTAAAGCCAGTTCTATTTGTACCCTTCTTCTTGACGTTGGCTGATGTTTGGGGATTCGTATGCTTTATTAAGGGAATTATCTTATAAAGCTATTTGTATTCGTATGGACTTCGTCTATTTCAACTACCGAACGGAGAGCTATATGCACTGGCGGTCGGGAGGAAACTACCGAAGGAGGTTTAAATATACTTGGTTTCCTTACATAGGCATACTAAGATCCAACACAAGAAATAAAAGAAAAAATAAAGGAAATGGCATAAGATACAAGAGGCATAAAAATAATAATAATAATAATTATATATATATATATACACACACACACACACACGACAGAACCATTTTAACCCCTTAAGGACACATGACATGTCACGATTCCCTTTTATTCCAGAAGTTTGGTCCTTAAGGTGTTAAGAGACAGTGTCCATGACAACTCAAGGTTGATGATCACAGCCATAAAGGCAGGCCAGCCACTGCTAAACTAGTGCTGCAACTTTAAGACCGTATAACTGCACTTGAAGGGTGGCCAGGGACCATGCTTATATTCCTACCACTATACTGTTCTTTTAAGAATGCACACAGCAAGAATCTTATCCCTCTGCAGAAGCACACATACTTATGTAAACAGAAATTTTCCATTAAAAAAACAAAAAAAAACACAAAACAAAAACAACCCAAGTCAAAAAGGGAGGATAAAAATTACTGAAGGTCAGCTTGGAGCACTGCAGTTGATTAGCTACCACGAAAACAATTCTATTTAAATATTAGTAAAAAATAAAAAAAAATGCAGTCAGTGTTCACTCCAATTGTAGAATATTGCATATTCTATGTTTCTATTGATTATATATATGGATGTGTGGATTGACATAAGAAACAGATGGTATCAATAAGTCACAAGGGTTTCTTTGTCTGAGAGCTCTGGAATGTGGATTTGGGGGTCTTGTCCTTATATGGCAAGAGTATGCTCTGACGTCAGTATGGGCACTTCTATATAGTAACGGAGGGACACGAGGTCTGTCTCTCTTCGCTCTAGGCTCTGGTCTCTCTCTGGGCTCTCTCTGGCTCTCTCTCGATGTAAAGATGTAAGGGTGTAAAGAAGTCCAGCAATTACCATCTGCTGTTGAACATCCATTATCCTGTAACATCCTTTGTTGTTTTATTATGTATCAGTAACTAAGAATAAACCTGAAGAAACCGTAAGTCAGATTGCGTATTATTACTTTTCAATAATATAGACATATATTATTGTGGCGAGCATTTGGCCCAAGACTATATATACAAAAGACGTATATATATATATATCAATCAACTGAAGACAAGAAGAAATTAAGAAGATTTAACTGTGACGATTCTAAACGACATTTTACATTGGCTAGCCAGCCAGTTTTCTATTCAAGTTTTGTTCCCACTTCAAGGGGGGAGAGAAGAATCGAGTTACAAAGCTGTTTTGGAACTGGGAAAACAAACTTGAAGAGAAAAAAAGAATCTAGACTGTCAGAAGAACTGTGTTTGTAAGACAAAGAACGTTTTCAAATCACAAAGACTGTTCCAAGATTATATTCTACAACAGACAAAAGCACAAGATACAACGTGAATTCTAGAAGCAAGCACGTGGCAGAGATTGGCAAGATTCCAGATCTAAGCCTAAAACTGCGCAGCTGTGTGGATGAAGCAACGAATAGAGAGAAATAACTGATCTGGTGAGTAACATGGAATTCATAAATGATATTGCAGAGAAAAGTAAATTGCAGTTAGCATTTAATAGCAGCTATTCAGATGCTGTGTTGTGGCAATCATTATACACACAATGTGAAATTGCCAATAGTGAAATTGACAAGAAAATGTTTGTTAATAAGAAAAAACAAAAGATCAGGAATGTTATGAAACTAGTCTGTACTTACAATGCATTGATTTGTAAACGAGATGCAGGTCAAGACAATTTAGAATCAGCAGAAAAAGAAGTAGATTTGAATATGTTAACAGAAGACAAATCAGATTTAAATGAACAGTGTAACAATGTAACAGAGAGTACATGCGGTAACTGTGAGAGATTGTCAGAAACAGTCTGTGAATTAGAGGAGAGAGTTGAACTAAGAAATGATCTTATTTGCCAGCTTAGAAATGAAGTTAAGCAAGTGTGTGTTGATACAAGAAAAATACAGGCACAAAATCTAATACCAGAACCAATAGATACTGAAAATGTATCCTCACAGAGTGATTTGCAGAAATGTAAATTTCAAGACAGTGCTGCAAAACGTAATTTGAAAATCCATGAACAATTAATGAAAATTGTGAAATGTATTCCAGTTTATGACACGTCAGTGGATACATTTACTAATGCTGAGATTTTTGAGTCAAATTTGGACAAATACAGCCTTAATGACGAACTAAAGAATAGACTATTTCAATTATGGCTGCCGACTCAAATGGCATGTAGGCTGACCACGCCTGTAAAATGTGAGGACAATGATGAAATAATATATGGAAATAAGCAAGACAGATTAACACAATTAATACAATTAACAACAGGGAATGATTTTGCAGACATTGAAATGTTGGAAAAACTAAAACCACACAAGGATGAGGATATTTTTAGTTTTCTTGTAAAATTTGAAAATGCATATAGACTTGTTGCTGATTTTCCTGAACATCAGTTAATTAATGAATTTGTGAAAAAATGTCAATATCTAGATCCAACTGCAATTGTAATTGCTAGAGAAAAAAGCACTTTGAATGACGTTGCTTTATTCTTAGATAACTTAAACAGAGTAACCAATAATGAAGGGGTTAAAATGACTTGTGGAATTAGGCAGAGAAAGAAACTCAGACCTGACACCCCTCATACCCCTCCTCCTTTTTCTAGGACAGAGTGTGAAAGAGTAATACAGACAGCTGAGCCACTCCCAATTTGCTCAACTAAAAACAATCAAAGGCAGAATATAACTCCTAAAGTTATTTGTTTTTGGTGCAATAAACAACATTATTTAAGATCTTGCAGATATTTTATCCGAGATATCAAATCAAAAGCAAATGAGAAATTAAATTTGTTGATTGAAAATTTTGACAGACAAAATACATATGGAGATAAATCAATAAAGGCCTTTCCTTGTAAACTGATAATTAGACAAATAAAAGCAATTTTAGCTAAATCGAAATTAGGAGACAAACAAGCAATGCAGTGTAACACAGAAAGTTATAAGAATCAGATAACTTCAAGAGATATGATCAGTTTAGAGAATGAGCATGGATATGTGTGCCAACACAGGCTGATTCCAGAATTAAGAATAGCACACAAGAATAGAGATTTATGTTAGTTTGTTGTTTTAATGAATTGTTAGTTTGAACAGTTTTTTTTTCATTGTTTTATGTGTGTTATAAGAAAGTATTAGGTTAATTAATTAAAATAAAAATTGACATCAAGTATGCAAATATGGCAGGATGAAATACACTAATGTAGCAGTTAGTTATATTAGGTTTATGCGATTATACAGTAACTCCAATTGTTTTACAGAAGGAAAAAACAATAGACTTATTCTTTGTTACTTCTGAGGTTGATTTAAAATCTTTGATTTAATTCATGAGAATGAGATTTTAATATCATGACTGATTATGGATTACTATATTTTGCAAAGCCTCGACATACATATGTTTTGACTATATAGAAGACAAAAGTTTTGATAGAAGAAAACCTAAATTTGCAGATATATTTGACGTAGGAAACAATATATGTTTTTTGTAGTTTGTTTCATGTGACAAAATGGTGCCAGTGTTAAGACAAGATGGCTGCTATTGCTACAGTATAGTGGAAAACTGTTTTTTTTTTTTTTTTGCAACATCTGATATGTGATTAGGTTATACCTCCAGATTATTAAACAGTTTAAAAGGGGGGTATGATTAGTAAAATGTTTGGAAAATTAAAATGTTCAGAAAGATCTTGATATAAAGGAAATTTAAAGATTAAACATCACATGGCATAAATGTAATGACCACAAGATGGTAGATCTCATGAGAAGAAATGAGTATGTTTTGTGTAGTCAGTGTAATTTAATGTTAAACTGTATAATAATAATGAGATATAAACATTGTAAGCCATTGTATTGATGCTGCACATGTTTTTTGTTTTAATGTAGGTAAGGTGACAGATCCTTGTGGCAATAAATCAGGAAAGCATTCCTTCAGACAACTGGACATCGACTGTTGGAAAGAGACTTTTCATCTGATCTGCAAACTGTGATGGAAGATTCTACAGAGTTAATTTGATGCAGAAGATTAACAGACTTACAAAGAAATAAAAGATTGACACTAACATACATATCAATTCCTAAATATTAACGGAAAAGAAAACAGACAATGAAAAGTTATATAACAGTTATGAGTATTAATACCAAAAGAGAGTACTTATAAATGTGTATGAAAGGATAGTATTATGAAGAGAACTATTACATTATTACCTATACATAGGATGAGAAGTATCAGAAGTAGATAAAATATGAAGTTGTTAAAATAAGGATCATGGATACTTAATACTACAAAGATTGAGTTCAATAGTATTTCATAGATTAACTATAATGAGTAATTTGATTATAATCGAGGTGGAGTAAAACAAACTATGGTAACATAAGGAAGAAAACTAAGGAAGGATAATTTATATTTATTAATATTAAGTAATGGTATACATTAAGAATGCCTTGGATATAAGAGTTCAGAGATCCAAGAGGAATTGAATTAAAGTTTAGTTATGAGTATAGTACACGATTATATTTGACCTAAATCTATAAAGGTATGGACTAGGGAGAATAGGTTTCTGGATATGGTGAGATCCAATGAATGAATATGTTATTTGATGATTATCCTGAGTTTGTAAGACACAGACTAGGAATAAGAGTTTCTGGGCAGTATGACCCCAAGTTTATTTTATTTTATTTTAGTCAGTTGAAGTGTACTAAGGAATACGGATTGGTCAGAACAAATGTTTGGGTAACATTAGGACAATCCTACTTTTATTTTAAGATGTATTACATTAATAAGTCATCACAAAGCTAATGAAGAGAGTGATGCTAATGAATTTAAATTAGTCTTTCCAAGTTATTTTAAAGTAAACTATGTTTCTGTTGAATGAAAAGTTTGTTACTACAAGGTGGAATTTAGTGAAAATTATAATTATGTAAACAAAAACAATTCTACGATAGAAAGATTTATGGGTGGAGAATTTCTAGAACAATAAGTATTGTCAACACCATAAACATTATTTGAAGAATTATTAGAGAACTTCATGGTTGATAACAACACAACCTTTTGAAGGTTTGCAAACTATTATGAGATTTATAAGTAGCGTTGATACATTTCAGGTAGTTAGAACCTACTGAATATATAAATTAAATACTATGATTGTAAAGTACTGATACAATTATCACTACTGGTATTAATGGTATAGGAATGTAATTCATGAATACAAATGACCTAAAGATTTTAAGGTTGCTAGAAACCATACGATTCATGAAAGTATAATTGGACGGGATATACAAGCAATACATGTATTAGTACTTAAGTAATATCAGGTATTGAGAATGAAAATACGTGTCTGTAGGAATATGATAGTGATACACAGGTATTATTTAGAAAGTTACGATCTTGATTTTGTTGTCTACAAAGACATGACTGTAGATGAGCAGGTTGATCTTTCTGATTGCTTTACATTGTTTATTGGATCAACATTTGTAAATATTTTATTTTATTCATTTATTATTGTTATATATATATGTATATATTATGTTCAAGTAGTTATGATGTAACATGGATATGGATATCAATACATAGCTGAAACAGGAAGTTTGATGTAAAGTAAGCAGTATAAGGGATAGAAACTCGACCTTCTAAGAACTCTCATATAATAGAAAGTTGTGACTACATCTTGTTCTATGCTCAATGACTGTGATACGAGTGATGTATGAATGGACAGCTTAGTGACATTGTGTTATGGTTTTAAGACAAACCATAAACAGAGGGAATGTAGAATATTGCATATTCTATGTTTCTATTGATTATATATATGGATGTGTGGATTGACATAAGAAACAGATGGTATCAATAAGTCACAAGGGTTTCTTTGTCTGAGAGCTCTGGAATGTGGATTTGGGGGTCTTGTCCTTATATGGCAAGAGTATGCTCTGACGTCAGTATGGGCACTTCTATATAGTAACGGAGGGACACGAGGTCTGTCTCTCTTCGCTCTAGGCTCTGGTCTCTCTCTGGGCTCTCTCTGGCTCTCTCTCGATGTAAAGATGTAAGGGTGTAAAGAAGTCCAGCAATTACCATCTGCTGTTGAACATCCATTATCCTGTAACATCCTTTGTTGTTTTATTATGTATCAGTAACTAAGAATAAACCTGAAGAAACCGTAAGTCAGATTGCGTATTATTACTTTTCAATAATATAGACATATATTATTGTGGCGAGCATTTGGCCCAAGACTATATATACAAAAGACGTATATATATATATATATATATCAATCAACTGAAGACAAGAAGAAATTAAGAAGATTTAACTGTGACGATTCTAAACGACATTTTACACCAATGTAAATGTAGTATTAAGAATGTATACATGAAAAAATAATAAAATTATATAAACCGAAACTTGGTTTAAAAAGATCTTTAATTTCTCCATGGATTAAATAGTTTTTGTTTTATACAATTGGTATTGTAAATAAAACAAACTATTTCAAACATTCAGCAGGAACTGTACCAGGAGGTAGTTATAAACCAGTCATCCCAAAAGGGGCTTGCTCTCAGACTCATGCATGTCCCCACAACTTTTGACAAGGCACTCTCATAGATTTTAATGTGCAGCTGCACAGCTCCCTTCAGGGGAAAAAAAAATTTGTTCTACTAGCGAAAATATACAAGTCACAACTAGGCTTTTATTACTTGCCCAGGAGTTATATTATTGTAAATCCTCTATGGGCAAACATGTCTTCCACTTAACACCTGTAGACCAGAATTGGGCATAAATTGTCCAAGAGTACTGGTCAATGTTTTTTGGTGCAAAACAACAATAAAAGTTTTTTTTTCCAGTTAAATATGTAGCAAATTATATACAGCCATTTCTGAAAGCAAACAGCATATACAAATGAGCAGCTTGTTTCGGCACCAAATTAAACCATGTTTCTTTTAACAAATGTTGAGCAAAGTATGTTACAACTTGTTTCCATTGTTTTAACAGGAGTGCAATTAAATGTTTTTGAATAGCCAAGGTACTCTTGCAGGAGTATGGTCAAAACAGCTTGTGCACAATAGGTAATTCGGGTTGACAAAGTTCATAATTGCACAATATCCCTTTCTTTAAAGCCATCTTAGATGAGACTTTCCCCTTACCAGAAGGAGAGAGGACAACCAAATCATCCTCAAAATAACACTCACACAAGTCTCAGCTAATAAAAAGTGCAAAATATGATGCAGACATGGCAATTCACTATGGTGCATGATGTTGTGAATGGCAATATATTTTTTCTTTTTACGTCCATACTGTCAAACTGGGAGATAAAAAATAAAATAAAAGTCTCCTGGACAGCTATGTTCTCAGTTTGGCTCCATTGGCCTAAAATGTGAAATTCACTTTTAATTCCAGACCACACAAGGCACAAAGTAAATAACCTTGCAGTAGTGGTTCCCAAACCAGTCCTCGTGGAAGCCCTACCAGTCCAGGATTTAGGGATCACTCTGTTGTGTCCAAGGTGTATTTTCTTTTTCCTAAAAAACACCTTAGATACAACTGGGTAATCCCTGAATCCTGGACTGGTAGGACAGGGGTTCCACGAGGAGGACTGGGTTGGGACCCACTGGTGTAGTCAGCAGAGCGTGGGTGGCAAGTGTCTTATTCCCACCATAACAACTTCATACAGATTGCTACCTGTGGACCCCAAACTGATGGGTTTGGTAGCCAGAATATGTTAAAGTGAATAATGTCCCGGGATACCTAGCACAGAGGACAGGACATTATTTAAGTGCAGGTTTGTGAGCAGCTGGAGTCATTTAAAGGAGAAGAAGAAGGCAGCGGCAGAGAGGAAGAGCAGCAGGGCAGACACCTCGCTCAGTTGGTGGAAGGGGTATTTCTTGCTGGGCTGCCTCCTCACTTTCTCCATGTAGGCCCTCCTGGCTCTCAGCAGCCGCTCCCTCTCCAGCTGCTCCCCGTAGTGGGCCTGGTAGAAGGCGTCGAAGTTGAACATGGCCTTGGAAGGGGTCCTGGGGCTGCTGTCCCCCCTGCGGCCCGCGGGCCCTGCCCTGGCCGGGCTGTCCACTCTCCCGCTGGGCTTGCCGGCGTTGCGGGCCTCCTCCAGGCTCAGCACGCCCAGGTCGTACTTCTTCCTCAGGCTGAGGCTGCCAAGGACGTGGTAGGCCTCGGTCACCTCCCCGAAGCGGAGTGCGGCCTCCTCGCTGCCGGCGTTGCGGTCCGGGTGGAAGCGGAAGGACTGCTTGTAGTATGCGGTCTTGACTTGGGCCTGGCTGGCGCCGCTGCTCACCCCCAGGATGTCGTAGTAGGCCGTGCGGGAGCGCAGCAGGGGCGGCGCGGGCCGGGGACCGTTCCTCCCTCGGTGGTGGTTGTTGTTGTTGGTGGTCGCCCCGAGCCGGGGGGCCTGGCTGAGACCGCGCACTGACAGTCCGGCGGGGGCCAGCCCGGGGGAGAGCCCCAGGAGGCTGCTGCACGTCCACAACCTCCGGCTGACCTCCGCCATTCTACTGGCAGCAAGGGGCCCGCTGTCCGGCGTCTCAGCCAATAACAGCGCTCGGAGACCGCGGGGGGCGGGGCTTGGAGGAAAATAAAACACACGTGACGGAGCGCTTCCGCGTGGCGATTGGCCGCTGGCTTGTGCCAATAAATAAACAGCCAATGACATCTGGGGAATCAAAAAGCCGAGCGAAGAAACGTCACCAAGCGATAGAGGCGCGACACGATGTTGTAAACACTAGAGAAGTAATTGTTAACGAATTTGATTCTAAGCAGAGAATTCCAGGCTGGAAAAACCAAAACGCGCAGGCTCCGCGACGAGCGAAAATCTGTGTTACGTCTCGCGTGCATAGTACTCTTGTGCCTTGGACGAATGACGTATTATGTACGCGCCTTCCTGCACGTGTCGGGGAAGTTGAAGCGCTATCATGGCTAGCAGCGTACGGCGCCCGGAACAGACTGGACCCCCAGAACTGGTAATCATCACACACACATTAATTAATTATTATTATTACTGATTCCCCATGATACACATATTATTATTATTAATTCCCCATGATCTGCATATTATTATTATTAATTCCCCATGATCTACATATTATTATTATTAATTCCCCATGATCTACATATTATTATTATTAATTCCCCATGATCTACATATTATTATTATTATTATTATTATTAATTCCCCATGATACACATATTATTATTAATTCCCCATGATATACATGTTGGTATTATTATTATTAATAATAATTCCCCATAATGCATCATACATGTAAGAGATGAAGGTATATTTATATCTGTTGTGCCCATCACAGGTTACTTCCTTGCCATCTATATATCAGGGCTGCCTTCCCTTTGGCAGTGCAGCTGCTTTGCTTTGTGTCTGGGAAGGTTTGGCAGTCACCTGGTTAACTATCTAACTGTTATACAGGTGGAGTGCCAATGTTTTTAGAATGTTCCCAATATCTCAAAAAGGCTGATTTGGAGAATGTACTTAGTTTGTTGTTTGGGTAGTAACTCATCTTTTCTTTTCTTTTTCAGTTTTATAATGAAGCCGAAGCAAGAAAATACACCCAGAAGTAAGTTGTATTTACATTTGGTTTTGTTCTGTATCGTATATTTTTAATGTACGTATATTTATGTGCGATTTTTTTTTTTTTTTTTTTTTTTTTTCCTCAACAGCTCCCGGATGATGGAAATTCAGACGCAGATGTCTGAACGTGCGGTTGAGCTTCTGTGTTTGCCAGAGGATCAGCCTTGCCTTCTTTTGGATGTTGGGTATGTTACTTTTGAGAAATCATTTACTTTGTTCTATTAACTATTTAACAAAACAAAAAAAATAAAATAAAAACACCGTTCCTGGTCCTGCCGTTCTAGCACGACATCAGGGCTAATCGTTATAGTGTGAATTGTTAGGGATGCAAAATCAATGTAAAGTAAATTTAATTTTTTTTTACAAAAATTACCAAACTGGAAACTTTCTAAAGGAAAGATTTATTAAATGTTCAATTTGACATTTACTTTGAATTACAAGCAATTCACCTTTGAGTGAATAACCCTGACTTTGTGTAACTATCCCAAAATAATATTCTGCAGCTTTGTTAAAGGGTTACTCCAACCAAAAAGAGTGTTTTAATACAAACTGTTTTTGGATGAGCTAACTCTTGCTGGTATGCCCATCCCTTAAAAAAATGGAAAAAAATATTCCTCCTCTTTCTATCCCCCACCAAAGCCAAGTTCTCTCTCAGCACCGTCATTCACTCTTATTGCAGGTGGAGAGCTGTCATGGAAAACGGGTTGAGAGGGGCTGTGCCACCGCTTGACTGTCAGTCACCCGCATGCAATGGCTAATGATGCTGCCGGGTTTGCATACAACCTCTGGCAGCACCACTAAAAACACTGTATGTGCACAGTTTTAAAACTAATATGTTGCACACAGACTCCAAGTCATTGAATGAGTCTTGGTGCTTGGAATTACCTCTTAAATGTGTTTCAGCACCCAGAACACAGGGTCATTATGTCCTCTGCATTGATTCTGCAATCAGATTCACCAGTAGTCAAACGTGATTGGTTCCCAATCTCCCTGCAAACAAAACATTGATCTGTTTGAATTTTATTGGGGGTTATTTATTTTATTCTGTTTGTAATTATTTTAGGATCATTTTGTGATCAACGCTAATAATGTAAATAGATTTGATCAATCATTATAGCCCTACATATATGCTTACATGAATATGGGACAGCCATTAAAACATATTCTGCAGTGCTTTACAATTAAAGAAAGAGGATAATTAGAGGTGAAGAAGGCCCTGCTCAAATGACCTTATAAGTTCCTGAAATGCAACATATATTCATACATTGCTGCATTTATGTTAAAACTATTTACTTTGGATCAGTCCTTGTCTTTTTATTGTACGTCATGTCTATGTTCACAAAAAAAAGGCTTAAAGTTTCCTGTAATTAAAACAGGTGTTCACGCTGATATATTTTTTTCGCCATCTCTAGCTGTGGTTCAGGCCTGAGTGGAGATCACATCTCTGAAGAAGGACATCATTGGATTGGCATAGATATCAGCTCTGCCATGTTGGGTTTGTCATCCTGATTTCACCTTATGCCCAAATCATAATGGCCTTTTCTTGTCTTGGCATATTGTAAATCCCAGCTTCTATTTGTTTTTTGTTTTTTTTAGATGTGGCATTGGATCGTGAGGTGGAAGGGGACCTGATCAGAGGAGACATGGGACAAGGAATCCCATTCCGTCCTGGTACCTTTGATGGCTGCATCAGGTGAGAATATTTGGAAGGTCATTACTGAGTAACATAGCCTCTTGTACACAAAATAATACAATATACACAGACCAATACAAAAGGCAAAAAGGACACTGCACATGAGATGGGTTCTAGCCATTGAAACTCGTTTATTCAGAGTGCCTAGTTAAATAGCCCATGAACTTATAATCTAAAGGACATAATGGGATGTTGAGACAAGAGGTGGCAGGGGGAATTTGGAAGTGATGGGCAGAGAAATTAAAGGAAAGTTACAGCCACTGTTAATGTGGAATGAGGGGGTAATTGAGTAAAATCCCAAGCAGCTGGAGGAGCATGCTATACATTTAGAAGGAACCTGCGCAGCTGGGCGGGTAGGGCTTAGAGAAAATGAACTGGCTGATACAGCAACACACAAATACACCCTTACATTCACTCACTCCATGCAAAAATATGCCTACATTCAAACACGCAAACCATGCTAAATACAAGCCTGTAATGATGGGCAAATAGTAAATCCTTAGCTGTCAAAGCATTGGGGCATTGTAGAAGAGATGGGGAGCCATTTTTGCTATAGTAGGGCCCCCAAAAAAATTCTTGCACCAGGGCCCTCTCTACTATCATAACCACTACAGCGCACTGAAGTAGCTATGGTGCCTGGAGTGTTCCCTTAATATTCTGATCTGGTGCTCGCACATTGCTTGCTGTGTCTATTCTAGTGTGCAAAGTCATAAGCAAAGCAGGATGCGCAATACTAGACTGAATGTCCTCATGCTTCTTAATTAAACTTCACAAATAGAAGTTCAAGGATTAGAGATGTACAGAACTCCTTAAACATTCGTTCAATGAAATCTTGAGCTGTAGCTTAGATGACGGTAGGTTACTGAAAGGTTTTGTATTGTTGAGTAACTGGGATGTCTCTTCCTTTGTTAGCGTTTCAGCGCTGCAATGGCTCTGTAATGCGGATAAAAAGACTCACAGTCCACCACAACGTCTCTACCGATTCTTCTCCACTCTTTACTCTTCCCTGGTAAGTGTCCGATTCTGATAATTGTTAGTTGCAGGGTATTGATAATAGGGAAAAAAACTCCTTAACATATTTTCATTTGGCTTACTACTTCCCATTATAAAATCATTCACTAGTTTGCATACTGTTCACCAAGAACATTATATTTAGACACTTTTTGTGTTTCACAGCTTGGTCACTTATTTTACCTTTTTATCTCTTCGCTATTGTTGGACAATATTGGTTACACTGGCACCACTGTACCTTTCTAAAGTTAAAGGAACACTATAGGCACCAAGACAACTTTAGCTTAATGAAGCAGTTTTGGTATATAGATCATTCCCCTGCAATGCCGCTGCTCAATTCTATGCTATTTAGGAGTTAAAGGGACACTATAGTCACCTTAACAACTTTAGCTTAATGAAGCAGTTTTGGTGTATAGAACATGCCCCTGCAGCCTCACTGCTCAATCCTCTGCCATTTAGGAGTTAAATCCCTTTGTTTATGAACCCTAGTCACACCTCCCTGCATGTGACTTGCACAGCCTTCCATAAACACTTCCTGTAAAGAGAGACATATTTAGGCTTTCTTTATTGCAAGTTCTGTTTAATTAAGATTGTCTTATCCCCTGCTATGTTAATAGCTTGCTAGACCCTGCAAGAGCCTCATGTATGGGATTAAAGTTAAATTTAGAGATTGAGATACAATTATTTAACGTAAATTACATCTGTTTGAAAGGCTCTGTCAATCATAGCCAAGGGAGGTGTGGCTAGGGCTGCATAAACAGAAACAAGGTGATTTAACTCCTAAATGACAGTGAATTGAGCAGTGCAATTGCAGGGGAATGATCTATACACTAAAACTTCTTTATTTAGCTAAAGTAATTTAGGTGACTATAGTGTTCCTTTAAATCACATTGTTTATACAGGCCAAGCCTCACCTCCCTGCATGCTACTTGCACAGCCTTCTTAAACACTTCCTGTAAAGAGACATGTAATGTTTAAACTTCCTGTATAGCAGAGTCTGTTTAATTTGGCAGAACATTGAGTAGGGGCATGATCTATATGCCAAAACTCAATCAGACAACATATTGTTTCTTCCTAGTTTATCTCTGTGAAACTAAACTCCAGAGGCAGACAATTGCCCAGAGCAACTGCTTGCAGTTACTTCCTATTGAGCTGCATTGGGAAGTTTGTGATTAAACAGCCATGGAAAGTCTGGGCTGGGAAAAAGGGGGAGGGCTTACATGGGCTTCAGACAAGAGGTCTACTGGTTTTGTAATTTTGTTAGATAGACCCTCAATGAAAAAGATACTTAATCAATTGCATGCATGCATGTTTTCATTGGAGGTGTATCTACTAAAGAGTAAGTCACTTCTTTTTAATTTACTAAAAGGGACACTATAAGCAATATAACCCTTTCATCTCATTGAATTTAATATAGTGCCAGGAGGTGTGGATTTCTACTTTATTTATTTATTTATTTATTTATTTATTTATTTTTTTTTAGACCTCACAAATACCCATTTTTTAAATGAAGGGATATTGTTTCCATTGAGCAGGCACAGTTTACCATGAAATGGCTGATTAGTATAATGTTGTTTCATGTAAGAATATATTGGAAGCAACCTTGTATCTCTTTAAGATCTCGAAACTGATGTAAAAACTCCTGAAAAGAAAAAATGGCGCATATATGAAACTCAAAAGTCTTTACTTCCTGACTGAATTTTTTTTAATATATTTAGGTGTCGTTTGAATTTCTCATAGTACAAAATATTACAGTAAATACCTCATCATAGTTTGGGACTGTTTGTATAAAATCATTTTGTTTCCCCACATGTATAGTACCATAATACAGCTATGAGTGTGATTGAGCCGTTGTGGAATATTCTGACTGGGGACTGTAAGTTGTAGTCTCCAATTGAGCCATCCTGGTCATTTCTATGTTTTATCTTGTAGGCTCGAGGAGCGAGGGCTGTTCTGCAGCTGTATCCAGAGAATTCAGAACAGGTAAGTTGTGGTGTTTGACTGTTCAGGCAATTTTTTTCCCTAAATTTTTTTTTTTTTTATTAATCTAGTTGTCATACCTGACTGTCCAGGTATGCTACAGCCAAAACATGCCTTGCAAATTAGCGTAACTAAAGGAGTGCCTGAGCACCCATGTTCTTGTATGACCTTACCTAGTAGATGCTCAACATGATTGAAGCATCATAGGGCAGTGAAGACACTCTGAGCACCTTAGTAACTATAGACATTTACTTTCTGGGAATTGTTAATAGTCCCCGGAGTACCCTGGCACTGTCTCTCCATTCAATGTTAAACTACTTTCGAGCAGTTTAACACTAAATAAATTATTGGCCACCCACAGCCCAGCCCCTGCTAGAGGTAAAGCTAGGGCAGAGATTACACACTGCTTTGTAGACCTACACAGTCACACTGGCAATGAGCGCACTGAGGGTAAAAGGAGCCAATCTAATACTTAATTAGCCCACAGGAGGGATGGGCTGCTGGGGGGGGGACTCTTGTTTATCTTTTAAATATAAAAACAATGTAACTTTTTAACACTGAACGAGAGGGTGGAACCAGGGGCCTCAATTAGATGAAGCGAATACAGTGTCTGTAAATACATTTTTAACTTGTCTTATATCCATTCCAAGTACATTGAATGCATTATGTATCTCAGAAATACATGATGTATTCAATGTAAACTATTATGATGTACTCTCGTTACCTCCGTTCCAGCGCACCATCTTCCACCTCTGGTCCGCCCACACTCCTTCCGCAGTCTTCTGTGTTTTTCTGTGTTTGGAGACAAACCTCCTGATGCCAGCGTGCTGACTTTGTAGTCCGTTCCTTCCATTTTCATAGCAACTATGGGCAGTGGTTGCTATGTGTGTGAAGTGCTGAAGGACCACCTGTGGGGGTTCTTTCCTGCTCGTAATGCTCTGTCAGATGTCCACCAGTGAACTAAATTCTTATATTTCCACTTCACCTTCTCAATGATCCCTTCTTTTTCTTTCCACTCTATGTATCGCTCATATCCTACAAACTACTCTCTTCCTCGGTTTTCTTTGCAGCTGGAATTGGTTACTGCACAGGCAATGAGAGCTGGCTTTACCGGTGGAATGGTTGTTGATTATCCCAACAGTACCAAAGCTAAGAAGTAAGCGCAAACTATACTTGTGTATCTACAACCAATATGAATAATCTATGACAGAGTACAAAGACTATAGTATCCAGTGTGTGTGTGTGTATTTGTGCATGATGCGTCATGTTGTGTTTTTTTTATTAAAGGGAACTTTTTACATAGGAAGTAAGTGTGTGTGTGTGTGTGTGTGTGTGTGTATTTTATCCTCATAATGTCTAAAGTGACATTAACGTCTCAAACCATTTTTGCTTAATGAAATAGTTTGGTTGTACTGATCATGTATCTGCAGTCTCACTGCTCAATTCTCTATAAATTACTTTTGTTTCTGTTTATGCAGTTATCCTCCACTGACTGTGACTGACAAAGCATGAATGAAATTGTTTTGCATTTCCGGTCAGAAGTAACTTACTTTAGAAGTTTTTATCTCTTGCTCTGTAAATCGAACTTTAATCACATACAGGAGGCTCCTGCAGATTCTAAAATGCTATTAACAGTGCAGGAAATAAGGAATCCTAAATCTAACAGAATTTGCAATAAAGGTGTAAACATTACATGACTTATAACAGGAAGTGTCTAGGAAGGCTGTGTAAGTCACATGCAGGAGAGGCTAGGACTGCATAAACAAAGTAATTTAACTCCTAAATGGCAGAGAATTGAGCAGTGAGACTGCCGGTGCATGATCTATACACCAAAATGGCTTCATTAAGTGAAAGTTGTTTTGGTGACTATAGTGTACCTTTTGATTTTCTTTCTCCAGCAGATTGCACTGTTTCTGAGAATTGCCTGTGACCTTTCATTCTGTGTTTTGATTGTCCACCTGTTTTAAATAAGCTCATTCTTCTAAAGTATTTGCAAGGCACTGAATACTAGGAGGGAATTTTTGTTTCGTCTTTGCATATTAAATATGTATTCCATATGCACAGTATAATGGTTTATTTTATTCCTGCAGTTTTATTTTAGTTATTTTGATTCCACTGGAGAGGTGGATTTAGATGTATCTTCAAAATTGCCACGATGGTAGTGGGTGTAAAAAACGCAATGTTTCAACTGAGCAAAATCCATAACATTGTGTTCTTTTTAACATGGCCATATATCCGACTAAATGTAACTGATGCAGTGCTTAGCATTATCTGTTACTTATCCATTCATCTCTGTTCTGTCTAGGTTTTTCCTGTGTCTCTTTGCAGGAGTGGGAGGAGTATTACCCAAGGTAAGTCTTGATTATGGTTGTAATCTGGGGCTTATTCTCTAAACAGTAAGTTCGCATCCATCTTATTGTGCCAAATCTGAAGCTGGTGGCGAGGCCTGGTCCCGGCACCAGAAGGAGCTGACATTCTTGTTACATAGGCTGAAAAGAGACTTGCGTCCATCGAGTTCAGACTTCCTCACATTTGTTTTTTGTTGTTGCTCAAAAAGAAGGCAAAAAAACCAGTTTGAAGCACTTCCAATTTTGCAACAAACTAGGAAAAAAAATCCTTCTTGAGCCCAGAATGGCAGTCAGATTTATCTGTGGATTAACCCTAAAGTTGAAAAACTATATCATTACATATTATGTTTTTGCAAGTATGCATCTAGTTGCTGTTTAAAAATCTGTACAGATAAAGGCCCTTTTAGCCGAGATATCGGGGAATTGCTTCGGGGCCCTCAAAAATCTGCATGGGACAAAATGGCGCCGAGAGATGAAGGTTCCTCGTACTCCTCAGAAGACCTCTCCTACGACCCTGGAGAGGTAGCCTCGCCTGACCCACCAAAAGCGCCTAAAGCTAAGCCGCCAGCCAACGGGGACCCGGTCACAGCAGCCCAATTGAAAGACATGCTCTCTGAATTGAGAGCGAACATAGCGGCTCATATGGCCGATTATAAAGACGCCATTGAAGGCGCCACGACCAAGATTACCCAATTAGAGGCTGCAACAAGCACACCAGATACAAGACTCACCACTGTGGAACGCAAATTGGAGGAACTCCAAGGGCAACAAAAAACCATGGCAGACAGAACCGAGGCACTGGAAGACCAAAGACGGAGAAACAACTTGAAAGTGCGGGGAATCCCAGACTTGGTGAGCCTGACCGACCTGCCGCACTATGTGCGCGCCTGCTTATCACGCTATTACCTCCGAAACAAGCCAAGGTTGAGAGCATGTTCCGGCTGCCGAAACCGGCGTCCGCACCAACAGAGGCAACAGCAGACCTGATAATTAGATTCCAATCCCTGCAAGACGTCACCTCGATTCGCACAGCGGCCCGGGGACATACTTCCCTGCTGTTTGAAGACTCTGCCTTATTGCTATTTCCAGACCTCAACAGAGGTGCCATGGCGTGGCGTAAATCCCTGCGACCCTTACTGATCATCCTAAGAGCTAAAGGCATCACCTACCGCTGGGGGTTCCCAAGGGATCTGTCCTTTACACACCAGGGCTCGACATATAAGGCTCAGAATTTCCAAGAGCTGGAAAACCATCTGCAACACCTGAATCTACTCGGACTGGGAAAGACTGCAACAACGGACCTGGCACGTCTGAACGCCTCCATTATCCTGGAGTTCACCTCACGCTCCACACAACGCAGAGTGCACGCCGGGGACGGAACCTGAGCAATGCCGCCCAACACTCGGTCTTTCAAACCCACGACGGGCCTGCCGGTCTGCACCACTGCATACCGCATATATGATAAAGTTGCCATAGACTGTTCTTAGTATATTTTACACGGTTTACTCTATACAGTTTATTTTATACTGTCTCGCCCACCACACACATCTTGGAAGAAAAAGTTTGTTTCTCCCCTAGGCCCACTCATCAGGCACACACTGCGCCATTAGTCGCTGGGGACTGTAACGGAGGCCATCCCCCCTCCCCATCACCCCTCGCCAAGTATTGATAACATGACAACGCATCTTAAGTGCAGACCCAGAGAAGGGCTCCATGTCCCTAAGAGGTATTGCTACACGCAGGTGCCTTCCCGGACTTATCCCATCCTATTCTAGTGGGGGTAATAACTGTGACCTCTTAACATTACACTCTAATGTAAAACTTATGTCATGCTCAACTAATTCACACATTCCCGAGCCATGGTACCCGATATGTTAAAAGTCACCGTAGCACATCACCATGGACACCTTAGTCTGATTAGTCTGAATTGTTTAATATCATAAAAGTGCTTGACTTTATCTGCCACACACTTGTTACATTTGTTTGACGTGTGCTTGCATTTGCTGTTAAGGCAAGGGAGCTTATTGTTATATGCTGCACAATAAAAATAAAGAATATAAAAAAAAAATAATCTGTACAGACACTGATAAAACCACTTCTTCAGGCAGATAATTCTACATCCTTACTTTTCTTATGGTAAAAAAAAACCCCCAAACTTTCCTTTGCCTTAGACGAAATCTTCTTTCCTCCAGTCTAAACGCATGACTGATTGAGGATGGAGCACAGCCAGTTTGTTAAAGGGACACTATAGTCACCAAAACAACTTCATCTTAATGAAGCAGTTTATGTGTATAGATAATGCTTCTATACACGTTTCACTGCTCAATTCAGGATGCCATTTAGGAATTGAATCACTTTGGTTACTGTTTATGCAGCCCTAGCCACACCTCCCTTGGCTGTGACTGACACACGTTTTTTTATCTCCTGCTCTGTAAATTGAACTTTACTCACACCCAGGAACCTCCTGCTAGCTCTAGCAAGCGATTAAAAGAGCAGGGAAATCTAAATTAAACACAATTTGCAATAAAGGAAATGTAAACATTAGAGGACTCTTTAGAGGACGTGTTTAGGTAGAATGTGTAAGTCACATTCAGGGAGGTGTGACTAGGGCTGTATAAACAAAGTGATTTAACTCTGGATGAGTATCATTTTGCCTCTTTATAAATCATTGGTAAGACCACATATTGAATATGTGTGCAATTTTGGGCACCTGTTATAAAGAAGGATATTATGGCACTAGAAAAAGTGCAGAGGCGGGCTACAGAATTAATAAAAGGAATGGAACATATCAGCTATGAAGAAAGGTTAACAAATTTAAACCTCTTTAGTTTAGAAAAAGTCACCTGAGAGGGGATATGATAACATTATACAAATATATTCGGGGCCAATACAAACCATTGTGTGGAAATCTATTCACAAACCAGACTTTACATAGGACACGAGGTCATGCATTTAGACTGGAAGAAAGAAGATTTCGTCTAAGGCAAAGGAAAGTTTCCTTTTTTTACTGTAAGAACAATAAGGATGTGGAATTCTCTGCCTGAAGAAGTGGTCCATACAGATGTTCAAACTGCTACTAGATGCATACGTGCAAAAACAGAATATTCAAGGATATAATCTTTCAATGTAGGGTAATAACTGCTTGATCCAAGGATAAATCTGACTGCCATTCTGGGGTCAAGAAGGATTTTTTTCCTAGCTTGTTGCTTCAAACTGTTTTTTTGGGGGTTTTTTTTGCCTTCTTTTGGATCAACAGCAAAAAACAAATGTGAGAGACTGTACTTGATGGACTCAAGTCTCTTTTCAGCTATGTAACTCCTAAATGGCAAATAACTCAGCAGTGAGACTGCAGGGGCACCATTTATACACAAAAATGGCTTCATTAAGATAATGTTGTTTTGGTGACAATAGTGTCTCTTTAAACATGCACTGATTATTGGGAGATATGTTAGCTCTCTGATCATGGGGGTTGCAAAAGTTTAGATAAACAGTGATAGGAAGTTTGCTGTATATTTTCTTCCACCATCTCCTACCTGCATTCCTTAGGCAGCTGGATGTGTGGGATAATAATTCTACATGTAATGTAGTTTAGATACTCTGCTGTGTGTGATGGGAGTGGTCCATTATGGGGCAGGAGGGGAGCATATTTAGTTTTAATAAATTAGAATGTGTCTGTAACATTCTCATTTAAGCTGGTTTACATATTAAATGTACCGTTTAGAGTCAATGCCTTGTTGATGGAGTAGGGCTGAAAACCTGTTTAGACATTGCACATGGTTGTGAATGGAGAAGATCTCTAGTGAGCTGCACCAGTGAGTTTGCCATTGTTACTCTCACACCATCTCTGTTTGCCTTGTTGTAACCTTGTCTTATTGTTGCAGGGTCTGGGAGAAGGTGCAGCGAATCAACGGGCCTCTAATCAGGTTTCTTTCACTAACCAGAGGTAATACTAGAAAAGATAAAGTATGTGAAGAAAAATTAGGAGTAACTGCGCTAAGGAGTTGCATAATAAAAAAAAAATCAAAATATGCAAATATTAAATTTGCAAGTAGCACCTGCTATGTATATGAATGAATTATAAAGTAATGTTTTAATTATATCAGGAGTATAGTGTGTGGGGAGAAAAATATTAAATGTTCTGTTCGACCTATAAACCTTTAGCCTGTCTACAGAATTGTTCCTTGGAGTTAGAGGAACCGAAAATGACTTTCAATCACAATAGCAGACATACAGCTCCTATTAACATACTATCACACCAAAGGCTGCTCTGGCATTTTTTGCATCCTTTACATGCAATGCCAGTCATAAAGAATCTTGCTTTAAAAAATAAATACATTTTGCTCTGAGCACTTTTCTGTTTTTTGCTCACAATGTCCATGACGTTAGCGGGGGTAACTTCCATCTCTCTTTGTCAACTGTAATTGTGGCATCATATTCCAAAGCTATTGTTTGGCACAGAAAGCCTGTATAAAACTATGATTTAAAGCTTTTACTCAACAAGTTGTTATATATGGGCATTTAGCAACATATTGTAAACTGAGCTGCAATTAAATAGCAGAAACCTATTTTTGTTTCAGTATTTTATAGCAAAGAATGTGTTTAGGAGCTTTTTTTCTGTCAGATAACACACTATTCTTTGAAGAAATATAATGCTTGATATTCCATTTTCTTGCACTTATATTCACACACGGTGCTCCACACAAAGTAGTGTTTCTACCTCAACACATTTAGAGATGATTCTTGCACAAGAGATAATTTTACTTTTGACTAGTTGTGAAATACAACAGATAAACTGTTTGCAGTCAGACCGAATGACACTCCTATTTAGTGTCATGTTATTTTTGCTAAACTTTTAATATTGTACTTTCAAATATAGGCGGGGGGGGGGGGGGGGGGGGTATAAGCACACTGTTTCTAACAGGTTTAGTGCCTTTAAGGTGCATTTAAATAAGCATGTGGTGTTTTGAGTTCAGTAAAGTTTAGTCTAAATGATATCACTGTTTTTTTGTATCGAGTTCCAGCATACAATGCAATTTATGGTTCCTTATGCTCTTGGACAGGTCTGCAGGTCTTAGCAGCTCTAGTCGTTATGGTGCTTGGAGGGTTTCTTTAAGATAGACATACTCACTACAAATGCATTAAAATGCCATATGTTTGTTGTGCGGGTAATGTTTAATGTTTGATCGCGATGAAAGATGCGTACGTCTGTCCATTAGTGCTGTACGGCCCAACTCCCCTATCAGCCGAAGGACGGACACACAGCAACGAGAGGTTTATAGTCATGTTGGCTACAAGGATCTGGCATGTTTTCCTGCCTCTCACATAATCTGCATGGTGTTGTGTGCAATAAATGCTATAGAAATAATTTTGAAAATGAGAGTCTGACTCTCGCGTTAACATTGCAGGTCGCGTTTTAAAAACATCCGGGGAAAATCTGCGAAAAAAAGCAAAGATTGGATTCTTGAGAAGAAAGAACGCCGTCGACGGCAAGGAAAGTAAGTAATCCCACTGATGTCTATTTTGTACGACTTAACCCATGCTCATGCAGCTTTAATTTTGGAAATTGCTCATCTATTGATTGCCTGTTGGATTTACCTGAGAAGCTGTAAGCCTGGTCTAAGCTTTAAAGAGTGTGCTGATAATATTATTGTCCTTAGTGATACGAGTCTCAAGATGTTTTCTACCAATCCCAACTAGTAAGGCTTGTTTTCCAAGTCTTTTCTATTATAAATTACTGCTACCTTCTGACCAAATACAAATCTAGGGACACTGTCACTTAGCCCGTTACCATTTCAGCAAATAGAAAATCTGTCTAAAATAAAAATCAGCTTTATTTATTGCTTTTATGTTGTTATGATTATGATTTTTTTGGACTCTTGTAAGCACTGTACTTCACAGGGTGGTGTTATTGGTTCCCTCTGTGAGCAGGATGCATGTTCCCATCTGCACCTTGAGGACAGTGTGCCCATCCGGCCACTATTTATTTCTTACACCCGAACAATGAATCCCCTCTATACATGTGTCTGCACGCACGTATATATGCCAAGACACCCATTAGTGGCATTGCCACGCTCTCAGATTTCAAATGATGTAATATCTTCTTTTTTGTGATGTAGTGTTGTGAACCATAGGTAAAAGAAACATATTGCAGTGTCCCATATCATAAATGCGAGTAACAGGATGAAAGCTCTGGAATATTGTGTATTTGGTTTACTGTTAAAAAAATTGTAAACTTTTTTTTCTTTCTCTCCAGGGAAGTTCGTCCTGACACTAAGTTTAGTGGTAGAAACCGACGGCCTCATTTTTAAGGACTACATTGGCTCTTTAATCGCTGGAAGAAATAGTGTTGAGTAAATCAGCAAATTTGAAACAATGTCCGCCTTTCAGATGGGTTTTGCAGTGTTTTTCTCAAAGTGTGACCTTGAGGCCTGGCTGGTGATAACCATTCCTTTTTGTGGAATACAGCAATATTCATGCTTCTTGGAGAACGAACACATGTGAGCAGCGTTGGCCGGACATTGCTGGGTGTCCATGTTTGCATAGAAATCTAATATTTAGGCCACATTGCACAAAAGCCTGGAACTCTGCTTGAAACACCAATAGCCATGAACCAGGAGTACAGTTGCTATATTACCAATATATATGTGTATATTTTTATAATTGTATTAATGTTTTTGGGATTATTTTACTTTTTCCAACATTGCTGCTGCTTCGCACTCTGGTACCTAGATTCTGGAGTCAGTCATTATTATTGGTCCTTGTTACAGAGTGTGGAACTATTCACCATTGAAGACACATTTCAAAGGAAAAAGGTGCTTGAGATGACTGCATTGATCCTATTATACTCTTCCCCCATCACCCACATGAGTGTCTAACCTTTAAATCCTCTGAATCTAGTAATGACCTGCCTGTTGCTCCTGGACATATACGTCTAATTTTCCTTCGTATTGCATTTTCATAGCGTAGCTCTCTGTGTAATGAAACACAGCACTTATATCATTTGGTTGGAGTTAATTGCCTGCATTAAAATGTATTGGTAAAACATGGAGTTTGGATACTGTCCACAAAAAGACACCTAGCAAACGGCATAACTGCAAAGTTATGAGCAAATATTATTTAAAGGGTCACTATCATAAACACTGTGTCTTCTCAGAGAAAATGCAGTGTTTCCATTACAGCCTAGTGATAACTTCACTGGCCACTCCTCGGATGGCTGTTAGAGATCCTTCCTGGGTCATGGCTTCCTAAAATGCATCCAAACATTCAGTATCTCCTCCCTCTGCATGCAGACACTGAACTTTCCTCATAGAGATTCATTGATTCAATTCATATCTATGAGGAGATGCTGATTGGCCAGGGCTGTGTTTGACTCATGCTGGCTCTGCCCCTGATCTGCCTCATTGTCAGTCTCAGTCAATCCTATGGGAATCCTTTAACTCAGAAAACTGTTGGCCTGTCACTAACTAAAGAGCATAACTTTTTTTTTTTAAGATGTATTAGCTCTTTTGGCTACATAACTAACTGGATGTAGCTGTAAGAACACAATTGCATGATATCAAATTAGGAAAGATTGTGTGTGTGTGTGTGTGTGTCTCTCTCCATAATAATAATTTCAGAAGAACATTGAAATAATGTGTCTGATACACCTAAACTGAAGTAGGTAGATTGTAATAGTAGAGTAACATTAAATATAGTGCATAACCATCTGCTAAGTTATGCCATGGTAAATGGGCAACAAACCACTGGGTGGCACTGTTGGAACAAAAATCAGACTACTGTAAAAAATTCTAATATTCTATGGAACGAATCTTACACTAGTAAAGTAGCAGATGGCATACAGATCATGCGGTTTGTTTATTTAATAACTGATTATGAAGAAATGATTTTAAAAAAAACTCCACGTAAAGGAGAAATAGAATTATCTTTTCTCCCCTTTATCTTTATAGAGCCTTCTAAGCAACTCAACTACTACAGTGTGTTCTAGTGGCTATTTTGGTTATAGAACCTTTTTTAATGTGATGATCACAAACAAAAATAACTTTTCAATTGAATAGCCATAGTGCCACAACTATAGACATTTATTTTTCATAGAGTAAGATATTGCATTTGGGAAAAAATGAAAATGTGACGTTAGTGGGGGCCGGTATCTCTCTAAAGCCTCGTTTAAGTGCAAGGTAAAGGTTGCCAGGGAGTTCTTGCTACTTCCATCTGAAACAATTTCAAGCCAAATCACTTGCAAATGCATAGGTGAAAAGTTATTTCATGCTACAGTTTTTAGTTTTTGATCTCATTATTTTAACTACAATTAAGAAAGCTGGATGGCTCCGTTGCCACGTGACGCAGTGCCACCCAATTCTAAGCATACACTTGCATGGAAAGGATTGTGGAGATGCCTCTCATTTCACTGGAATTTTGTTTTTCTTCTCACTAAATTAGAAGTTGTACAGAACTGACAAGGGAATTGAACAGTTCAGGCCGGTGTTTCTTATTACGTGGGTTGCTGCTATTTTTTATTATCTTGGAAACAGGCAATTTGGTAAAAGCTAATGGGTCTATTTCCTCAGTTTAATCCTTTATAACATGCATACACTTCCCACCTCCGGCTGCCTTTTAGCTGCATGCTGTGATGAAATGGAGCAAAAAGTTCCACCATCTTGTTGCTGCAGTTTGGGGGTCCTAGCGCAGCCACACACTGGACTTAACGGAGAGCCACACAGAGACAACTGGCGAATGCTAAAATCTATTCTCATTATTGCGGTAGTGATTAAGGAGATAGTGTTGCTTTGCAGTGCTTTAAAATTCTATCTTCGGCTGGACATGCCCTAATGTATGACAAGTACTGAGATCTGTAAACTCTAACATTGTATGCAGTGCGTCACTCATAACATAAGCGTTTCAGAACGCGTTTTTAGTACTTATTTGTACTGCTTACATTTCACCACACGGTGTCACTCTTCTCCCTCTGTAAAAGACAATTTTGGGAAGTCTACATGACTGCTGATTTCGTTCAGGGATGCACATATATAATATAAATAAGGCTGGAATTTATTTACGAGAAGAAATGCACCATCCAACTTGGAAATACCCAAAATCCAATTTTGCATTGAATTTAGATATGTACTAAAATCAGTTCAGATAGGTATTGAAAAACTAGCCTTAAAGCACCACTATAGGCACCCAGACCACTTCAACACAATGAAGTGATCTGGGTGCCAGGTCCCCCTAGTCTTAACCCTGCAGCTGACAACAGCAGTTTCAGAGAAACCGCTATGTTTATACTGCAGGGTTAATCCCTGACAGTCACTAGGTGCTGCTTCTGCGATTTACACGGAGTAAATCACAGTTATTTGAAGCTGGACGTCCTCACAGAGTCCAGCGTCAAAAAAGATCCCCATAGAAAAGCATTGAGTAATGCTTTCCTATGGGCGGGTTTGAATGCGTGCGCATGCTCATTCGGCTCCACACAGGAGCTGACGTTGATGGAGGAGGAGAGGAGATCACCAGCGAGGGAGCCCAGCGCTGGATTAAGTTAAGCAAATAAATGGTTAACCATTTATTTGCTGCGGAACGGGGCCCTAGTCACCTAAATGGTGACTAGGGCTCTCTAGCATCAGGAATACATATTTGTATTCCTAATGCTATAGTGTTCCTTTAATGTATGGCATGGTACAGTAATGGAAGGTGAATCAAGTAAACAAATATATCTGAGTTTCATGCAAAGTATAGAACTTAAGACATTTATCAATGGCCAGATTGCCTCTAAAGTGGTTAATTCAGAACAGATTCAGATTTACATCTGCTTTTAATCAAAAGTATCAACACAGTCTCAGTCCTAACAGCAATTAGTGAGCAGCATTTAATTCACACCCTGGCTGCAGGCAGTCAGAATAAAGGGAAACTATAGTGCCAGGAAAACCCCTTCTCTCACTTACCTATTTCCTGCGCTCTTCCCACATCGCCGACAGCCGGTGGGAGAGACCTAATGCGCATGGCGGGAATGGCCATGCTCTCATTAGTACTGTCCCCATAGGAACGTATTATACAGTGCTTTCCTATGGGGATTCGGGTGATGCTGTCCTTATGCACAGCGTGAGGACATCCAGCGTCAGGCGACCAAAAGTCGCCTAACAACCCGGCAGTACCTTTAGCTATTTATTGCAACTTCAGGCCACACATTTAAAATCGGTGGGTAATACAACATAAGATGGCTTAGCCCACAAACAGCTTAAAATGCTGGGCAAATCTCTGTATTTGATGCTCTCACTATTGCCATGTAAACTCCTGTAAGGCAGTTGCAGGCTTATGGTTTTTCATCCAGAATTCATCTCGGGGGCCGGAAGGCAAGTGTCCAGGCTTTCCATAAAAAGTTCTCTGGCTGTAGGCACGCTAAGCATTTTGACATGTAAATGTTGCTTCTCCCTAATGTTGTGGCACTTGCAGTGTGCAAGTCTTCTTCAACCTTGTAACTCTTGCTGACGACCCACGGAAAAGTCAGAACTGCATGATCCCCATGTTTTAAATTGTTAATGTTCATACATGGCCTGTTTGTTGGATCCTGAGAACAGGTTTGAAGAACATGAATCGAACAGGTGTGGACAAATGGTAGGCAATCGGTTTTTTTTTTTTGGCTGCCATGTTGACATAGGGTCATGACAGTTCTAGTACTGCAACACCTGGGGATCTACTTTCTGGCCAACCCTGTTGGATCTAGAATGTTTCTTCTGGACAACGAATGGTACATAAATGAACACAATGGTAAAATTCTTGAAAAATAAAGAGAAATATTTTAATAACATTAAAGAGAATAGTTTACAGAGAACCCCTGGTTCAATTACTGCCTGCTGTCCCCTTTTTATGGAAAGAGAGTGAATCAACTGAACAATGCTGACTGGTCTGAGGATAAATTACATTTGTTGGAGGCAGGAAACAGGAGCCAAAATCTGAGAACATGGATTATTCTCGAAAAGTCACCTGGATGTATAGAGCAAATAGTTCCAGTAGATGTGTGGCTGAATACACAGGACTGGATGTACTAGACTAACGTGAAATAGATGGACTATGGAGTGCTAGAGCCATTTTATGTAATTGTAACAAGAACTTGCAATTAATGAACTATCTCTGGTATTGCTTCTTTACGTAAACCTCTTCACTTGTTGTCTAGACCATGACGAGTGTGAGGTCCCTAAAAGGATTTGCAAGTGACTGCGGTGTGATGTGAGACAGTAATAATGACATTCATAAAATACACAGCTAATCATTTTTATCAAAGGAGTTGATGCACACGGAGTATCTCTTGCATAAGAACATTTTTCTATAACTGCTCCAATATACTGATGGGGGTTGCAGAGATATTTGATGTCAAACCTAACAACTCCATCAGCCACTATCTGGCACATCCATATGTGACATTCTGTGCTTAAATAGGACCATTCGTCAAAGTGAGTTTTCTGAGCTTAAATGGCCATTTATTTGTGCTCTCCCCTGCCACAGGTACAGTTTACACAACTGTCTAATGTTAAATTACCATAAAACCGTGACATTTCCATACATATTGCATTATCATATCTTTATAGTCTTGGTTTATGTTTCACATCAGGTTTTGGGTAGGGTGTAATGGTATGTTTAAGAATCTGAGTTGGTCTATCAGTAATTCATAAACCAGCTGGAGCTTTGAGACAAGCAACAACAACAGTCCTGAGGCAAGAGGCTGGCCACAGCAGGCCCCTCCAAGAACCCTTGACGAGGTTCAGTTTGTCACAGGGCCTTAATCACAGGGTAGGAGGCTGGCAAACAGGCCCTTCCAAAAGCCAGTGATGAGGTTACTTTCGTCACAGTCTTCATCGTACACAACAGCACCTGTTAAGGATCCTTATCTCCTCTTTATTTCTAATTTGTTTAGAACTTCTTCTCTAAGTTACTATGCTTCAGTCATGAGAACTCTGAGGCAAGTCACACAAAAAGTTTCAAACTGCAGATTTTAATAGGAACATCAAGTTGCCATGGCAACATTTCACCCACACACCGCGGCCTTTGTCAGGTCTTCATTGTGTGGTCAAAACATTGTCATGGCTGCTTGATGTACCTATTAAATTCTGCACTTTGAAACTTGAGTTTGGACTCCTTACACATGGTTTCAGCATATATTTGGAGACTCACAACCTCTGAGTTCTTGAACACCAATCCATACTGCAGATGAATGATTGGACATAATTGCAGTCCCTTACTTGTGTAAATTGAAGAGATCTCTGGCTTTGAAACTTATAGAAATATCTTTAATGTGTCTTTTTATGCTGACAAAGTCCCACACAATGTTTAGAACCCCTACTGACACTTCTGACCTCACTGGGAAATATCAGGTTATTTAAACAAACACAAATGTGGCCTCTTGCACCATATGAAACCTAACTTCCCTTTCCATATATGCCCCTCATATCACATACCTGGCTATTACCCTGGTTAATGTCCTGTCAAACCTTCAAGTAATTAACTACACAATTAACTGTAGACCTTCAGTGCTGGTAAAATCAAAGCATCTCCTTGCTAAGCTAAGTGGCATGTATCAAAATGAACCCCCTTTTCGGGGGCAGAGCCTGGAGCTGAACCTGAACGGACGCACTTACACAGAGCTCCGAACAATCAACGAAAATCCAAATCAATCCGAGGCACCAAGGTACCATCAGATGACTCAATCACCCACCTGAGTACCCCCGGAACCCAAGGCACAGGCAGATGCCGTTTCAGTTCCCGCAAACGGGTAAAAAGACCCGGTGAACATCTGGGGCCTACCTGACACTTCAAACCGCAAGGTACGTGACGGAGGCCACAGCAATAGGCGCTCGAAACAGCACCTATCTCCTAACTGACGCCACGGAACCGGACAGCTACACAATGGGTTGCAGGTCCCAAAAGCCTCCACCAACCGCCGGCAGAGGCACACAAGATATCGGCGACATGCTGCAGAGGCCAATGGCGCCCAAGATGGCGGCCCCGCCGGAGCGCACGCCAGCCTCTCTACACGAGGGGGAACAGAATGGGGATGGATTGGAATTATCCACCGCTCCTCTAGCCACAGAGTCACCAGCCAGCGAAGGCACACAAACCCCGGCTACCAAGCAAGATATTGCCGACTTTCTGATGGAAATGAGGAGAATGCATGCAGCAGATATTAACCTAATAAAGACTGAAATGCAGGCGATGACCGCACCCACACAGGCCACAGAGGAGGACATCATAGATCTAAAAAGAGCACCTATCATAGATCTAAAAAGAGGGCTAAAGGACACTTGTTACCTTATGCAGGCAGCACAGTCCACCCTCACCACAAGACTGGACCTAGCAGAAGACCGCAACAGACGCGCCAACATAAAAATAAGGGGGATCCCAGACACCATTGACTCCTCAGAACTACCCCACTACCTCAGACGTCTCATGGCAATACTTTTGCCACCCACACAGGCAAAAAAGCTTCTATTAGACGTCTGTTTTAGGATCAGACAAGCACCGACAGACGCCCCTCAAGATGTCATTATCTGGTGTCACTCCGTGACCGACAAAATTAAGCTTCTCGCGGCGGTCATTTGAAGATTTCCAAGTTACCTTTTACCAAGACCTGACCCGCAACACGTTACTGTGGCGCAGGTCTCTGGCCCCGGTCACAACTCAACTGAGAGACGCAAAGATCGATTATAAATGGACATTCCCAAGGTCCCTAACAGTGGCCACGAACAGCCTCTCCTCGTTACAGGATGCAGAACCATTCCTGAGGGCACTGGGGATACCAACTCAAGCCCAACCATGGGAGAACCCCATGACATCACACACATGGGACCCAGAAAGAGCAATTTCTTCCACTCCTAGAAACACGGAGAGAAGCAGGGCCCTAACCTGAACTGTCCCACCAAAACAAACAAATAAGACTTACTGTATCTAAACCCCCCTAAGTTACCCCCCATTTCCTTTGTTCACTCTGTCTCCTCTACAGGCGCTGAGGGAGAGCTGATCTGAACTGCAAAAATGGTAGCCAGCAGCTTCAATGCATTAATCAGTCACTGCCTTATCTTTAGTGTTTTACCTGACGGTTTACCTTCTGTTTTACCCTTAGTTTTTTTGTTATTGTTTTAAGTACAATATTGCTACACATGCATCCTACAAGACTATCTTACGCTACACCATAACTGCAACTGACCCGCCATCAGCCGTGACTCACTCGGACACAGAACACCATAAGCTCCAGGGAGAATACACCTTCTCCCACCCCCCGCGACTTCCTCGGTAAGAAGTCAAACCCCAACCCATCGGAAGACTACAGAGGTACAACGGGCTCAATGAGTGATAACCGCTTACCCACATGCACACGAACACACGCTGACATACGCAGACTTCACAGTACTTACTCGATGACACGAACTTTACTAAGGACAGCCATGTACACACACAAGCAACCCCAACACGGAACACATCAGGGGGTACAAACACACTGATAGCTACCTCCAGACCGACAACCTTCGGGTACTCACCCCCCAATGCCCCCATATTAACACAATCCTGGCACTCGAAGGGGAAAGGCACAAACTGCGAATCTACTCCAAGGAGTCCTTAGTTTGACACCAGTTGACATGTAAATAAAAATTTGCAGACCTAGCTGACATTACAAGTTGGAATCGACAGACAAAAGTATGCTTTAACTATGTTGTGATGTCAGGTAACACTCAAAACCCGCAAGGCTGTTGTGGCCAGGCGGGCTGTTTTGTAATTAACCATGCACGCAAAAATAAAGAATTGTGAAAAAAAATTAAAAATAACCCCCTTTTCAGTTTACATTTATTTCAACGTTTACCCATCCCAAGTCTAACCCTCACCTTGTTTGCCATCTTTGAGGACAGAGTCATTGGCCATTTGATGGATCTCTTGTTCCAGGGCTCATTAATCTGCTTGCACCACAGGAAACCTTTCTACGCACACGTGAGAAACCGAGTCACTGGCAGGACATATAGAAAACCACATATTCTTTGAAGACAACATAAGAAGCTAATGCTTTCAGTCTATCACTGCCACCTGTTCATTGCTTGAGCTAATGGTTCCACATTATTCTGAGCATTGGAGGAGAGGCAGAAGACTAATGCCTGTAGATACTTCCTCAGTCTTAAACGGTTCAAAAACAGTTTCACACTTGAAGGTAAGATGGTATCAGGGGACTCCAGGCATCATAACCACTTAATTAAGATGAAGTGGTTGTAATATTTTAGCAATTTGTGTTACCCACCACGATCAAGAACGCACCTCACAGTGTTTTGGCTCTTCAAAATGTATAGCAAGGAGACAGATTTATGCTGGAAACATTGTAGAGAAAGAGGAACTTACATCCATTGCTAGTGAGGATGTCACTTTCAGACTGTTAGGAAAACGTCTCCACTTAGGCAATTTTACTTTCCAAACCTATACACCGTTTCCACTTATTGGCTGACAAAAAATACACTGGCTTTAAGAGCTTGTTTGGGTTTGTTGGCTGACTGTCAACCCCCTTCCATGAATTTAGTCATTAAAACAGTAAGGAAGATCTGGAAATGGATAGGATGACAGTGGTGATCCGTTGCTTACCCATAGTCTTTCATAAAATGTAGGACTTGTGGCTTGCAAATCCTATTCTTTGTGGTTTAGGTTTGTAGGCACTATTCTTTGACAATATTTGTCTCTTTTCCTTCATCTCATGGTTAGGACTTACCCCTCCTTTAGTCGTAATTCTCCTCTACATTGGGTAAATATTTTTATGTTGGAAATCCAGCTATATGCTTTACAATATATCCAGGAGGCTATATGCTTTACAATATATCCAGGAGGCTATATGCTTTACAATATATCCTTTTAGCATTAGGCATAAGTTATCCTTTACAAATCAATGTTTCTTCTGTTTTCATTAGTTAGTTAGTTGTGGGGTTTTTATGGTTTATTTTACCCGTTCCCCCAAGTCTCCTGTGTTAATGTAGTCAAATGTATTACACCTAATCACTACTACTGTTAGTGTTGCGGAGACTCGATTGATACCTAGTTACCTCAATATATCAAGACAGACGAATAGTTTGACCCCCAGTGAGTATCTACACTAATTAAGTGGCATTTTTTGTAACAGTGCTCTTTGTTATTTTTTTTTTTTTTTTTCAATTTGACAATTTTTATTTTGCACTTTCAAAGCAAACTTGGGATACAGAAGGAAGAAAAAGGGGGGGGTGGGGGGGGAGGAAACATCTCGGTTCTTGGTTTACATGTCTTCCAGTTTTACATAATACATTTCAACATACAAGGGTACATAGTTTCACGTTGTTTGTATTTGCCTCGCTCCCTTGCTCCCTTATTGAGCCCTGCGCATACGCCTATCTGTTAACCAGCCCTGTCTACGGACTCCCTCATGTGTCCTCCTTGTACTAGCTGAAAATTCACTCTTGTTCTAGATTGACGTTTCCAGGGGAGGGGGGGGGACGGGGGGATGAGGGGGGATACAAGCTGGGGGGGGGAGGTAGTAATATGCCCGCTCTCCCTACCGGTTGCTTACTGTTCTTTCCATATTTGTGTTACCCCTCTTCGCCACCTTGATTCGTCTAGTCTGACACTTGCCTGATCTCATTCTTCCCCAAGGGGTCCAGTTCCCTGGATTCCCCATAGTCTCGTGGGGTCTCATACGCCTGGTCTGATAAGTTCCTCGAGTCAGGCTGGTTCTATATATTTGTTAGTCTCTGTCCCTGAACTCCCATGACGCTTTTATACCTTCCCACCTAGTGTTAGCATCCTCAAACTTTCGTGCGTTACCCTGAGTTCTCCTGGCCGTGAGTTCATATTGGAGGTTGGTGGAAATTTGTCTTGTTAGGGCCAGTTTTGACAGGGCCGTTTCTGTCTTCCATTCTCTGGCTATGAGCGTCAGTGTCGCTGTCAGCATGTGGAAGACCAGAATTGCATCGTCTCCCTTGACTTTGTCTATGTTCATGAATAGTAAACACATTTCTGGTGTGATCCTGAAGTTACCCTCTATTATTAAGCTAAGTATGTCTTCTACCATCTCCCAGCAAGGTCGGAGTACCCCACAAGACCACCATATATGGTACATAGTACCTTCTGACTCCCTGCACCTCCAGCACTTGGTTGATGTTCCCGGATATATTCTCGCCAGTCTCACTGGTACCATGTACCACCTGTAATATATCTTACGCATTAGCTCTAGGTGTGATGTACATGTAGTCTTTCCCATCAAAATGCTTCCCAATGTCCGCCTGCCAGGCATCACTGAATCTGTCAAGGTGTACAGGGTCCCCTACATTAAGGAGTGTATAGCATAGGGAGATCAAGCCCTTTCTCTGCTTTGATTTCAAACAGGTCCTCTCAAACTCTGTGAGTGTAGTCTCCCCCTCTCTTGTGGTCGTTTGGGTCCCTTGCATGGATTTTATCTGGAGGTATGGGAATATCAATTTAGGGACCAAATTGAATTTTCCCTGGATGGTAGGGAATGGTAGTATCTTTTGTACTTCTAATATATCTCTTACATGCGTGCAGCCTCTGTTAGTCCACTCTCTATGGTCAAATGTGTTATTAGCTACTTGTAGGCATGATAAGGGCGTTGCCGGTGACCACGGTGACATAGATAGCAGTGATTTGTGTGTTTTGTCCCATGTCGTCACCAGTGTTTTCGTGGTTGGTAAGATGTTAGGTTGGTTGGGTCGCAGTGATTTGGGTACCCACAACAGTCTGCGGAGGTCTGTCCCCTGGAGCCAGTGGTCTTCTATCTCCAGCCATTGTGGGGTGTGTGATGTGGATTGTATCCCTAACACTGGGGCCAGTAATGTCGCCTGGTAATAGAGTTTGATGTTCGGTAGAGCTAGACCCCCTTGGTGAATGGGTCGATACAGGTATTTAGCAGCTATTCTCACTCTTTTGTGTGCCCACACGAATTTGGTGGGGCCGTTTCTGTCTTCCATTCTCTGGCTATGAGCGTCAGTGTCGCTATCAGCATGTGGAAGACCAGAATTGCATCGTCTCCCTTGACTTTGTCTATGTTCATGAATAGTAAACACATTTCTGGTGTGATCCTGAAGTTACCCTCTATTATTAAGCTAAGTATGTCTTCTACCATCTCCCAGCAAGGTCGGAGTACCCCACAAGACCACCATATATGGTACATAGTACCTTCTGACTCCCCGCACCTCCAGCACTTGGTTGATGTTCCCGGATATATTCTCGCCAGTCTCACTGGTACCATGTACCACCTGTAATATATCTTACGCATTAGCTCTAGGTGTGACGTACATGTAGTCTTTCCCTTATGGGCCATGGTCGCGTGTTCCCACTGGGTTGCATCAAAATGCTTCCCAATGTCCGCCTGCCAGGCATCACTGAATCTGTCAAGGTGTACAGGGTCCCCTACATTAAGGAGTGTATAGCATAGGGAGATCAAGCCCTTTCTCTGCTTTGATTTCAAACAGGTCCTCTCAAACTCTGTGAGTGTAGTCTCCCCCTCTCTTGTGGTCGTTTGGGTCCCTAGCATGGATTTTATCTGGAGGTATGGGAATATCAATTTAGGGACCAAATTGAATTTTCCCTGGATGGTAGGGAATGGTAGTATCTTTTGTACTTCTAATATATCTCTTACATGCGTGCAGCCTCTGTTAGTCCACTCTCTATGGTCAAATGTGTTATTAGCTACTTGTAGGCATGATAAGGGCGTTGCCGGTGACCACGGTGACATAGATAGCAGTGATTTGTGTGTTTTGTCCCATGTCGTCACCAGTGTTTTCGTGGTTGGTAAGATGTTAGGTTGGTTGGGTCGCAGTGATTTGGGTACCCACAACAGTCTGCGGAGGTCTGTCCCCTGGAGCCAGTGGTCTTCTATCTCCAGCCATTGTGGGGTGTGTGATGTGGATTGTATCCCTAACACTGGGGCCAGTAATGTCGCCTGGTAATAGAGTTTGATGTTCGGTAGAGCTAGACCCCCTTGGTGAATGGGTCGATACAGGTATTTAGCAGCTATTCTCACTCTTTTGTGTGCCCACACAAATTTGGTGAGCATCGACTGTGTTTTGTTTAGGTATGAGGTTGGTAGGTCTATTTGCAGTGTTCGAAATAAGTATTGTAGTTTAGGGAGGATGGACATTTTAAATGCTGCCATCCGGCCCAGCCAGGAGAGGTATTTATCTCCCCATAAGGACAGACTGGCCTCCACCTCTTTTTGTAGGGCTTCATAATTGGCCTTGAATAGTCCTCCTATTGTCTTTGTTAACTTAATTCTCAGGAAGGAGACGCAGTCCACCCTCCAGTCCATCACAAACTTCTCCCGCAACACCTGTAATACGTTGTGAGGTATCCCAATTCCCATGGCCTGGGTTTTAGTCACGTTCAATTTGTAATATGAGCTGTCCCCATATTCCTTTATTGCCATCAGTAGGTGCGTCATTGAGATCAGTGGTTGCGTCAGGGTCAGGAGCACGTCGTCAGCAAAGAGATTTGCTTTGTATTCCCTGTCCCCAATGCGTACCCCATGTATGGAGTCATGTTGCCTAATCCTTGATGCCAGCGGCTCTAGGGCCAGAACGTACAGCAACGGGGACAAGGGACATCCCTGTCTCGTGCCATTGGAGATACTGAATGGGTTCGATAGGAATCCCGCGTTAAGTACTTGGGCTGTCGGGGCACTGTACAGCGCTTTGACCGCTGCTCTAAATTCTCCCGGTATTCCAAATTTTGTCATGACTGCCTCTAGGAATTTCCAGTGCAGGCGGTCGAATGCCTTTTCGGCGTCTAGGGAGATGACCACCCCACCCTCTTTATGTATTCTGGGTAAGCTATGCAGTATATTCAGCACTTTGCGCGTGTTATCCGCTCCCTGTCTCCCTGCCACAAACCTCACTTGATCCGAGTGGATCAAGTGTGGGAGAAGAGTGCCCAGTCTCAGCGCGAATAGCTTGGCGAAAATTTTCGCGTCTGTGTTGAGCAGGGATATAGGTCTAAAATTTTGCGGGATGGTGGGGGGCTTCTGTAACGTTATGATGTGGGCCAGTAGCGTATCCTGTGGTAGCTTTTGCGCGGCTGTCACCTCCGTGAATGTGTGCACCAGGTGTGGCGTCAGTATATGGTGGAATTGTTTGTAGTAGGTGTTATCTAGCCCGTCCGGGCCTGGGGCTTTGCCTTTCGGCAGTTTTCTTATTATGGTGTGGATTTCTTCCTCGGTGATGGGTCTAATGAGATCAGTCGCCTGTTGGGTTGTGAGTTTCGGGAGGTCCATTGTGTCTAGGTACTCATTTATGTGTTCCGTCGTGGGCTGAAATGTGGTATCATGTTTACGTATATTGTATAAGTCTGCATAGTAGTCGGCAAATTCATTGCATATGTCTGTAGGTATCATTTTCTTCTCTCCCGTACGGGATACAAGAAAAGCAATTTTTTGGTTTGCCCTACGTTCTTGCAGTCTCCTAGCTAGCAGTCTGCTGGCCTTGTTCCCTTGCGTGTACTGATTCATTTTTAGCCTCTGGAGCATATAACCTGTCTGTTCTATTGCCTTTTGGTGTAGCTGGTTTGTAATGGTGGCGATTTGTACTTTGAGCTCAGCAGAGGGGTAGATTTGATTCTGTGTGTTTAATTGGTACAGTTCTCTCTTCCATTGTGTGATCTGGGCTGAGGATTTCCTGCGTAAGTATGACGCCCTCCTAATAAAGATTCCCCTGACTACGGATTTGTGTGCCGCCCATAATGTGCTCTGGGATATGTCTGGGATAGCATTCTCCGTAAAGTAGTTAGTCAACGCTGTCTCTACCTCTTTCCTAAATGTCGGGTCAGTCAGTAAGGAGGCATTCAGCCTCCACGGGCTGCGGTGCTTATAGTCAAATTGATCCTTTACTGATAGCGTGACCGGTGCGTGGTCTGACCAGGTAATCTGTCCAATGTCACAGTCCGTGATTTGGTTAAGTCCCTGTCCATGAATGAGAAAACCGTCTATCCTCGAGTACGTGTTATGTACTCGGGAGAAGTGTGTATACGCCCGTTCCGAGGTGTGGTACAGTCGCCAGGTATCATAGTAGTGGTGCAGTGAGAGGAGTTTCTGTAGCTTTTTACACTGTCTGTGGAGTATTTTATACCTTGGACTGTGTCGTGAGGTGTTAGTGTCTAATTTCGGGTCCCAAACGTGATTGAAGTCTCCACAGATAATTGACACCCCTTCTTGTATCGAGTCTAGCTTCTGTAGTATGTGTCGTAGGAACGTGCCTTGTAATGTGTTAGGGGAGTATAAATTGGTGATTGTATAGGTCGTATTGTTAATGACGCATTTCAGTATTATATACCTCCCATTGGTGTCCACCTCTGCGGAGAGCATGGTAAATGCTACCTGCTTAGAGATCAGTATAGATGTCCCTTTGGATTTTGTGGGGGACGTTGCGTGGTATTGGTGCGGGAAGTCAGAAATTGTCGGTGGGATGTAATTGTCCACCCTGTAATGAGTCTCTTGGAGACAGATAACGTCCGGATCTGTGCTCCTGAGTTCTCTATACAGCTGGTGTCTCTTAACCGGTAGGTTTAACCCTCTTACATTTAGAGAAAATATTTTCATGGGGGTTTATACCCAGTGGATTTGTTAAGGGTCGTAGTAGGAATTAAGAACCAGTGTGGGGGGTTCGCTTGTCCCAGCAGCTTCAAGTCGAGCGACCTTCCCCTAGTTGAGGGCAGTATTTGGGCATATCTCCCTCTCTGGGTTAGGGGTGCTTGGGTGGTCAAGGGTACCAGTTCAGAGTTCGTGACTCCGTGGATTCGGCCAACTCTGTAGACTCTCTGTAGATACCGGGGGGTGTGGGTTGCTTGGTCCCAGCTAGGTGGGGGACACAATGATAACCGGGAAAACATATAATACAAATACAAATACAAGATACTCTGGTGTGCCATTTTCGGCTTAGGTACTCCTGGTACCTGTGGGGGCAGAAGTGTTCACTTCCTCCCTGTGGGGTGCCGTCTCCACGTCTACCCACTACATAGTTTGCTAAGTGTTCTGTTTGGTTTGGCGCATAGCCGGGCAGTAGTGCCCTTTGTAGGGTGTAAGTAGGAATTGCATAATACATGTATAGTCGAAGTTGGTGTTAAATATATAGGGGGGTGTGTGTGTTTTTTTTTTTTTGCTTGTTTTAAAATTCCCTTAGAGGCCTACCTTGTAACTCTGTGGCATAACCTTTAACAATGCTACTTAACAATTAACAATTATTCGATTATACGATACCCTCGGCAGACTCCATGGTCTAATTGTCAGGACCAGTCTCTTAATATACTCTTATGATCTCTCGCAGATCTGTTGTAGTCGCCGTATTTCTTTTTATGTCAGTCTCTTGGACTTTCTCCAGTCCTTGGAGGCATTGTGCTGTCGCTGTGGGCTTCGTTGTCGATTTGGTTCGGATAATCCCCATCTTTGTAGTTGTAGGGCTCCTTCATCTGGCGTGGTGATAGCTGACACTTTTCCTCCTCTGGACACCAATAGTTTCACCGGATATCCCCAGCGGTATGGCAACTTGTGGAGCCAGAGCTGTTCTGTGATTTCTTTAAATTCTCTCCTTCTTCTCAGCGTGAATGTTGATATGTCCGCAAACACCAACAGCCCACTGTACGGGTCTGGAAGCGTCTTCTTTGCGCGGCTTGCCTGTAGTACTATATCTTTCACGTGGTAGTAGTGCATTCTGATGAGAATGTCTCGAGGGGTGTCTTGGGGTAGAAAGCTGGGCTTGGCAGTTCTATGGTACCTGTCCATGAGCAGCAGGTCTATTGGCACGTCTGGCGCCAGCGTTTTCAGCAGGCTTGTCAAGTAGGCCGCAAGTTCTGTGGGTCCCACTTCCTCACTCACCCCACGAATCCGCAGGTTATTGCGGCGTGCTCTGTCCTCAATGTCTGCTAGCTTAGTCTCATATTGCTGCATTCGATTGTACAGCCCTGCCATCTCCTCCTCCATTCCCCTATGTGCCTCATTCAGCTCTGCCACTTTAAGTTCAGTCCCGGCAGTTCTCACCTCCAGTTCTTTTAAATCGCTGTGTAGTGCCCCAATTGCGGATTTGAAGCTGTTTTCCAGCCTTGCAGACATCTGTTCCAGCATTGCCCGCATCATCTCTTGTGTGAGGGGAGCATCCGCTTCCATTACAGCATGCTGCTGTTCTCCAGCCTCCTCGGCGCCATCTTGGGCTTCCCCCTGCAGCGTGGCCTGTCTCCCTTGGTGTGTACGGGAGGTAAAGAAGGTACTCCGGTCGGCCTTTTACGCCTTGCTCTTCCCCTTAGCTTGTGACATGATCGTTGGGGTATATGGGGCCCCGTTTTTCAGTGGCTATTTGCCAAATTTCTCCTTTGTGGGTGCCGTCGGAGCGGAGCGCTCAGCACATGCGTCCGCTCAGTACCGCCACCAGGCCACTCCATATACAGAGATCTCCATATGTATATATTTTCTTCTGTTAGGTGATGGGTTTATTATTATTTTCTACTGATTATTTGAGTCCTTGAATACTTCTGATTTTAATACAGTCTTTGTGCAATTTTGGATAAACTTTCCTTATTATTTTTAGGGGCTTGCTCATTTCTATTTTTCCTCTTTTAGTAGGGGTGCTTTGGACGTAGTTATTATTCTCCAATGCTCTGTGGGTTATGCCCTTGCAAGCTCCTCAATACAACTTATTGATCCTCTCTATAGGGATCAAATTATATATTTTTGCCAGGATGCACTGATACAGTACTCAGTTATGCTATTTTTATGTCTATGAAAGTAACAAGGTACAAGTTCTGTACTTTGATTGTACTAGTACTTGCACACAACTGGGAACCGTCTCTGGGAAACCAAATTTCAAAATATGTATTGTAGAAATTGCTGACTGATTAATATTGTCCTTTGAAGATCAGTTCATTGCCTGTTTGCTACAAGGTAGGTTTGTGGGTTATGGTCATGACCACAGGATGGTCTGCTTAAAAAATGCCTAATTTAATAACCAGTCTCCTTATGGATACTACTGTTATTACATTCTCCACACTCTTATTTTGGACTGCTGAGAAACGAGTATGCTTAGTTTTGCACACTCCAAAATTTGGAGGTCTAGAAGAAAAATCATAGATGTTGTTCAACTTTGCTGGTTTATATACCAAGACTGCTGTAGAGTTGTCAGATTAGGCCTGGATTGTTTTGCCCACAATTGGATCTTCAAAGGCCCTTGTAGCTTCTTCTTATAATAAATATCCAATAACAGCTGTTGTACTTTGTTATTGTTGGAGTAATAAAGCAATATTGTAGCCACTGTTATTTCAGATAACTTGGCAGCAAAATGTTATTTAAAATGGTCTCTTTCTCTTTCTTTGTCTCTCATTCCTTCTATAAAAAATAAAACAAATATGTCCTACTTACACGATCTATCCCATAGAAGAACTTTCTCACAATCAATTTTTTTTTAATGATGACCTCAAGATAGGATCGAAAATAAGCACCCCCATCACAATAGCTAGTACAAAGCACTTTAACATGTTGTTGAGTCTGAAACTCGGGGTTTACGTCATAATGCTCTGCAAGCTTCTATTGTAAATACCATAGATTTTGCTGCAACCTTGAGCACAGCTTATAAAGCATTAGACAAAAACTCATCTGCCGTCCTCGGATGTTCATTAAGTAAAGAAAATTTTCTCAAAGAGTCTTGTCTGGGCTGTTGATTCAGATGATGCAGCCAGAAGGACCTTACATTGGGCCCCTACCACCAGGTAGGCTCTTCTCTTGGACCCCTCTGTCATGTGATTTATAATGTTTTAAGCATGATGCACCCTTCACAGAAATAATGGTTTGCTATTTTGTTCTAAGCCTGAAAACTATTTTGATGATCCAAACAAAACGCTTGTTTACAGCACTCACTGATTCTCCCAGGAAAATCATCAGGAAGTTATTTCTTGCAATTACTTCTTTATTGTGAAAAGATAGCACACGCAGCAGGAAAAAAAAACAACAACAAAACAAATATACGGTATGTGCAATGTAGAATAAAGTTCAAAGGCAAAAAAAAAAGGGACACACACCACAAAACAAAAAGAAAGTGACCTGAACGCTTGGACTTCATTCTCCCTTATACATATATTTGTTTTGTTCAGCCCAGGGGTCAAGTCCTGGGGAAAAAAGTGTGGGAACTCACCCAAGATTCCCGCCCCTCCCCCTTAAAAAAAAAAATGTTTTACACTCCTATGCATATAGTGCAGTGTGTGTATAATTAATGTAGTGTGTTTGTAGTGAATGCAGAGTATGAATAATAAATGCAGTGTGTTTGTAGTGAGTGCTGTGTGTAATAAATGTAGTGTGTTTGTAGTGAGTGCAGAGTGTGTATAATGAATGTAGTGTGTTTGTGTTGTGAGTGCAGTGTGTGTATAATGAATGCAGTGTGTTTGTAGTGAGTGCAGATTGTGTATAATGAATGCAGTGTGTTTGTAGTGCGTGCAGATTGTGTATAATAAATGTAGTGTGTTTGTAGTGAGTGCAGAGTGTGTATAATGAATGTAGTGTATTTGTAGTTAGTGCAGTGTGTTTGTAGTGAGTGCATAATGTGTATAATGAATGTAGTGTGTGTAGTAAGTGCAGTGTGTATAATGAATGTAGTGTGTTTGTAGTGAGTGCTGTGTGTAATAAATGTAGTGTGTTTGTAGTGAGTGCAGAGTGTGTATAATGAATGTAGTGTGTTTGTGTTGTGAGTGCAGTGTGTGTATAATGAATGCAGTGTGTTTGTAGTGAGTGCAGATTGTGTATAATGAATGCAGTGTGTTTGTAGTGCGTGCAGATTGTGTATAATAAATGTAGTGTGTTTGTAGTGAGTGCAGAGTGTGTATAATGAATGTAGTGTGTTTGTAGTGCGTGCAGATTGTGTATAATGAATGCAGTGTGTTTGTAGTGCGTGCAGATTGTGTATAATAAATGTAGTGTGTTTGTAGTGAGTGCAGAGTGTGTATAATGAATGTAGTGTATTTGTAGTGAGTGCAGTGTGTTTGTAGTGAGTGCATAATGTGTATAATGAATGTAGTGTGTGTAGTAAGTGCAGTGTGTATAATGAATGTAGTGTGTTTGCAGTGAGTGCAAAGTGTGTATAGTGAATGTAGTGTGTTTGTAGTGAGTGCAGAGTGTGTATAATGAATGTAGTGCGTTTGTAGTGAGTGCAGAGTGTGTATAATGAATGTAGTGTATTTGTAGTGAGTGCAGTGTGTTTGTAGTGAGTGCATAATGTGTATAATGAATGTAGTGTGTGTAGTAAGTGCAGTGTGTATAATGAATGTAGTGTGTTTGCAGTGAGTGCAAAGTGTGTATAGTGAATGTAGTGGGTTTGTAGTGAGTGCAGAGTGTGTATAATGAATGTAGTGTGTTTGTAGTGAGTGCAGAGTGTGTATAATGAATGCAGTGTGTTTGTAGTGAGTGCATAGTGTGTATAATTAATGTAGTGTGTTTGTAGTGAGTGCATAATGTGTATAATGAATGTAGTGTGTGTAGTAAGTGCAGTGTGTATAATGAATGTAGTGTGTTTGCAGTGAGTGCAAAGTGTGTATAGTGAATGTAGTGTGTGTGTGTGTAGTGAGTGCAGTGTGTATAGTGAATGTAGTGTGTTTGTAGTGAGTGCAGAGTGTGTATAATGAATGCAGTGTGTTTGTAGTGAGTGCATAGTGTGTATAATTAATGTAGTGTGTTTGTAGTGAGTGCATAATGTGTATAATGAATGTAGTGTGTGTAGTAAGTGCAGTGTGTATAATGAATGTAGTGTGTTTGCAGTGAGTGCAAAGTGTGTATAGTGAATGTAGTGTGTGTGTGTGTAGTGAGTGCAGTGTGTATAGTGAATGTAGTGTGTTTGTAGTGAGTGCAGAGTGTGTATAAGGAATGCAGAGTGTGTATAGTGAATCTAGTGTGTTTGTAATGAGTGCAGAGTGTGTATAATGAATGTAGTGTGTTTGTAATTAGTGCAGATTGTGTATAATGAATGCAGTGTGTGTGTGCTGGATGATGTGTGTGTGCGTGTGCTGGATGATGTGTGTGTGCGTGTGCTGGATGGTGTGTGTGCGTGTGCTGGATGGTGTGTGTGCGTGTGTGCTGGATGGTGTGTGTGTGCGCGCTGGATGATGTGTGTGTTGGATTATTTGTGTGTGTGTGTGTTGGATTATTTGTGTGTGTGTGTTGGATTATGTGTGAGTGTGTTGGATGATTGTGTGTGTGTGCTGGATGGTGTGTGTGTGTGTGCTGGATGATGTGCGTGTGTGTGCTCTGGATGATGTGTGTGTGTGTGCTGGATGATGTGTGGGTGTGTGCTGGATGATGTGTGGGTGTGTGTGTGCTGGATGATGTGTGTGTGTGTGTGTGTGCTGGATGATGTGTGTGTGTGTGTGTGTGCTGGATGATGTGTGTGTGTGTGTGTGTGCTGGATGATGTGTGTGTGTGTGTGTGTGTGTGTGTGTGTGTGTGCTGGATGATGTGTGTGTGTGTGTGCTGGATGATGTGTGTGTGTGTGTGCTGGATGATGTGTGTGTGTGTGTGTGCTGGATGATGTGTGTGTGTGTGCTGGATGATGTGTGTGTGTGTGTGTGCTGGATGATGTGTGTGTGTGTGTGTGTGTGCTGGATGATGTGTGTGTGTGTGTGTGCTGGATGATGTGTGTGTGTGTGTGTGTGCTGGATGATGTGTGTGTGTGTGTGTGTGCTGGATGATGTGTGTGTGTGTGCTGGATGATGTGTGTGTGTGTGTGTGTGTGCTGGATGATGTGTGTGTGTGTGTGTGTGCTGGATGATGTGTGTGCGTGTGTGTGTGCTGGATGATGTGTGTGTGTGTGTGTGCTGGATGATGTGTGTGTGTGTGTGTGCTGGATGATGTGTGTGTGTGTGTGTGTGTGCTGGATGATGTGTGTGTGTGTGGCGAAACCAACCTCGCCACTGGGCCCTGGAGAAGCCTGTTTGCTAGCCTCCTACCTACTGACTATGGCCCCTGGGTTATTTGGGGCATATTGTACTTTATATGGCGGCTACTGGCCCTTTAAAATCATCTATGGACAGATTGGGACTTTTGGGACTACTGTCCCTTTAAGACTGTGGAGCATATTTCAGTATATTGCCTGTAATATTATATATGTTATACTGTGTTCAGTTTTACCTGGGATATGTATGCAGCATTCATCTGATTGTTCAGTAGAATCCCTCCATTCATTATATTGAGGGAAACTACCGAACAACCAGACCACCCAGGACTAAGTGTGCCTCCAATTACCATTTGCAACAATGTTGCAAACGGGTAATTGGCAATCCGTGCAGTGTGGTCTTTGTCCTCTGGGTGGCCGCCATTCGGGAGCCGAACACGTGGCGGCGGCCATCTTAAACTACCGAACAGCGGTGTTTTGCCGTCGAGTGTCTGGAACTAAAATCGGACACTTGACTAGGCAAACACCGCTGAGACCTCCATACTTCCAGAAATTCGTATAGAAACTACCGAATGACCCGCCGTTCGGTAGAAAGAAACTCACGAACTAGGGGATTCATGCGAATTCCCCTTAGTCTCTATAACCCAGGCAATTCGTCTGTTTCATTCCCTTTTCTGTGACCGACCGCAGGGCCAAAATGCATGGAACTGTTTTCAGATACTTTACCCATGCGGTCGGTCAAATCTTTGGAACCCCATATCTCACAAACCGTTCATCCGAATGACTTGAATTTTGAATATGTTGTCCCCCTGAATAAGGGCTATCCAGCGATGCTGGATTTAAAGGTGTACCCCCTGGTTTTGGGGTACATCCAGAACTTGGCTGGAAAAGTGTACCGGATAATTGGGTTTAATGTTATCTGAGGGGAGGGGATGTGTGGGCTGAACCATGTATGTGATTGATTATTTTATGCCTCCCCCTGGGTGTGGCCTGTATGTGTATTATTGTAATAAAAGCCAGGCTGGATGAGACAGTCCAGAGTTCCTGTTTTTACCCTCAAAGTGATGTGTCGTCTCATTATTGGGGGGAAGGATTTATTGCATGCTGTTCCAGTTGACTGCTAGGAGTACAAGCCTATTCATATGGTTCCTATTCAATGGTCTACAGCATTCATATGCTTGGGAGAATTTAAAGGTTTTCTCGGATTCGGTGATTGTGGTGTCTGCCAGAGTGCTTGGAGTCCTCAGGAAGCGCTAGGAGCATCCATTAACGGAGGTACCAAGTCGGGGTGCCAGGCGATCCGTTACAGTGTGTGTGTGTGTGCTGGATGATGTGTGTGTGTGTGTGTGTGCTGGATGGTGTGTGTGTGTGCAGGATGATAGGGAGGGGAGCATTTTTTTTTAAACTTTATGTGTGTATTTTTTTAGTTTATTCCCCCTTCCCTGCTTCTTACCTTGTCAGGGAGGGGGGAGATCGCCTGGTGGTCCGGTGGGGGAGCCAGCCGCGGCACACAGGACCCATCACACGCTGTGTTTCCTCTCCAGCTCTAACTCTCGCGAGACTCGCCTGTGCGGAGCGTTGCCATGGTAACCCGTGGCAACGCTCTCACAGCCGCGGGTCTCGCGAGAGTTAGAGCTGGAGAGGAAACACAGCGTGTGATGGGACCTGTGTGCAGGTAGCAGGGCAGGTCCTGCAGGACTGGGAACGGCGTTCCTGCTTTGGAAAAAGTGCAGGAACGCCGTTCCCATGCGTTCCTGCAGGACTCGAGCCCTGGTTCAGCCGTTCAAGAGTATATTCCCATTTTACAATGAGAACCTTGGGGAAGCAGCATTTTATTCTTCTATATTTCTTTACTTTTGTGTTTAGCAGAAATAATAGGAGGAGTCTATGGTTTATCTAGACCAGCGGTTCCCAACCCAGACCTCATGGACCACCAACAGTCCAAGTTTTGCTAGTATCTGCATTTGAATAAAAAAGGGAAATACATAAATACTGGATTGTTGGTGGTCTATGAGGACTGGGTTGGGGACATACAGGGAGTGCAGAATTATTAGGCAAATGAGTATTTTTACCACATCATCCTCTTTATGCATGTTGTCTTACTCCAAGCTGTATAGGCTCGAAAGCCTACTACCAATTAAGCATATTAGGTGATGTGCATCTCTGTAATGAGAAGGGGTGTGGTCTAATGACATCAACACCCTATATCAGGTGTGCATAATTATTAGGCAACTTCCTTTCCTTTGGCAAAATGGGTCAAAAGAAGGATTTGACAGGCTCAGAAAAGTCAAAAATAGTGAGATATCTTGCAGAGGGATGCAGCACTCTTAAAATTGCAAAGCTTCTGAAGCGTGATCATCGAACAATCAAGCGTTTCATTCAAAATAGTCAACAGGGTCGCAAGAAGCGTGTTGAAAAACCAAGGCGCAAAATAACTGCCCATGAATTGAGAAAAGTCAAGCGTGCAGCTGCCAAGATGCCACTTGCCACCAGTTTGCCCATATTTCAGAGACATGGCCAAGGTAAGAAAGGCTGAAAGACGACCACCACTGAACAAGACACACAAGCTGAAACGTCAAGACTGGGCCAATAAATATCTCAAGACTGATTTTTCTAAGGTGTTATGGACTGATGAAATGAGAGTGAGTCTTGATGGGCCAGATGGATGGGCCCGTGGCTGGATTGGTAAAGGGCAGAGAGCTCCAGTCCGACTCAGACGCCAGCAAGGTGGAGGTGGAGTACTGGTTTGGGCTGGTATCATCAAAGATGAGCTTGTGGGGCCTTTTCGGGTTGAGGATGGAGTCAAGCTCAACTCCCAGTCCTACTGCCAGTTTCTGGAAGACACCTTCTTCAAGCAGTGGTACAGGAAGAAGTCTGCATCCTTCAAGAAAAACATGATTTTCATGCAGGACAATGCTCCATCACACGCGTCCAAGTACTCCACAGCGTGGCTGGCAAGAAAGGGTATAAAAGAAGAAAATCTAATGACATGGCCTCCTTGTTCACCTGATCTGAACCCCATTGAGAACCTGTGGTCCATCATCAAATGTGAGATTTACAAGGAGGGAAAACAGTACACCTCTCTGAACAGTGTCTGGGAGGCTGTGGTTGCTTCTGCACGCAATGTTGATGGTGAACAGATCAAAACACTGACAGAATCCATGGATGGCAGGCTTTTGAGTGTCCTTGCAAAGAAAGGTGGCTATATTGGTCACTGATTTGTTTTTGTTTTGTTTTTGAATGTCAGAAATGTATATTTGTGAATGTTGAGATGTTATATTGGTTTCACTGGTAAAAATAAATAATTGAAATGGGTATATATTTGTTTTTTGTTAAGTTGCCTAATAATTATGCACAGTAATAGTCACCTGCACACACAGATATCCCCCTAAAATAGCTAAAACTAAAAACAAACTAAAAACTACTTCCAAAAATATTTAGCTTTGATATTAATGAGTTTTTTGGGTTCATTGAGAACATGGTTGTTGTTCAATAATAAAATTAATCCTCAAAAATACAACTTGCCTAATAATTCTGCACTCCCTGTAGAAACATAGAATGTGACGGCAGATAAGAACCATTCGGCCCATCTAGCCTGCCCAATTTTCTAAATACTTTCATTAGTCCCTGGCCTTATCTTATAGTTAAACTCCCTCACTATGTTAACCTCTACCACTTCAGCTTGAAGGCTTTTCCATGCATCCACTACCCTCTCTGTAAAGTAATACTTCCTGATATTATTTTTAAACCTTTGTCCCTCTAATTTAAGACTATTAGAAAAAGTTAGACTTTCTGACAGACCATCTTAAAGGAATACTCCAAGCAAACAACTGCTTCAATGGTCATGGTGTAAGAACTGCCATGACATTGTCCCAGCCTAATCTGTCAAAATATTTTGCATGGCTTGGAGCATTCTTGGGTCCACCGGGTGCCCATACTAGTTCCTTGCACCTGGTGGCACCCAGTGACATTTCAAACCATGCTAAAATGATTTACCAGATTGTGATGTGAATGTGCCAGGGCACTTCTAGCACTATAACCACTACAGCAGGGTGTAATGGTTATGCAGTGGTTATGTTACTTAGAATATTCCTTAAATGGTCAGCTTTCATATTACCATTCCTTTATTTCCTTCAATAATCAATATTGCATCTTTCAAATATACCTTTTAACAGTGTTCATAAGTTAAAGTATTGTTTAATTTAATGGATCGAAAAGTAGATTCATTTAGGGTCTAAACAGGTAAAACTGGCAAACATACGTGTACTTTTTAATAAAAGAGCCAACTCTGATTTCTTGCATCTTCCCAAACTCACATAATTTATTAAATGCCACACAAGGGGTGCAGACAAATTACACCAGGAAGATAAAACACCAAATATAAAACTCTCTGCACAAAAGCATGCTGGTGATTAATCCCTTCAGGGTTGGGAAGACCTTGTAAAAAACGCTTTGCAGCCCTGAAAGGGTTAACTCCTGACTGGAACAAGCTGTAAGGCACATCAGGGCTTGGTTAACCATCACAAACTCAACGGATGGTGCTGCACTGCCCTACTGCGACATCTTCACAGCTTCAATGACTCTGGACTTGCTTCACATATCAATTCTGCATACGTGGGTTTGAGAGAGACATTGAGGTTGACACCTTGCTCACAAAATTGCAAAAATGGAATGTATGCACTTAATTTAAAAAACAAACAAACAAAAACAAATAGCAAAAATAAAAAGAACCCAAAAAGGGATGTGCCCCTCTCCAGGAGAGGTAATGATAAAGGATCACACTAAACAGACTCCAACCTTGAATAGTTTAACCAAACACTGAGACCCTATCATGCAAAGGGGAGGCCAACATGGTCTGTCCAACGCGCTGTCCCCAAGTTGTTGTTTTTTTGCTTTATAGAGGGGGAGGAATGTTCGGGGCCTAAGTAAAAGAAATAACTGTTGACTGTGCTTGGCATCTTGGCCCAACACTGGTGTCTAAGTTGACCTTGGCAGAGACAAATCTAGCTCCAAACCCAAAAGGCATCTGGTGGGCACTGGGACAGAATACAAAGGCAGTGCTGGAGGTCTAACCTTATATTGATCCCTAAAAGCACCTGGCTGGATCTGTCATTAGAAAAGAAAAAATATTAAGAAACCAACAACAAGAAACAAAAAAATAAATAAAAAAAAACGCTCTTCTTGATGAGAAGAACAGAGGAGCATCACTTCGCAACCCATGTGTTGTCAGTGATCTTACGTCATTATAACTGTTCCTCCCCCTTCCATACAGAAAAGTGAATCGCTCTCTGGGTACGTGCGCTGGGTTACACACAGGGTTGTCATGCAGAGGGGCTCTCCAATCGGGAAGCGTGTTTTCGCGGTCAGTCCCCCATTAACAGGTGTGGCTCGCACCATGTGCCACTTTTTTTTCCGCCATATGTCCAGAACATGCGACCTACTGCTGCCCCTATCCGAAAATTCCTCCAAACGTTGACGCGATGACAATACCAAGTACCACACAGCAGATAATGATCATGATCTTCTTCTGTAAAAGTAAAACAAATATGTAAAGGTCATTGTTTGCAAATGAGATGTCTACATTTCCTAGGTATTGTGATTTTGTATTTAGTTAAATACAAAATTAAGCTGACCACTCTAGTAAAAACAGCTTTTTTTTTATCAATAACTACAACATAAAAATAAACTTTCTACATATTGAGTTAATAAATCGAGAAGAATTGCTATCCAATCCGTCTTACTGCACTGTAACTGGATAATGTCACCTAAAGGCAATCGCAATAAACATAATGGTTTCAAATGCATTTATATTCTCATGATGAGCCAGGACCCATGGTAAGATAGGTCAAAACTGCACTCTATAATTTTATTAAAAATCCAATTGCTGCCCAGCCTTGCGAATTTGGTAAACACAGATGGGTATGTTCTGCATCTATCCTTGTACTAAAACATTAATCTTTTAAACTGAATTCAATCCTTTTAAATGTTTGACTTTGTTGAATTTGTGTAACACCAGCAAAATGAAAGGATAGAAATTCAGATGTAAAATGTCATTGCGGATATTAATACAAGCGTTGCTTAAAAGCACATACTCACCCTCCTAGCTTTACTCTGGTACTTGACGGCCTTTTTGGTATCAGAGACGGCCCTTTCCACATAATCCACGGCATGTTCCACATTATACTCTATACGATCTATCATCTCTCCCTGGTAGTGGTGCATAAAAGGGAAAACGGGGAACAGGAGAAAAAGAAGAGGCCGAAAAGGAAGAGCAGGAGAGATTGGGAAGACATCGAAACAGGAGACATAAAGACCATGAAAGCGAGAGAACCATATAGAGAGAAGCAGGAGCATTGAGTATTGAGTGAGATCAGAGAGATACAATGTGTACATAGAGAGTGGAAAAAGAGAATTGAAGAGAACGGAGAAAAAAAACAGAATCGTGGAATGATATTAGAAGAACCATCAGGCAAAGTCAAGGGAGAAAAGAGAAACCAAGATTTGGCAGAAAAAGAGACGTGAAGAAGTGCAGAAAGAATAAAGACGTTATGAGATTGACAAGACATACATGAAGGGTAATAAATAGAAAGTAGAAGAAGCGTGCAGAAAGACAACAGAGAGACCAAGAAGTGACGCAAGAAGTGAGGGACAACAGAGGAGGGCCAGAGAAAAAGAGAATCTTAATATGTTGGATATTAAACTTTCTCGCCACGCTGGTTACCTGTTCTTCTGTGGGTGATTTTCAACCCCACCTGCTGCTCCGATAAGCTATAACCTGCGTGTAAAGACAAACAGCAGGTCAGGTGACTGAAATCCGAGCAATGGACTCCGTAACAAAAGCCAAAGGCACAACATGCAGATTTAATCACACACATGCAGTGGGAAACCAAGCACTACATACACAGAACATCACATCAGCAAACCCCTTTAGAATGTTTACACACAATTAAAGAGTACTGTTTGCGAAGCAGAAACAGCATTAAAAAAAAGATAGAATTTCTTCTTCCAGTTTTGTTATTATTTATTATCATTTATAAAGCATCAACATATTCCACAGAGCTGTGCAACAGATAGACTAACAAACAAGTTGCGGAACAATATGTGAACTAACAAGTGCCCAAAAGGTAGATCCCTAGATGTTTTAAAACTACAACATCCATAATGCTGCCCAGCCTTGTGAATTACATTTAGAATGGCAAATCATGGAAGCTGTAGTTTTAAAACATCTGATGTAGAGAAACAAACTGCTGAGGCCTGGGTTTGCAGATGGGTAGTATAATGTCTGTTTTCCTCATGCCAACTATCACCTACCTAGACTAACATTATCACATGCTAACTAGGCATTGTGGGAAATATCTGAGACCTATTCTATATAATTGAATTACCATTAGGGTCATCCACCTTGTGAGCATCGATCACAGCCTGGTTTGGTAAGAGCTCACATCACGTGCTGCAAAACTTGGGGTTGTGCAGCAAATGCAGGAACCTCAAATGTAATTACTTCTTATTTTTTCTTTATTTTGTATTTGCTGTTCTGGCATATGTTTTCCAAGCCCTATCTATATATTACATTGAAGAAAAAAAGAAGAATGGACCAAATATAGCCGGGAGTGCCTGGGACTTATTATTATATAAGTAACCTAATTCTTATATCCAAGCGAAGCAGAAAATGCATGCGTAAACGTAGCACCCACCAGAGAGGAATGTTACGTTGTGTGCCAAGAAACAAGTTGCAGTTTTAGACAAAAGACATTTATTCAGAAAGGTGACCGGCATGCTGGAATTACACTTAACGTTATCACACCACAACAACAACGAAAAAAACCAAGAAAACAGCAATACCTACCAGCTGAGCTCTCATCACACATGCAGCATGGGAAGCAAACACAGGAGGGTAGGTCAGAAACCCGTTGCCCATATGGCAAGGTTAACCAGAGCACCTCCATTTTATATATATTAATACTGTAACAGGTAACATTGATCCACCCCACACCCTCCCTTATGGTAATTGCAGAAAATATGGGATACAAAATTATGTCTAATAATCTGCATTGTAAATGGCGTATTCTACCAACAAGGTCCGGGTCCCATCCGAGTAGAAGACCATACACACCTGACTCTCCACCAGCATTGCCATGTCCATAAACATGTCATGCAGCTCGCGGATGCTGTTCTCCAATTTAATGATTTCGCTGTGCCGAGTCTCGATTTCATTCAGAGCCTGCTTGGTGATGCTTGAGTCCATGATGATCTACAAAGACAAAACATGTTCGCGTGAATCTGAGCTGCCAAGAGACTGTAACGGAGGTCACATCATCAAAATATTATCGTAACACAAAAATCAGGGTCACAGTTAGACCTAGGACAACTAGTCATCGAGTGGCATCTTCTGAGTTGTGGGGGAAGTCTGCAGCAATAAATTGTTCCACAATGTGAATCTTCATTTTATTATTTAGTTGACAGTATGGGACATGTAGGCAGCAAAAGTGGCAGTGCACACTCATGATATGGTTTTTGTTATAGCTCACGTACTCCCGAGGAGAAGATGGCCGGGTTCCCACTCTCTAACATGTCTTCTAGTTCTTCACTTGTTGTGGTTCTTCCAGCTGTAAAATAAAAATGATATTCAATATATTCTGCAAGGACAGGGTAAAGGAAGCATTTAGCATAGGTAAATTTACATGAATATAATTATCAAATTGTATGTTTACAGTTACAATTATAAATTAATAAGGACAGGGAATGAAATGCATTATGACCAGTGCTTTCAGCAAAACTGCACAAGCCAAGCAATTACAGGTTTATAAATCGGTAAATAACTGTGTGAAGCACCAGAGACAAAAATGTACAAAATAACATGATTTTAAAATGGTTCCATTGAACTGTGCAGACAAGCAGTAAGTGGGACGTTTCTTTATTGTCTGAATGTGTCATTTAAAAAAATCTTGATTTTGAGGCATATTTAAATAATAAGAGTCATGGACATGTAAAAAAAGATACACAATGGGACGGGAATATACCGTGCCACATCTTATCTTCTACCTGATGGGGTCTAATTCAAATTCATTGCAATTCACCGGACTCTAAATGGAATTCAGCTATAGTCAGACTTTGGTTATTATGTCCACGTGGATTTTAATTTGTTAGAATTTCGAGTTTAATGAACAGATCCTGTCACAGCATATGGAGCCATAATCAGTCTCAAACTTCAGTAAAGAAGAGACCATTCAGAGCCCCTGGTAATAACTTGCCCCAGCTGATCTGGTGGCTAGTTTATCCCTTATTTTGTCACTGACAGCACCGTAAAAAGCACACGGACAACCTGAAGATTTTTTTCTGGCCCTAAAATTAAGTTGAGTAAAACCATTTATAGCCACTTTTTGTTGTAATGAAAAATATCTGGTCAAGAAATCATCGCTTCTTTATAATACCTCCTGGCGTTTACCTATTAAAAATAATCTGTTGATGTTTAAATGCAATGTTCAGCATTTATTCTTATCTTTGTTTAGTATCGATGTTCCCTTGCGTTATCTGCTTAAGACATAGGATTCATTATAATCCGTATTATATACCATAACTACTACTGCCTCGGGGACACTGATACCCATTAGTGGTCTGATTCCAAGATATATTACAAAGATAAACACTGGGATCCGTTATAATTCCTGTATGAAGCAGTTAATTCCAATGTAAACATATAAGAATAATAATAACACCAGGACGCCCTGTAGCTAGGCTCACAGACATTTCCAGCTATAGCAGACATTTGTCCATCTCTTCGTACTCATGCTCTGAGTACCCTGTCACCTTGGATATGTGCTGTGCCACAGATGATGTTGTCTTTTATAGAAACAGATAAGACATCTCCTGGAGGCCACAACAACAATTCCTGATACCACATTATATAACAATTCAACAGAAAAAATTATGTCTATAATGGAAAGGCATACAAACAATTTTCTGTAATTTTTCCAAAACACCTGCAAACGGAGCATCTTTTAACAAAAAGAAACACACTAATTGTGTAATTGAGTAGAACTGGTTTCTGTGTGCACTGTTGACCAGCTGTTAGGTAGTCACAATTAGCTCCAAGTGGTCACTGTAGTGGCCTAATGTGGCAGGCCAACGTAAAAATACTACTGATGGTAAGGGTGTATGAAATATAGCAACTCAGTGTTGAGTTCTGATACATTTTTAAAAAGACAATTTTGGGGACTCAAATCATTTCATCTTAGGGAGTTGGTTATAGTGCCTAAAGTCCCCCGGCACCGTCCCTTTATTCAGTGTTAAATTGTTTCCAACCAGTTTAACACTGAATGAGGATCCCTAGCCACCCATAGCCCAGCACCCACTGGAAGTACGGCTAAGCATTCTGTAACGAATAACACCATTATGGCTCAACATTCTACCTGATGGCTATTCCCACACGTCACCTCTTTGGCAATCATTGCATTTTCTTTTTGTACCTTTCTGGATGCAAATCAAACTGCACTAACCTACAAAGCACACAATAACTCCACTCCTCACTACATTTCCTCTCCACTCAACAAATACACCCCTTCTCATTTCCTTCACTCTGTGAGTGACCTACCAATGACATATTTTTGTCCCCACACCGCTAACTCTTATCTGCAGGTTTTTTTTTTTTTAAGGGCTGCCCCTATTCTTATGAAATTCTCTACCCAGTGCCATCAGACTGTCCCGTTGCCTCCAGCCCTTGAAGAAGTCATTGAAAACACATCTCTTTAGAAAATCCAATCATCTTCCTGGATGACGATTCTCTCATTAAACTGCCATCCGCAGTTTTCTCATTTCTATAGCCCAGCTCTCTATCTCCTTTCAATGTTCGCAAGTTCCACACAGCACGTTTACTAGTTTATTTTAACACAGGCATCTTATCAATCAATCCCTGCCCCCTCTGACATGCTGTTATTTCTCTTGTGTGTCTATAACATTTCCTCACAGATTGTAAGAGGCAGGGCTTTCTTCACCTCTTTTCTCTGTTATTTTGTATGCCAATTATTTGCTGTCAAATACCCCCATTCTAATTGTCAAGCACTATGGAATATGCTGGCGCTAAATAAATATCAATAATAATTACAAAAATCCTTCTAGTCATACCAATTCATACCAGCAATGGTGATAGGCTGAAAGCAGTCAGCTGACACTCTCAGACACTCACAACTGTCCATTGTATTGCTTAGGCGAATGTGGAAGCATTACTCTGAGCAGCAGAGGGGATAAGCTGCTGGGGACTCTCGTTTAGTATTAAAACATTAAAAATGTTTTAACACATAATGGAAGGACAGCACCAGGGGAATCCAGACACTACAACCACTTCAATGAGATTGAGCAGTTGCAGTGACTACAGTGTCCCTTTAATAATGTTTTCTCTAAGATGGAAACGTATTAAAGGGACATTATAGACACCCAAACCAATTCATCTCATTGAAGTGGACTGGGTGAGGTGCCCCTGTATTCCAAACAGCTACTATAGCCACTTCCTAGAAACTAATGTAGTTAACTCCATGAAACGACGCTGGGCTTCTTCATGCTTTGATGAGGACATCCATGTTTTCAAAATCCCCATAGGAAAGCACTGATTCGAAGCTTTCCTACAGGAAAGCTCTAGGGGCGCAGCGCTCGCCACACATGCATTAGGTTCCCCTTTTGGGTGACATCAATGGTAGTTGAGACCAATCCTGCGCAGAGTCATCTTGACGCTGGAAACAGGTAAATGTAAAAATGCTTTTTAAACTTTTATACACCATGTGGGGGCGGGTGGGGGCGGTGGCAGACCTAAATAAATAGGCAGAGGGACCCTGTGGTATATACTGTAAAGAATACAGTTTTGTGTTCTTAATGCTATAGTGTTCCTTTAAGTAGTAGTTTCTTTAGGAGGAAAGTCAGATTATTTTTAAGTAGTATGGACATACCGGTACATGTCTGCAAATAAAGTTTTTTCTTACTACAATACTATCCAAAATGGCCACCACACTGGAATCCCCACAAGGTCGGTCAAGCTCCAAGACAAAGCAGTGGAGGGAGGTTTCTGATGCATGATTCGATGCTTTCTGCCAAGCATTTTGGAAACACATCTCTAACAGATCTCAGGTGCTTACCTCTCCTGCTAAACAATTATCCAATGATGCTGACTCATCCACCTGTTCTTTTTCCGGGCTGGAGGCGCACTTGGAGATATCTCCATGCCACAGTCCATGCACCCATGGAGGACTCCGGACCCAAGATTCAGCCACAGGAGACATATGGGAGCGGCTCCCATAGAGGCCACGGGCCGAAGTTGCAGGGACCTGAAGCATTGTGAGTCCCAAGCCACTCGTTTGCCGAGCTGTCAGCAAATTCTAGCCCATCTACTAAATACACAGGGGGACAGCGAGTCCGGTGTAGAGCTAACTCGCGGTACGATATAAAGCAGGAGCTCCAGCTTTGTTTCCCAGGATCGGCAGCAGCGAGACAGAGAGCTGCCTTTGGCAGGGAGCTAGACTTTCTGCCATGGCCCATCTGTGGCATTGGGTGACCAAATCTATAGCCTGGTTCCGAACTGCCTTCCTAACTTGGCCCATTAAAGGCATAGCCTGAACGACCTAGGCAGTTTCCTCCAGCTGAGATGATAGTTTAATTTGTTTTATCTTTATCCCAGTAGTTTTCCTGCATCCTAAATACTAATATTTGATTTCTTGTGTTTAATCTCTTAGTACTTCTCATGTCTAGAAATGCAATCTATTTCTATGCGCACAATATCAGTTCAGCCTAGACAAGCCTGTTTAGCCTGCTATGTACCGGTATCTTGTGCTACCTTTCTTGTTTTACTAAAAAAAATGGATCCATCACCCAAATATGCTTATATCCCAAATCTGTACTGCTTTACTGTACTGAATTGCACACTTTTACCATTGCTTGAATTTTGTATACATCCATCTCAATAAAATTCAGATAGACAACAAAACTGGGTTCCCTACATAACAAAACATAACCTGATACGGTCCTTTGAGAAACAATGTTTAAATGAGAAGGAAACATCAATGAGTTTTTTTTATTATTAATTATTCAGTAAACTGCCAATCTTTAAGAATTGACAACAGAATTGCAAAAGTTTAGGAACAATAACCCAAACCAGATAAAAAGTTTCTATTTTAACGATTTGTCTTTTTGACCTAAAATGTACAGTTCCTTTGCGAATTCTTCACATTCCCAAGTTTAATGCATAACCCATGTATATTTTTGTTTCACAATAAAAACTAAAAACGTTGTTTCAAAATAAAATGTAAATAGATCGGTAAAAATGTCTAACAATATAAACACTCAAATTTCCTTTGGAATCACTGGTTGGTTGTCAAAGCTATATTCAGTTAGAACTTACTGATTTCCAGCTGCCTCTGGATACGGCCCTTGCATCGCTCACGGTAATCCGACTGTGTGGCATTATATTCCGACATGACATCGACAAACTTGCGTGACAAAGTTGAATGCTGGAAAAAGACATAAGAGAATCTATCAGCATCTTGAATGTAATATTTGAGATAGAGGAAAATACTACACAAGGCAAACTGAATGGTGCATAATTGGGTGTAACTTCTCTGCGCATCTCTGCAGCCATCAGTACCAGACCGGCGGCAAAGTTTCTCCCTTCAGTAACAGCGATAGAGATTCGCTTCTATATGAAATTTGTTTAGGGAATGGAGCGGAGTTTAAATAATAATAAAAAGCATTTCCACTAACAGCAGCATCGGACAACAGTATTTAAAGTATTTTTAAAGTATCTGTTAAAACTCCTTTCTTTAAAAATGGCTTCCTACTCAGAGGCTCGAAGAAGTATATAAGGTCTGGCCAGTGTCCCATAACCAACTTTGATTAGTGCTCTTATAATATCTAAAAGTAATAATCTGTGGGTCTGAGTCCTGTTAAAAGTCAGCTTATTATGTGCTATAATAAATTAGAACAATATATCTTGTAGCACCCATCTCCTCAGTTACACACAGTGCTACTGTAAAGCTAAAAAGATGCCAGAGGCTTGTATTACCTGTCGTAGATTACAGAGGTTAATGACTGCAGATTATTTTTCCCAATAAAAATGTATACAGGTCACTTCTAGTTATGTGAAAAAGCAGCCATATAATCTGAAGGTTATTAAATGTGACAAGGACATAAACATTAATTATAGTCACCCAGCATTCCTTATTAGGAAATCTTCGCCTTAGTGGCTAATTCATATCGTTAACTGGACCGTTACAGTGACCTCCACATTTCACTCTACTGCATTAACAAAAACGGGGTAGGAAAGAATTAGCTACAAATAAGTAATTCGTAAGAAGCTTATACAAATGAACACCAGTAATTTTGGCAGATATTCCTGAAGTCTGACAGGGTCTTATGGTCGTAATTGTATAACATTAACAGATCTAAAATAACTCGCAGCTTGATGAATCAGCGCCTGACAAAGACACGGTACACAGTGACCCAACCTCATGCAAGGTAAAATAACACTAACAACATCAAACACAGCCTGTCAACGCGCAATCCCAAAAATGTAAATACTTAAAAAGAATAGAAAATGTGCATCTGGGAGTGTTAGGATTATGCACATAACATAGCAGAACGTTGTTGTCTGGTTCAGTTTTATTTCTGGTAACCCTCTACTCCAGTACAATCATCTAGTTGCCCTTTGAAGAAGAATTTCGGATATGTTTATAGACGGTGAAAGGGGAAGGTTATAATTAAAATATATATATATTTTTTTATCATCTCTCATTACGGCGTAGTGTTTTTAGCATATTTTTAGAACATATTAAGGGTTTCACCCCAATATTTAAAAAGAAAAAGTAAAGGCGTTTGGATCAAAGTAAGTATATATGCTCACATCCCCATAGACATTTGAATGGAACCTGGCCTTATTTTGTCATCATATTTAAAAAATTACATCACAAGGTAAATAAAACAAAACAAACATCTCTTGGCTATAAAGACAGACTCCGAATGCAGTAGCCCCGGGTAGCTAAATGTCAAAGGGATTAACAGGCTGCTAAGGTGAACTGACAAAATTTGATTGATTTCTGACCTTTGTGCCAACCATTCCAAGGAGCTGCTGCTCTGTGCCGTGTAATAGTAAGCCTGGCACACTCCCGTACATACAGAAAGGGTTGGGCGATACCCAACATGTGATAAGCGTGGCATCAGTGATAAATGTGACCTTTCTTAATTCTTTCAATATGATAAAGGAAACCAACCTTGCACAAACACAAGGTCCTGCCGATAGAGATAAATAGAATTGGCAGAGACAGGGAGAAAAATAAATAAATAAGGTACTATGACCCACCTGTGTCTTCCGTATGCGTAGGTCTGCTGATGAGCGATTCATTGCTTCCTCTTGTTCTATGCTCTGTTCAATGCCTGCCGCAGATACAACATTTAGTAAATTTAATTGAGAACTTGCTAACAAGCTGTAAAACAAAAGCACGTTGCTTATTTTTTTTTATCCCTCTTTAGGATCAATGGCATCCACTAGAATGAGTGAAATGTTTAAAAAAGAACCGACACATTTTCACTTCTCATTGTTTTAAACGTTTATTACATTTAAATGAAACTTGACGATCTTTTTTAATTGTGTATTGTTATCCTTTTGAGAAAACTTTTTTAACTTCTGCTACTCAACCTAACTTGCCCGTTGCTGCAGGTTCCCACCGAGCCATTGCAGCAGCAGGCAAGTTCGGCTGCAAAGCCGCTGGTCAGATAACAGTAAAATCTGACCCAACATGGCTGCTCAGCCAGATAAAAAAGGTGATTTTTTCTCAGAAAAACAAATATGCATTAATTTAAATAATATCATTATGTTTCATTAAATGTAATGAACTTTAAACAAAAGAATAGTCAACATCTGGTGAATAGTTGTCCTTTAACTTGATAGACTAGATCATTTTATTTTATTATTATTAGTTATTACAACTTTAAGATCAAAATGTTTCCAGACCAAAAGTTGGGTCACTAGACTGGATGATATTTTGGTTGCTTGCAAAATTGGTGTAAGCCTGACGGAAGCACAAAGAAGTTGCTACAAGGGCTCGATCAGGGCATTGACGTAATATTATGGTCGTGAATCAGAACATGATGGATTTTTAAAAGGACTGCCGTCAACATAATGACGTCCCATAATTCTTATCATTGTAAAAGTAATCCAAAGGCAGCAAAGGTGTAAGAGGTAATCCCTCAATGAGGTGAACAGCATTTTGGGTTCTTGGAGTTGGTGGGTTAAGCACAGCCTCAATACTGCTGTGCAGTTTCCAGCGTTTTATGAACACTGTTTACATCCTATTGTATTTTCTAGCTGTGATGTTCTTGAGATAAATGTTCCCATTGTTGTGTCATTTCTGATGTGCACCCATTGTGCACTTTGGCTAGATCTATATAAAGACATGGTTTGCAGGCGATATGTGTTGGAAAAGAAATTCTTAATTAGAAGGTGTGAAATTGTAATGCTGGCAGTGGAATGGGACAACGTGTTCAAGTTTATGGGTGTGTGGAAACATGTCAGGAATCTAAAGAAAGAACAAAAAAATTATATATACACACACATACACATTTATTAATGTGAGTTCGTATTCGCAGTTTAAATTATTTTTATAGAGAAACATAATCTGCTTCATCCACATTACAAGAAATGTCCAGTATATTAGCAAAAACAAGGAATTACTTTTCTTTTTAAGCTCTTTATCTAATGTTGGACATACAAGACCCATCATTTACAGGAGGCTCTTTTTGAGCCACACATACTGGGCTTTGTAAGGTGAGACCTTTCTTTGGTTTCTGACCTCCTAAATCTCATGACTCTAGATCTGCCTGTTAGGCCTCTTAGCACTTGAACATTTTCAGGAACAGCTCTGGGCCCACACCTTACCTAAGCCCAAGTATGCAATATAAAACACAGGGAACTACTCATGGATCTCCAGATATTTTTGAACACCACTCCCGTGGTGTTTGGCCTTCTGGTAATTTCCCATAATGCTTAGCCAGACCCACGAGCATGTTGGATGCCAAAATTAGCCATCAATGATATAGGCAGGAGTAGGCAAATGTTGGCACGCTAGATGTTGTGAACTAAATCACCCAATTTTTCTCCTACAACCATAATGCTGGTAAAGCATCAGGGGTGATGTAGTCTACAGCACCAAGACTGGCAAAGGTTGCCTACACCTGGTTTTGGCCCTAGGTATCCAACTGCCCGAAACGGTCATAGAATTGTGGCTGCTGCTAAATGGCTGTCCTGAAGTTGGACACTGAGGGCATAGGGCTTTGTGTGCTTAGACAAAGAAAGTCTTAAGACTACAAAATAGACATGAGGTGAAGGTATAAAGTTACAAGTTACCATGGTAACAGTCAACACCAGGAAAGTAGGCAAATGCTCATCCAGTATTTTAGAGGCTATTTTGAGAAACATTGGGAGCACTCACTCTTCAGCTTGGAGCGAACCTTGTTGGCAGTCTTTTTGATATCTGACATCAATTCCTCCAGCTCCACCTTGGTTTCTGCAGGAAGAAAGAACAGTTTAAGAAATGGAATGGTGGCGAGAAGAAGCAACAGTTTATCTTTATAGTATGTGTGATATATATGTATACACACAGGCACCTCTCTATAAATACATCCGAGTAGCTGAAGGGGACAGAGAAGAGCCTGATGGTCTAGTAAGATCTGGTAACCTACTCCCCAGAAATGTTTTCAATCCCCTTTACTCCTGGAAGTACAATACTGCAACGTGTTAGTAGGGATTAGGGTAAAAACATTCCACTTACAGCCTCCAGGTTGCAAATTTTAGTGGTTTATGGATTGTATTAAAAAAACTAATCTAGAGGCATTTGTAACCTTCTATTAGTTTATCATTTGTTGCTAAAGTGCATCTTTCATTATCTACTGTTTTTATCAATCCAGGTATAAAATCAGACAACTTTTTAAATCAGGAATCATAAGCTAAAAAAGCACAGAAAAATTCAACATTCCATTAAAATAAGGAACATTTTCATAAACCAGGTTCCTAAATCAGAGAAGTATGAATATCCTAGTGAGCAGCCAACCAAAGGACACAGTGAAAACAAAGAAAGAAAATAAATTGTGTAATCTCCATATTGAGTATGTAGCAATATACTAAAGATCTTTCTAGAACAGAAACATTTTTCAACCAAGACACATTTCGATTTCCAAATTACACTTCATCAGCTTACAAATAAGACAGAAAGCAGCTTCATCTCCAGTATTTTGAGCTGTTCATATTTACACATACATGTGGTATCCAATCTATAATCAGTATGCAGTAGATCTATCGGGCCTGTAATGTGCCATGGCCGGAGGTTGAGGGGCATGTGAGATAACTGTGGCCTCTTTAAAAAGGCAATTGGCAAGCCAACACAGAACGGGGGAATATAAAGTAGCAGCTGTTATAATGATCCCATCACAACAATAATGATATCATAGCCAACATGGTATTGTTCTGTGCACGATTTAATGTACAGTGCAAAAATGATAGCTTAGTCAATGTTTCATTTGGTATACTGGAGGTGAAACACAAATAATGGTATACTGTACATGTCAGCAGTGCTGGGTGAAAATTAAAATGACAGGTATGATTGCTCCCCCCTAATAAAAATAAATAGATAATAAGTAAAATAAATCAATAGGTATGAAAATATGGCAGCCCACGCTCAATCCAATTCCCTTAAAAAATAAATAAATAAATAAACTTAAATTTTTTGTATCAATACATTTCAAAGTTTATCCAAACTTCCATTGCTTATCCTATCCCTTTAAAATATCTGTAGCTGTCCTGCGTTTTGCTCTCGGAGATGCCCCTTAATCTCAAATCCCTGCTATGATTGCTACCTCTTCTGGGAATTTCATAAGTCTGCCTGTTATATGAAGAAAATACACAGTTCTGGCAGTAATTAAATGAACATTTTGTGTAATTTTTATTTTATTTATTTTTTACAATTTAGTATATAGGTATGGGGGAAAAAAAAAAGAGTCTACAGCCTTTGCAAGACGTTCCCACTATACCTGATACAGATTTTCAGTCTATGCTAGGGACTCCAGTCTCTATGGTAGAGCCACAATCGTGGCTTTTCAATGAGCTATATGAACTGTAGAAGAGGGGAAGCTCTAGCACTTTTATAAACTTTCACAAAAATAACAGCCTGAAGTGCTGTATGTGTGTGGAGTGTTCCTAATAATTTCCTCTCCTTAAATTGGTTATAGTGCATTAGGTCCCCTGGCACTGTCACACCATTCAGTGTCGAACCATTTTCAAGCAGTCTAACTCTAAATAAAGGTCATTGGCCACCACCCACTTGAGGCACAGCAAAGGTTACTACTCACTTCCTTCTAGCTATACCAATTCGTATCAGCGATGAGTGCTGTGATAGGGTGAATGGGGTCAGCTGGCTCTCTCGGACAATCACAGCAATCTTTTAGCATTAAAACATTTAAAGTGGTTTAATGCTTAAAGGAAAAATGGCCCCAGGGGATTCCAGACACTATAACAGAAAGCAATAACCGTGCCTACAGTGACCCTTTAAGAGTTGCCTGGCCAATACATAAGCTAAAATTCACAGAGATGAGTTCTGAATATTTATTTATTTATTTATTTATTTATTTATTTATAAAATATTTTACCAGGAAAGATACATTGAGATTTCTCTTGTTTTCAAGTATGTCCTGGGTCCACAAATCATTGCATTGTTACATTAGGGTACAATAAAATACAAAAACAATATTAATAGGGGGGCGGAGCCTAACCAGCGAACTGGCAAGACGTGTACTGCAGGAGCTCCTGCAACACGGGCGCTGTAAATGCCCACCTGCCGAGCTACAGAGTTCAAATACTCCTGCCAATGTGCCCAGGACATGGAGGAAGTCTGCCGGAACACACAGCTACCAAACACGACACCCGGGATGACCGAGCACCGCAACGGCAGAGCGGGGCCTAGCTCGAGAGGAGGCGAGGAAAGACGGCCGCTTTCCCGCCAAAAGCAAACAGCCGCAAGCGACTACGAGTTCTTACCCCCCCCCCTATGGACCGGTGGGGGAGATCCCGGTCCCCGCCGGGCGGGGAGCCCCATGCTCGACACCATAGGACTATATCTGCAACTCCATCGAGTAAGGTGGGAGCAGGGGCACCCAAGATGGCGGACATAAGCGCATCCAGCACGAAAAGCAAGCAACCACCCACCAAACAAGTCCACGACACACTGGTAAGAGACTCAATCAGTGTAAAACCGCAGGTGGAGCCCCGGGCCACGCGGCCTATAGAGACACAAAGTAAACGAGGCACTACTAAGATGGCGGCCCAACACAGGCCCCAAGCAAGAGACACATACACCAAACGATCGACACAGCCCATGGAGGCGTTAGACCGGCTATATAAAAGCTTCTGTGCAGTACTCCACAACCGTGGAGCGACATACTACCAAGCATTGAAAGCAGTGGCCCTCTGGATGCGCCCAGCAACCAGGCGCCGCCATTATGACGCACTGCCGAGGGCCCCAAGAGCGACCATCCAGCGGTGTCATTACAATTCACCAGAAAGGCGGGACCCGACTACTAGACGGGCAGGTACAAGCACCCGTTCCCATACAAGCAAGGACAGGAATACCATACAAGTCCCACATATACTCACCACACCGAACCCAAGATCCAGAACTCAATGCGGCCCACAGCGACCCCATACAGCCACAACTGTCGGCCGGACCAACGTACAGAGGGTCACCCCACCGTCCACCGATGGAACCGAAACTGAGCACATAGGCGCTGGTGAACCCGCCTGTCCACACAGACTGATCCCACGGCGATGCCTTGACCCACTCTGCCTGCGTGCCCTTGAGGTCTGCCTACCCCGAACGGGCATGGGCTGAATGAGACTGATTTGCGGACACATAACCCTCTCTAAATCTACCCTTGCTTTTTATAATCTCAATGTTTAAATGTTTGAATGTTTAGCCTCTCAGTATAGCCTGCACCATATAGAGTCAAAAAAGCTGCAGCATTTATGATACCTGAGACCGACCTTCCCTGTTTTTCTTTTCTTTTCTTTCTTTTAAGCATGCCTTTCACTATGAACGGCCTCAACGTAAACGGAGAATTAACTGTAACTACACTCTAACAAATATAACCCAAGCTCTGTATTATACCGGGTTTAACGCCTAGAATAGGGCAGGAGTTATACTAGAATGTATTTTGACACGCTAGCTTACGTTACGCCCATACTAAAACAAGCGATATAACGAGGTTAAAATGTTTTAAAAAGTTTAGCATGTCTGTTTATTATTTTTATCTAAGCCTCTCTTGAAAAATAACGGTTTAAGTACACGATAAGTTAGTCTACACTGGGGACACCCTAAGTTACCCAAATATAGTTGTCCAGATATATCAGCGAAGATACCTTTCGACCAAGTAACGGAATTACCTGTCGGTACCTCTAAGGTACGCTGAAGCAGACGAGTTATTTAGCAATATGTTTATCGTAGTTCATTCATTAATGCCTAACGTATCACTATGTTCGTCAAAAAAAAAATTCTGTGCAATTTCTCTATGCCACTGTTTTACCCATATACGTTTCAATATAAATGCACGCTGTTGTGGCGTATGTAATTCAGATGTAATCACCTGCAAACCAAAAATAAAGAATTCAAAACAATATTAATACACAATAAATACAAAATTTAACATAGAACAGGTAGGAAATATATAATCAACCATGACAGGTGCATTCTGTTTTGAGGCATGTAGAGAGGGATCTCTTAAAGGATTTTAGGCCTGGGGAAGATTTGAAAGTGTGCGGGAGGTTGTTCCACAATTGCGGTGCTCTGTAGGAGAAGGAGGATCGGGCCGCTTTCTTTTTGTATTGAGGTAGACTAAGTAAAGTGTTGGTACTGGATCGGAGGTTATAGGAAGTGGGAACAGCTGGGGAAAGCATTTTGTTCATGTAGGGTGGGAGTTTCCCAGAAAAGCTCTTAAACACAAGGCTGGAAAGATGAAGGGTGCGTCTGGATTCCAGCGACAGCCAGTTTAGTTATTTTATATCCCTGGGTCCCCCATTTTTGTAAACTTACTAAACTATGTTTAGAGCACAGCAGCAATTAACATTCCCCATCATAATAAGACCTCCATTTAATATTGTTGGGTAGGCTTTTCAAACAATTTCAGATTTATGGATAAGCCTTTAAAATTACTTAATATTTTGAATAATATGTGAATATATATTTTTTTTCTTTCAACTTGAAATTTCTTCAAGTTTTTGCATAATCCAAAATAAGAAAAACTCCATAGGGAATTTAGATTGCACAAAGTAGGTGGGGGGAATCACATATGTATTGACAATGTATCCAGTATCCACCACAGCTAAATAGCAGTGCTAAATAATCAAACATCCAGGCTTGTTTCATAATATTCAGCAATAAAGCAAGCCCTTTTGGCAGGCAAAATATTTAAATATATATTTATATTTAAAAAAAATATATATATTTTTGAAAAGCTTATCCAAAATTGTTAATTCAAGGTTTTAGTCAGAAAAGTGGGTAATTTGAAGGTCCAAGGTCACAGATCTAACCTTTACAGAGGATAAAAGGACAAGAAGCAGCACATATTTTAGGAAATGTTTAGCGATTCAAAACATTAAAATTTCTGTACATTAGAGAATGAGTATACATTAAATATCAGGCATTCTTTAACCGAGCATTAACCATCATTCTACAAATAAATGGTAATGTTATAAAAAGATGCTTGAGTGATATCTATGGCACGTGCAAAGCAGTGAAACATTAAAGTATAAATGGAAGTAAAAAAACAAAATGGGAGTCAGTGGAGTCATTTTTTATTTCTTTTTTCCCCAAAAGTGGACGAGTGAGCCGATCCTGTGACAGAAGGTGTGTGCATTTCCCTAGTGCCCAAACCGCTCCCTCGCCGCTGTGAGACTCCGAGCGTGCCGGCATGATACAAGCACAGATGTTCAGAGTAACGACAGCTCTCTGTCTTGTGTCATTCAGGTGTGCTCCTGGTCCGATGGCAGCAGCGACAAAGAGGGGCGTAAATACCAGGGAAATGCACACACTTCCTGCCTTTGGCCTTGATTTAAAAAGATGTTCAAATTTCTAAATACTTTACCTACAAAAATCTGCATAGACTTTAATGTTGACTTCTGTTGATAAATCAGTTGAACACTTTTCTTACAGTATTAAATCATTTAGATAACTTGTTAACCGTGGCCTTAGTCGCTAATCCAGTAAGGTCCCACCTGCCATAGGAAAAGAAAGCAAATGGCGGGGAGGCCACAATGCCCACAGTTTTCATGGGGTCCACAGTGCTCCATTTTTAAGCTGTCACTGGTAAAAAAAAGTAAAAGTGCCTTGGAACTATTTCTTATACTAAAGTATGTCCGTGGTCCAAAACGGTTGAGAACATCTGGTATAGCAAACCGTGCCAGTAATAATAATAATAGATGTGGTCATTATTTTAATGTAGTATTAAGTGCTTTTCATAAATAAATAAAATGTTGACTTGATAGTGTCTCATTCCCTCACTCAAGTAAATGCTATATAAGCATTCACTGGTGCGAGGAACGTGGCAGAAGCAAGTATTAAACACACACAACAACAAAGGGTTAATCCAAGCACCACGACCACTTCAGTGATTTTAAGTGGTCATGGTGCTTGGAGTCTGTATTTGTAGGATTTCACTGAGAAACTGAGCCAAAGCACTTTGCTGTAATTCCATCTCTGTCGGAGTTTAGTGAGCTTGGAATGAAGGTTCCGGGCTGGTTACTGCGAAGTCTGCGCGTAAAAGACATCCGTCGTCAGCACCCATAGCATATAGGATCACTGACAGGGCAGCACCCACGCCATGCCTACCAAGTCCTCCCCACAGCCTAGCTTTCGGGCCTTCACACCCCTGCAGTGAAGATCGGGCTTCAGGGAATATTAAATAAATAAAGAAAACACGTTTTTTTTTTGGCTGGAGTAACCCTTTAACTCCTCAACACTTTTTTGTCCAGTGCAACAAACCTCAGATCACGTCCAGGAATTCGAGATAAAGTGCATTACATCACGAAGGTTAAATTAATTTACACTGCATGCTCTGCTTGGCCTTGCATATGATGTAAGCTAAAAGATAAACACTATGAGGTAACCAGTTGGCTTACAGAATGTGCAAACTCCCACACTGACAATGTCCTTTTAACAGTTTTTGTGAAAGACAGAATGCATACCAAACACATAAAATTAAAGAGACACTATAATCATTAAAACAACTTTAGCTTAATGAAGCATTTTGGTTTATAGCCTTTGCCTCATAAGTTTCACTGCTCAATTCACTGCTTTGGAGTTAAATCAATTTTGTTACTGTTTATGCAGCCTTAGTCACACCACCACTGCCCGTGACTGACACAGCCTGCACAAAAACAAAATGGTTTAATTATTTTCAATCATTTGTAACTTAAAGGGTAACTCCAGTGCCAGGAAAACAATCCGTTTTCCTGGCACTGAAGGGACCCTCTCCCTCCCACCCCCCAATCCCTGGTTACTGAAGGGGTGAAAACCCCTTCAGTCACTTACCTGAGGCAGCGACGATGTCCCTCGTCGCTGTCTCCTCCTCCGCGCCACTCCTCCTTCTGATTCCGTCAGCCGGTGGGCGAGACTGATCCCGCCCACCGGCCGAGGAGACCTAATGCACATGCGCGGCAATGCCGCGCATGCGCATTAGGTCTCCCCATAGGAAAGCATTGAAAACGAATTTCAATGCTTTCCTACGGGGAAATGAGCGATGCTGGAGGTCCTCACACAGCGTGAGGACGACCAGTGAGGCTCTAGCAAAGGAAATCTTTGCTATAATCCAGGAAGTTCCCTCTAGTGGCTGTCTAGTATACAGCCACTAGAGGTGGAGTTAACCCTGCAATGTAATTATTGCAGTTTATAAAAAACTGCAATAATTACAGTTGCAGGGTTAGGAGTAGTGGGAGTTGGCACCCAGACCACTCCAATGGGCGGAAGTGGTCTGGGTGCCTGGAGTGTCCCTTTAATTTAAAAGTTTTTATCTCTTGTGTAAATTGAACTATAATTGAACAGTGAGACTGCAAGGGGCTTAAACTATACATTCAAACTGCTTCATTAAGGTGAAGGTGAAATAGCATCCTTTAAAAGAAAGGAATGATACCGGAGAAACTGACGGAAGCCAAGCACAGAGAGATGGACACAGGTTTCTTCAGGAAGGAAGAGATTCTTTATTGGATCACCGATCGGGACCCAGAGGGACTAATGTCACCAAAATACAGCAAGTTCTGAGCCCCGGACAATAGTGCAGGCTCCTTATATAGGCACATAACTCCTCCCATATTAAGCTCCACCCGCACATTCTCTTGACCAATCAATACAAATAAGAATTAACTTCCTGCTTGACCGCATGGCCTGTCCAGCACAATGGAGGAGGGGAATACTATATCCTGTATTCTTGCACATGCTCCGTACACTACTGATCGTATCTTGCCTCGTGCAACCAACTGATCGATACGTCAGCATATGCACGTACACATGCCACGTGGTAATCTCGGCCTACTAAATTTATTTTTACCGAGATTCCACCACATTCCCCCCTTTGATGCCTCTTGATATTTCACAATTACTTGAGGCATCACTTAACCTTAGTTTGCATACACCGCAAGTTACCTTGAACCAGACCAGACTTATCTTATGATGTGAATCTTCAACACTCATCTTCCTGCATTGGTTCTCCCTGATCTAGAGCCTTATATTTATAAATTGCCATTATCTGTGCAGCAGCCTTCCTTTCTGCTATATTTTCTATCAGGCTTTGCACAGACCTAACTACTAAGGGTATAAGACACGGCAGGAGTAGACACAACATTAAAATCAGTAGGACTCCACCTACCACTGCCTTAAGCCCTCCAAACCACTCATACCAGCTACCAAACCAACTGCTTGGATTATACCCTTTCCATACCTGAGTAGGCACATGCGCTAGTTTAACCATATGGCTAGTAAGCTCAGCTATTGCTTGCCCTTCGTCATCTATTTGAAGACAGCAATTGCTCAGGTTAAACTTCCCACATACACCTCCCTCTACTGCCAAAAGGTAATCCAAGGCTAATCTATTTTGGTATACTGCTGTCCTCATCCTGGTATTATGCTTCGCTAGAAGATTGAGCGCTTGTGATGTCTCGTTAGTAATGATCTCAACCACCGCCTGTAATCTTATAATACGGTTGAGCATATAAATTGGGGTTCTATAACCAAAGGTACCGTCCTCTGCCCACGTGGCTGGCCCATAGTAATCTATAATATGCTGGGGAGGCCATTCATTATCTTCCCAGGCGCCTATCTCTATGGGTCCCCTTTTCTTCCTATGATTCACATCATACACTTTAACACCTAAAGTCTCACCTGTTTCAATAGGTAACAAGAAGAAGGATGGTTTGAGCATACCCAACACACATGCCCCTTCCCAGTCCTGTGGCAACTCCGAATAGGCTTTCTTACCACAGATCCAGTACAAATTTGCTGGGGCTCTCCAGGTAGATGTGATGGATAGGTCAAACCACACATCCTTTAAATTGGCGTATCTAGCAAACGGGTTAGATGGTTCTGAGACATTTGAAGCCGACCACCAAGTTGTATTCTTCGCATCATCATCATAAGCTTTTTGCCCTAGACAAGTTAATTCTCCTACAGAAGTATTATACATCATTCCTTTCCTTGCTATGCAAACATAACCTATGATGGAGGTCTTTAATCTCCACTCAGATTTACCTCTAACACTCATATGATAATCGGCTTGTGTAGATATTAATTGGTCAACTGCCTCAGAACCGGACATTACCTCCTTTGCTTCCCAAGGCCATTGGTCTCCCATGTTAGTACCTCCACACACATAGCAGTTGGTAACATTAAGACTACCGGCAATACTTTCGGCTAAATCAATAAACAGGTTTTTAGCATTATGGGGGATCTTATTATCTATGCTCATCTCTTCATAAAAGGAATGGTATACTTGATGAGTCTGGGAGGATACCGTATCAGTCTCTATCCCTATAAACAATACTGTCCCAGGATCTAAACCCGTCCCATATATTTGAAACCCAAATAAATTACCATATTTATCTAAGAACTTGTCGGGGTTATTTATAAGTATATGGACTGGATTGCATTCCATAGACTTACAATATGGACTGGTAGGCAACTTAGTCACAATCATGTCCTTGTCTACTGTCTGTCCCCAAGTTGCCCACCCCACACAAGACCAATATGGGCAAAAGTTATAATCTCTATTTGGGCATCTAGGACTCACATATTTATTTTTACTACTGGGACAAATATATTTATCGTTAGACCCATACGTCCTCTCCCATCTAAGATCCCCACATACATTCCACGGCTTTCTACCACTTGATATCGCTTTACACGCATCAAATAGCAGAACACCCGAAGAATGTACGGATTCTAATACCGTCTTATTAATTAGGGTCCCCTGAGGATCTCCATTCCTGAGAGTCAACCAAATTGTACGAGGTTGATACTCTGGACTGAAGCACTTAGGTTCTCCTACTCCTAAATGGCACACACTATATTCTATATTTAGGTATCTACATCTTGATACATCTCCTTTACACTCGTATTGTGAATGCCAAATTAGGGTTTGGGAAATATGGTTACCTGTTCTTGTAGTCTTAATGCATACCTCACAGCTAGGAGTGTCGGTACCTCTACCTTCCTGAATATAAAAATACACATAAATAAACATTATCATAAACACATCTTTCGTCGTCATCCTCAGTCTTCGTCCGTGCGAAGGCACCTCAGCTTCCAGGATGTAAGGGCTGCAGGGAATGGAGTTCTGCTCGTCTTCACAGGGGTCCCTTCGAGACTTTTCCTGGCTTATACACTATACGTCGGTGAGCGGACAGGCTTTATTATGGCCTTCTCACTCACTTACCAAATCTCTGAAACAATAAAATTTGTAATCCACAAAGTTCCTCGTCACTCCGACTGAGTCGTGCGTTTTAACCGGATCTTGCAGGGATTCTCTGGATCTGCTGTAACTTGCCAAGAATCGACTGCTGCTGGTTTAACCCTGGAGTGATGTATCCACGGAGTCACTTCGGCTACTTTTATCGCGTATGAACTTATCCAGATAAGATTGGATGTTCTTCTTAGCCTTCTGCGGGATGTGATATTGTCTTAGGCTCACTGGATAAACCCCAAGTTTTAGTTCGATTTTAATAGGTGGTATATTGCGGGCCAGTCTTGGTGGGTTGTTCTCTGCCCAAACTCCTGGTATGTTGAATAAGGATTCATCACTCCTAGGGTTTTGGCTAGTCAACGCTGTATAAAGTCGCCACTCTTCTTCCTTTGGTACGGATAATGTCATAATACCTGAAGGTCCATTAAACTTTAAGGATGTTGTTCCATTTGGTAGGAACGTAATCTGCGCTTGTAACTTAGATAGCATATCACGTCCCAGCAATTGGACTGGACATTCAGGCATATAAAGGAATTGATGTTTTACTACGTGGCCTCCCAATGTACAGAGTCGACTTTTAAGAACCGGTTTTGCAGCACTTCTTCCAGTTGCTCCTATTACAGTAATAGTTCTTCCAGATGGAGGAGCAACTAGGTCAGTCACCACCGAATGTTCAGCACCAGTGTCGATCATGAACGCACTCCTTTTTCCCCCTATTGATACATCGACCATAGGCTCCGCTCGACCAAGGGGGATGGAGCCCGGTCGGTATCAATAGTCCTCCATGACCGTGTCAGCCAATCCTACAAAGTCCCTTCCTTCTCTATCGCGGGACCTTTGCGCTGCTGGATAGTACCTATCTTCCCTTACACTTCCTCTGTTCCCATTACTCCCTCTATTACCATTGCTCCCTCCGGGGCCTCCTCTGCCTCTCGCTCTGCCTCTAAAGTTTCCATAACCTGTCCTAGGTCTGTCTCTCTCATACTGTTCTCTTCGCGGACACTCATTTCTCCAATGCCCTTCTTCCCTACAGTATGCGCACTGATTTCTACTCAGAGGTTCCTCATTCCACTTACTATCGCCTCTATCTGTTCCCCGTCTATCTACGCCTGCGATCGCTACCGCTAGCATATCTGCCTTTCTACGCATCTTGCGCTCTTCCTCTTTCTTTGTCTCTGTTTCCCTGTTCATATATACTTTATTCGCTACCTCCATTAGTTGGGTAATAGACATACCTGCGAACCCTTCTAACTTTTGTAGCTTGCGCTTAATATCTCCGTAAGCTTGGCTGACAAAGGCGGAGTTCACCATTCGGGAATTATCTGCGTCTTCCGGATTAAAGGGGGTATACAAGCGGTATGCCTCCAATAATCGGTCATAAAAGACACTGGGCGCTTCATCACTTTTCTGAATCACCTCAACTGTCTTCGACATGTTAATAGCTTTCTTCCCTCCGGCTTTCATGCCAGCAATTATAGCGTCTCTATAGGCTCTGAGTTGAACCATATCTGCGCCATTTACATTCCAATCGGGATCGGTATTAGGGTAATGTGTTGCGGCCCATGCTGCTGGATTGGCTTGATTCAAAGCACGGGCTCTATCCTCTAGCGCTTTAATGGCCGCTTGATTAATCCTTGTCCTTTCCTCATTATTGAACAATGTCATTAATAACTGCTGGCAATCAGCCCATGTCGGGTTATGTGTCTGAACTATCGAGGTGAACAGATCGGTCATAGCTTGTGGTTTCTCAGTGTACGAGGAATTGTGGGTCTTCCAATTCAAGAGATCGGTAGTCGTGAACGGGACATATACGAAGACTGGGTCAGCATGTGCCATTTGACCTGCGGCATCGATATAGGCTGACCCAGGATTCAGACGAAGAGGCATCTGATAATGTTTTAATTGTTGGGTACCGGTCAGTTGTCGGGTTAGTATGGGGCTACGTGGAGGGGCGTCAGTTAGAGGTTCCAGTCGGGGGGAAATAGGGCATGAGGATGTGGGAGCTTGATTTTGGGAAAAGTTAGTAAATAGAATACTCCCAGCCGAGCTAGAAGAAGCTTGACCGGAAGTTTGAAGTGGCGCCAAATCAGGATATTTAGATCTAACGGGGGTTGGTTCTGGTTCCGGAAGGGGAGGTTTAATACGAGGGGGGGTGGATTCTGTACTAGAGGAGGAAGCGGAAGTGGATGAGGGCAATGAGGGGAGGGGTATAGAACTTCCTGCATTCGCGTTACCTCTTCCTGTAGGGAAGTAAGGGGGCGGCAAAGGGATCTCGGACTCAGGGGGCGTGTCCAAAATGGGCCTAACCACCGTCCTAGTGGACAAACAAGTCCTGGCCACCATGAGGCGACATTGCTCCTCGTGGCATATCTGAATCCATTTTGGCGAGTCGTTTACGGCCTGTCTCCAACAATCAATATATGTCCGTAAAGTTCAGGCCTACCTGACACAGCCACGTGTACACGCTGTATCAGGGTTGGATCCAAACTACCACGTGGCGGCCATGCCGCAACCAAAGTAGGCCACTCCCTAGTGCACAAAGTAACCAAACGTACAGGAGACATTTTAACCCCCAAATCACATGTTTTGAATCCCTTTTTAAAATTCTTTACCATACAACCTAAGGGATCCGGAATCGTTGACTCCGACGCGCCCATACTTATCAATGGAACGTCGTTGACAACGAATACTATGCACGCGTACTATTCAACAGTCACACCCGTTTCCTCTGGCAACAGCACCACGTGGTACGGTTACCAAGTGAAACGTACACAATAACACAATAAACACTCAGGGAATTCCCGTACACACGCAGCTGTTACACCAGTCACTAAATAATCAATATTATGCCCTTTGGCGAAACTATACAGTCACCCACGCTATAATTCTCTATATATGAATTACCCGTCTATAACACACCCCAGTAACATCGTCTTTTACAAATAGCGGTTACAGTACGGTTAGCATAGGTCAAAGCACAATTTAAGGTCACAATACAATTATTAGTGGTTATGGTGTTAAACATGCAATAGACGACAATGATTAGTACTTATATACAGTGTCAGTAAATATACAGGGTTATGGTACCGTGCACTATGATACAGCAACACACTATTAACACTCTCGCTAGACGGCTGAGCTCGCGCTATCTAACAAGATATACACTTTACTAACAATCTTTAACACATTTACAATTCCCAACTAAACTATTGGCCAGTACCTTGAATGGACTACCTAAAACTATCTACATCCGTTTTGGTTAGCCACACTGCCCAAGCACCACATATAGCGAACTAGAGGACCGAATTTACAAAGACGCCTCTTAGTCGATTACTCTATCAAAAATCTAGTGGGTTCCAAATTTACACGCCTTCCCACTTAGCCAAGATAGGTTGAGAGCTAGCGAACCGAATTTACACAGACGCCGCTTAGTCTCCCGGTCCCTCCGACCTAGCGAACAAAATATACACCCTAGAACGCTACTCTAGACAAGACACCGGTGTCCGGCTAGGGCTATTTACACCAGAACCCCGCCTGACTAACCAAATCAAACGGTCTTACTAAAGAGCGTTCGATTGAGCGGTGCGCCTTCGCTCCTTCCCTCCGACAGAGGGGGCAGATTCCATACACAATTCAAACCCCTTATGGGCCTACCGCACAATCGGTATACCCCTAGTGGGTCTGCCGTCTAAAACAGCAGTTGTCTTACCTCCTCGTTCCTGAACCTGAGTTCACACTCATCGACGGGGACACCCAGCACTTCTTACGTAGAGGCCGATGATCTCCTGGACAACAGACCAGTGGCGCCGAGACGAAGGGATGTCCACGCAGAAGTTCAGGGGTGCAGCCGTAGAGAACGTGGGCAAAGATAGACCGTCTCACGCCTCTGCCTCTCAGCTACCGTTGAACGATGAGCTTCCCGGCCAATGCACCAAATGATACCGGAGAAACTGACGGAAGCCAAGCACAGAGAGATGGACACAGGTTTCTTCAGGAAGGAAGAGATTCTTTATTGGATCACTGATCGGGACTCAGAGGGACTAATGTCACCAAAATACAGCAAGTTCTGAGCCCCGGACAATAGTGCAGGCTCCTTATATAGGCACATAACTCCTCCCATATTAAGCTCCACCCGCACATTCTCTTGACCAATCAATACAAATAAGAATTAACTTCCTGCTTGACCGCATGGCCTGTCCAGCACAATGGAGGAGGGGAATACTATATCCTGTATTCTTGCACATGCTCCGTACACTACTGATCGTATCTTGCCTCGTGCAACCAACTGATCGATACGTCAGCATATGCACGTACACATGCCACGTGGTAATCTCGGCCTACTAAATTTATTTTTACCGAGATTCCACCACAGGAACAATATTGCATTTTAGGAATAGATAAAAGGTATGTGTACTTACAGAAATGTAAATGATCATTTAATATTATTAATTCATTCATTACGAAAGAGCAGAAATATAGGGATGTTTAGTGATATTGAAGTTTTAATCATGCATGGTATGCTCAGATCTTCATAGAGTTACCTCTAGGAGTGACATACAATAATTAGTGAAAATTAAGAGAAACTACAGACTATTTTTCCATTCATTATGTAGGTAATGTGCTTTAAATGCATGATTTTAGCCCTATCAACCGCAAATTATTGATTTGAGTATGATCAAAACAGTTTTTCATGATCCTGCATTTGGTTCATTTTAGCTAAGCCCTTGCTTTGATTGAAAAGCTATGTTTAACATGACAGGTCATGCTGCGAGTTCTCACTTCATTATATGCATGGCATTTTGGAAACCTGTGATTACATTATATGTAACAGAAAACATATAAAATGTATGGTATAAAAGCCAAATAAAGAAAGCCAGACGCGAAATGAACGGCAAAAGCAGAACAAATTCTGGAAGCAGACATTTTCAGAGAGTTCTATCACGTTAAATAATTCAGTGTGTGCTACTTACACAAACCATCTCTCACTCTGCTTTCTAATAAATATTATAAGAAGCAGCAATCGCTCTGTGCAGAAAAATATGTCAAATACCAAATACAAGACAAACCAAGGACAGTGTCATGATCTGTGCTGACACCAGGCAAAACCACTTATAATTAATGCAAAGCCTAGAACAGAAACCGTAACAACAAATAATTTGACAACAGGAGGACTGTGTAGGGCAGGAGTAGGCAACCTTCGATCTGCAAATGTTGTGGACTACATCTCCAATAATGCTCTTACAGCCTTAATGCTGGCAAAGCACCAAAGGAGATGCCGGGCATCTGGAGCTCAGAAGGTTGACTACCCATGGTAGGGAAAGCATAAAGCTGGCAGCTGAATAAAGTTGCCGGGATATTGTAGAGTTCCACTACACATTTAAAGTGAATAGGTTAAAATGTAAAAATATTAGAGTAGAACTAGAATTCTGAAGTGGGTAGGAAAACAGGCTTGAAAAGACATAACTGCAGGACATGATAACTCGACCTCTTAGCTTCTGACTATTATTTATGGGCATCTATGCTGTACAGTTATTTACTTTCTATTATTAATATCATTACGAGGATTACACTTTATATCATTCCAGAGTATACTCTTAGCATCTGGATATTCCATCCTGAGGCTAGTGTATTCTTTAAAGGGACACTATAGTCACTTGAACAACGTTAGCTTAATGAAGCAGTTTTGGTGTATAGAACATGCCCCTGCAGCCTCACTGCTCAATCCTCTACCATTTAGGAGTTAAATCCCTTTGTTTATGAACCCTAGTCACACCTCCCTGCATGTGAATTGCACAGCCTTCCATAAACACTTCCTGTAAAGAGAGCCCTATTTAGGCTCTTTATTGCAAGTTCTGTTTAATTAAGATTTTCTTATCCCCTGCTATGTTAATAGCTTGTTGGACCCTGCAAGAGCCTCCTGTATGTGATTAAAGTTCAATTTAGAGATTGAGATACAATTATTTAAGGTAAATTACATCTGTTTGAAAGTGAAACCAGTTTTTTTTTCATACAGGCTCTGTCAATCATAGCCAGGGGAGGTGTGGCTAGGGCTGCATAAACAGAAACAAAGTGATTTAACTCCTAAATGACAGTGAATTGAGCAGTGAAATTGCAGGGGAATGATCTATACACTAAAACAGCTTTATTTAGCTAAAGTAATTTAGGTGACTATAGTGTTCCTTTAAGATAATAAACTGTACTTTGATACCTCATAGCAACACAAGTAGTGACTGTTTGGAGACACTGATATAGTAGTTTGAAATTTTGTAGATGTGGCCTCAATATCCAGAAAACTAAGCAACATCACAGCTAAGGGGGGGAAATCTACTTCACTGTCACTCTTCCTTATCAGTGAGATATCCAACACAACTTTGAAAGCCTAGTAACGACAAAAAACTTCTATGTCAGAAGGGAAATGACAAGCACTGTAAGGACAAGGAGGGTCTTAGTACCTACATAAGTTACGGAGGTATCAGGGTATTCAATATCATGCCAATAATGTAAAAAAAAACCAGTGGATATTGAAACAGCTTCAGGGTCCTTTAGGTGGATGGACCCATGGACTTCAAGGATACTCTTAGCCACAAGTTTGTTTTGGTACAATTAATCTGAGCCATATCCTTAACTTTAAAGGGACACTAAAGGCACAAGAACAACTTTAGCTATGTGAAGCAGTTTTGGTGTATAGATCATGCCCCTGCAGTATCGCTGCTCAATTATCTGCCATTTAGGAGTTAAATCACTTTGTTTATGCAGTCCTAGTCACACCTCCCTGCATGTAATGTACACAGCCTTCCTAAACACTTCCTGTAAAGAGTCAGCTAATGTTTAACTGCATGTCATTCTGTTTACTTTAGAATTTCTTATCCTCTGCTCTGTTATTAGCCTTGTAGAACATGCAGCAGCCATCTGTGTGTGATTAATGCTCAATTTACAGAGCAGAAGCAGGGCCGGTGCAAGCATTTTTGGCACCCTAGGCGAAAACAAATTTGCAGCCCCATTTGCTTCACTCAATCATGCAGACTAACACACACGCTGACTCAAGTAGACACACACTGACCATGCAAACTGACACACTAACCCATGTAGACTGACGCACACAGACTCATATACACACACTTATCCATGCAGACACACGGACCCATGCAGACGCACACACACATATAGGCACACTGACCCATACAGGCACACACATTGACCCATGCAGACACACAGGGGCCCAACAATGACCCATACAGACACACACTGACCCATACAGACAGACACAATGACCCATACAGACAGACACAATGACCCATACAGACAGACACTGACCCATACAGACAGACACTGACCCATACAGACACACACTGACCCATACAGACAAACTGACCCATACAGACAGACACTGACCTATACAGACACACTGACTGATACAGACAGACATACATAAACATACTGACTGAAGCAGACTAACACACATTCTCTGACATATCTTACCTTCATTGCTGTTCGTTGCCTGCGCCTGGCTGCCCATCACGTCCTTTCACGTCCACATTTCCTGTTATGCTCCCGCCCACTTCTCCCCACGTACAGGGGAAGGGGCGGGAGCGAGCAGATGACGCGCCCGCACGCTGCCGCAATGCATGTCTGGGAGGGGGGCCTGGCTGAGTGGGCTGATCTGCATGCCGCCGGATCTGTGTTCTACCGGGCGCTAGAGAGCAACAATGTAAGTGCTTCCGAGCACCCGGTAAAATGGCATACTCAAAATAATCTAACTTGTCAGGGCCCTGAGCAGGAAATAAAAACTGCTAAAGCAAGTTAACATCTAATTGAAACTGAAACAATTTTTTTCATGCAGGCTGTGTGAGTTAGGGGATGTGTGGCTAGGGCGGCATAAACAGAAACAAAAGTAAGTTAACTCATAAATGGCAGAGAATTAAGCAGTGAAGCTGCTTCCATAAGCTAAAGTTGTTCATGTGTCTATAGTGTCAGTTTCATAAAACTCACCACACTCAAAAGCTGAAAATTCTTGCTCCAAGTTCCACTCATGCGATTTGATGTGACAAATTGCTGAATGAGCAAATAGCAACAATTCCACAGGTGCTGTCAGTTTATGGACAGACCCAATCACAAAATTGTCAACTGGGTGTGTACAGTGTTCATTCGCAAGCATGCCCATGCTGTATGCACAATTCACCAGGATTTGTACAGCCAAGAAGCTAGTTAAACTTCCTTAAATACAAGCTATAAAAGGAGAATTGCACTTGTCCATTACAAGCAATGTATCATATGTGTGGATGCACTAGATAAAAAAAGAGGAAAATTATGATTGAACCAGGACAAAATAGCAAAAAAAATAAAATAAAAAAAAGGCATGATTCCATGTACTTTTTTGACTATATGCACAGTTTGTATTGAGAATTTCAATAACAATTGACAAGGTGTGCAATGTTTGATGTTTTTATTGAGAATTACAATAAGGATCAAATGATCTCAAATTCAAGACCATGTGAATAATTATTATGAGGGTTAAAAGATAATGGCAGAATACCCACGATCGCCATCACTGGGGTGAAAGGAAATGCAAGATTTGTAATGGCAGTCAAATAAATAAAACAACCAGTGCACCTTAAGAGGGGAACAAAAACGGATATAGATCTGAATCTTTTCCATTTTGGGCAGTCTATGGGTCCCCTCTGTCTGAATGTGTGTTGATGTTTTGATGAATTACATACATGAAAGGTTTTTACATGAATCTCTTGATATGTAGATATTGGAATAAGTTTATGACGCTGAAGATGACGCTGAAGATAGGCAGAAAGAATGTCAGATAAATCCAAAACAGAAAATGGCTTAACGGGCCTAACTACGCAGAGTCATGGGGATATAATAAGCGAGTCTAAGCTCGAATGAGCCTGGTCGATTAGGAAAGTGATCTGTTGGAGGTTGTCAATATGTCCAGTCTGTCAACATATAATTGGTTGGCCAAAACTACTGATTTTAAGATACCTAAAACACAGATGTGTTAAGTCTTGAAGTTGTGTAAGGCTAAGCATCTTTTTACGTAGAAGTATTCGCTAGGATCATTTCAGAAATATTTGGAATGTTTAAACCCAAGTTAAATCTCAGTTATTGGAGACCGTTCATTTCACTGGGATTCTATATTTCTGGGATTTCCCAAACTAGGAGAATAAAGAGTTTAACCATCTGAGATAGCATAGATAGCATATGCAGAGATACATGAGTTTTGGAAGGATTATACTTTTGGTTACACAGTCCCGGCCCAATGACGAGATTGTTAAATATGCCCAACTATCCCCAGAGTGAGGAAATAAAGGTCAGTAATGTTTCTAGGGAGTAAAACGCCAGGGTATTTAATATATTCCAACTGCCATTGCATAGGAGATGAAGATTGGGGCTTAGTGTGGTGTATGTGCCTAAAGGTGAAAAGATTACCAAAAACCACAAATTGTCAAAACCTACAATTCGCCCACAAGTTCGGAGTATGTCACTGAGAAGAGTTATGGTCATTTCTGGGTTACCAGTACATAATAGGATATCTTCTGCAAATGCTGTAAGTTTAAGTGTTAAGTTACCAATAGGGGTGTCTGAAAATGAGGGCAAAGTGTGAATCAAATGAACAAATGGATCCAAAGATAAATTGAAAAGAAGTGGACATATGAGACAGCCCCGGCACACACCCCAGGACATAAGCATCTTCTCTGAGTCCAAACCATTTGTTGATATTTTAGTACATGGACAATTGAATTAAATTAAAAACGGGTATACCAAACAAATGATATTTCAAGGCCTGAAAAAATTGTGGCAACCACATCAAAGGATTTGTGTGCATCAAGTCAGAGAATGAAAAGAGAGTAGAAGCTATAGTCGCTCTGTCCATTCTGATCCATTGGATTGATTGCCTGGTCTGAACAAAACTCAATTGTTGACACTAAAGTAAAATTGGTTAAAAAAAAAAAAGATTTTGCAAGTAATCTTCGTTTTGTACGATTTTTGCATGATAATCTGTACAAAAGTATTTCAATGTCCAAAACAATGCTGTTACATATAGTTACATAGCTGTTATTATTGAATGGGATAGAAAATTCCCAGTTTAGTGAATAAATCCTTTTATTAAAAATAAACAGAAATGCTTGCCTGTGCGGGTCAGATACCAGAGCATGCTCTGACAAAGTGTTTAACCATTACATCTTATGATCCATTCATGCAGCAGAATTTTTCTGCCAAAAAACACCCAGCTTGTCCTGCAGCCTGCTGATAGAACTCGGATAGGTATTAATGTGCATCCTGCAGAACATCTCACTGCTACGTAAAGCTGTGTGGCCCAGTGGCGATGCGTGGGAAGGGAACATCACTGTGTCAGCTGGGTGTCTACTCAGTACCATCGGGCCTCCCGCTGTGACTCACAGTCTCCCGATGACAAGCTCTGCAGCTGCCACCTGTACAAACTCATGATTCAGATACACACACAGAAGGCCCTCGCTACCAGCTAATATAGAGGGGAACACCCACCCACAGCCTGACACTACACGCAACCCCTCCTACTCAGTATACACTCATCTCCCTCCCTGGCTGTGTGGCATCTTGTTCTGGCATTTTCCTGCTTGCTTTTCGGATAAAACAAAAACATGTTTTGATGCCTTTTGTAAAGGAATAAATAGCAACTGTTCTTTCAAAGCTAATCATCAGGCAGATAACGTACCGCAGCAAAAGCTTAACAAGGATTTTTATTTATTGCAGTTTTACACAGTAATACAGTTAGGGTTTAGACTGCCCTAGTGAAACCAAGCTGATTCTCCCCACCATCTAATTAAAGTACAATCTAAAACACCCTCTTACAAACACAATCAGCCACTCTCAATCACGCACACATTCACACAAACAGCTCATTCACACGCGTACACACAAACAGCTACATTTACTACATTTTTTATTTTTGTCAATGCAGTTAACAATTTCAATTTACTAACGGGCATAACAGAGACACCAATTAGAAAAGGGTTTCAGCCAGAGAGCAAAGTGAAAATACTATTGCTATTTTACTAGTCAAATCACTACATCTAGTGAGACCAGTCCTAAAGTCTCTCTTGGCAAGCTATGCCTGTAAGATGAAATCTTTCAGGGCTGCAAGAGAGAGAGAAAACATAACCCTTTGTTACTGAAAGCAAAATAAATTGTACATGTTTTGCATGTAATTAGAGAGACCCGATTGGCTCTCTCCATAAAATAAATCAAATAGTTTCAAAAAAATAGGTGGGGACAAAATTAAATTAAAATCCAGGAGCCGCCCGGTGAGTGGTCCCTCTTCATTCTCCATTATGGGCTGTTCGGTGGTGAGTAAAAAAAAAAGAGGAAACATGGCCTAGTCCCCTGAATAGGGTTCCCCTGAAATGAAAATTCTGGGCCGAAACCGAAAATTCAGGATGCCCTTGGCCGAAAACCAAAACAGAAAATGACTTTTCCCCCAAATGATTTACAAAGTTTTTTTCCTATATTTTTTTTAATATTAGACTTTAAGGAATTTAATTAATCTAATATGAAAACTTCCCTTCTCTTTTGGTGCCCCCCCCCCCCCACTTAATTTTCCTCTCTCCCCCCTCTTTTTTAGTGTTCTTCCCCCCTTCCCCTGTCCCATAGTGTTCTTCCTCCCTTCCCCTGTCCCATAGTGTTCTTCCCCCCTTCCCTTGTCCCATAGTGTTCTTCCCCCCTTCCCCTGTCCCATAGTGTTCTTCCCCCTTCCCCTGTCCCATAGTGTTCTTCCCCCTTCCCCTGTCCCATAGTGTTCTTCCCCCCTTCCCCTGTCCCATAGTGTTCTTCCCCCCTTCCCCTGTCTCATAGTGTTCTTCCCCCTTCCCCTGTCCCATAGTGTTCTTCCCCCCTTCCCCTGTCCAAAAGTGTTCTCCCCCCCCTTCCCTGTCCCATATTGTTCTTCCCCTCCTCCCCTGTCCCATATTGTTCTTCCCCCCCTCCCCTGTCCCATATTGTTCTCCCCCCCCTCCCCTGTCCCATATTGTTCTCCCCCCCTCCCCTGTCCCATATTGTTCTTCCCCCCCTCCCCTGTCCCATATTGTTCTTCCCCCCTCCCCTGTCCCATATTGTTCTTCCCCCCATCCCCTGTCCCATATTGTTCTTTCCCCCCTCCCCTGTCCCATATTGTTCTTCCCCCCCTCCCCTGTCCCATAGTGTTCTTCCCCTGTCCCATAGTGTTCTTCCCCTCACCTGTCCCACAGTGTTCTTTCCCCCCCTCACCTGTTCCACATTGTTCTTTCCCCCCTCACCTGTTCCACAGTGTTCTTTCCCCCCTCACCTGTCCCACAGTGTTCTTTCCCCCCTCACCTGTCCCATAGTGTTCTTCCCCCTCCCATCCCAAAAGAAATAGAAAAAAAGAAAACATTTCGGCAAATTTGACCTGTTTTTGGCCGACAAGGTATAGGCCCATTTTCGGTCGAAAATTTCGGCAGCCAAAATTTTGGTGCATCCCTTCTCCTGAACCCTATCCTTTCCACAATTTGAATGCTCAGTAGAAGAATGTGATTGGTTGGCTTGATCGCTGAGCTCTGATTTGTCAAAGTCTGACATCTTGGGTGATTTGCACAGTAACGTCATTATCTATACAGACATTAGTATGTCTATTGTTTTACACTTTTTACAAATTTTTTAAGTGTTGGTGTTTGCAGCAATAATTGACCGTCTCATGCTTATTATTTCCCTAACATTGTGCTTTCTGGGCACGTTCACTAGGGAAATAGATCTGGAGCTAGCTTGTGTAAATATGACAAATCTTTGAAATTATTTCTAAGTGTAAAAATTCAGCAATATCGCTGCTTTTTACACTGCTTAGCAGATAAAAGTGACAATAGCTGCTTACTTACTACATTACCATTCAAATTTAGGCAAAATCCTCCAACTCATTTAAAGTCACAGCTACAATTTGATGTTTGGTTAATAAACCCACAAGCTGGGCACACTACTCACAGATCATTGCTAACTATTTATAAAGTTCATTACTAGTGCTGTAAGGTACACATTTAAGTACAGACTAGAAGACTAACCAAGAGTATAGAATGAATCTGGTTTCAATGTCTGTTAGTCCACCCATTGTACAGCGCTACGGAATCTGATGGCGCTATATAAATAATAAAATAATAATAATGAAGCATGACGAGGTGGGAAGAGGTAGACAACAAGGGAGTTAAAAAGATGAAAAGATTGAAGGAATAGCATAAGGGATAAACTAGTGGAAAATGCATCCTGTACTTTGGGCCCATCTGTTCCTTAAAATGGCTTTCCTACTGGGAACAATTGCACATATTCAGATTTTGAGACTTAGCATCATCTTGAGACCCATGAGGATGGTCTGAAAGCACTAAAACAGGATGGGATTAAAAAGAGGCTGTAACCAGAGAGACTAGGCCTCCACTGATTTCCACAGAAAATGATTTCTCATGTCGAAGAATGGCTGTATATGGTATTACATCTGACCTACTTTCCAAAGTACCCAATGATTTACTCCTATTATTCCTGTGTGCCCAAATTTCTGCTTTCTAAAATGTGTATTTATGCACGTTAATGTGTGCAAAATATGCATTTCGTATTTCCATAGCATTTCATATTATCTATTCATGGAATACGCAGTTAAACTCCTCATGTTGAAATACAACTATGACAACATTCTTAAAATAAACATTCCGATTACAATATAAAAATAAAGACATAAAACAGACGGGTAGGAACAAAATTAGAAAGTAAGATGACGGGACTTGATACATTAAGTCAGAATATAGATATGCCCTCAGACAATCTTTGCCACACAGCAACCAAACTCCATCCATCACTGCACTTGGAAAATATGAAGCACCCACATCCCGTACTACACTTGTCTTTAACACCATCAGATGCAGCTTCCACAAAACTCACTTAGCAGCCACAAGACCTGCCAACACATCTAGAAAAAGCACCCACAAATTATTCCTTACTTATATACCAAGTGCTGTTGAATAATGAAAGAATAAATATCACTCTGAATTAGGAATAAGATGAGGTGACCATACCTCTAAACATTTAAACTGGACAAAGAGGGACACATTTAACTTTAGGGGTGTGAGTTGGGTGTGTCTGTTCTGAGATATTTTTTAATGACTTACTAATAATTTATGTAACTAAAAAAAGTAATTTATAAGAAGAACAATGTGAACAATGTATTGTAGTTTAAAGACACATTACTGGGAGTAGCATTAATAATGGAGCTCTGGTATACACTCAGACACACCAACAATATGGAGCTCCTAAAAATTAGGGACAGAGGGATTTAGGGACAAAATAGGAACTGTCTCTCTTAAATAGGGACACTTGTGAGGTGTGGTTAACTGACAGCTGAACCTCTCAGCATAAATCTCACTGTTTATCCAACTGTCCAGTCCACATTTACCTACATAGCTGCTGATCCTTGAAATAACACTAAAATGTTAAAGGAACACTATAGACACCCAGACTGATTGGATGCCATGCACCCGCCTATTTCAACCCTGCAGCTGAAACCATTGCAGGGTAACCTCTAATGTCTGTAATTCTACCGTAATTAGAGGTGCTGCTGCCAAAATAGTAAAATAGTAGAATTCCACTATTTCCGTCAGATGGTCTTAGAGAGAGCATTTGATTGGCACAGTGCGGTGTTTTGCTGCACAAACATTATATATATATATATATAGACACACACACACACGCATATATATAAACATACGCGTGTACAGTATACAACGTGTTTGCATAAATACACAGAAACTCAATTTGTAAGTAAACGCATAGAGTAAGTGTGTATAATATGGAATATATAAAACAATACTCAATCCTTCTTTTTTCTTTCATACATCCTTCTGTGGATAAACCATTTGTATCCCTATATAAGGCACCAGAGCGAGCAAGCTTTAAATGGGATTTCTTACCAAATAGGATTAGTCTCAATGTAAAAAGGTGCAAACTGTATATATGTGCCCAAGGCATCAGAGCTTCTCACTGGGGAATCTACAGCCAGGAGTGCCTCTAAATCCAATTATAGATTTCAAACAGAGTAGGAGGGGCGCACACCCATTCTGAGCCTCTGAACAATCACCCATGACATAAGAGTCGAGACTGAAAAAAACAATTATCCAGTTTTAAATCGGTAGAAGTGACAGGGCTTGGCACAGCTCCAAAAGAGCTGGAAAATGTCCATTTGTAGACGAACTTTCCTTACAGGGAGTGAGGATCAGAACACACAGGAAGCAGAAAACTCAAGATTGTGTGAGGGCTGGAAGGCTCACATGGGAATGAATGAATTAACCCAGGAGTGCTGCTAAGAGCAGGCATGTTTCATTCTGCCGGAATTAGGCATATCTATTTTTCTATCATGGGGATGAATAAAGCATCAAGTGAGTTGTCCATAACAGCAGTATGGGTGTATGTGTGTGTGAATGGGAGATTCATTATGGCCACCCCTGATACACACCAAACTGCACCAGCAAACCCTTAGCTGCCCAGTTGTTGTGAATTTCAATTACCAAAATACTCAGCCAGACTATAAATTACATTGTTACATAGCTGAAAAGAGACACGTGTCAATTAAGTTCAGCCTTTCTCTCCTCTATTTTTGCTGCTGATCCAAGAGAAGGCAAAACACCCAGTTTCAAGCGAAAAAATTCCTTCTAGAATGGCAAACAGATCTCTCCTTCATCAAGAAGCGACTACCCCACTAATTAAAAAATAATATCCCTCAATAATTTCACTACACTTCCTGGATTCAAGCTAAGGAGGCTTAAACCTCTCATCAATTTAAGTCAACCTAAACAAGCATGAAGTTGCAGTATCTGAACAGGTTTTTTGTTTTGTTTTAGTTTTGAAATCTCTGTGGGTTTTTTTGTTTATATTTTTAAGTCCGTTTTTATGGAAGATTGCAAGTATAACCGTTATAAAGCATAAGACCGTATAGAACATATAAGTGAGAAGAAAACAATACAATAATGTATATTATCACACATAAGAAAAAGGCGGTATATATTTCACCCAAACTACTGAACACACATTGTAAGTGCAGGGCAGCAAAATCTCATATACAGTTATGGAAGAAAAGCAAGCATTAAAATGAAAAAAAGAAAAAGAAAAAGAGAAGAAAAAGGAAAATCTGTGGTAAAAGAAAAATTAGGGGTAATTCGATGTCCCATTATGGAGAGCAAGAAATAATAGCGGGATGCCAAAGAGTGGATCCATAATACAAATGTAACCTGGAACATAGCAGGCCCACACAAGCATGTCTTATCCAAATTAGAAAAGGTAAGGGACATTGTCCGTAAAGATGCATATTACCGAGTAAGCAAAAAACTGTCAAGAACAATGGAGGAAAGGCCCGTTCCTATTTTTGCCTAGAATGCGCAATACATATTACACAAAAATACAACACAACGTTCCACCAAACCTCAGATCAGACATAATTGGAGCCATGCTGTGCATGGAGTGCGTAACTGCATTAGGAGTAAATTTTGCACAGAATCACTATAAGCCGGTCTGAAACTCCTGTTTCCATATATGCACTGTTTGTTACTCAAACGTTGCACAACCAGACTCCAGCCACCATGACCACTTCAAATCACTGATATGGTTATGGTGCTTAAAATAACCCTTTCATTGTTTTAGCTAAACACAAAAAGTAATCGGTATCAGGTTTCAGTAAGTTGAGAAAAACAGATAGATAGTCATTTTAACAATAAAACGACAGAAGTTCTGTCTGAGAAAAAGGCAGGTGAAAATGACAGAAAAAAAGTTATATTTTCATTCTTCTGTAAAGATATGTAAATGTCAAACTGGGATATTCGGTATTTCAATTTATCAATAATTGGAAACAAAACAGAATGGTTTTCTTTTTTTTTTTTTTATTGGGATAAAAGGATATATGTTGGTAGTAGGGAACCAGAATAGCTGTTGGAATAGAAATGGGAATAGTAGGTTGTTATACAAGGGGGTCTAGAAAAGAAAATGTCTTAATAGCTAGTATTACTATAGCAGGTTCATAATGCAAAGTTTACTTAGAGATATCATTAGGCCACCTTAAATCTTGGTACCATGACACGTGTAATGGTAAAACACAGAAAAGACAACGCAATATAAGAAGAATCTACATCTGCACAGCTGTCTCGACCTTAAAACGTACGCCCTTTCCACGATTCTATTTATAGCTCTGTTATGGATGTTCTAAGTGAATCACTCTGGGGAGGTGTTGCAAGGAAACTTAAAACACTTCATTGTTATCTAAGCCAACTAAGAAAGGGAAATTAGTATCGGATTGTTTGACACTTGATTTCTTGGCAAGCAGTGTATTGCTATTGTGGAATAAAGGTGCTTGAGGAGCAGTGTTGGGCTCCTAGTGGAGACTAGCTTTGAGAACCAAGAATGACTCAGTTCTCACATTGGAATCACCTCTAGTGGCTGTCAGGCAGAAAGTCACTAGAGACTCAGTTAACCCTGCAGTGTAAGCATTGCCCTATCTACTATATGGCCATGTTTTACATTGCAGGGTTAAGACTAAAGGACCACTGCACCCAGACCACTACATTGAGATGAAGTGGTATGAGTGCCTTTATTGGTCCTTTAAGTTAGTGCTCCTCAACCCTCTCCTCAAGGCACACCTAACAGTCCAAGATTTAGGGATTACCCAGGTGTGTTTAGAAAAAGAGTCTAAGATGTTTTTTGTTTTTTTAAACACCTTCGACACACCCAGTTAATTCCTAAATCCTGGACTGTTATGTGTGTCTTGAGGAGAGGGTTGAGGAGCACTGCTTTAAGTGTACGGAACATGTATCTTGTTGGTACTGCTTAAATAGTTTTTCTAATCATTTGGAATGCCTGGATTTTCAAGAGTCACATCCCCTTCATTCTTAAATTAGACTTTTTTGGCCTGTTTTAAGAATGGCTGTTATCAGTCTAGCACTCTACTCAATGCTTGTCATATATTAGGGGATCAAGTGGTGGACATATGCTCATACCCCATAGCATATGGCATTATCAGATAAATTATGAAATGTTCTCTAATTTTGCAATTAGGAGGCATAATTGGAACATGGTGAATCCAATTATCTAAGGGGTATTATTTCTTAAAAGTATGTGTTTTTCATGCAAACGAGTGGGCCTTATTTTATGTAATAATACATGCAGCTCATGTGTTAAATTTAAGTATTTTGTGCGTATAGACAATACAGAAAATGCAATGCGTTATCAGAATGCAAATCATTTCAAATATAAGAATAACAAACTGATATTGTGTATATCAGATATATAGGACCAAACAGTGTTGGCACCTTTGTGGGGAGGTAAGATATTAACAGATCCTAAGCAATTAAGTAAATTATTTTATCTTTATAATAAATTATATATCTGTTGCTTTAGAAACTATTCCAAAAACAGATATCTATTTTGAGATCATGTGACAATCTAAGGACACATGAGCAGACTAATTATGAAGGCAATTTGTTGTTTCAGAGCGGATTTATGGGGTGTCATAGCAATTGGAATGCAACTGTCTTAATTACGTCTTAATTAACTTTTATTTCAGAATACACAATATTGCAGTTACAAATGGTTAGGTATGTTGACTAAACCAGTTGGTGAGAATTATGACAAAATGGACTTTTTAATTCCAAGTTGTAACACTACAAAATGTAGAAACAGCCAGAGGGGGAGGGAGAGAATGCCTAAAGTAGACACTACATTAAAACAAACACACATACATCAGCAAATATAAAATTAACAGAGCACATGGTGAGGATGTGATCATATGAGCACAGGTGTCTCTGTCACTAGATGAGTCATTGTAACAGATGTTCTTGCGAGGAGCAAACTCTGCTGTGTTAATGGTACTTATCTGATGATGGTCTGGACTAGGTGTGTCCAACCTTGGTACTACAGTAAAGTAGACGACTATAATATATATCTCAAAGCTAGGTGAATGCCTCTGGTCTGGCATATTTTAGATAGTCCTACTGCAAAAATTATACTTTATATCAAACAGCACAGAACACTCTATTTATATTGGAGTTTTACGGTATTACTGAACTTGATATGTTCAGTAATACATACCAGCAGCATCATTACTGCATGTCTAATTAACACCATCTACTCTAGAGTAGCTCTCTGCTCCTGATTGCTATATCATTTATAACAAGCATTATTGTAATTTGCCAAGTCCAATGGCAGTATTTAATCAGGCTGAAAACGATCTGATCACAATACGAAAAATGAATTTCAAATGCTCTGGATTTAACACAAACTTATCTAGGAGGGATTTATGGGACAGGTAGTTAACGCCCCCAGTCAAAGTTCCAGTTTTGTGAATTGGGGTTTTACACCGTGTCAGTGAGGGTATGTAGATACTTGCTTACTGTACAGACAATTTGGAAAAGAAAGGAGGATCAATAAATTATGACATCTTCTGTGACTTCAGTGGGGAATAAACCAATCTGAAGGATGTAGTAAAATTTGCTATTCACTACGGTTAAAAGTAACTGTGTGCAGGAGGCAGGAACTGGAGATCTCATTACACAATAGCCTAAGCAATCAGTAATTACAATTATTTCATTAGTGTCAAAATTCCACAGAGTCTAATGGTGGCTTTGGACTGGAGTGTCCCTTTAACATTCAGTGTGCAACTGTGTGCAAGGAGGCAGGGAATAAAGGACTCACTGCACCATACCCTATGAAATCAGTAATAGCTGTTTTGGAATGGAGTGTCCATTTCACATTCAGTGTGTATGAGTTTATCACAAAGCTGGACAGCAATTATAATAATAATAATATTTTTTTCAAAAGTAGCGGGTCTGAAAATCATAGTAATTGTGTGTCTAAGTTTGTACAAACAATTATACAATGCTGTTCTTCTGTGAGAATGAAATGGTTTCTTTCCTGGACATACCCATTACAACATGCCCCAACCTGGACTTTTACAATGTTGGGAGAAAAAAAAAAAAAGAAAGTTTATCTTCTAATGTAATACAGCATATACACATTCATCCCCCAAATATTTCAGCATCTCTTTGAATGATTGTGTTTTAATAAGTCACCTGGGTTTTACCATGCATGAAAAGGTGTAATGTTTACAAATTGTATCCCCGTCCTTCACAGTAAAACACCACATCACAGGACATCCATAAACAACAATACATGCTTGGTATAATCTTTTAATCCGTTTGTTGGCAGCAAAAATAAGGTACAATCTTCAGTGATGGCAATAAAAGTGCTTACTATTTGTATAAATAGCAAGTTATTTTCTAGAATTGATGTTACAGTGAACAGTTTTTTTTTAGCAGATCATAAGTAGAGCATTAGACAACAGCTAGCAGGAAAAAGGGAAATAATTCATACGTAACAGTGTTCATTTACCCGGACGGCACTCTAAATATTTGCCTATGGCCCAGCTACTATTAGAACTCCAGGCCTGGCCCAGTTCTCATTTGTTTGTTGATGCTACAGACTACTCACACATTGACTCAAAGGTGGGCCCAGAAACACAGAACTCGTCTAGGAATGCAATGAACAGCAGAGAGAGGCTCTTCCATCCGGAACATAAAGACAAAGGGTTTGACGTGTCTTATTTGCAGAGTAGCTTCAGAATGCAAATTATGCATTAAGCAGTCGGAGGCTGAACTTGGGCCCTTTTTACAATAAAGCACGTATGCTCAAAATTTCTTCCAAACCGTTATACAGGGGGGCACCTTTCAGCTGCTGCTGAAACAATGAGAATACTGCACTTCCATATTACCAGTCTAAATCCATCCACAGATTTTTATTATTATTACCATTTATATAGCGCCAACAGATTCCGTAGCGCTTTACAATATTATAAGAGGAGGGATTTAACTATAAATAGGAACGATAGATCGAAGAGGACCATGCTCAAACGAGCTTACAGTCTATAGGAGGTGGGGTATAAAACACATAGCTGGATGAGAGAGTAGAGTGCTGTCCTTTAGGAGAGAGCAAGAGACAGGTATGTGAGGTAGAGGTTACTCTGGGAGGTCATAAGCTTTCCTAACGAGATGGGTTTTAAGGCACTTCTTAAATGATTGAAGACTAGGGGAGAGCCTGATGGCGGTAGGCAGGCTATTTCATAGGAATGGAGCCGCCCGCGAGAAGTCCTGCAAACGTGAGTTGGCCGTACGAGTGTGAGCAGCGGACAGAAGGTAATGGCCAGAGCAGAGAGACCGAGAAGGGGCATACCTATGGATCTGTGAGGAGATATAAGAGGGGCTAGAATTGTTCAGTGCTTTATAGGTATGGGTTAGCACTTTGAATTGACTCCTATAGGATACAGGGAGCCAATGAAAGGACTCACTGGGGTGAGGTGTGAGAGGACCGACTAGAGAGGAAAATCAGTCTGGCGGCAGCATTCATTACAGGCTGTAGCGTGGAAAGACCAATTAGGAGAGGGTTACAATAATCCATGCAGGAAATTACCAGAGCATGGACAAGCTCCTTGGTAGCATCTTGCGTAAGAAACGGGCGGATGTGGGCTATGTTTTTAGATGGAATCTACAGGATTTGGCAACATACTGGATGTGAGGCCAGAATCAAGTATGACACCAAGACATCGCACTTGCAAGGATAGACTTATGTGGATACCAGTAACTTGAAGGGAAAGCAAAAGAGGAGGATCACTATTAGGAGGAGGAAAGACAAGGAGCGCATTTTTAGAGAGACCAAGTTTCAGAAAGTGGTAGGACATCCATCCAGAGATGGAAGAAAGGCAAACAGTGACACGCTGCAGGATGGTAGGGGGGGCGGTCCGGGGAGGAGAGATATATCTGGGTGTCATCAGCGTACAGGTGGTAGTGGAATACAAATGAGGTAATAAGTTTGCCAAAAGAGGCAGTATAAAGAGAAAATAAAAGGGGACCAAGGACAGAGCCTCGGGGGACTTCAACCGAGACAGGACGTGGGGAGGAGGTATCATTAGAAAAGGAGACGCTAAATGAGCATTGGGAGAGATAAGAGGAAAACCACGAGAGGACAGAGTCACAGAGACCTAGTGATTGAAGAGTTTGAAGAAGGAGAGCATGTCAAAGGCTGCAGAGAGGTCAAGAAGAATTGGTATGGAGTAGTGGCCTTTGGATTTATCTGCAATTAGGTTGTTAGTAACTTTGATAAGGGCAGTCTCAGTAGAGTGGAGAGGGCAGAAGCCAGATTGAAGAGGGTCAAGGAGAGAGTTGTAATTGAGGAAGTGAGACATCCGGGTAAAGACAAGTATTTCCAGAAACTTTGAGGAAAAAGGGAGCAGGGATATGGGACGATAGTTAGAGGAGGAGATGTTTTTTTCAGGATAGGTACTACAGTCTAAGGTCAGCAGGGGCAACGCCAGAAGAGAGAGAACAGTAGAAGATGTGTGTTAAGGAAGGCACAAGACAAGAGGAGAGAGATCTGATAAGGTGAGATGGAACAGGATCGAGCAGACAAGTGGTGGGGCGAGAGGAAAGGAGAAGTGCAGCCACCTCTTGTTAAGTAGCCGGGGAGAAAGTCTGAAGGGTAGGAAAGGCATGATCTACATGTGGTTGAGAAAGAGAACAGCAAGGTCGGGAGAATTCTTTCCTTAGCTGTTCAATCTTGTTGGTAAAGTAGCATGCAAAGTTATCGGCTGTAAAGTTAGTTTGGGGGATGGCCACAGCAGGGTGAATAAGAGAGATAAAGGTGTCAAAGAGACGCCTGGGATTGCAGGAGCATAAACTAATGAGAGAGGAAAAGTATGACTGTTTGGCAAGGGCAAGGGCTGCGCTGTATGAACACAATATGAATCTATAATGGAGATAGTCTGCCTGGGTGCGAGACTTCCTCCAGGAGCGTTCAACAAAACGGGAGCATCTTTGCAGGTAGCGTGTTGATTTAGTATGGTCGGGGGCGTGTCCTCCTCGAGGTGCATGTTTGGAGCAAGGCTGCAACATTCAATGCAGGTGAGGGTAGTGTTATGTGTGGAGATGGCCAGTGAGGAACAGGAGAGGGAAGGGATGGATAGCAGTTGTGAATCAATATCAGCTGACAGCTGCTGGAGGTCAGTAGAATTAAGGTTCCACCTGAGTTGAGGGGGGTTAGGCTGAGGTTGTTGGGTGAGGGGGTACTTGAGAGCAAACGATAAGAGGTGGTGATCAGAGAGAAGAAATGGAGTGTTGCAGATACTAGATACTGTACATGCAAAAGAGAAAATGAGGTCGAGGGTATCACCAGCTACATGGGTCGGAAAATTAGCCCTCTATGATAGCCTGAGGGAGGAAGTAATTGTAAGTAGTTTAGAGGTTGCTGAGGTCAAAGGTGGGTTAATGGGAATATTGAAGTGCCTGAGAATTAGGGATGGAATATTAGAAGAGAGGAAGTAGGCAGCAGGCAGCAAAGTAATCAAGGAAGAGGAGAGGGGAACCAGGGGGGCGATAAATAACTGCAATGTTAGCAGAGAAGGGTTTGAAAAGGCTAATCGAATAAATTTAAAATGATGGGAAAGAGAGGGAAGGGGGGTGGGTAGAGGTTTAAAGGAACAGTGAGATGAGAGGACAAACCCTACACCATCACCTTTACATTCAGAGTGTCTTGGGTTGTGGGTAAGTTGAAGACCACCAAAGAATAAAGATGCAGGGGTAGCAGTGTCAGAGGGGAAGAGCCATGTTACTGTTTAGGCTAGTAAATCTAGGGAACGAGAGATGAAGAGATTTTGTAATATTGCAAACAGAGCGTGTATTTCCGAGGGCAGTATTGAAGGAAGATTTAGAGGAAGAGTACCATGAGATGGGTATTAGATTGGTGTGGTTCCTTAAATTAGTACGTGGTGAGTTTGCCAAGATGGGACCGGGGTTTGGAGAGACATCACCAGCTGCTAGGAGCAGAAGGATAGAAAGGAAGTGAAGGTGGGAGTAGGATTTGAAAGTTTTGTAGGAGGGTATGTATGTAGAGGATTTAGGAGGAGTTGGAGGAGATAGGCTGGAAAGGTATGTGTAGAGTGCATGGGATGAATAGAGAGAGGAGGGGAGTAAAGTGGAAGTAATGAAGATGGTGTTGCCATGGACAGTAACAGCTGGCGAAGAGACCTGGACGTAGGTTAGTCCAGCGCTCTTAATCTATCACCTCTGTCCAGGTTGGGCAAAACTAAAATGATAATGTGCAAATGTAAATTCTACATAAACAGTGTGGCCAAGGAAAAGGCTGCCTTTGGGTGCTACGGAGAGTTAAAAGTAATTCTTCTAATTAAATAACTTGCTAATTTTTCATATCGGCTCCAAAATTCAATGGCGTCACACACATTACGTACTGCAAATGTGTTGACATGTTAACGAGAACACCCAAGATTTCCTGTACCATTTAGGGGCATGTTTTCGCCCATCCCATGCAACCAAATGTGTACTTACTCTCATCTGGATTCGGCGAAGCGAGGATAGCACTGTGCTTTCTCTTCACTTCCTCCACATTCTCGGATATCTTGTCAATGAATCCTCTGATTTCCTCTACCTGAAAACAACATGTGACACTGAGATTATCTAAACATATATTGAAGGCACCATTTGAAGCTCCAGGATGGGAGACTAAGAGGTTATGTGAGGTAATACTGCTTAGAAATAAAAGGTAGTAGATGCCTGGAACAACCTTACATTGTCTGTTTTGCAGAAAAGTATGTAAAATAAGTAACTGTATTTGAAATAGGTACACTGGGTGGACTGAGTGATCATTATCTGAGGTTAAATATACATTTTTTAAACTGCTGGGTATTCTGGGTTAAAGAGACACTCCAAGCACCAAAACCATTACAGCCCATTGGACTCCTTATGGGGCAAAGAGACTTTAGGTGCAACTATGTCACGTCAATCTGTAGATGGTTTGACAAAACTAAGGGGGGAAAAAAAGCAAATGTTTTACTTTCAATTATGAACAAAGTATGGATGGCAATTATAGACTGCAGTGATTATAATATGGTATCTCTCCATGTACTCTAATAATAATCAGTATGCCAAAAGTTATAAGAAAAATACAATATTAACTGTAACATTATATAACTACTTCTGATTTGTACCTGTTCAAAAAATTCATCCATGAAGCGATCTCGATCCACACTGACAGCCACTTCATCATCCTCATCGCTGTCCTTCGCCTGCAAATGAAATATTTCACATTAGTACAATCAATAGTTAAAGAAAAAAAAAATATGCATTGCACAAGCTTTAAGGATAAAGGGGGGAAAAAAAATCCTATTTTTTTTTTTTTTTTTTTTAAAGGAACACTATACTTTCAGAAATTCAAACATATATTCCTAACACAATAGTATTCAACTAATGATGACTTTTTCTATGAAAAGGCAGTGTTTACAGTGCCAAGACTGCAGGGACAGGATATAGACACCAGAACCACTACATTAAGCTGTAGTGGTTTAGGTGACTATAGTGCCCCTTTAACTGTGAGAAATTAATTTAACTTCTAGCAGTCAGTATTACTTTTCAACTTTCAAGGCCTGACTGAAATTGTCAATTTAAAAAACCAAACACACAAAAACAGACATTATGACAAAAATGCAAACTGAGATTTACCGTAAATGAGCCCTTACAGCTGTACATTGAGAATTCTCATATGTTGCAGTTTTGGTATGATGAATTTTACACTATAATTAAGAGTGTTCCTTATGTTACATATACACACACACATATAAATATTATTTTAATATGATAATTTTTTTTTATTTATAATATCATTTTTCAAAAGTAAGAGCAATCAGCATGGAAATTCATTGAAAGCCCCGCTACTTTCGGAATGTTGCCTCAAATGTTCTCTATACAAATCTCCCTAAGTTTTCAAGTTAAGAACACCAATTTAATTTCTTGTGCTGATAAACTGTACAAGGACTTGTATGACCAAGGAGACGCACAATTTCCTCCTGTGATGTAATGCAGTGCAGAATAGGTTTAACTCTGCAGTGACAAATCAATGCAACTGCAAGGAACACAAGGCAAGCAGCCATGCTCCAAAAAACGACATAGTTTATGGTGCTGACAGTGTTACTTTAACCCCTTCAGTGCCATTCATGTCGGCCTTCAGTGATTGGGAATTTCCAGATTTGATGCAGATTTATTTTTTTATGATGTCAGACTTTAACTTAATGTTTAATAGCAAACTTTTGTTATGTTAAATCTAAGCAGTTTTTATTTTTAAAACAAAAAAAACCCAAAACTTTATGGTTTGCCTTTACTGTTTCAACAGTTAAAACAAAGACAAACTAAACCACTAAAGCAATATCTTGTAAAAAAAATTACCTATTGTTTATTTTCATGGGAATATAGTACATTTTATCTTTACTTTGGGGATCTTAACATTCCCAAGATAATCTACTGTATTTAAAATAGACAACCAATAGGAGGCTACAAACAATGATGCTGCAGCTGTTTATTGGCTTGTGGGACCTCTACCATTTTACAACTGAGCCGAGTAAAATCTGTCAGCCATTTTGATTTCCCCAAGGTCCATGCAAGCTCCATTAACTACACCAGTGTACACTGGGAACTGGAAGGACGGATGAAAATAGTGTAGATGTGCTCCAAAGGGACAATTAGGATGCTAGAGAATAAGAGCTCTGAGCTACAGAAGCATTATAACACATAGTTTATTTAAGTGTCAAACAAAAATATCTCATTTATAATTAGTCTAAGTACTTAAACTAGGCGTATCTACTCATAAATATACATTTCACTATTAGTGTCTGTCTCTTTAACCCCTTAAGGACCAAACTTCTGGAATCAAAGGGAATCATGACATGTCATGTGTCCTTAACCCCTTAAGGACCGAGGACGGTTCAGGACCATCATCGGCATTTTTGCCTTGCCGACCGCTGACGGTCCTGAACCGTCCTAACGGTCCAATGTACTTACCCGATCGCCATCGTTCCCCCGGCGGCGATCGGCGGTGCTCCCATTGTGGGGAGACTGCCTGCAGCCCATACAGTCTCCCCATGGCGAATTAGGACCCCTGTGGCCATGTGATCGCTCAACAGGGCGACCTCATGGTCACAATAGGTGTCCATGTGTCTGCCTGCAGGGGGACTGTCTGTGCTGACAGGCAGTCTCCCTGCATGTGTAAAATCATAAAAAAAAATTAAGTTAAAGTTAATAAAAAAAAATTATTATTATATATGTGTATATATATATATATATATATATATATGATATATAGACATATATTATACCTATATAATATATGTCTATATATCATATATATAATGTCATGCTAAGTGTATTTTTATATTAATGTACATATATTAATATAAAAATACACTTATAATTAAATTACACACATATATATATATAATATATAATAACTATATATATTGTATATATATATTATTATAAAATACAAATAATAAGTAAATTTAATTAAATTAAACATATAAAAATAATAATACATTTTTAAAAAAAAATTATATATCTATACGAAATTTTATTCTAACTGTATTTTGATATTAATATATATATATTTATATCAAAATACACTTAGAATGAAATTGTATATATATCTATGTATATATAAATAAATAAAAAGAATACGAACTATTCATATGTCCATATACAAAATTACATAAATAATTATATAAATATACACGTAGACTTCAAATATATAAATATGCATATATATTTAAATTCTACGTGCGTATTTAAGTTATTTTATTGATTGCAATTTAAGGGACCTGCCTGCCAACCCAGGCCGAGAGTCCAGAGAATTTAATTTGCTATCACTGTATTTTACCCTGTAACGTTCTACGACACCCTAAAACCTGTACATGGGGGGTACTGTTTTACTCGGGAGACTTCGCTGAACACAAATATTAGTGATTCAAAACAGTAAAACATATCACAGCGATGATATTGTCAGTGAAAGTGACTTTTTTGCATTTTTCACACACAAACAGCACTTTTACTGATGATATAATTGTTGTGATACATTTCCCAGTTTTTAAACACTAATATTTGTGTTCAGCAAAGTCTCCTGAGTATAACAGTACCCCCCATGTACAGGTTTTATAGCGTTTTTGAAAGTAACAAGTAACAGTAACAAATATATGGGTCAAATATTTTTACATTGAAAATGGCCAGGTTGGTTACGTTGCCTTTGAGAGCGTATGGTAGCTCAGGAATGAGAATTACCCCCATGATGGCATACCATTTGCAAAAGAAGACAACCCAAGGTATTGCAAATGGGGTATGTCCAGTCTTTTTTAGTAACCACTTAGTCACAAACACTGGCCAAAATTAGCGTTCAATTTAGTTTTTTACTTTTTTCACACACAAACAAATATGAACGCTAACTTTGGCCAGTGTTTGCGACTAAGTGGCTACTAAAAAAGTCTGGACATACCCCATATTGAATACCCTGGGTTTTCTACTTTAAAAAAAATATGTACATGTGGGGTGGTATTCAGAGATTTATGACAGATAATAGTGTTACAATGTCACTATTGAAACATTTTAAAAATTTATGTTTTGAAACCGCAATATCCTACTTGTACTTATAGCCCTATAACATGCAAAAAAATAGCAAAAAGCATGTAAACACTGGGTATTTTTAAACTCAGGACAAGATTTTGAATCTATTTAGCAGTTTTTTTCATTCGCTTTTGTAGATGAGTAAAAGATTTTTCACATAAAAGTCAAAAAACGTGTATTTTTTTCAATTTTTCATCATATTTTTTCATTTTTTTTTATTAAATTACATGAGATTATATAAATAATGGTATGTAAAGAAAGCCCCTTTTGCCCTGAAAAAAACAATATATAATTTGTATGGGAACAGTAAATGAGAGAGCGGAAAATTACAGCTAAACACAAACACCACAAAAGTGTAAAAAGATGCCTGGTCGCAAATGTACAACATTGCAAAAACAGTCCGGTCCTTAAGGGGTTAAGAACTACAAATTAAAATGCGTTTCTTTTTGTCCCATTTGTTTTTATGTTTATTTATTTTGTTATGTAAAAATTCTATTTTTGAAAATCCTTTAAGCCTGTGGACTAGAGTTGGCTGACATATACTCCCCTTTTGTTAATGCATTATGGAAGTTATGGAATGCATACAGCTACACATTTTTTCTCACTATAGTCACCTGAACAACTTTAGCTTAATGAAGCAGTTTTGGTGTATAGAACATGCCCCTGCAGCCTCACTGCTCAATCCTCTGCCATTTAGGAGTTAAATCCCTTTGCTTATGAACCCTAGTCACACCTCCCTGCATGTGACTTGCACAGCCTTCCATAAACACTTCCTGTAAAGAGAGCCCTATTTAGGCTTTCTTTATTGCAAGTTCTGTTTAATTAAGATTTTCTTACCCCCTGCTATGTTAATAGATTGCTAGACCCTGCAAGAGCCTCCTGTATGTGATTAAAGTTCAATTTAGAGATTGAGATACAATTATTTAAGGTAAATTACATCTGTTTGAAAGTGAAACCAGTTTGGTTTTTTTCATGCAGGCTCTGTCAATCATAGCCAAGGGAGGTGTGGCTAGGGCTGCATAAACAGAAACAAAGTGATTTAACTCCTAAATGACAGTGAATTGAGCAGTGAAATTGCAGGGGAATGATCTATACACTAAAACTGCTTTATTTAGCTAAAGTAATTTAGGTGACTATAGTGTTCCTTTAACTATTTCACCACTTAAAATGGGAGCCAACAGAGTGGGGCTAAGGAACAATTCGCTATAAATATATATATAAACAATACACAAAATTTAAGCATGTTCAGGTGAGTGCAACCATCCCCCCATGTTTCATATATATATATATAGTAAGAGGAAAAAGAAAATCCAGGGCTGCACTCACGGTCTTAGAATGAAAAAACTTCTTTATTCCATAAAATGAGAGAGATCAACGTTTCGGTCCACGCAGGGAAACGTTGATCTCTCTCATTTTATGGAATAAAGAAGTTTTTTCATTCTAAGACCGTGAGTGCAGCCCTGGATTTTCTTTTTCCTCTTATTTTATCTACATCCCCATGGGGACTGGCACCCGTCAAGTACTACCAAAGCTTTAATGTACACATGTGAGCGTGAGTGCATGGATTTATATATATATATATATATAAATAACCAAGATGGCGGCACTCACCTGAACATGCATACATTATAGGGTGCTGCTAGGGGCCAATTCATACAGCATACAATATGCAGTACACTAACTCATTCACAAAACAGCAATTTCAAGGCTCACAGAATGTAATATTTTTTTTTAAAATACCTAACCTAGGCAAAATTAATGGGGATTTATAAAAAACAACCATGGTGTTTATTTCTCAAGATTCCAGCTCGATCCTGCAACGTAGGCGCCTGGAGGGTCCCTTAAATATCTCAATATCAATGGTGACTGATAAAGCCATTGACTACGTCTTTATTACTCCAGAGTGGAAATAATACTGCTCTTTTTCTGTTCACTGATTTGGTAATAGAAGGCCTGAAAGCTTGCTGGTTGAGGTGAGAATGTAGCCCATGGAGCAGCTCAGCTTATGGGAATGGGCCTTGACAAGCATAGGAGGGGTGTAATGTAGGGGACTGGCTAGCATAACTGGAGGAGGGGTTTGTGTTAGAGGAGTATATATAATTGGCCATTTTAGATCAGTGGCCATCTTAAATAATCCACACTTACATGTTTTGCCCACCCACCCTCCCTCCCTTTTTGGTCTCTAGCTCCCATTTGGTCACTGCGGCGGGGGATGGATAGAGAAGCTGGGGTGTAGGTCGTTTGTCCTGATGGAAAATAGTTTTGGTTCGCTAAGAACAGTTTGGTTTTGAATAGTGTTGGTAGGTTCGAGCTCGTCAGTAGTTCTGAACCTGGTGTGTGTAGGGTGTATCTCGGTATGCCCCTACATGGACAGTTTGGTGTGGAAAAGTATTGGTAGGTTCAAGCTCGTCGGTAGCTCTGAACCTGGCATGTACACCATCTCAGTATGCCCCTACATGGAAGAAAGCTGGAAACCATGCCCTCGGTGGCAATGGATATGTCATACCCTCGGTGGCAATGGTTATGTTATATGTTAATTATATGTTATAATGTGGTTTTACTTATTGTGTTGTGGGTCATTGTCTGGCGTGGTATTGTTAAAGGAGTTGGGGGATATGTTATGTTAATATGCGACAATGACTCTAAACTATTTTAACTTTATTTATTTATTAATAAAGCTGTGATAATTTTCCCAAATAAAGGTGTTCGAGTATTTGTGGGGGGGTTTGGGTTTATCACGCATATGCCGGAAAGGCGACTATGCATATGTCATGAAGTTCCTCTTTTTATTTTTTTTCCTGTTGGGTGGTTTGGTGGATTGGATGTCTTTGTATTAAGAAACTCTAGACATTTCCCTTTAACTCCTAATAATAACTCTCTGTTCATGCTTGTTTTTTCATTGTACTTATTAATTGATCACTTTTTCAGTTTTTCCGTCTGCCTGTCCATTTAAGCCTCTTAATACCAGTCATAGGTCTTTGTATCTTTTCTCTTTCTAGGTTTCTATAACCAGGTAGTCATATCTCACCACCTGTAGAACACCTGTAGAATCACATCATCGGGAACACTCATTGATTATAAGGGGGATAGCATTATACAATAATAGTTTTTTTTTTTTTTTAAATGCATTCTTCAAGGGTGCAATCTTGATGTAGGCCACAGTTTATCTATCGCAGCCCTGAACGGTTTTCAATAAATGATTAGGAGATGAAATGGCCTTAATCAATGATTTCCATAAACTCACATGAATATACGTAACTACACATTGACAGAGATCAAAGATCAAAGATTTTTTTTCTCTACAGATTCTGTGCACATCTCTATAAATAAATAACTCACCATGCTAAAGAGTTCAAAAAGGGGACAATGGCAAGGTCCCTGCTTAGATTATGGTCCATTTGGGTCATAGCCCATGCTTTGGTTTACAAATATGTTTTTCAAACAGTGCCAAATGTGCCCTGCCAAAGTGTGGGAGGAAGGCCGAGGACATGATGCCAGCCTCATTCTGGGAGAACTGCTATAACATAATGTTGTGTCCAAAACAGACTATGTCCAAGGCCTGTCGTGAGACGTGTAGGCAATTCATAATAGTAAATGTTGAAATGTATATATTTACGTTAATATCCAAAATAGCATGTAATGGATTAAAAACTTGACATTTATTTTTGTTGTGTTCAAAACCTCACGCTATTCTAGAACAACAGATTGTACGCACGGGAAATGTTACGTATCAAACAAATCAAATTATTTTAAGAGGTTCTATGACCCAATTCCATTCAGGTCAAGATATTGGAGATTAATACAGAAGTAAATGAGTGCAGATACCGCTTCATTGTAAATGCAGTATTCCCGTGTATATAGAAGACAAGAGAAGAACTGTCATCGGGTGCTTGATGTTATACGTGGGAAGGCAAAGCGGCTCCCACCTCCCTCGCAATACAACAGGAGAATTACTGGCGTGAGAGAGCAGAACTGACACTGTCATAAATCATCCTCTCTAAAGGAGCTGAAATAGGGATGAATCTTCCCTCCCACTTAGATGTCACTGTATATATAAAGCATGCCAGGGCAGCCCATTAAACAAAGAAAAACTGTTAGAATACTACACAGAAGGGGGGGGGTTTGTAAGTTGCAGAATTACAGAACAAGTTGAAGAAGTGAAAATCCCAGCCTCTCCTTACATGCAATTCTACAGACTGACAATGAGTATTACTCACAACTTTTTAGATTTTTTTTATTTTTTTATATAGATACCCCCAGGCAAAGGGTTTTTTCACTACGCAGTTTAAGTTTTTTAAATTCACGACTACCAATTTAGAAAAACATGGATAGCGAAGATAGTAAAGCAACAAAAACGCACACACGGTATTACCGGTTAAAATTTATTTTAACTCAGCCAAGTGATACACATATTACATGCCAGAGAGGAAGGCAAACCTACTGACACGCCAGGGCGTGGCTGCCAAAAAGGAAGCAGCTCTGGCCAAACTAGAGCATATGCACAGTAAGCGGAAACTCTAATTATCCTCCAGACAGTGACCCAACCAGCAGTCCACCTCAACCTACCACTTGGTTGCAATGTTTTTTCAATAATGCCCCCTCCTCCCCTTTATCCCCCAACAGGACACCTGGGAAACCTGCGCCAAAAGCTAGAGGCAAGCAAACATATACTTAGGTTAGCTTTAAAAGCTACACAATAACGTTCAGGTAATGGTAAGCACTAGACGAGAATATTGAATAACCCCAAAATCATTGCTTGCGCTTGCAACATAGTGTTCCATAGCTTGCAACATAGTGTTCCATAGCTTGCAACATAAGGTTCCATAGCTTGCAACATAGGGTTCCATAGCTTGCAACATAGGGTTCCATAACTTGCAACATAGTGTTCCATAGCTTGCAACATAGTGTTCCATAGCTTGCAACATAAGGTTCCATAGCTTGCAACATAGTGTTCCATAGCTTGCAACATAGTGTTCCATAGCTTGCAACATAGTGTTCCATAGCTTGCAACATAGGGTTCCATAGCTTGCAACATAGTGTTCCATAGCTTGCAACATAAGGTTCCATAGCTTGCAACATAGGGTTCCATAGCTTGCAACATAGTGCTCCATAACTTGCAACAGAAAATCCATGTAGCATGTATAAAAAAAAAATATTTTAAAGGGGGTTCTGCAATACTTCACTGAGCTTTCTTCTAACCAATAATTACAAAATTTAGAGTAATTTATTATCTGGTAAGTGGGAGTTACTTGGTCTAATGAATTTTACTATGGATGCACTGTTTCAATAAATTAAGCAAAAAATAAATAAATCTTCCTTACTTATGTGGAGGAAGTAAGTTCAGAATTTGATTTTAATTATAGCAGGCTAGCATACACATTTAAAAAAAAAAATGCAGTTGGTATTTTGGGAATGAAGGAGTTAAACCTGCAGGGAAAAGGTGTGCTGTCTATGGCAGTTATATGAAAACGCCACCTGCCCTTGGGAACATCTGGTGAATATTCCCCGCCCAGCCATTCTCTGGACTGGTGCTGCAGGTGCGAGCGAGCATGTATCAGTCCAGGCAGACACTAATTGCACTCAGGTAACAATGAACAAAAAACAGTTCATCTCTGCCTTCCATATGAAGAGTGGCTGTGTTCATCTACTGCCTAGCTAAGCTTCATCATTTTCATTGGAATGGCATATTGCAATATTACAGCATTACTTTTTTATTACCACACATAGAAATATACTTTCATGCACAATAAATGATACATAATGAGTCAGATATGCAGATTTAACCTTCTTAAAGGTACACTATAGACAATGCAAACACATTCATCTCATTGAAGTGGTTATACTGTCTGGAGTCCCCTGGCATCATACTTCCATTTAGTATTGAACAATCTTTAATGGTTTAATGCTAAATGAGAATTCCCAGCAGTCTATCCCATCTGTGCTACTTGGGATAATGAGGAATTAGCCTGAACAGCAACGGAAGGCTGTGATTGGCTGAGGGTATCAATTGACTACTTTCAGCCTATTACAGTGTCATTGGTGTATGAATTGGTATGGCTAGAAGGAAGTGTGTAATCTTTGACATAGCTATACCTCAAGTGGAGGCGGGGCTATTGGAAGCCATGAACCCTTAATCTATGTTAAATTGCCTGAAAATGGTTTAACACTGAATTAAAGGACCACTATAGTGCCAGGAAAACATACTCGTTTTCCTGGCTCTATAGGGTCCTTGGGCCACCCTCGCCCTCTGGGCCCCCCTTCTGCCGGGCTTTAGGGGGAGGGAGGGGTTAATCCCTTTTTTCCAGCGCTGGGCTCCCTCGGCGCTGGGGACTCTCCTCCTCCTTTCCCGTCATCAGCTGAAAGCACATGCACGGCAAAAGCTGCGCGTGCATTCAGCCAGTGTCATAGGAAACCATTTCCAATGCTTTCCTACGGACGCTGGCGTCTTCTCACTGTGAAAATCACAGTGAGAAGTGCGGAAGCGCCTCTAGCGGCTGTCAATGAGACAGCCAATAGAGGCTGGATTAACCCATAGGTTAACATAGCAGTTTCTCTGAAACTGCTATGTTTACAGCAGAAAAGGTTAATCCTAGAGGGACCTGGCACCCAGACCACTTCATTAAGCTGAAGTGGTCTGGGTGCCTATAGTGGACAACGCCAAGTAGGGTTGCCACCTTTCCAGTGAAAAAACACTGACCATTTGAATAATTATTTACGCATGAAATCACATTATGCTACGTGACATTACAGTTGAGGACATAACAGAAAATAAATGATAGAGAACTACTCCCTAAATCACTGAAAACTACTTACAATGTGTGTACTAAGTCTGACAGAGCATGTAGCATTATGTATGTGTAGCAGTGTGTCAGTGTGTATTTGTGCCAGTGTGTGAATACTTTGCCTAAGTGTGTCTGTAGTAATGTGTGAATACTGAGTGGGTGTAACAATACGCGTATACTTTTAATGTGTGATAGTGGTGTTTGTCATTGTGTGCATACTATGTATGTGTATATATCAGTGTGTGTGCATTTAACATATAATAGTGGTGGATATTCTGGCTCCATTTCTCTAAACACTCTCCCAGAGTCTCGTCAGAGAAAAGTACCAGTCTTTGCATTTCTGGTATTTTTACAACACTGGCGACGGCAAGACAGTCTCAAGTACCGGCTGAGCAGATCAAATACCGGCCAGATGAAAAACCTAGCACCAAGGCATTATAAACATTTAATGAGTTTAAATGGTTATATTGTCTACAGTGTTCCTTTAAAGATTAGGGATCGTCTAGGTCATGGGTGCCCAAAAGGTAGATTCTCAGATGTTTTAGAACCAAAACAACCATGATGCTGTGCCATTCTTAAGGTTGGGAAAGCATCATGGGAGTTGCAGTTCTGTAACATTTGGAGATCTATTTTTTGGATACCCCTGGGTTGGGAGTCATAACTTAATCCCAGCAGCGTCACCTATATGGAATGCACAGAATGGCTTATTATTATAGTTATTAAGAGTGCACCCCGGCACACGTGACTTGCATGTGCATGCGCTTGGAGCCGTCAAATTGTCTAATCATAGGCTACTCTATAAGTCTGTAATAGGACCGCACAAGGTCCTGGCTGATGTCAGGCAGGGGCTACCCATGTTGGATTCCAAGTAAGTAAAAATCTTTTTTTGGAGGTTTTACTGCACAACAGAGGACGGTGGGAAAACTAATTAATACAAAAAAGTCCCCCTCCAAAAGGGTTTGAGTAACCCTTTTGAAGGACACTACTGGCACCCAGACCACTTCACCTCAATGACCATTTCACATCTTTAAAGTTGCTATGGAGACAGGAGTGCCTTGGGGTCGTCTTACCTTCAGAGGTTAGTTGGATACCCAGGTGCCCAACAGCTCCGCCTCCATCTGGCTATGCTCTAGGAAGGTTTGCCTTGGCAGCCTGTTATTGTAATACTACATAATATTTCATGCAAGGGGTGCCTGAGAGCATTAGATGACCAGACAAGCCTTTCGGTAGTACAATATTCAGCCACAACGTTAAAAACATTGACAGGTGAAGTGAATAACATTGATTATATCGTTACAATGTCACCTGTCAAGGGGTGGGGTATATTAGGCAGCAAGTGAACAGTCAGTCATTGAATTTCATGTGTTGGAAGCAAGAAAATAGGCAATTAAAAAAAGAGTGACTTTGACAAAGGCCAAATACTGATTTCTAGATGACTGGGTAAGAGCATCTCCAAAACAGCAAGTCTTGTTTGGTGTTCCCAGTATGGGGTGGAAGAAAAATGGTGCGAGGAAGGGCAGCCGGTGAACCAGGGTCAGGGTGATGAGTGTTTAAGGCTCATTGATGCACGTGGGGAGCCAAGGCTAGTCCGTCTGTTCCCATCACACAAAAGAGCTACTGTAGCTCAAATTGCTGAAAACTTTAATGCTTGAATACTCAAAACATATAGTGCATTGCAATTTGTAATAGTGCTCATGATGACCCCTGTCCACTGCTGAAATGCCTTCCGTGGTGACATGAGCATAAGAATTGGGCCATGGAGCAATGTAAGAAGGTTGCCTGGTCTGATGAATCACGCCATCAGGTGGATGGCTGGGAGCATGTCTGTCTGCAAGTGAGTGAAGTGGTCATGGTGCTTGGAGAAGCCATTTAATGGAACACTCCAAGCATCGTAGCCACTACATCTCGCTGCAGTGATTATAGTGCCTTGGCACACCCTACTGTAAGTAGTTTTTTGAATAGTTTGACTTCTGAGCTTAGCTCTGCTGGGCACTGTTCCCAGCCTCTACTATGAACCGCAGTGAGCTATGCAAGGTAACGCTAGCTCATTGGCTGAGACAGTCAGCTGGTCGTTTTTAATAAATTAAAAACCACTCTTTTAATAAATACAAATTAAAGGTAAAGCTTTCAAATATTTTTGTAATACTTGGTTTGTACATTCTGTAAATAGTTAAAATAGTTTATGGCATATATTCAGTGACATACCTTCCAACAATCAGGATGAGAGAATTGGGATGGGGTGAGTGGGCCATGTGAAGCTCTGACAAGATAAATGTGTGACTGCAGGCCTCACAACACTATTGATTTCAAGGTTCTGTCCTGCTTTATGTCCCTGGTGTCCTGTCTCTGAGATCCAGCCTTCAGAACCATGGAGGGAGCACATGGTCCTTGGGCCCAACATTGAGCTGCCTGGTGACAGCTCCCTGCTATCCCTAGATGCAGGACACCAGGGAACTAAATAGGGACAGAACCGCAAAATCGGGACTGTTGGGAGGCCTCCAGTCACACATTTAGCTAGTCACAGCTTCAAACGGAACGAGGAAAATCTCACGAGGCTTTTATTGTATGTTACTAGTAGTTAATCCCTCACACGTTAGAGAGCAGTGGGAAGGTTAATAGAGCAATTAGGCTTGCTCCATTATTAACCCTTGCACTGCCATTTGTTGCTTAACCATTTACTTTCTATGCTACACCACGACTGAAAAGTTCACGTATTTTAATTGCTGCCTGGTGCCAATCATATTTTGTTAATGTTCGTTTCCATTTGATTAAATCAACCAACAGCAATTTCTAAAAGGGAACCTAGCATTGGGTTCTGAATAACGCACTCTGAACCATCAGTTAAAGCTATAATATATATCAAATCCATTTACAAATAGGAGCTACCCTGCTAAAACAAGCAATTGATAGATTTTGTGAATAAAACCCTGATTTCTGACCCTGTATGCCTGCAGATTGTCCAGAAGAGTTTCCACAATTCTGGTTTCTTACATTTTGGGTTAAGTGAATACCCCTGCAAGATTTTTTGTGAATTGTAGTTTATAAGCAGCTGGAAGACAGATATTTTCTCAGTCCAGAATAAGAAGCACCTGTATCAGTCGTGTAGCTTCCATTTCCAGGAGCAGATAATTGGCACTCACTGAATAGATGAATCCTCATCTATTATTTGGTTTTCATTAGGACACAATTATCCTGAAAGCTAGGAACATTCTGGAAACTAATCTGTGTTAAGGCCTAATTCAGAAACACGCTGCTCAACACAATTGCTAAACTGACGACGTGGGGGTGTAATACATGAACTAACAGACAACCTCAGCTCATCAAACCTGATGTAAGCCATTCTACCCAGCATGGCAGACCTTCCCCACGTTAACTAGGGACGGGTATAGAAAAAGCATCATGCAGTACAGAAAATGGAATGTTGAACAGGAGAGATGCTATAGTAATCAGAACAAATAAATCAACTAGTTTCACGGATATTCCAAGCTGCAGATGATCCATTCTTTTTTCGATTGTGGTACACACCCAATGCATTAAATATCTGCAAAATTAATACATTCAAAATAAATTTAAAAAAATACTCAGATATGAAGTTCTGGCATATGTTGCAAATCTCCAGGGCTTTATAGTGTCTGCAATGGGTTCTAACTAGACTCAGCCAATCATAATGCTTAATTAACTTTCGATTCCATAAATCTCTGCACAGCTGTACAGTCGTTTCTGAGAGTTATGTCACCTTACTACTGTAGAAAGGCAGCAGTTGGACCACAACTCCCAGAAATCTTTGCTTATGCAGCCTCAATATAATGCATAGATGACATAAGACAGAGCTGTATTACTGGTTCAAAAAGGAAATCACTGCCATTTGGAAGCAAGAGGCAGATAGAGTAGGCGTATGGAGCAAAAAACATTTATTAAATTAATAAATGACTCAACAATGTAACCGAAGACGCACATTACAATTAACATGACTGGGTGCCTTTGATGTCCCAATTAAATAAGGCAAGGGATCCAACTACTTATAAAGCAGGTAAGAAATGAACATAAAGCTGGGCTCTGTAATAAAGGGGGTTCCATCCAGTGTCCAAAGACTTCATTCAGCAACCATTGAAGTCCAGTCTGTGATTACAAAGTACATATTTCATTGGGAGGCCCAGTGACTATAAATGAAATGAGCATCAGATGTGTACCTGGTAGAGATATTAACTGCTGAACCTTATAACATTACTTATCGGAGATCTGCTTCTTTTGAGTATGTGGTTTAACCCCTTAAGGACACATGACATGTCTGACATGTCATGATTCCCTTTTATTCCAGAAGTTTGGTCCTTAAGGGGTTAAAAGACTCACTGAATTTTTTTTTTATGAGCTCTTTTTCCTTTTTTGTGTCTGATTTTTGGAACATAGATGAATAAAAGTTTTTTATTAACAGGTTAATTTTACATGTGTTTTTTTTTTCTATTTTAATACAATCTAAATACACGTTTAGTACAATTAAGGGCTTACTGTTTATTTAGTAAACAGTGAACTAAAACATGTGGAAGTAAAGCTAAAAGTCTTAAACTTCCAAATTGACTATATTGTCCTAAATATTCCAAACCCTGCATTCAATTCACTGCTTCCTCCTGTTCTATGACAATAAAAGATAAATGTGCAGAGATTGGTAAAACTCCTTACTAGAGATGTCGCGAACATAAAATTTTCCGTTCGTGAATGGCGAACGTGAATTTCCGCAAATGTTCGCGAACGGGCGAACCGCCATAGACTTCAAGAGGCAGGCGAATTTTAAAACCCACAGGGACTCTTTCTGGCCACAATAGTGATGGAAAAGTTGTTTCAAGGGGACTAACACCTGGACTGTGGCATGCCGGAGGGGGATCCATGGCAAAACTCCCATGGAAAATTACAGTAGTAGCAGTAGTAGTTGATGCAGAGTCTGGTTTTAATCCATAAAGGACATAAATCACCTAACATTCCTAAATTGTTTGGAATAATGTGCTTTAAAACATCAGGTATGATGTTGTATCGATCAGGTAGTGTAAGGGTTACGCCCGCTTCACAGTGACAGACCAAACTCCCCGTTTAATGCACCGCAAACAACCGCAAACAGTCCATTTGCACAAACGCAAACTCCCCATTTGCACAAGGTTGGATACCAAGCTAGCCATGTCCCATTCCTTGTCCTCACTGATGTCATTGAAGGTCTCTTCCTCCACCCAGCCACGTACAACACCAAGGATCCCTGAAAGGTGACAACAAGCCCCCTGTATTTTTTTTTCTAAATGTACACTACTGTTACACCAGATATGAGTTGCACTGGTGTGACACTGTGCCCTGGCAGGCCCTGAAATGCACACATGTGAAGGAAACTGACTGCTATTATATTACAGTCAAAAAAGTTTTTTTTTTTGTTTTTTTTAAATGCAAGCTATTGTGACACCAGATATGAGTGGTGGCACTGGGCAAGTGGGCACAGTATACGCTGTGAGCCTGACACACATGCTGGCAGGCAGGCAACTGCAATTAGATTACACACAAAAAAAACTGTAGTGGACACTGCATACACTAGCCTAGCCATCGATTTCCCTATTAAATCAGCAGCAGCTACACTGTCCCTCCTCTCACTAAGAATGCAGCTTCCGGGGGGCGGGGCCTAGCTGTCATGGGGGAAAGACACACTTCGTGTGAGCTCCCTCAATATCTCACTTTAAGCAGCTATCAACAAGCAAATTTCACCCCAGAAGGGGATGACCCAGCAATGTTGCTCCTATCTGACCGACCCGACATGCTTAATAGCGGTCAGCAACTCGACAGAGTCTTACTTACCTCCGCGTGGCAAGTGTTGCCTGGTGCTCACCGGGCGGGAGAGGCGGCCGGTCTCCCGATCCTGGGATGCCCAGGAGCAGCTACTTCCCGGCAGGAGCTCAGTTACCCCCCCCCCCCTCGGACTAGTGGGGGTTATCCCGGTCCACCCCTGAGAGGCTGTCTGGAGCTAATGGACGCACAGAGCACAGCCGCCCAGGCTGACATACTCATCTGTGACTCTCCCAATATGGCGGCAGCCGCGTGTCCTCCTGGTACCAGCAAAGCATGGCAGGATATTGAGTCTAAGCTGGACAGACTCTTTAATCAATTTTGGAAGCAAATAACAAGCAGGAAGCCCCAACAAGCTCCACCACAGCCCCAACAAACTCCACCACAGCTAAGCGAAGCAGTCCCCATGAAAATCCACAAACGCAAAAGGCGTTGAAGACGGGTCCGGAGGCACAAACAGAAATGCAGAGCCTGCCCCACGTCAAGCACTCGCCTCCACCTTAAGCCACCACAATCCCACACCGGACGTGAAGCACCACCGGGACAGACCCGAGCACCCGACAAAACAAGCTTCCACCAGCTCAAACCCGCCACTCAGCCAGAGACTTGCCTTTGTTGTTCCAGGTATCAGGGACTCCCAGGGTCTGCACCTGGCACCCAGAAGGGATCGGATGAGCACAAGCAGTAAACAGCAGCCTGCCAAGCATGTCCCACTATAGTCGATCCTCCACACCATGCCTTTGATCACATGAACTGCTCTCTGCACATTAACTAATCGTAAAGTACCAAGCGTTTAAACAGGTCATTATTTCACCTCCTAAAGAGTGTATTGTCGTAGTTCCTTACATGCCTTTACCTTAACCGTTCATGCATTATGTTATTCACTAGTCTCATCTCATGGGGCGACTCACACTTGATTTATAACTAGTGGTGGAGCTGCTGATATAAATACACAGTTGATAACGTGCAAGCTACACCCTAAACATGACAGCCATCTTTCACAACATTGTACTGCTATATACTCATACCCTCAGTGCAACTAGCCATGATATATGCACGTTCAGCCTAGCATGCTCAAATATAACACACTTCTGTCTAAAAAAAAAATGCAGCTTCTGAATGAATCTAAAATGGATGCTGTCCAGGAGGTGGGAGGGTCTGGGAGGGAGGGTCTGCTGCTGATTGGCTGGAATGTGTCTGCTGACTGTGAGGTACAGGGTCAAAGTTTACTCAATGATGACGAATAGGGGGCGGACCGAACATCGCATATGTTCGCAGTCCATGGCGAACGCGAACAAACTATGTTCGACAGGAACTATTTGCCAGCGAACCGTTCGGGACATCTCTACTCCTTACACCATGCAAAGACGCAGCTCTTCATACACTGGCCCCGTATCATACACCTCGTTGACTACCCTGTGTGACAGGGAGAAGATATGAGTCTTTATAGATATTAGCTATCAAAGCAGCTTATAAAAAAACGTAAGTAATTAATGCAATTAACAAGACAGGTATACACAACCAGACAACAGAAACTGCTGACAGTCTCAAAAAGCTTTGGGTTAATCAATGTCTGTAGAACTTAGATGAAAAGTTTACTCCAACCACCATAACCACAACAGCATGTTTTACAAAAGTATGCCTGCTTACCTGATCCAGTGGGTGCCTGGTCTGCTATAAAACAGGGTTTACGACATATAGCTTTTGCACAGTTGCAGAAGTCGGATATTGATCCTGCTGCTCATCTATTGAAGTCAGATGAATTTTAAAAGAATTTACATTAGTCAGCCAAGAACTCGTTGGCTGGTGACATCCCATAAGCGAGATGGAGTTACACCTCTGGCAGTAAACAGGTTTATCTCGGTATGTCTAGGGCTTCACAGCAACTTGCACCATGACCACTTCAAATGACTGAAGTGGTCATGGTGCCTGGTGAATTCCTTTTAAAAACACGTTTTATATCCAATGGAAGTGCTGCGGAAGTCAAAGAAACCATGTAGCAACTATTTCACAACGTAATCTTTAAAACCTCATAGCAAAGCACATAGTTTGATAGAATTGTCTACAAAGAACACCCATTTCTAATGTCTTTTTGAAAAACTGTTTTGGAGTGCAAATTATATTGAACACAGATTAGTTAACAACATTATATCAAGGGAAGATCCCCAGCTTTGAGGCTGGCAAAGCAACATGGGAGGTGTAGATCAACAACATCTGGGGGTTTACCTTTGGCCGTCCCTGCCTGTTAGGTTATAAAATAAAGGAATTTGCATGTCCTTTTGCCACGAAGGCATTAAATACTACCCAACTAATCCTTTATAGATGGACGTACCTATGATACATTATCTCTACGAACAAAAATATTAAGGTGTGCCCAGGATACCGCAGGGCACGGCAATTTTTGTACCGATATTAGGCATTAACTTGATTTTAAATCCCACTGCAGAGATATATTTGAAGAAATGTTATATAAAATAATAAAATTCAGGAGCAGCCGTGAGCAAAATGCAGTAAAAATTGGCTAGATTTGAGGTCTGTGTGTGAAGATACAATATTTTGGATCAAAGGAACGTTGAGTGAACTCTTAGTGGTACATCCTCACGTCACTTCGAGAAAGATGCTTCATCAGAATTATTTGCGAACAACATAACAAATGGTGAATTCATCCATGTGGGAGTGAGCGAAAGGACAGCCGGTGGGTGTGTAGTACATGATTCATGCTCTCTTATTCTCTGTGTATGACCAGGGAGCTCTTGCATCTCTCTACGTATAATTCTATTCCATTTCTTCATGGGGTATCTTATAGATATGTTTAGCTTTATATGTGATGTACATCTTTTTTTTTTTTTCTCTTCCCAGCCACGAATGTGCCTCCCCCATAGTGATGGAACTGCCGGCTTCTACTGTGTCAGCCTGCGGGATCTGCGTTAACCACCCAGGCCTCTTTTGGCTCTGGGAATGAAAGCAGCCTGTGACCTACTTATGGACTGCAGTGTAGCTGAAATTCAGCGAGACAGGATCCTCCTCTAGAATCTGTATTGTGTGAGCAGGGCGCACTGCCCTTTTTAACTAGATTCAAGAACAGTCCATGCAGAGGACAGGCAATTCTGTAACTCATATCACCCGTGAGAAAATTGTGGCTAGAGGTGATTTATGGGAGTTGCAGTCCAACAATAGCTATATCAATCCTGTTTCAAGCTCCAATTAATAAGACAAGGTAGAAGACAAATGCTAGGTTAAAGCTTTAAATACAGAAGAATAGAGTGGATTTCATGTTACGTTGGCTAAGGAAAAAGAATGAGATAAATACAATGGTTTTGGTTTTATCACCTCTGATTGACCTAGCCAAAGCTAATTTGGATTCTAGCAAGCCACCTCCATATGGGAAAGGGATACTGTAATGTGGTGTCTTGTTTTTTTTAATTATAACATAATTGAATAACCAAATGAAGTAAGCCCTTTACTCTGGATATCTCTGGGAATGCAGAGATTTGAACGGTCTGCCATGTTAAATAAGAGTTACTTGTTCAGATCACTTCTTAAATTCCTTTATTTCTAAACCAGTCACGCTGGCCAAGAACCATGGGAGTTGTATTTCCTACGGGCAATACGCTGCTTACACAATGCAATTTCATTATATCACCAAAAAAATTACTTCCACCGAAGTCACAAAAAGCTGAAAAAAAACATTAAAGGTGTTGAAATGTAAACCTCCCTTTGCATTTTCTTGAGCCCAAAAGGCATATAGGTAGCAATGTATAATATGTGTTGAGAGATTGAAACAGAGAATGGGAAAATAGGGCAAACTATAAATATATTGATTAAAATGCCAAGCTATTTATAGGAACTATTGAGTCAGGAGATGAAAGGAAGCAAAATGCAGGCATCAGTGGAAACACCCTTGTAAGGTGAGTGATTAGATAGGGATTAAACATGTCCTCCCCTCCCCAACTGATATGTCACTGGTTTCAGAGCGCTGTGTTGCAGTGACGAGCCATGTATCATGTTCTGACAGGGAGGAAAGAGACAGTGGGACCAAGATACATTCTCAAATGCCCTCTAGCAAAATAATTAAACTGATTCGAGGAAAACAAGCAGAAAATTTAGTTTTAAGCAGTAAAAAAAAATCCAAGGCAAATGTACTTGAAGACTGCAAATATATGGAACTTTAAAATAAAAAACAAAAAAACTACACTCTTTGATACTTTTGAATTGTGATGCGTCAATGTTAACTCGTAAACTTTGAGATTTGCACACCAAATTATTTTAAAAAGACAAGATATACATATTATATATTTCATGAATCTCTATTTAAAGGGACACTATAGTCACCCAGACCACTTCAGCTCAATGAAGTGGTCTGGAGGTACTTAGGTTTTAACCCTTCACATGTAAACATAGCAGTTTCAGAGAAACTGCTATGTTTACATTTGGGGTTAATCCAGCATCTAGTGGCTGTCTTCATCATGCATTGAGAAATGCTTTCCTATGGACACTTTGAATGCGTGCGCAACGCTTGCCGTGCATGCTCATTTGGCTCCAGTGACGTCGGACGGGGGAGCTGACGTCGGCGGGGGAGGAGAGGTCACCAGCGCCGAGGGAGCCCGGCGCTGGAATAAGATAAGTGGCTGAAGGGGTTTTAACCCCTTCAGTGCCACGGGAGGGGGACCCTGAGGGTGGGGGCACCCTCAGGGCACTATAGTGTCTAGAAAACCGCTTTGTTTCCCTGACACTATAGTGATCCTTTAAAGTGTGTCTAGTCCACAAATGGAAAACTAGACATAGTCTAGAGCAGGGGCAGGCAACCTTCAACTCTCCAGATTTTGTGGACTACATCTCCCACAATGCTCGTATAGCTTCAATGCTAGCAAAGCATCATGGGAGGTATAGACCAAAAAATCTGGAGTGCCGAAGGTTTAAATCCCTGGGCGGTTTAAATCAATTGTTTTCCATCATCCACTAAAAGATTTGGTTTAGTGGTTCTTAATTATCTATAAGATATGAGCTTGATGACACAATCTTCCATTGTTAAATCTACCCTGTGACCCCACCCTTCTATTGTAACAATACATTCTAAAGAAAATCTTTCAAAATTCCTTTTATCAGACTCTTCCCAGTATCGGAGAGGTTTCCACTGCACTGGGGATGGCAGTGTTGCTAAATTAAGCAATTTCTGTGCACAGCTTCATGGGGGCTAAAGGGGGAGCATAATAAGCCTGTAGTGACCAGTGGGGATCCACTAAAATGTCATGAGCACCTTGTTTTCTATTCAAATACAGAGTTAAGAGTCAGTGATTTACGCCTTGATTAAATAATCTTTCCAAATGATTCAATATTGTTGGAAAAAAACAACTTTTGAAATAATTTATCTACATAAGTCACAATTGAAGTCTACTGTGATTTTTGTACATAAATCACTTGTTATTAAAGTATTGGGAAAGCTTTTTAAATCGAGAACTTAGTAGCTAAAATGTAGATTGTGAAATGCTGAAAAAGTAGCAAAATGTAGGCCAAGTGGGAGAGAACGCCAAATAGGAGAAACCATTCAATGTCCAACTTTGGCCTAAATTTGGTAATGAGGTTTTCAGTTCACCATGACTCCCCACAATTCACTAAACAGAAAAATTTGACGAGGTGACAAGTATCATGCAAATGTAAAACCTGAATTTCACTCAGCTTAATGTTTAGTAAATTAACCAAAACCCTTTGTTTGTTTTTTATTTTTAATTGCAGTGTTTAGTACATTCCCCAGGAAGTTAGCTACAAAAGCGTGTCAAAAAAACACACAAATAAAGCCCGCTTTATTGGAGAGGTTTTGATCACAATACTTCAGCACCATGGACAGAAGCAGAAACTGAAAATAATGGAGTTTAAATAATTTTAAATCAAATCGCAAAATGTTGTATAATATATCTAAGCTGCGACTATATCAGAGTTGCAGAATTTTTCCAAATCAGTGATTTTTCGATTTTATGTACTATTTCACATGAAATGTAATATAGCAATATGTCTATATTTTCTTAAATGGAAAACTGTAACAAGATAAAACATTTTGAGTGTGTTACGCTTTCTTTTTTAAGTTTAATAAAAAAACGGCCGCTCCTTTCTATTTTAAAATAAAATAAAAACATAGCTGTATTGCAAGCAGGACAAAACCATAGCTGACAACACTAAGCAATCGTCATCATCGAACGAGGCATCAATGGATGTGAACACTACTTATAGAAGCTCAAATGTGACAACATTTTTTAACTATAAAATAAAGGAACACTACAATCACCAAAATGAATGCAGTATTCTGTAGTGGTTATGGTGCCAGGATTGCCCATACACACCCCAATGTAAGAAGTCAGATTGTTTAAGAATGGTTTGACTTGTTACCTGGGTTTCTCCAAGCACCGCTCCCTGTCTCTACTAAAGCTACCGTAAACTCTGTCTGATCTAAGCCTGGTGGTGTACGATTGAAATCATTGACTAAGATCAATCATTTGACACTCTCAGCCAATGAGATAGACTGCAGGGTTTAGCTCCAGAGAGCAAGAGTTTCTATCTCAATGTCAACTGTAATTGAGACAGTGGCGTGGCACCCAACAGTACTTGGGTAAGAAATCAAACCATTTACAATTTTGTTCTGACTACTTACAATGGACGTGCCAAAGCAGTCCTCGCACAATAACCAGTACAGCATGCTGTACAGTCTAAAGGGCAAAAGCTAGTAAATGGTTGACATGGTAAAAGAAGGGACTGTCCCGTATTCTGTATTATTTTAGTATTACACCGATTTTCATTAGTTATACTTTTGTATTTTATTAAAATAATGTCTCTATTCCAACTGTCCTAATATCATCTGAATTTGCTTCCAGACAATCAAACGTAACACTTTTATGCATGCCTCATCCCATTTGGGACTAATTATAAGGGATAAAGTTCTCTCAGCAATATTCTCACTCAATTGCAATAAATAATGAAAATTAGATAGCACCGTTGGCATAACAGTAGGAATAACGGTGTATTTTCCCTTAAAACGCATCTCAATTTTTCTTTTGTTTTTGCTTCTTGGTGAATGTTCCCCACAGCTACAGTGAAAGTATCTACAGCATTAGGAACAAACCTGTAGTCTGAACGCTATAGTGCCCCTGCCACTGGTCATATTCAGCCCCCCTCACTCTGTTTGCCATAAAAATATTTTCAAAAAAATTTTTTTTTACATACCTATTTTCCTGCTCTGAGTCTCCCTTGGCCCTCCTTGCCTCTCCACAACATCATCTAGGAGGCATCGCGTCCTCCACTGTTGATCCAATCCAATGTTCCTCATAGAGGAACACCGGGGACCTGGTGCACATACTTGGCAAGCATTGCGCGAACATCCAATGTGTCTCATTGGAAAGCATTGAATCCAATGGTCTCTTATGACCTGTAACACCATGTGAATGAGTTTTGCGTGGTCGTTACAGAGGAAGTGCTTCTAGTCGGTGTCAGTATGACAGCCAATCGATCCGTCTTTAACCTTTCAAGATAAAAACTGCCCTTTCGGCAAAACGGCAATGTTTTGCAGAGATACACACACAGGATCGCCGTAGACCACTTTGCTTAGATGTAGTGGTCTGGGTGACTTCAGTGATCCTTTAACTGACACACTCACCACTGTAACACGTGTTTATCACCGAGTACCTAGGTGCACAGGATAAATGTAGGCACACTTGCTCCTGAACTAGACATACAGCCATAGCAGACAATTTTACCCTGTCCCATTATTTTTTGGAGTTATCAATAAACAGCCTAAAACTAACCAACTATATCTGCAACAGTTACTGTGAAGAGGAAACAGGCGTTGCCTTTAATATATACTTTTCTAGTGAATCAAACTCATATTGCGGGACTATAATGGTGTCAGCCATATAACCGATGTTACACACAACAGAGGGCTGAACACAGATGTCGACAGGCTGACAGGTTAATAACTGTGTCTATGTATGAATGTGTCACTCATTATCTATTTATGTATGCATATACACAAAGAAATTATGTAACACATAAATATTACATCTCAACCCCACTCCGGCAGACTGAAAATAATTATGATACGTCGGTAACTCCTTTAGTGTGCTTTGACTCAATTCAAGAGGGTGTTCAATAGCAATGTAAACAAAAATGGGTTAGCATATATGTGTTAAAAATATTAGACAAAATGATAAATGAATAGAACGCCAATGTTGCCGTCATGCCACTAACAGAACCTTTTTACTAACAAGGTATTGTTTAAAACATAATGTCACCATCCAGTATAAAAAAAAAACACTACTATTCGGCAGCAAATTGTAAATTGCTGGCAAATGGGGCTTTCAAAGGTGGGATGATTTGTAGCGGACTAGAAAAATAGAGTTGAATACTGAATACATAGCAGGTGTGCTTAAATATGCTCTGTTTTTAATGGACAAAGCACACCAGAGTGGAATTTAGGATTTCAACGGGTTAATGTCGATTGCATATAACAAATTGTTGAAGCAATAACACAGATAAAAAAAAAGACATACACAATAATATATAATCATTATGTAAATGGACAGAAGCCCATAACTTTTATTTTAAAGGGTTTTTACCATTTACCAATAAAACCATAACCAAATTGAATAAATAAACCTTACATAATAACTTTAAATTCAAGCTTAAACGAATACAATCCACTTATAGAGCCAGATTGTTGTTATCGCGTGTACATCCACCCCCAGAATTAAAGAGGACCTAACTCCTTCATTTAAAGCCTACGACAGATTGTTAGGTGGGCGTGATGCTTGTCCTGGTAAGCCGAGGAAAGAGGTCTAGCCTGAGAAAATGCTGCCCTAAATAAGTTACTAGCGCGGCATGCACCCTAAAAGTAATGCCAACAAATGATATCAGATTTTTTTCATCAGTGGTGCCGCAAAAATCCGGTCAAAACAAACCTAAACATGACAGCACCCAGTCTACCTTTCCTACCTTGATCTCCTGGCCTAATTCTGTCCGGAAATGGAAAATTGCAGCGCTTTCTTTAGTGCCAGCACTTTATAATTCTCGTAAACGTAAAATGGCATTTAACTTGCGAAAATAATAGCTTAAAACAGTTTAGCTAGGGAAACAATATGCTGATATTTGTGAACCTTGGCTATTTTGGCCTAACTTTTCCAAGACTGTCAACAGTACATAACTCACAGCTTAGTAAATAATAGTGAGGTACGTACAGTAAGGTCTGTTTAGGAAGAGCAACATTGATGGAATTCCATGTGCTACTGATGACTAACCTACTCAGTCTAGAATTCAACTGAGGTCTTCCAATTCAGAGTAACCACATTCTTAATATATGCTTTGTGGAACCCTGAAAAAGAATGGATTAACACAACCTGGGATTACATGTCTTCAATCTATGCTATTAAGACAAAGAAAAGCTCTTAGTGTGGGATGAGCTATCTTATCCAACAGCCTAAATCTCCTTTCTTCTCAGCTTCCCAGATCCCCACTTAGTAATCATATGTAATATGTAGCTGTGTAAAAGGACAAACACTTCACGCCAGTGTCGAGCCCCTAGTTCCTTAATGCATTATGCAGTTATTACAACAATAAAAACAAATAAGCAAAAAAAAAATTAAAAAACCACATACAAATACTCCCCTGCAAAATAATCTATTGTGATTTCGCTGCTCATTTTAACCAATCAAAATTCTCTTATACGAATATGTGGGAGTATCCCTCAGCATGCACGCAATGACAGTGCACGCGCACAGCATGTGTTGTTGCAATACAAAGAGTAATTTACTGAAGTGAAAACTGATGAGAATTTAAAGTGAATACAAACTGAATTATGTATATATATATATATATATATATATATATATATATATATATTTCTTCTTTCAATTGACATTTATTGAAAAGTTTTTAATATATGGGTAGGGAACAAAGAATGGGGAAGGGTGGGAAAACATCAAAATAACAAAGGATAGAAACACCAATATGTGCAAAACAGTCATAATCACTTATTTATACGTTTGCCATATGGTAATGAGTGCCTAGGTCTCTGGCCCACGTTTCCACAATGTACATCAGACACTTTGTGTCATTTGTGGTCCCAAGTTTTCTAGGTGAATCTACCAAAACTGTCTGACGGCTATCAATGAGAGGTATGTTTGTTGCCTGTCTCATGTTAAGGTTCAGTGTTGATGCCCAGGGCCTTTCACGCTGCCTCTTGTCCATTATCCACGGATACCCAAACTCACCGTGATTCCCCTTCCGGTGGGTAACGTAACCAGTTGGTTAAGCCTTTGTAAGAGCTGGCAGGCTGAAGAAGTCTTTTTTTTTTTCTTCTGCATTTGAATTTTAAGTCCAAACTAGGCTCAGTGAAAACAGACTGGGAAAGTTTTTCTGCTCTGGCTATTTTGTCCGTAATTTAAAAATTCACTTTAAATGAACTTTTCCGGGCAATTCTCCTTTTAGCAAATAACCGTATAAATGCACGCACGTGTTTATTAATTTTCAACGTGTTCCACGTGTTCCTATGAAACCACTAAGGTAAGTGTTGTAAAACTGTGAGCGATGACATCAAAACAAGCACACACGAATACAAAGTACATCTGTATCTGACACTGACAACAACAGACGGATTGATAAGATAGATAGAAAAGAGATGAATAAGATCGATAAGATAGATTTATACACATCATTTTACATGAATTATCATCAATTTATAATATTTGGGGGGTGGGAATGCTGAAATTTGCATTCCTTTGTATAATACAGCTATTTAAATAAAGCGTGCATTAAAACCCTATTTATAAATGTCATACATAAATCAACTGCCTGCAAATCAATAGAGCATCAGAATTTACAATCCTCTTATTTCTGCCTTACCGCTCTTGGTGGCACAAAGATCTCTGTCTATTTTCAAGGCATGGATTACATTGTGAAGATTTCTTTGTTCATATTCAAAATGGCGGTGTGCGTGAATGGAATTTTTCAAGGAATTCAGCTTAAAGGAACTGGCGCATCAATCTCGGATCAATTGTCTTGTAAGCTTGTGTGATAAATTAACAACTTGTTGGACTATCAAAAAAAAAATAGGCCCTTATAAACACACTGAGAACACATTATTTTATTACAAAAATATATATATTATGTGTGAGTGCTTATTTTCTTTTGCTGAGAAGACATTTGCCTGGTCTCGGAATTTTCAGTCAAACCAGCCAATTCAATTGCAATTAGCATCACCACTGAGACAAAAATCCAGTGAAGTCTGCAGGGCCTGATACCGACTGACAAGTAAATGTGACAGTAAATTTAAGCCTGGCTCTCAAAGCTCACTGGTTGGGATGTGATGGCCTGATGCTATTCAAAAATATCTGACTAATGTGGACTTACTCTAAGGGTGAGTAAAAACGAACAGACCTGAAACAACATATTAGACAGGTCTATTTTTTTTTGTCTGATAAATAACAAACTCTGAAAAGAAGTAAACAAAGAAATAAAAATAATAGAAAGTATGTGTGTATTCACGGTAACTATTCTATTAATAAAATGTGAAGCAATTTAGTCGAAAATAAAATATGATACCCCTTGCTATAGGAAAACTGCACAAACTTTACTGTATATCGTGAGCAAAAAAAAAAAAAGACTAAACGTTGAATTTGAGGACAAACAATCTGTTTAATCACATGGAAGTCCCAGCTTGAATATATCGAACTAAAAAAAAAATGAAAAGCTAAAAAATAAATTAAAAATCAAAGACTATAGCCTACTATCTATAATAAATAGCACTTTAGCTTCAACTGTCTAAATATGAAATGGCCGAGGCAATTACCCAGTGGAATTGAAGCAGTTAAAGTGGAGGAAGTGACTGAGACACATCCAATGTGACCTTGTGACAATTAACGACTAACTGGGCATATCAGGGGTAATAATGTGGGGACCTTATGTTCTAAAATCTGTGTTTTAGGGCGTGGAGTTGTTTTGAGTTTAATTTAATCAGTACGGCCTGCCACTTTGATTGACTCAGTGCTGCTCAGACGCTCTGGAACCAGCGATGGGTGTAATTTAATAAAACATTTTATTGCTATTGGTTACTGTCCCAAGTCCTGTCACTGTTATTGGTCGTTATGTTTTATCCTCCCCTCCTATTTCCCTATATAAACAAATCTCCTTCAATAAAACACACATGAGATGCAAAAGAGCCTTTCAACCCTGTGACTTGCTGAGGGATGTAGAAAGACTTGTCTACTCTGTTCCTGTTACAGACCTATGTAAAAATATTATTCTGTGAAAAAAAAAATATATTTTTTAATGTAATTAATAATTTACCAGAAATTTACCAGTACCAGAATTTTTTTTTTTTAATTGCATCAGCCATACCAAAATATAAAAGCGATCTACACATGTAAAATGTATTTTTTTTTAATTTGTGACAGACTATGCATAAAAAAATTAGTCCAGAATTTTTTTTTTCCAAATTCATTTCTTTCAAGTACACGTTTGCAGTCACCATGCAGCTGATAGACAGTAGTACACCAAACGTCTCAATGTGTTAAAATAAAAAGTTGCAAGAGTCTTTGCACATTAATTCAAATGAGCAAAGACGACTTAGACATCTGTATTCATAAAGTACAGTTGAAAAGGCACCAAAATTAATCAAGCTCAGTGTTCAATTAAAAACAGCAATTTTTTTTATTTAGATATATGACTTCCAGCAGCCTACTGTTAACAAATGAAATGAAAGACAAAAATCTCTGGGTGCTATGGGTTTTGTTTAACTCAGGAGGTCGGTAACTTGTCAGTCATTCTCAACGTGTTATTGGCATAAACTGAGCATCTGCAGAGGATTTTCCAGGTTAACGCCTACTCTATTTAAATAACAGAAGCTTTGCTGACATGTAGAGGAAGGTTTATTAAGACAAAATAGGCGCTTTTCTGTGTGCAAAGTGCTAAAAGTTATTGTCACATTTTTTGCCCCACGGTTTCAGAATTACATCTATTCTTGCCTTGATAAATGTGACATAAAGTGCTAACCATAGATTACAAAATAATATATTCAGCCGGTCTTGCATAATAGTGCATAATTAAATAATTTACCTAATTTAGCTTCATGCCTCTGCGAATGAATGAAACCTAGTGGTCATTTCAGGGGGAATGAGTACAGGTTACATCATGCAAGCACACAAGCTCACTGATTCTTACATAGACATTTCAACCAATTCCTGGCTTGAGTTAAAATCAGAAGGCGTATCAGATCCCTACGTTCAGAGGCTTTAATTGCTCAGTTCATTTGGCAAACCTTAAAGATTAGACAGTAAGCATTTGCTGTGCAGCTCTTGATACACAACAGTTAACCGTTTCCGTCTTGTAAAATCAGAGAGTTGCTGGCTGAGAATGATGGGGGATGTAGTCTGATATCCACTCAAGTAATGAGATCACCTGCCCCTTGCTAGAGGAAATGATTCACCAAAGTTTGCACAGTTTAGATAATCTGAATATCACTGAGTTTACGTCAGTAGCTGAACAAGGAAGAAACTTCACTGTTCAATGTGGCATTAAGAGTTCTTCCTGTACGGGAGATAAGAGCTTAATTTAAAAAAAATAAAAAAAATAAAAAAAATTTATATTCAGGACTTGTGTTTATCAAGATATGTAGTGATCGATATGTGTCACACCAAAAAAAAGATTACACTATTCTTACAGAAATGTAAGACGTCAAACGTTAATCACATCAAAAAGTATCACTCATGAAGAAATGTTTACAGGGATATGCAAAGTAAGAATGCATCTGATAAAGCATTAATAATGAGGGGGAAATCCATAATTTTAGTACGCTGTCAAAATGTAAAGTTTTTGTTTTTTTAAATCTTTAACCCCTTAAGGACCAAACTTCTGGAATAAAAGGGAATCATGACATGTCACACATGTCATGTGTCCTTAAAGGGTTAAAGGGACACTATAGTTCTGGTGTGTAGAATCATTACCTCCAGGATTTTTGCTGTAAACACTGTCTTTTCAGAGAAAATGCAGTGTTTACATTAAAGCCTAGTGATAACTGCACTGGCCACTCCTCAGATGGCTGTTAGAGATCCTTCCTGGTTCATGGCTGCCTAAAATGCATCCAAACATTCAGTATCTCCTCCCCCTGCATGCAGACACTGAACTTTCCTCATAGAGATTCATTGATTCAATTCTTCTCTATGAGGAGATGCTGATTGGCCAGGGCTGTGTTTGAATCATGCTGGCTCCGCCCCGATCTGCCTCCTTGTCAGTCTCAGGCAATCCTATGGGGATGCACTGTGATTGGATCAGGCTACCACTTTTGATGATGTCAGCAGACTGCTTGTTTTTTTTCTGAGTCTAACAGCAGGCAGAGTTACAGCTTCAGGCTTGAATACAGTAAGATTTCTATATTTAGGGAGGCATGAGGGGCTCAGGGTGGCTAGAAGGTGGTTTTAACACTATAGGGTCAGGAATACATGTTTGTGTTCCTGACCCTATAGTGATCCTTTAAGAAATAAAATAAAAATATAAAATAAAAAAGTACAAAATCCTGACACAAAGGCTAAAACTAACTTGTATTGACCATCATCAAACTTGATGATGCCAATGACATCCCTTCCCATAGACATCTATGTGTACACAAGCTGCGCACATGAATGGCAAATCCACATGCTGTATTTTAGTCATGTTAATCAAAAAAAAAAAAAATTAACTAATCATGACAATTTTGCCATTACCGTTGACCTAGTTGTGGTCCCTATATATAAACTCCATCTAAGAACTTTGTCGGTGCCCCTATATTAGCTTCAGCATTTATATAGCACCGACATTTTATACAGTTCTTTAAAAAGTTATAAAGTTATATAATAAGAATATTTAAACATTTTACAAAAATTCATTGATGTACACAATTAATATTGACAGACACAAGATGTATAGAAGGCCCTATTCAAACATCATTACACTCTAGAACTGACTCCATATGTCTCATTATTTATTCTCCAAGCATTTTTTTTTTTTTTTTTTTTTGTTTAGCTTATGCATATATTTCCAATAGACTCTGATGCCAGAATCCCAATAGGTGGAGTGATGTTAGGAGAAACAAAAACGTTAAAGTAATAGGAATAGTAAAATTTAGGAAATCTTATTCCTATACATTTACATTAACATGCTGGTGCTATTTTACGTGGAATGTCCCTTTAACCCCTTAAGGACCAAACTTCTGGAATAAAAGGGAATCATGACATGTCACACATGTCATGTGTCCTTAAGGGGTTAATACATTTATTACTGTAGTCCAAGATACACAATCCGAAATCCATTCAGTTTAAAGGGACTTTCCAGTGCCAGGAAAACATATCCATTTTCCTGGTAATGCAGGACTCTGCTGTGCCCCTCTCCCTCTGACCCCCATCCCCTGTTGCTGAAGGGATTAAAACCCCTTCAGTGACTTACCTGAATCCAGCGCCGATGTCCCTCGGCGCTGGGTCAGGCTCCACCCATGCTCCTCCCCCGCCGACGTCAGCCAGTGTGGGAGACCTAATGTGCATGCGCGGCAATGGCCGCGCGCATTAGTCCTCCCCATACGAAAACATTATTCAATGCTTTACTATGGGGATTCCGGAATGAAGACCTCCAGCGTCGTTTAAAACACTTTTCGTGTTTTAAGAACCCGGAAGTCCGTCTAGTGGCTGTCTGACAGACAACCACTAGAGGAGGACTTAACCCTGCAAGGTAATTATTGCAGTTTATAAAAACTGCAATAATTACACTTGCAGGGTTAAGGGTGGTGGGAGTTGGCACCCAGACCATGCCAATGGGCAGAAGTGGTCTGGGTGCCTGGAGTGTCCCTTTAATAAACTGAGCTACCAATCAGGTATAGAATGGCAATTGCATTCTGGGAAACAGAGCTTCTTTTCTTGGAAATATACATTGATTAACTGTGACAGGACAGAATTAATTGTATTGTGTGCTAGTATTGCATGCACGAGTTGTACGCCTGTAACTTTTAGTAGAAAGGAAATGAACACGGCTATTCTGTAAAAAGGACTTTGATCTCATATGCGCAGATACAACATGAAAACTAGTTTGATGCTCAAGTCAATGAAAGGGTAAGGGTTTGATACCATTACTACTAAACAGACATCCACCACCCACACACCCTCGAACATGCATCTTTAACACAGCAGCAAGAGCTATCCGTTTCCACACCCACAAATGTTCTATTATTTCAGCCATGTAGTGAGAGCAATAATTACATTCATAGATTATAGACGTCCATTAAAATGCATACCTTGGGTATTTTCGTTATTAAAGTACATCAGTCAACCGAGGGGAAAAAATATATTAATATAATTAATAATTATATTAACTATCCAGCAGATTTAACCCTAAAAGAACTAAATGTAACACTTTGCCTTCATCACAGTCTGGCACCCGAAGACTACTGCCCTCTTAAAGAAATACTATAGCATTAGGAATTCAAACATGCATTCTGATTGCTATAGTGCTGCTGGCCCTACTTGAATACAGGTCCCCCTCCCCCACCCCCATGTTCAATGAAATGTACAAAAAAAAAATGTACTCACGTTTATTTATTTTTTTTGAGTCGAGGCTACCTTGGCGCTGCTTACGTCTCTGTCTCTTGCCACATCATGGAGGAGGAACGGCCTCCTACGCCAATGCTCCCCAAAGAGCAGTAATAAAGACCTAAAGTTTATGCTATGGGTGCTTTTGTTCATTAGACTAAGTTTTACTAGGTTAGTTCAAGGGAAGTTCCTGTATTGGCTGTCACATGGACAGCCAAGGGTGGACTTAACCCTGGTATGTAAACCCTGCAGTTTTTAAAAACTCCAATGTTTTACATTGCATTGTTAAAATTACATGGACACTGCACCGAGACCACTTCATTGAGATAACGTGGTCTGGGTGACTATAGTGCCCTTTTAACATTTTTTTCATACTGAGAGCTGCACTGTCACTTACCTTTCTCCTATTGTTTCCTCTTCTCTTCCTCGCTCAGAATCTGTTATTCTTTTCTTTATTTCTGATCTAGTTTTCTTTAAAGCATAAGACAAAGTAAGGACTACTTTGTCTTGTGTATTTTTCCTACGCCTGCCTTTCTCTGCCCCAAGAAGGAGCTTAAGTCAGCTCCATTTCCTGTGTCAAAGAAAGTACTCACCCTTCTCCTTGACGCAGGAAATGGAGATGACATAGCACACATTATTGGTTTGATTTTTGGTTCAGCCCCAGCCACACACCTCTTGGTTGTGACTCACGCAGCCTGCATGGAAAAAAGGTTTCTTTTTCATTGAGATGTTAACTTACTTCAGAGGTTTTTATCTCATGCACTGTAAATTTAACTTTAAAGGGACACTATAGTTACCACAACAACTACAGCTTAATGTAGTTGTTCTGGTGAATAAAATAGCTCCCTTCAGGCATTTTCATGTAAACACTGCTGTTTCAGAGAAAAGACAGTGAGTGTTTACGTTGTCCCTAGGGACACCTCCAAGTGGCCACTGGAGGGTCTTCCTGGCTCAGGGCTGCAGAGTAAGACGCTGCATGGAGACGCTGAATTTTCCTCATAGAGATGCATTGATTTAATGCATCTCTATGAGGAGGTGCTGATTGGCCAACATGGCGTTTGGCCCAGCCCCCTTGCCGATTTTAGCCAATCCAATGCTTTCAATGCATTTTTATGAGAAAATGCTGATTGGCCAAGCTAGGGTTTGGCCTCACCCCCACCACACCTCCTTGACAATCACAGCGAATCCAATGCTTTTCATATGGGAAAAATTCTGATGACTTCATCCAAGGAGGCGGATCGGTGGCAGGTCAGCAAGCCACCTAAATAGTGGGGGGCAAGCCACCTAAACAGTGTTTTGTTGTTTTTTTTGCAATTTTTTATGGTTTTACAATGTGTACAGATTTACATTCCAACATGGTACATTGTTTAGAGTAAGCGTTGCAATATGTACATGCTATCAGTTCACAGTTTTGAGATGAAAGATTCTTAAGTTACACCATACTTTGTTACATCATACATATTCTAATTCTTTCAGCTCTTTATTCCAGATGAGCTCTAGTGGTGGTGCTGTTTGTGCTGGTTTCTGGTTAGAAATGTACTGTATGTTCCTAATGGTGGTTGGGTTGGTATGGGGGGGGGGGGGGGGGTTGAACTTGGAGGTAGAACCAGGATACAGTTCCCCAAAGAACTGGGGAAGGGGGGGGGGGGTAGGGAAGAGGGTCGACCCGTGTTGCATCTACCCATTTTATTTGTGTTATCTCATTTTGTGTCATTTATCTTGGTGCATCATTTGTGGTTTTCCATGACACTACCATTCGTTATTGTTCATTATTCTAAACAGTGGTTTTAACACTGAAGGGTAAGGATTACATGTTTGTGTTTCTGACCCTATAATGTTCCTTTAAACAGACTGAGCAAAAAGGAAGTGTAAACAGATCTCAGAAGGCTATGTAAGGGAGGTATGACTAGGGCTGCATTAACTCCAAAATGGCAGAGAATTGAGCAGTGAGACTACAGGTCTGGTGAAGTTCTGATGTTGTTTTGGCAACTATAGTGTCCTTTTAACACTATAGTGTAAGGAATACAAACATGCATGTCTCTGGTCTTGACGTGGCTGGCCCCACCTCCATGGCTGAGATCAATCATAGGAAAGCACTGGGAGTCTAAAGCGCATGAGCTGCGCTAATCGGCATCTCCTCATAAAGGGAGATCTCCATTCCGAGCATCCACACACACAGTGCAGCACTGACATAGGAAGCACCTCCAGTGACTGTCTAACATCAAGCTATAGTCTTACGATGACTATAGTGTCCCTTTGAGTTTGTTTTTTATGATTGTAACTACCAGTCTGGAAATCATTAATACACATTTAACAATAATAATAATAATAATAATATAAATGATAAACAGGCCTTAAAACTTAGTGTGTATGCATATAGAAGTTGTAGAGCACGTGTGTATGGTTGCGGTAATGTTTGTATAGGGGGTTTAGTGTGCATGTGGTTTTGTAGGGGTATACACTGTGTGCCTTTACAGGGATATAGAGTAGTGTGTGTGTGTGAGTACAAGGGGTATAACGTGTTTTTATAGGGGTTATATAGTGTGTCTTTGACCTCCCCTGCCAGCCTCGGCACATCGGTTATTTTCATAATATGAAGCCAATAGACCATACAAAATTCATAAATTTGCTTTTTTCCTGCTACGCTGCACTCTGTAATTGCCCCATGAAAACTGAATAAATAAAGAAATCATATAAGACACTCCTGATTTATTGTTGTTATATGTTTTGTGCACCAGCAAACGTTTTCTTGTGCAACTAATTTTGCAAAAGCACGAGGGCATCATGTTCAGAGATACAAACTTGCATCATTATGGTAAAGCATTATTAGTTTAGTCACAAATACAGTTAACCGCGTTAACACAGAATATCAGGGACCGTCAGGGCCAGATACAGATACATTGTTCTAGCAGCAAGAGTATACATAACATAAATGTGTTTAAATGTGCCCTCTGTAATTAGCTTTGCTAGCTCTCCTGAGCTATGTCCTACATTGCAGCGTGAGGTAATTTGCTGATAGCTTCATCTGATTGCTCTCAGCCAATGAGCGAAGTCCTGCATCACTGGGCTTACCTCAGAGAGAGAGAGATTCCAGCAGGCCTACAGGCTGCAGTGGAGGAAGGGAGTGGTGTCCTGTAGTGGTTATGGTGCTCCTTTATTCTACATACTGCAACACTCAGGATGTGGGAAATAGGCAGACTTTTCAATGGCTAAAGAGAATTCAGAACTTTATTGTAACATCACACCTATCAACATTTGGAAGAGAAGAATCGGGATAGGGTGGGTGCTGTGTAAAGGTTGGCATTGATGCAACCCGCTTCACTAGCGATGCCAATAATGGGTTCACTAGCGATGCCCATCGACTGACAGGCTGCCTGGCCGGCCCTAAGTTTTCAGGACCATGCAGGGAGTGCTGCTGAAGTGCTCCCTGCATGGTCTTAGTGCCCGTAGCATAGCAAGGGCACATCTAATGATGTCCATGTGCTATGCTACCCAAGAATACTGCCCAGGTGTTATCAGATTGAGGACACTAGGGAACCAAAGCAGAATGGTCTCCGAAATCGACTGTCCTGACAAAAGTTGGACTGTTAGGAGGCCTGTAATAATGCAGCTCTAAATGAAATATGAATATTTAATTTTCTAATTCAGATCCACATTTGTGGTTTAGAATATAGCCCCTTTTAAGTATGTATAAGTAAATTTAAATTAAAGTGCCAGTGCACATAAGCTCTTGTTGAAAAGCTATCAAGATGTGTATCCCCAATTCCTATTGACTGAATATTTATTGCATGCAATATAATGAATAATGATTATAATGCAATGAGTCCCTTCCCTTTTGATATGATATAGTCAGACCTAACTACATTTACAAACATCTCAATGTTTATACAGCTGTGCTTTATATATAGCAGTGATCACCGATAATTGGGAGCATTATCATGTTTTGCCAGAAGTGCAAAAAAAAAAATCAGTTTATTAATACATACTGCTGACAATGCATTGCATTAATAAGTGGGACGCAATGCTGGAGTATGCTTCTAATCTGAAAAGCTATAGAACGTTGGGGTTCATCCACGGAACACTAAATTGTGGTAAACTACAACATTTAGGCATGCTATAATAATAGCAAATTTGAAGAATTTTTGCCAAAATTTTGCAACTTGTTTTTCAATTCATTACAATGCGGTGTAAAGTGAATACACCAGTTCAGTGCATGATGGATAACAATAAAGCACAGAACATGCAGGACAAAAATGGCAAGACTTTAACAAGTAGAGAAATAAGAAGACAGTATACAAGGCAGTGTATTTACTAACACTCACCAGGCTGTGTAATCACAGATATTTGCCTGCAAACATTGTGCTGTCATTTCACTTGGAGAAGTTATTTATGTGCAGTGCACAGATGGCATTGCTGTGATTTCCAATCTATAGGGCTGATGGCGGTATCAGAGAATGCATTAAGGATTTAATAATGTATAGCTCACACTGGCAAACAGTTCTGGGTACCGAAGCAATTGCAACAAAAACAGAGAATATGAGAATGCACAAAAGCTCAGAGAAACTCAATAGCTAGGCATTCGGTAGGATCTGCACCTGTAATTTTGGTACCCCATATGATTGTTAACAATGCTTCTCAAGATGCTCTCCCAGCTTAAAAAATGTACCGTCAAACATCAGATGGGAAGAAATTACACATCACTGTTTTAGAGAGTTAGTTTTATGACTTAAAGTGTTTCTCTAACAACCACAACCACTTTAGTGAATTCAAGTGGTCATGGTAGGAGCTGGGAGGAGACGGAAAGTTCAGCGTTTCAGCGAATGATGCACATTCGGATTTATAATCACTTTTGTGCCGGGGACTAGTTACACCCCCAGCACACGTGGCTTAGGCAGCACAAAATTCTGTTCTGACCTACCCAATATCAAATCTGTGCAAAATATTACCTCTGTTGTCAGTGCGCACAGTGCACTAGCGATAATTGTAATAATCTTCTTCCCATCAGGAAGCGCCCCTGCAAGGGAAAGCTTGCTCTAAACCAGGGGTACACAATAGGTATATCCTCAGATGTTGTAGATTTACAACTCCCATGATGCGTTGCATGCCTTTAGAATGACAAAGCATAATGGGAGCTGTAGTTTTAAAACATCTGGAGATCTACCTTTTGTGCACCACTGCTCTAAACCCTCCCTTCTTCCTTTGGTGCACTCACTCACCATAGAGCCTAAAACCTCCCTTCCCTGTTCACAGCATGCGCATGCGTTCTTAGCTGGTGAAGTAGTCCAATCAAAAGCTTCTTTATGAGAAGCATTTCATTGGACCAGACGAGGCCCTTGGTGACATCAGAAGAGGTGTGGGAGCTTTTCCCAGCAATAGATTTTAATTTTTAAAAAAAAAATTTTTAAATGCTAAAAAAGCTTTGGGCTTTTTACCATGACAAAATGTTTAACCATTATGGAGTCAATTGTATATGGTAGGAGTGCTAAATCTGACGGGTTCTCTAGCAAATATACAGAATATCTTCATGCTGATGGACAGCAAATGAAATGTGTTGCCACGTCGAATGCAGAATTAATATGCAGCAATGGGGAAATGCAACTAAACTAATTAATTTTTTTATTCCTCTGATTGATAAATTTCACTCCTGAATGATATATACTGCAAAGCAGCACTTTTTTATTTCCTGACAACAGCATGATTATGTGAAAAATCGCCAGTAGTTCTGGAAACTCTATTGAGGACTTAATAATTATTAAAATAATTAAACTTCTTTATATAGCGGCAACAAATTCTGCAGCGCTGTACAATAGGTAAAGTAAGCCAAATAATTCAAACTAAGAACATTTGACACACGGAAACAGAAGGGAAAAGGGCCCTGCCCAAGCAAGCGTACCATCTAAAAGACTCAATGGTGGAAATCACTCACACAAGTCCATCCATTAAACGTTATAAAAATAACAGAAATACACCAACACCTCATGTCACAGCACGTTTAAGAGATGTGATTCCAGTTCTTGAGGTCTGTCATGCTCCTAGTCACTAAACTGGTGGGTTTTCCAAACAGGCTCAAATATGTGATAAGCTAACAAAAAAATGTGCCTGCACTTAACCCCTTAAGGACACATGACATGTGTGACATGTCCTGATTCCCTTTTATTCCAGAAGTTTGGTCCTTAAGGGGTTAAAGGGAGGTTTAGGATCAGGTCACATGTAGACAAGCAATGCTTTGAGCAACAGGCTGTGTTGGTAATACACAGGGGAATGGTTTTGACAAGAAGGCTGCTGCATTGTGAATGGGCTGGACCAAGAGGTAGATATAATAACTCACAGATAAAGATGTACCTCCTGACTGATGGCTAGTGTTTCTCAATCTATACTTTGTATTTTCAGAGGATGCTGTGATATATGCTTTTATCTCATACACTGTGTCCAGGAGCTGAACATTAACCCATTGTCAATTGTCTAAAAGTGATCTGAAAACACCCTATTGGGGGGGAATTCATATTTTAATTTTTTTTAATTTTTTTTTTGCATTTAACTACTATGATTTCACAGATAGAAAATGAGAGCAATACTTTTCTGTGAATGCCCTATAGTGTTTCAATAGGAGTGGACCCCCTAAAAGGTTAATTACACACAATGTGCAGCGTTGATGTACATTCACAGATGGTAAGACATACTGTAATTACACAGGCGTACGCCGCCAGTACGTGTATATAATGCAAAGCAGTGATGGCTCTAATCTTTGACTTTTGTGGCTCATGACTCATGTGACGCCCATACAGTGTATTCACGGCTGCCTGAGTGTAATGTGGGTTGTAGTCCACCATCTAGAGCATTCTGAAGATGCAGGGTGTCCCATTCTGGCACTGAAAGTACAAACAATAAGCTATGCAGAATAGGGTACCAATGCCACCATCACCAAGTATGCAACAAGTAAATAGTCAATAAACTGAGTATACTCACAGCTCGCAGCTCCCGGGTGCGATCCTTCATCCTGAGCCCAGGGGCCACACAAGGCAGATGATCAGGGCTCCCAGGAACCAAGAGAGACAGATGTCCCCTCTCCCCACAATACTAAAAGGATGACTGTCACTCTCTATCTGTCATATGTAGCAATATCATATAGATACATCAATATACCTTCCGACTGCACCGAACATGGGGTAGCTGTTACTTTATACTAATAGCCCTTTTTTATTCTCAGCTTTAGATGTTAAACAGCTGGGATTGTATAGATCTGCCTCTAGCTATAGTGCTCTCTCAGAAGGCAGATTAGTTATTTCCTACAAATTACTGTTACAGACTTAAAAAGACCCTCCATTTAAACTCCCCCCCACCCCCAAAGCCTCTTTTGTGGGTTTTTTTTCTCCCCCTGCTGCTATGATGAATCTATAGATTTCTAAAGCTCTATAGAACACAGATTCCTTGCTGCAATCACATCCCCTCCTAGATCTGCTCAACCACCTCCTGCGCTCACATCCTCCCCTATCTTCCTCAGCCCGAGGATTGTGGGAAGAGGCGGAGCTTGCATGGGGTGAGTGCAACAGTGTATCTCTCAATGATCACCGACTTCCATGCATTCCCCGTGCTTTGCCTTGGTGGGGCTTTGTTGATGAGCTGTGGGCTAGCTCTGGACCACTTGGCTAACTGGGAGAGGATGCAGGTGGCAGTAGTGATCTCCCTGATAATGAGAAGAGTGAACAAACAGGATATTGCCAGTAGCTGTGTAAACATATTATTTTGCCAATCTTATTAATCTATGACAGCGCTTACCAACCTTATTTCACTTGTGTACACCTTGACAGCCCATTTCCATACATTGGACCCCTCATATTAGCAAAATGTTTGTAATTGATATAGTTGTTGTCATTTCAAATGTATATTTTTCTCTGCCCCATCTCCTCTTTTTCTCCCGGCTTTTACTCTGCCCCAGACTCCCCCTGCTTTTACATGCTCCCCTGCTTCTCCCCTGATCAGGCATATTAGTATATACAGTGCAGATACACACTAACACACATGCAGATACAGACACAGATACAAACACTGACACATGCAGATACACAGGCACACAGAAACAAACATTAACACAAACAAATACACAGATACTGACACACACATTACACAGACATACAGATACAAACACTGCCACACATGTACATGCATAGACACACATATACAAACACTAACACATATACGGATACACAGAAGCAAACCCTGACATACATCTAGATACACCCACTGACACAGACAAACAGATACAAACAATGGCACAAACACAGATATACCAACATGCAGATACTCTCACTGACACACATACAGATACAAACACTACATACAGATACAGACACACATACAGATACAGACACACAAAGAAACACATACCGGTCAAAATCTAGCCGCCTTTCAGTGTTCTACCATTTGGGTGCAGGAGGGTGGCTTCTGCTGACTGGGACTGTTGAGAGTCAGGAGCATGCACTGCCGGTCCAGCCCCCTCTTCCTATTCCCCCCAACCATCACTCACTCCTGCATGGCTGTGTTAGCAAGGAGGAAGTGCCAGGCTCTCACTTCCTCTCAGCGCTGCAAAATAACAGGGGAGCAGTTGCACTGTTAAAGCACTGCAGCGTACGACCATGTCCATATAAACGCATGCCTTAAGCGCTTGAGCCACCAAATGGGCTCTCCTGAGCCTGCACCAACTGTAGTCCTACCAGTACCGATTTTTTTTATTTTTTGCGTACCCTTAGGGGAACTGATTCATATCCCTGGGGGGTACAGTTTGGGAACCACTAATATATGGTGTTCATTCGCTGAACAGTTAATTGAAAAGAAAACAAAATTGCAAAAGTTGGTGTATATTAAAGATTTCAATATTGAAGGTGGGAGAATGAAAATTTGAGGGCTATTTAAGAGATATTTTAATGGTGCAGCATCTGTGAGAGTGTAGTGTCATAAAATGTTAGCTTGGAAGTACACCTGCACTTCAGATACTATACTGATCAGCCACAACATTAAAACCACTGACAGATGAAGTGAATACAATGTATTGTATTGTTACCATGGTACCTGGCAAGGTTTGGGATATATTAGACAGTATCCTGCTATACTTTTGATGAAGCCCTGAGAGGAGAAACATGTAAAGTGTGGTTCCTAGTATTTACTGGACTTTCTTTTACTTTGTTTTCTTTTTATTTTAATTATACAATAAAGGTAACTTCAATACTCTTCATGCGTACCTAGTCATTTACCCTTATCCTGCTTCCTGGGTATCTTCAACATCCCATTTTGGGGATCACACCACCTTATGCTCATTATACTAGAGCAAGTCCTGCTCTAGAAAGTGTAAGTACATTTCCATATATATACTTTATTTGTACTTAATTGACCATTGGAGTATCTTTCTGTTTCTGTCTTCTATATTGCACAAGAAACATCCAACTGGGAGTACTTCTATCATCTAGACTAGTGGTCCCCAACCCAGTCCTCATGGACCACCATCAGTCCAGGTTTTGTCAGCATCTCTATTGGAATAAAAAAGGGAAATACATAAGTCCTAGACCGTTGGTGGTCCATGAGGACTGGGTTGGGAACCATTGATCTAGACCACCATGTATCCTTAGACTGGGATTATACCGTTCATGCTTAATACACGAACGGTAGCTTTTAGTTAGCTCTAAAAAACGTGAGTGAATTGCCTACACGAACCTAAACAAATTGCACTTACCCTTAACTGTACTACGCTATAATTTGTTTCTATTTTCCTTTTGACGTTATGAACCTCAGAATATCCTGAAAGGAATATGGTTTGCTAATATTATACTTTGGCGTGGTGTTTCTTTGTTTTTCTTTGGTTCAATATATAAGGTTTTGGGAATTCCTGTGTGATCCACTGCTGCCTATTGTAGCGGTACTTACCTTATCCGGGGGCCGGACGCGGTCCTCTCTTCAAGCCGCGCGCGGTCCTGCGGCTGCACGAGCCGCGCGCGGCTCGTCCGACTGTTCTGACAGGAGGGCGGGCAGTGACCGCGAGAAGCGGTCACGTGTCCCGCCTGCAGCTAAGAGCGCGCCGCGAATCTCGGGCGCGCTCTTAAAGAGACAGTGGGAGCCTAAATTGCAAAAAGGCTCCCATTGGCTCCTGTCATGCCAATCACCCCATACACTTACCTGTTGGGGGAGTGGAAGTGACAGGAGCCAATCACATTAGTTTGAAGGCTACTTATACTTACCCTTTTCCCTTAGTTCCTTGCCCTATCGTGGTTTCTGCTACAGTTCCCTTTAGTGCTTGTTGTGTTCAGTTGTGTTTCTCCGTATTTGACCTTGGCTTTGTATTCTGACTTCGTTTTTGCTTTATCCTATTCTGTACTGTTTGCCGGCTTGCTGATTCCTGTGTACCAGTCCCCGGCTAGTTTTCGTTTACGCTGTCTCTTTGTGCCCTTGACCTCGGATCGTTCCTGACTCTGTCTTATCCTATTACGTCGAGTCCGGCCACTCTAAGGTCCGGTAGACGTATCTCTCCTCTGTACTGTCATCTGTTAGGGCTGGATCCTGCGTGTAGGGGTATATACTCGTTACATTACGATAGGGCCATGGACCCCGCAGATTTAGCTCAACAGATGGCGACCCATGAGGCTAGATTTGTAGAGCAGGATCACCGTATGGATCAAATAGCTCAGGCTCTCCAGACGCTCTTAGCTAGAACCATTCCAGCAACCGCACCTAACCCTCCTGCACCCCTGCTTCCTGAAGTATCGACTATGCCTAACGCTACAGCACATTTAACGCCTCCTCCTAGGTATGGAGGGGATTCTAAGACATGCAGAGGGTTCATTAACCAAATAGAGTTTCATTTTGAAATGTATCCACGTTCATTTCCCACAGAGAGGTCTAAAGTTGGGTTCTTTATGCACCAACTTACCGACAAAGCACTTGAATGGGCAAACCCTATTTGGGAGGCTAATGGACCTATGGTGCATAACTTTCACAGTTTCCTAACAGCTTTTCGCAGAACTTTTGATACTATGAAAAGGTCTAAGAATGCCGCTAGAGCATTAATGAGGGTTAAACAGGGTTCTAGGTCTGTGGCTGATTACGCTATACAGTTTCGTACCCTTGCCTCACAGGTCGATTGGACCAATAATGGGTTAACTACGGCCTTCATGGAAGGTTTATCAGACTCTATATTGGATGAGGTAGCAGCTAAGGAGCTTCCTATTGCCTTAGAGGACCTTATTGACTACCTCATCGATATAGATAATAGGATTCGTGACAGGCTCTATACTAAGAACAGGAATAGACGTTTTGTTACACCTATTCAACCCAGAGTTAATATACCGGAGAGTGTTAAAGTACCTGAAGAGGAACCTATGCAATTAGGGGTTGCCAAACTCTCAGATACTGAGAAATTACATAGGAGAAGGGAGGGACTCTGCCTATATTGTGGTAAGAGAGACCATATGGTAAAGGAGTGTCCTCTGCTCCCGGAAAACTCTCGCACCTAAGACCTTATAGGGGACTGGCCTTGGGTGTGATTTCTAAGTCTCCTACATTGCCTCCTAACCGACTGCTTCTCCCTGTTTCTTTACATATGGGAGAGAGTTGTATAGTTGAAAACATAGACGCCCTGGTTGATTCTGGGGCAGCCGAGAACTTTATAGACTCTGGTTTTGTAAAGAGAAACAATATTCCCATCAGAGAGAAGGAGATACCCTTGGCCGTTGAGGCCATAGATGGTAGACCATTGATATCTCCAGTTGTTACTCACGAGACTGCACCGCTACACATGTACACAGGGGTTCTACACTATGAAACCATTCGGTTCCAGGTCATCACCTCTCCCTCTTCACAGTTGGTGTTAGGGTATCCATGGTTACGTGCCCACAATCCCATTTTTGACTGGGAGACAGGGCAGATAAAATCATGGAGTGAAGCCTGCCATGAGTCATGTACTATTGAAGTCACGCCTGTGAATTCTATTAACGTTCCTACTGTTCCTCCTTTATCTACGACTATACCCTCTCAGTATTTAACTTTAAAGACTGTCTTTGATAAAAGAGAGGCTGACAAATTACCGCCTCACAGACCCTACGATTGTGCTATTGATTTGTTGCCTGGTACTATACCTCCTAAGGGCAGGGTGTACCCCCTATCGGTTCAAGAAAACCGTGTCATGGAGGAGTACATTAAAGAGTCATTAGACAAGGGATTTATTAGAAGATCCTCTTCTCCGGCTGGAGCGGGGTTCTTCTTTGTATCAAAGAAAGAAGGTGATTTAAGACCTTGCATTGATTATAGAGGTCTTAACAAGATCACCATCAAAAATGCTTACCCTATACCTCTAATAACAGAATTGTTTGACAGGCTCAAACATGCTACGGTATTCACCAAATTAGATCTTAGAGGAGCATACAATTTGATACGTATTAAAAAGGACCACGAATGGAAGACAGCCTTTAACACTCGGTCAGGTCATTATGAGTATACCGTCATGCCATTTGGGCTTTGCAATGCCCCAGCAGTGTTCCAAGAATTTATTAATGATGTCTTAAGGGATTTTATTCACTCATTTGTTATTGTGTACTTGGATGACATTTTAATATATTCTACAGACATTCACGCTCATCACAGACATGTTACAACAGTTCTGAAGACCCTTCTTGCTAATGGTCTTTATTGCAAATTAGAAAAATGTCTATTCGACCAGTCCGAGGTCCAGTTTTTAGGGTATTTGATTTCCGCCGAGGGTTTTCGGATGGATCCCCAGAAGCTCGCTGCAGTCATAGAATGGCCTCTGCCGCAAGGTCTGAAAGCCATCCAGCGTTTTCTGGGGTTCTCTAATTATTATAGACGTTTTATCAAAGGTTTTTCGTCTATAGTAGCGCCTATAACTCGTATGACTAAAAAGGATGGCAATACACGTGTCTGGTCTACTGAGGCACTTCAGGCTTTTGACTTTCTTAAGACTACGTTCGCCTCTGCCCCTATTTTACAGCATCCTGTCCCCTCATTGCCATATATACTTGAGGTTGATGCTTCCGATATAGGGGTAGGTGCTGTCTTATCCCAAAGAGAGTCTCCTGACAAGCCATTGCATCCTTGTGGCTTCTTTTCTAAACAAATGTCCAAGGCAGAGAGGAATTATGATGTGGGTAATCGCGAACTCCTTGCTATCATTTTAGCACTCAAAGAATGGAGACATTTGCTAGAAGGAACTAAGGATCCTATTCTCATATTTACAGATCATAAGAACCTATCCTACCTTAGCGAAGCTAAAAGATTGTCTTCAAGGCAGGCTAGGTGGTCACTGTTCTTGTCTCATTTTAATTATATAATCACCTATAGGCCAGGTGACCGGAACACTAAAGCGGACGCTCTGTCCAGACAATTCGAGACTATTGACAAACAGGAGATTGATGTCACTCCTGTCATTCCCCCAGACAGGATAATAGCAACTACTATATTGTCTATTTCCTCGTCCCTCTTGCAGGCCATACAAGCGAAACAAGGCATGGCACCCAGCGAGAGGCCTAATGATAAATTGTTCGTTGACATTCCCGAGAGACGGGATATTCTGTCACTTTATCACGATACTAAGACTGCTGGACATCCTGGTATTTCCAAAACAGTGTCAGCCGTTTCTCGGTATTTCTGGTGGGATACCTTACGTAAGGATGTTACTGACTATATAAGTGCTTGTACTACTTGTGCATGTATGAAAACCTCTCGTAGAGTTCCTTGTGGGCTGTTGCATCCGTTGCCCGTTCCCGAGAGACCTTGGTCTAATCTATCAATGGATTTTATTGTTGAATTACCCCCTTCGAATGGTAACACAGTCATCCTAATGATAGTAGATCGGTTTTCCAAAATGGCTCACTTTGTGTCTCTTCGCAAGTTGCCCACTTCCAAGGAATTGGCTCTTATCTTCGCTAGAGAAGTGTTTCGATTACATGGTATTCCCTTATCTATTGTATCCGATAGGGGTAGCCAATTTATTTCCAGGTTCTGGAAAGCCTTTTGTTCGGAGATGGGTATTTCCCTCTCATTTTCTTCCGCTTACCATCCCCAGTCTAATGGAGCTGCTGAACGTGCCAACCAGTCTCTAGAGCAGTACCTCCGTTGTTTTGTGTCTCACCATCAGGACAATTGGTCTGACCTGCTTCCTTGGGCTGAATTTGCTCGGAATAATGCCACTCATGATTCTTCCGGCAAAAGCCCTTTTTACGTTGTCTATGGCCAGCATCCCGTTGTTCTTCCGGCTGCATTCTCCTCTCAGGGCATGCCAGTTCTGGATGAGCATTTGGCTGGTTTGCGTAATACTTGGGAGCAGGTTCAGCGTTCTTTGGTGGACTCTGCTGCCCGCCAGAAGGCTCAGGCTGACAAGCATCGCAGAGCGGCTCCTTCCTATGTTGTGGGGGACAGGGTTTTGCTTTCCACACGGAATATTCGCCTCCGGGTGCCTTCTATGAAATTGGCTCCCCGCTTCATTGGTCCTTATCGCATTATACATAAGGTTAATCCCGTTTCTTATGCCTTGGGTCTGCCTAAGAATCTGCGTATACCCAATGTATTTCACACCTCTTTGTTGAAGCCTTACGTACACAACCGCTATACCCGGCATACTCCCCCTCCCCCTCCTGTCTCTGTGGAGGGTCATGAGGAGTTCAAAGTATCTGCTGTTATTGACTCTCGTTTTCTTAGGGGTCGGCTTCAGTACTTGGTACATTGGAAGGGTTATGGGCCTGAGGAGCGCAGTTGGATTTCTGCGGACGCTGTTCATGCTCCCCGCCTTGTACGTTCTTTCCATTCGCGTTTTCCTGCCAGGCCTGGTCCTGCCCGCCCGGAGGGCATGTCCTCAGGGGGGGGTACTGTAGCGGTACTTACCTTATCCGGGGGCCGGACGCGGTCCTCTCTTCAAGCCGCGCGCGGTCCTGCGGCTGCACGAGCCGCGCGCGGCTCGTCCGACTGTTCTGACAGGAGGGCGGGCAGTGACCGCGAGAAGTGGTCACGTGTCCCGCCTGCAGCTAAGAGCGCGCCGCGAATCTCGGGCGCGCTCTTAAAGAGACAGTGGGAGCCTAAATTGCAAAAAGGCTCCCATTGGCTCCTGTCATGCCAATCACCCCATACACTTACCTGTTGGGGGAGTGGAAGTGACAGGAGCCAATCACATTAGTTTGAAGGCTACTTATACTTACCCTTTTCCCTTAGTTCCTTGCCCTATCGTGGTTTCTGCTACAGTTCCCTTTAGTGCTTGTTGTGTTCAGTTGTGTTTCTCCGTATTTGACCTTGGCTTTGTATTCTGACTTCGTTTTCGCTTTATCCTATTCTGTACTGTTTGCCGGCTTGCTGATTCCTGTGTACCAGTCCCCGGCTAGTTTTCGTTTACGCTGTCTCTTTGTGCCCTTGACCTCGGATCGTTCCTGACTCTGTCTTATCCTATTACGTCGAGTCCGGCCACTCTAAGGTCCGGTAGACGTATCTCTCCTCTGTACTGTCATCTGTTAGGGCTGGATCCTGCGTGTAGGGGTATATACTCGTTACACCTATATTATTTATCAGAGTGAACGCCTATAAAATAAAACCTTTTCAATGAAAGAAGGTTGCCTGGTCTGATGAATTGTGCTTTCTTTTAGATCAGGTGGATGGCCATGTGCGTTGTTTACCCGGAGAAAAGATGGCAACATGGTACATTATGGGAAGAAAGCAGGCAGTGTTATGCTGTGAGCAATATTTTACTGGGAAACCTTGAGTCCTGGGTCTTCATGTGGATGCCACTTTGACATGTTCCCACGGACCTAGAGACTTCGAGACTGTGTCAGCTGTCAAGTCCTAAAAAAATTGTGTGAGAACTCACAAAAGCAAACAGTGATAATAAAGCTGAATCTGAAGTGTCCTGACCTTACAGTCGGAATGTTGATTGATGGATTTGATGGGCCTTTGTCTCATTTTGGGACATTATAGTAGTTTGACTGTTGTCCCTATCATTTGTGAAAGTAGACATCCCAGTGTATCTCATATGGCATATATTGTGTTAAGTAAACCTTGCTGGGGTAAGAAGAGAAATGAATATAATCCAGAGGAAACCTAAAGAACTGTGGGATCCATTATGAGAGGACTTACATTTCCCTTACCAAAAGCTCTTTTTGGAAAGAAAGACTGTTACATTGCTAGTAAAGCGAGTAGTAGGGTTCTAAGGTTCATTGTCTCTCCTTTTATTTTAGCTGTTTCTTGGTGCATGTAAAATGTATTTGTAACCTTTTTATAATATCGGTATGCACCGTGACTATTGTTTTTAATAACAAATGTTCCTTTATTAAATTCTTCCCTTTTCTCCTACAGAAGAAATGTATAAAATATTACTGTGGTTTCCTAGTCATTTCTACTAATCTGTGTTTTTGGGTTTAAAAAATGTCATGTTGGTGGAGTAACCTAAGTTTCCACATTTATAAATTTCCTTGGTGGTGTCCGCTTTTTAGAGGTGTGGTTTGTGTTAAAGGAACACTGTAGTGTTAGGAATTCAAAGTTGTGTTTCTAACAATTTAGTGTCCCTCTGCACCTGTAACCTCCCCCGCGGAACTCAAAGGGTTAAATAACCCTTCAAACATTCACCTTATACTAGCACCAGAGCTCCGTCTCCACCTCCTCCAACATCATTGCGAGGGGGAACCTAATACACATGCAGAGTAAGCACCGCGCATGCATTAGGCCTTCCATATATGAAAGCAGTGAACCAATGCTTTCATATGGGGTTTGAAGACGCTGGATGTCCTTATGCAGAGAGTGGTTTCATGGAGTTAAACTCTGTGAAACAGCAGGCAGTCTTAACTCTGCAATGTAAAACAATGCAGTTTCTCTAAAACTGCAATGTTTTCCGCTCCGTGTTAAGGGGACAGGGACGATACTGCACCCAGACCATTTCAAAGAGATTAAGTAGTCTGGGTTTCTATAGTGTCCCTTTAAGTTAATTCTTTCATCATTATTTTTGGTCTAGTGCAGACAAACAGTGACTTTTAAGCAACTTACGTGTCTGCCTGAGAGTGGTGGGGTTTGTGACAAATGGTTGCATAGTGGTGGGATAGCTAAAATGAGTGCAAGGATTTTCCTTTTGTTTGTTTTTGTATGAGATTTAAATGTTTCCTCGATTTTCTATGTTTGAATCCAGGCATTAGAAGAAATTGTGTCTCAATTTACAAAGGCTGGATTTTAATATATGCAGCATACTGCATAAAATATTTACACAGAACCTTCCTCCTTTTCTGTTTTCTCTGCTATGATTTTTTTAACTAGTACAGTTTGCTAAATGGAGTATCAAGCACACAGTCACAGACAGCGCTAGACGAGCTTTGCCGGGAGAGATTGATAATCTGTCATCCTGTCATGGGTAAATGAAAGAGGAGCATGTTCCAGCTCTTGGGGACTATGACATGCAAAAGGCAACAGAGGCGCTGCCTCAAACACTGCTGAGGGAGAGTTAACCTAGATAGGAGATACCTGCAGCTATGGTCCGTGATTCACCAATCTCTGGAGATATCCTGGACCCTTATTTGCAAAATATTTTAAAATGTGTGTACTCAGCAGATACAAACATACACCTATAGTTAGTCTTAAAATATCATGAGAGCGAGAAACACCAGGCTGCGTGAGAGAGAGGATTCAGAGCACCTGGTTTGCAGAAAACTGTCCGAGTAGGAGAGTTCGACTACCTTGACTGCCTCTTGTGGAATTAGAAAATGTGGATAGAATTTCCAAACTCTGGATAAAGATGGAGATCTGGATGTGTTCCTGCGCCGCTTTGAAAAAACATGCAGGAACCATACCAGCTGAAAACGGGCAAGTGGGCAAAGTATCTTACTCCTGGTCTTAGAGGTTAGTTCCTCAGAAGCATTTGCAGAGCTGCCAACAAAGTCTGATGAGAAATATGATTCAATTAAGGCTGCACTGCGGAAATGTACAACCTCAACCCTGAGGTCTACAGGAAGAAATTCTGGAGCTTGCAGGAACGTTCCACAGAGAGCTAGCATACAGTTGTGGACACACTGACTACAGTGTTCTGAAAGTGGACTAAAGGCTGGAGATTAAAACCTTGAAAGTGCTTGCAGGATCTGATGATAAATGATCAGTTTTTGGAGCTGTGCTACATTTCGCTGGTGATGAGGCCTTAATAATTCTGAAACGATTATCAGGGGTTGCTGTATCTCTTGTGCAGAGATAACTTGATGGCATTTCGGTTCTGGACTGCCCTTATGGGTGGGATTAGTTTGATATGGAAATGGTATAGGTTTTCTTAGTAATGGCAAAAAAAAATTAAGACATGAGTGGGGACTAACCCTAGGGCAGGCATAGGCAACCTTCGGCACTGCAGATGTTTTGGACTACACCTCCCTTGATGCTTTGCTAGCATTATGTGTGTAAGAGCATTATGGGGGATGTAGTCCACAACATCTGGAGAGCCGAAGGTTGCCTATCCCTGCCCTAGGGCAAGCTACTGAGTTTCAATAAGATTTTACCCCAGAGTGATGAGCTAAAACCATCAAAGGGCTGACTAATTGAGCTGTTGTCTGTTTTCAGCACCCTCTTGAAACTTGTTTTTTGCTCTCTGTAAGTTTAAACGGTAATCCAGATGTGGACCCCTTGCTCTCGATGCCTAGAGGGATATCGGCTATACCTCACTGATGATGCCTAACAAGGTTGGAACGATCGTCTGGGGTTGCTGTATCTCTTGTGCAGAGAGACCCGGCCTGCATTTTGGATCTGTTCTGCCCTTTTGGGTGTAATCCGTTTGAGATGCATATGACCCTGGTTCTTTTTGTAATGGCACAAGGTGAGCTAAAACCATGAGAAAAAGCACGAGAACTTAGCGGGGACCCACCGAAGGGCAGGCTAATGGAGCTGCTGTCCTTTCTCAGCACTCTCTTGCAACTTGTTTTTTGCTCTCTTTACCTCAGAGTTCTAATATTCTATGTTTTTGTTGGAAGAGCAGAATGAGTCTGCGCCTGATGTAGGTGTGCCTGGGGTGCCATGCAGAAGTTTGTAAATACAGCCTCACCGAGGAAGGGAAGAAAGAGTGTGCATACCAACCTGTGTCAACAGCAGTGCTGCCAGCAGTGTGCCATGACAACTTTGCTGGGAGGGCATAATGTGTGTAATAAGCCGTGCCGTGGGAAAATGTACATTGACTATCTCACTGGGAGGAAGGGAAGTGTTTGTATACCTGAACAAGGAGTGAACAGTATGATTGCAGGGGAGGTTGGTGTGTGAGTGGACATTATTCTCAGCCAGTACTCAAGGAGAAAGGAGGGACCTGTCGGCAGTCTGCCAAGAGTAAGGTACAGGACTGACTCGGCCTGCAAAGAGGATGCCTGCAGGGCAGCATGTTGATGCGGAAACCAGGGACCTTATCACCCCACTACAGTCACCCCTCACATACACACCACCATACAATACTTTCTGATTCTCAACCAAGGTGCAGAGTCAGGAAGTGTTTAATTAGAAAATAACAGGGAACCATGGCAGACAACCAACCTCTGACCCTGGTACTGTCGGGAAACCTTCCTTGGTGGTACTTGAACCTACGTTCTGACTCTGTACATTGCATGCTTCATCACTGTGGAACCTTCTGGGAAGATTCCAGAAAGTGTACTGGTTACTTCTCAACAATAATTGTTTATTTTGTAGAACACTTGTAGGTAACACAAGGGTGCTAACCTTCTTGCCTATTATTTCCAGAAAGCAGGGCTAATAATGTACAGGAACTCCTTATTTATTATTTATCTGCTCTAAGCCTTTTTGTGTTTCCTGTGCCTTTAGTCTTTCCTTTAGCATTTATCCTGATTGAGTTCCTCTTTTTGACCCGGCTTATCCGTTGATAATTCCTGATCTCCTGTATATCAGAGCTGGATTGTATGGTTACCATGTTATTGTACCAGATCCAGCTTGGTCATTGACCTGACTTTGCCAGTTCTGACGTTTGACTACCGGGCCGTATTTTATTATTTTTTTTTTTCACAGTTTTGTTTATCTTTCTGTTTGTTTGTTTTTTGTGTTCCTCTCTGGCCTGAACAATTTTTTTTAGTTTTGTACTCTTATTTCCTGGTTCCTACTTTAACTACTTTTAGGAATAGGCCTCTTCCTATCAGTCTTTACCTTTGTTAGGTCGTTGCCTCTCACCTTGGTGAGGATCCTCTAGCCAACACTGACTGGTACAGAGCAAGCACTTCGGAGTGGTACCTGTCACCTCTCCTGTTTGCTAAAAGGGAGATGCTGAATAAATACATCAATTTCTGCCTTGTAGAGCTGCTCTATGGGTGCAATGCATATGGATATGACCAGGGAACAGTGGGAAAGGAGAATGGGCACCAGGAATACATGTTGCGTCATGTGATTCAGGGACAAAATGCAGCTCTTCCTGAGGATGTGGAATGTATACTTAAAGGCTCTGTCCATTCAATATGATGGAATGACTGGGATGCCAGTGACCATAGGCGTGCGCATAGGGTCTCCCTCACTGGCCCACAGGCAGGGAGGGAGGCAGGAGAGGACCCGGGGAGGTCTAGCCAGCAGCTCCGCCGGGTTCCTTTTTGCGAGGTCGGAGCGTTGCCTATATCGCACAAGCCTGCCACAATGTCAATGTACCCCATTCTTGGCAGGTCCTACTCTAGCAGCCTAATGCTTGCTCTTATGAGATTAATCCACTTACTTGGGAAATACTTCCTTACTGGGACTCTCTGCAAGTCAAGGCTAAATAGGGTCCTGGAATGAGGCACCTGTGACAGGGAGGGGTGCAAAACCAAGGAGTTTGCCTGGACTCCCAAATATATAAATGAAACCAAGAGGCCTGCACTCACCTGAACATGCATACATTAAAGGGTGCTGCTAGGGCCAAAATGCACAAAATACAAATTCCAGCGCACTTGCTTATTCACTAAGGTTTTCAAATCTTAGAGATATGTAATAGTGATCTCCCATTCCGGCCTTGGCCCATTGCCATCATGGCCCACCGCGTATTAGCCCGGTTTGCCCGATGGTCAGTACGGGCTTGCCAGCGACAGACTGTGTGAAAAGGGAATAAAAGTGCTTTTCTTGGTACCCATGAGTCAAAACAAACTGCAACCTGCCAGTGCGAGTCTCGAGTGAATGGTGTGAACTGCGTAGCATCTCTTGGTGTAGAGGTCAAAAGCATATTGTAACAGAGCACCCCATGCATTTGCCATTTGTAGTTTGTTTGAGGCCAAGCAAGTGCCTGACTTATGGGCCACAACATAGAATCAGCCCAGGTTAATGACATTAACTTGAGGAGCAGAAAAGACCTGTAACTATCAAACCAGATAAGTGCCAGTTGGGCCAGGCAGAGGTTTGGAACTTTGAGCACAAAAAGGTTAGAATGCATAACAAAAATGGGGAGAATTTTAACTGATACGCAAAAGAGTGGCATATAAGCCTCACCCCACTGTGTCTCTTATTTACGGGAGTTGTTATGCCCAGTGGGCAAGATTCATTGTTCCTTGTAAACATATTGTCAATTAATGTGTGTATTCGTTGTTTCATTGTCAAAATATGGTTAACTAAAGTGTTGTGTGTATTGGATGCATAGTAGTATGATTGATAACATGGTAAGGGTTAATTCGGCTGCCTATATTTAAGATCTATGAAGTGAACTGTGTCTGGGAAGCAATATGTTAAATCTTGCTGGTTTATGGAAAATCCCTGAAATGGTATAGCAATTAAGACATGTTTTATTTTCCTGTTTCTAAACCAAACAATATGGCTAATCTCTGAGGCCCTGTAATATTTATTACTACCGGGGAGGCTTATCAGATCCGCTGTCTGAGTTGAGACCGCAGAAGCTGTAGAAGCTGTATTCTTATGCTGATACCCAGCATAAGCTGTATTCCTGCACAGATACTCAGTATAAGCTGTATTCCTGCACAGATACTCACTAGAAGCTGTATTCCTGTGCTGATACCCAGTATAAGCTGTATTCCTGTACAGATACTCAGTAGAAGCTGTATTCCTGCGCCAAAGCCCAGAAAAAGCTGTATTCCTGCACAGATACCCAGTAAAAGCTGTATTCCTGCGCCGAAACCCAGTAAAAGCTGTATTCCTGCGCTGATACCCAGTATAAGCTGTATTCCTGTACAGATACTCAGTAGAAGCTGTATTCCTGCGCCAAAGCCCAGAAAAAGCTGTATTCCTGCACAGATACCCAGTAAAAGCTGTATTCCCTTAATACAGAATACACACCTCCTGACGTGTGAATGCCTGATAGCTTAACACTATGATCTTCTACTACCCACAACCAAATAGAACAACAAAAAAACATTGCTACACATACACAGACATAAACACTCAAACACAGCTACACACATTGACATATGCATACACTTAAACATACACACACTATATGTCTCGGTACGTGTGTACAACATAAAAAAAAATATTTAAATGATCAAGTTTTTTTGTGCATTGATCAGTGTGTGCATGTGTCTATTTAAAACGAATCTATCTATCTATCTATCTATCTATTTATCTCTCTGTCTATATCTATCTATCGATCTATCTTAGCTTTTATTTTCCTTCCTTTTTTCATTCTTAGTTGATGTGAGTGATTCAGAACAGAATTAAACTCTTAATTCATGCTTGTAATTTGGTTCAGAAGCAATTCTTTATTCAGGAGATGTAAAACCTTTGTGCAGATCCCAATTTTAAAACTATTTTAGTGTGAGTCATAGTGTTTTATTAATGTCAGGGGCCTTTACAAGAGATGATTTCTTGAAAAAAAACATAAATATGTTATTTGATTTTTTTTTTCTTTTACATTTTAGTTGACAGAAGAAGCTTTAAAACCATAAAGGGCAGTTCACAGAGAGAGAATATAGTACAAATGAAGAACAATTGTGTGCATATGTCTCATGGGAACATTTTAATTGGTTAGGAAAGATGTGTATTCAATAGTTATGTTCCTTTAACTCCTGGATGTGGCAATTTGCATTTAGTTTATTAGAATCAAATATTGAGTTTGAAACAAAGGTATTGTTTGGGGGAGCATTTTAAATGCTAAAATATACACCGTTATCTTAGATGGCTGCCCACCCACTCCAACCACCACCATGTGGGATGTGGGATGTGGATATATCTTTTTAATGGGGGGCATGGCCATCTTATGCCTCTCACCCATTAAGTGAGTGAGTTGTTAACAAATATTTTAAATACTGCCTGGGAATCCACCCCCACCACAGTCAGAGGTACCCTGCCATGAGGGTATACGAGTCTGTAAGGTGAGGAAGGGTAGATGGCATGCTACAATGCCTGAAGTTGTGCACATCAGCAGTGTTCTAGATGTTTAACTATTCATCCACTTAAAGGGACACTTCAGACTCCTACAGCACTTTAGCTTGCTGAAAAACTTGTGTGGAAAGCGTGTCCGCTCTTTTTTATTGAGCAAAAAGTACAGATTTCAATAGAATATGACACTTTTATAAATTAACCTGGGTACACCCCCTGGCTTTCAAGCAGACAACTGGTCCTGTTACTTCCTGGTTTGGTTAGCTCAGTGGAACTTAACACAAGAGGCAGCAATTGCTCAGAGCACCTGCCTTGCAAAGACTTCTCATTGAGCTGCATTGGGAAGACTGTGATTGGACAGCTACAGAAAGTCTGGGCGGGGTTAGAAGGGCAGAGCTCGCAAAGAGTGCAGACTAGAGAAATGCAGGTTTTGCTCATTGTTTTTAGAAATACGCCCAATGTAAAAATTCATAAATAAATGCATGCAAGTTTTCATTTGAGGTATATCTATTAAACAGTGATTTTTATTTATGTTGTATTTGGGCAGCCGAGTGTCTAGACCCTCTTCCTAGAAGGTTTGATTGGGTAAGCTGCATAGTTATTAAATCCTTCAATCACCACACATGGGTAAGAGCAGTGGAACCGTTGCGATCCTCCCCTCTCTTTTCTGACAACATGTTCTCTTCCATCTCACAGACCAGGGGAAAGGCAAATATTTAACTCGTTAATAACAAGAAAAGAGCTTTAAGCTAAAATGTCAAAACTGGTAAATTGCAGTTTACTGTGCAATTGGTTTTTCTTTTATTTATTTTACTCATATGGCAAATTAATTATTTATGTTTCAGACATATGGCTCCAAATCCCAAAAGTCCAGTATCTGTTCAAATGTCAATTTTGCATGTTAGATTCACGACAAGATTGAGTTGGGTGGTAATAACATTTAGAGACATAATGTAACCCAGGGATATTTATTTTTGTTATTATCCAATGAGTTTGTGACCATGATGACAGTCTTGTTCTTTCTCATCTTCTTCACCTCTATTGACAATATTCTTATACTGATATTATGGCTGTTGATTATAGAGGTCAACACTGTCTACCAAAACACAGGGACTAGCAGTTTCTGTGTGTTGGTAGCCCAAGTATACCCCTATGATCAACTATACGTGTACTAATCTCCTTTCAATCCATATCCTGCAAAATGTATCCTCCTATGCTGTGGTTATGCATCCAAATGGAGGGATCACATTTAAACACTGCACTGGGCAAATATGCAAACCATAAACCACATGCAGAAAAACATATTTATATATATTTATATGTATATTTATTTATTTGAAGTGCTATTGTCAGAGTCTATACAGATGTTTAAACTGCAATTGGATAAATACTTCCAAAACCATAACATACCGGGATATAATGTCTAATTAGTGGGGTAATAGCTGCTTGATCCAAGGAGATATCTGACTGCTATTTTGGGGTCAAGAAGGAATTATTTTGTAGTTTGTGGCAAAATTGGAAGCACTTCAGACTGGGTTTTTTGCCTTCTTTTGGATCAACAGCAAAAACATATGTGAGGAATGCTGAACTTGATGGACGCAAGTCTTTTTTCAGCTATGTAACTGTGTAACAGTCTTAGGAATACAAAACTGTATTCCTGATGCTAGAGTGTCCCTCTGCCCTAAAGTTGTTGTCTCCCACCCCCGATGTTGAAAAGGTTTAAAAAAAAACAAAAAAACATTTGAACACTTATCTCTTTCCAGTTCCAAGGTCCCTCAGCGCTGGCTGAATCTCCTCCTGCTCCGAGGTCGGCAAAGGGGGAACCTAATGCAAGCATTGAATCAATGCTTTTTTATGGGGGATATCAAGACGCTGGACATCCTCATGAAAAGCTTGCTGACATCCATGGTCGTTTCACGGAGTTAAACTCCATGTAAATGCAGAAAGCACCTCTTGTGGGTGTCTAGGAGACTGCCTCTAGAGGTAGTGTTAACCCTGCATTGTAAATATTGCGGTTTATCTGAAACTGTAATGTTTTAGATTGCAGTGTTAAAGGGGACTGGGACACTGCACATGAGATAAAGTGGTCTGGTTGCCTATGGTGTCCCTTCAAACACTACTCTTTTTAAAGAGACTTTCTAAACATCTGAAATGTTCTGCTTGCGAAAATGCTTAAGGAATTAATTTTATATCCCTTATGACCTACTTTATAAAAGTGCCAATTTCAAGAGAAATTGTATATATTCCCTGAGTAACACCATCCAGATAGACGGAATGGTTTCCTGTATTACTCACTTTGCTTTGTAGTTCAAAGTGGAAGCAGCTGCTTCTCTGGCTGCCGAGCGTGCACAGTGTGTCCCAATACGTCACCATGAGAAGCATTTGATTGGGCTAAAATCTTCAGTAATAATGACCTCAAAAGAGGTGGATCAGAGCTGCATGGAGGAGACCATACCACCTCTAAATGTTTGATATGAAATTTATGAAATTAGGACTGGAGTGAACACATGGCACCAGGCATATCCGATAAGGGTGTGTGTTGGCATCACAGGTTATCCTGGGGAAGGATACATACAAGGGTAATTGACTAAGGGGCGGAATGATGTCAGCTGCTCAGCTCCTGAGTACTTACTGATTATATGTCTAATAAGGAAGATGCATTGTGAAAAAATAGAGCGTAACTAAAGGTACCTGGTCATGCCGTTGAAAATCTCTTTCTTTTTGAGCAAAAATTATTTAGATTTGTAAGAGAAGTAGAGCAGGGCATGAATATAAGGCCAAAATGAATCATATGCATTTAACTTATGGTGGTGCCTGGAATATGACTGGAGTGTCTTTTTAATATTCTGATTTTGTTTTGCAGAACTCTGCACAATAATCCTGCCTCCTTTGCCATGACCCTCATTTAAAAAAAGAGTTCCTTAGAAAATATATGTACACAGCTCAGCAACTGACAGCCCTGGGTGATCTGAATTACAAAGCAATCTGCATGATGAGAAGAGGAAACCCAGGCAGACATATAAAAAGGACATTACTACCAGATTGTCTGTAGTTTCTCTGACAGTGTGCAGCCAATTTGTGAACTAAAAGCAGTGCTGTTAGGGGCCGAGCAGTGAACCTACATTATTAAGAACATTTTTCTGGTATTATAGGGCCTAGATAAGCAGGAAGATTATGGTGCAGAGTTCTGAAAATTGTCTTTTTTTTTCTAAAAAACTATTAAGAATTTATACGTGCAAACAGATAAAGCATATAAATGAGGTCAAAATCTCAAACCATCAAATGCATTAAAATTGTGTTGGTGATTGGACTATTCCTTTATTGATGCTAATCAAGATTAGCTGTGCTTCACGTTCTGTACTTAATTAGCAGAATTATTCACTAAAGTGTGCATTGCTAGGAATTGTAGGCCAAAGTAGCCAAACTGAAAAGATAACTGACTAGGAGAGTTTTTGCAGTTTGTCAATTTTGTTGTTATATCTGAAATTCATGCAGAATTCCTGACAAATCTCCCCTTATCATGTCTCCCGCATGGGCATGCTGGGCAGTTGACCAGGGGCCCCACAAGCATAGGGACCCCATCACGATGCCCATGGACACAGGCCTGTAGGGTAGTTCCTTTCATCTCCTCTGCTGGCCCATGGAGAGCCGGCCCTGCTGTCTGCCTTCATGGCTGATGTCTGCCTTCATCTCCATCACCAGCATCCTGACATTTCATTTCAGGTGAGGGAGGGGGGACCCGGAAAGCTGAAGGTTCCTCCCGCGAGCAAGCTAGTTGGAGCGTTCTGCAAATTACCATGGCAACGCTCTAACACAGCACTGATCTCACAGGAGAAGTAAAGTCAGCCTGCAGCCACTGGACCACCAGGGCTTGCAATGTCCCCGACCAAAGGTTAGAAGGGGGAATATAGCTTTTACTTTATTTAAAAAAAATAATGAAATAATAATATTTTCTACCTTATCACCTCCCCCCCACACACACACGCTGCATCCTTCACACAAACACACACACTGCACCCCTCACACAGAGCGCTGTATTTAGCATGAGGCTGACAAGGCATTTGCCTTGGGCGGCACTTTCAAGGGAGCAGCAAAAAACACCCGAAACGCACATACCTTGTCAGCCTCTTGTCCGGGGGGGGGGGCATGAGCTGGCCAACTGTCCACCTTGAGGCCCCCTGAGGTGGGCAGCTGCTCAGGTTGTAGGAAGGTGGGGAGGGAGCACTTTCCTCTGAACTCTTCCCGTTCAGCTCCCTTGTTATGTTGGAGCCGGAATATGACATTACTCTAGCCCCAGCATTAATAAACAGCGCACGAGGGAGCTGAGCAGGGAGATCAAAGCTCCCTCTCTGCTTCCATTGACCGGCCGCCCAGCACCACTGGACCCCAGGGAAATAGCGACTCCATGCCAGCACTTCCAAAGGTAGGGAGGCTGGGTGGAGTGAAATTAAAAAAAAATAATAATAATTTCAATTGTGAGTGTGCCACTATCAGTGTATATGTGTCTGTCAGTGGGTGTTTATGTATTTGTGTCTTATTGTATTTGTTTGTCAATGAGAGTGTATTTGTGTGTCTGTCACTGAGTGTGTGTGTATCAGTGAGAGTATATGTGTGTCGCTGAGTGTGTGTGTTTGTCAGTGAGAATGTGTGAGAATGTATGTGTCACTGAATTTGTGTGTTTTTCATGGAGTGTGTGTGTGTTTGTCGGTGAGAGTGCATGTGTCAAGAAAGATAGAGAGAGTTCCCCCTAAGGATAATTCTTCCCTAGAGCTTAACCCTGGTAAATATATACACAATGAAAGAGGTAAAGCCCCTCTAAAGGGACTTAAAGATGGGAGAATCCCTAGTCTAATAATAAGCCGTGTCAAAATAGTGAATAATACATCTGTGCTTAAATAATCACTCTAAGTAAGAATAAACACACAAAAAAGCCCTACATAAAAATACTTTCTATATATACTCTACCTAGTGGTCAGGGAAAGTAGTAAAAAGAAGTGCCACCCTAACTCAACCAATGCTATTATAATTGGGAAAGGTTCCTTTATTAGATGCTTGGATAGGTACAAAGTGGCCAATAGTTACGTAACAACCACATTAATACTTGAACAAAATGGGGGAACAGTGATAAAGTCATAAGAGAGATAATATGTCCTGATAAAAAAATAAAGGTGATCCATTTGTACTCCCTAAAAAAAAATGTTAGTCTAGATGAAGGCCCATTACTCTAGCGCCGAAACACGTGTCAGGCGTTTTGCTTTGGTTTCTGTGTACAGTAAAGCTGTCTTTGTCACGATGGAAATGCCAATTGCGCCCCGGTCAGAGGGCAGTCCTCACTTATCGACCTATATGTTGTATAGTAGTATGTGCACTTTTGCTTCCAGGTTTAAAAATGTGATTGTGCATCAGATTTGATGGCGAGTAAATACAGTATATCCTTATAAAACTTTTCTCTTTCCCATATTATTTACCTTCATCTGTAGATAATCTTATCATAGACCACTTGCTATAGATACATGTTCTAGTATGCTTTATAACTGATCTGAGAGAAATAATTTTTTTTTTTTTATAAACGTAGATAGGCTTGCAAATATACGGTGTCAAAATAATTATGCGTTACATTTGTTGAAATATGTTAAGGAAATATGCCTAAATGATGAGCAGATGAGTAAGTTATGTTTTTATGGTGTATTAATCTCTATAAAAAAACTATTTAAGGATAAACTGCAGGCACCAAAATAACATTTATGTATTATGTAGATTTTTATAATATGTATTTTTTGCATGAGCAGTTTTGGATTTTGCATCTCAACTCCACCTTTCCCTTTTTAATATACTTCTGTGCTGATTTTTACTATACCTGCATATCACACTTTAGCTGTCCCTTCTTCCTATATTGCTGTGCTGAAGAACACAGTTGAATGTCTTTAGGAAGCACAACAATTCTATCTAGAATTTGGAGTTTGGGGGAAAAAATTTAAAAAGTAGAAAGCTCATCGGATCCTGAAACTTTTGTATAAATATGAGTGTGCACACAGCACTTTGAAATCTGCTAATCAGCCATTTCCCCTACATGTCTAACTACTGAGCCCTAGCCGCATATGGCAAATATGTGTGTGTGGGTATATATAGCACAACAAGAGAAAGAAATAGGAGGATTTCTGAGTATCCAAAATGTAAATGGGAAAATGAATGATATTGGTATAGTGATACTAGTATAAGTGGAAAGATTTCTAATTCAGTCAAGAAATGACTGAAGAAAAATAAATAAAACTTAACCTTTCATAAATAATGGTTAAAAAGTGGGATTGATAAAGTGAAATAACACCAACAATAAGAGAAAACACATAAACAAAAATAAATAAATAAACAATAGACCACAAAGGGAGGATCTACTAAATATAGAAACAGTCTACCTATGTTCCTATAGATAAAGGAAATGTAGAGTAGGAAGGGTAGGTCTACGAAATAAGGTAAAGTAGTGTTGCCTACAAACCTCCAAGTAAATGCGATCTACAGAGGTAATGTGTACAACAAAAATCTCTAAAATATCTAGGTAAATGCTAGAATAAACTGACAGACGCTGGAAACCACCAACACTAAACTTCAGTAAAGAGTTGGACTTTACAGTTTAACCCCTTAAGGGCACAAGTTCTGGAATAAAAGGGAATCATGATGGAATATTTCCGTCATGTGTTCTTAAGAGGTTAAAGTGCAACAATATAACAGTCGGGAATAATCAACTAAAAGTTGATACACGTAGCGAGTGGCAGGTAACTGTACTAAAGAGATATATATATAGAGCACACAACTCGCTACTATCATTGCTAAATGACGGTTGTTAAGTATTCCCTAATGTGCCTTCAAGGGCACCGCTTAATCAAAAAGCTGTTCCTAAATCTGTTAATGTTAAGTAACACCACCCAGCCAACCAACCTCCTACAGAACAGTACGGTATCTAAATAGGAGTGTGTCGAGCACAACCACGATGTGTTTAGTAACTAAGTCAGCATGTTAGTAGTGCAGGTGGATTGCAGCATCTATACCCCTGACGAACGTTTCACCTTTCGGCTCATCAGAGGGGACACTTTAAAATCTGCTAATCAGCCATTTCCCCTACATGTCTAACTACTGAGCCCCAGCCGCATATGGCAAAAATGTGTGTGTGTGTGTATATATATATATACATATACAAATGGCTATTTATTTAGTAACTGTTTCAGTTTGACAGCGCAAAATTTATATATATTGAATATCACTACATACACTGATCAGACACAATCCACCTGACGAATGTGGACTCCAACGGAACTCTGAACGTGTTGTGGTATCTGCCATCAAGACATTAGCTGCAAATCCTTTTAGAAATCCTGCAAGTTGCGAGATGGGGCCTCCATGGATCGGATTTGTTGTTTCAGCACATCCCACAGATGCACAGTTGGACTGAGATCTGGGGAAAATTGGAGGCAAAGGCAACACCTTGAACTTGTTGTCATGTTCCTTAAACCATTCCTGAACAATGTGTGCAGTGTAGCAGAGTCATTATCCTGCTGAAAGAGACCACTGCCATCAGGGAACACGTTGCCATGAAGGGGTGTACACTGTCTGCATAAATCTCTAGGTAGGTGGCACACGTCAAAGTAACAACCACATGCCAGGACCCACGGTTTCCCAGCAGAACATTGCTCAAAGCATAACATTTCCTCCACAGGCCTGTCTTCTTCCCATAGTGCATCCTGCTGCCATCTCTACCCAGGTAAATGGCACACACACACCAAGTTATCCACCTGATCGAAAAGAAAATGTGGTTCATCAGATCAGGCAACCTTCTTCCATTGCGCCATGGTCCAGTTCTGATGCCCATGTCCCCATTGAAGGCACTTTTGATGGTAGACAGTGATTCATCATTGGCACTCTAAACTGTTTAGCCCCTGTATCACAACTCGACTTTAAATTCTATGTGTAATTTTTGCTTAGAAATGATGTAGACTTGAGAAAGGGAGGTTCTCCGAAAGCTTGTAATTCCAGTATAATGTTAGTCCAATAAAAAAGGTATTACAAGAAACAAATTCCATCTGTTATTTTACATATGCATCACTGGACTAATACTGCTACAATATCTATCTATCTATATATCTGTCCAGCACGCAGTACTGTGTCACACCTAGGACTAAGTATAACGTATAACCGGACTTTAGAATGGCCGGACTTAACGTCTCCAAGAATGTGTCAGGGACACAGAATCAGACACAAGGATGAGGGAAAGGCAAAAGTCAAGGATACCAGATATCAGGGAAGTCAAAACAAAGCCAAAGTCAAATACCAGAAAATCAAGACCAGGAACGCACTCTCAGATAACCATAGGCATGAAACCACGACAGGGCAATGAGCAAGAGGAGAGTTGGGTTTAAATACCCCTCCTCTGGATCTGATTGGCTGTAACTGGCCTTTGACCCCAAAAGTATTTACCAGGTTTCCATGTGCATGATTGCTGCTTGGCACAACTTTTCCTGTCAGGACAGTAAATGACATTAACCACATTTTTATGTGTGGATGAATACGTGACGGTCTGTCTGTATATCTATCTATCTATCTATCTATCTATCTGTCTCTCTGTATATCTATCTATCTATCTATCTATCTATTTGTCTATATATCTGTCTTTCTGTATATCTATCTATCTATCTATCTATCTAATTCTTTCTATCTATCTATCTATCTATCTATATGTCTGTCTGTCTGTCTGTCAGTATATCTATCTATTTCTTTCTATCTATCTAATTCTTTCTATCTATCTATCTATCTATCTATATGTCTGTCTGTCTGTCTGTCAGTATATCTATCTATCTATCTATCTATATGTCTATCTATTTGTCTATCTATCTATCTATCTATATGTCTATCTATCTATCTATCTATCTATCTATATGTCTGTCTGTCAGTATATCTATCTATCTATCTGTCTATCTGTCTATCTATCCACATGCTTTCACGCTTCAACTGTTTTTTTTTCTTAAACATTTAGCTAACCTTTGCTACTTTTGTGGACAGTGGACACAGCGCTTCGTCTTTTTCCCTACTTTAAGGATTTAAAAACTTCACCATGCACCAAAAACTGTGAAACATACAAGTAGTAAGTGAAATATACTATAATATTGTGAAAGTATTATTATACTGCTGGTAGTATTGTTTTAAACTGGTTAATTTAATTAAAATTCTAGTGACCGTACACTTTGGGCAGTTAGTGATCTGCAAGGATGATGGAGTTAATTTCTAATTTTATTTTAGCAATGTATAACACTTTTTGTTCTTAAGATTAATTGTGTATTGCGGTATCTATATATATATTAGACATAATTAGGAAAAAGAGCTGTCTTGCATGGATAATCTATTAATATGCAATGTTAATACACCATCCATTATTGAACAGTCTAGAAAGGTTATAAATGTTAATATGCAGAGAAAATGAATTGCTTTACAGTATTAATCTTGTTAGATTAGTTAGGTAATTTACGTTTCTGAGGCATAAGAATACAATCTAAAGTGATTTCTGAATAGGAATATGTATGACAAGGATTGCAGAATGCTCACACTACAGGTGTCCTATAATGGAATATCCATGAGACTCATGCCAGTTATTATTCATGGCATCAGGCAAATCACAATGTCGGGGGATGGATGCAAACTGAAACCACATGGACATACGACTACCATCGCCATCCAGTGTCTCTCCCGAGGCCCTTACCAACCACTACTATGTCAATCCCTAAGCCTTTGTCAACCATCCATATTAGTCCTCATGTTCTAACCAACCACCCAGTGTCCTTCTCATGCCCTCACTGCTCAACCATGTGTTTTAATGCTCCCACCCCGTCTCTTAATATGGCGGGGCAATACAATTGCCAATCCAATTCTTCTATGGGAGACCTTGCTGCTCTTTCACCAATGTGTTTTCACTGCTGTTCCAGCCTAGTACTCTGCATGTGCTGAAGTGGGTAGTATTTAACCTTAATCAAACCCTGGAAAAGCACTAGGGTAACCTTGTTGGAAGAAACAGTCAAGTCCTATCTTATGACACTATGATGCCACAGTACAGTCATGGCACTGGGAAAATAAATTGCGAGCGCATAGCGTGGATCAGTTGGTTGGTATTAACACTTGGCATAGACCCATAGCAGTTATATTAACTCAATTTTTAAGACAATTTGTAGTGGGGAACATTTAACCTCTTTTTCCCTGTGGTGAAGATAATCATGTGCTTTTTTATACAACTAAATTTAATCTGCTACGCAAAAGCATAATTTTATCTACATTTCAACTACACAGTGATGGTCAAATTACCTGGAAAAAGTGTAACAAAATCAATGAAAGTTATTGACATTCATAAACATTAGACAATGCTTGTGGCCCATGCCTAGAATGAATACATCCCAGCGTTGGGAGGTGACTTTTTGGCAGACCTCAGGGACATGGCTTGAGAAATGCATTTTATTTTAAGATGTGACCTGCCATATTAATTCTCCCAGTGTCCCAGAGAATAGGGTTAATGGTAAAAAATTGTGAACAGAAAACCTTTAGGTCTCATATCAGCTGAAACAGCTGGGAGTCATGAGAAAGCATTGTGCAGACAAAGAGCAGATCCAGAGGCAAGCATTAGCTAGGTTTATCTGTCAGAGGGCCACTCTCCATACCACCACAGGTTGGCACAGTTGAAGGTGCAAAGAGCACCCATCACTAACTCTCAGCTCAGAGAGGATTTGAACAGCAGAGATTGATACAAATCCCTGAAGCTCAGAATGCTTAATTCCAGCAGTCCGATATCTATTTTTTTCAAAGTTGTGCATTCTGTGTTTACACTCCACATATACAACTTGGCCTGTGGTCGCTCTCCTCAAGGGACAAAGCTGAGCCAAATGCTTCACTAAACAGTATAGACCTATAGCAAGCAAAGTATGGCTGCTATCAGATTATAGAATAGTCTCACTCATCCTGAGTGAAATTTCTCCTGGAGATAAACTACTTATTACATTATCTTCTGTTGGACAGGGGTTTATAGGATAGGATTGGACCATGTAGATCTGAATGAGATGCACTTGACTAGACATCTCTTCTTAGTTAGGGAGGGGCTCTGTCAGCTGCATGTAGACCCCTCATCTGCAGGGAACTTGTATTTTTTACAATGTATTTGTTAGCTTTTTTGTTATCTACATAATGCATTAAGATGGGGGGGGGGGGGGGGTTCTTCCTATAGTTTCCCTTTAACTTACAAATATTCTCTCATCGCTGCACACATATAGAATAGACTACTTACCTCAATATTATTTAAAGCGACTAATTTCTGGGTATTTTTAGAAAAAGAAAATTTCATTGTAATTCCAGCTTAAACAATAAATATCATAAGACAAAGTAGGGACTATTTAAACTTACATCCATTGGTGACGCTGCTCTGTGAGTAAAATCCACTCAATTCTCATGCAAAAGACATGGACACTGTAAGCAGTGACAGCAAATTTCTCAGAGGCAAGGACACTACATGCAGAAGGTACGGTTCAACAATATAGATGTAAGCAGCAGGTATTTTGCATAAGTAATTTACTTTTAATCCTAAAGAGTAAGCAATACTAGTGATACTACACAGAATTTATAAAACACTAAAAAACACATTATATGTAAACTGCTCACAAACCTAAATCTGTCTATGAACTTTTGTGAGACCTAGCGGTAGAGCTCCTTTTTTTTAAATTACATTTTTTTACCATTTTTTTTTTATCTGTAGTTATTAAACTCACTGTGCTGCTCTATATGCTCATTTTTATTTTTTTATGTAGATGTATGTTACACAGATTTGCTTCTGCAGATATTATGTTGTAAAGAATCCTCTGATCTCTGCATGGCGGTGTCAATGAGTGCCATTCGAAGTTCTCTTACTTGTAATGCAGTAATATTTCTTACCAGTGTCAGTACTAGTACAAAGTGGACTCATTCTAGGTGCTTTTTGTATGCCTCAGTAAAAGTGCCATTTTGAAGTTTTTTTTCTGAAGGGTATTGCTGTGTCTGTGATTATTCTCTAAATTGTGCATTGCTGAGAATTCAAAGTGAATATCAAATTTTTAGGCCAAAATAGCACGTGAAACTGTGGCCTTGATTTAACATTATTGGATAAGCTTTTCAAATGATTTAATATTTTTGGATAAACCTTTGATATAATTTAATATTTTCAATTTTTTTTTAATGTTTTAATATTTAGATTTTATATACAGTTGCAAGAAAAAGTATGTAAACCCTTTGGAATGATATGGATTTCTGCACAAATTGGTCATAAAATGTGATCTGATCATCTAAGTCACAACAATAGACAATCACAGTCTGCTTAAACTAATAACACACAAAGAATGAAATGTCGCCATGTTTTTATTGAGCATACCATGTAAACATTCACAGTGCAGGTGGAAAAAGTATGTGAACCCCTAGACTAATGACATCTCCAAGAGCTAATTGGAGTGAGATGTCAGCCAACTGGAGTCCAATCAATGAGATGAGATTGGAGGTGTTGGTTACAGCTGCCCTGCCCTATAAAAAACATACACCAGTTCTGGGTTTGCTTTTCACAAAAAGCATTGCCTGATGTGAATGATGCCTCGCACAAAAGAGCTCTCAGAAGACCTACGATTAAGAATTGTTGACTTGCATAAAGCTGGAAAGGGTTATAAAAGTATCTCCAAAAGCCTTGCTGTTCATCAGTCCACGGTAAGACAAGTTGTCTTAAAATGGAGAAAGTTCAGCACTGCTGCTACTCTCCTTAGGAGTGGCCGTCCTGTAAAGATGACTGCAAGAGCACAGCGCAGACTGCTCAGTGAGGTGAAGAAGAATCCTAGAGTGACAGCTACAGACTTACAAAAGTCACTGGCAAATGCTAACATCCCTGTTAGCGAATCTACAATACATAAAACACTAAACAAGAATGGATTTCATGGGAGGATACCACAGAGGAAGCCACTGCTGACCAAACAAAACATTGCTGCACGTTTACAGTTTGCACAAGAGCACCTGGATGTTCCACAGCAGTACTGGCAAAATATTCTGTGGACATATGAAACCAAAGTTGAGTTGTTTGGAAGAAACACACAACACTATGTGTGGCGAAAAAGAGGCACAGCACACCACCATCAAAACCTCATCCCAACTGTGAAGTATGGTGGTGGGGGCATCATGGTTTGGGGCTGCTTTGCTGCGTCAGGGCCTGGACGGATTGCTATCATCAAAGGAAAAATGAATTCCCAAGTTTATCAAGACATTTTGCAGGAGAACTTAAGGCCATCTGTCTACCAGCTGAAGCTCAACAGAAGATGGGTGTTGCAACAGGACAATGACCCAAAGCATAGAAGTAAATCAACAACAGAATGGCTTAAACAGAAGAAAATACGCCTTCTGAAGTGGCCCAGTCAGAGTCCTGACCTCAACCCGATTGTGATGCTGTGGCATGACCTCAAAAAAGTGATTCACACCAGACATCCCAAGAATATTGCTGAACTGAAACAGTTCTGTAAAGAGGGATGGTCAAGAATTACTCCTGGCCGTTGTGCACATCTGATCTGCAACTACAGGAAACGTTTGGTTGAAGTTATTGCTGCCAAAGCAGGTTTAACCAGTTATTAAATCCAAGGGTTCACATACTTTTTCCACCTGCACTGTGAATGTTTACATGGTGTGTTCAATAAAAACATGGCAACTTTTCATTCTTTGTGTGTTATTAGTTTAAGCAGACTGTGATTGTCTATTGTTGTGATTTAGATGATGATCAGATCACATTTTATGACCAATTTGTGCAGAAATTCATATCATTCCAAAGGGTTCACATACTTTTTATATATATATAATTGTTTAAAATCTATATTATGTATATTTTTATTTGATTTATTTTGACAATACATTTTTATATAGAATGTCTGATGTAGAAAACCTTAAACACTTGTACAAAATTAAGGTAAGCTCGTGTTGTCGGCGAGGCTGTGCTGGTCGTGTGACGCGGCGGGCCGGCGACCGCCACACTCATCAACTAAGCTTAGCCATACACTCTGTTGAATTTTAGTATATATGTGTATTGCAGTCAGTTAATGACAACTTTCTACTCTCTTGATATAAATTTTCACAGAAAATGTGCAGTGTCATCAAATGCTATCAACTGTATTCCTACGTCTCTTGAATAATTTCTCAATAGCTCCTTGTGGTTTTGCAAACGTACATAAAAAAATGTAAAATAAAGAATTAAAAATATAAATAAATGCAAATTGCTATTCTCTACATTTTACCAAATGTGGCTACATTTTTATTCTGAGATAAGTGTCAACTGAAGACAAAGTTTAATTTATCAATTCAAGTAATACAGACATGTCAGACACACATTATACTAATGGGAAGAATTATCAGTTTGTTTTGACACTGTATGTAATAACCCCTGAATAAGGTTTGGAGACATTGTTTCTCTACAATTCTTAACCTCACTGCAAGAGAGACACAAGGCAATATTTACAAGTGCTCCAGGAACTCTGTTTAAAGTGTCAAATACGTTACTGTTGGTGAAAATAAACAGACACAATGCCTGAGATTGTCTGACATCTCTAGATGGCAAGTTTAATGTATAAAAATTGTCTATCTATCTATCTACACTTTGTAACACTGGGACTCTTGTCTAAGTGCAGCACCCTAACATACATGGTTATTTGTGGCCACCACTACTACAGCATGCTGAAATGGTTATGGTTCCCAGAGCCCACTCAATACTTCCGTGCAGGGAGTGAAGCGGGGAAGATAATGGTTTACAAACACTGTCTGACCCAATGTGCATGTAAATGGCTGTAGGATTCTTATACTAAAAGTAGGGATGAAAATTTCTCAGAAAGTGAGTTGGGCCAGCAATATCCTTCATCATAGTTAAAGGGTTACTCCAAGAACCATGACTACTTCATTAATTTGGAGTGGTCATGGTGCCTGGAGTCTGTATGTGCAGCTTTTGGCTTTGAATCTTTGAATCACTGCACATACCGAGATTAACCATTTATCTGCCAAAGGTGTATCTTCACCTTCAGCAGCTTCATTAGCCAGCCCAAAACAAAGTGCAACATTGGCATCTAATGCCAAACCGCCAATAAAGGAGGCGTTCCTCCATCAATACTGCACAAGCCTTCACTTAGTGTGACCTCTATGACTTCCCTACTTCTACAGCAAAGGGGAGAGACTTCAGCTAAAGAGGATCAGGCTGCAAGGAGGAATTGGAATCAGCAATAGAACAAAAGTGAACCAAAGTTCACACCCCTTGCCACACCCAAACTCCACCATTTAACACACTCTTGACAGACTCACAGATACATACATAAAGATACACACTCACAGTTAGTTAGATACATACAGACACACACAGATTAACAAATTGCCATAACAAAAGCCATAGATACACAGACACAAAAAGTGCACACACACATAAGGACATAACTACACACAGACATACACAAACACACAAAAAATGCAATCACAAAAAAGCACACACTTAACAAGGCATGCACTTATACAGACATATACGCACACATACTCAGGCGTAGACAGACACACAGACATACACAGCAACACACATGCATAGCCAGGGACAGACATGCACAGACACACACAGGAACACCACACAGACAGGCACAGAAATACACTGTATAAAAATGGATACTGTTTCATTACCAGTACCTTAGGTCAAAGTATGTGCTGGGAGTGGGAGGACAGCAGTGGAGGCTGATTTACTATTTCAAGGCTGGTAGCCACAGTGAGCTTCCGGGCCTGTTCTTATTCTACAATTCATGCATATCTGTAGTTCCATTCTGCTCCCCCTGCCTGGTCTCCTCTGCGAATCTCAAGCAGAAGTGGAAACAGCAGTTATAGAAACGTCGGTCACGTTTCCTGTGTCTCTATTTAAACTGTGCTGCTTTGACTCTCGACTTGGATCTTTCGAGGAGACTGGGCAGGAAGAGCAGAACAGAACTATAGATTTGAGGTGACTCTCGACTTGGACCTTTCGAGGAGACTGGGCAGGAAGAGCAGAACAGAACTATAGATTCGAGGTGAGAAGTTGCATCTGAAGCACACCTAAAAAGAGGAGGCTAAGGTTTTAACTTAGTTGTGACTGACACTTTGTATCAAGACATTAGCTATAGCTGCTTTGCACCATATGCCTATGACATCTTTATAGAGATAAAGCACTCCAGAACATTTTTTGGGGGGAGGAATATTAAGCATTGTTGATATTACTCGATACCTAGCAGTTGTTTCCATCCTTGTCCCAGAAATGTATTTTCCTGCTGTATAGGATCCAACGTTCACAGGGGGCTGATCCACCCAAAGTTTGACAGTCTTATGTACGTTGTTTATCAATACTCTCGTATTATTACCTGTTCTCCATGCTAGGTATTTGTCAAATCCGTATAAATTCCACGCAGTGTCATTCGACTGCCATCAGTTCACAAAATATCCCTTAGTGATTAATATTTCTCCCATACACAGGGTACATATAATTGTGTGTTTGTTTCATATAGCCTGGTCACTATTATTTTTCTAGAGCGCTACCCCTTGTATTATTTGTTCCGCAAACTCACTTATACGTATGGCACGTTATCCAAAGCCATATCAATTCTAACTATGCTGATACAACTTCTCATCCCAATGGCTATTCACTGGCATTACTCCCAAGGATTTTAGGTTTCTACGATTCTTCCCCTATTAACAATTACCCAAGTAACTGGAACCTGGTGTACCAATTTACTAGCTCAAAGAGGATGACTATAGTTGTATCCTCAGATAGCCACTTCTTGAAACTCTGGTACGAATTGCTGTCATTATTTTACAGGTGAGTTTTTCACAGCCAAATAGCCCCAACTACGCCCAGCTATAACTTAACCTTCCACGTTTCCTTTTTTCAGGTTCATCTTTTTTCTCAAGTGTTTATCCTTGTTGGTAAAGAATCTTATCTATACCGTAAGCTAGGTACATCTCCATTATTACATACTAATCATACTCCCATCCCGTTATAGGCTAGGGTTAGTCAACAGTCAACTGGTTAGTGACTGTTATGGTACCCAAGAGGCCAACGTTCCTGCCACATCATTCAGTGGTCCCCCACTCACTTGGCTTTTTTCACAGATAGAGCCTCTCTTGCCTCTTGCCATTAGTAGGGCCTCATCTTCCATGTAGTTCAGGTAATTTCTTCACCTCAGGCTTAGCTAGAGCCAGTTGATACAGGTCAAACTTACAAGGAAAGATTAAAGGATCTTAACATGTATAACTTGGAGGAAAGACCAGACCGGGGGATATGATAGAAACATTTAAATACATAAAGGGAATCAACACAGTAAAGGAGGAGGCTATATTTAAAAGAAGAAAAACTACCACAACATAGTCTTAAATTAGAAGTGCAAAGGTTTAAAAATAATATCAGGAAGTAATACTTTACTAGTATTTAGAAAATTGGGCAGACTAGATGGGCCGAATGGTTCTTATCTGCCATCACATTCTATGTTCTCGCTCATAACTAAAGTTCTCGTTTTTACCCATATTTATGTTCTTAGCATGTCTCAAGTCCCGGAACAAAATAAGAAACTCACTATGCCTTCAACCCCAACCAGGCCTTCAACCCCGGTGGAGTGACTGGCCCGGTTGCCGCTGCAAACCATGCGACCGTGGTAGTTACGCCACTGTGTATGAGCACAGATGCAAACAAACGTCATATTCATTTTTTTAATTTTGTTTTACTTATGTCTCCTGTATATACTTGTTTTTGTGAAACTATATAAAAGAGGGCATACATAGTCTATTTTAAAATAGTTAAGTAAAACTTAGTGTGCTATCAAACGCACTTCAATAGAATTACACACTAGGCTATAAAACAAATATTGCTGTGTTACTAGCTTAATGCACAAGGATTAGGTGTTGGATCAACAGTTCCTCCTCCTCCACCACCTCCACCACCGCCACCTCCTCCATCACCTCCTCCACCCCCATCACCTCCTCCACCCCCATCACCACCTCCTCCATCACCACCTCCTCCCCCGTCACCTCCTCCTCCACCACCACCACCTCCATCTCCCCCACCACCACCTCCTCCATCACCACCTCCTCCATCTCCACCACCTCCTCCCCCATCACCACCACCTCCATCTCCCCCACCACCTCCATCTCCCCCTCCTCCCCCATCACCACCTCCTCCATCTTCTCCGCCACCTCCTCCCCCATCACCACCTCCTCCATCACCTCCTCCTCCATCTCCTCCTCCTCCATCTCCACCACCACCTCCTCCATCACCTCCACTATCATCACCACCACCTCCACCACCTTCTGAACATATGTATACTGGCTGAATGAGTATCTCACTTGACTGACAATCTCCACGACACAATTGGTGCCAGTAAATACCTTTACCTGTATTAAGATTAGCAAATCTGCAATTGTCATACCACCAACCACCCCCTCCAAGGTAGGCACAATTTGTCCCTGACAAATCATTGTCGCGATCACTAGTTGAAAATCTCATGTTGTCATGTCCTGCATTGGGTTCCCCTGAAGTCATAGCATCCCCAGCATCTCCTGAGTACCGACCAAGCCGAATACGATAACAATTGCTTTCTGCTTCAAGTGAAAAAGAAGTATAATAGGCTGTGTAGACTATTCCTGCTGATGTGCGCACTCTGAACTGGATACGGTGCAACTGTTGCTTCGTCAACAAATGAATATTCTCATTGCCCAACCAATAGTCTTCTCTTGGGTCTCCAAATCCCCTTTTGTAGCTTTCCCAGGAAGCTTCCCATAGCCTTGGGTTCTTTTGATTGTTTTTCTGTATAACTGTCCATATGCCATCAGCTGATTTTTGCTCACACTGTACGACTACCTGCTTTCCTGCAAATGGTTCCACCACATATAGGCCACTCTGACTGTTCTTTATTTCACTGCAGCTCTGTGGGTATTGTTGTACTGTGAAGATCAAAAAATAACATATCAAATTAGTGTCATTGTTTCTTGGCCATCATTTCCCAGACAGCATACTTGGAAAACAATTCTGCAACAAAACCCCAAATCCACCATTTCCTTGTTTATTCTCTATGCAAATACACATTTTTTTTAATATCTACCCCTCCCCCCCCATCAACACCTCCTACATAGGCTCATCATTATATATACAGTTGCAAGAAAAAGTATGTGAACCCTCTGGAATGATATGGATTTCTGCACAAATTGGTAATAAAATGTGATCTGATCATCATCTAAGTCACAACAATAGACAATCACAGTCTGATCAAACTAATAACACACAAATAATTAAATGTTGCCATGTTTTTATTGAACACACCATGTAAACATTCACAGTGCAGGTGGAAAAAGTATGTGAACCCTTGGATTTAATAACTGGTTGAACCTCCTTTGGCAGCAATAACTTCAACCAAACGTTTCCTGTAGTTGCAGATCAGACGTGCACAGCGGTCAGGAGTAATTCTTAACCATTCCTCTTTACAGAACTGTTTCAGTTCTGCAATATTCTTGGGATGTCTGGTGTGAATCGCTTTCTTGAGGTCATGCCACAGCATCTCAATCGGGTTGAGGTCAGGACTCTGACTGGGCCACTTCAGAAGGCGTATTTTCTTCTGTTTAAGCCATTCTGTTGTTGATTTACTTCTATGCTTTGGATCATTGTCTTGTTGCAACACCCATCTTCTGTTGAGCTTCAGCTGGTAGACAGATGGCCTTAAGTTCTCCTGCAAAATGTCTTGATAAACTTGGGAATTAATTTTTCCTTCGATGATAACAATCCGTCCAGGCCCTGACGCAGCAAAGCAGCCCCAAACCATGATGCCCCCACCACCATACTTCACAGTTGGGATGAGGTTTTGATGTTGGTGTGCTGTGGCTCTTTTTCGCCACACATAGTGTTGTGTGTTTCTTCCAAACAACTCAACTTTGGTTTCATATGTCCACAGAATATTTTGCTAGTACTGCTGTGGAACATCCAGGTGCTCTTGTGCAAACTGTAAACGTGCAGCAATGTTTTGTTTGGACAGCAGTGGTTTCCTCTGTGATATCCTCCCATGAAATACATTCTTGTTTAGTGTTTTACGTATTGTAGATTCGCTAACAGGGATGTTAGCATTTGCCAGTGACTTTTGTAAGTCTTTAGCTGACACTCTAGGATTCTTCTTCACCTCATTGAGCAGTCTGCGCTGTGCTCTTGCAGTCATCTTTACAGGATGGCCACTCCTAGGGAGAGTGGCAGCAGTGCTGAACTTTCTCCATTTATAGACAATTTGTCTTACCGTCGACTGATGAACAGCAAGGCTTTTGGAGATACTTTTATAACCCTTTCCAGCTTTATGCAAGTCAACAATTCTTAATCATAGGTCTTCTGAGAGCTCTTTTGTGCGAGGCATCATTCACATCAGGCAATGCTTCTTGTAAAAAGCAAACCCAGAACTGGTGTGTTTTTATAGGGCAGGGCAGCTGTAACCAACACCTCTAATCTCATCTCATTGATTGGACTCCAGTTGGCTGACATCTCACTCCAATTAGCTCTTGGAGATGTCATTAGTCTAGGGGTTCACATACATTTTCCACCTGTACTGTGAATGTTTACATGGTGTGTTCAATAAAAACATGGCAACGTTTCATTCTTTGTGTGTTATTAGTTTAAGCAGACTGTGATTGTATATTGTTGTGACTTAGGTGATGATCAGATCACATTTTATGACCAATTTGTGCAGAAATCCATATCATTCCAAAGGGTTCACATACTTTTTCTTGCAACTGTATATTATATAACTGATTTTCATGTGAAACAGAATCCATACTCTTTAACATGTACACTGTATTGGATAAAAAAATTTAAATCGTTAGCATATCCAATGTACTTTTTCGACAAAGAATCTGAGCAATATAAATGACTGGGTCATAGAAGAATTGGCATCCATTCCATTGTGTATAATATTTTATCGTTACGTGGAATGTTCAGCATTATTTATAAAAACACTGATATAATAAGTGGTTTTAGAACTCTAATCAGTTTAAAAGTTGGTACTTACCATTTCTTCCACCTTGGTAATTCAAAATGTCTGCTACATTTATTCCATTCAGAAAATCATTTTGAAGGCTGACTGCCAAAGAGTTTTGGTTTCCATATATAACAACTAGCGTCCCTCCCAGCAACATCCATAGGAGAGACCCGTGTGTTCCTTGGACCCCTACAAAGAATGAGATTTAAGAGAAATTACAGTTGATTCATTTCATTAAAACTTAATGAATCATCAAAGAACTCCTACTAACATCAATGCTTTATTCCATTATTATGATTAAAGGCACTGTCATGTTTTTTCTTTTGTTTTCTTTTCTTTAGGCTCTTTATATCTTAATGACTATACTCATTTACCTTATTTATATTTATTATGATATGCCTTTTGCCGGATCTCTATATCCGGATGCTGCCATCTTGATCTTCTCTGTCCATTATGTCTGCAGTTTGCTCTGGTTTTGGATATCCTGATAAAAGCTCACTAGAAAGACAGAAACGTTCACTTGCTGGAATTCGGCAAATAAAGAACCTACCTGAATGAAAATCTTGGAGTGCCGGTATTTTTGTAGATATATATATATATATATATATATATATATATATATATATATTGTGACCGAAAGCAAGGAATTGTGCTGGAGGGAATCTATATACCTCCCCAGATTTTGCAAGGTTCCTACTTTGTGTAATTAGCCCCAGGGAAATGTGTAATGTTATAATGAATGTTGCACTTTAAATATGTGTATATTTGGGCCCTGGGGTGGAGTACTTGGAGAGTAGGGTGGGCCAGTGCTCCACTCCACATTTTGGAAGTTGCTTGGAACCTACAGGTGAGAAGTCCAGTTCCAGAGTTTGAATCCTAATTTAACTCACCTGAAAAGGATTGCCAATTACCGGTGCTATTAAGTACTCCCCTGCCAAGGAAGGAGGGAGATTGTGTTTGGTTTCTGTGAGTGGAAACAGAGAGCTGAAAACCCTGAAACAGTAAGGTTGTTTATGCTTATGTTTATGTTGGGAAATGGACAAGCCATCCAACCCAGTTAGCTGATTATTTTGTTTAGTTAGTGCTCAGAAGAGCAAGGCTTTTGTTTTATATATTTTTGTTACCTTTATACCTTACTGTGCATTTATTTTGGAACCTCAATAAAAGAGCAAGTTAATTTACCTCATCCAGCGTGTGAAGTGTCTCTAAAGCCTGAAAAGACTGTGTACACCCCAATCCCAGGACAAGGTACCAAGGGAAAGGAGTACCTTTGTCACATATGGTGGAGGATGCGGGCAGCACACGGCAAAGTCTGTAAGTAGGGAGAAAGAGACTGCTGAGAAAATGGAGGATGTCATGAAAGCTTTGCTCCAGTCCACTGCTGTACAGCAAGAGACAAACAGGAGGACTGCAGAGACTAATGCAATACAGCAAGAGAGCATTTCAATACTGCAGCAGCTTGTACTGGCTCAAAAGGAAAATACAGATGCTTTATTCAAGCAAGTTGAAGCAACACAGGCAGCAGCTCATCAATTGCTCAGAGAGGAGCAGCAGCATGCCACATGTGTCATACAGCAGGAGATCCAGAGTCTATCACAAAGGCTGGCCAGGGATGCCACAGAATCACCACAATGTCCAAAGGTGATCAGAGTGAGTCACTACTTGCAAAAGATGGTATCCACAGATGATGTAGAGGCCTACCTGATGGCATTTGAGCGAACCGCTGAGCGAGAAGGTTGGCCTGAAGTGGAATGGGCAAGTCTGCTAGCACCATTTCTTACTGGTGAATCCCAAAAAGCATACTATGATCTGGAACCAGCGGAAGCCAGTGACTACAAGAAGCTGAAAGCAGAAATACTGGCACGCCTGGGGGTGACAACAGCCGTCCGTGCCCAGAGATTTCATTCATGGACTTACAGCCTGGATAAAGCGATTCGTTCACAGATGTTTGACTTGATACACCTTGCCAGAAAATGGTTGCAGCCAGAGATAAACTCACCAAGCCGCATTGTGGAGCAACTGGTGATGGAAAGATTCCTAAGAGGCTTACCTATTGGACTTCGTCGGTGGGTCAGTCAGAGCAATCCCCAAACAGCAGACCAATTGGTTGAATTGGTTGAACGGTATATAGCAGCGGGAGAACTGCTTCAACCTTCTGGCCAAGAGAGACCCAAGAATCTGAAAACCTACAGCCCCAGCAAATCTGGTAAGACTGTTCCAGGGAAAAGGGGGTCTTTTGATGAGAGAACAGGGTTTTATTACCCAAGAGACATTGTTAAAAGAGAAAAAGACTTTGGGAGGTGGGAAGAGCCTACAAATGAATCAAAAAGTACTAATCATGGTATAAAATGCTTTAAATGCAGAAACTTTGGACATATTGCAAAAGACTGTCCTGAAAATGTTGAACCAATGGAGTGTAATTTTGGTAATAATTGGGAAGGAATTGCACTTTATTCACAGGTTGTATGTTCTGTGGAAAAAAATGGTTATTTGAATAGTCACCCTGGGTGTACCGTGAATGTGGAGGGAAAAAATATACAGGCATTGCTAGATTCAGGGAGTATGGTTACCCTTCTAGACCAATCCTTATTACAGGATACTCATATTGTTAACTCTGGAAAAGTTGATATTGCTTGTGTGCACGGGGATATACATAACTACCCTACTGCAGATATACTTGTTAAAACCCAGTGTGGTACTGTAAACTGCAGAGTGGGGCTGGTACCAAAACTGGCACATGAGATGATTATTGGAAGGGATTTTCCCCATTTTCTAGACCTATGGGCATGTTTTGAAAACCCATCAGGTGAACAGAATTATGAATTTCCTTTTGCAAATACTCTGGCAGATGAGAGAGGTCATGATGATGAGCCTAACAATATGCAGCATTCCCCTATAAAAACATTAGTTGGTGAAAACCCAGAACAAACTAATGCGGGACCTTCTAGAAGTTCTGAACCAGATATAGAGTTAGTTGATTTAGAGGTTAGGCCTGGTAACTTCAGAAGTGCACAGTGGTCTGACCCAACATTATTGGTAGCCAGGAATAATATTTCTATAAGGAATGGATCCCCTGTCAATCCAGGGAATTCTCTTACTTACCCTTATTTTGAAGTGGATAATGATCTGTTGTACAGAGTTGAGAAAAAAGAGTCCGTTATTACAAAGCAGCTGTTAGTACCACAAGCCTATTGGCGCACTGTGTTAAACCTTGCACATAGCCATGTTTTGGGGGGTCACCTAGGGGCTGACAAAACAAGAGAGCGTGTTTTGAGGAGATTTTATTGGCCTGGAGTAATCGCAGCTATCAAGAACTACTGTTCGTCATGCCCTGAATGTCAGGTCACTGCGCCCTTTACGACTTACCGTAGCCCTTTAGTACCCTTGCCTGTTATTGAAGTGCCTTTTGAACGTATTGCTATGGATTTTGTGGGTCCTCTGGTAAAATCCAGTAGGGGGCATCAGTATATATTAGTAGTACTAGACTATGCTACCCGTTACCCTGAGGCAATACCTATGCGCACAACCTCAGCAAAGTCTATTGCTAAAGAGTTAATGATGATGTTTAGCCGGGTTGGGATTCCCAAGGAGATCCTATCAGATCAGGGTACTCCATTCATGTCCAAGGTTACAAAGGAACTCTGCAAGCTCCTTCACATTAGACACCTCAAAACCTCTGTTTATCACCCACAAACCGATGGTTTGGTTGAGTGATTTAATAAAACGTTAAAAGCTATGCTGCGCAAAGTAACTGATAAAGATGGGAAAAACTGGGACTTTCTATTGCCCTATTTAATGTTGGCCATTAGAGAAGTACCCCAAGCTTCTACGGGTTTCTCACCTTTTGAATTATTATATGGCAGACACCCCAGGGGATTACTTGACATAGCAAAGGAAACTTGGGAACAAGAAGCAAACCCACATCGCAGTGTAATATAACACATAACTCAGATGCAGGAACGTATTGAAGCCATTATGCCAATAGTCAGAGAACACATGCAAAAGGCTCAACAAAATCAGCAGAATAGCTATAATAAGAATGCTAGAATTTGAGTATTTCAACCAGGAGACAGAGTATTAGTCCTGGTTCCCATAGTAGAGAACAAATTCCTGGCAACTTGGCATGGGCCATATGAGATTATTGAAAGAGTAGGAGAGGTAAATTATAAAGTAAGGCAACCAGGTAGAAGAAAGGAAGTGCAAATATACCATGTCAATTTGCTAAAACCATGGAAAGAAAGGGAAGTTCTGGTTACTACAGAGGCTTCAACCTTCCCTGATAAGTGTAATATTGACCCCGAAGTAAATATCTCAGAGACCCTGTCAATACACCAGACAAGGGAAGTTAAGGAGTTTATTAGATTAAATAAAGAGGTATTCTCCCCAGTCCCAGGAAGGACTAGTGTGATTAAACATGACATTTTGACAGAACCAGGAAAAAGGGTCAATCTCAAACCATACAGAATACCCGAGGCTCGCAGAGAAGCTATCAGAGCAGAGGTTAAGAAAATGTTAGATCTTGGAGTCATTGAGGAGTCACAAAGTGACTGGAGCAGTCCAATTGTGCTGGTACCAAAGCCTGATAATACAGTACGGTTTTGTAATGATTATCGCAAACTGAATGCTATTTCTAAGTTTGATGCATACCCCATGCCTAGAGTTGATGAGCTAGTAGAACGACTTGGGAGAGCTCGGTACCTCACTACACTAGATTTAACCAAAGGTTATTGGCAAGTACCACTCACAGAGCGAGCAAAAGAAAAGACCGCATTTTATACTCCTGATGGCCTATTTCAGTACAGAGTTTTGCCTTTTGGCTTGCATGGTGCCCCTGCCACATTCCAAAGAATGATGGACAGAATACTAAAGCCGCATGTGCGCTATGCAGCTGCATACTTGGATGATGTTGTAGTACACAGTGAGGATTGGGAATCTCACCTTCCAAAAGTACAGGCTGTCCTTAACTCAATACAAAATGCTGGCTTAACTGCTAACCCCAATAAGTGTACAATTGGCCTAGAGGAAGCAAAATATTTGGGCTACTCTATTGGTAGGGGACTAGTGAAACCCCAAGTTGCTAAAATTGAAGCCATACGAAATTGGCCGAGACCACTGACTAAGAAACAGGTGAGAACATTTCTTGGCCTCATTGGCTATTACAGGAGATTTATATCCGATTTTGCTACAATTGGAAGCCCATTAACTGACCTTACTAAAGCTAATGCTCCAGTAGTGGTAAAATGGTCCCCAGAGACTGAACAAGCATTCAGAAAGCTTAAAGAAGCCATTTGTGCCCAACCAGTGTTGGTAACACCTGATTTTTCTAAAGAATTTATTTTACAGACAGATGCCTCTGATGTAGGACTAGGTGCTGTTCTCTTTCAGGAAATTCAGGGTGAGGAGCACCCCATATTATATTTAAGCAGGAAGCTTAATCCCCAAGAAAGAAACTATTCCATTGTTGAGAAGGAGTGTCTGGCTATAAAGTGGGCAGTAGACACACTTAAATACTATCTCTTGGGACGAAAATTCAGACTAGTGACAGATCATGCACCCCTTACTTGGATGAGCCAAAACAGGGAGAAAAATAGTAGAGTAACCCGCTGGTTCCTTAGCTTGCAACCCTATAATTTCTCCATAGAGCATAGGGCTGGGAGTAAACAGGGAAATGCAGATGGTCTTTCGCGGATGCACTCGCTAATGTCCATGGTCGCTCGACCCAATAGGTCTGAGCTGGGGGGGGAGGATGTGTGACCGAAAGCAAGGAATTGTGCTGGAGGGAATCTATATACCTCCCCAGATTTTGCAAGGTTCCTACTTTGTGTAATTAGCCCCAGTGAAATGTGTAATGTTATAATGAATGTTGCACTTTAAATATGTGTATATTTGGGCCCTGGGGTGGAGTACTTGGAGAGTAGAGTGGGCCAGTGCTCCACTCCACATTTTGGAAGTTGCTTGGAACCTACAGGTGAGAAGTCCAGTTCCAGAGTTTGAATCCTAATTTAACTCACCTGAAAAGGATTGCCAATTACCGGTGCTATTAAGTACTCCCCTGCCAAGGAAGGAGGGAGATTGTGTTTGGTTTCTGTGAGTGGAAACAGAGAGCTGAAAACCCTGAAACAGTAAGGTTGTTTATGCTTATGTTTATGTTGGGAAATGGACAAGCCATCCAACCCAGTTAGCTGATTATTTTGTTTAGTTAGTGCTCAGAAGAGCAAGGCTTTTGTTTTATATATTTTTGTTACCTTTATACCTTACTGTGCATTTATTTTGGAACCTCAATAAAAGAGCAAGTTAATTTACCTCATCCAGCGTGTGAAGTGTCTCTAAAGCCTGAAAAGACTGTGTGTAACACCCCAATCCCAGGACAAGGTACCAAGGGAAAGGAGTACTTTTGTCACAATATATATATATATATATATATATATATATATATATATTACTGATGAATTGTTGGTAAATTGGCTTAGCAACTGAAATGGCAATTTGCTTTAGTCACCTATTGCCAAAAATGACCACAGTAACACTCATATGAAAAACTAGCCCTTGCATTTTCATATATATAAAGTGAATTAAAACTAATGCAATAGAAAATAGAGGGACAAAATGGATTCATGTAATAAAATGAATGCTTTAGGAAAGAAAAAACAGCAATGTGACAGAGCCATTTTAAACTTAGTCACTTACATATTTAACGGTGTCTAAGTGAATATCATTGTAGAAATTATGTGCTATGGTATTAACTTTCCCTGTTTGATTTGACATTTTGAAACAGGGTTGGATATATTGACTAGGGATTTATTTTAAAAAAAATCATAGACTACATAGGTCCATAACTGAGAAAACTCAGCACCAAGGCTCAGTGAGCGTTGAAATGAGCAAGACTTCCTGCGCACTCTGAAGTGGTGCTACTAAAAGTTGCTCATGGATCTTAACACACATAATAAAAATAATAATAATGGCAGTGTTTTCTTTACTTCCATGTTTCTACATATGCTGTTTATATGTTTATATGCGTTGCTATAAAGCCCATTATACTGTTGGCATTGTTACTGTCCTAAACTGACACTTGCCTTGGCCGTGTGGGCTTATGGAGACATTCTACTTTTCTCATGACAAGTAAATTGGTATGCATTATTGCAGCATTTTTTGAGGAACAATGAAAAGAGAGGCATCTCAAGACTAACTGTAGTAAATAGAAAGGGAGGGGAACAGCGCTACAGTACTGATCACAAGGGGGGATAGAGCTGCACACCTGAAAGGAAGGGTAACCCTCAAACCCTTCAAAGAATGGAGAGAACAAAAGACAACAAATACAGGGTGCGCTATTGGTCTCCCCTCTCTGCTTTTGTATTCCATATTCGACTACTGAGATCCCAAAGAAAGAACCTAAGAACACTCACTCAAGGTCCACATTGTACCTATAAAGACTTTTTCACCTCCCTTTATTTTATTTAGCGCACCCTGTATTTGTTGTCTTTTGCATCTCAAGACTAGCATCACACAAACACCAACATGATTCTACTATCTATTTCTGAACATGTCTAACTGTATTAAAAACATAAGGTTTCGGGCAGTCTACACATGGGTTGGGAAACCTAGTGCCTTCAAGCTTACGTCGCGAAACAGCTTCCATAACCATGAGACACAAATTAGCTGGCTATGTAGCGGCTTTTTTTTCTTTTTCTTTTTTTACCATTCAGCCTGTTCAGTTAAAGGAAAACTATTACTTTTACGGCATTCGCACTGTTGAATAAAACAAACAAAAAAAATCTATGTGCTAACCGCTTTTCCATAATATAGTAATATTATTTAATATACAGTTTAAATAAGGCAAAGCCATTGTTTAAAAGGACTCTATAGTGACATACCACTGTCTTTATAGAAACATAAAATGTGATGGCAGATAAGAACCATTCAGCCCATCTAGTCTTTTTAACTCTGCAATGTAAAACATTGCCATTTAGTTGATGATAGATATGGCAATATCTTTATTGCAGGTATAACCTACCTTTAGTGACTCTCTTGGTGAAACCACTAGAGGCGCTTACACCCCAAAAGCTGAGTTTAACTCGGCTATTCAATCAATGGCCCCATTTGATTAGCGCAGAGTGGTGTTTTGTTGTGCATGCACACTAGGCTCCCTCTCTTTACCTATGGGAAACATTGAATTGGCTGTGATCATTAACACTGATGATTTCCGCTTAAGAGGCGAAGCGGCAGGACGGAGACCAGCATGTAAGGGTTAAAATCTAAGTAAATCTCTACTTTAAAATGCACACACAATGGGGGGAGGAGGCACTATAATAGGAAGTTAAAAAACCTATAGCATTATGAATACATACTTGAATTCCTAATGGTATAGTGTTTATTATATCCTGATCGTTGTATGTTTTCTCTATGCTGACTGCCAGGTGCAAAGACATAGCTTATAACATTCACTGACAGGGAGCTAAGAAGGAGGCACCCAGCTGCAGGATAAAGTGGTGTGGATTTCTACATTAATATTATTTTTCATACATTACAAATACATATTTGTTAAATATAGAGATACGTTATCAAAATATAAAAAAATAATTGGATGTCACAGCTCACGTTGAAGAATTCTTGTAAAACTATAACATGTCGAATTTTCCGCAGACCTCTGATATATACTATCTATACATGTTTCTTGAAAGAGATGACATGGTCACATTGCCCCTTATGGATACAGTATCTAGCAAGCTTTATCTTATCTATCTGTTGCATACACTTGGACTCTATATGTCTATGGACCTGACCCTTTAAGAAGGTACAATTTGAAAAATATCCTACCATCCCAGCACTGGTGTAGACTTTAGAGGAATTGGTTTTGTATTGTATTCGATTATATTAGAAGAGAAATGTCTTACCCATCCTTGTCCAAGTAAAGCTGGTCTCTACTTGTCACAAACCCAGGGATTATTTATATAGGCTCAGTACTGGGAGGGGGTTTACTTATTCTATCAGCACAGCTGTTACCAAGAGATAAATTATGTTTAATAACTAGGTGTGAAGCATAAGATAGCATGTTTGAGAAAATAATAATGTCTCTCTAGTTCATCTGTTGATACGGCTAGAATTAGATATGAATGTCTTGTTGGACATTCTACATAAGGCCAGAGCAGCCGTTCAGCTGGAATATTACAGACAGTGTTCCATACTTTGTGTGATGGTTTGAGACTAAAGCAGGGGGAGACGTGATTATGCATCACACAGTGACAAAGCAACATAGCAAAAAACAGCTGAGTAGATCTACAGTACAGAGAAACAGATGGTTGGAAAGCAACATATAGCTGCATTTTGTGAACTGTGAGAAATACGCATAGTGATGTATTGTCTAAGTTCAGGGATGTTCAAGGATTGACACCTTACTGTATAACTCAGCATTAAAAGGAACAAATACGCCCCCAAATATAAGCCAAATTATCTTTACAAATCTGTAACCTCATCTGTCAGTATTTATTTAATGTTAGGAACTTCAAACTTTTGGAATGAGTTCAGTTTGCTAGAATTCCATTTCTGTATTAGAGATATACAAACACACACACATACACACACACACACACACACAGACGCATACACACACACACACACACACCATTTTTTGGGTTATAATTGACATGACAGGGAAAGAGTTTTGTTTGTACGTGTATTGTTTGTTTGTGTGTTTGGGCTTTGCATTGTTTTGTGATGTTAATGTTTCTTGACTTTCTTACCCAAGCTACAATAATTCTGTTGTCCATGAATGTTGTCCCTATTTCTTTTCTAAACACATGGCAAAGAGAGACATATAACCATCTGTCCCATCACCGTGTATAACTGATGCTGACTCTCCTGCCATGTTCCCTCTGTTCAATGACGTGTCTGTCTGCTGCACCAAGACACCGTGTTTTTTAAAGGTAAATTGATTTGTCAAACTAGACTGGTGCTTTTCTTAGTTCTATAGATGTGTTGGGTAATTACAAAGCCATAGTGCACCCAGATTCATTACAATGGGGGTGAGAAACCAAAAACTGCTTGGCTGACATGTAGACCTACTTTTTTTTAAAAAGCCACATTTGGTCAATCTCTTAAAGGGTAGGTTCAGATTAATGCCATCAGCCACATAATAGTTTTAAGTGTACTTTTGCATGCTTGTCTGTCTACAGTACAGAATTGGATTGTTTTCTTTACATGCTGCCAGACTGCAAACTATAAGACCACCCAAATAATGTTCAACATATCAGAGACTATGCATGCTATTCTAAAAAGTAGAAATCAAGTTTAAGAATGGACTGATGTAATTTCATGAATGCTTTGGACAAACTTCTTATGATGTCCATAATATTGACCATACACTTTCTGCTGTTCCAACACAGGTGTGCTTGATGTACTGTATACCTTAGTGTCTCTTTCTCTGCTGCCACTTCCTCCCCGCTGCCTGTCTCAGTTGGCGTTCCCCAGAGCTCTGTTCTTGGTCCTCTTTTACTCTCCATTTACACAGCCTGTCTCGGAAACCTTATTAACTCCTTTGGATATCAGTACCATCTATATACTGATGATACGCAAATTAACCTCTGGTCCCCTGTCTTCTCTCCTGCTCTCCTGTAACACATCCCAAACTGCCTCTCTTCCATCTCTAACTGGATTTCTTGCCATTTTCTACAATGTAATCTTTCTAAAACTAAACTCCTCAACTTCTCCCCCTCAGATAGTCCTCCTTCAATCTCCCTGCAAGTCAAAGGGGCGCCTATTACCCCAACCCTATCAAGCTTGCTGCATTGGTGTTACTTTTGAGGTCTTACCTTTTTTCCTAACATCCAGTCTGTCTCCATATCCTGGAACTTCCACGTTAAAAATATTGCCCAAATATAACCCTTTCCAACTCGAGATACAACTTAACCCTCTTGTTCATGCACTTATCATTTCCCGACTTGACTATTGCAACTTATTTCTCATCGACCTTCCAAAAACCTGCATTGCTCCTCTTCAGTTTTAATGAATGCTGTAGCCAAGCTGATCTTCTTGACTGACCACTACTCCCACACCTCAAAATGGTGAAGATAGCTCTTTTTAACAATGTGCAGAGGTCTTCTGTAATATATATATTCAGTAAGATCTTTAGGTGCAAAGGTGGAAAAATAAATCAATAGGAATTCTCTAGAGGTAAAATACATAGGGTAGGGTTAAATATCATCTGGGTATGCTTTTATTGCAGAGTTCTTTTGTTTTAAACAGATGCAACTGTTTCTCTTTGATCTTTGTTAAATGTAGTTCAAGGAAGGAGATAAAGAGGTATGCAATTAATCCTTTAAGCCTCTTGGAGATTTCTGCATGGTAAATGTGCACTTTGTATACTAGATGTGGGTGGAATACCCACCTAAAAAGCTCCCATCTCAGGAGAGTTGTAAAGCTTGTAATTTTGAAGGCATGAAGATTAGGTTATGGCCACACTTTCACCAACAAAAGTGGCCTCCTACAAAAGCTAGCTATGTTCTTTACTATAGCAATTTTGATCTGCATTACATGACAATTTGGCAAATTATAGTGACCCTATTAACAATCAAGCACTTCCATAAATCCTTGGGTCATTTGTGTCTCCAATTTTCAAGTATGCATCAAACATTAGTGTCACACCCATTCTATCTAATCTAATCTCCCCAATTATAGGCCCGATGTGTTAATTGTGAGTTGACTTTTCATATGACAATCAAAAGAATACATGAACTAATACTCTGCTAAAACCACCAATCAGATCTTTACTATATCAGCTTTCATTTAGCTTTGCATATCATACACAATACACTAAATGCTAATGTGTTATACACTACAATATGATATCATGCATATTGATTGGAATTCCTGTTTAAGGCAAAAGGGATCTTCAAAAATTTACATTTGTTTTTGTCTTTTAACTACTTTAGAATTCTGATAAAGATATGTTGCAAAAAATATCTATCTATCTATCGAAAAATGCATAACTGTATCATAAAATGAATAGTGGTAAATTCAAAACAGAATTTTTTTATTTCAAAATCGCAATTTAGTTTTCAATTTACTGTGATTCACTATTTAGTAGATAAAAGTCTTAGATGCAGTAAAAAAATAAAAATCAGGTTATCACCTTGGCTATAATGGACAACCTCCCTCCTCAGCACAAGTTAAGCAATGTGACACACCAAATAAAACATAATTATGCCAAAACATAATTATACAATCTCCATATAAATTGCTGCAACACATTCAGCACCTGTTGTATTTATGTGTCTGCAATAAATTATCCACAGCACCCTCCCTCTAAATAAACAGATCTGTCTAAGACTGACAAGCATGCATTGCCATACCTTGCTAAGGTAGCATGTGGAAGATGCTTTAATTATACAAAGATGTTCAATTTGTTCGCTCCTTTATCTTCACATGACTTGTGTTCTTTGCTTCTAATTAATAATTCAGGTTTACTGCGCATCTGTGAATTTTGCGTATCTGTAAAAACAAACCTGTTTTTATGGCACTAGAGAATCCTGGAGTGCCCCCTCCCTCCCGTCCCCCATGCCACGTTGCTGAAGGGGTTAAAACCCTTCAGTCACTTACCTGAAGTTAGCGCCGATGTCCCTCGGCGCTGGGTCAGGCTCCACCGGCAGGGGAGACCTAATGCGCATGCGCGGCAATGGCCGCACGTGCTTTGCAGCTCTCCAATTCAATGCTTCCTATGGGGATTCCGGCAACGCTCATGCAAAGTGTGAGGACGTCCAGCGTCGTTTAGATGACCAAAAGTCGTCTAAGAAGCCGGAAGGTTAACTGCAATAATTACACTTGCAGGGTTAAGGGTGATGGGAGTTGGCACCCAGACTACTTCAATGAGCTGAAGTGGTCTGGGTGCCTACAGTGTCCCTTTAAGAAAAAAGTATTGAATAAAAAAAAAAAAAAACAACAGCAATTCAGTGGTTTGTCCAACAGAACTATTTTAACCTACATTTTGCAACTTGGTTATCAGCATACCACAGATCATTGTTTGGTAAATTAAAGGGATACTATAGAGCTAGGAATACAAATCGGTATTCCTAACACTATACATCCATCTGCCCTCTTTCTCTCGGCAGTGTAACGGTTAATAAACCCTTACTAGACTCACCTGATAATGACACTCACACTCGACATCCCCCAACAAGGGGGGGCTAATATGCATGCGTGGCGAGTCCATTAGGCCCTCTCCATAGGAAAGCATTGCTGCAATGTCCTCATGCAGAACATTAAGTGGTCCAGCTTTATTTAGGCAAAAAGTAGCCTAACAAGCAGGAAGTGCCTACAGTGTCTGTCTGATTGACAGCCACTAAATGCATTCTTAACCCTATATTCAACATTGCAGGGTTGAGGGGACAGGGTCATTTCACCCAAGCCACTTCAATGAGCTGAAGTGGTCTGGATGCCAATAGTGTCCCATTAACTCTGACCAAGGGTAACCTCAAAATCATAACACATCAGTTTTATGATTAACAATGTCATTAAAAGTTAGTTTGGCGCCATAACTGTAAGGGCATAGTTAAGATATTTTTAGATTGTGAATGTCTTGAAATCAAACACACATTACCAGTAGAAATGTTTTGATCTGATTTTGAAATGGGTTTGTCATTGAGACCAAAGACAGTTTTATATATGTTTCTCTGCAAGAAAATTGCTCTAATTTTGACACAGTTAGAATCAGAGATTCTATCTCTAGAATTTTACTGTAAAATCTCTCAAGATACTTACTTTGCTACAGGCTTATTATTCAATACCTACATTACGTACTACTACTATTCATATCTCCAGGAAGTATAGTGAGTTTACTTTTGGTGAACCAATTTATATATATAAATATAAATTTATATATGAAACCAGGGGGCTGCACTCACCTGAACATTCATATTGTGTATTGTGTGTGTGTGTGTGTGTGTGTATGTATGGGAATGTTGGCAGTAGTAGTCCCAGTTGTGATAGGAGCACTGGAGGCTGTGACTCCCAAGTTGGGAGAGTGGCTTCAACAGGTTCCATGCAAGGCATCTGAGGTTGCGGTCCAGAAGAGTGCAGTTCTAGGAACAGCCAAGATTCTACGCAGAACCCTCAAACTCTCAGGCCTCTGGTACAGGACCTGAGAATGAGGAATAAACATACCACCCAGGAGGGGTGAAAAAATATTTTTTATTTTATATACATAATAATTACAGCCATATAGAGGAGCTTCAATTGTTCCAAGATAATGCACTGTTCAGTGATTTTGTCACAAGTCTTTATATTTCCTGCAATTCTGTAACTGGTGTTATCTGTACTGAATGAGATGTTTCATTTTGAGAATAATGGATCTCACTGTAAGAGTAAATAGTTATAATTGCAGGCATGATACCGTTAGCAGATTTGATATCAAGATGGGGCGGGGGGTGCAGGTGGAGTATAGATGTTGGGTTTGCATGTCTGTGAAGTATCCTGCAATTATGCAAAACTTGTCCAGGTATAAAGGACGTGTGCTAGGATGATGGGCTGCGTATAGTCCTAGCGCTGTTGATGCAGGGTGTGAATTAATTATGTTAATTAATTATGTCCGTTAATTATGTCCGTCTGATACCAGATGACAGAGCCAGTCTATTGAGTTATTGGGAGGAATGAAGGAAATGTAGGTGTCACATGGTGCCACCGAGTGCTTGACAGATCTACAAATGTGTCCTTTATTTTCTGTATCTTTTTCTGTATCTTTATACCGACCATACAGGCAAAATATAATCTAACAGACCATGCTTAATGGTGCAAATTGCACTTTTATTTCAACAAAACATTTGTAGTTTACTGGCTACACTGTGTAAATCAGACATCACCATGGTGACAAACTGGAACAGGGTACACAGGCCGAGTGACAAACAGTGTTACGGACACTTAGTTTCATTTTCTTCTACATATTAAGTTTTACCATCGCCATATTTGACTAGAGTACTAAAGACGCCAATCTTGGTCACGTGACGCACCCCAATTCTGCATTGACACATCATTTTGCTGCCGTGTGCCTCAGAATTTCCTCTCCTGAGAATGGTTCTCTTAAATCTGTTGCCAGTAGTTAGTATTAGTGAATAGTTTATTGTATCACAGCTTTGTTGTATTTCATCTATACATCTAAGATTACAGGTCTATAAGGTTAAGAAAGATTAAAGTAGAAACTAGAGGATTAAAAAAATATTTTTAAAAAACTGATTAGTATAATCGATTTTTTAAAGGAATACTCCATTAAAGAAATAAAATAGTATATATCACCAAAGAAAATATGCAAGTAATGTGTTTTGCATGTTTTTTGTGATATATGAAATCTTAGCTTGCAATAACTGCTGATCTAGTATCTGCAGCTACTCCTTCCATTTGTTCAATTTCTGTTTCTCTCTAATCACAAACTTCTAAAATGCAGCTCAATGAGAAGTCTTGACAATGCAGGTGCTCTGGGCAATATCCTGCCTATTAAGTTTAGCTTCACTTAGCAAAACAACCAGGAAGTAACAGAACCGGTTGTCTGATTGACAGACAGGGAGGTGTAACCAGGTTAATTTTGAAAAGTACACATTTTTAAGTGCTTTATGTATTTGAAGTGCTACTTCAATGAAACAAAACTAGTTTCAAATCACATATTAAGAAAACTATAATCTGGCCAGTTTGTGTTACACTCCCCACCCAGCTGCAGTTTCCAGGTTATCCATCAGTTATACAGGCCCAGTGGTGTACTGTACATCCTCATGAGACATTTCTTTGTAAACAACAGATACACTTTATTTAGTTTACCAATAACTTTGTCAGAAAATAAGGGTCATGGCAATATAAGGAGCTAAGAGCTTCCCATATGTAATGTAGACATCGCTTCTTTGCAGTTATGCACTTCAATCACCCTATAAAATATTTATCTATGCACATTTAAGCTTAAAGCCAGTATTCGCTATAATATGTTTTTCTTAACCAGTTTGCTGCCAGATGGGTTTGAAACGAATCTTAGCGTAACATAGATCCCCGTGCCAGCACACTAGATACAATCTGCCATTTTAATTGCTGCTCTGATTTGCTGTACTGATGGGAACATGGATTTACAAATGCCATTCAACTTTCATGTTTAATAACTGGTCAGAGGAATAATTTGTTTCATTCTCCTTTTTCCATACTGTGTGCCTGCCCTATCTCACTACACAGCTGACTTCATGATCCCATTTTAGCATCGCCCTCCCTCAGTCTATTGCGTGCCCAGCCATTCACCCTCAGCATAATGCCTTATTAGTGGATATAGCATCAGAGTACTGGAAAAAATCCTTCACATTATGGTTTGAAGTTAACAGTGCTGGAAAAAAAGCTTGTAAAAATGATTAAGTGCTCTACTTAACTGAACCCAGAGGAAATATGTGAAAGACATTTTAAATGCAAGTAGATCACCTATGAAAAGTACATAAAGTGGAGTAAACCATAGTATATAGACTCCCCTCCACTGAAATACGACATAATGGTGTTCTCAGTTAGACAGCAACAAAGATAATGCAACAAAATACATTTAAATGCTAAATGTAATATACAAAACCATGTCAGGCAATAGAATTCCACAGATTTCATATTTGTGGCACATATTACTGACGCCACCTGTTACTTACACTTACACTCACACACCATATAGATTAATGTAAAACAAATAGAAAATATTCTACAGTGCAAAATCAGTGCATGTGCAAGCTACTCTTCCTGTGTCTGTAGCTTCCTGTGTATCAGTTTACGTGAATGTCAGTGTTCCTGTGTCTGTGCACAGTATCAATATGTGCATGTCAGTGTTCCTGTGTGTGTGCAGTATCCTTATCTGGGCATGCCTGTCAGCGTTCCTGTGTGCACACAATGTCAGTATGCATGCATGTCAGTGTTCCTGTATCACGATGTGTGCATGTCAGTGTTCCTTTCTCTGTGCACAGTATCAGTATACAGTGTTCCTGTGTGCGCACAGTATTAGTATGCATGCATGTCAGTGTTCCTGTGTATGTACAGTATCACGATGTGTGCATGTCAGTGTTCGTTTCTCTGTGCACAATATCAGTATACAGTGTTCCTGTGTGTGCACAGTATCAGTATGCATGCATGTCAGTGTTCCTGTGTGTGCAAAGTATCAGTATGTGTCCATGGTCAGAAATCTAAATACTACATTAAAAAAAAAATAACAAGCTTCGTTTCTTCTCATGAAAACTGAAAAGGACAAGCATGTCCTTCATTACTGTAAACATAATAAAATTAAGATCCTATGTCCTAGGTCAGGGGGAAGACAACCTTCAGATATTTTGGACTACATCTCCCATAATGCACTTACAGCCATAATGCTGCAAAGAATCAGTGGGAATATAGTCCACAACATCTGGAGTTCTAAAGGTTGCCTTCCCCTGTTGTATGTAGAATGTCCATTTTGAAAACCCGTTCACTGGGATGGTGGATTGTGCCAAGCTTATTGGTGCCCATACTCTCACATTTAACTTCTAGGCCAGGATTAGGCAACCTTCGGCCCTCGATATAGTGTGTACAGTGGTAGAATATTATAGAGTGGGTCCTTGTGCCAGGAATTTGTAGGGCCCTCCTGTAGCGCAAGGCTTGCCAAAAGGTAGATGTTCAATTGTCATACAACTCCCAATGCTTTGTTAACTTGGGATTTTCCATTTGCCCATCCTAGCAGGGCTGTATTTGTGAGCAATGTCTGTCAATGGAGTGTTTGAATGTAAGTATATTTTTGCATTGAGTAGGTGTGTGAATGTGTATTTGTGTTGAACATTGGCTCCTGAATGCAGCTTGTGTATGTGAATGTAGTATTGGGTGTAGTTCTATATTTCTATGTAGTGTTGGTGTTTGAATGCTTAGGTGTGTGTGTGTGTGTGTGTGTGTGTATGTTGTGAGAATATTTATGGGGTGATAAATATTAAAAATAATATTTTCATAAAAATTATCAAAAATTAATTTAATCTTTTTTATTATATAAAAAAATTATATTGTGGCACTGTTCCCCGATTAATGATTTAAAGCTGAGAATTACCCACTATTTTAATTCTCCTAGGTCCTGGAGTACGTCTTCATTAGAAGAAAAATATAATTTATTGTGACAATAATAATACAAATAATAAATGTAACATACGTGACAATCAGTGAATATTTAGTTATAACATAAGTATTCAATATGGCAGTGGTTTAACACAATATAGACAGCTAAAAGCAACAGTTATATGCAACAGTTGTCATTAAGGTTTACAACAAGACACTCCATTGAAATCAACATAACACGGAATACAGCAACTCACAGCTTTTCACAGCAGCCCAGCGTAAAGCAATAACAACTTTGGCTGACAGTCAAATCACACTGAATTAACTCTTTCACTGCTAGCTACAATCCTCATAGGCAAGATATCCTATTATATTGCAATGTTTACAGCTACAATATTCTCATATCAGATCATTCACCATTCCTAGGACCATCCAATAAGAATAATTCTAACCAGATTTTACGTTTGCAGAATATCAGAACAAGTCAATACCTCTGGATAAAAATTTGGTATGCTAACATTTGGCAAATTTACTGTTAATATATCGTTATCTTTATTTCACCTGCAGGAATGGAATTTATATAACCATATATTCCTTAGCTAATTATGATTTCTAATAATTGAAATCTGACCAAGATTTGTCCAGATATATATTCCTGCTATTAGTAAAATTTTTATTAATTTAAATAAAACCAGCATAATTACCAGTTAGGTTGTAGATATTCTATCAGATGTGTAGATATATCCCAGTAATTTTGAATGCAAGTATGGAGAGAGTTGTATGAAAATATATAAAAAATTCAGTTCTGAAGTTGTGTTAGTTGGAAAATATAAAGAATTAGATGTGTCCCCGAGAGTCTTAGAGTGTTCAAGAGTCAGAATGTACAAGAGTGTAATTGTGTCCCAGTGTGTCAGAGAGTGTTTGAGAGCCCCTCTCTTCCCTTTGTCCTTACTTATTAAAGGGGAATATTCTCTGCACGTCACTAGTCGATAGGACCAATAGGGAACTGTGGGTGTGTTTTCCCTACAGACTATCATCTAGACTTTGGTCAGTAGATGGCACAATTATATCACCGAAAATTCTTGTATGGGGTTCCATTTACCTTTTTTTATAATGGGTTAACGAAATATGGTGATGCGTTTTACGTCATTTGGTTATGTTTTTATGGCTACTATTCGTCAAAGAACCTTCAAAGGGTCATCTTCAAAGGGTTTTCCCAGTCTGAGTGTCTGGCATATACCTTTAAATTTAGCTTTCTGACATGTCTAAACTCTTCTTCACCTCTTTTCTTACAATGGAACTAGTAATATTCCGTTACTTTTTTAAACTTTTTTTTAGAAAGTAAAATTAATTACTTAGTGTTATCTGTCATTTGGTGTCTGGTTTTCTTGTGGGAAGCTGTGTTTTAGATTATTTATACATGTCTATTACACATATTCCACTACCGTTAGTAATAATATGACATTTCTTTATTGATATTATATCCAGGAATATTCTATATTATTAACATAGTACTAATTATATATGATTAATATAATAATAGTAAATTGTAAGTGGATATTGTGTGTGCGTGTATATATATATATATATATATATATATATATATATTAAAAACCAAAGGAAAAAAGTTACCTGCACTCTCTCCTTAATCCCTATGCAGGGTCGCCATCAGGGGGTGACGACCATGACGGAATTGCCGCCGGTGCAGTTGTCCGCACGCCGATGGGGCCCATCGGGTGGCCCACGCACTTAGGGCCACCCGATGGGCCCTATATCTTCAGGGGCCCGGTCAGCACTGTGGCCATGTCATAGCGCGACCGGGCCCCTTAAGAAAAAAGTGCAGCTGTAGCACAAGTGGTCACTTCCTCCCAGCTCACTCCACGAGGAAGGAAAACCAGCGTGGAGGCCTTGAAGAGGGAGAGCCGCGCCGACTCCTATCAGCCCCAGTCACCCTCCTGCAAAGAAAAGGTAAGAAAAGGAGGGTGGCTGAGAAATGAGTTTTGTGTGTGTGTATGTCAGTATGTATGTCGGCATGTCCTTATGAATGTATGTATGGATGTCAGTGTCTGTATGCATGAATGTCAGTATGTATGCCAGTATCAATGTATGTCAGTATGAATGTATGTCTGTGTATGGATGTCAGTATGCATGTCTGTCTGTATGAATGTATGTATTTATGTCTATCAGTATGTATATATGTCTGTATGTCTGTCACTATGTATGTATGTATTCCAGTATCAATGTATGTCTGTATGTCATTATGAATGGATGTCAGTATGTATGTATGTATGCCAGTATCAATGAATGTCTGTATGTCATTATGAATGTATGTTTGTGTGTGTGTATGTCTGTATGTATGCGTGTATGTCAGTATGCATGAATGGATGTCAGCATGTCTGTATGTATATATTTATGTCTGTATGTCAGTATGAATGTATGTATGTGTGTATGGATGTCAGTGTATGTATGTTAGTATAAATGTGTGTCTGCATGTCATTATGAATGTATGTATGTATGGATGTCAGTATGTGCATGCATGTCTGTCAGTATGCATGTATGTTTGTCTGTATGAATGTATGTCAGTATGTATGAATGTATGTCTGTCAGTATGTATGCCAGTATCAATGTATGTCAGTATGTATGTATGTCTGTATGTCTTTATGAATGTATGTCTGTGTGTGTATGGATGTCAGTGTCTGTATGAATGTATGTATTTCTGTATGTATGTATGTCAGTATGTATGTATGTGTCTGTATGTATGTTAGTATGTGTCTGTCTGTCACTATGTATGCCTGTGTGTCTGTATATGTGTGTATGTCTCAGTATGTGTGTCAATATGTATGCCTATATGCGTGTATGTCTGTTTCAGTATGTGTGTCTGTTAGTATGTATCTGTGTGTGTGTGTGTATCTGTGTCCTTTTGTATCAGTGTGTGTGTTTGTGTCTGTCTGTGTATTCCTGTGGGCGGCATTTGGAGGCAGATCCTGTGGGCGGGCTTGGAGGCGGGTCCCCGGGGGCCCAGACCCTGAGCTGAGTTAGGGGCCCCAAAATTTCTGGTGGCGGCCCTGTCCCTATGTATATTTAAACAAATGGAGGTAATTTAGTTACTCCTATGGCCACTGGAGGGAATGCCCACCTGCCAACGTCAAGGCAGACCCCCTAGCTTCCTTGAGCTTCTGGCAAAAATATCTCTAATGAGACAGAAAGGGGTATTTTTTATATACATCCCTATATACTTGTTCACCCTTAATAAGGAACACATGGGATGGGCGGCAGCATTGTAACCCAGCTGTGTGATACAAAAAGTGAATACAAATACAAAAAGAAGAGGTAACTTTTTTCCTTTGGTTTTTACTATATGTATTAGCTGATGTGTACTGTGGTCGTTGCTGCTGCCCAGGAATGATGGGAGTGAACGCAGGACTTTTCTTTTTATATGTGTGTATATATATATATATATATATATATATATTTGTCTCTGGGTTGTAGCATTCCACCCTCTTTTGTTTTAGATATCATGCTTTATCTCAGGTTTATCTCTAATATTTACGTTAGTTGCATTCCTTAGCTCAGACTAGAATGAATAGAGTTGCAGAAAGAAGTAAAATGTGTCTATCTTGGCATTCTGTTACAAAATGGAGTCACCTTTGTTCTGAGTGGCAGTATACACTTTTAATTTCTGTCTTAACACAAAATGTCTGCCAGTATAAATATACTGACAATGTGTATATATATATATATATTTGTGCTCGGAATTTAATACGTAATGGATAGTATCTGTAAGGGCAAAGTTGGTTGTGATGTGCCGAAACCAACGTACGAGTGGGCCTGTAAATAAAAGAGGGCCCACCAAGGAGAATGTAATTATAACAGCGTGTAGGGGGGTGGGGACAATCAGCTGAACGGCAGAGGTGAGTAGGGGCTGGGAGTTTAAGTAGGGGACTTACTCCTCCCACAAATTCAGGCCTAATGGCCTTTCTACTTGTGCTCGGAATTTAATACGTAATGGATAGTATCTGTAAGGGCAAAGTTGGTTGTGGTGTGCCGAAACCAACGAACGACTGGGCCTGTAAATAAAAGAGGGCAAAAGAGAAGTTTGAGAAAATACACACTTTATTGCCTTTTACATAACCAAGCTCCTGAAAGCTTGACGAAGCTCTTTTTCTGGTCGTGGTATATATGTATGGTATATGGAGGATTTCCAACGACCCAGTCTCTTGATGATGTGGACCGGTGTGTTTGTGCTAGAGGCTGATGAGGCGGCTCCTATTCGGAAGGAGTGCCCGGAAAATGAAGCCGGATTGAAACCTAGTGTGGATAGTAGTGTTCTGATGTGGGACGTGAATTTAGCCGTGGTGAGCGGGTGCCCTTGTAGTGATAAGAGCAGAGAGTCTGGTAAGTGCGCGTGATTGGGTTGACCGTAGGTGGTCTAGCGCTTTGACCGGACACCAGGCATTATTGGTAGGGAAGAGAGGAATTATAGTGGGGTGTTGTGAATTATTGGTTTTAGTTGATGGGATCGAAAGTAGGTAGTGATCCTCCACCTTTGTGAGGTGTGATGTTTTTAGGCTGTGCGTGATATCTCCTTGACAGACAACGGTGAACTCTCTGGGTCTGAAAAAAACGTAAAAAGCAAGATAAATAGACGATTTGATCACCAGATTTGTGTTGGGATCGAACGGGCATTCATCAAGGAGATTGCTAAGTAATCTGAAGATAGGCCCATCTATAGGTAGCCTTGTGATGGTGAGTGAAACTGAAACATTTACTATACCTTTCAATACCTTTTTAATGGGATATGATGACAAGAAGGGGGTGTTGTTAAGAAAATTGGTGAGGCTATGGTGCTGAACCCCGGTGAGGTAAAGTTTAATGGTGTTGTGAGAAAGTTTAAGATGTAAGTGGCAGAAAGAGGCAAAAGCCACCATGGTTTGTGTAGAAAAGTCGCCTTGTAAACCGAATTCTGCAGTGAATTTGTTAAATATGGTAAGTGCCCTATTTTAAGAGATAGCTGTGTTAGGTGATAGTGCTTGGTGAGTGAGAGTCCAAGCGTGATGCATCAGTGTTCTCAATCCAGGATTAGTTTGTGAAATCGTGGTGTCCTGGATGGCTGGTGGTGAGCCGTAGGGAGTGCCTGAGAGAATACCTGAAATTGAGAGCAAGAAAGAGCATCAGCGGCCGTGTTGTGGATACCCAGGATGTGAAAACAAACTAAGTGAAACTGAATGGTTTCTGCCAGCCAGGTCAGCTTGCGAATCAGCCGCATGATGGTCAGGGACGATGAGCGCCCCTTGTTAATGATTTCGCAAGCCGCCGAGTTGTCAGAGTAGCTTTTTACTGCCTTGCCGGACCAGAGATGACCCCACAATGGAATAGATTTCAAATAGGGCTGAGGTCTCCCTGAATCCTGGCAAGGCATCCGTCTCAGCGGGAGCTAGTGACCCCTAAACCAGTGGTTCCCAAAGATGGCTGCGAAACCAGTGTTGGCTGCAGCGTCTGTGTAAATGATGGGTGAAGAAGTGGAGAGAGGGGGGATAAACATGGAGATACCGTTCTAATCTGCCAAAAACTTCCCCCACATAGCTAAGTCGGCCTTGGCGTGGGGGTCCAATGAAACTGGGCAAGAGTCCGGTACCCCGTGGAGCAGGCAAAGAAGCCTGGATATAAAAGACCTTCCCTGCGGGATGATGCGCATGGCGAAGTTAAGGGATCCCAGAAGGGACTGAAGTTCCTTTCTGGTGCAAACATCATTCCGCAAACATCTCAAGCGGGTCAGTTTGTCGTGGGGAAGGCTAGCTCGGAGGGTAACAGAATGTAGCTCCATCCCCAAAAAGGTTAATTTAGTTGTGGGGCCAATTGTTTTTGATGGGGATAATGGTACACCAAGTGTGGAAAAAAGTGCTGTAGTACTACTGATAGCGGTGGGTGTTTGTGCCCCTGGCTCTATCAGTAGGAAGTCGTCTAGGTAATGGATAACGGAGTGACACTTGAGGACGTTCAGAAGCAGCCAGCATAGTGTCTCAGCGAAAATATTAAAAAGTTTGGGGCTGCTTCGAGAGCTGAAAGTGAGTCGTGTGGAGAAGTAGTACTTTCCTTGCCATTTAACACTGTGCAAGTGCCAGAGTGAGGGGTGCATGGGTAGTAACTTAAACGCATTTGTGATGTCCGTTTTTCTGAGCCAGGGGTGACTTCCAGAAGAGATGATGGACTGTATGGCGTCGTTGATTGTTACGTACTGGAGTGAGAATTCGTCTGCTGGTATGAGTCCATTTATGCTGGGAACAAAAGAGGAGTGCGGTGCCGATAAATCAATAATTAGACGTTTTTTATTAGAATATTTGTGTACTGCAACACCAATGGGGTAAGTGCGCCAGGAGGAAAATGGTGAGGAGGTGAAAGGCCCGATCATGAAACCGTTGGTAATTTCAGAGGAAAGGAGAGTGTCTGTGGAAACTGGATCTTGACATGCTGACAGGAGATTGGGACATTCCAGTGTGCCTGTGGGGATGGCTACTATACCCGTGAGAAAACCCTGTGTGAACCCCGTGGTCAGATATTCCACCAAGTGCCTGCTAGGGTGTGACCTTAGGTAAAAAAACAGGTTGTCGACATTAATGTCGGTTAGTCATTTGTTTGGGGACAACCTGGCCGGGCACATGGTCTTGCTATGTGCCCTGAAGCATATGGAGCAGATGTGCAATAATCTACAGGCGTTGAAACTGCAGGAGCCTGCGTTGAAATTATTGCACACCTGCGCCTTGCCCAAAAAGGAGATGGGCCTACCCAGCTTGTCATGTAGACCACCTGCTGGTTTGTTGTGAGGGGTGAAAGTGGGATGAGGGGTGGGAGTGGAGGTGGTAGGGTCTGCTTCGGAAGGACATAAGTCCGCCGTGTGGGATATGGAGTTACATATGGCAGAAGACGGGGGCCTGAGACCAGCGAAGTGGCGACAGAAATAGTTCTCTATCCATCTGACTCCAGTTAATTCTGACATTTAACTGTTTCAGATGGGTCGCCGCCTTCGCTGATACTGACTTATGATAGTCGAAGAAAGAGGAGTCCCCGTACTTGATGCCTAGATCCACCACCTTGTGAAGGTAGAGGTCTAACTCCTCTCTTCTGTGGGGATACACCGTGCAGATGACGTCACGGTATATCCCAAAGGCTATCACGAACTGTGGAATTGATAGTTTTTTATTAAGCCTGGGGTCTCTCGTCTTAAGCACCACTGATATGTCCCCGTAATTGTATGCCTTGTTCTCCAGTATGTCCTGGGAAGCTATGAGCAGAGACACCAGACACACATCTTTACCGTCTAAGATTTCTTTCCTGATAGAGTCTGGGACGGAGTAAGCTGGTGACTCGAAAGGTGCTATAGCTGTGACTGGTGCTGGAGAGGGGAGTATGGGGGGGGCATGGTGGTACAGCGGGGACAGCCAGGGTGGAGACCGAGAGGCCCGGGGTATTACCTGGGGAGGCGATGGCGCTCTCCACCTTAGATAGCCTGCTATTAAGAGTCTGTAGGTTGGCCAAGATTGCTGCCAGGGTATCCTGGGTGGCCGTGCCAGTGCTCGGGGGTTGTCCTTGAGAGCTAGTGCTTGGCCTAGGCTCAGGGGCTTGGTAGGTAAGCAGCCTGTAAAGTTCTGCCTTTCTAGCTGTAGCTGGAAATGGGATTCCCCTGAGCCTAAGCTTGGCCGTAATTTTAGGAATAGTCCATGCTCTCAAGGACGTGGGAGTTGAGGGGGTGAGAGATTCACCTGGAGACTCCAGTCTGGTGGGCGTAAACGGTATCTCTTCTGGCAACTCTGCGATGAGGATTGGTTCTTGGGACATTCTAAAAAATGATTTAGTGAATGAGATATTAGAAGGGGAGTAAGGGACGTGGGAGGGATATGAGGGGTGGTATTTTTTAGAAGAACTGGACTGTAATGCTAGTGCCGAAGGGTGTTGGCCTCTCGGTGACTGTAAAAAGAATTAAAAACGTGTGGCCGTGACAGGTGAGGCCCTGACTAAAGCCCTGTAGTAGGGCGGGCGAGGCGTATAACTATGATTTGGGCGTGGGGCCGTGCCTCCGTGTTGATGTGGGAGATGGCCTCGCGGGACCGGATTTCCTAATAGGGTGAGCCAGAGGCGGCTCTCTAATTAGGCGGTTTAGGCGGCCGCCTGTGGCCTCGCGCTGGCTGGGGCCTCGCGGCCGCCTAAACCGCCTGTTGGCAGAGTGTGTCAGGTCCTCGGTCAGTGACCGAGGACCTGACACCAGGAGGGGGCCCGGCGGCTTGCCCGGTATGCCGCCGGGTGCGAGGCCCCTCCTGGCTGCCCGGCCAGCCACCGCAGACAATGGTCTGCAGCTCCGCAGTGTGCAGAGCTGCAGACCATGTGACTCGCGAGAATTGGCCAATCAGAGCATTGCCACGGGTTACCACGGCAACGCTCTGAAATCTCGCGAGATTACACCGTCTGCAGCTCTGCGGAGCTGCAGACCGGGAGCAGTGGCCACCGGACCACCAGGAAAAGGTAGGCTCTCCCTCCCCATCACCCCCCACCACACTCAGGCTCACCCCCAGCTTCACCACCCACCACCCTCAGCCTCACCCCCACCACCATCACCCCCCACCACCCTCAGCCTCACCCCCCACCATCACCCCCCACCACCATCACCCCCACCACCCTCAGCCTCACCCCCACCACCATCACCCCACCACCCTCAGCCTCACCCGCACCACCCTCAGCCTCACCCCCACCACCATCACCACCCATCCCCACCCTCATCCTCACCCCCACCACCATCACCCCTCCCCACCCTCACCATCACCCCCCACCACCCTCAGCCTCACTCCCCACCACCATCACCCACCATCACCCACCATCACCACCCTCAGCCTCACCACCCACCACCATCACCCCCCACCACCCTCACCATCACCCCTCCCCACCATCACCCCACCACCCTCAGCCTCACCCCCACCACCCTCAGCTACACCCACCACCACCATCAGCTTCACCCCCCAAGACCGTCACCATCACCCTCCCACCACCCTCAGGCTCACCCCCCACCACCATCACCCACCATCACCATCACCACCCTCAGCCTCATCCCCACCACCCTCAGCTTCACCCCCTACCACCATCACCCCCCACCACCATCACCCCTCACCACCCTCACCATCACCCCTCCCCACCATCACCCCCACCACCCTCAGCCTCACCCCCACCACCCTCAGCTACACCCACCACCACCGTCACCTTCACCCCCCACCACCGTCACCATCACCCCCCACCACCCTCAGCTTCACCCCCACCACCCTCATCACCCCTCCCCACCCTCAGCCTCACCCCCACCACCCTCACCATTACCCCTTCACCCTCAGCCTTATCCCCCACCACCCTCAGCCTCACCATCCCCCATAACCCCCACCACCCTCAGCCTCACCTCCCACCACCCTCAGCATCACCCCTCACCACCCTCAGCTTCACCACCCACCACCACCCTCAACATCACCACCCTCAGCATCACTCCCCCCACCACCCTCACCATCACGCCCCACCACCCTCAGCCTCACTCCCCACCACCATCACCCACCATCACCCACCATCACCACCCTCAGCCTCACCACCCTCACCATCACCCCTCCCCACCATCACCCCACCACCCTCAGCCTCACCCCCACCACCCTCAGCTACACCCACCACCACCATCAGCTTCACCCCCCAAGACCGTCACCATCACCCTCCCACCACCCTCAGGCTCACCCCCCACCACCATCACCCACCATCACCATCACCACCCTCAGCCTCATCCCCACCACCCTCAGCTTCACCCCCTACCACCATCACCCCCCACCACCATCACCCCTCACCACCCTCACCATCACCCCTCCCCACCATCACCCCCACCACCCTCAGCCTCACCCCCACCACCCTCAGCTACACCCACCACCACCGTCACCTTCACCCCCCACCACCGTCACCATCACCCCCCACCACCCTCAGCTTCACCCCCACCACCCTTATCACCCCTCCCCACCCTCAGCCTCACCCCCACCACCCTCACCATTACCCCTTCACCCTCAGCCTTATCCCCCACCACCCTCAGCCTCACCATCCCCCATAACCCCCACCACCCTCAGCCTCACCTCCCACCACCCTCAGCATCACCCCTCACCACCCTCAGCTTCACCACCCACCACCACCCTCAACATCACCACCCTCAGCATCACTCCCCCCACCACCCTCAGCATCACCCCCCTCCTCCCCCTCAGCATCACCCCCTCCTCCCCCTCAGCATCACCCCCCTCAGCCTCACCTCCCACCACCCTCAGCATCACCACCCTCAGCATCACCCCTCACCACCCTCAGCATTACCCCCCACCACCCTCAGCATCACCACCCTCAGCATAACCCTCAGTCACCACCATCAGCCTCCCCCCACTCACCATCACCCCCTCCTTCTCACATCACCCCCCTCTCACTCTCACATTACCCCCTCTCACTCTCACATTACCCCCTCTCACTCTCACATTACCCCCTCTCACTCTCACATTACCCCCCCACTCTCACATTAGCCCCCCACTCTCACATTAGCCCCGCCACTCTCACATTAGCCCCCCACTCTCACATTACCCCCCTCTCACTCTCACATTACCCCCTCTCACTCTCACATTACCCCCCTCTCACTCTCACATTACCCCCTCTCACTCTCACATTACCCCCTCTCACTCTCACATTACCCCCCTCACTCTCACATTACCCCCTCTCACTCTCACATTACTATCATCCCGCTCACATTACCATCACCCCCCTCTCCCTCTCACATTACCATCACCCCCCGCTCCCTCTCACATTACCATCACCCCCCGCTCCCTCTCACATTACCATCAACCCCCCTCTCCCTTTCACCATCACCCCCCGCTCCCTCTCACCATCACACCCCCCGCTCCCTCTCACCATCAGCTACCCCATACACATAGGGTCTCAGACAAAAACGCAAACATGCTCACAGAGACATACATTCGCACACACAAGTATACTCTCTGTCAGACACACTCTCAGGCACATACACAGGTAGACAGTGCATCAATGTGTATATGTGACACTTTTTTGTTAGTGGGGCCTCATGTTTGCGTTTCGCCTAAGGCCTCATAAAGTCTAGAGCCGCCTCTGGGGTGAACTAAGGCGGTAGCCTAGACCCTGTAGCCAGTTCACTTGTATACTTAAGGTTGACTGGGAATTCTGGTGTAATGTGTGGATACTAACCTTGAAAGGTTGTACACGATAACTGGAACCTTCTAGTATTTTTAATGTAGCGAGTCTTGTCTGCTGCTGTCCTCGTAGAAGAAGCCTGAGGATTAAGACAGATGTTGATGTATTTATGCGTAGCGTGGTGGCGTATGATTTGTAGTGAGGGTTAGCTGTTAGGAGCACAACATGAGATCCTGAATTGAGGGATCTGAAAGGTTAGTATAAGACTGGGACGAGTTTGCGTTAAGGAGAAAGGCTGATTGAGGCCTTGGGGTAGTTATTGCCGTACATGAGTAAGGACGTAAGTACCTGGTGGTATGGCTGAGTAACAGGTCAGGTAGGTAGGGTGTTTTTCCTGGCCTGATGGCAGTATGACCGTAGGCCTGGGTAGAGAAATTGTAAAGAATTAACACACCCCGGGGGCGTAAGACCGTGAGTCAGTCATAATGAATAATTTTTCACTGTTTATAAAATAGAAATCAGCATTTTTATAACTGAGGGTAGAAACACCTCCCTGGCTGTTACTCAGGCGTTATTCCACTAGCTCTGTAGAGCTAACAGAAGCTGTCATGGCACTACGCTAGGGAGCCCCTGTCTTTTCTCCTTCTGAATTGGTTGTATTACAGCTCATTGAGAAGCCGTAAGCTCATGTGCATGCATGCGCTTGCCCATGGCTTCTCAATGAGAGAGGAGAGGAGAGAGGGGAGGGCTTGCATAGCTGTTTACAAGCTGTTCAATATTTTTAAAGAAAAATATTCAGAAAAATACATGTATGTTTTTTAGGGTGTTTATCTACTAAATTGTGCAAACAAAAAAATTTTTTAATGGAGTGTTTATTTAAATAAATGTATTAGTTCTTTAAGGGTAGTGTGATTGCCTTTTCATCCTGTTCTCTTGGATTTCATATAAATGAAAAAGAAAAAAAGAACCCAAAATAGTGTAAATCTGTATGAAGAAGTGCACAAAAAAATTCACATAATTTAGACAGTATCTCTGCATTAGAAACTGTAAATACCACTGGGAACTCCCCTCTCTTTTGTGGGTCTTGTAGCCCTAAGTTCCCTTTCATATTTTTTTTGAGTTTCTGACCTTCCTCGTTTCCATTACCCTTGACTAGAGATGTCCCGAATAGTTCGCTGGCGAATAGTTCCTGGCAAACATAGCTTCGTCATCATTGAGTAAACTTTTACCCTGTACCTCACAGTCAGCAGACACATTCCAGCCAATCAGCAGCAGACCCTCCCTCCCAGACCCTCCCACCTCCTGGACAGCATCCATTTTAGATTAATTCGGAAGCTGCATTCTTTTTTTTAATTTTTTTTTTTTTTTTTTAGACAGAAGTGTGTTATATTTGAGCATGCTAGGCTGAACATGCATATCTCATGGCTAGTTGCACTGAGGGTATGAGTATATAGCAGTACATTGTTGTGAAAGATGACTGTCATGTTTAGGGTGTAGCTTGCACGTTATCAACTGTGTATTTATATCAGCAGCTCCACCACTAGTTATAAATCAAGTGTGAGTCGCCCCATGAGATGAGACTAGTGAATAACATAATACATGAACGGTTAAAGGGACACTCCAGGCACCCAGACCACTTCTGCTCATTGGAGTGGTCTGGGTGCCAACTCCCACTACTCTTCACCCTGCAAGTGTAATTATTGCAGTTTTTCATAAACTGCAATAATTACCTTGCAGGGTTATCTCCACCTCTAGTGGCTGTCTACTAGACAGCCACTAGAGGTCACTTCCTGGTCCATAGCACAGGAAACCTGTGCTAAAGCGTCGCTGTCCGTCCTCACGCTGTGTGAGGACCTCCAGCGTCGCTCAAAACCCCATAGGAAAGCATTGAAATTATTTTTCAATGCTTTCCTATGGGGAGACGTAATGCGCATGCGCGGCATTGCCGCGCATGCGCATTAGGTCTCCTCGGCCGGTGGGCGGGATCAGTCTCGCCCACCGGCCGACGCAATGGACAGGAGGAGCGTCCCGGAGGAGTAGACAGCGGCGAGGGACATCGCCGCTGCCTCAGGTAAGTGACTGAAGGGGTTTTCACCCCTTCAGTAACCGGGGATTAGAGGGTGGGAGGGAGAGGGACCCTCCAGTGCCAGGAAAATGGATTGTTTTCCTGGCACTGGAGTTTCCCTTTAAGGTAAAGGCATGTAAGGAACTACGACAATAAGCTCTTTAGGAGGTGAAATAATGACATGTTTAAACGCTTGCTACTTTACGATTGGTTAATGTGCAGACAGCAGTTCATGTGATCAAAGGCATGGTGTGGAGGATCGGCTATAGTGGGACATGCTTGGCAGGCTGCTGTTTACTGCTTGTGCTCATCCGATCCCTTCTGGGCGCCAGGTGGAGACCCTAGGAGTCCCTGATACCTGGAACAACAAAGGCAAGTCTCTGGCTGAGTTCGCGGCTTGAGGTGGTGGAAGCTTGTTTTGTCGGGTGCTCGGATCTGTCCCGGTGGTGCTTCACATCCGGTGCGGGATTGTGGTGGCTTAAGGTGGAGGCGAGTGCTTGACGTGGGGCAGGCTCTGCATTTCTGTTTGTGCCTCCAGTCCCGTCTTCGACGCCTTTTGCGTTGGTGGATTTTAATGGGGACTGCTTCGCTTAGCTGTGGTGGAGCTTGTTGGGGCTGTGGTGGAGCTTGTTGGGGCTTCCTGCTTGTTATTTTCTTCCAAAATTGACTAAAGAGTCTGTCCAGCTTAGACTCAATATCCTGCCATGCTTTGCTAGTACCAGGAGGACACGCGGCTGCCGCCATATTGGGAGAGTCGCAGATGAGTATGTCAGCCTGGGCGGCTGTGCTCTGTGCATCCATTAGCTCCAGACAGCCTCTCAGGGGTGGACCGGGATAACCCCCACTGGTCCGAGGGGGAGGGTAACGGAGCTCCTGCCAGGAAGTAGCTGCTCCTGGGCATCCCAGGATCGGGAGATCTGCCGCCTCTCCCGCCCGGTGAGCACCAGGTCACACTTGCTACACGGAGGTAAGTAAGACTCTGTCGAGTTGCTGACCGCTATTAAGCATGTCGGGTCGGTCAGGTAGGAGCAACATTGCTGGGTCATCCCCTTCTGGGGTGAAATTCGCTTGTTGATAGCTGCTTAAAGTGAGATATTGAGGGAGCTCACACGAAGTGCGTCTTTCGTGTGTCAGGCCTACAGCGTCTACTCTGCCAACTTCTGCCAGTGCACAGTGCCATTCATATCTGTTGTCACAGTAGCTTGCACGCATAGTACCACTAATCTAAAAAAAAATGACAGGCAGAGGCAGGCCACCCCGCAGGGGCAGTCGTGGTCGGGATGCTGTGATTCCCTTTGGCCCTAGAATAATGCCCAGTGTTCAGAAGCCACGTACCCAGAACTTGAAAAGTTCTGAGGACATAGTTGACTGGCTAACACAGGACACCCAATCTTCTACAGCTTCCGCTCGGAACCTTGACACACCATCCTCCTCCAGCTTAGCTTCGGGCACCTCTCAAGTTACCACTCGCCCGCCTGCCGCCACCACCAACACTAGCACCACAGCCGCTTCACTTGATCTGTCAGAGGAGTTATTTACACATCAGTTGGAAGAAATGAGTGATGTGCAACCATTGTTGCCAGAGGATGTAGATAACAGGGATATGTCTCAGTCAGGCAGCATTACACACATGGACGTACGGTGTGGTGATGATGATGTTGTACCCGCTGCTGCTTCCTTTGCTGATTGGTCAGATACAAGTGAAGCGGTTAATGATGACGATGCGCCCGTGGATGTCACATGGGTGCCCGCTAGAAGAGAAGAAGAACAGGGGGAAAGTTCAGTTAGGGAGACAGAGAGGAGGAGAAGACGAGTTGGAAGCATGGGGAGGTCGTCGCAAGGAGCTAGTGGCACAGTCAGACAGCATGCATCGGCACCCGGGGTCAGCCAGACAGCACGCCAATCAACGCATGCTTTTGCCACCACCAGAATGCCGTCATTGCAGAGCTCAGCAGTGTGGCATTTTTTTGGTGTGTCTGCCTCTGACAACAGTTTGCGGTGTTTGCGGTGCGTTAAACGGGGAGTTTGGTCTGTCACTGTGAAGCGGGCGTAACCCTTACACTACCTGATTGATACAACATCATACCTGATGATTTAAAGCACGTTATTCCAAACAATTTAGGAATGTTAGGTGATTTATGCCCTTTATGGATTAAAACCAGACTCATCAACTATGTAATTTTTCATGGGAGTTTTGCCATGGATCCCCCTCCGGCATGCCACAGTCCAGGTGTTAGTCCCCTTGAAACAACTTTTCCATCACTATTGTGGCCAGAAAGAGTCCCTGTGGGTTTTAAAATTCGCCTGCCCATTGAAGTCTATGGCGGTTCGCCCGGTTCGCCCATTCGCGAACATTTGCGGAAATTCGCGTTCGCAACATTTTATGTTCGCGACATCTCTACCCTTGACCATTGACGAGTGTATAATTTATTTTTTTCAAATTGTAGTTTATCGAACATTTTTTGATACAAGTGTGCAGAAAGCAAAAACAAAGCTACTATACTGTACCATCAAATACACTAGGGCTAGTGTGTCATTTTTGAGTATATCTGGTACCCTTAATTTTCTATTCTATCATTTATTTATTTTGTTTTTTTTGTGGATTTCTGACCTCAGCTAAATCTGTAAGTATGTTTATTTATTTATTTTTATTGTCACATGTCTATCGGAATTTCCCATAAACCTCAACACCCTAAGTTTTAGCATATTCCCCTGTTTTACCTTAAAAGAGAAGGGACAAAATGTACTAGATATAATCATTTCAATGAGATTAAGCCTTTACAGAACCTGAAGTGTCCCTTTAATGTGGGCAATAAAATGGTCCTTGGTGAATTGCATAGTGAATAATGTATTATACTAATATCAACTTATCTAGTACTCCCCCGACCCATGCTCAAATGCATTTGTGCACCATCTGGGAGGCCTTAAAATGTGAAGTTCTAAGCTACTAGCAAGACCTTAATAGTTACTCACCATTGCAAGTCAGAGCATACACACCAAGGGAGAATTTATACCATCCAGGGCTAGTTTTTCACTCACCAGAGGCTATTGACGAGTTGGAATTTTGAGCTCTGTGATCTGGTATACACAGAATGAACAGACTATTAGTGAGATTTAGAAATAGAAATATGAGACCAATGGTCATTTTGTAACTTTTACTGATGTAAAAACACAAGAAACATGATTTGATGTAAATGATACTTTGTGTTCTGTTTAGATGTGAGCTATATAGGATCCAAACCAAGTTTTGTGTGGCAGGCAATTAAACCTTTGGTATGTACATTCCATCATCAAAATTGTACAAAGCTGCAGAATATGAAGGCGCTTCCCACAACGTTTCAAAGTGAAACATGTCTCTAAGATAGGGAAGACAGAAATGCTGAGGTGAGATGAAATTGGAGAAATAATTAGCTGTTTATCTTTTTGTAAAATATTAAGATTTTTACTGCAAAGTGGAATGCAACAGTTCTGTAAGTGCTTATGCAATGGTTATTTTTCAATTATGGGCTGTTTAGTATATTTCCAGCTGTCGTGTCGGTGCTGCTTACTGGTTAAAAATAAGGACTTTGAACTGAACTTGAAAAAGAAAATCCTTTCACCTATGCTTTTTTGACCCATATGTACCATTTCACTTATTGAATGAAAAACAATTTTGGGCCAAAATTCTTTTTTTCTGTTTGTTAAAGGAACACTATAGTTTTAAGAATACAGACTGCCCCCATCTCTATCTTTCATCTTTATGACCTCAGCCAATCCAGTGTTTTCCCGTAGGCTAAAGTGCATGCACGTCATTAATGCATCTCTATCGGCATTCAGCGGAGCGTGTGGAGATGCTGAAAGCAGTTGCTGCACATTGTGCAGCACTGAGATAGGAAGCACCTCTAGAGGTGTTACTAGGAAGAAAGTAAACACTGCCTTTTCTCTGAAAAGGCAGAGTTTACAAAAAAAGCCTGTAAAGGCAGGTTATAGGCACATTAAGCTGTATTGGTTCTGGTGACCATAGTGTCCCTTTAAAGGGTTCCTATAGTGCCAGAAAAACAAAGCTGTTTTCCTGGCACTATAGGGTCAATAGGTCCCCCCCTCCTCACTCGGGGCCTCCCTCCCATGGAGCTGAAAGGATTAAAATCCCTTCAGCCACTTACCTAAATCCAGCGCCGATGTTCCTCGGCAGCAGATCAGGCTCTGCCCAAGCTCCTCCCCCGCCGACATCAGCCACGCGCGCATTAGACCTCCCCATAGGAAAGCATTCAATGCTTTCCTATGGGGAAAATCTGATGCTGGAGGTCCGTGAGGACGTCCAGCGTCAGATAACGGACCAAAAGTCAGTTAGGATTCCGGGAGCCCCCCTCAGTGGCTGTCTGGCAGACAGCCACTGGGGGCAGATTTAGAGCTGCAATGTAAACATTGCAGTTCTCTGGAACTGCAATGTTTAATATTGCAGCACTAAGTGCAAAAGTGTCACAGCAGCCAGACTACTTCAATTAGCTGAAGTGGTCTGGGTGCCTACAGTGTCCCTTTAAGTATATCAACCCCAGTCACCATAGAAACCAATGGAACCAGCAGGCACATTCCACTGGCCATTCCGACCATTTCCCATGTTTGTAGTACCGGTATCTATCAGCCAAGCTTATGTTTACTTTTGCATTATACTGCTAGGTAAATTACGTAAGGCCAGTGTCCCTCACTCCCTGTCACATAGACCAATTGAAATGGTACACAATGCATATTTGGAAAGAGCAAGGCCATAGCTATTCTGCAATAAACAGATACACTGTAAAAGTAAAAGATTGAAAATGAGTCATCAGTCTAAACCAGCAGTTGTTAGTAATTTTAGTAAAAATAAAAGCAGCCATGCATGGACACTGGAAGGTGGAATATAAGGGATTCATATCAAACATTAATCCTGGGGGGAGACAGAGGCATTGCTATGTGCGGGCTATAGCCAAATGTAGGACCCTGTACAGTGGCGTAGTGAGGGGAGGGGGAGCACAGGGGCGGTAACTCTAGGCGTATAATGTCTAGGGGTGCAAAATTTAAAAAGAAAAAAAAGTAGTAATAATACATTTTAAAAATAGTGTTGATATCTTCAAATGGGAAATCACTCTATTAAAATGCTATCATACTGGTACGCCTGTAACGGGCACCTAGACAACCTAACTCCTCCTTCCCTATCCACCTCGTCTCCGGGACATGTGTGACACTGAAATTTGCGTTGCGTAATTTTTAAAATCCACCTCACGTCTAACATAATGTTTATAGACTATACACGTTACTTTAGGTGTGAGGTGGATTCTTTTTAGTTATTTTTCATGTGCATAGCATAGCCAGATTAACATCTCATACATTGTAAATTCAGCAATAAAAAGTAATATCAAGTAAACAATTTAGATATAGAAAACAGCACAGTAAAAAATGGGTCGCAAGAGAATACTGAGAACGGGCAGCAACTGAAATAGCCTGCCCTTCGGTCGGTCACCGCTCAGTTCTCAAGCTGTTTTTAGCTCATCTTGTGCCATTACAGAGAGAACTTCTCTGAAACATATCAGACTGGTCCCACCCATACGGGCAGTCCAGATCCGAAATGCCAGCAAGTTCCCTCTGCACGAGAGACACAGCAACCCCAGACGATCGTTTCAGCCTTGTAAGGCATCATCAGTGAGGCATAGCTGATATCTCCCTAGGCACCGTGAGCAAGGGGTCCACGTCTGGATTATCCCTTAAACTTGTGGAGAGTAAAAAATGGGTCGCAAGAGAATACTGAGAACGGGCAGCAACTGAAATAGCCTGCCCTTCGGTCGGTCACCGCTCAGTTCTCAAGCTGTTTTTAGCTCATCTTGTGCTATTACAGAGAGAACTTCTCTGAAACATATCAGACTGGTCCCACCCATACGGGCAGTCCAGATCCGAAATGCCAGCAAGTTCCCTCTGCACGAGAGACACAGCAACCCCAGACGATCGTTTCAGCCTTGTAAGGCATCATCAGTGAGGCATAGCTGATATCTCCCTAGGCACTGTGAGCAAGGGGTCCACGTCTGGATTATCCCTTAAACTTGTGGAGAGTAAAAAATGGGTCGCAAGAGAATACTGAGAACGGGCAGCAACTGAAATAGCCTGCCCTTCGGTCGGTCACCGCTCAGTTCTCAAGCTGTTTTTAGCTCATCTTGTGCCATTACAGAGAGAACTTCTCTGAAACATATCAGACTGGTCCCACCCATACGGGCTTGAGAACTGAGCGGTGACCGACCGAAGGGCAGGCTATTTCAGTTCTGCCCGTTCTCAGTATTCTCTTGCGACCCATTTTTCACTCTCCACAAGTTAAAGGGATAATCCAGACGTGGATGTTCTGTCAGAAGATGTACCCAGTCTGACCTAGACACAGATGATCAATTCACTATCTGATGACCCCCCTCGTGTTATGTATAACAGTCTATTCATCTGTCTGACATGCTAGTTTACTTTGCAACTATGTGATACACCTGTGAATTGTACCAAAAATAAAGAATAAAAGAAATAAAACATAAACATTACTTCGTGTTACGTCATTGATCGGTTTTATCTAGGGCGGCGGAAGTGGACCCCCCATATCTATTTTTCCATGCAGCCTCCTTGTTGAGCCTCGTCTGAGCAACACCGTTATGATAAAGATGAGGGTATTATAACACTCTAGCCATGTTCCCCCATTTTATCATTGTGCTTCTCCCACTCCCACCTTTGGCTCAACAAGAAGTCTGGTATGATCTGTATGGCAGAAAGAGATTTGAGGGCTGGAAGCTCAGGGCTGGTCAATTTCTGCCTCTTGCCCCTCACTCTGTACATGCTATAGAGGGAGAGGCTTGTAGCTGCCGGCCCTACAAAACTTTTGAACAGGCGGTTAAATCACAATGTCAAAACAATAAAAAATTGTGATATTATAGTTTGTTAATCTTTTGTAATTTCTCTTAGAAAAAGAAAATTCTTGGGGACACCTTGTATAAAAAAAAAACTGCATTTTGTTGATACTGTACTTGCGTTTTTTATTCCATTTGCCGACCATAAATAAAGAATTTAAAGGAAAACTTTACCAGCTGATATCCAGAGTGGTTATTATATCTCCGCATTACAGACACAGGGAACTAAATGGGTAATTAAATGGGAATGAGGAACCAGAATAATCTATAAACGGGTTAAAAAACTAAACAAAAAGCAAATGGCAGTAATAACCCACCTCACTATTACATGTGCATGGGGGAAAGTAATAAACGGAATTTGACACACACAAAAATCAATATAATAGAATAAAGAACAAGAAAACAAACAAAAAACAAAACAAAACGACAGTTCTTTTAAGCATAAAACTAGTACTCTTATATAACAACAATCTTTCTGCTAAATCAGAACAGAGTTTTCTTATGCTTGCATTGTGTTGCTTACGTGTTAACACAAACACAGATGTGGCCATGAAATGTTGAACCACCAAGGCCTGTGTAGTAGGTGACTTTTTTTCACTCCTATAGAAAACATTTCTGACTAACACTCCGAACAAAACCGTTTATTGTGTATAAATCAACAACTGAAATGTATTGAAACATTATCGTTCATACAATTTATTGAAACCTCCGTTTTTGACAAAAAACGGTTTAATTCAACCTTGTGCATGCCACACAGAAAAGGAAGACAAAGGACAAAATGTTCATTAGAAACCAGTAGCTTTATACAAATAAAGTTTATACATATAAACAAAAGACAGGAAAAGGGACAAGTAGGTGTACTCACCTGTCCGAATTAATATGGACCAATGGTTGGCAAATTGGGGTCAGGCTAAAAACTGTGTATCACTTTTAATTGGATCCAACATGAAAATATTGATGCCACGTCATAGATAAGAGCTTCTTTAGTATTCATACATTAAAACACGCAAATTGTAAATACAAACCAAAATAAAAGACAGATCAAAACAAAATCAACCCAATCGTGAATGTGGGGAGCTGTTAATAGGTGATTCTGACAGACCGCCTGGGTTGCCTGGGTTACCCGATTGGGTGCCTCCGCCAATCGCTGCTTCCTAGTCGCCATGAGTACTATAAGCACTGCACCGGACACCATAAGCACCATAGCCCCCTAGCTGCCACAGCTTGGCTGGGGTCTCGCTGTCCTCGACCCACCCTGGACCTAAGACAAGGATCCAGCTTCCATTGGGTGGACCTCTCCTCCTTCAGAGAGTATAGCAGGTCTGGCTGTGTAGCTCTTACAAGAGCTAGTGATTATAGCCAGTATAGTAATCTGAAGCAGGTATAGCTGTTCCCTACAATCACGAGAAGAGGTTGCGTGTTGAGGGTGAAGTGGACTGGCTTTAATGGGACCACACTTGGCTTTTTATGCAAGTCCCCATGCAAAGGGGTACTCCCACATGGACCTTGTGGGGAACTACAGTATAAAGTCACAGACCAATGTCAACAGTGTTTAAATGCATGACACTCCCATATACAAACATAACATCCCTCCCCTCTGCCTGGGAGATAATTGAGTCAGATAACTCAATTATCTCCAGGCAGAAAAAACACATATTTTTATAAAATCCCAAATGTAACTCAAAACTCATGGAAACCCTATAAAAGATATATCCCCTGATAGCCCTGATCTGGGTGAACAACATATCCAAATATCACCCAGATTGATTCAGGGGTTTGGGATTTCCATGGAGGTCTTATTTTAACCGACCGCACACAAAATTACTGTCGGAAAAGAGTTCCAGGAAATCAGCCTGTGTAGTTGGTCTACTTCGGGGAATCGAATGAGAATATAAAATACTGAACGTATAGGTTCAGGAGTAGGCTCAGTTTATGTCTCTCGTTCAGGAGTTTATTCCAGTCGAATGCCATTCGATTCCCATTCAAATAGCCGAACATCAGTGGAAGGTATGTGTTTAGCGGTGTTCGCGCTGTCGAGTGTCCGATTTGAGTTCCATGTACTTGACAACCAAACACCGCCCATTGTGCTTGCGGCTTAAGATGGCCACCGCCACGTGAACGAATACCAGCTGACCGATTCGACCCGCTTCGAGAGTTCGAAGTGTTACTGAGCGAATAACGTTAATAGGTGGCACACTTCTCGTACGGGTGGTCCAGTCATCATTCAGTGGTTTATTCGGCATTTGAACCTAAACTCCTGATCCGTTTGGTAAATTCCATATACCAAACCATACAAGTCCAAAAGGTACAAACAGTGTCTTTAACCACAGTTTATTACAGGGGCCATATACACAGTGCAGAAGGCTGTCAAACAGGCTCCTCCAAAAGCCTGTGGCGAGGTCACTTTCGTCACAGTGATGTCGGTGTATATTGTTTAATTTGCACGGGAGACCATGTTGTGGTTATGTTTTAATGTGTGAACAATAAAGAAGAAATTCTAATCTGTGAAGAGTTTGCAATCTTGTCACATAGCAAAACACGGGGAGGGACCTCAGTTAGGAAAAAGGACAAATGAGTCATTTATTACATGTGAGTTTACAGAGGAAGAGGTTTTATTTCAACTGTCAAAAGTAAAGACAAATAAGTCAATGGGACTGGATGGAATACACCCAAAGTTATTAAAATCGCTTAATGGTGTACTAGCAAAACCATTAACAGATTTATTTAACCAATGATTGTTAACAGGAGTAGTCCCAGAAGATAAGAAGTTAGCGAATGTTGTGCCCATTCACAAGAAAGGTAGTAGGGAGGAGTCGGGCAACTATAGGCCAGTAAGCCTTACTTCAGTAGTGGGGAAAGTAATGGAAACCATGTTAAATGATAGGACTGTTGAACATCTAAAAACACATGGATTTCAAGATCAGAGACAACATGGGTTTACTTCAGGGAGATTATGCCAAACTAATCTTATTTATTTTTTTGATTGGTTAACTAAAATAATAGATCAGGGTGGTGCAGTAGACATTGCTTACCTAGATTTCAGTAAGGCTTTTGACACTGTTGCACGTAGAATGCTTATCAATAAACTGCAATCTTTAAGTTTGGACTCCAATATTGTTGAATGGGTAAGGCAGTGGCTGAGTGACAGGCAACAGAGGGTTGTTGTCAGGATCGGGACAGGGATCCAACACGCAGAGTACAAACAGGTGGTAGGTACGTATACCGGACCTTAGAATGGCCGGACTTAACGTAAGGAGTAAGTAGAGAATGGTCTAGGAACAAGCCGAGGTCGAGGGAACGAGAGGACAGGTAAGCGAGAGACAAGCCGAGTCAAAGGGTAACAGAGATAAACAGGGTAGTACAAACAAGCCGGGTCAGAACCAAAGAGACAACTAGAATACAAGAGCACTGAGTGACTAGACAGGCTAGAACCACGACAGGGCAATGAGCAGATGCCGAAAGCCTTACTTTATACCTTGATTTTAGAGGGTAATCACGCCCCCGACGAGTCCTGATTAGTGCTCGGGACTTGACTGACAGGTCGACCCGGGTTGGCGTCATGACGTCGACTACTGAGCGTCGCGTCATATAAGGAAGTGGATCCCTCGCGGTCGGCTTGTAAATGGCCGAGAGAACCACGAGGAACGGAAGAAACAACCCCTCTGGGAGGATAAACGTCTAAGTCTCTCACCTCCTCTGAGGTAGAGACTACAGGTACCCTGACAGTTGTAGTCAATGGAGTATATTTGAAGCTTGAGCTTGTCACCAGTGGGGTACCTCATGGATCTGTACTTGGACCCATTCTCTTTAATATTTTCATTAGTGATATTGCAGAAGGACTTGATGGTAAGGTATGTCTTTTTGCTGATGATACTAATTAGACATGTGCAATTCGTTTTGGTCCGAATATGAATTCGGACGAATTTCGGGCAATTCGGACATTCGGGTACTTCCGAATGTCCGAAGTGCCGAAGTGCTGAAGTGCCAAAGTTCCGAAGATGCCGAATTTCTGAAGTGTCGAACTGCCAAAGTTCCGAAGTGCTGAAGTGCCGAAGTTCCGAAGTGTCAAAGTGCCGAAGTTCCAAAGCATAGTTTTGCCTAAGTACTAATATACTTACCCAGTGAAAGAAGAAAAATGTTACATTGTATAAAATTTTAAATAAAAAGTATACAAACATAGCCAGGATTCAGCTGTAAGCATTTGCAACACTTACAACAATCAAGTAACACACATTCATATAAAATGTAAGTTACTTGGCCAGTCAATGTAATGACAGGAATGAATTAGTAGATAACTCCCTAATCCCCACGGCATTAGGGAGCTATCTACTAAAAGGCTGAAAGACCTGAATTGGTCTTTCAGCCAAATTTACTAATACTAATTAAAGATTACTTAGTATTAGTAAATTATGCCCCTACTCGCTATACCGCGAGTAGGGGAATGTCTATTAAACAGTGAGCAGCCTGTGGCTGCTCACTGTTAGAAAAAAAAGGCCCCCCTTCTGAGCCCCCACCCCTGAGCGGCGGGTGGGGGCCCTAAATTATAATAAGGGGGGACCTAATGTCCTCCCCCCTGGCCCCCACCCCTGAGCGGTGGGTGGGGGCCCTAAATTATAATAAGGGGGGACCTAATCTCCTCCCCCCTGGCCCCCACCCCTGAGCGGTGGGTGGGGGCCCTAAATACTAAAAAGGGGGGACCTAAGGTCCTCCCCCCTGGCCCCCACCCCTGAGCGGCGGGTGGGGGCCCTAAATACTAATAAGGGGGGGACCTAATATCCTCCCCCCTGGCCCACCCCTGAGTGGTGGGTGGGGCCCTAATTAGTAATAGGGGGGACCTAATGTCCTCCCCCCGGCCCCCACCCCTGGGGGCCCTACAGTAAAATAAGGGGGGGACCTGGCCCCCACCCCTAGGGGCCCTACAGTAAAATAAGGGGGGGCTAATGTCCTCCCCGCTGGCCCCCACCCCTGAGCGGCGGGTGGGGGCCCTAAATCCTAAAAAGGGGGGGACGACCTAAGGTCCTCCCCCCTGGCCCCCACCCCTGAGCGGCGGGTGGGGGCCCTAAATACTAATAAAGGGGGGACCTAATGTCCTCCCCCCTGGCCCCCACCCCTGAGCGGTGGGTGGGGGCCCTATATACTAATAAAGGGGGGGACCTAATGTCCTCCCCCCTGGCCCCCACCCCTGGGGGCCCTACAGTAAAATAAGGGGGGGACCTGGCCCCCACCCCTAGGGGCCCTACAGCAAAATAAGGGGGGGGCTAATGTCCTCCCCCCTGGCCCCCACCCCTGAGCGGCGGGTGGGGGCCCTAAATCCTAAAAAGGGGGGGACGACCTAAGGTCCTCCCCCCTGGCCCCCACCCCTGAGCGGCGGGTGGGGGCCCTAAATACTAATAAAGGGGGGACCTAATGTCCTCCCCCCTGGCCCCCACCCCTGAGCGGTGGGTGGGGGCCCTATATACTAATAAAGGGGGGGACCTAATGTCCTCCCCCCTGCCCCCACCCCTGAGTGGTGGGTGGGGGCCCTAAATACCAATGGGGGGACCTACTGTCCTCCCCCCAGCCCCCACCCCTGAGCAGCGGGTGGGGGCCCTAAAAAAAATGCCCCCCCCAGGTGACTAGGGGTCCCCAAACCCCTAGTCACCCCCTCCCCCCCCCAAAAAAAATATCCCCCTACCTACCCCCCTCACCCTAAAAATAATGAGGGGGGTTCATTTAACTAAGAACCTGTAAAAAAAAAAATAACTTACCGTTCGATGTTTTCTTTCTTCTAAAATCTTATTTTTTCAGCCCTAAAAAAGGCCAAATAAAAAACCATAATAACCGGCGCAATAAAAAAAAAAAACGAGCGCAAAAAAAAAAAATCCTTCTTCACCCATGGAGGGCTACGCACAGACTGAGCTCTGCAGGGCGGGGGAAGGCTTATAAAGCCTTGCCCCACCCTGCAATTAGGCTCAGAGCACTCTGATTGGTGGGTTTAAGCCATCCTTGGGTGAAGAAGGATAATTTTTTTTGCGCTCGTTTTTTTTTTTTTTTTTTTATTGCGTTGGTTATTATGGTTTTTTTATTTGGCCTTTTTGGGACTGAAAAAAGATTTTAGAAGAAAGAAAACATCGAATGGTAAGTTATTATTTTTTTACAGATTCTTAGTTAAATGTCCCCCCTCATTATTTTTAGGATGAGGGGGGACATTAGGTCCCTCCCCTTTATTAGTATTTAGGGCCCCCACCCACCGCTCAGGGGTGGGGGCCAGGAGGGAGGACATTAGGTACCCCCCTTATTAGTATTTAGGGCCCCCACCCACCACTTAGGGGTGGGGGCCAGGGGGGAGGACATTAGGTCCCCCCCTTATACCAATTTAGGGCCCCCACCCGCCGCTCAGGGGTGGGGTCCAGAGGGGAGGACAATAGGTCCCCCTCCCTTATTAGTATTTAGGGCCCCCACCCACCGCTCAGGGGTGGGGGCAGGGGAGGAGGACAATAGGTCCTCCCCAACGTTTTACTTTAGGGCTATTTTTTTTTTTTTTTTAAACAGTGAGCAGCCACAGGCTGCTCACTGTTTACTAGACATGCCCCTACTCGCGGTATAGCGAGTAGGGGCAAAATTTACTAATACTAAGTAATTTTTACTTAGTATTAGTAAATTTGTCTGAAAGACCAATTTAGGTCTTTCAGCTTTTTAATAGATAGCTCCCTAATACCGTGGGAATTAGGGAGTTATCTACTAAGCGGCTGCAATAGTAGTGCCGAAGTCCAGAAATTCCAAAGTTCCGAAGTGTCGAAGTGCCGAAGTTGCCGAAGTTCCGAAGTGCTGAAGTGCGAATTTCCGAATATGGCGAATTTCCAAAGTGCCGAAGTTGCTGAAGTTCCGAAGTATTGAAGTGCCAAATTGCCGAAGTCCCGAATTGCGAAAATTCCGAATATCGGAATGCCGAACCGAACCGAAATTTTTTCCCCATGCACATGCCTAATACTAATATATGTAACAGGGTTGATGTTCCAGGAGGGATAAGCCAAATGGCAAATGATTTAGGTAAACTAGAAAAATGGTCAGAGTTGTTGCAACTGACATTTAATGTTGATAAGTGCAAGATAATGCATCTTGGACGTAAAAACCCAAGGGCAGAGTACAGAATATTTGATAGAGTCCTAACTACAACATCTGAGGAAAGGGATTTAGGGGTGATTATTTCTGATGACTTAAAGGTAGGCAGACAATGTAATAGAGCAGCAGGAAATTCTAGCAGAATTCTTGGTTGTATAGGGAGAGGTATTAGCAGTAGAAAGAGGGAAGTGCTCATGCCATTGTACAGAACACTGGTGAGACCTCACTTGGAGTATTGTACGCAGTACTGGAGACCGTATCTTCGGAAGGATATTGATACTTTAGAGAGAGTTCAGAGAAGGGCTACTAAACTGGTTCATGGATTGCAGGATAAAACTTACCAGGAAAGGTTAAAGGATCTTAACATGTATAGCTTGGAGAAAAGACGAGACAGGGGGGATATGATAGAAACATTTAAATACATAAAGGGAATCAACACAGTAAAGGAGGAGACTATATTTAAAAGAAGAAAAACTACCACAACAAGAGGACCTAGTCTTAAATTAGAGGGGCAAAGGTTTAAAAATAATATCAGGAAGTATTACTTTACTGAGAGGATAGTGGATGCATGGAATAGCCTTCCAGCTGAAGTGGTAGAGGTTAACACAGTAAGGGAGTTTAAGCATGTGTGGGATAGGCATAAGGCTATCCTAACTATAAGATAAGGCCAGGGACTAATGAAAGTATTTAAAAAATTGGGCAGACTAGATGGGCCGAATGGTTCTTATCTGCCGTCTCATTCTATGTTTCTATGTTTTTAAGTTATTCACTAAACCAGGATTTGTGGAGAACTGCAAGAGAATGACCAATATTGAGTCAAAATGGTAAAAAAAATTAAAATACATAAAATAAACCAAACGATTTTGGTTTAAAATAATCTCCCCTGGTATATCTAGCAATTCCTAGTTTAGTAAATAGGCCCCATATAATGAGGAAAGGTTTGATTTTCAGAATTACTTTCACAAGCTGATAGGACATGAAAGTTTCCGACTCACAAATCAAGATTCCCAGCATTTTACAAATACCCATAATCATATGACAAACAAAGGAAAGGGGCACCACCAGTACTCTCAGCTAATCAATACCGGCCAGAACTTTCATGTACAGTCATACACATTGCATATAACTGAGATGTATTTCTTGTAGAGCTCTGTGATACACTCATACACACTGCATATAACTATGGGTTTTATTGCTTGTAGAGCTCTGTGATACACTCATACACACTGCACATTACTGGGAGCTTTATTGCTTGTAGAACGCTGTGATACAGTCATGCACTCTGTACATTACTAGGAGTTTTCTTTCTGTGGAGCTCTGTGATCCACTCGAACACACTGCATATAACTATGGGTTTTATTGCTTGTAGAGCTCTGTGATACACTCATACACACTGCACATTACTGGGAGCTTTATTGCTTGTAGAACGCTGTGATACATTCATGCACTCTGTACATTACTAGGAGTTTTCTTTCTGCGGAGCTCTGTGATCCACTCGAACACACTGCATATAACTATGGTTTTTATTGCTTGTAGAGCTCTGTGATACACTCATACACACTGCACATTACTGGGAGCTCTGTGAGATGTATTGCTTGTAGAGCTCTGTGATACACTCATACACACTGCACATTACTGGGAGCTCTGTGACATGTATTGCTTGTAGAGCTCTGTGATACACTCATACACACTGCACATTACTGGGAGCTCTGTGGGATGTATTGCTTGTAGAGCTCTGTGATACACTCATACACAGTGCACATTACTGGGAGCTCTGTGAGATGTATTGCTTGTAGAGCTCTGTGATACACTCATACACACTGCACATTACTGGGAGCTCTGTGAGATGTATTGCTTGTAGAGCTCTGTGATACACTCATACACACTGCACATTACTGGAGGCTTTATTGCTTGTAGAACGCTGTGATACAGTCATGCACTCTGTACATTACTGGGAGTTTTCTTTCTCTGGAGCTCTGTGATCCACTCGAGCACACTGCACACTAATGTGAGTTTTTCTTATTTAGAACCATCTATTAGAGCAATCAACAGAACATAACATGTCAGCTGACTACATCATATGTACCACGTTGCCTCAGAATTCTTCCAGTTTACCTTGTTAAATATAGCACTTGCGATAGTTATTCCTCTTGTGACAATATCTTTATTTATAATTGCATATATTTGGTCCCTATTCCCCATACCGAGATATTGGTTATTTTTCTGTAAACAAGGTATGACTTCATTAAACAATTTTTTAACTTTTAGGAAAATATATCTGCAGTATGAATTTGCTAAAGATTTGTTGACAGTATGTATTGTGTTTTAGAAATAAAATACATCATCCTTAATGCTAACTGGAACTTGCTTGCTGTCTGTTGACAGACATTCTGCTGAAAAACAAGTGCTGAAGGCATTTTGAGACAGTTCTGAACCAAGTACATATCACAAGAGAAGAATAAATAAATTATACCTTATATAAAAAGTCATTTCTAAAAAAGGGTTTGAAAAACATACCGTACAGATATTGCAGTGTGAACAAAGAAATCCTCAAAACCTATCTGCTCCCACTGGCTCTGGATACAAATAAGGAGAAAGATAAATTATTCAAGTGTAAACTGAAATTCATATCACTGAATTTGTCATCGTTAAACAGCATACTAATATTGACTTAAAGGGGCACTGCACTGCCCAAATACAAAAATAATTAATACATTACTGTTTAATAGATATGCCCCCAATGAAAACATATGTGTATTTAAGTACGGTTAGATCCAGAAATATTTGGACACTGACACAAGTTGTGTCTGTGCAAGGCAGGGGCTCTAGGAAGTTGCCTGCCTCTTGAGTTTAGCCACACTGAGCTAACCAAAGCAGGAAGTAACAGGACAAGTTATTTGCTTGATAGCCGCAGAATGTAGACAAGATTAATGTCAGGATGGACTATGCCCTGACATGCAGAACTTGAGTGAAGAAATACAAACAAATATAAACCAGAATATTAAAGTGTATTACCAGGCTTTAGAGATGCCAGACTTAACGCTATTTTGAATAGTACAAGACAGACCAAGGTCAGGAAGGCATAGAGTACATAAATGAGTAGATAAGTCGAAGTTCAAGGACAACTACTTAGGGAAACCACAACATGGTACAGAATAATGGCCAAAAGGAGCTTACATAGCCCTAGGAGGGCAGTAATTGGTTAATAGCTGTCATGTGATGCCAAAACGTACGTGAGCGACGTCTGCATGATGACGCATTCACGTTCTTGTCACTAATTGTGTCAGGGAAGGAGGAGCTAAATAAGGGCTGTGGCCGGTGTCAGGAAGAACGCCAGAGGAGAGTACAGAGGGAGATGACAGAAGCAGCACTAGATGGCAGTTCATTTATAAAAGTGTACATTTTTTATTGAAATCTACACTTTTTGTAAAATGTACAAATAGGGCACACCCTTCACACATAAAGCATTTCAGCAAGTTAAAGGGCTTTAGGGGTCTGGAGTGTCCCTTTAGAGGTTCAAAGTATTTTGTTGTTTTACATCTCGATCTGATTCAGCGGTGGCTGTTGCAACTAGGCATGTGCATGGGAAAAAAATTTGGTTCGGTTCGGCATTCCGAAATTTGGGACTTCAGCAATTCGGCAATTCGGAACTTCTCTTGCAGCCGCTTGGTAGATAACTCCCTAATTCCCATGGTATTAGGGAGTTATCTACCAAAAGGCTCAAAGACCTAAATTGGTCTTTCAGCCAAATTTACTAATACTAAGTAAAGATTACTTAGTATTAGTAAATTATGCCCCTACTCGCTATACCGCGAGTAGGGGCATGTCTAGTAAAAAGTGAGCAGCCTGTGCCTGTAAAAAAATAGAAATAAACATACCATTTGATGCGTTATTTCTTCTAAAATCTTCTTTTTTCAGCCCCAATAAAGGGCAAATAAAAATCCATAATAACCGACACAATAAAAAAATAAATAAAAAAAAACGAGCGTAAAAAAAAAAATCCATCTGCACCTGGCGAGGGCTCTGCAAGGCAGGGGAAGGCTTATAAAGCTTTGCCCCACCCTGCAATTACGCTCAGAGCACTCTGATTGGTGGGTTTAAGCCATCCAATCTAGATTTTCTCAGAAGTGTGAGAAATTAAGATATTTTGCTATTTTTCAAGTTCTGCGTGGTATGTTAACTGTGAAATTTCCCAGTGGGCCGCAGCACCTGGGGTCGATCAGACAGCCCTAAATTAGGCTAATTCAATTTAAATGATTTTCCCATCGGACTATGCCAGCCTGTGTCAGTCCGAGGGGAGAAAAGAGGGAGGGGCTGGGTGCTGCTGCGGCCGCCTGTCAGTCTCCCTTCAAAATCTACCTTAATTTCATTCGCCTGCCCCACCTCCACACGCAAGCCCCACCTCCAGAACAATGCTCCACCTCCTGTGTGCAATCCCTACCTCCACACTCATTGCTGACCTCGCTGGAAAGAAGGGCCACAAAATGGCAACTTACCTTCCAGTGCCAGGTAAGCTTCAGCCATGACACTGATTGTGTGTGTGCCTGCTAGTGAGTGAACTTGTGTGTGTGTGCCTGCTAGTGAGTGAGCTTGTGTGTGTGTCTGCTAGTGAGTGAACTTGTGTGTGTGTGGCTGCTAGTGAGTGAGCTTGTTTGTGTGTGTCAGTGAGCTTGTCTGTAGTGAGCATGTGTGTGTCAGTGAGCTTGTCTGTAGTGAGCATGTGTGTGTGTGTGTCAGTGAGCTTGTCTGTTGGAAGCATGTGTGTGTCAGTGAGGTTTTCTGTAGGGAGCATGTGTGTATCAGCGAGCTTGTCTCTGGTGTGCATGTGTGTGTCAGTAAGCTTGTTTGTGGTGAGCATGTGTGAGTCAGTGAGCTTGTCTGTAGGAAGCATGTGTGTGTTAGTGAGATTGTCTGTAGTGAACATGTGTGTGTCAGTGTGCTTGTGTGTAGTGAGCATGTGTGTGTCAATGTGCTTGTGTGTAGTGAGCATGTGTGCATCAGTGGGCTTGTCTGTAGTGAGCTTGTGTGTGTCAGTGAACTTGTCTGCAGTGAGCGTGTGTGCGTCAGTGAGCTTGTCTGTAGTGAGCATTTGTCAGTGAGCTTGTCTGTAGTGAGCATGTGTACATCAGTGAGCTTGTCTGTATTGAGCTTGTGTGTGTCAGTGAGCTTGTCTGTAGTGAGCATGTGTGTGTGAGCTTGTCTGTAGTGAGCATGTGTGTGTCAGTGAGCGTGTGTGTGTGACAGTGAGCTTGCCTGTAGTAAGCTTGTGCATGTCAGAGTTTGTATGTTCTACGTTTGTGTGTGTATACAAATAAGCTTGTCGGTGTGTGTCAGTGAGATTAACTGTCAGTGAGCCTATTTGTGTGCATCCGTGAACTTGTGTTCTTAGGTCAATGAGCTTATGTATATCAGTGAGGTTGTTTATTTGGTTGTGTATCAATGAGCTTGTGTGTGTCAGTGAGATTGTCTGTGTCAGCATGTGGTCATGCTTACTGTATAATTAAATGTTTTACTCTGAAAGGACCAATATTTTATATGGGAAAAAATAATTATATCTATATTAACCAATAATATGTAAGGCTATGTCTTGCCACCCTATATTATTGAGTAATATATAAACACACAAACATATATATATATATATATATATATATATATATATATATATATATATTTATCATTTGTTTATATATTATTTAATATTATATGTGAATAATAGTTATTTGCATTACTCAATCATCTGTGGTGGCAAGACATAGCCTTACATGTTCCATGTGACAATACATGGCACAATGATTTGTAGGGCTGGCATAGATTGACTGAATGTGTGTGGGAGAGGACAGCCCAAGAGAGGCAGAATTAGTCAAAAGGAACTGACCATCCCTAGGGACCTATATGCTGTATAGCTAAATGTTAGAGCATATATGTGAATCTATGTTGTCTTTGTAACCTTCCTCCCATAAATCCAGTATCCAGTGTTTCTACAAGTCATGCATTGCACTGTGGTTTAATGAGTTGTAGTTAATCTCTATTAAGCCTTAGAAATGTTGACCCCCAGATCACAATAGCAGGTCCTGTTCCTATTTTATAGGTGAGATTTATCAAAGTGTTCTGAAAAAGTATATTTATTTTGGTCTGTAATCTTTTTTGTGTTTATTGAATTGTTCTAAAATAATCTTAAAAGTGTCTGTTTTTGTTTACCTAAATGCTGTCTTTTCTCTTTACCTGTCTCCTAAACAAGGATAAAAGACCATATTGGGATCTCTAGTGTCCCCATAGGTGGGACTCCAGAGGACAAAAACAAGACAGTACTGGGACTGGGTGTTGCGAGTGTGCGTAGTATTGTGTGTGTGGTGGAACTAGTGATGTGTCTGTGTGTGTGGAAGAAGCTGTTAGTGATGATGTGTGTGTGTAGGAGGCTGTTAGTGGTGTGTGTGTGTGTGTGTGTGTGTGTGTAGGAGGCTGTTAGTGATGTGTGTGTGTGTGTGGGAGGTTGGCAATTTGTAATGTGTATGTGTGTGAATTACTTATTTTAAAAATATATGTTTTATACTTTTCTCCTCAGTACAACTGGGCCTGTCATGGGGATCCTTTGAGCTCCCATTTGTTCTTGGTCAAGGTAATTGCCCAGTTTATCCCATGCCAGTCCAGGCCTGCAAACTACCAAATTGCATTCCAATTTAGTAAATTTGCTGTAAACACATTAGCCAGGAGCATCCTAGCAAACCCTGGTAAGGTCTGAATGGCATATCAGGAACCATTGGCGGATCCGGGGGGGGGGGGGGGGGCAACGGGGCAATTGCCCCCCCCCGAGAAAATATTGCTGCCCGAGGCTCTCCCCTGCCGGTCCATGCAGGGCTGGTGCCCTGCTGATTGCCTTCATGGACAGTGATCTCCCTCCCCGGCCCACAGGCACATTGCTGGGCGGCCGGCAGGGGAGGGAGTGAGAGAGAGAACCCGGGGGAGCTCTTACATGCAGCTCCGCAGGGTTCTCCTCTCGCGAGCACGGAGCGTTACCATGGCAACACTCCGTTCTCGCGAGAGTGAACTCTAGCCTGAGCTGCAGGTTAGAGTTCACTCCCCCACTAGAACCACCAGGGACTGGAAAGAAAGCAATGTCTCCCCCTCCCTCAGCAAAGGTAGGAAGGGAGGGGGGACATTAGCTATATTTATTTAATAATTAAAACAAACAAAAAATATCTTTAATCTGCCTCCCTATCCCCTCACACACTGCACCACACACAGCCCCCCTCCACACACAGCCCCCCCTTACCTACACAGCCCCCTTACATACACAGCCCCCCTTACATACACAGCCCCCCCTTACCTACACAGCCCCCCCTTACCTACACAGCCCTCCCTTTCCTACACAGCCCCCCTTCCACACACAGCCCCCCCTTCCACACACAGCCCCCCCTTCCACACAAAGCCCCCCTTATATACACAGCCCCCCCTTATATACACAGCCCCCCTTACATACACAGCCCCCCCTTACCTACGCAGCCCCCCTTCCCTACACAGCCCCCCCTTCCACACACAGCCCCCCTTCCACACACAGCCCCCCTTATATACACAGCCCCCCCTTATATACACAGCCCCCCTTACATACACAGCCCCCCTTGCACACACAGCCCCCCCTACACACACAGCCCCCCCTTACACACACAGCCCCCCTTACACACACAGCCCCCCCTTACACACACAGCCCCCTTACATATACAGCCCCCCTTACACACACACACCCTTACACACACAGCCCCCCTTACATACACAGCCCCCCTTACACACACAGCCCCCCTTACATACACAGCCCCCTTACACACACAGCCCCCCTTACACACACAGCCCCCCTTACATACACAGCCCCCCCTTACATACACAGCCCCCGTTACACACACAGCCACCCCTTACACACACAGCCCCCCTTACACACACAGCCCCCCCTTACACACACATCCCCCCTTACACACACAGCCCCCCCTTACACACACAGCCCCCCCTTACATACACAGCTCCCCCTTACATACACAGCCCCCTCCCCTTACACACACAGCCCCCCCCCTTACATACACAGGCCCCCCTTACATACACAGCCCCCCCCCTTACGCACACAGCCCTCCTCTTACACACACAGCCCTCCTCTTACACACACTGCCCCCAATACACACACAGCGCCCCATACATACACACACAAACACACTGCACCCTTAACACACAAACACACTGCTCCCAATATACAAATTGCTACCCCATACATGCACTGCACCCCTCTCACACACGCACTACCCCTCCATACACATACTGCGACCCTCACATACACTGCACCACTCACACACACACACACACACACACACACACACACACTACAGCCACTATCCCAGCAGACCCTGGGTAAGTTATCAAATGTTTTTTTTAAACGGTTTGACTACTTACACTAGGAGGGCACCACAGCAAATCCTGGCACCAAAACCACTACAGAGAGCTGTAGTGGTTATTGTGCCTGGATTGTTTCTTAAAATGATCTGCCAGTGCCCCTCCCGAGATTAGCTTCTGGATCCGCCACTGTCAGGAACTCAAATACCTGCTCATTAAGTCCCTATGTTAATCTATCCCTTTACATATCCCCTATAAAGCTCAGTAGTAGCAAATAGCTTATTGGTAAGCTCTGCAGCATGTATTAGCTTGCAAAGTAGCTTCATTTTACATCATTAATTAAACTGCTCAAGGCTGTTCGTGAGCTAAAAAAATAAAGAAATTATTGGACAAATGTTAGCTACAGTTGCAGCTGGCATCTGGTACCAAAATAAGCACAGAGGAGTTAATGAAACTTCAGCATTAGCAAGCATTTTATTGCACACAAATAATGTGTAATATCCAGGGATGTAGTCTATTTATATGGTATTTGCTGTATCTTCAGAGGGACACTCCAGGCCATTAATGCAGTTCAATTTCCTGAAGTGTTTTATTTGTGGAGTGGGCACTCTTTTATTCATTTCTTTTCATTATTTACAAAAAAAGTACAGATGTCATTAGAAATGTTCACTTTTGTAAATTAACCTGGTTACACCACCTGGCTGTCAGTCAGACTACCTGTTCTGTTACATCCTGATTTGTTTAGCTCAATGGAGATAAACTCAAGAGGCAGTTTTTGCTCAGAGCACCTGCCTTGTAAAAAAACATCTCATTGAGATGCACTGAGAAGTCTGTGATTGGACAGTGACATAAACTCTGGGCGGGGTTAGAAGGGGAGAGTTTGTAAAGGCTGCAGATAAGAAAACATATGCATGCATGTTTTTATTGGGGGTGTATCTATTAAACAGTTATTTACATGTATTTATTTTGGCAATGACGTGTAATACCACACATGTGTGAAAAATGCATATAGTGTATACACATTACAAGTAGAGGGCTTGACTAGCCTGCAACAGGCTTTAGTAGTGGGAAAGCACACCCTGTGGAACAATTAAAGTGAGGAGGATATGCATCAGGGATGTAGGCCCCTGACCGAGGGGGCAGTGCAGTGGCGTACATACTGCAATCACAGGGCTCGCAGCTGCGACCGGGCCTGTCACTCCAGGGGGCCCGGCCACCCTGCGAACCCCTGCGACTGGGTGCCCGTCACCATGTGTTGCGGCCCCAGTCCGCATGGGCCAACCGACAGCTATGGATATCCAGGGGACCTGGTCGTGCTGTTAAAGCGCCGCCCTTTGATAACATCACAGATGGGAGGAAGTGACTGCCCTGTCACTCCTCCCAGCTTACAACGGGAGCCGCACAGGAGGAAGAGAGGAGGGAGTCAGAGTGGGAACTCTCCTGCATCTAAAGGTAGGAAACAGGAGGGTGACTAAAATATTTTGTCTATGTGTGTGTTTATATGTATGTGTGTGTGTCTGTATGAATGTTTCTCTGTGTGTGTGTGTGCATGTCTGTCTGTGTGTGTGTTTGTGTATGTGTGTGTTTGTATGTATGTCTGTGTCTTTATATATGTGTCTGTGTGTGTGAGTATGTGTGTGTGTACAGTGGCATACATGCAGGGGCCGCAGGGGTCGCAGCTGCAACCGGGCCCGTCATTACAGCATCCAGTCTGTTCAGTTAGCAAACTCCGCCCCCCCTCATCCACACGTTAAACCCTTGGACTAATGGTCTGCATTTTGCTGGGGATGAAATGTGAGCATAGGAGCAGAGACATAGCAGAGAGCAGACAGAGAACTCAGCAAACACAAGATCAGAGGATGCATGAGATGCTGAACACAGGGACTCAGAAACACAAGATCAGAGGATGCATGGGATGGCGTACACAGGGAATTAGAAATACAAGATCAGAGGATGCATGAGATTGCGTACACATGGACTCAGAAACACAAGACCAGAGGATGCATGGAATAGCAAACACAGGGACTCAGAAACACAAGATCAGAGGATGCATGGGATGACAAACACAGCGACTCAAACGCAAACACAGGATATAAATAATGTAGAGTTTAAGAGCACAAGAACTCGTCAGACACTGGATTAAGAGAATGCAGAGGTTTTGTGCAAGAGGAACACAGCAGAGAGACGATTCAAAGAATGCAGACATTTTGAGCACAAGAACTCCACAAACACAGGATCCAGTAATTGTAGAACTCTGCATATCAGGATTTCAGAATACATGAACTTAGACTTGGGGGATCTCAGAAACCCAGATCAGCAAGAAACAAAACTGTTACAACTGGAACGCAAAGTATTAACCAAACTCCTTCAATGCTATGTCAAGTCATGCTGTAGATTGTGGTTGGACTATGCTGTTTCTGACACACTGCAACATTTAGAGAAATGATTTCTTGACCTTGCAGAGAAGTATTACCAAAAACAGCAGAAGGAAAGCAATGAATAGTGTTATAATAAAATATTTAGTAGTACTGTTCAGCTACAATGAATATTACTGTTTTATTCACTATGACCTACCTACCATATATGTAATATTTTGGTTACAGTATTTCTCATTTGTCATAAGAACAAGATGGCCACCTAGTGGACACTGATTACTTTGCATGTACAACATTTCCAAAAGGAGTTGTAAAGAAACACAGGACACATAAATCACTTCTGCTGCTTACTAAAGTTCTTTATGTGACTGGAGTCTAAAACTTGTTTTGAACAATTTATAAAATTTCAGTAGTATTCGTCATGTATAGTACCTTCCTGACTTTTAATTAGATAGTAGGTGGGGTTTTCTACACTTCCTTTGCCTCTACTGAGCTACCAGCTCTAATTCTTCCTCCTAAGAGAACAAAAGACAGCAGCTTCAGGTAACAGAATCATAGCATCTTTATTTGGCCTTAACCCCTTAAGGACACATGACATGTGTGACATGTCATGATTCCCTTTTATTCCAGAAGCTTGGCCCTTGAGGGGTTAAAGATGGGCTTTGGATGAGCTTATGCTTTGAGATCTAGATTAATTGTAAGGTCTAGAAAACTCAACACTCAGAAAATGAGCAAAGTTTTGGCATACGACTCCTTTGTAGAGATGTCCCGAATAGTTCGCTGGCGAATAGTTCCTGGCGAACATAGCTTGTTCGCGTTCGCCACGGCGGGCGAACATATGCGATATTCGGTCCGCCCCCTATTCATCATCATTGAGTAAACTTTGACCCTGTACCTCACAGTCAGCAGACACATTCCAGCCAATCAGCAGCAGACCCTCCCTCCCAGACCCTGCCACCTCCTGGACAGCATCCATTTTAGATTCATTCGGAAGCTGCATTCTTTTTTTTTTTTTAACCTGTTTAAACGCTTGGTACTTTACGATTAGTTAATGTGCAGAGAGCAGTTCATGTGATCAAAGGCATGGTGTGGAGGATCGACTATAGTGGGACATGCTTGGCAGGCTGCTGTTTACTGCTTGTGCTCATCCGATCCCTTCTGGGCGCCAGGTGCAGACCCTGGGAGTCCCTGATACCTGGAACAACAAAAGCAAGTCTCTGGCTGAGTGCCGGGTTCGCGGCTTGAGGTGGTGGAAGCTTGTTTTGTCGGGTGGTCGGATCTGTCCCGGTGGTGCTTCACGTCCGGTGCGGGATTGTGGTGGCTTAAGGTGGAGGCGAGTGCTTGACGTGGGGCAGGCTCTGCTTTTCTGTTTGTGCCTCCGGTCCCGTCTTCAACGCCTTTTGCGTTTGTGGATTTTAATAGGGACTGCTTCGCTTAGCTGTGGTGGAGCTTGTTAGGGCTGTGGTGGAGCTTGTTGGGGCTTCCTGCTTGTTATTTGCTTCCAAAATTGATTAAAGAGTCTGTCCAGCTTAGACTCAATATCCTGCCATGCTTTGCTGGTACCAGGAGGACACGCGGCTGCCGCCATATTGGGAGAGTCGCAGATGAGTATGTCAGCCTGGGCGGCTGTGCTCTGTGCGTCCATTAGCTCCAGACAGCCTCTCAGGGGTGGACCGGGATAACCCCCAGCGGTCCGAGGGGGGGGGGGGGTGGGTAACGGAGCTCCTGCCAGGAAGTAGCTGCTCCTGGGCATCGGGCGATTGTCCGCCTCTCCCGCCCGGTAAGCACCAGGCCACACTTGCCACGCGGAGGTAAGTAAGACTCTGTCGAGTTGCTGACCGCTATTAAGCGTGTCGGGTCGGTCAGGTAGGAGCAACATTGCTGGGTCATCCCCTTCTGGGGTGAAATTCGCTTGTTCATAGCTGCTTAAAGTGAGATATTGAGGGAGCTCACACGAAGTGCGTCTTTCCTCCATGACAGCTAGGCCCCGCCCCCCGGAACCTGCATTCTTAGAGAGAGGAGGGACAGTGTAGCTGCTGATGATTTAATAGGGAAATCGATAGCTAGGCTTGTGTATTCAGTGTCCACTACAGTCCTGAAGGACTCATCTGATCTCTGCTGTAAGGACAGCACCCCAAATCAATCCTCAATCCACTACCATTTAGGAGTTAAATCACTTTGTTTCTGTTTATAAAGCACTTGCCACACCTTCCCTGGCTCTGATTGACAAAGCCTGCATGGAAAAAAAAACTGTTTTCACTTTCAATCAGATGTAATTTACCTTAAACAATTTTATCTCTTGCTCTGTAAATTGAACTTGTATCACATAAAGGAGCGTTGTAGGGTCTAGCAAGCCACTAACATAGCAGGGGATAAGATAATCTAATATAAAAAGAACTTGCAATAAAGGAAGGATAAACATTAGATGGCTCTTTACAGGAAGTGTTTATGGAAGGCTGTGCAAGTCACATGCAGGGAGGTGTGACTAGGGTTCATAAACAAAGTGATTTAACTCCTAAATGGCAGATAATTGAGCACAGAGACTGCAGGGGCATGATCTATACACCAAAACTGTTTTATTAAGCAAAAGTTGTTTTGGTCACTATAGTGTCCCTTTAACAAGAATATAGGTTTCTAGGATTTCATTGGAAAAGCTAGTAATCAAGCGTTCGGCATTATGATAGATCTACTTGGACTATTGGAAAAACCACTTATCGTGTGATGGGATCCTGGAAACAAGCATTGATAATGAGCCAGGGTTAACTTCTGTAGAAACTGAATCATAGCCTACACATGCAACTAATCATCAAATAAACAACAAAACTGTCAAATGTTGCGATTTTTTATATTTTGAATCAGAAAAATGTATGACTTTATTGTTATAGGTCAACAATCTCATTATACATCAGGTAAATATAAAGAGATATGAAATAATCAGAATGATTCTTGGTGCCACAAAGATTTAGCCATAGTGTGTTCAGCAAGATTTTCCAGAGGAATTGAAAATGGTGCTCATTCATAGTGGTTACTGATTTGGTTTAAACACAGTGCTCCTGGTACCATCAGGTGAGTGAATGAACTGCCTTGGCTACTGGTTTACTGTTGAAATTAAAGAACAAATATTTTGTAATTAGATTTTTGGGGGCCACAATCTCATCGGTCATCTAAGTCAGCCAAAGTTATTCTAATGGTGGGTTCCATATGGCTTTTAAGTTCCGACATCTGTTTGTAACTTTTCTTAGCAAATTATGCCATGCCTTATTTTTACTGACGTTTTTAGTTACATTTAATGTGATTTTGGTGGGTTTGTCCATATGGCAAGCAATTGTATTTAGCTGTGCCTGAACAAGATTTTATCTGCAAAGGAGTAAATGTGAATCCATGATGACTGATTCTTTATGGGAATGTGGTCAATAGATAAAAGCAACAGTGACAATCTAAACTCTATTCACTCAGTGCATACACACCATTTCACACACATGACCAATTTGGGTTAGTGGAATGGTAATGCCTAAATAAAAAATACCTTAGAGGTGCAGTCCTTGCACCATAACCACAAAAGCTGACTGTAGTAGTAGTATGTAGTAGTTATGGTGCCACGAGTGCCTGGCACTCTCCATTGTTAAGTAGCCAAACTGTTTTTACATAGTTTGACGTCTTAACTGGGGTCAGCTGGTTGCCACTACATATCTTAAAAAGCTGGAAATTCCTAAGCAGGGCTGACTGAGAGTAATCAATTGACAGTGCAGGTTTATTAGTTTGTATTTGTTACTTCTTTGCTTATTTAAGAAACAGAAAACCAGCATTTTGCCTTTCCCTGCTTTATGGACATTCACTGACAAACTCCCATTTACAAGCCATACTGCTATGTTAAACCCTGCTCAGTGAGTGAAGAATGGGGCCATCTTAGAAACTCAATGTTTGTATTCAAAACCGTCCGCCCCAGGGTGCAGGTTTATGGCTAAAGGATCCTGTCATACACTAAAGACAGGACTATGCTTTTCTCATTGTATTACATGTACTTCATTAAAAAAAATAAAAATAAAATTCCTTTAAAAACTTGATGACAGGTTTATTATATTCAAAATAGTTTTGAGGTAATAGCTGTCTTTGAATGTTACAAAAAAAATGTTTATTAAGTTTATTATCTCAGTTCAATTTCCTCTTTTGATTTTACCAAAGTTTGTAATTATCTTCATTAATTACTGTAAGCATCATAACCGCTACAACCAGGGCTGGACTGGGAATTATTCTCAATCACAGCAGCCCCCTGAGAAGGGGGCAAGGCCTGAGAGGGTGTGTGTTGTCATCACTAATGACAAGCACACCCCATCTCAAAGTGAGCATGTTGGTTCAATGCGCAGAGCCCTGCTAAAGAGCTCTAGCATGAGAAAAAGGCCCTGTATTTGTTCTGCGCAGCGCAGGCAAATTTAATAACATGCTTGCGCTGTGTTTCCTTGCAACTTGTCTCTGGTGTCTCTATAAGTGGGATACCAGAGGACAAAAGGACCAGGAAAGCGTATGGTGCTGGGGGCTGTAGAGAGTGTGTGTATAGGGGGCATAGTGTGTATTGGGGATGTAGCGAGTGTGTGTTTATGAATGTAGCACGTTTTTGCTAACAAGGAATGTAGTGTGTGCATAGGGGATCCAGAGTTTGTATGTCAGGAATGTTGTGTGTGTAGGTGGTGCAGTGTGTGTGTGTAGGGGATATAGTGTGTAAAGGACCCAGAGCAGGGCCGGCGCGTCCTATAGGCAACTTAGGGAGGGGGGGGGGGCTAGATTTAGGTGCGTTTCCCTTCAGTCCGCCAGTGGCATGGTACAGGAAACAGAAGTACGGTCCGCGCTGCCCGGCCACGCTACATAGGTAGGACAAAAGGGGGAAAGGACCACTGAGGGGGTGGGGGGAGAAGGAGAGAGGACCACTGAGGGTCTAGGGGGGAGATGGGGAAAGGACCACTGAGGGGGTAGGGGGGAGAAGGGAGAAAGGACCACTGAGGGGGTAGGGGGGGAAGGGGGAAAGGACCACTGAGGAGGTGGGGAAGAAGGGGGAAATGAACTCTAAGGAGGTGGGGGGAGAAAGGGGGAAAAGACCACTAAGGAGGTGGGGGGGAGAAAGGGGGAAAAGACCACTAAGGAGGTGGGGGGAGAAAGGGGGAAAAGACCACTAAGGAGGTGGGGGGAGAAAGGGGGAAAAGACCACTAAGGAGGTGGGGGGGAGAAGGGGGAAAGGACCACTAAGGAGGTGGGGGGGGGAGAAGGGGTAAAGGACCACTAAGGAGGTGGGGGGAGGAGGGGGAAAGGACCACTGAGAAGGTGGGGGAGAAGGGGGAAAGTACCACTAAGAATGTGAGGGGGTGAAGGGGGAAAGGACCACTAAGGAGGAGGGGGGAGGGGGAAAGGACAACTAAGGAGGTGGGAGGGAGAAGGGGGAAATGACCACTGAGGAGGTGGGGGAGAAGGGGAAAAGGACCACTAAGGAGGTGGGGTGAGAAAGGGGAAAGGACCACTAAAAGGGTGGGGGGGAGGAGGGGGAAAGGACCACTAAAGGGGTGGGGTGAAAGGACCACTAAGGTGGGGAAGAGGGTAAGGACCACTAAGATGGGGAGGAGCAGGGGAAAGACCACTAAGGGGTTTGGAAAAGTGTGGGAGATGGAGGACCACTGAGGCGGTGGAGGAGAGGAGGAGGAAAGGACCACTTGGGAGGTGGGGTGGGGGGAGGAGGGAGAAAGGACCACTAAAGGGGTGGGGGGAAAGGACCACTAAAGGGGTGGGGGGAAAGGACCTCTAAGGGGGGAAGAGGGTAAGGACCACTAAGGGGGAGGGAGGATTGGAAGGAATACTAAGGTATTTGGGAGAGTGGGGGAGATGGAGGACCACTAAGGGGAAGAAGGGGGAAAGGACCACTAGGGAGGTGGGAGAAAGGAACACTAGGGAGGGGGGGAGGAGGAGAAAAGGACCACTAAAGAACCAGTGTGTGTGTGTGTGTGTGTGTGTGTGTGAGGGTGCTGTGTGTGTAAAGGTGCTGTTAGTGTGTGCTGTGTGTGTATGTGTAAGGGTGCTGTGTGTGTGTGTGCTGTGCGTGTAAGGGTGCTGTTAGTGTGTGCTGTGTGTGTATGTGTAAGGGTGCTGTGTGTTAGTGAGGGTGCTTTTAGTGTGTGTGTGTTCTGTGTGTGTAAGGGTGCTATTAGTGTGTGCTGTGTGTGTGAGGGTTCTGTTAGTGTGTGTGTGCTGTGTGTGTAAGGGTGCTGTGTGTGTGCACTGTGTGTGTAAGGGTGCTATTAGTGTGTGCTGTGTGTGTATGTGTGAGGGTGCTTTTAGTGTGTGTGTGTGTGTGTGTGCTGTGTGTGTAAGGGTGCTATTAGTGTGTGCTGTGTGTGTGTGTGTGCTGTGTGTGAGAGGGTGCTGTTAGTGTGTGTTGTGTGTGTGAGGGTGCTGTGTGTGTGAGGGTGCTGTTAGTGTGTGTGTGTGTGTGTGTGTGTGTGTGTGTGTGTGTGTGTGTGTGTGAGGGTGCTGTATGTGTCTGAGGGTGCTGTGTGTGTGAGTGTGTGTGTCTGAGGGTGCTGTGTGTGTCATTAGTGTGAGTGTGCTGTTAGTGTGTGTGCTGTGTGTGTAGGTGTGCTGTTAGTGTGTGTGTGCTTTGTATGTGAATATGTCTGGAGGGATTGTGCGTGTGTGTGGGGGGCAAGATGTAAATATATTAAAATGTTTTTTGTTTTTTTTTATTAAAAAAAAAAAACACTTCCCTTTAGCCTGGGAGGGGGTAGCCGTACTGCCATCGAGGAGAGCCGTGCTGCAGTCCCTGGTGGTCCTAGTGGTGAGTGAACTCTACCCTGCAGTTTCTGGGGTAGAGTTCACTCTCGCGAGATCTGAGCGTTGCTGCGGTAACCGCGGCAATGCTCCGACCTTGCGAGAGAAACCCGGTGGAGCTGCAGGGTAGAGCTCCGCTGGGTTCTCCTCTCCCTCCCCAGCCAGCAGCGTTACAGTGCCTGTGGGCCGGTGAAGGAGATCTTTGATCTCCCCCCCCCGGCCCATGAAGGCACACAGCAGGGCCAGCACACTGATAGTGATCCTGTGATCTCCCCTGCCGGCTTTGGCCCCTGGTCATCACGGCCCACTGGGCATTTGCCTTGTATGCCCGATGGCCAGTCCGGGCCTGGAGCCTACAACCCACCAAAGTGGTTATGATGCCAAGAGTACCCCGGGCTGGTTTTCCAGTAATGGGGCAAACCGTTTACAATGGTTTGGCCTCTTACTTCACCTCAGCTTTGAGGCTCCCTTGAAGCCTGGGATACACACTTCTGGCTTTAGCAGGGATGCAGAAGTTGGAAGCCTTTCTGTTTGCCATTCATTGGCTGAGAGTGCCAGCTCATCACTTTCAGCCAATGAATGGCACACTGTGATTTGTAGTACTGACAGCCCCATGATGCTGCTGGCAGTGGAGTTACACGTCTGGCAGCAAAGAGGTTAAACTTGTGTGCAATGTTGTGCTGCACATATTGACTCCGGCACCATGACCACTTCAAATCATGAAAGTGATCGTGGTGTTTTGAGTAACTCTTGATGAAAATAAGAAATCAGAATTGGCTGTAACCACTAATAAACATAGAATATTTTGTAAATTTTTATTGGATAGAACGTCTAAGGAGCATATTTTAGGTAAAGCACCTAGTAGGTGCTAGGAATTAATGTAAATTTGTTTAAGTATCCACTAAGTTTTAAATTACAATTTAAATATGACATTTCAATTTAACTACATTCTGTAGGGCTCTCTTTGCCAACCTTCTATTCCACAAACAACATATTTAGAAACACTTTGGAGGCAGCTGTTGATTTTGAGCTGGGCCCCAGACATTTCTCATTACACCTCTGAGTATTAAACATTTGCATATTGCGGGAGCTTGCTAGTTGCAAGTACATATAGTTGAAAATATACAGGATAGCACTGAACTCATGGCATTTTTTCTAAACCTTCATTTAATACACAAAAGCCAAAAGGAATTGCATCATCTACTCTGGGGAGGTTGCTTTGACCTCCATTGTTCATGTCTGGATAGATTATATTTGTTCATAAATATGGTCCTCAGCAGATACCTGTGGGTTTGACCATAATCTTGGACTTAGTACAGTCACCACTGCAGATACTCTTCCACAAGATGTAGCCTTTGGCATTCAGGTGAACAAGCTGGCAGTTATCGAACCACCATCCTCCATAACTGGAGGCGCAGTGTGAACTGCTCCGGTCCTGATCCTTATCTTTGGTGGAGAACTTCATATTGTCATGCACATTTCCTGAGTCGAAAGTGGTAAGAAAGTCTGGAGCTGTGCCTGAGTATCTTCCCAGGCGAAGGGTATATCCGTTGACCTCTTGGTCAATGCTGAAGATATCATAGTCAGCATAAAATTCCTTATCATTCTTGTCAACCATCACAAAGCGCACCATATAGGGGCGTTGGGCAGTCAACAAATGGATGTACTCATTGCCCAGCCAGTGATCTTGCAGCACGTTGCCAAAGCCATACTTGTAGGTTGTCCAGGACTCATACCAAGTGATTTCAGTTTTCAGGGTGTTCCTCTGCAATACAGTCCAACGATTGCCTTCATCATCAATTTCACAGAAAACCACCAGGGGAGGTGAAGAACTAGGCTTGATCACATACACCCCACTTTGACTGCCTTTAGGAAGTTTATCACAGTCTATTGGGAAACCTACAAAGTACAAACAATTTAGATAGCACCATAAAATTGTCTCTGCCATTCCTACCATTTAAAGTATTAATTCAACTAACGTGCAGTCCATATAAACATGTTTTAAAAAATGTCAAGTTTGTATAGTCTTCTATTAAATATATAGAAGTTCTTGTATTCATTGCTGCCAATGTCATGCTTTGTGTATATTTAACTTTTATTGCCTTTGAAACCTTGACGTTTATGGCAGACAAGGGTATTGTCATTATTTTCTTGTTCAACTAGATTTTGTGTTTAATTCACATCATTCGATTTTACTTTTGTAGTGTTCTGTCTTTTGTTACCAAGCATATTTGTTGCAATATTACATCCAGCTGTGTATATAGTGTATTAATCTATATGGGCTGTACATTTACACTTCGATGGATTTTGCATTGATGTTAGGTTAATTTTAGTGTTATGGCTAGTGTAGGATTAGGGTAGATATAGCATTAGGGTTGTTACTAGGGTTAGTATCAGGGGTGGTTAAGGTAAGGCTAAGGGTTAGCTAGTGTTGGATTAAGCTAGACATATATAGTTAGGGTTAGAAACATAGAATGTGACGGCAGATAATAACCATTCGGCCCATCTAGTCTGCCCAATTTTCTAAATACTTTCATTAGTCCCTGGCCTTATCTTATAGTTAGGATAGCCTTATACCTATCCCATGCATGCTTAAACTCCTTTACTGTGTTAACATCTACCACTTTAGCTGGAAGGCTATTCCATGCATCCACTACCCTCTCAGTAAAGTAATACTTCCTGATATTATTTTTAAACCTTTGCCCCTATAATTAATGTCCTCTTGTTGTGGTAGTGTTTCTTCTTTTAAATATAGTCTCCTCCTTTACTGTGTTGATTCCCTTTATGTATTTAAAGGAAAACTCCAGTGCCAGGAAAACAATCCATTTTCCTGGCACTGGAGGCACCTTCTCCCTTCCAACCCCTCAACCCCCATTACTAAAGGGGTGAAAACCCCTTCAGTCACTTACCTGAGGCGATGTCTCCTCCTCGCCGCTCCTCCTACTGTTTCTGTCGGCGGGTGGGCGATACTGATCCCGCCCACCGGCCTAGGAGACCTAATGCGCATGTGCGGCAATGCCACGCATGCGCATTACCGCTCCCCATAGGAAAGCATTGAAAAAGATTTTCAATGCTTTCCTATGAGGAAATGAGCGACGCTGGAGGTCCTCACACAGTCTAGTAGACAGCCACTAGAGGTGGAGTTAACCCTGCAAGGTAATTATTGCAGTTTATAAAAAACTGCAATAATTACACTTGCAGGGTTAAGAGTAGTGGGAGTTGGCACCCAGACCACTCCAATGAGCAGAAGTGGTCTGGGTGCCTGGAGTGTCCCTTAAAATGCTTTTATCATATCCCCCCTGCCTCATCTTTCCTCAAACCTATACATGTTAAGTTCCTTTAACCTTTCCTTGTAAGTTTTATCCTGCAACCCATGAACCAGTTTAGTAGCCCTTCTCTGAACTCTCTCTAAAGTCTCAATATCCTTCTGGAGATACGGTATTCAGTACTGTGTACAATACTCCAAGTGAGGTCTCACCAGTGTTCTGTACAATGGCATGAGCACTTCCCTCTTTCGACTGCTAATACCTCTCCCTATACAACCAAGCATTCTGCTAGCATTTCCTGCTGCTCTATTACATTGTCTGCCTACCTATAAGTCATCAGAAACAATCATCCCTAAATCCCTTTCCTCAGATGTTGAGGTTAGGACTCTATCAAATATTCTGTACTTTGCCTTTGGGTTTTTACGTCCAAGATGCATTATCTTGCACTTATCCACATTAAATGTCAGTTGCCACAAGTCTGACTATTTTTCTAGTTTGCCTAAATCATTTGCCATTTGGTTTATCCTTCCTGGAACATCAACCCTGTTACATATCTTATAATCCAAAATACATAGCTCACCATCAAGACCTTCTGCAATATCACTAATAAAAATATTAAAGAGAATGGGTCCAAGTACAGATCCCTGAGGTACCCCACTTGTGACAAGCCCATGCTTCGAATATACTCCATTGACTACAACCCTCTGTTGCCTGTCACTCAGCCACTGCCTTACCCATTCAACAATATTGGAATCCAAACTTAAAGATTGCAGTTTATTGATAAACCTTCTATGTGCAATAGTGTCAAAAGTCTTACTGAAATCTAGGTAAGCAATGTCTACTGCACCAACCTGATCTATTATTTTAGCTACCCAATTAAAAAAAATCAATAAGATTAGTTTGGCATGATCTACCTGAAGTAAACCCATGTTGTCTCTAATCTTGAAATCCACGTGGTTTTAGATGTTCAACAATCCTATCCTTTAACATGGTTTCCATTACTTTCCCCACTACTGAAGTAGGGCTTACTGGCCTATAGTTGACCGACTCCTCCCTACTACCTTTCTTGTGAATGGGCACAACATTCACTAGATAGTGTGAATGGGCACAACATTCACTAGATATTTCGCTAGATAGTGTGAATGGGCACAACATTCGCTAGATATTTCGCTAGATAGTGTGAATGGGCACAACATTTGCTAGATAGTGTTACAGGTAGCTATGGTCAGTATGATGACATAAAAAGTAATCAAAATGAGGAAGTCCCTCAAACATCTGGCAAACATATGTAGTGTGGCTTATGAAATTCCACATAAAAACGAAACATGCATAAAAAACAATTAAATGTATCAAAATGCTTTATTTAAAGGAACTCCATAGCGTTTTTCTCACTTTCTCACTATTGAGTTTACCACCTCCCCACATTGGCAGTAAAAATAATGTTTTTTTACTCACCTTGTAGCCCTCACCACACAGGTCTCCATGATGCTGGTCCTACCTCCTTGGCTGAGATCATAAATACTGACGATCTCAGCCAATCCAATGCTTCCCCACTGGCTAGTGCACATGGGCAGGAAAACACCATTCTGCTACAATCAAATGCTACTCTATAAGTTTGACTGAATAATTGAGTCTGAGTCACTTTTTCAGAGAAAGCACCCTCTAGTGACCCTCTAGTGACTCTAGGTTTGTTTTACATTGCAGGGTTAAAACTAAAGGACCACTGCTCCCAGACCACTTCATTCAGATGAAGTGGACTGGGTACCTTTAGTGATCCTTTAATTAACCACCAGGGAGAGGTACTTTCTACAAATATCAACTTTGTTTAGTTGTATGGGATTTTGTGACTGTTTAAGTGTAGTATCACATTTTTTTTATTTGTGAGGTATTCAACAATCAAGATTATTAAGTAAACTTGTGAAAAAGGTTAAAAAAAACGTGTCAAAATGTTCTTAGTTAATTAGACAGGGGGTGTACTTTCTACAAATATACACGGTTGTGTAGCAGTTTTGGATTTTGTGACTACTATAAAAGTTGTAATCTCAGCATGCCAAATTGAGCAAAGTTTTAGCTTTAAAACTGTAATTCACAACTTGGAGGATTTGTTTTAAACTTGTGTGTCTGTCATTGAGTTTGTGACTGACAGTTTGTGTCTGTCAGTGAGTGTGTTTCAAGTCAGCGAGAGTGTCTGTCTGTCAGAGTGTGTGTCTGTCAGAGTTTGTCAGATAAGTGAGAGTGTGTGACTGTCAGTAAATCTATGTCTGATTACAAAAAGGGGTGGAGCTCATAGAGAGGTCGAGTAGTTACTTTAGAAAAATGAACTGGACATTTGCAAAGGGGAGGGGTTAGTAAAATGACCATGCCCATCTGGGGGCCCAAAAAAAAAATGTCAGCACCCAGGCATCTGTGATCCTACTGTCAGCCCTGTTAATGTGAAAGAGAAAAAATATTCTTAAAGAAACATTTGGCACGAATACTAGCAGGGTTTTCGAAGTGAATTTAAAATTTAAGGTGAAAATAGCCAAACCGGAACTATTCTCTAAATCTGCTTCCAGTTTAGCTACTTTGGCCTTAAATGTGAAATTCACTGTGAATTTAATTTGAATTCTCTCTTTAGTAATTAATCCTACAGGTTTATGTTGGTTCTGAATATTGACATTCGACTATGGTCATTAAGGGGTTAAGGAAAGTGCATTTCAGGATAATGCAAAATGAATGTCACCAAATAGGTTAGTCCACAAACAGCAGATATTTGAATTGCACTTCACATAATGTCCACAACCTGCAGTCAGTGTTAAAAAGGCAGATGGTTTTTAAAGTAAAATATTACAGCAGTGAAAAATATATGTTGTTGGCAATGTAGTTCATGTAGCGAGGGTGTCAATCTGCTCTATGCAAAACTGACACCTGAAGGCTCGCTTGCATATTTAAGTGCTAATTGTAATCATTTGTGAAGTGTGTTTTAAGGGAGGTTCTGTGTACTTGTGAAGGAGAAAATGCGTGTTTTCATCCATGAAAGTAACATGTTACTCTCAGCCAGTCAGAAAAGAATAAGTCTGGTGATAAGATTAATCGGTAGTAAGTTACAATAAGTTCTGTTATTGGCTACTGTTGGCACAAACCTATTTTTGGAATTTCACAATATAACATAAAACCTATAGGCTTATCCATTAAAGTGTAAATTATCAGGAGTTCGTAGTGAATATCAAATTTAAGGTCAAAGTTATTAATTAGACAAAAATGTCAAAGATATCTTTTCAGTTTATCTGATTTAGTCGAAAATGTTAAAGCTACTTTAAATTCTCAACATTTCCCATTTTAGTGAATTACTGTGCCAGCTTGAATGCTCTTAAACTACAAAAACATTCAACATCTGTGGCACTGTTATATTAACTATAATAATTCTCTCTCTCTATCTGTGCCTCTGTAGCTCCCACAATCATTTCATAGCGCTACAGAATCTGATGGCGCTATATAAATAATAAAATAATAATAATAATAATATAGTTAAACTCTCACTGATGACGATTATTACGGCATTTTTTAAATTAAGCAGGACATATACTTAACACAATGTTTCAAGTTTCAAACTAATCCCTCACAAGGTATATTTAATGGGAAAACGTGCTGGTTTCCTTTATTCTAATTGATATGTGTGGAAATCCCGTACTTTACAACTATTTAATTAATATATCTGCAGTTGAATTTAATCGGTATATTATATCCATATGTGTAATTTAATTTGATCACATTTTTATTTTTTACTTTTTTTTTAGAATCAGTTGCAAGTTAGATGGTGATGGGTGATTGTAACCTGCAAATAAACTATGCTCTCCATATGCAATTTCCATATTTCTTACGTCTAAAATATCATCACTCCAAACTACACACTATAAAACACAATGCATCAAGGATTTTTCTAAAATTAACATTTGCATTATAATAAAATATTGAATGAGACAAAATACATACTGCAATTTTAATAGCAAATGCTTTTCAGTGAATTGTTTTTTCTATAACATGAAATGAGTCTCTTTCTCCTTTTTTTGTATGTATCAAGTACTGTGTCCTAGCATTATCTAGAAACAGGTATAGGCAACCTTCGGCACTCCAGATGATGTGGACTACATCCCCCATAATGCTCTTGCACCCAATTTGTTGGCAAAGCATCATGGGAGGTGTAGTCCAAAACATCTGCAGTGCCGAAGGTTGCCTATGCCTGGTCTAGAGCAATGTATTGCAGCTCTCCTTAGCCTTTTACAGTTACTTTCACAGGGGTTTAAATGCCTTGCAGAGTGCTCTGGTCCTAATATATTTTAGGGCTATGACCAAAAACATTCATACAATCCATTCAAGTCTTTAACTCTTAATTGCTACAAAAAATTAGCTCACGTTTTTCAGCTATTTCAATCTCTTCATCAACTGATTCAACAGAATCAATAAAGACGTCCATGAAGAACATCGCCAGAATCCAACATGCTGTTAAAAAGTGATGATTACCTGTAATGAAAGAATAGAGACATAGGTACGTTAGCAAAATGAGCAGCTGAAACGCTTTTAAAATACACATTAAAAGAATACTAAATATATATCATTGCTTGCAACCGTCAACTCCTTTCTCCCAAAGCTAAAGCACTTCTTCTCGCCAAGCTGTAGAGTAGTACCACCCATAGTGGCATTTCTGTAATCTGTACTTTATCTGGATCTCACCCATTGCTTGTGCTGGTGGAATACAATGTGATCAGGAAGTACCTTTTCTTATGTATGTGTTCATCAGAATATGAGTGTGTCCTCAACTACTTCACCCTGAACCAAAAATTCTGAGCTATAAAATTAAGCAACGAGTCAACAAGAAACGGTGGTTATCAGCAGTGTAATTATTTCAAATTACGTTGTTGTATTTCACTCTATTTGGTTTACTCTTTTACCCAAGGTTAGGACACTGTTTAATAAGTAACTCCATTTGTAGACACTTTATTGATTCCAAGGAACAATTTGTTTACACGAACAAGTATAACCTTCTGCAAACCAAGCGTTAATGGCCTTATGGACAACCCAAGAAAATGTACATGGAATTTGATGTGTGTTATACAAAATGTAAGTAAATACCAAAAATTCAGATAATGCCTCCGTATTACAAAAGAGAAAACTAATGCTAAGAGTTTTTCCATTCTGTTCTGATGTTCCATTTTTCTACAAGCCCAACATTTTTCTTTTGTACAATTATATGACAAATGTATAATAATAAAACTTACAGTAACAAGAGCAGTTACCAATTGGTCATGCATTTGCCTAACACGTAGTAACACCCAATGTTTAACCCCATTTACCCTAAAAGAAAATGTCAAATGAAAATGTCATGTTTGGCAATGTCATTTTTAAAAAGGTACACCAGACATTAGACACAGACAACATTTAAAAAAAAATACTTTAAATGCATTGTAATCCATGGAAGGGACATGAGAACATGTTCCTTAATTTGTATCTTCCATTTAATAGTGATATTGTTTTTTTCATTCTCTATGTCATATACATTGACGTTTTGGGACGTTCTCCACTGTTATACAAAATATACTTAACATGCACATATATGACTTCATACAAGCATGCAGGCATGCCAGTTTTCTATTTAAAGGGTACTGAGTTGTATATATAAAAAAGCACCTTACAGGTATTTTAAAACCTCAATACCTTCAAGACGGGGTCATGCCATGGTTTTATAAACGGACAAAATAGTTTAACCCTGTGAATGTATACCCCTTCTTATGCAAGAAAGTATCAAACTGTCCTTTGCAACTACTACATTGCACATTGTTACCAAATCTATTGTCTATAAGTATTCTCAAATTCTTCTCACTAACACTTATTCCAAAGTCAACACCATTGAAACACCATTGAAACACCATTGAAATTCACTTGTGGGTGCAACAACCTCAAATGCATAACTTTGCATTTATCTACATTATCTTCCATCTACCACTTGTCTGCCCAGTATCCAATTTCTCCAGAAGAGAAGTAATATCCTCTCAGCGTGGATTCCTTTACATAGTTTTGTGTCATTCAATGTCTGCTTCTAGATCAGGTCAAAACACCAGATTCTCAACTTTCTACTCTTGGCCAACTTGAACACTTACTAATTTTATGTCAAGACACGGAGGCTCATATTGCTTAACCCTTTCTTTACTGTCCACCAATAGCAGCAAAGTATATTAACAGTAAGAAAAAACAGTAACCATAGAGATAGGACACTCCCATATCCAGTCCCAGTATAATGGGCAGCACCTCCTCCTCCAATTCCTCTTTCTTTGCTGCTACCAGACAGATAAGTACCTCACTAATTATTTTTTCTCTGCTGACATTTTGTACCATTCACTGGTTAATGTATGATTGTATTTTGTATTTATTTGACCTTGTGTTGTATAACTTGTTTGAGCCCAGGGTCCCAGACCTTCCCTGTCCGGCTTTATCCTGCTCTACCTTCTCTGATTCCCTTGGTATCGCTCTAAACTTTCCCTCCATTACTCTGCCGGTCTGCCTGTCTTCTCTCCTATTACTGCATTCGAATTTTCTATACGAACGCCTGACTGCATTCACCTGTTTGATGTGATCTGGTCTGCCTGCCTATTCTCCTATTGCTGCATTCGAATTTTTCATTTGAACGCTGGATTTACCTGTTTTATGTGCTCCCCTGTGACTCTATATGCATTCGCCTTTTTCTGCCGAACTTTCAGCTCTTTCCCTTTTCTCTTGGTATTCCGCCGCGAATCTCGCGAGATTGCCGGCGGCCATTTTCTAACAGTCACTTTGGCGCTCTTTTTCCCTCCGTTCTCCTTATCTGCCGGTCTGGACCCCGGTGAGCTCCCTCCTTTTTCCTCTGTTTACACTGCCTAGCCTGGGGTGATTAACTCCTGCTAGTTGCATCCTCCACATATTTAGCAGCTCTATTTACTATTCACTACTCAGTATATATTTTGGTTGTCTCCCTATATATTATACTGCATATTCCCTGCATAAAGATATATATATTTTATTTGGATCTGACATTAGCTTCAGTTATTATTATTATGCCTAAACCTAAGGGGCCTGTCTCCCCTCTTTCCCCTGAGGATAGGGATATACCCCAAGTGCTGGCTGACCCTATCTCTGCCAGCTCTGGCCCCCCTTCTTCTGCGGGCGACCCTATGTCTGTGCCGGATGATGCCCAGGCCTTAGCACTGCAACGTTCAGTTACAGACGCCATTATGGCCGCCATGGGCTCAATGTCTGCAACCCTGTCTCAGACTATTTCTCAGGCTTTATTAGCAAAACCTGTACCCGCAGAAGCATCTGCCATACCTACATGCTTAGCGCATCCCTCTGTAAACCTCCCAGGGGGTGACTCTAGAAAGGCTAAGGCCAAATCTAAACACCTGATCCCTCCCGCCTCCAGAACCACCAAGACTGGTGTGAAAATAGCCACCCAAGATAGCGTGCCTGTGTCACGCAAAAAAGCCTTTCCGCGCCAGGCAGAACGGGTGCGGCACTGGAAATGTGCCAGAGCACTTACAGAGAGCGACTCCGACTCAGAAATCGGGTCTTGTGAGGAGGCTATTGATGAGTCCGGGGATGACTCTAAGAACGAGTCGGACGGGCAGGACACTGACCCATTTGCCCCTACCCTACCAGGATTGGTAATTAGTGACTCTCGCAGTGACTCTCCCGCTACCGCGGGTTCGACTCTCATGGACCCGGCTGGAGAACCTATGTTTGACCTGGAGGCTCTCCATCACCCGAGGTCGTCAGAATGGCTCCCAGCCGACCATGTAGCAAAATATCTTGAGAACTGGGTTAGGCGCCCTCTTAGCAAGACGGCGCGCAACAAGCTCAGGGCAGAATGCCCTAGACCCCTTATCCCTAATAAAGTCTGCGAGACACCTATTGTAGACCCTAAAATGATGCAGTTCCTTGCAAAGATGGGTTGGAATCCCCGTAAGGGTCTGGAATCTGCATTAAAGTCATGCCAGGACAAACATCTGGACATTTTTGGTCCCTTAGCAAAATTATTCGACCTGGCCGAGATGGCCAGAACTGAGAATAGACAGGTTGACCCGGAAGAACTCCGTGGTTGGGTGCAGAGGGCAATCTGCATAGCCGGTAGTGTGAACACTTCCCTGTCTATAGAACGGCGTAAAGCCATCCTCTTTAAAATTGAGCCCAAACTGGCCAACCTCGCCCTCACTGAGGCGGGCAAAGACGCTCAGGGCCAGCTGTTCGGAGACTCCTTTATCAAGGATCTGGGGCGCTTTGTAGGTGCTTTCACAGCCTTAGACAAGGCCCAGTCCTCCATGAGGAGAGTGTTTCAGGGACGGGTCTCTTCCAGGGCTGGCAGATTCAGGAGCCGTCTGTCTGGCCGGTCTAATTTTAATTCCCGAGAATCGGGACGAGGCTCTTATAACCAGAGGCCACCTTATCAGGACACGAGACACCAGTCTCCCTTCTTCCCATCTCGTGGAAGACCATGGTGCTCCAGAAGCTTCAGAGGGAACCCCGGTTCCAGACGTACTTACGGTAAGACCACACCTAATTCATGCTTTTTCCAATATCTGTGTAGGGGGCAGACTCCATCATTTTTTACATGCCTGGTTAGAAATCACCTCAGATGCCTGGGTTGTGAACACGGTAAAGGGGTTCCACATAGAATTGGTAGACTCCCCGGGTCGCATTCCTCCCCCTCACCCTATGGTAATGTCAAAGGCAAACCGCGCCTTAATAGACAAGGAACTATTGTCACTCCACATGAAAGGAGCGATAGAACGGGCACCACTGAACCATGCTGGGGTTATCAGCAACATTTTCCTGGTGGAAAAGAAAGGCGTCCAGATGCCCCCAGTTATAAACCTTCGGGCCCTAAACTCCATAGTGCGCTACCGACACTTCAAAATGGAGGGAATCCACCTCCTTTGGGACTTACTCCTACGTGGAGACTGGATGGCAAAGTTAGACCTCAAAGATGCCTACCTAATGGTCCCGGTGACCGAGTCATCCAGGGACCTACTGAGGTTCCTCTGGAAAGGCGGAACATGGCGATTCACATGCCTCCCGTTCGGACTCTCGTCTGCTCCGTGGTGCTTCACCAAATTGATGCGACCGGCCATGGCTTGGCTGTGCAGTCGCGGGGTAAGGCTGATAGTCTATCTGGACGATATCCTCCTCATGGCACAAGATCGGGGAGTCCTCTTAGAACACCTTCAATGGACAATGGATCTCCTACGTCGCCTGGGTTTCCTGCTCAACGGGGAGAAGTCCTGCCTATCCCCGACCCGACACATGGAGTTCCTGGGGTTCACGGTCGACTCGGAAGCGGAGTCTCTCAGTCTCCCTCCAACCAAAATACGCTTAATCTGCAAGGAACTACGACGTGCCCTCACGAGACACCAGCTGTCGTTGCGACACCTGGCATGACTTATTGGACTACTGACCTCGTCCATCCAGGCGGTGTTCCCGGCTCCGCTCCACTACCGAGCTCTTCAACGCCTGAAAATAGCACACCTTCGCAAAGGGGCCTCGTATGCAGATTTGGTCCCCCTGAACTCGGAATCCCGAGACGAGATGACCTGGTGGATCCACAACCTATCCGCCTGGAATGGCAAGGCCATCTTCGGCTCTCAGCCGGAGTTCACAGTGGACTCATATGCGAGTCTCCACGGCTGGGGCGCACACTGCAATGGGGTGACCACTGGGGGTCGCTGGACAGACGCAGAGTCCCGACTCCACATCAATGCCCTAGAACTATTGGCTGGTTCCTTCACGATCAAGAGCTTTGCAAACGGCATGGCCAGTGCATGCATCAGACTGCGTATGGACAACATCTCAGCGGTCCGGTATGTCAACCACCTGGGCGGCACACGCTCAGCGATGTTGGCCCGCTTAGCGAAAGATTTCTGGACCTATTGTCTAGCCAGGAACCTGACGGTCCAGGCGGAATACCTTCCTGGCCTTCACAATACCCATGCGGATTGGAGCTCACGCTATCTCGCAGACACCAGCGATTGGAAATTGGATACAGAGGTGTTCTCCACTATCTCGTCCCTTTGGGGGCCTTTCTCTATAGACCTCTTTTCTTCCAGACTCAACGCCCAACTACCCAGGTTCTACAGCTGGCGCCCGGACCCGGCCGCGGAGGCAGTGGACGCGTTCCTACAGGAATGTCCCGACTCATGCCTTTGCGCTTTCCCGCCATTTGCCATGCTCCCCCGAGTACTACTCCAGGTACGACACCAGATGGCGGATATGCTCCTGCTAACCCCATTCTGGGTTACCAAGTCGTGGTTCCCTCAACTCCTGGAACTGGCAATAGATGTTCCCTCTCTTCTGCCGCCCAACCGGGACCTTTTGCTGAACCCGATGGGCCAACAACACCCCCTCCTACTGGACAGATCATTACGGTTACTGGCATGGAGAATTTCGGGGGACCCTGGGAAGTCCCAGGAGTTTCGGACACAACTCGACGCCTCTTGGCTGACGCATGGGCTCCCGGCACTAGACGCTCATATGGGACCGCTTGGAGAGCTTGGGCTGGTTGGTGCCTGGCTAGGGACCTGGATCCCGTGGCGGCTCCTGTGACGGCGATACTCCAGTTCCTCACATCCTTATTTGAAGCGGGTCGTGCATATCACACGATCAACCTATACAGATCGGCCATATCCTCAGCTCATCATGGTTTCAACGGCTGCCCAGCGGGCCAGCACCCCCTGGTTTGCCGCTTACTCAAAGGTTCTCGCCTCTCGCGTCCCCCCAGACCTCGATACACAGCCACATGGGACGTCACCTGCGTCCTATCACTGTTTTCTTCCTGGCCACCCAACTCGCACCTCACCTTGCAACAACTCTCTGCCAAATTGGTATGCCTGTTCTGCCTCATTTCATGTAAACGAGTCTCGGAGGTACGTGCCCTGGACCATGATGCGAGATCCTTCACCCCGGATGGGGTGACATTCAATATCTCCAGAAGGACGAAGACGGCCATACGCTCAGTCTCGTACCCAAGTTTTCCGTCTAACCCACTGTTGTGCCCAGTGACCTGTTTGAAGGAATACGAACTTCAGACAAAAGCCCATAGGTCGGACCCAATGCCCCAACTTTTCCTCGCGACCCGTCGACCATTCACCCCTGTATCCAGCACGACTCTGGCTCGTTGGGTGAAGTGGATTATGTCGAAAGCGGGGGTGGATATATCCATCTTTAGCGCCCACTCCACACGTGGGGCGTCAGCCACGTCCATGGCCTCTTCGGGGGCACGACTGGAAGACCTTATGAGGATGGCGGACTGGTCCAGAGAATCCACCTTCAGGGAATTCTACTTCCGTCCTCAACCACACGTTTTCTCGTCGGTCATTGCTCAGCTTTAAACTAGCAATATGAGCCTCCGTGTCTTGACATAAAATTACATGATTTTGCTATTTCATGACGAAGAGTCATGATTTTATAAAAGACACGGAGGTGAGTATTGCCCCGCCCTATTACTTATTTATATAATTTCCCCCCCCTGTCATTTCTCGCTTCGGGCAGTAAGTATAACATTGCCTTCCATGAATGTATGACTTATATGTACATCTGACTCATGACACTTCACATACATGGGGACTCTTGACTCAGGTACGAATGGGGGTACACTAACGGGTGGCTTGGTTTCCAATGTATCGTATCTTGACATGGGCAAATAGTCTTAGTACCGATTTAACCTTTGGGCTCCTGTCATTATGTATTCACAGGTTGATCCACTTCTAAGCGCATCGCATGAAGGACGTCTCTATGCTCAGGACTTCCACAAGTTAGCTGAAGTTCAAGAGTTGACAAAGAGATGGACTCCCTATGGTTAAAGTTTCACCATTCGTTCCCAGTTTTGCCTATGTTCGAGGGCATCCACTGTTCCAGTATCAACAAGGACTCTGGGCCGTGGCCCTTCTAGTGCTGGACTGTTAGCTGTTGGCGGGTAGCATCTCCAAAGAAAGAGGAATTGGAGGAGGAGGTGCTGCCTATTATACTGGGACTGGATATGGGAGTGTCCTTTCTCTATGGTTACTGTTTTTTCTTACTGTTAATATACTTTGCTGCTATTGGTGAACAGTAAAGAAAGGGTTAAGCAATACTCGCCTCCGTGTCTTTTATAAAATCATGACTTTTCGTCATGAAATAGCAAAATCATGTAATTAATAACTACTTTCTGTACTCTACTACATTTAAGCCAATATTTGTACAATAACCATCTGTGTAGAACTGTATCCTTGTCTTGCAAAATCACAATCACTGCAATATCCTGATATAAAACCACGCTGATTCCCAGTAATAAAATTTTTTTCCCCAAAAGGATTTCTTGAGCATTATCCCTTAATAACCCCTGAAATAATTTTCCAACTACAGACATTAAATGGACAGGTCTGTAATGTCAGGTTGTGTGTCACTCTATATTATCAATGCAATGTTTTGTGAACCCAGGACATACTTGAAAACGAGAGAAATCTCAATGTATCTTTCCCGGTAAAATATTTTATAAATAAATTATAATAATAACTAAGCTGATGACACACAACTCTACTTCTCCTTTGCTCCAGACACCACATACCTAACAGTTGCTTAGCAGACCTCATAGAATGGATGAATGCTAGTTGGTTTAAAGTGAACACAGACAAAACAGAGTTACTCTTGGTAAGGGGACTCTGGGCAACAAAAATATCCCATGATCACCGAATTGGTCTGGAGCTTGGAGGTTCTGAACTCATCAGTTTATCAAAGGTACGAAACCTTGGAGTGCTGATTGACTCTGGACTATCATTTAAACATCAGCGTTCTTCCGTTATAAGATCTGTCTACTTTCATCTGAAAAACATAGCCAGGATACAACACTTAATTCCACTGGATGATATGCCAACATTAATCCATGCATTTGTATCCTCTAGGCTAGATTACTGCATTGTACTTTACTTGGGCTTCCCAGAAAAGGCACTCCATCGCCTTCAGACTGTACAAAATGCAGCAGCCAGACTACTGACCAATCAAACTCGCTCATGCCATAAAACACCTGTTCTCTACTCCCTGCATTCGCTTCCAATTAAATAGCGAACATATTTTAAAATTGGCCTGCTAACCTTCAAAGCCTTAAACAATCAAGGCCCACAGTACCTGAAAGAGCTCCTGACACCCTACATTCCATCCCCTTTACTTTGGTCAGTCATCAAAACCCTCCTGTCCCTGCCAAGAATAAATATGTTTTAACAAAAAAATGGTGGGCACACCCGACTGCCAGCCATATGCAATAGATCCATGCAGTCAATACGAATACCAAAATAAGGGTGCTCACTCTAAAGCCCTATTTCCAGAGGCAATGTACTATAATGATTGAGGAGAATAACCAACTGAAATAAAATGCACTTTATTATACAGGTATAAAAATCACAGGTATCACAAAATATCTAACTGCAAATCTCAGTATTAACACAATCATACATATCCAATCAATATGAGGCCTATATCTAAATCAGAAGATAAACATAATCAATCAATCCTAGATAAGCAGAATAAATAGTTGGGGGGCTATTCTGTGACTTTTTCACCCTCCTCTCATTCATTCTGATAGGTTCAATTGTTTCTGGTATGTATTATTTGGTTATTCCCAACTTTTATGTCTTTATGTTTGTATACTTGTAAACTGCTTTGAGTCTCACAGGGAGAAAAGCGTTAAAAACATCGCAAATTATTATTATTATTATGATAACATAACTGTGGGTTTATTGTGTGCAACCTCAATGTTTGGATTATATTTTTAAGGTGATAGCATTAAATACAATCATTCAAATTCAGTGTCCATAATTCTCTTCAATGCCACAAACCTCCTTTAGTAAATACCTAAAATGTAGTGAGAATAGAGAGAGTTTAAAATTCTTTAACGTTAATTAGACAAAATATTAAAAGAAGCAACTGACAGTATTACATTGTGATGCCTATTACTCACTGAATTGCATTTCAAAATTACATTTTCATCTCCTCTGGATTCCCAGGCAGTATGCACCACCACCAACATCACCATGTGTCACCACATGCTTGGACCCATTGGCTAAGAGACAGGAGTTCACTTTTTATTTAAAATAATTATAGTTAGATGAGGACAATTCAAATAGATATCAGGGAGCCTTCCTATACTACCGATAGAAAATTCTGTGTATAGGGGAAAAACAACTTTAAAACCAAATTTCACTTTGCAAAAAGTAAGCTAAGGACAGCTCAAATCATGTTTGAAGCCTTTTCATGGCTACCTTAAATAACCGTTTTGTGGAAAAACTACCTAATTTTGTATTTTGGAATGTCAGACAAAGCTGATTGAAACCATATATACATTTTAAAGTGACTCTGTCACTTTGCATGTTTTTATTTTTTTAATTAGTAATTTTTATCCCATTTCCTCTTGGTTTTATTTTTTGAAATTCAAGCATGGGATAAAGTGGGGGCATACTTTTTCTCATGAAGAGCATAATGTTTGGAAATCTGTGGCAATGGAGGTTATGTGAACTAATACTGTTAGCATTTTTTGTACAGTTGCAAGAAAAAGTATGTAAACCCTTTGGAATGATATGGATTTCTGCACAAATTGGTCATCAAATGTGATCTGATCATCATCTAAGTCACAACAATAGACAATCATAGTCTGTGTAAACTAATAACACACAAAGAATGACGTTGCCATGTTTTTATTGAACACACCATGTAAACATTCACAGTGCAGGTGGAAAAAGTATGTGAACCCTTGGATTTAATAACTGGTTGAACCTCCTTTGGCAGCAATAACTTCAACCAAACGTTTCCTGTAGTTGCAGATCAGACGTGCACACCGGTCAGGAGTAATTCTTGACCATTCCTCTTTACAGAACTTTTTCAGTTCAGCAATATTCTTGGGATGTCTGGTGTGAATCGCTTTCTTGAGGTCATGCCACAGCATCTCAATCGGGTTGAGGTCAGGACTCTGACTGGGCCACTTCAGAAGGCGTATTTTCTTCTGTTGCCCCCACCACCATACTTTAAGCCATTCTGTTGTTGATTTACTTCTATGCTTTGGGTCATTGTCCTGTTGCAACACCCATCTTCTGTTGAGCTTCAGCTGTTAGACAGATGGCTCTAAGTTCTCCTGCAAAATGTCTTGATAAGCTTGGGAATTCATTTTTCCTTCGATGATAGCAATCCGTCCAGGCCCTGACGCAGCAAAGTAGCCCCAAACCATGATGCCCCCACCACCATACTTCACATTTGGGATGAGGTTTTGATGTTGGTGTGTTGTGCCTTTTTTTCGCTACACATAGTGTTGTGTGTTTCTTCCAAACAACTCAACTTTGGTTTTATCTGTCCACAGAATATTTTGCCAGTACTGCTGTGGAACATCCAGGTGCTCTTGTGCAAACTGTAAACGTGCAACAATGTTTTGTTTGGACAGCAGTGGCTTCCTCTGTGGTATCCTCCCATGAAATCCATTCTTGTTTAGTGTTTTACGTATTGTAGATTCGCTAACAGGGATGTTAGCATTTGCCAGTGACTTTTGTAAGTCTTTAGCTGACACTCTAGGATTCTTCTTCACCTCATTGAGCAGTCTGCACTGTGCTCTTGCAGTCATCTTTACAGGACGGCTACTCATAGGGAGAGTAGCAGCAGTGCTGAACTTTCTCCATTTATAGACAATTTGTCTTACCGTGGACTGATGAACAGCAAGGCTTTTGGAGATACTTATATAACCCTTTCCAGCTTTATGCAAGTCAACAATTCTTAATCGTAGGTCTTCTGAGAGCTCTTTTGTGCGAGGCATCATTCACATCAGGCAATGCTTCTTGTGAAAAGCAAACCCAGAACTGGTGTGTGTTTTTTACAGGGCAGGGCAGCTGTAACCAACACATCCAATCTCATCTCATTGATTGGACTTCAGTTGGCTGACATTTCACTCCAATTAGCTCTTGGAGATGTCATTTGTCTAGGGGTTCACATACGTTTTCCACCTGCACTGTGAATGTTTACATGGTGTGTTCAATAAAAACATGGCAACATTTCATTCTTTGTGTGTTATTAGTTTAAGCAGACTGTGATTGTCTATTGTGACTTTAGATGATGATCAGATCACATTTTATGACCAATTTGTGCAGAAATCCATATCATTCCAAAGGGTTCACATACTTTTTCTTGCAACTGTATGTTGAAATTTGTGAAGCAATCCTTTGCCTGCCTTTCTCGTTCCCTCTTTCTGACAATCATGTTTATGAACCCTCCAGCAGATTGCTATCTGACCCAGTGCTCATGACTGTTTTTGACAACCTACCTGTTGGTTTTCTTGGAGTGGAACTCAGTTGCAATGAATTAGCAACCTCTTGCAATTCAACTCTACCAGGTGCTTGAGAATGATACAGGAGGTGCCTTTATTTACATAGCAAGCTATAAAGCCAAAAAGGAGCAGACAGGAAGTGGTCTCAGGTCGTCTAATTGTCAGGGCTGGTAGCAAGGCAGCGGAATACATAGTCAAGCTGGAGGTCAGAGGCCAGGAAATCCACAAATTAGGTGCAAGGTGCCAGAGATCAAAGGTCAGAGGCAAGAAGCCTGGTCAGGGAACAAGAGCCAGGAACCAGGAGACTGGGGCAAGCACCTGAACAAACAAGCACTGACCAAGTGCAGTGCTTGGCTACTAAAAGGGAAAGCAATCATGAGGCTAGCCCCCCCCCCCCTCCCTGTAGGTAGAGCCTGGAAGCTGTAAAGGAGGAGCCGGGACCTTGCAACATCTTGCACCAATGTTCCTCCCACCTGCTCCACCAGCACCCCGCCCAATTCTGGCCAACTCCATATGCTGCACGGTCATGTACAAGGCGGGTGCCATCTTGCTGTGGTGGTGCCCTTGTGGAGCCCAGCACCAGCTGAAGATTGCAGCGATCACCACCAGAGTGGCAACACTCAAGAATCTGCTCCTAGGACGCCGCAAGCATGCTGGAGCAGGTAAGTGGAAATAGGCACCATGACACTATTTTGCAACTACACACTGCTTTAATTTTTCAATTAAAGTTTTTATTCCATTTTTTAAATAGCTCATTAATAAATATGTCAAAAGCAATGCAGGTTTAAACAGAGGCAAATAAGGAACAAACAGAGTTCCAAAAGATGTAGGGGAGGTGGACTCTGGCCATACTCAAGGAAGAAATAAAAGCCAAGATAGAAAAAACAAAACAAAATATAAGAAGAAAAGGAAAATAAAGCAGAGTCAGGAGCAGACCCCAACCTACAACCCAGTCCCAGTCAAGGGAGCATGCAAAAGAGAAATTATCCCACATTAGGACCCTATGGAGAGAATGTCTCCAGCCAGTTCATCTATAGCAACTGTCAGCTTTTCCATTCTGATCAGGTACCAGTTTTTAGCATTTTGCTAATCTTGAGCGATTGGAGCAGCCTTCAAGTATCTGACTAAATATGTTTGCAAAGCTACACATGAAAAATTAATTTTTAAGCTGAGCAAGAAAGATGTAAGTCTTTGTAAGCTCTATTTAGTAGCACTACTCAATGGTCAATGGGCAGGCACAACCCAAGCATGTGGAAATGTAGTGGAAAGGGCTAACATAAGGAACTATTCTTGAGACAGGGCCACCAGGTGTGCAAGTACGCATCCTCCTCGCCACCACCTTAAAACAAAAGGAGACTACACCAGGACTAATTTTAGCTAACCCTAAAGGGTGAATATAACCGCATGTTAATGCCTTATAGCAATATTCCCTGATCCGCATAGAGGATACGATAAGCTTTGTATTGTCAAAGATGTTGGACCAGTCATGCTCTTCCAACTCTTCCAGAGGTCCTCTTTTCATTTGGAGGTGTAGTGTGGCGATTATGGGTAAATTGTCTAGATGAAGTGAGAATATAGCAACAATATCGACCCTATTTTATTCTATTGGAGTCAGCAGTTAGATTCATATAAGCTGAGCTCCCTCTCTGAATGGGTGTGTAAGTTAGATTGCACAAAATTAAGAAGCTGGTGAGCTTGGAAGAATTCTGAAGGCAGAAGCTGAAATTGCTACACCAATTATGTCCTTGAGACAACCAAGCCCCCAGCTATACAATTTTGGATCATTGATTCTCTTTCCTTTGAAAACTAATGGCTAGATCCCTTCAGGAAACACTTCGATGTAAAACAGAACTATTGGCTGCTTTTTGACACTGTCTGACATGGCAATCCCACAAAAGGATACAAAATTAGGGAGCTATCTACTGAGCAGCAGAAAGTTCAGAATTAAGGAAGACTCACAGGGTTTAACATGGTTCATAGGGCAACAAAAATGTCCAGCTGATTCTAGAGCAGCAGGGAACCCACCATTTCATCTAATTTTGCTTAGAAAACATCATCAGAGGTGATTTTTAAAAAAAAAATCTTATTGGTGAATATGGTGGAAAATCAGATCATATCAGATCAGTTCACCAATAATACTTTAGTACCTTTTTTTTGCAGCTGTATCTTTAAACTCAACCCTTGGTGTTTAAGGATACTCATGTACAATAAGCTGTCATAGATATAACCATAAATTATATGCACCAATCATTGATAGCTTAAGGAATAAAAATGGGTTATTGTTTTGTAACAAATATGGTTTCAATTATAACTGTTAAAAGCTAATCCAACTGTTTTATTGTCCCCATAAATTGTATTTAGACTTTGCACCCATTTTATTTATTTGAACAACATAACAGAGTCTCAAACAGTGATAAAGAGTTTGGGAGGGCAGGGGGACTGTCTGCATTAAAAGCTAACACTCCCTTTTCATGGGACTCAGATCTAAATAGAGGCAAGAACACTCACCAGGATGGGTAAGTACTTGGAATCTCTAATGTTAGATCTAATCCCAATTTACAATGAACAGCATGGCACATATTTTAAAATAGAACTAAAATATATCATTCTTATCAATTATGCGTTATTATGATAATGAACATTTTTAGACTTATATAAAACATCAGATGATGTTTATAACTTTTTTTGTTTTTAGTATAATGTACATACATCTCATTTTAAATGAAGAGGGAGGTGTTTGATTAGAGAGAGAGAGAGCTGCTTATGGCTGGTTATTAACTAAATTGAGAATTGTAGAAAAGTATAGGACAAAATAACTAAATTGGAAAAAAATCTCTGTTAGTATGTCTTCCATCTCATGCTATTTGGCTCCAATCTCCAAAATCTTTCAGTTTTACACGTTATATATTTCTGTAGATTCACCATATCACTGCCAGCTGCAGCTGGTAAATGTATACAGATTATGGTGATTTACCGTACACAGCTGTATGGTGATAACATTATTAGCAGATCATGTTACTAGTTTTTTTTATACATATTTATAGATTTAAGTGCATGCAAAGTTCTCGAACTCACATACAAATTAGGTTTCAGAACCTTACATTCAGCATCACTACTTCACATCTTTTATCGTTTCTATATCACCGGATTGTTTGATTGATCGTCTGCAGGCATGTTTTTGTGTCTTATAAGTTTTATTTGTGTCCTATGATAATTATACTCTGTAGTGTATGTGTGGAGTTCTTTGCATTATGATTTGGATTCTGAGTGACTTTGTTTTTCTACATACTATCTGTTTAGATCATATCTGTATGAGTATTAGTGACTTGTGCGTATATGTAGTTGCAATTAATATATGGCTGCTCTCGACTAATCTAGTGTAGTGTTTGTTTAACTTAGGATTTTACTTGTTTATCTGTTTTGTTTGTTTTAATCAAAGTGCTATTTATTCACTCTACAGTATCATCTCATTATACAATGTCAAAAATACCTGAATGAAATATTAATGTCCCCTCACATTCTATAAACATTTACATAAACTGAACACGCAAATAGTTTTCTTTAAATATTCTGTTTTTCCTCAAGGACTTTATTGCTTTAAATAAATAGTTTTATTTTGGAGCCTGCCCAATAGAAGGTGAGGGAGCACAAAGTAAAGCAGGGAAATATGTTGGTCTCACTGTTGGCTAATGGAGGTCCACCTTTAGCCTGGGCCCCTGTCCACCTTAAGCCTGGGCCCCTGTCCACCTTTAGCCTGGGCCCTGTCGGACAACTTATGGGAGTTCAGGCTCTATCCTTACATATCTAGAGTAAAAGGAAGCTTTCACACATGTGTAACTAACTATTACAATGTTTTAATGTCCTATTTGATCTTCAATGTATACATGGATGCTAAATTATATTTTTTAGATTATCGCTGGCATTACATCTTTTTTTGTCTCATTGTTAGGTGTCATTCTACGCCTCCCCTGTCTTCTTGCCTTTGTCTGCATTGTTGCAGCCCGTCATGGTCACAGGAAAATAAGGAATGATGACAACCAGGTAGATGACAGTAAGTATAGCATGGGGTAGATGATAAGGTAGTTAAAAAAATCAATAAAAAAATCTAACAGCTAGTTATTGTTCATTAATTTGCACATTCTAATTGGCTATATTTATTGGAAAACTACTGGGGTTACCAAGTTGTGTCTATGGTGTTTTTAAAAAGAAACAAAAAAACACCTTGACAAAACAGGGTAATCCTTAGGCGCACCTTGAGGATTGGTTTGGAAAACAGAGGTTTAGAGAGAAAAACCTCTCATTGCAATTTATGTAGCTGTCCATGGTGCTGAAGTCCACTGACATCACATAATGTTCAATATACAGTACTTCACCTCTATTCAGAAACTTTTTAGTGAACAGAGCGTGTTTGCCAACAATGATTTGACTTGGCTTCTTGCACACACTGATTGCTGAATCGGGAATTGGGAACTACTGACCTGGAAAAACAATTTTTCTAGAGGACTGATGAGAATGCTTGAAATACTTACTCCCGTACAATATTTACCAAAAACTTTTTAAATTTTTAACGATACAAGTTTGTCATAACCTGCAGTATATTTTATTTTTTTTGGCAAATGTATATCAAATTTCCCAGGTAACTTTCAGTTCCTGAAAATAAATAAATAATTCTTGCACTGTGATTGAGTGGCCTACCTATATTTCACATTAATTTATTTAAAATTGAGTAAAATCACCTTAAAGAAAAATCTAAGTCACATAAATTCCTCCTAGAATGTGTAAAGTTACAGGTAGGATTTATTTTGTATTAATGTGTGTTCCATCTGTGCTATTACGGTTATAGATTATCCAAAAGACTGCTTTGAGGTACCTCGATATAAGTCAGATGGGGTGTACGTAATCCGTCCGGAAGGCTTGCACCCATTGGTTGTCTACTGTGACATGACTACATACAGCGGAGGCTGGATCGTCATTCAGAGGAACTCCTTTAACTCAGAGATGACCTGGGACGAATCCTGGACAACCTACAAATACGGGTTTGGGAATGTGGAAAAGGACTATTGGTTAGGGGCAGAGTACCTTCACCACATCACCAAGCAGAAAGTGTATCAGGTACGTTTCGTCATCTTAGATCAAAACAACCAAGAGAAGTATGCCGATTACAACCTATTCAGTGTGGACGACGAAGCTCATGGCTACATGCTGCGCCTGGGCAGCTATACTGGCACTGCTGGAGATGCCATGTCCTCCATTACAGCTGGAACCACACATGACAATATGAAGTTCACAGCAAAGGACAAGGACCAGGACATTTACAGTGCCAACTGTGCAGCCAGTTATGGGGGAGCCTGGTGGTATGCAGCCTGCTTTGCCTCTAAGCTCAATAACAAAAATGGCATTCATTGGTCAGGATTGTGTACTGGGAATTGCAAGGGTTCTACCATTTTAATACGCCCAGCAGATTACTGTGTATATTAACACCAATCACAACCAAACTGACTTTTACATGTTGGGTATAAACATGGGGTATTGCTCTGCCACCGTCCATTTAGGGGTCTAACCTGTTCATGTACAAGTTAACCAATTGCTCTACCGAAAGTCCAACATGAAGGATTACCACTGGTGGAGGGGTGTGCCCCAACTGCACTAATAATAACAATACATACACCATTAAGACAAAATAAAGTGTGCAGACCTCACTACTCTGGCTTTTAAAACAAATCCTGTGAAGGAGTTAAAACATGGGTCTTGTATTTATTTTAAATTTCTGGCATTTATCATTAAACATAAGCAGTGGAAATCATAATATCACATCAGAGGGCTAGACGGTATGAAGGTATGATACTAACTCAATGCTTCGCTGACAGAAGGAAGCTAATGTTTGGGTGAGAATCAAGCATTTTAGTGAAGGTAGGTACAATATCCCCCCCCCAAGACAAGCAAACAACCCCGCCAACAAAATAAATCAACCTAAGAAAAAATAAAGGGCCAGGGCCAAACCCAGTGAGCTAGATTAGAATCTAGGATTTGATGGAGGCCAATACAAATTGAACTCAAAACTCCCAAAACCAGGTCAAATTGGACAAACCTTGTACTCAACTCAAGTATGGCATATTCTGAACTGCCAACTCAAGTATGGCATACTCCTTCTTCCCGATTGAAGTCAAATAAATCTGGAGTTGTAAGGAATTAAGCCTGCAATTACTACGTTTTAGCCATAATATATCGACTCTGCCTCTCCACCTAATGATTACTTTGTTTTGTTGAATCAAATTGTAAAAAACTGTGATTTATGAAAATTGTACATTAAAAAAAAATAATTAAAAATGCGTTTTTCTTGTAGCTTCAAAAGATTTGTTAACGTTATTGACTGAGAACAGAGGAGTATATAAAACGAGGTTGCTGTAACTACTAAAAATAAAGTTTTTTTCCTTTGTGCTTTCAACAATACATCTTAGAACTTTAAAGTTAACTTCCCCTAAAAGACAAATCCTCCATATGATGCGAACACTGTACCCTGCACAATCAGCCATCTTGTAACTAGATCCTCAACTTCTTAATAGGACACTATCAGCACAAAAACAACTTTATCATAATGAACCAGTTTTGGTGTATAAATTATGCCTCTGTAGGCTCACTGCTCCATTTTCTGTTATTTAGGAGTTACCGTAAATCACTCTGTATGTACAGTCCAAGTCACATCTCCCTGCATGTTATGTGCACAGTCTTCCTAAACACTTTTTGTAAAGAGAGATCTAATATTTAAATTTCCTTTATCGCATATTATGTTTAATTTTGAATTTATTACATCCTGCTCTGTTAATACCTTGCTAGAGCTTGCATGAGCCTCCTGTGTGTGATTAAAAGCTCAATTTACATAGCAGAATATAAAAACATCTAAACCAAGTTAACATCTGATTGGAATGAATCCTTTTTTTTTCATGCAGGCTGTGTGAGTCACAAGCAGTGGAAGTGTGGCTAGGGTTGCATGGACAGAAACAAAAGTGATTTAAATGCTAAATAGAAGAGATTCGAGCAGTGAAACTCAAGGGGCATAATCTATGTTTCATTAAACTAAAGATGTTTTGATGCCTATAGTTTCCCTTTAATTCATGATGTGTGCAAAGCATATTTAGTACTCAAATTTCCACTTGCCCACTAGACATTGGCAAGTGAAAATTCCGGCCTGGCAAGTACAAATTCACCCCTGGTGTGTGCAACATGGACCCTCCAGGTTTGCAGTGGCTACTAACTTTTAGGCCGGTCTAGTAATGTAGGACTTGAAATACTGAGGCCTGCTTATGCATGGTCCAAACTCATAGGCAAATCCAAGGCATATCATATTTATTATTCTTTAATTTTGACATTTAGAGCACAAGCCGGAAATACAAAGCTTTACAATTTGTACAAACACAATAACAATGACAATGGATACATTAATACATAAATAAAATAAAAATATAGAATTGATCCTAGACCCAATACCAGTTAAGATCACTAAAGAATGTGAAAACGAATTTGAAAGTCAGTTTTGGGGTGGGATTGGGCATGGGAGATAATTTCCCAGCATTCTAGGAATAGTACACACAAAGGGAAAAACGTCTTTTAATAGCAATTCTAGAGATAAACCAAATAATTGGAGAGCTATCACTTCTCTGGAAATGCTATCACTGAATAAAACAACATTCTAGATTTTTCATGTTATATTCCATTTTCTTTAAAAGTGTACCTGTAATGGGTATGTTAACTGATGCTCTTTTGCAAGAGCATAACATTCTAGTAAATGGATAGATTGGGAGAAAAAAACAATTTAAAGATAAGTCTATCTCTTACTTCAGACTCTATGGCGATGATTTGACTGACAAGGTAGAGCAGAAAAGACCTCCTACAGGTGGTCCTTCTGCATTCCATATATAGCACGCATAGTGCATGTGCGGTGATTTCTACGGTACCTTCCTTAGCACTCCTACAGGAGGTTTACTGTATTTAGGAAAGCATCCCAAAGCAGGGCAAATCTAAGAAGAGAGGAAGCAAAAATAAGGGATGGTTTGGAGGTGGGTGTTACCCGAAGAAATGGCAACGCTGGAATGGAGCTAAAATGAGCATTTCTCAAAAATTGAATACATCATGTAACTTTGTGATTCATGACATATTTAATTTATTTGGTGGTGATCTGGACTATATAAATACATTGCTTGACAGGTACACTTTAACTTTATATAACATATTCAGAAAATGACAGCACAATCCATTTCAGACAAGGCACAGCCATGGCATGTCTTGAACTGAAGAAGTAAAAACCAGAAATGTTGGTTCTGTCTTCCCTCGACTTTCTATGCTGACTGACAGGTGCAAAGGTTGTTTTTGTATGATTGACATAGAGTTCCAAGTATAATAACTTTCCTATGGGTCTTCTTCATCATGTGACGCCTCTAATGGCTGTCATGCTGTCTTTGGACAAAATTAACTGACTTAAAGAGTCAGAGGACAACCCTCAGCTATGAACTCTAAAAACTGATTTTACTAAAGCCAAAAGGTAACGTGTTTTACTGACATATGTGAATAGGGGTGGAGTGAAAGTGCCTCTGGGATCCAGGTAAGTTTTAAACCATTTAAATTAGTTTGGCTTTTAACAGTGGAGAAGTGCCTGGAGACTCCTAATACTATAGGCACTACAGCACACCACTTTATCGTTTTCAACTATAACCATCATAAATGTCTGATATTGTGCTTTACACCTTAACTTTCTTAATATCAATACGATGGCTATTATCTCCTAGTTCTTAGAGATTATGAGAGACTCGTCACATTAGCAAACCAAATATGTTAGATCTCTCTGCAGCAAAATAATCCATATTGTTTGTTTTTTTCTAACTTTATTTGACAAATTCTTTAAGGAGGTATGGCCAGTGTGAGAAAACAGCAATACTCTAAATAAAACCAAATAAGAGCAGTCGGTGACATTTTTTGTAAGAGAAGTAAATCATAATAAGATATTATAACTAGGTTATCACGAAAACCCCAAAAGGACAGAAAAAGTGAAGGGATGTCCCATTGTACAGAGCTGCGGAATTTGTTAGCGCGTGACAAATAATAATAATAATAATAACGTCAACATTTTTTTTCCCCGCTAACTGTGTCCTACTGCCTCAATGCTAATACTAAAACTATCAACTATCACTGTCAGGTAGTGGCTTCTAAACCAGTCCTCAAGGCATGTCTACCAGTCCAGGATTTAGGGATTACCCAGTTGTGTCTAAGATGTTTTTAGAAAAAAAAAAAATAAACACCTTGACACAACTGGGTAATCCCTAAATCCTGGACTGGTAGGCTTGCCTTGAGGACTGGTTTGGAAACCACTGCTCTAAGGCAGTGACAGCCCCCATATATTTTTTTTAACCAAATTATAGGTTTTCAATTGGAGTTTAAATACTGTCTGTATTAGTCAATTAATGCTGAATATATTATTTTTATATTTTTTATGTATTGATTAAGAAAAAGTTACTCTGACATCACAACTCAATTCTGAACAGATACATTCAGGGCACTTTATGCAAATTAACTAAGACTTCCCACAATTCCGTCCTAATATTGGGCTAGCTCTCTGAGCAAACTTTAGAAACAAGTCTCTAACAAAACTGATGTGTACTTAACTGATTCAAATCAGCTGAATGTACTTTAGTATAAAATGTATCCTTGAAATTAACATGGAAATCATCGCCTCAAGTTTACAAGCTTTTCACGTTAATTAACTAAATATAGGAATAGGAAAGAAGCAGACAGATTTTTATGAAGATGTAACATTTTTAAATCTTCCAAATAGTTCCAAATAGTTATATTACAAATTACAGGGGAGATAAGTTCACTTTCCATTGGTTTTGATATTTTCCAAAAAATATAAAATTCAATAACGTTTACTGGGCTGCTAATATAAAGTTTCACATTTCTTCTTTAAAGGGGCACTCTAAGCACCAAAACAACTTTATCTTAATGAAGCAGTTTTGGTGTATAGATCATGCCCCTGTCGTCTCACTGCCCAAATCTCTGCCATTTAGGAAGTCAGCCACTAGCGATGTGTTTATCCCTGCAATCAGAAGATTGTTGTAACCACTAAATGGCAATGTTTTAGATTTGATAGCTAAAACACCACGGGGAATGCACTCATTGAGATGATGTGGCATCATCTGATTGCATTTAGTGTCCCTTTAGGTCCAAGTAGTCAAACTGTAAAAATGTTCTAGCTTTCATTTCAGATACTCTGGCCTTACATTTTAAATTCACCTTGAATTCCTACTTTAGTAAATAACTGATAGTTTCATCTATTCACAGAGGTATAACAATGGGAGATATATATTGTGCTGCGGTGACTAGTCTTCAAGTCACCCTGGAATTCTGATTCTCTGCAATCCCTTCCGGGGAGTCCGTTTTTTGCCTGCTCCCACTATGTCAGCTCTGTTTAATGTGTTCAACACAACACAGACATAATGCTATTTGTGTCCTTATTGTGGAATGCCACAGACTGCAGACTCCAAATTCCCCAGGTAACATTTTGTGTTGCTAGGGATAGGGGACATCTGGCATTGGGAACACAACTTAAGATTCATTATCCAAGACCAGCAACTTTAATCTGTGAAGCATTTAACTATATTATTGTTGATTCAGGCTACTGGTGCCTTAACCTATTGCCATGTCACAAGTTACAGAATGTTTATAGTAAATTAATGCTATAAGAGCTGTTACTATAGCAACACAAGAATATTAAATTGTAGACCGTAGAAATTGGAAAATTAAACAAACAACACTGATTTGCTTGGGGTTTTTATATGTGGCACATTAAGTTTAAGCAATGCTGCATTTGTGTTTCTCCAGGGTGGTCAATTTGCTAAAATAAATTCAATTAAAGGCTCTAAGCTGCTAGTAGAGTATTTTTTTTAAATGTATATTTAGAAGTAAAAAAAAGTCTTCCTAGGAAATGTTTTTGTGATTATTAATCCTCTACGGTTATATCTGGTTTTGACAAATACAAGCATGAGCTTTGTGGGTTCAGTAAATTAGGAATGGTACCAAGATACTATGCTACATGATTTACTTTGGATGTCTATTCAATAAAATGTTAACTGGTGCCACAAGTATTTACTACAGTAATGTCAGGCTGGAAGCCACAAATTAAATCAGAATAATACCATGACAAATGGGATCCAGCTGGTTTTGAAATCATTTTACGAATAGTTGCAAAGTTCAGCCTGAACACTGTATGAAGTAGGCTTGTTGCCAAGTTGAACTTTCCACCATTGAAGTCAACGAGGAAGCTACTTGAATAATCTCATAAGGGTGATGAGAAACATAAAGAAGTATGACTTTGCTTAGCTATATCTGCCTAGCTGAGCTACAGTGCAATAAAGCTGCTACAATTGATGGTTAAGTGAACGGAACACTTGAACCTATAGGTTCCACCACCTGTTTAGTAAATCCTGTCAATGGTGTTTGTGTGTAAAGAGTACATGACAATATATGTATCAAAAAATGTTCACATACAGGAAGACATATACCTCCCAAAAAGGCAGAAATGGGGTTAAGGCCATGGTTGGCGAGATGTCTCACATGATTCATTTAACCCCATTTGGTAACAACTTGTTTCACATCCGTAGAATAGTCTCAAGAAGTTACACCTGTTCCGCCATGTACGCGTTTCAGTCCATCAGATACATCACTTAAAGAATGCGGATTAACTGATGGGTATTTATTGACTGCTGCAACCACCCTTGTATTCTCTCATACATTTTGCAAAATGGTCCATTATTTAACCAATTCATTGCCAAAACGCTCGACTCCAAAAATAATGGCATTCAAAAGACTTGTTTCTGTGCTTTCCTTGCAAGCTTGACCCAAAATCCATCATTTCCTACATGTCATCTCTTGAAGCTTGCATTGCTGACTTTTCCAAGTAGATATCGGGACATGTCTACTTTGTATCCATATATTCTGTACAACTTTGGCCTTTCGGTGATTATTGCGGGACACAATGAGGATCAGCTTGAGGTATTATGAAAAGCTGTTAAAGGATGTTGAGTGCGACGGCAAAGAATTAATGGGACTCCTTCATCTGTTTCTGCATTTTCTGAAGCACCTCCTGCATTCGCCTTAACTAGAGAAAAGAGAAAATGTGTAAGTTAGGTCACAAAGTTCACTTCTGAAGCCACATCTATACAAAAATGACAGCTACAACTGAGCTCCAATAAAGCAAATGTACACCACCGGACAACAGACAAGGAGTCATCAGCTGAAGTTTGATTTAAATTTATCCAGAAACACTTTCCAGTTATCATATAGTCACCAAAATAAGAATATGTCTAGCATCCAACTTTCTTTTTCAGCAAGCACACAAGGCAATTTTTTTCATTAAGAAAGTATACAGTTCTATTTCCATTAAATTGTCAAGAATATCAAGGACTTAAGACCCACCAATGTTTACAGGTTTTCTGGGTAAACACAACTGAGTTGCCCCCCTCCCCTGCCCACTGACACGTTTGAGAACATGCCTCATTGAAGACTTGTTGAAAATTACATGTTTTGTTGTGTTGATAATGCACTTCCTCAATGTGTAGACTTTGGGAAATAGCATGTTTGGAGTCCTTGCAAATGGGTACACTATGGGAAATAGCACGTTTACAGTCCTTGTATGGTGAAAAGCAACAATGGAATGTCTTCGGTGAAGCTGTAATTTCTGTTCCTACTTCAAATGTATTGAAGATCTGTGCAATGATCATGGAAATCTCCCTCCTCCCTTGTATAGACCCCATTGACTAAAGAGGGTTGGTGAGCGCGTCGTCTGTCTTCTTGTTCAACGAATGGTTGTCGCATTAGTCTGAACAAGTGCTAAGGTTCTAGGATAACTGAGGATAAATATTTTTCTTTTATTATTTTTCTTTTTTTTTGTATAATGTTTTAAATGTGTTATCTGTACAAAGCGCCAAGAAGGGATGTTAACTCCTCTGTACCATGTTGCTTTAAATGTAGGTCTTCTAATCAGGCTTCACAAGAATGTGGTGAACTGGCGTGACCACCAGCTTTAAAATTTACGCCAAAATCAAAGAAATGCTCCAACTCCTTTTTGGTGGAAATCTTACAATTTACTTGTAGACACATATCAATGTTTATCGAATAACTCCTTCTTCAGTGTTTACTAACAGGGTTATTAACTACAGTGAGAATTCAAAGTGAGTTTCAAATTCAAGGTCAAAATAGTCGAATTGGACTATGCTTTGACCATAAATTTGAGATTCACTTCAAAGTCACCTTGAGTTAATATTGAAATAAAGAGTGAAAGAGTTAATATTGTGGCTGATAACTGAGCCAGTTCCATTGTTGCTAAGCAGTGCTAGCTTTCCTTCCCTTATTATATATGTTTATATATATATATTTGTTTCCAAAAATACATGCTCTTTTTTTTCTGTTCTGCAAATGTTGAAAACAAACCAGATGTCTTATACCAACAACCATATGCCTATTGTGTCCAATTACTTGTACTTAGCTGTATAGTGTACAAATTGCTTGAGATATGTTTGATATCGCAGTTATTTATGGCACTGTTCCATCCAGACATTTAATACATTAAGGACTTCAATAAATATAGAATGTATTTTACTTGGATTTCAGGTTTAAAGTTTTTATCTTAGTGTTACACTTTGCCAGCAACACTCTGAGAATGTGTATTCCCAAAATGCCGGTCTGGAGTAGATATAACTGCTGACTAAAAGTATGATTTTTGGTCACCAAGACTGAGAAAAGTGTATTGCTCAACCCACATAGCAAAATGAGAAAGACGATGGCTGCCCTTACTGTTTAATAATCATGTTATGGGGGCGGAGCTTGACTGGCAAACTGAGCAGACGTGTCCTACATTTGCTCCTGAGTTAAGCGGGCGAAATAAGCAATTTAAACCAGTCAACCTGCAGAAATTACCGCAGAACACGTCTTGCAGTATCGTGGGGTTCCGGGTGAATCGTTTGGACACGGAACTCCCTGGGTCCAAACAACCTACTTTCCACTCTTTGGGGCCTGCAAGCTCGACAGAAGTCGGAGAGACGGCCGCTCTCCAGACACTGCATCTCCTTAAACAAAGCGGACTACTGCACCCTTCCCCTCCTCCTACAGACAGGTGGGGGTCATCCCGGTCCCAGAAGCTCTCACACCGCTAAGTCCGTACCCACCGTTGCAGTGTGGGGATAGCACCACGTGGCACCTAAGATGGCAGAGACCACCACCGGAGACTCAGCCGAGACACTTGTCAACTTTACTCTGGCCAAACTGTATCTAATCTTCACTAGGTTCTGGGCTGCGATGGAGGGGAAGAAACAGCGTGAGCAGACAGCTCGATCACCCACCTCGAAACCGCAAACGCAAGCTACGTACTTGCACCAGACCACACTGCACTAGAGGGTAGCATGCACCCAGTCCGGCCAGAGAGCACCCACCACTACCCAGCTGAGACCGGGAGCTAGTCGCCAATTGGAGCAGGGAGCTGAGCATAAATGGCCAGGCCGGCCCACGGGTTACTGCTACGGCAAGCAAAGGGGCCCCTGCATCACCTACAAGCGATGGAAAGGCGGGAAGGGAAAACCCGACCCGCGAGGCGCATCGGCATGCAGAGGAGGGGACCCGGGAGGTTCACTATATCGGGGCCACCTGCCTGACAGCGCACCAAAATTCAAGATGGCAAACCCACTCTCGCCGACTGAACCGCAGGTGAGTTCCACCCAATCAGCTCACTGCGGCTCCTCTGATCACCTTAAGCTGCGCCTCCCTCCATGCTCAAAACAGTGGGCACCCTGGCTTCCCTCCACCCTGCATGGCGGCCAAGCCCGAAAGCATGACAAGCAGCGCCGATCTGCCCCAATAAAGGGTAGCATCCAGCTGCTAACTTCCAGCCGGGTTGGGAGAAATGACCATCGTGTTGACGGACCCAATATACAGCCTCCAGCTGAAGTTTCCTTGTGGCCCTTGAGTTGGGATCAAGCTTTTGGCCTCCAGACTGGGTATAGGCTGATCGATAAGAACTGCTACTGGACCTGTCCTGCCCTTCTATACCCTGAAGCGGAACCTGAGGGCATAGTCAACAGTAAATTTTGATTGTGTCATTTCCCTCCACATTGTGTGCTCTAATATTTTATTGCTTGTCGCATGTGCCCCCACAGGGCTATTACATTCGCTTTCATGTATATATCAACTGCCCCACATAGAATGAGCCTCTCTGGCAACCAATATGCTCCTACAGTGGTTATATACCTGTTTAACAAAAGTATCTCCCTCGACAAGCTTTCAGCCACTGTGTAAACCATGCACCCTCTCAATCGAGCACATGATCTTACTGCCCTATATTAACCTAAAATATACTCCTGCTTTTAACATTTGTATTTCTCACAAATCTTAATTTTTACAACTGTTAGTCACTCAACTGTTTCACTTAGCAAGATCTAGCATGTTTATGTTCAGCAAGTAATGCCATAATCGCTGCTTTAGATTGGACTATATAACTAGCCTTACTGGCAACCAGCCTGTAATAATATGACATGCTAGCCAGGATTCTGCAGTTTTGTTTCTCATCTTAGAGATCTATCTCAAATGACCAGCCTGTGTCTCTTGATTATTATTTTATCCTTTAAAGTGTGCATCTTAATCAGACATCCAGGGACCTACCCTCAGAAATGTTATTCGGTTTAGAATGTAATTTAAGCACGATCTTCAACACATACTATTGACGATTAGAAAAGCTTGAACCCTATACTATGTCTTTACTAAATCTCACACCTGAAATGCACAGTATTTTTAATGCCATGTTATGTTCTGTTATTGACAGGCTTCTTACAGCTATTGTGGCGTAGCAAGCCAGATTGTTAATTGATGCACTAAAAAAAATAAAGAATTAAAGAAAAAAAAAAATCATGTTATTTTTTTTATATAATTCTTAAGGATATCATATAAATTGTTGATGTTTTAAGTCAACCGGGGAGCTTATTACTTATTGGCACAAGCAAGCAACTATCTGAAGGCATTTTGTCTTTATAGTAAACAGTACACGAGGGGGGCAGGAAAACAGATACTGTGACTTTTTGGGTCTGTTTTTACCCACTTACACAAGTCATTTTGTCTACATTTGCATCTTGTACGTGCTGTTATTCATACTTTCTCTGTCAAATTTTATTTTGAATAGTACTTCAATAAATAGCACATTTACTTGCTGAAACCATTTTTGAAGTGTCTGTCTGCATACTTGGATCCCTATACAAACTTTGTCAAACTATTTTTTCCTTATAGTCTGAATAATGAGCTTAATCGATAACAGATAAATCAGGAGAAGCATACTGAAACCACAGCCAGTGCAAACATCACAACGAGCATGAGGAATGTAAACAGAGGAACATATATTAGGAAAAGGTCATGTAGAACTTGGGTGTAAAGCATTTGAACGGAACAAATTACTGGGTCAGTATTCAAAATGGAAATTAATCAAATCTACTGTGAAATTCACAATGAACTAAAAATGGTTGTATTTTGTTTTACTTTTTCATGTTTTTGATTTTGATTTTTTTCTTTTTTACTTTTGATGGGTTTTTTTACACACTGATGATACAGGTGGATCAGAAACTATGGATACGCTAACTCTCCATGGAATCAGTGTAAGCCAGCTGTATTGTTACATATTTAAAGAATTACTTAGGTGGATCCACCAGACCGTACAGAGGACATTGCCATAAAGATTTTCTGCTGGATTTTCCAAATGGTGTTACACGTTATATGTATATGTGAATGAAGCCCAGATACAGGGAGGTTGAAATGTATTGCTCATATTTGTAATGCACTTTACTTTTCTTACACAGCTCGCATTTTGTTAGTGACAAGTTGTTACTGTATTTTGTATATTTTGTGCAGGAACCTTGTTTTCTGTAAATAGCTAAGTGTGAGGTTTCTACTTCCACCTCCTTAACCGTATGACCTCATTGGTCCTTTTCTTCCATTAGAGTGTAGTTCTGATCTATTTAACATTCTTTGCATTATATTTAGGTTAAAATAAAGGTGGAGAAGTCCTGGATAGTTGTAATGGATGATATAACACCTGACTTCATAAGAAAAATAAAACAGTTGCAGTTACCTCCTCATCCTTTTCTCGAATTAGTCTCTGGGTATCATGGTCTGGTGATGGAGGCACACTGGGGATTGGAAAGTCAGTACCACTCTCCCTGGTCAGTTTACTATAAAGACATATTAAAATAATTCATTATCAAAGTCTGTTTTCTTACATGCTATATTCACTGACATTCAAGTTGCCGAACAGTAAATCAAATGCAGAGAAAATAACAGTGGGAGTTTATTTTGCATAACAAATCATGATACGTGTATGGTTGACCCATCCACGAACCAACACTATGATATTAATAGTAACAATAGCATTATTTACCATATCCTTCTTTGATGTAGACAGAAAAAAGAAATGTAATGCTAACAAGGTCACTCTTATTCAATGCTCAGGCCTGCCAACTATTCTGATTTCGATGGGTCAGCCCCTATTTCATGCTTCTGCCCTACCATCCTAGGTTCGTGACCTGGCGTCCTACATCATTAGATGTACTCACACTGTACTGAGGGCACTTGGACAAGGCAGCAAACCTTTAACAGCTCTCTCTGCATGGTCTGCATTTATTGGGGCCTGTCACTAAGCCTGGAATGCATTCACACAAGGCAGACACTCCTACTTTAAGCATCGCCAGTGACACAAGTTTGCCCCCCCTCCCCCCAAGAATTGCTCGCCCTTTCCTTATTGCATAGGAGGCATGAATGGTGCAAACACAAGTGTCTTGTACCCCCCAAAAAAGAGCAAAAAGAAACGACACAATAAACCAATAAATAATGCTGCACAGTACAGTCACGTGGCTAATTATTATATTGCAGAGAATTTCGACCTGTGTTAATGGGTTATTTTGAATTCAATCATTAAAGGGACACTCCATACCCCTAAAGTACTTTAGCTCACTGAAAAGCTTTATGTCTATAGAGAGTGTCCTCTATTTCATTTTGGAAAAAGTGCAGATTTCTATAGAAATTAACACGTATAAATTAACCTGGTTACAGCCCCCTGGATGTCAATTAGCCAACAATATTGTTACTTCCTAGTTTGGTTAGCTCAGTGGAACTAAACTTAAGAGGCAGCAACTGGCCAGAGCACCTGCCCTTGCAAAGACTTCTCATGGAGTTGCATTGGGAATCTGTGATTGGACAGTCACAGAAGGTCTGGGTGAGATTAGAAGGGGAAGATTTGCAAAGGCAGCAGACACAAGTTCTGCAGGTTTAGCAGGCTGTTATTAGATATATCCCCAATGACAAAATGCATAATTAAATACATGCATTTCTTAATTAGGGGTGAATCTACTAAATAATATTTTTTATTTTATTATTTTTTATTTTGGGCAGCGGAATGTCCCTTTAATTACATATGGCATTAGAGAAATACACGGAATCCAGCATTTATTCAGGTTTAGTACTATTTCTTGATGATAGACATGTTTAGTAACCACATCTGTAATGATTAGCTGTGACATTTACTGTAAAACATGTTACCAGTAATTCCTGGCTGTACTAATATTGAAAAAGAATAACATGAATTTTTTGTACAGATCTTTATAAGGATCTTTGTCTAGTACAGATCGACTCACAGTGGTAACTTCATCACCAACACAGAAATCTTGCACTCATTTGTTTATTTGGGAAATACCAAAACAGAAACTACGCTGTAACAATACAATAGTGTCTGCCTATTTCTATGAGTAAAAGGCACAGTGAAAGGATTTAACAGACATTAGCAAAATGTATCAAAGATTTTAGGGTTACCATTTAAACACTGCGACTTTGAACAAGAAGGCAATTTAATTTAAACACTCCCGCTTTAAAGGCCCAAACCCACATCCCTCCCTGGAACAAGAAGGCCATTTATTTTCACTTGGTTCTACCCACTCGCCCACCCTGGTTCCTTCTAATGCTCCTCCAGCTGTTTGGAACCACAGTCAATCACCTCCTCATTCACTTCACATGTTATCAACTGCTGCAGTTATATTATTAATTATCTCTGTTATCAAAAAAAAAAAGAATTCCTCTGCTACCTCTAGTCTCATCTCCCCAATTTTAAGCTCACGGGCAGGGTCCTCTACCTGTTGTATCGGTCTGTTCGTATTTTGTTTGTCTTTTTCCCAATTGTACAGCGCTGTGTAATATGTTGGCACTTTATAAATGCCAATAATACATAAAAAAAAATCAAACATTAATCTAATAATATAAAACACTTAGGACATACATTTTAAACTCACACATTCACAGTAAAATGCATTCAGACAGCGTAAATGTATCAAATGAATTGTCTGTATACATCAGAGTGCATAAGGAATATATGTACAATGTATTTTATACATATATATATATATATATATATTATTTCTTGTTAAATTACAATGTAATAAAATCTTAGAAAGGAGCCTACACTGTACAGCAGAGAAATAACCCTTATATTCCTACCCAATCTACTCCAATCTCTAATTTTAGTCTCTATGCTTCTATAGTTCTAAATATACATTTTACCCCTTCTGTGAAACTGTATCTAGCCATTATCAAAAGCATTCCATAATATTAAGTGCTAGTCATGTACCCATCATGTGTCCTTCCTTTGATTCACTTTACTACATTGACAGTGTTGAATTTCATTAAAATGCCATTGTCATTAAAAGATATCATAAGACAATAAAGGGATTAACAGGGGTAGGCAACCTACGGCACTAGTGCCATGCACGGCACTCGAGGTGCCTTTGCATGGCACTCAAGGCTGCTAGAGCCAAACAGGCTCTGGCCTATCAGGAGTCCCAGTAAAACTTCAGGTATCTGCTAATACGAAGAGGTGGTGGTGATAAACATTGTAGTCAAAATGTCCCATTTGAACAAACTGAAAGAAACATACATACATATCAATGCCGATTGGGTATACAACAGGTTAATGATAACATGTCACCTACTATAACCACTGTACTATAAAAAGGGAATAAAACTGTTTAGATAACTCCAAGATGGACCCATGATGTTTGTAATTAACAAAGATCTCGGAGTATTGATCTTGAGATGATGTTTTTAATGACTGTATCTCAAATTAATCCAAGTCAAATAAGTAGATAACAATTTCTAACATCGCCGATGTTACTGACAGAAAAAGGTTGTGAAATTTTTTAACTGTGATCTCACTGAAAAAAAACCTTACACAATACAAGACTCAAAATGGCTTTTTTCGCCTAGATAAAACATGGCCTACAGAGGAATACCAGGATAGGAATAAGTGCCCTAGGGCAATAATATTTTGTCTATCACCATCGTCTTTGCCTATAACCCTATTACTCAAAGCTTATTTTCCCTATTGTCCATTCCCACTCGAGCCTTGTTCCTTCTCATTTCCTGTTTCATTATGAAAATAACAACATGGGGAGAAACTGTTCATGCTTTGAGAGTGAAAACGCAAATGATAAATCAGTTCTTCTTGCAGTCTATGTGAAACTTCGTACAATAATATAGGGGTTTTACACAACATCTTTTCACCACTCAATAAATGTGCTCTACGCCATCTCTGGAAATATGTCTACCGGTGATGGTATCTATGCAATGTTCCAACGTATGGGAAATATACTGAGCTCCTGGAGAAGAAGGATTGGTAGAAAACACCAGCCATAAATGTCAAGCAAAGACACCGCAAAGATCAGCAAAGCAGAGAAGAAGTGAATCCAGTGATAGACATACTGTAGAAACTGTTGTAGGGCTGGAAAAGGCTAAAATGTATTGTAGTATTGAATGTTGGGATTTAAAGAGACACTATATGTAGCGGAACGCTTGGTCTCTCACAGACTATTTCCACTGGTAGTCCAGGCTCAGGAACTAGCAATAATCCCAGGCACAATGTCCACACTGAGAGAATCACCTAACAGCATAGTAATCACCATCAGCAATACAATCCAATAGTATCCCATCACCTTTCCCAATCACTGGACGACACACAGTATCAGGAGTAGAACTGAAATTTAATGGCACAATTCCTGCTTTTATGAGATTCTCCCATGCAAGGGAGGGACTCACCATAATTATTACAGTAACCAATCCCATAGACGTTACCTCCCACACATCTCCTCCCCTTAGATTAACAGTTAACATAATTATACAGCGCATACTTTTCCCCAATTCTTGGATGTACCCCAAATATGGTGGATACACCTTTAAACATATCCAAAAATCACCCAGATCAGACCAGGGGTTCGGGAGTTATGAGAAGGTAAAGATTTGACCAACCGCATGGGTAAAGAAGCCAAAAATAGTTCCATGAGATCTGGCCCTGCGGTCAGTCTCTGTTCGTGCCTCAAAAGTCTCAAAAGGCTATGCCATCCATAGTTAAGTTTGTAACCGGATGAATCCCCTAGTTCTTGGGTTTCATCCTACCGAACGACGGACCGTTCATGCGTTTCCATCGGCACTTTCTGAAGCCCTGGAGGTCTTAGCGGTGTTCGGTTAGTTGAGTGTTTACGTTTTGAGTTCCAGACACTCGACGACCAAACACCGCTGTTTGCGGGTTTAAGATGGCCGCCGCCACGTGTTTGAATACCGAAATGGCGGCCACCCAGGGGATCCAGCAGAGTGTTCGTGCGTTTAAATCAAGGGAATGTAACGAGCAATCAGGGAGGTAAATTACAGCCACACTTCACACCAGGGTGGTCCGGTGTTCGGTAGATTAAGTTCGTATACCGAATGCAGGGAGACAGTACAGTAAATGTTTCATATACAGGACAAAGTACCGAAAGCATTTTACAACCCACAGTATTGCAGACAGCTCAATGTTCTTTGCTGCATAACTTATATAGTCTTATGAAGTCTTTGCAAAGTTATTTTATATGACCCTGGCTGGTTCTTAAAGGTCCAGTAGTGCCCTACCAAAAATCCCATTAAGCCCAGCCATATTGTTTAAAGGGTCCCATCTTCCCGGGACCATAATCACTGGGCAGGCGGCGAGCAAGCAGCCCCCTCCAGGAAACCAGGGCAGATTCTTGTAGCTAGTCCGCTACACTATAGTCACCGGAACGACTACAGCTTACTTAATGTAGTTGTTCTGGTGTGCATAGTCAGTCCATGCTGGCTTTTTGCTGTTAATACTTTATTTTTCAGAGAAAAGGCAGTGTTTACATTACAGCCTAGGGACACCTCCAGTAGCTGTCATTCAGACAGCCATTAAAGGTGCTTCCAGAGTCAGTGCTGCACAACGTGGACATGCAGAACTTTCCCCATAGAGATGCATTGATTCAATATGAGGAGATGCATGCACAATAGTCTCCCAAAGCTTTCCCGTGCAAAAGCATTGGATTGGCTGAGTTTGTCAGTTTTGATGACCTCAGGCAAGGGGGTGGAGCGTGGATGGAGTTTTATATTTTTTTTTTACAGGGGGGCAAAATGGAGCCAGAAGTCTAAAATGGGATTGGGACTGTACGTTTGGGTTCCTGACCCTATAGTGTTCCTTTAAATCCAAATTATAGAGGACAGAGGGAAAAACGTGAGAGGATGAATGGATTAGATATAGATTGATCACAGTGCAGGACAGGTAAAATAACCAATATTGGGGAATGTCTGGTGTTGAATATAATCCCCTGTAACAATGTTTTGCAATGTAGGAGCCCTTTACCTGATTCATTTTGCATGTGTAGGCATGCAAGACAAAGGGAAGAAAGTGACCAGAACTACTTTTTTTTTAATTCTTTATTTTGTTGTGCTGAGGATAACAAACAGGTTTACTTCGCCACGACAGCTAAAGCAAGCAATGCAGCAACAATCATTTACATGGCATATCAAAACTACTTTTTTAACCCCTTAAGGACACATGACATGCGTGACATGTCATGATTCCCTTTTATTCCAGAAGTTTGGTCCTTAAGGGGTTAAGGGAAATTGGAAAGGGTGAGAAAAGTTGTTTTTAAAGATCTTAAGACTAAGTTGTTGGGTACTAACAAAACAAGAAGTTTTTAAAGAGAAGATTAATTTAGCGAAGGTACATAATGAAAAAAAAACAATTCAAGTGTGGTGATCCATGAAGACATTACAAGGTACCCTTTATAATACCAGGAAACGAGGAACCAGCCTGAGGAAGGTGAAAAACGTGTGGATTGCACACGGGGGAAGAGATCATTGCAGCAAACAAACAGGAAGAAACAGGTGGTAAAGGTCTTAGGAATGAGAAGAGTGAGTGACTTAACGGAGGGGTAGTGTTAAAGTTACAGTACAGGGATTGAAGAATACCAACCCCACCTCCTCCTCTTTCTCCAGATCGGGGATTGTGTCTGAACTGAAGGCCAACATAGGAAAGGGCAGCAGCAGCAGATGCTGTGTCTGGGGAGGAGAGCCAGGTTTCAGTGAGGGCTATTAAGTGTCAACATTATTAAGGCAAAATGCATGCATTTTCTAGGAAACACCAACTGGCAGAAAAAGTTTGTTTTGATGGTGACTGTTCCAAGTTAAGCGTTGTTAAGATTTGCTCTTCATTAGGTCCGTGTTTTTCCCCCCTCAAAGAATATGGCCCATTGTGTTCAATACTACTAATTACTATTATAAATACATCTGTTCATTAGGAAGCTTCCTTCAAGGTGACAGACTGAATGGTGTCCATTAAGGCCAACAAAATAAAAATACAATATGATCTGACATTAAAGAGGTTTGGGAATACATTAGGTTCACAATAAGGTGTATTGTATTTCAGCAGTTTCCCTCATGATCAAACACATGTCTGATCACGTGACCTAAGAAAAACTTACTTGAAAATCTAAGTACTCTAGTTATTTGATTAATATAGTATATAATAGATAAAGAAATATAAGAAACTGTATGTAAACAATTTTCACTGAAAGCGAGAAAAGCCACACAGCGGTCAGAGTTGGTGGTACCAGCTCCACCCTAGGGCTTGAACCCAATATATAACCAAAAAAATAATAAATAACTAAAGGAGTCCCAAGACTAATGAGCCTCCAAATCTGGTTTTATACAGATACCTGCTATTTTTGCTGACCCTGTCTGATAAATTGATTGCTGCCCCACTTTTTTCTGAATATAGTTTTCAGACTCTCTAATTGAATTGCTGATTAACTGTTTTGTTAAGAGGCATAAGATCTACACTCTAGAGTCTTATAGTACCTTCAGATCAGAAGTATACCCCCTGCCATTCATCAAGTATCCCAGCTATATAGTGCCTGTCTAAATTTACCAATAAAATATTGTGACAAAAGTACTCCTTTCCCTTGGTACCTTGTCCTGGCATTGGGGTGTTACACACAGTCTTTTCAGGCTTTAGAGACACTTCACACGCTGGATGAGGTAAATTAACTTGCTCTTTTATTGAGGTTCCAAAATAAATGCACAGTAAGGTATAAAGGTAACAAAAATATATAAAACAAAAGCCTTGCTCTTCTGAGCACTAACTAAACAAAATAATCAGCTAACTGGGTTGGATGGCTTGTCCATTTCCCAACATAAACATAAGCATAAACAACCTTACTGTTTCAGGGTTTTCAGCTCTCTGTTTCCACTCACAGAAACCAAACACAATCTCCCTCCTTCCTTGGCAGGGGAGTACTTAATAGCACAGGTAATTGGCAATCCTTTTCAGGTGAGTTAGATTAGGATTTAAACTCTGGAACTGGACTTCTCACCTGTAGGTTCCAAGCAACTTCCAAAATGTGGAGTGGAGCACTGGCCCACCCTACTCTCCAAGTACTCCACCCCAGGGCCCAAATATACACATATTTAAAGTGCAACATTCATTATAACATTACACATTTCCCTGGGGCTAATTACACAAAGTAGGAACCTTGCAAAATCTGGGGAGGTATATAGATTCCCTCCAGCACAATTCCTTGCTTTCGGTCACACATCCTCCCCCCCAGCTCAGACCTATTGGGTCGAGCGACCATGGACATTAGCGAGTGCATCCGCGAAAGACCATCTGCATTTCCCTGTTTACTCCCAGCCCTATGCTCTATGGAGAAATTACAGGGTTGCAAGCTAAGGAACCAGCGGGTTACTCTACTATTTTTCTCCCTGTTTTGGCTCATCCAAGTAAGGGGTGCATGGTCTGTCACTAGTCTGAATTTTCGTCCCAAGAGATAGTATTTAAGTGTGTCTACTGCCCACTTTATAGCCAGACACTCCTTCTCAACAATGGAATAGTTTCTTTCTTGGGGATTAAACTTCCTGCTTAAATATAATATGGGGTGCTCCTCACCCTGAATTTCCTGAGAGAGAACAGCACCTAGTCCTACATCAGAGGCATCTGTCTGTAAAATAAATTATTTAGAAAAATCAGGTGTTACCAACACTGGTTGGGCACAAATGGCTTCTTTAAGCTTTCTGAATGCTTGTTCAGTCTCTGGGGACCATTTCTCTGGGGACCAGTTAATGGGCTTCCAATTGTAGCAAAATTGGATATAAATCTCCTGTAATAGCCAATGAGGCCAAGAAATGTTCTCACCTGTTTCTTAGTCAGTGGTCTCGGCCAATTTCGTATGGCTTCAATTTTAGCAACTTGGGGTTTCACTAGTCCCCTACCAATAGAGTAGCCCAAATATTTTGCTTCCTCTAGGCCAATTGTACACTTATTGGGGTTAGCAGTTAAGCCAGCATTTTGTATTGAGTTAAGGACAGCCTGTACTTTTGGAAGGTGAGATTCCCAATCCTCACTGTGTACTACAACATCATCCAAGTATGCAGCTGCATAGCGCACATGCGGTTTTAGTATTCTGTCCATCATTCTTTGGAATGTGGCAGGGGCACCATGCAAGCCAAAAGGCAAAACTCTGTACTGAAATAGGCCATCAGGAGTAGAAAATGCGGTCTTTTCTTTTGCTCGCTCTGTGAGTGGTACTTGCCAATAACCTTTGGTTAAATCTAGTGTAGTGAGGTACCGAGCTCTCCCAAGTCGTTCTACTAGCTCATCAACTCTAGGCATGGGGTATGCATCAAACTTAGAAATAGCATTCAGTTTGCGATAATCATTACAAAACCGTACTGTATTATCAGGCTTTGGTACCAGCACAATTGGACTGCTCCAGTCACTTTGTGACTCCTCAATGACTCCAAGATCTAACATTTTCTTAACCTCTGCTCTGATAGCTTCTCTGCGAGCCTCGGGTATTCTGTATGGTTTGAGATTGACCCTTTTCCCTGGTTCTGTTAAAATGTCATGTTTAATCACACTAGTCCTTCCTGGGACTGGGGAGAATACCTCTTTATTTAATCTAATAAACTCCTTAACTTCCCTTGTCTGGTGTATTGACAGGGTCTCTGAGATATTTACTTCGGGGTCAATATTACACTTATCAGGGAAGGTTGAAGCCTCTGTAGTAACCAGAACTTCCCTTTCTTTCCATGGTTTTAGCAAATTGACATGGTATATTTGCACTTCCTTTCTTCTACCTGGTTGCCTTACTTTATAATTTACCTCTCCTACTCTTTCAATAATCTCATATGGCCCATGCCAAGTTGCCAGGAATTTGTTCTCTACTGTGGGAACCAGGACTAATACTCTGTCTCCTGGTTGAAATACTCGAATTCTAGCATTCTTATTATAGCTATTCTGCTGATTTTGTTGAGCCTTTTGCATGTGTTCTCTGACTATTGGCATAATGGCTTCAATACGTTCCTGCATCTGAGTTATGTGTTCTATAACACTGCGATGTGGGTTTGCTTCTTGTTCCCAAGTTTCCTTTGCTATGTCAAGTAATCCCCTGGGGTGTCTGCCATATAATAATTCAAAAGGTGAGAAACCCGTAGAAGCTTGGGGTACTTCTCTAATGGCAAACATTAAATAGGGCAATAGAAAGTCCCAGTTTTTCCCATCTTTATCAGTTACTTTGCGCAGCATAGCTTTTAACGTTTTATTAAATCGCTCAACCAAACCATCGGTTTGTGGGTGATAAACAGAGGTTTTGAGGTGTCTAATGCGAAGGAGCTTGCAGAGTTCCTTTGTAACCTTGGACATGAATGGAGTACCCTGATCTGATAGGATCTCCTTGGGAATCCCAACCCGGCTAAACATCATCATTAACTCTTTAGCAATGGACTTTGCTGAGGTTGTGCGCATAGGTATTGCCTCAGGGTAACGGGTAGCATAGTCTAGTATTACTAATATATACTGATGCCCCCTGCTGGATTTTACCAGAGGACCCACAAAATCCATAGCAATACGTTCAAAAGGCACTTCAATAACAGGCAAGGGTACTAAAGGGCTACGGTAAGCCGTAAAGGGCGCAGTGACCTGACATTCAGGGCATGACGAACAGTAGTTCTTGATAGCTGCGATTACTCCAGGCCAATAAAATCTCCTCAAAACACGCTCTCTTGTTTTGTCAACCCCTAGGTGACCCCCCAAAACATGGCTATGTGCAAGGTTTAACACAGTGCGCCAATAGGCTTGTGGTACTAACAGCTGCTTTGTAATAACGGACTCTTTTTTCTCAACTCTGTACAACAGATCATTATCCACTTCAAAATAAGGGTAAGTAAGAGAATTCCCTGGATTGACAGGGGATCCATTCCTTATAGAAATATTATTCCTGGCTACCAATAATGTTGGGTCAGACCACTGTGCACTTCTGAAGTTACCAGGCCTAACCTCTAAATCAGCTAACTCTATATCTGGTTCAGAGCTTCTAGAAGGTCCCGCATTAGTTTGTTCTGGGTTTTCACCAACTAATGTTTTTATAGGGGAATGCTGCATATTGTTAGGCTCATCATCATGATCTCTCTCATCTGCCAGAGTATTTGCAAAAGGAAATTCATCATTCTGTTCACCTGATGGGTTTTCAAAACATGCCCATAGGTCTAGAAAATGGGGAAAATCCCTTCCAATAATCATCGCATGTGCCAGTTTTGGTACCAGCCCCACTCTGCAGTTTACAGTACCACACTGGGTTTTAACAAGTATATCTGCAGTAGGGTAGTTATGTATATCCCCGTGCACACAAGCAATATCAACTTTTCCAGAGTTAACAATATGAGTATCCTGTAATAAGGATTGGTCTAGAAGGGTAACCATACTCCCTGAATCTAGCAATGCCTGTATATTTTTTCCCTCCACATTCACGGTACACCCAGGGTGACTATTCAAATAACCATTTTTTTCCACAGAACATACAACCTGTGAATAAAGTGCAATTCCTTCCCAATTATTACCAAAATTACACTCCATTGGTTCAACATTTTCAGGACAGTCTTTTGCAATATGTCCAAAGTTTCTGCATTTAAAGCATTTTATACCATAATTAGTACTTTTTGATTCATTTGTAGGCTCTTCCCACCTCCCAAAGTCTTTTTCTCTTTTAACAATGTCTCTTGGGTAATAAAACCCTGTTCTCTCATCAAAAGACCCCCTTTTCCCTGGAACAGTCTTACCAGATTTGCTGGGGCTGTAGGTTTTCAGATTCTTGGGTCTCTCTTGGCCAGGAGGTTGAAGCAGTTCTCCCGCTGCTATATACCGTTCAACCAATTCAACCAATTGGTCTGCTGTTTGGGGATTGCTCTGACTGACCCACCGACGAAGTCCAATAGGTAAGCCTCTTAGGAATCTTTCCATCACCAGTTGCTCCACAATGCGGCTGGGTAAGTTGATATCTGGCTGCAACCATTTTTTGGCAAGGTGTATCAAGTCAAACATCTGTGAACCAATCGCTTTATCCAGGCTGTAAGTCCACAAATGAAATCTCTGGGCACGGACGGCTGTTGTCACCCCCAGGCGTGCCAGTATTTCTGCTTTCAGCTTCTTGTAGTCACTGGCTTCCGCTGGTTCCAGATCATAGTATGCTTTCTGGGATTCACCAGTAAGAAATGGTGCTAGCAGACTTGCCCATTCCACTTCAGGCCAACCTTCTCGCTCAGCGGTTCGCTCAAATGCCATCAGGTAGGCCTCTACATCATCTGTGGATACCATCTTTTGCAAGTAGTGACTCACTCTGATCACCTTTGGACATTGTGGTGATTCTGTGGCATCCCTGGCCAGCCTTTGTGATAGACTCTGGATCTCCTGCTGTATGACACATGTGGCATGCTGCTGCTCCTCTCTGAGCAATTGATGAGCTGCTGCCTGTGTTGCTTCAACTTGCTTGAATAAAGCATCTGTATTTTCCTTTTGAGCCAGTACAAGCTGCTGCAGTATTGAAATGCTCTCTTGCTGTATTGCATTAGTCTCTGCAGTCCTCCTGTTTGTCTCTTGCTGTACAGCAGTGGACTGGAGCAAAGCTTTCATGACATCCTCCATTTTCTCAGCAGTCTCTTTCTCCCTACTTACAGACTTTGCCGTGTGCTGCCCGCATCCTCCACCATATGTGACAAAAGTACTCCTTTCCCTTGGTACCTTGTCCTGGGATTGGGGTGTTACACACAGTCTTTTCAGGCTTTAGAGACACTTCACACGCTGGATGAGGTAAATTAAATTGCTCTTTTATTGAGGTTCCAAAATAAATGCACAGTAAGGTATAAAGGTAACAAAAATATATAAAACAAAAGCCTTGCTCTTCTGAGCACTAACTAAACAAAATAATCAGCTAACTGGGTTGGATGGCTTGTCCATTTCCCAACATAAACATAAGCATAAACAACCTTACTGTTTCAGGGTTTTCAGCTCTCTGTTTCCACTCACAGAAACCAAACACAATCTCCCTCCTTCCTTGGCAGGGGAGTACTTAATAGCACCGGTAATTGGCAATCCTTTTCAGGTGAGTTAAATTAGGATTCAAACTCTGGAACTGGACTTCTCACCTGTAGGTTCCAAGCAACTTCCAAAATGTGGAGTGGAGCACTGGCCCACCCTACTCTCCAAGTACTCCACCCCAGGGCCCAAATATACACATATTTAAAGTGCAACATTCATTATAACATTACACATTTCCCTGGGGCTACCGTATATACTCGAGTATAAGCCGAGTTTTTCAGCACATTTTTTGTGCTGAAAAACCCCAACTCGGCTTATACTCGAGTCAGAGTCTGTATTATGGCAATTTGCATTGCCATAATACAGACTGGGGGAGAGGGGTGCTGGCAGAGCTGTACTTACCTTTCCTGCAGCTCCTGTCAGCTCTCTCCTCCTCCGCGCCGTCCGTTCAGCACCTTGGTCAGCTCCCAGTGTAAGTCTCGCGAGAGCCGCGGCTCTCGCGAGACTTACACTGGGAGCTGACAGAGGGAGCTGCACAGACCGCGCGGAGGAGGAGAGAGCTGACAGGAGCTGCAGGAAAGGTAAGTACAGCTCTGCCAGCACCCCTCTCCCCCCACTGAACTACCAATGACACTGGACCACCAGGGAAGGAGCCCCCCTCCCTGGCCAGCTAGCAAGCAGGGAGGGGGGACGAAAAAAAAAAGATAATTAAAAAAAAAATTAATAATAATTAAATAATAAATAATAATAATAAAAAAAATAATAATATAAAAAAAATTAAAAAAAAATAATAATTAATAATATATCAAATGCCCACCCCCACCAACACATACACAAACACACACTGCATCACACACTCACACTTCATTCATATACACACACTGCATTCACACACACTGCACTCACACACACTGCATTCACACACACACTGCACTCATACACACACTGCACTCACACACACACTGCACTCACACACACTGCACTCACACACACTGCACTCATACACACACACTGCACTCATACACACTGCACTCATACACACTGCACTCATACACACACACTGCACTCATACACACTGCACTCATACACACTGCACTCATACACACACACGGCATTCATTGTATACACACACTGGAAATAAATATTCAATTAATATATACGCACACACACTGCACTCATACACACACACACTGCACTCACACTGCACTCATACACACACACACACACTGCACTCATACACACACACTGCACTCATACACACTGCACTCATACGCACACTGCACTCATACGCACACTGCACTCATACACGCACTACACTCATACACACTGCACCCATACACACACACTGCATTCATTATATACACACACTGAAAATAAATATTCAATTAATATATACGCACACACACTGCACTCATACACACACACACTGCACTCATACACACACACACACTGCACTCATACACACACACACTGCACTCATACACACACACACTGCATTCATACACGCACTGCACTCATACACGCACTGCACTCATACACGCACTGCACTCACGCACTGCACTCATCCGCACACTGCATTCATACGCACACACTGCATTCATTATATACACACACTGTAAATAAATATTCAATTAATATAATTTTTTTAGGATCTAATTTTATTTAGAAATTTACCAGTAGCTGCTGCATTTCCCACCCTAGTCTTATACTCGAGTCAATACGTTTTCCCAGTTTTTTGGGGTAAAATTAGGGGCCTCGGCTTATATTCGAGTATATACGGTAATTACACAAAGTAGGAACCTTGCAAAATCTGGGGAGGTATATAGATTCCCTCCAGCACAATTCCTTGCTTTCGGTCACAATATTTATTATTTATTTTTCATTGGCATACTTTGGGATTAGATAATATTGCTGTTTTTAGTACACTTTACCAATTTACTCCAAGCTTATTTCCAGATTGGCTTACATATTTGCATAATGTCCTTTGCAGACTTTGTATAAAACCAGATTTGGAGTCTCATTAGTCTTGGGACTCCTTTAGTTATTTATTATTTTTTTGGATATAGTATATAATATCTCTTACTATGCCCACTGCTTGTGTCTTATCTTTCTGCTGACATGTTCTCCAGTAAAATCTATATTTAAGGGATTTTGTCTGTTGTAATGGTTAAATGTTTGGATATACAGTGGAGTGATGTTTCCCTGTGATAAGAATCTTAGAATTGATTCAGTGACTGTTTGTGGGAAACAAAATGATTATAAATCATTCCTTCACAACTTTAAAAAAATGTGACTAGCAAGACTAGCATTGTTATAAAGTTTCACAAGTACAAAGTGATTTTCTAACTGAAAGCAGCACTGTCATGGCCAAATCGTTTTTTAAACCCTCTCCTGACTCCACTACATCTAATTGTCACCCACAAATGCCCCTAAGCCCCTATATTACCTATTTTTAAATCTTTATTTTCTGCCTGGACCTAGGTCCTGGGCGCCGCCATCTTTGTATGGGCAGATGAAGTCCCTGTGGGACATGTCATCTGCCCATACTAGATAGTGCTGTGAAATTCCCGCGCAGGCCCAGTTAAACACTTGGACATGCGAATGGGAATTTCATCTATTTATTCATTCGTCAGAAAGACAAATAAATTAATAGAAATTTCAAACAAATGAACAAAGACCTCTTCGTTCGTTCGGTTTATTACAAGGAGGGAGCTACCAGTGGCTGCTCACTATTCAAAAAAGCTCCCTAGTGTCCCCCCTCCTGAGCCCCCACCAATGCTGCACGAGTGGGGGCTATTAAAGTAAAGGGGGGACCTAACATCCCCCCCATCCCGACCCATGAACGGCGGGTGGGGGTAACTATTGTCCTCCCCCCGGCCCCATGAGCGGCGAGTGGGGGCCCGAAATGAAAATGGGATGGGGGGGACCTATTGTCCTCCCCCCTGGCCCTCACCCATGAGCGGCGGATGGGGGTCCTAAATGAAAATGGGGGGGGACCCCCCTTTTCAAATCGAAAGCAACCATTCACAGTGTTATGAGTCAAATTAAACAGCATGGGAAAATTGCAAAGAACTTCTTCATTTCTTCCTGTCTGCTCTAGTTTTCTTTAAAACATAAGACAAAGTAGGGACTTTTTTGTCTTATGGAGGTTTCCTACCCCTAACCATCTCTGACCAACGGATCATAGAGGGCAATGGTTGATGAACACAGGTATGGGGTTTTTAAGAATAGGAATGACTATGTACATGTATGTATGTTTCCCCTGGTTATTAGAGAGTCCTACAAAGTTTTTTCTTTTGTAACACCTCTGCCATGCATGGTGTGAGGATGTGGAACTCACACATTAGCCAGGTCTTTTAATCATTATATGACTTTGTAGTAAACCTAAAGTTCATGAACAGCTCTCCTGTGAGAACAAAGCATGGGGGGCACTATGTCCTCCCACGTTATATCTAAAGCCCCATCCTTATGGATTGGATCAGATGAGATAGGAAAAACAGTGAAACACAGAATCGGTCAAATCGACGGAATTCTGACCCCATTTTGCTTTAGTAAACATGAGAATTGCAAATGCGGTCGGAATTCGGACCAGGCAGATCATAGAGGGCAATGGTTGATGACGTCACTGCTCGATGCATGAAGCAGAAGATTAACGGTCGGATTCTACCTCAGTTCGACCAAAGGTGTATGAATATGGCAGATGGATCTAGTGTTCTGTGGAAGTAGGGGTCAGATTTTCAGGTATTTTTACACATAATTTGTTTTTAAAAATGCTATATCTTTTCATTACATGCTGCAAGAATTCTTCTAATAAAAAATAAATAAATTCTAGTGACGGTTGTCCTTTAAGATATGGAGCAGAGATTGACTGCCAGTCTCAATAGTCGCAGCAAGTATGTGCTCCTTGGCAATCTTAACATATAAGCCATTACATTTCCATTTCATGCAACAAATCAACTAATCAGCTACTCTGTTTCTTACTGGGAATCTGTATTGCAAGCTGCGGCTACTCTCAACGCTGTAGCCAAGGAGATCCGGTCTACAGTCTCTGGTGAATTCCCTTGAGGGGAGACGCAGCCTATCTTTCCAACTGTGATAGCAACAGCTTTTTTGTCATTCTACTGGACCCCACACTCCCCTCCCAGACTGTTGGGGGTTATCATAGTCCCCACCAAGAACACTCTTACCTGCTCTTATGAATCATCAAGTTGGCTGGCTCCCACGTGGATCATCCACGACGTTTGTTTTTCTGCTAAGTTCCCAGAGAAGGAAAGTAGCCAGCGGTGGGAAGAAGGCGTTTGTGAGGCATTTGATGCCTTCTACACATGGTTCTGGAAGAGCCTAAATGACCAATTGAATCAACTCACTCCAGTTATTGCAGCTTGTGCAAAGCTGCTGCTTGACAACATGGCTTTAGTAACGTATTATGACAATGTGAAAATACACTTGTATTGATCACACTGTATTTTTTCATTGTCATATTTTTCCATATATTCCTAAAAAAAAAAAAAAACATTTAAAAAGAAAAAAAAAGTGTAGATGGGTTAATATCAGGGTTAGATTACGTAGGGTATTTACTGTTACGTGACCCTAAATTATTACATTTAGGGTTAGAGTGGAGTTAAATTTAGTGAGTTAAAGTTGTGATTCATTTTTAAGAAGAATTAAACCTAGGAGTAAGGTAAAGGATTTTTTCAGTTTTAGTTTTAGAAAATGTTAGTTTAGGTTTTGGGAGGATTAGGGAAAAAAAGGGGTGTTTAGGGTACAAAGTACTCAACCCCCTATGATTGATAGTTGAACTGCAGGAGCTGTTATAAGTGTGCATCACTCAGAGCTGTTCCTCCTGCAAGGCTTTCCTGTGTTAGATGGTGTTAGAGGACAGATGGGAAGTGATCCATTCCTCTTCCTGTCCAGCCTCACACATAGAAACTGGAGGAGCTAGGAAAGCACTGAGTTTTACCTCTATAACCTTCCAGCAGCTCTGCTATCAAACATCCGAATAGCTAGCACAAAAAGATTTTAAGGATAGGTGGCAGTACCAATATAACATGGTGCAGCTTAAATATCACCCAAGGGTCATGTCACAACAAACACTTAATACATACGTCTTTATTGGAAAATAAAGGTGACTGCGCACACATTGGTCAGAAATACCTCACAATGGTAAATGGAACCTAATATAAAACAAACAGCTATGTATAATAGAAGAGTAATTTGAAACACTCACACATTTTAGAGCCAAAATATTGATCTCCATATTGAATTGGGCGGGAAAGAACACCAACCAGACCATATTTGGACATTTACATAACTGTAATTAGTAAGGTTGTTTATTGGAGGGTATTTAAGGACCATTTGGTCAGTACTGTATTTGTATGCACCTGAGGAAAACCCCTTAGTGGGTTAAAAACCCTGTGCTAGAGCTTTATATAGTGAAACCGCCATGTGTGTGATATAAGCAGCAGTTATGTCCAGTCTGTGTGAGACTCCCAAGTCCAACCTACACAGGGTTATTCACTATAATGAGAATTTCTGGGAATTCAAAGTTAGTTTAAAATTCCTATCAGCTATGTTTCCAGTCCAGCTACTTTGGCTTTAAATGTGAAATTCACTTTGAATTCCTGATAATTCCCTGACATTGTGGACAATTTGCAGAGGCAAAGAAAACCTCAGAATACTCAAGAAGACTATCTTAGACATTAGACACAATTTGTGCTAATTTTTGGATTAGAGAGAGAAACCAGTTCTGGATGATGCTCTGATCCCAGTACCCAGCAATGAGTCCCAGAAGGCGGCTACATTCCCAATGCACATTCACCAGGCATATGGGAACACCACCGTTCTCCCAGGCCGTGAGCCAAATGTGGGAATCCCCCACAGTACAGCCCTCAACCATATGGAGCAGACATTAAGGGAAGCAGGAAGGTACCCACCATAAAGTGTAGATTCTCAAGGGGGACTGCCTGATCAGATGGCATACTGTGCTGGCTCTAGACTCCGTCTGGAACTGTACTGACAAACAAACAAACAAAAAAATAAACCCAACACGGTGACACCCACTTCTTTTGGCAAGAAATCTCCACAATGTGCAGTCATGTCTCTCAGCCAATCCTAATCCTCCCATATGTTTCTGTGTTAGAGCTGCAGGTTTCCTTCTACAATGTCTCCCTATTCTGTTTGCGATACTGAGACAAGTAAGTGATAAGGTGTACAAAACAAAAATGGTGTCTGCAAAAGCACGCATACGGCATCATGCAAAAACAATCAAAATGATCATATTCAATCTTGCACCTTTGGAAGAGGGAGACGTTGAAATTTATTCATGAGAATTCTTTGGAGTTCAAAATGAAAATCACATTTTAGGCAAAACAGTCAGACTGAAAACATGGCAAAGTTTGAGAAATTTAAATTCTCAACAATTCACACTTATAAAAAATAAATAAAAAATAAATAACCTTGGCTGCACTAAAAACTGAATCATTATCATGTTATCTCATGTTAGACAACCCTTAATAAACAAGATTATAACGGCACAGCTGACGCTAAATACCTTGATGGGTGAGATTGACCTTCACCTTCCTGCAATCCCAAGGTGACATACACTCAAATGAACCTCAGCAGGTGAGAGACACCTCTTCACTTTACTTACATAACCACTAACGTACCAAGTGACTGTAGATAGTTGTTAAACTTAAGATCAAGTTTATAAAATCTTAAATGTTTAAATAGAAGATATAGGATAGTGATATGAGGCCACAAGCTAGTCTTTAAGATACAACTCAATATGATGAATGTGACAAAATACCACTGGTGAACAGAAACTACTGGCGGGGGCCGTAGGTGCCCATTAGAGCATTGGTGGGTCCCTAGACTCACTGGGGCCCTCTTGTGGTTGCACTGTGTCTGCTTTCATCATGGGGTACACTTTATATGTTTTTTTTTTTTTGCTGGTGTTTACTTTGCGTTATTGTGTTTGGTGCACTTTGACAAAAATTTTAAGAGTGAAAATAAATGTAACAAAAAGTAGTGTACCAAAGGGGACTGGGATTCAATATTATCTGCAGAGGGTGCCAGCTGCCTTCCAGACTCAAAAGTAACAAATAAAGAAAATAAAAAAAGTTTTATTATAATAAATCTATGAAAAAACTAACTCAATGTGAAAGAAAGCCTTTATACAGTGGTGCTCGTGTACAATAGTGTAAAAACAGTTGTAAGATCAATCAATAAATATTATAGTCTAATGGTCACCTACTCGTGTGGTAACACAATACATAGCAATAACTATCACAAAAAAATGTATGATATATATCGAACTACCTGTTGGGGGATAATGGTATAAAATTACTCCAAAGTTAGAAAAAATATATATCCATGTACACGTCTGTGCCAAGATATATATAAAAATATAGATATTTACCAGAGTTAGTGTAATCCTGAAGGAGTAATTGGATATAGTATAAATATATATCAGGGAATAGAGTCGTAGGGGGAGGGGAGAGGAGGGAGGAAACCCAACAGTAAAACTGAACTGAAGAGATCTGTAAAAGTCTATTCAGATACACTTATCAGGAACAAAGTAACTCAATGTAGAGGATCTCCTGTGCATTCGTGGGTACCTAATATAATACCCCCTACTACATAACGTGCCGTGCCAATCCACATGTTAAATTGGAGGTCTATTGGTATTAATATAGCCGGAAAGTTGAGTTCTCAGTAGATCAAAGAGGGGACGTACATAAATTGATGACTCAACTAATCTAACTGCGGTCACCTTCCTGTGTCTTCAAGGGCACCTACTTCTATTCCCAAAAACACTAGTACCACATAATCCCTGAAAAGAAAAGATAAGTGAAGTAAAAAGTAAGCGCGGTAGCAAGTACGTGTGCCGTCATCAGAGCAAAAGAGACAGCACATAGCAGGACCCTGACGCGCGCATTTTGCCCGAGCTGGCTCGTTTCGCCCGAGGGGACCCTCTGACGAGTACAGTAATTTATATTTTAATATCGCCTTTATCTCCTCTCCCTGTCACTGATTAGCTTCTCTTGTTTTGTATCCTATATTTTTATAACTGGTGAAACACCTACTAAATCCATAGAATTTTGGGTACAGAGATTAAAAACAATATTCAGAATATATAATATAGGGGTGGGGTAGGGGATACAGGTGTCGTGGATTCCTGTTCATATTGTTTTTCAGAAAAAAAAAAAGTGGTGTGAAGTTTCACTGCTTGTTTAAACAGTCACCCCCAATTAACCTTTTAGTGACGGTAGTAGTTAAATGCACTTACTTGCGGTTTCGTTCTCTCACCACCCGCTGGGTCAGGCTCTGAATGCACTGGGCACGGTAGTTCTCGTAGTGGGTTTCACGTGTAACATCTTTCAAGTCCTGCATGTGAGTGCGGATCAGCATGGTGCGCAGCTTAACAAAGTCACAGTGCTTCTCGTTCTCCACTGAGGAAGAGATTAAATAAAATTATGAAAAATCACTAACAGGACTGAGCAAAAAGAATGAGGGCACTGAGGCGTGAATGAAAAAAAAAAAAAAGTTAAACATATCAGTGTCATAGAAACAGAAAAGGGAAGTAAGTTCAAACCAAATTGATCATCTCGATACCGAAGAACTACAGGACAATGTGTAGCAACAAACCATCTGCAACGTTTCATCATAATAATATTTATTCTATTATTTAAAAATAACCACTATAAAGGAAATATGCATTACTAGATATAGTAGTAATTACTCACAAGATTACAGTTGACCTATCATGGTCTGAGATCATCTATGTCATATATATATAATTATTTATGATTATTTTATTATTATAAAATATTGCCTTACACCCCATCCTTACACACTGAGAGTCCATAAATGATTACACAGATGCCAGTATCTATTTTCTTAAAACATGTTCTTAATGGGGGACCAGTAATAGATTGAGAGAGCCAAATAAGACTCTAAGTCTATCACTCGCTCCCAGAAAAAGAGAGTGGGTTGGAAGAGGAGGCAGATGTGCACCGTTAACAGTACTTTGAGGTAAATCATTTGTAATTGGTTTAACCCCTTAAGGTATGATGGTATCCAGGACCTCCAGACATTGTAACTTATTTATTGAGATGAAGTTGATATGGTGCCCAGACTGTCCATTTAAGCAGAAAAGTGTCAACATGTACTACCCCAAAAAAGAAACCCTTTGATGGCAGTTAGGAAGACGTCAGTAGTTATATTCTGTATTGAAAAACATTTAGGTTACAGTTTCTCAGAGATACGGTAGCTCACAGGACTCACCAACAATGTGTGTTCTCAGAATGTCACTGCACAATTTATGTTTGCTTTGTATCATAACACATTTTTTGTGCTATATTTACCATATTATATGCAATGGCTTCAATATGCATATAATAATAATAATGAAAAAAAAAATTCCTATCTGGCTATTTTGACTAAAACCTGATTTTTTTTTGGTAATTCTTCACAATTCTTGGTTTAATTAACAAATGCCTATACCTGCATCTCCTCTGTTGTAAACCCTCTATATCAGGTAAAGTATAGAGTTCACTCTGGGAGTAAAGTGTTACTTTGTATTTGCCACAGAATAGTGATTAAGGGACCTTACCTTCTACTACTCCCCAAGGGTACAGTCGGCCTCTCACACGACGCCCATTAATCTCCACAACAGTATTGGAGCCGATCACAGCAAACGGAATGCTTCTCTATAGGACAACAGACAGTCAGAAATCTATCATGATAGGCCTAATGTTTACTGTCTCCCTCCCGGCTTCTAACAAGCACTGAGGATTATTCACTAAACATAGAATTAGAATAAATTAGAAACTGAACTACAAACATAAAAAATTTTACTGAAAAAACGCCAAAACTTAGCTATAAGCTATAGCCACAGCTCGGTTATCTTAGCCTATATTTAGCAATTTTCAATTTAATACAATTTAGTGTTTATTGAATAAAGCTCATTGTGTGCGTCTCATGATTAAACGTGTATGGTTGATATAAAAAGAAAGAAAGAAAATTAAAGGAAGGAACAAGACCATGGGTCGCATTGAGATTGGTATGTGTTGACTAGGTTTTTATCTCAACAATACTCTTTCATGATAGAGGAGATTACTAGGTAGCTTGAGAACACTTACCATAAATCAGGAACATTTTCGGGGATAGAAGTGAGTGGGCCAAATTGATACCTAATGTATTTCCTCCAATATTCTATTTCTTATCTTATACCCAACCCCAATGTTTTAATACTATGATTTTTTGCTCAGTACAAAGGTTGTTGAAGAGTCCCTTGTATTAGCATCTGGGGACTTTGTTTTCGAGGTTTAGGTATTGATGACCACTAATAGTGTCATTGTTGCATGCATTAAACAATACAGGCTTTCAGGACCATTAAAGATTTTTTTCCAATTAAATTTAAAATAAATCCATCTCTATTTTAAAACTATAAGTAGTCAGGCTCCTTGTACCCCATGCTACATTACTGTTTATAGTTTACTTGACGGCTGGTCACCTTCAGTTCCATGTCCTGGACTTTAAAGTCCTCATCCTGGTCTGAATCACACTCTGGAAACTGATAGATCTGGATCCCAAAGTGTTCCAACTCTTCTCGAATCTACAAGTAATTTGAATATAATTAATTATTTATCATGGCACATGTACTCAGTGCTTCCCCCATACAATGTCCTATAAAAATGAATGGAAGCTGCATGAACATAAACGATACAACATTGAGTGGGCTGATAATCACATGGTGCTGGGTAGATGACACCACTTGTAGCAGTATTACCCACACACTATTTCTATTTAATATTTCAATACTTTTTGTTGGAAGTTAAATGTATAGGGTGGTGGAATTTCGTTTTTTTTTAGGTGAAAGGATCGTTGCTAGTACAGTAGCAGTTAAAGATTTGTTCTCATGTTTATTTTATTGCAATCTATTTGTTTGGAGTTTGCATTAACTGTTGCTGTCAGTCATGTATGTAGGGGTTTGGAAAAATACTCCTTTCTGTCTCATAAGAGATTTTTTTGCATGGTTCTGAAGGAAGCAAGGTGAATTGTTAGTGTAGGACTCCCCTAAGAGGTTTGCCTTGACGTGGCAGGTGGGCTTACACCTAATGGCCATTGGAGTGAAACAAAAATCCTCAATGTGTCTAAATATGAATAGGGATTTGGGGTAGTGCACAGGTAACTCTTTTCTTTAGTTTAATGAATGCACCCAAATGTACCTTTTAGATTTTTTATATTATCATTTATTTTATTTTCCCATGTTACATAAAGCTGAAAAGGCAGCAAGTAAATATACACGATTGTAAATATTCCTTGGTTTGTTCCACTGTATTTTACAAGGTTTTTAGTGGGTCAGCAGTATCTCACTTATGACATTGGTTCTTTGTTTGGATTTGTAATGCCCTAGTTCAGTCTTGTGGAACATGCTCTTTATAAATAAATAATAATCATGTGAAACCATTTCTTTTTAAGGACCTGCAAAGAAGCCTCATTTCCTGTATCTGACATAATGAAATTAAATACCAAGGTTCACATAGATCCCAATAAACATCATCTGTCCTATATGCAGTAATGCCCACAGATTGTTTTCAGTTGCCACATGTACAGTATGTGTTCCAGGGATATGGCCTCCCTGATTGGCAAGAGTAGAGTCTAAGGGGCAAATGGTGTCCGAACCCTTGAACAGAACTTCCAAAGACACTTAGAACTCACCCTCTGTTTCTTCTGCAGCAGCTCTGTAGGTGTCAGGCTGTCAGCTTTTGCCAGGATTGGCACAATATTCACTCTATCCTGGAGTGCGCGGAGAAACTCTATGTCCAGGGGACGCATTCTACAGGAATAAATATTGACAGTTTAGATTGCTCAATCTCTGTAGGAGACAGAACGTGAACTGAGGGTTTTTAGACTTATGGAGAATATACCTTCTCAATTAAGGGGGACCTTATTCTATCAAAGACTGCTTTCCAGAACTATGACCACATTAGGGAAAAAAAATAATTCTTTGGTAAGGATCAAAAAATATGTCCCATTGACTGTAAACTCCATGCCATGTGGTCTAGAAAATAATGACCTTTTCAGTCCTCTATCACAACATGGAAGCCCGAAAATTAAGCAATATATGGGGTACGACTCTGCAAGATGGGGACAGATTTACTGGCACCAAGATGACCACCTAGATATAACATTTGCTCAAAAACACTGTATCACAACTCATTGTAATTATCTGTTGACATGCTCTAGACTAGAGGTATTTTTTTTCTGTTGTCACAAAGTATGGGACACTCGTGCAGGCAATCCGCAGAGTTCCCAGTTAGGTCTACCAGTATACAAAATAGTGTTTGACCACACTCTGTGGTCCAAAATCAGTTTCAGAATGGAACTGTCAGAAACAGGGGTGTTCCATTTCCAACATACAGGAAGAAATTTCTAGTTTGCAAACCAAAAAGTAGGGAAATGTTCAAAATCAGTTTAGTGGCATCATTGGATTCACTACTGTGTTTGCTATGTTTTCACAATGTATTATTTCAATATTTTTCTTTTTCTTTTTAAAAAGGCTTGGAGAATTCTTCCAATTTGTGGAAATTAGACAATTATTACTTACACTTTTCAGTTAATTTAACAAAACCCAGAGAGGGAACCTGATTAAATTTACCTACAGCAAAAGGATTAGATACATTTGTAGATATATTTTTAAATTATACATTTTTGGTAATCCTGGAGTGCATTAAACAAGAAGTGAAAAAAAATGCTACAGTCGCAATCAAAGTAGAATCAGTAGAATCATAGATTCATTATTTAGCCCGAAATTTTCCATTTCCATTTGCCATTGTAGGGAGATTTCATGTATAAATAAATCCCGACGTAAAATATAAAATACTTTATTGTACATACCCGTGTCCGAGAGGTGACAGAAAGTACAGACAGCAATGCACACGAGTGTCCTGGAGATTCTTGCGATTTAATCCACTTTCATCCCTGAAGTATTGCTCAAATTGCTGGTCAATGTAATCTGATATTGGCTTCCAGCTAAGGGTCAATTAAGACAATTTAAGACAATTAAGGCTAATTGGAGATTTTGTAACAATTCCAACAGTTAATGCTATGTTCTCTGCTCATGTACTGTATATAGCTCACCGTGAACTTATGTTAAACAGTCCACAAAAATAGTGTAGAAATGCATACACAAATACTACATCATTCTGGCAGTTTATGATGATGTAGCTTTCAGGACATCAAGATAGTCAAATGTATAATTATTGACATCTCTACAGGAAAGTTAACTCACTAAACTGAACATTGCAGCAAACTCAAAACACAATTACAAATTGTTAAAAAAAAAAATAACTAAGCAATGACTATAATTTAAATAGGTCAAACACTATATATCTGTAGTGAAGTGAGGGGAGGAAGCAAACACAGAAATTTAGCGTTCCCTCTCCACCCAAAAGAACTACAATCAAAATACAAATATAAAGAAAATTGCACCTAACAGGATACATATAGTGTAAAATCATACCATTTGTATAAAACTAAAATCAATAGAGACCTGGTAATGTCCAAATTTAGAGTGTAATAGACCCCCTCTATTTTATGTCACAACTGAGGACTATCACACTCTCAAAAATCATTTACTGATGAAGATTTGGATATCTACAGGTCTTAATTTGGTTGTATATATATGTATATATACATGGTATAATTATGCACTATATGTATCCTGTAAGGTGTGACCTGTTTTTTTCTTTGCTTCATGACTATAATTTAGTTTGAGAATTTTTCCAAATCAGCTATTTTAGCATGGATTTTGTAATCTGGATGTTCCAATTCAAATGCCTACAGTTCAGAGTTTAGTGAATAAAGCACTGGGGTTCTAAGAAACCATTGGAATGAGAGGGATAAGTAACATTTCACAGGCTGATTTCCATTCCACAAAAACAAAAGACTCATTCAAATTTATCTTTAACCAGAAGTCCCGGATAAAACAGAGATTCCTTTATTTCATAGCAACATAATTCTTTTAGAATTATCACATCAGTAAGAAGATGGGCTGTAGTTTTCAAAATCAATGGATATACACACAAAGTAAAAAGTAACTGAAGGAAATAGAAAAATAATGTACACAGATGCACATACCACTCCTCGTTGTTTATGGCATCACCATAACCTGGTGTGTCCACCACTGTTAGTCTCAGTCTGACGCCTTTCTCCTGAATGTCCACTGTCTGCTTCACAATCTCCACTGTCTGTGTTACGCATTCTGCAGGTGAATGTGTACAGTTAATATCCTCTGTGAACATAAAAATACATGGTATTGCAGTGTAGCTCGTCATGGATGCCCAGTACGGGGGTTTAATTGGCATGCCTGTTATCAAAGGAGTTCACACACTAAACAGTGTAACCTAGTTCATTAAAAACCCATGCGAAATATTTCGGCAAAGAAATTGCTGATTTAGTAAAATTCTCCAACTCAGCTATTTGGATATTTTACCCTACATTTAACAATTTGGTCTTCAATTTGCTACAAACCCCAACAAGTTCTACTCCCTAATGTTGCAACCAAAGTAAAGCACTACATTTGATACAGTAGAAATAAGAATAGCAGATATCACTGACCATGCAACATACCCTCTGGACTCGGAATCTGGCGGCTACGATATAGATCCGTGAGGAAGAGACTATTAATCAGAGTTGACTTTCCGAGCCCTGACTCCCCTGCAAGAAAGACAGGTGATTTTCAGTTTATGGGCCAACTTGAGAGACGCCATGAAACGATGTACACTTGTACTGGAACACAATAAACTGCAGGGTACCATAGTTAATTACAGGAGATTGGCAAATGAATTATTTTAAACATACAGTTTCAGGATGTCATGCTGTAAAGTACTGCCATTGCTTATTATTTAATTACATAGACAATATAACATCATAATAATATTATCAGAATATAAGAAACCGGGAGAAGACGTAAGGTCCCACTATAACGCTTCATGTCTTTACTCCCACAATAATGTGACAAACATAACACCTTTATCTTTCATTTCAGTTAAATGATGGCTAGATGCCAGAGGCATGACTGTGTGCCAGAGAAACGGTGTGCCAGGCCTAGCAGTCTGTCAGCCCCGTCTTAAATTCACCCCGTAATGATGGAAGGCCAAATGTAAGATTTGTCAGTCATAGTGATACGTACTATTGATATGGCATTGATATTCTGGAATATCCCACTCCACCATTCCTATCATAGCTTCTTAATCTTCTGTGGATTTCAGTACCACTTATGTACTGAGAATACCCTCTCTTTTCATCCTGGACCATGTCACCAATTGTCTGTCCTCTATAACTAGATGGCTGCCCGCTTTTTGAAACTAAATCTCTATGAAGGATATCTAGTTGCTTATCTTCTTTCAAGGACAAATTTCCCAAAGTCAGTCCCCATCAGGTCAAATATGATTAAGCTTAGACATTTCTCATTGCAGAAGATGTAAACATATAATGAAGGTTTAGGACCTAGCAAAATTCCTTAACTGGCTTTGTTTTCGTTAAGAAGTGATTAAAGCAACTTTCGTTGTTCTAAGTTTAGGTGGATATAATCGTTTCTTTAGAAGTTTTATTGGGCATGGTGGCTGACAGGAGTTGGGATTTTCTTATCCTACATTTCCATGCGAGTACATTTTATTTATCGACAGGGGGTTTTTACTTGTTGGGGTATTTTCCAAGCTTCCAACACCACTACTGTCTGATTTTGTTTTATTAATTTTTTTTCACTATATTTTTAAATCCCTCCTTTGAACCAAGTTTCAGAGGAGCCTTTTTTTAACATCACTATATCTTACAGTATTTTATATCACATGCCTTTTACTTGACACATTTTTCCAACAGTTCAGCATGGTGTCATTTTAAGTGTCATAGCACAGAGCTCTAGGTGAAGCAAACCAGCTATTACACAAATGGAAAGGGCAATATGGAATCTGAAGTGACTCACATGTACCTGTCTTTCACTAAGTGTATCTCCATACAGAATATATAACATTCTACTCTTTCTCTGCTGAGAGTTGACATGTGTGGGTGTCACTGCTGTCACTAATTGATGAAGTTATTCTTACCTGCAACCATCAATGTGAATTCAAAGCCTTTCTTCACATATTTTCTGTGCACCTGGTTGGGGAGGGTGGCAAAGCCCACATAGTCTCTATCTTCCTGCGGTGAACAGAAATGCAAGCATCACTTACAACATGATTTCTACATCAATGTGCTGTAGACAACAATAGGAGCCAAATGTTGACTTCATGCTGTTACTAAACTACATTTCCCTTGATCCTCTATCAACCAATTGCTGGCTTTTTTGGTCAATATAGGTTTATGGTAACTGTAGTTCTAAATCACCCATTTTCATTTTGAATAAAATCTGTGTACTAGCAAGGAGTTATAAAGTAATTTCTGTCTGAATTTTCACCCATTGGTATATTGGTGTCATTTCACTTACAATTGTGTTATCTCAGATACAAATACATCACTAATTTCATTATTAATCTAGATGTTCTTCCCGTGTCAGTGCTGCACAGTGTGCAGCACCTATGTTCCTGAATGCTCCCCCATAGAGATGAATTGATTCAATGGATGAGGAGATTCTGATTGGTGCAGAGCTGCATTTTGCTCCTTAGCCTCCTAATGCATTATAGTTACACATTGGATTTGCTGAGATCGTCAAGATCTTGTTATATCCCCCCCCCACCTCACTTTCAGGCATGTGGACTTAGTTTAATATATATATATATATATAATTATATATATTGCCTGGTCAAATTACACTAATATGGTCTGTACTTCATAAAAATGTTTTACATTTTACAATTCATTCCATACTTGCTTCTCTCAATTTCCTTTGGATTTCTTCTGAGAGCGGTTTTATATATCTGTGCACACAGTGAGCATTTAGACTACAGGGCCATGATCTATGCACCAAACGCACTCCATTTAGCCACAACTGTTTTGGTGCTTATAGTGTCCCTTTAATAACACCAAGTTATTATCTGTAGGAGAATTTACAAATAAAACTGGAACACTGGCACACTAATTGCCTTTAGCGGTGGCGTGAGGTTTCTAATTACATAATAATGATTTGTGCTAAAATATTTACTACAAGTCTGTATTTCTAGGGCAATGCAGTGGGATCAATAGCTCTGTAGGACATGGATTCACACTGATAATAGGTGACATTAAATCAATGCATTGTGATTTATATGGAAATGTTAAACTTTTTGCTAAAAAATAAAAGCAGATATCTTTGATTACAATATGATTTTATGATATAAGCCACCCCATTCATTTTAGGTTATTTTGATCTTTAACGGGTTTTTATTTACAAAATTATTTCCCTTTTATGGTACAAGTCATAATCTCCTACAATTGAAAAGTCTAATTAAAGGGACCCTACAAGCATCATAGCAACATATGTTCCTCGCATAGGTTTTGATAAGAGTAGGTCCCCTGTCCCTGTGTTCCTTTTTATGACTGCAGCAATAAGCCCCAACCCTTTAGATAATGATGTCATACAAGAGAGGGCCAGTAAATGTTTTTGAGTATCCCTTCACCTAACATCACATATTTAAACACACGTTGGGACCTATGTTTACTTAAAGGTATGCTGGCTTTTCACCCAAGTTCTGTCGAGCTTTATAAAACACTTTTTGCCATGAACGAATGTGATCAACATTGAACTTGAACTCATTTGACAAATTTGATAGTGAATTTAGGGTGACATGTCCTGAAACTTACTTTTAATGCCATTTCAGTTCCACTGCACCACCAATCAGGACTTGGAAGCGACTTAGATACCATCAAGGTATAAATAATGAAACTACATTTAGAACACTCCTATATAGAAGTTCGCATTTAAAAGATTAGAAACATTATGGGAAATTGGGTGTTTTTTATATTAAACAAATGCTAGGTATTGGGTTTATATGTAGCTGTTCATGGAAACAATGAAGCAGAGGATACTCAAGATTTAGTTTTTAGAATGTGCTTTTTAAACAGATCAGGGCTTGTATGAAAAGACACAGATAGAAATATATATAAGTATATCTTCTATAAATAAAATCTAATTTTCATTAATCCGGCCCTGTATATATGCAGTGCTAAGTTTCAAAATTTTTCAATTTCAAAATCCACGGATAGTAACATTGAAAGTGAAAAACTATTTTCAATGCAGTATAGAACTTGGGACGATTATCATAAAACTTGCGCCTTATTTATAATTTGTTTCTTACCTCACATGAGTCATATGGGTCAAGCTTGCCCCATGGACTTTTAGGTCTGGAAGGGCTATGAGGAGGCATCAGAGGAGGGCAGCCAGCTCTTGGAGGCCTGACAGGCAGAGTCTGACTATAAGTCAGTCCTTCTTCTAAGTCCTCCTTGCCGTATCGAGCAACCTTGGAAAACTCTGAATTTATGTGTGATGGGAAACCATTGTTATAGAAATGCTTCTCAAGCTCCTTACAATACTTCTCCTCTTGATCTAAATGGTATCTTTGTTGATCGCTCTGCTTTGTTTCTCTTTCTCCTTCCTCTTGCTGTTCTTGGCATAGTTTTACTTCTTGCAGGAGGTCTTTGTGTAGCATCTCCTCATCATGCTGCTCTCTATGTAGCTTTTCATCCTCATGTTCCCTATAGAAGCGCTCCTCCTGCTCGCTTTGCAGTTCTCTGCAGAGCTTTTCGTTCTCCTCATGTTGCTGTCGCCGTAGCTTCTCTTCCTGGTGTTCTCGTTGCAGTCTCTCGTCCTCTTCTTGATGCTCCCTTTGAAGCCTTTCCTCCTGTTCCTTCAATGTCTTCTCCTCTAGGACTTGGGCCTTCTTAGGACTCTCCCCAGGGAATCCTCGTATTATTTCTGCCAACTCTGCCTCTTCTGAATCATTGCGTAAGAAATGTCGGATCTATCAAGTTAAAAACAAACATGGAATCATTTAGTTGTGTTATATTTTTTACATATTATATTATCACTATAAAGGAAAATAATTTATCAATGGAATTATTGTTTGAAGGACACAAAATCATGGTTCTTAAACTGTTGTCTATGTATCATAGGAGTTCCTTTAAACTAATTTTGTGTTTTGTGATTTTCTAAATTGTGGACATAATAAATGTACATATGCATGAGAAGTGGAATCAGGCTGGCACATCCAGGTCAATAAATCTGATAATGCACTTAAGTCAATGTTACATTCTTTGATATAATTTTATTTATATGACACAAGTGCAGTTGTGGATAGAGAAGACAGTTCACCAACACTCTGTGACCGAGTAAAGAGAATATTAGCTATAGAAACACTAAATAGATCAATGGTCAGTTTTTAGTAGTCAGTGGAGCTTGAGAGATTGCAGCTCAGATGACAGCTATCATCCTGTAGAATATTGCATATTCTATGTTTCTATTGATTATATATGGATGTGAGGATTGACATAAGTAACAGATGGTATAAGTCACAAGGCTTTCTTGTATGAGAACTCTGGAATGTGGGTTGGGGGTCTTGTCCTTATATGGCTAGAGTTATAGTCTGACGTCAGTATGGGAACATCTATATAGTAACTTAAAGGGACATGAGATCTCTTTTGCTCTCTGTCTCTCTCTCTCTCGATGTAACAATGTAACTCTCCCTTCAGGAGTCCAGCAATTACCATCTGCTGTTGAACATCCATGATCATGTAACATCCTTTGTTGTTTTATTATGTATCAGTAACTAAGAATGAACCTGAAGAAACCGTAAGTCTGATCATGTATTAGTACTTTTCATTAATATAGATGTATATTAATGTAGCGAGCCTTTGACCCAAGACTATATATACAAAAGACGTATATATCCACCAACTGGCGAAATCACAGAAAGAGGAAGAAGAAGAATTTATTACACATCCAAAGAAAGCAATAACTACAGAAGCACCACAAAATGTGGCCCCATAGGCATGGGTAAAGAAATTAATTACAGAAGTAGAAGGAAAAAACAAACAAATTAACAAATTTTTCGGTCCAAAATAGCTGGCCATAGTTAACTGAACCTAACTGGTCCGGATTTGCAGTAATTTGAATGCCTAGGTATCTAAAGGCCTTGCTTTGAGTCTGGAATCCATATTAAGACCTCAACTGCGTCACGCCCTGAGTTGGAGCATGGAAGGGCATAATACAGGATTTTTCAAAACTGACTTTGTAGCCAGATAAGGTTCCAAACTGCAAGTTTGCCTTAAGCAGGGGAGGTAGAGACCTGGAGGGGTCCAGGATTGTGAGTAAGATATTAACAGCATATTCTGATACTTTACAGCACATACCAGCTAATTTTATCCCCGTAATGTCTGGGTTTGTTCTAATAAGATGCAAGAGGGATTCAAGGGAAAGTGCTAAGAGATGTGGGGACAGAGGGCACCTCTGCCTAGTTTCAATAGACAAGGGAAAGGAGACCATTCGTTGTTAGGTGAGATAATCTGAGCTTTGGGCGACCTATATAGGGCTAGTATGGATGTAATGTACTTTCCTGTGAAACCTCAGTGCTGTAGCAGTCAGAACAAATATGGCCACAATGCTCTATCGAACACTTTCTCTGGGTCCAAATATAGGCTTTGTTTCCACTAAGTGATGCTGTGGCTGTCAATATATCATCCTCTGCGCCAAGGACTTTCTTAGACTATATAGACCAGCATTTCCCAATTGGTGTTCCGCGGAACCCTAGAACAAAATTGGGGTCCCGCTGCATTTTGCCACATCCAAGATGGCCGCAGCTACCTGCTGTTCTCAGAAGGTCGGAAACAGCAGAAATCGCACAACTGTGATCTCATAAGAGATTGCGGGAGCGCGATCTTAAGCCCTCCCTACCGTCAACCAGCCTTGCTGACAGCACACCTTGCCATCAGCACGCCTTGCCATCAGAGCCCGCCCTAGCGCCCATTCTGCTATTAGACAGCCACTTAATCTTAGTTCGTCCGTGAGAAAGCCCACCCAGCAGTCAGCCAGCCCGCCCAGCCACCAGCCAGCCCTGCCGTCAGCCATTTTCTATCACTCGTGATAGAGAGTGGAGCTGATAGTTAAAGCCCTGTTATTGTCATAGACAGAAAGCTCTGTTGGGTAGGGACATATACATCTATGTTAGGTAGGGAAATAGAAAGCTCTGTTAGGTAGGGGCATTAAAAGGTTCTGTCAAGGGCATTGAAAGACTCTGTAAGGGGCATCGAAATTCTGTGCTAGGGACATTAAAAGGCTCTGTAAGGGACATTAAAGGCTCTGTCAGGGGCATTGCAATTCTCTGTTAGGGACATTAAAAGGCTCTGTAAGGGACATTAAAAGGCTCTGTCAGAGGCATTGAAAGACTCTTTGAGGGGCATTGAAAGACTCTGTCAGGGGCATTGAAAGACTCTTTGAGGGGCATTGAAAGACTCTGTCAGGGGCATTGAAAGACTTTGTCTGGGGCATTGAATGACTCTGTGAGGGGAAAAAAAATGTTAACTGTATTTTTCAAAGTGTTCAAATCAAGTCTAACTCAAAAATCCTGCTTAAGTTCAGTTCTTTCTAAGAATGTTATAAAAATGTTTTGTTTATTTTTACCAATAAACAACCATGAATTTGGAAAGCTGGTTAAAGCAGGGAACTCTTCAGAGAAAAAATATTACTACTTCTACCTGTTCGGCACTTATAGAAACTGAGAAAGAAAATACAACAAAAAACCCAGAAACCATGCCCAAAATAGTTGTATCTACTGTTTCTCAAATAGCAGAGACAAGTGACAAGTCAAAGAAAAAAAGAAAAGCACACAATGCTATCCAATCTTCTTCTCAAACAAAGAAAAGAAAATATGATGATAGCTGCTTGTAATTTGGATTCACAAGTGCCAGAAATGAAGATTGTCCTGAAGCACAATGCGTACTTTGCAATAAAATATTGCCAAACAATTCATTAGCACCTGCTTATTACGTTGTCATTTTGAGCAAAACCACGCAGAGTATTAAGATAAAGACATTCACTTTTTTAAGCGAAAGCTAAAAGAGTAAGCAATTTATGAGCAAAACATTTCAAAATGCTAATGAAAAAGCCACAGAGGCTTCTTACAGAGTGAGTTACCGCATAGCACTTGCAGGAGAAGCACACACAATTGGGAAATCACTAATAAAACCATGTGCAAAATAAATAGTGTCATGTATTTTAAGTGAGAATTTGAGTAAAAAAAAAATTGAAGCTGTGCCACTTTCCAACAACACAAATTTGCGCCGTATTCATGAGCTTGCTGATGACATCCATGCTGAACTAATTTCTTGACTGCATCAATGTGATCGGTACTCAATGCAATTAGACGAGTCCACAGATGTTGCAGGACTTTCAATTTTGTTGTTTTTTGTTAGATACAATTTTGAGTTGAAGAGTTGCTTCTGTGTCGAACTTTGAAAACTCATACCACTGGTGAGAACATCTTTAACTGTATCCAGAAGTTCATGAACACACACAGTATAAATTGGGACAAATGTGTAGATGTGTGCAGTGATGGTGCCAAAGCAATGGTTGGGAAAGTGGCAGGCGCTGTGATACGAATAAGAAATGTAGCAAAAAACAGCACCAGTTCTCACTGTGTTCTTCACAGACATGCACTGGTAGCTAAAAATATTTCAGTCTAACATAAAACTGTGCTAGAGGAATCGGTCCAGATTATTTGTTTTATAAAACTATGACTATTGAAAATTATATGTTAAGATATGTGTAGTCACACCACTCTGCTCTGCTTTTGCATTCAGAAGTCCATTGGCTATCACAAGGTAAAGTCCTTGTTAGAATGTTTGAATTGCGTCAAGAGTTGTTTGCATATTTTCAGGATCGTAAATTTGGATTATCTGATCGATTAACAAACACTCTGTGGTTATCCAAAGTAGCGTATCTTGCAGACATATTAACAAAATTAAAGGACCACTCTAGTGCCAGGAAAGCATACTCGTTTTCCTGGCACTAGAGTGCCCTGAGGGTGCCCCCACCGTCAGGGACCCACTCCCGCCCGGCTCTGGAAAGGGGAAAGGGGTAAAAACTTACCTTTTTCCAGCGCTGGGCGGGGAGCTCTCCTCCTCCTCTCCGCCTCCGTTCCTCCCCGTCGGCTGAATGCGCACGCGCGGCAAGAGCTGCGCGCGCATTCAGCCGGTCACATAGGAAAGCATTCATAATGCTTTCCTATGGACGCTTGCGTGCTCTCACTGTGATTTTCACAGTGAGAATCACGCAAGCGCCTCTAGCGGCTGTCAGTGAGACGGCCACTAGAGAATTAGGGGGAAGGCTTAACTAATTGATAAACATAGCAGTTTCTCTAAAACTGCTATGTTTATAAAACAATTAGTTAACCCTAGCTGGACCTGGCACCCAGACCACTTCATTAAGCTGAAGTGGTCTGGGTGCCTAGAGTGGTCCTTTAAATGACGTATGTTTATCACTCCAAGGAAAAAACACTAATATTTTTAATGCAAGAGAGGAAATATTTTCCTGTCTCATAGGCTGCAGTTTTGGACCTCATCTGTTCAGCAAAATAATTTGAACTCTTTGCCAACACTTAAGGATTTTCTTGAAGAATCAGAAATTGAAGATGAAATTTGCATTGCAATTGTAGATCATCTTTGTCATTTAATCACATCTATTAATCAGTATTTTCCATTTTTGAATGAAAACAATAATGACTGGGTTCATAATCCATTCATAAAAGACAAGCCAGGCAATTTTTCTGATGTAGATTTTCAGAGTCTGATCGATATAACTTCTGACAGTCAACTAAGCCAAAAATGTAAAGAAGTTTCTCTTATTGCTTTATGGGGGGATTTACGCAAAGAATAACCAGAATTGTCCAAGCGGGCAATCAAAGTTCTACTGCCATTCGTCATCACATACTTGTGTGAAACTCGCTTTACTCAGATTCTCACTTTACTCTGCAACAAAACCAAAGTATCGAAATCGACTTGACGCAACTGCAGATTTAGATTACAATTGTCAACAATTACCGTATTTATTCGAGTATAACGCGCAATTTTTTTTACCGATTTTTAATTTAAAATTAGGGGTGCGCGTTATACTCGAATAAATATACCTCCCAGGACCGCCGGGCTCATTGGCTTCGTCAGAGCTGGCCGCGGGTCTCGCGAGATTTACACTGGGAAGCTGGAGGAGCTGCACGGAGGTGAGTAAACGCTTGCTGCCCGCCCCCCCAGGACCGCCGGGCTTGTAATGAGCCCGGCGGTCGGTATTATCGAGCACCCACTCGAATATTTATTCGAGTATAACAAGCACCCTAATTTTAGATTAAAAATCGGTGTAAAATTTTATACCGATTTTTAATCGAAAATTAGGGGTGCGCGTTATACACGTGTGCGCGTTATACTCGAATAAATACGGTAAACCAGATAAAAAAAGAATTTGCCAGCAAAAGGGAACATTACACTCTGCTCATTCAAAGGTTTGTGCTGCGCTACTCTACGGCACACATTTTTTTGCTGGGGTACCAAAGTTTTGCAATATCATGTGAAATGGTTCCACCCGGGACTTTGTTAAGCCTAATTGCTACTTTGTAGCAATTTCCATCGCAGTGTTCTAAGTGTTCGTCTGCGTGCCCGCATTTCCTATGGATGACCACGAGGTGGCAGCCATCTTGTTCACATGAACGCAGACAGGGGTGTTTGGTCGTCGAGTTCATGGAACTATTTTCGGACACTGAAACTCCCGAACACAGATGGACTTCCATGATTGTCTTTGTTTGGTTTTATAACACTTAGGAAGACACTGTTCATTGGAAACGTCCCCACGAACAAGGGGAACAAGCTCAAGGATAAGAATATTGACTATGTTCTGTCGTTTGTTCGATTTTAATCTACCGAACTAGATCAACCGCTAGCCCTGATTTTATGGAACTGTTTTGGGCAGGAGCCTCGTGTGCGGTCGGTCAAATTAAGACTCCCAGGAAAATCCTAAACCCCTGAACCAATCTCGATGATTTTTGGATATGTTGGTCACCCAGATCGGGGCTATCAGGGGATGTAACTTTTGTGGGGTTTTTATATGTTTATGGTACTTTTGGGATGTCTGTGAAATGTGTTATTTTTTTGTGCCTGGAGATAATTGAGTTTTGTACAGTTCCTGACTCAATTATCTCCCATTCATAGGGGAGGGATTGTCCTATTTTCTGTGGGAGTGTCATGGGCGTACTCAACTGTATTTGAAAATGTATAAAAGCAGGCCATCTGGCCAGATTAAACTTATTCCAGCTTGTACTCCCAGAACTATGGTTACTGGGAGGGGAAAGGGCTATTCTTTAATCACTGTTCCAGTGTGGAGGATTCAACAGGGAAAGTCCTTGTAAGGACTTGCGCTCCCAGGACTGAGTGTCGTCCAGTGCCTGGGGTTGGCTAGAGCAAGTTCCCCATTTGGCTCCAGGAGGGAGCGGTTCCAGGACCCTAGTAAAGCCACGGCGACTGTGAGCAGAATTGCTGCAGTTTGTCCCCTGTTCCAGCTAGGAAACGGTCCTTGGCGGAGGTACCCAGCCAGGGGTACAGGGAGCTCCGCTACAAGTGTCACCCATTGTTCGGACTGACGAAATGTAGTGAAGGTACCCGGATATCTCACATATTTGCACTAGAATTACACCAGAATTACGGCCCAGAGAAAATCTCTGTTTCACTACATTCCTTGCTGGTGAGAAACTTTCACATTTATTTAATGCCGACATAAATATTGCAGGCAGTGTTTACTTTGCTGATAGACAGATATAAAGATGATTATTCATTGATCGCTACGTCAATAAAAGAATCTGCACAACATTGCTTTATTAGTTAATGTTTTAAGCTTTTGTTAACAGAAACATTAAATGGAAAAGTATTGACGGTGTACGTTAAGCGAGATTGCGCACACAAGCTAGGAAAACAATCAATACATTCAATGTTAATTACACTGAATGGAACCTGACATTACTTCTATTCCCCAGACACAGCAATAATCCACCTATTAGGAGGTCTGTATTGCAGAATCAGGGACATTGCAACAGATGCAAAAAAGGATTAAGATCCCATGGGGCCCTTGGCAGGGTACCAGTTTGGAGCCCCTCTACCATTCTTCATATATGAGTCTGTGACTCTGTCTAATCCCTGATCCCTAGGTGGCTGCCTAAGGTCACCTTGTAGTTAATTCTGCTCTGAATAGATGATCTTGAAGACTGTCTACTAGAAATTGCCAGATAGGATATATAGGTTGGAAATACTCAGGGACAATCCAGAAAGAAAATGCTCTACATTGTACGTTTAGAATACTGTTTCAATTCTGCCAGCATTTGATGACCCACCTCCAATACATTTTTCACAACAGTTGAGAAACTCAGTTCAGGTTTCCATTACCCAAGGTCTCTCTTGGAAGCAAAAAGTCAGGAACCCATATTTTATATCTTTGTCTCAAAGGACTAGAGCAGGGGTCAGCAACCTATGGCACATATGCCATGCATACATGACACTCGAGGCCGCCTGAGACAAACAGGCTCTGACCTATCAGGAGTCCCAGTGGAACTTTAGATATCTGCTAGTGCAAAGCAAACGGTAATTGCAAGTGGTGAAGGATAGTCATCAATTTACGTATTGCAGCACTTAGAGGAAGTGATCTCAGATCACTTCCTCTCAGAACTTGTGAGCGGGAATCCACACTGCAGTAGAGCAGTCAACAGCAACTATAGCAGCTCCTGCCCTTGACCTGTACTTGGTCAGTCCAGACCCCACTGGACCCCAGGGAATCCACTCGCACTGCTAGATATACACACAGCTGCAGAATAAGTCTCCACCTCACAACAATACAAACAGCCCAAACACAAACACAAACACTCCCCGCAAACACAACACCACTGACAATCCACAGACACACACACACACAACCCCACAAGCAGCCTCTCACATGCAATACCACATGGGTAACTAAAATTATAGATCAGGGTGGTGCAGTAGACATTGCTTACCTCGATTTCAGTAAGGCGTTTGACACTGTTGCACATAGAAGGCTTATCAACAAACTACAATCTTTGAGTTTGGATTCCAATATTGTTGAATGGGTAAGGCAGTGGCTGAGTGACAGGCAACAGAGGGTTGTAGTCAATGGAGTATATTCGAAGCTTGGGCTTGTCACCAGTGGGGTACCTCAGGGATCTGTACTTGGACCCATTCTCTTTAATATTTTTATTAGTGATATTGCAGAAGGTCTTGATGGTAAGGTGTGTCTTTTTGCGGATGATACTAAGATATGTAACAGGGTTGATGTTCCAGGAGGGATAAGCCAAATGGAAAATGATTTAGGTAGACTAGAAAACTGGTCAGAGTTGTGGCAACTGACATTTAATGTGGATAAGTGCAAGATAATGCATCTTGGACGTAAAAACCCAAGGGCAGAGTACAGAATATTTGATAGAGTCCTAACCTCAACATCTGAGGAAAGGGATTTAGGGGTGATTATTTCTGATGACTTAAAGGTAGGCAGACAATGTAATAGAGCAGCAGGAAAGGCTAGCAGAATGCTTGGTTGTATAGGGAGAGGTATTAGCAGTAGAAAGAGGGAAGTGCTCATGCCATTGTACAGAACACTGGTGAGACCTCACTTGGAGTACTGTACACAGTACTGGAGACCCTATCTTCAGAAGGATATTGATACCTTAGAGAGAGTTCAAAGAAGGGCTACTAAACTGGTTCATGGATTGCAGGATAAAACTTACCAGGAAAGGTTAAAGGATCTTAACATGTATAGCATGGAGGAAAGACGAGACAGGGGGGATATGATAGAAACATTTAAATACATAAAGGGAATCAACACAGTAAAGGAGGAGACTATATTTAAAAGAAGAAAAACTACCACAACCAGAGGACATAGTCTAAAATTAGAGGGACAAAGGTTTAAAAATAATATCAGGAAGTATTACTTTACTGAGAGGGTAGTGGATGCATGGAATAGCCTTCCAGCTGAAGTGGTAGAGGTTAACACAGTAAAGGAGTTTAAGCATGCGTGGGATAGGCATAAGGCTATCCTAACTATAAGATAAGGCCAGGGACTAATGAAAGTATTTAGAAAACTGGGCAGACTAGATGGGCCGAATGGTTCTTATCTGCCGTCACATTCTATGTTTCTATGTTTCTATGTTTCTACATATACACACACCAAACACACAATGTGACTTATCATCCATACACACAATTCCACAAGCAGCCCCCATACACAGCCCCCATTCATAAGTATCATACACGATACCACAAACTATTCATGAACATTTACAATATGACAGGCCATATAAATACAAATACAATTCTACAAGGCAACTGCAACACCCATAAATAACACAAGCAGCATACAGCAACATACACACCTTAATTTAACAAAATAGGACATGCATGCCAAATGACTTTAATATCTTGTTTCGGCACAGTACTACTAAAAGGTTGCCTACCTCTGGACTAGAGCATTATGTATAGGTTACTTTTGTACTTGTGGAGAAACACATACTAGTATAGAAATTGGCAGCATGAATGCCTAGGAAAAGCTCAATTAGGAAATGAAAGGCTCTTAAAAAAACAGCTTTTAGAGGATTTAGATTGTGAAGATCGACATTTATTACAAATCGAAAAAGCAAGCAACACATCTGAGACAATTTTTAATCATTGCAGAATCTAATTACCCAGACAGTGATTGGAATACCGGGACATCTAATTCAGCTGAACAAGGCAACGTTTTGAACCTTCTTAATGACAGGCACCAAGTAGAACATATAATTATTTCATTCTGGTGATATCTCATAATGCATGTTTTTTTGCTTTCTAAAGGGTGTAATACTGTTAGAAAACATTCTAAATGATGTATCTACTACACTCCCCATTACAGTCTATGGGGATTCTGTAGATAAATAATTTGGAAATGTATTGAATCATTTGGAAAGGTTATTAAAGCGAAGCCTACATTTGCGAAGTTCAACTTTAGCAAGGTAAGGGCAGCCAACTGATTTGTAAAAAAAAAAAATAACCACAAAGAGGTAAATGGAATTTAGTCAAATGAATATAGTAAAAATATGCTTAGTAACATATAATGCTGGGGAACAAATATGGAGTTATTACATTATAGTCAACGTGGCTTCACTGAAAGCTCATTCTGCCAATGAAAACAAAATTGATTGGCAATAATTGAGGGAGATGTAACAAAATGTTGCAGGCAACGATATCTCAAATTTTATGTAAATATTTGGTGCAGTTTATTAAATCTGTCAGGTTCTTTCACATGTTGATTATTTTGTGCCTGACCATCATGTTATATATATTGTATATACCAAGTATTTTCCGCAAAACAATGGATTTAGCAATCTCTCTACTTTTTCACGTCTCTTTTTTTTCTGCCACTCTAAATTTGCTGATCTTCTGATATTGAAATTTCCACAAAACTTGGTGCAATTTACTGTGAAGACAACCGTCACTTTTTAGATCACTTTTAGAATTCTTTAATAAACACAATAAGATAATGGTATTAAACCATCACTTTGTACACATACATATCCCCCATAGTTTTACTTGTTACATCAGAGTTCACACGAGTTGAACATGACATAGGCGTGCTGTCTAAGGGCTGTATAATGGTATTATTCCTTTAGATGGTTACTAGGCGAAACTATCAATCAGTTCGTCGGCAGTGGTATATTTCTTCCAGCCTGACAGATACGCCACAGCATCTCTTACCCATGTCCCATTAATATATTGATACATTATGTGCACGTGTCCTTCTGCCTGACCTTTACACTGTCTAATCCCATTAGCTGTGCTCACATCCTGCTTCCTACCTCAATCAATAGAGGAAAACTGCAGGGCACGGTCTAATAGGAACATGGTTTACACACATTACAATTTTATGCAGAGGGGGTTTTAACTAACCTGATACTAAGGGCATTGTGACAAAAGGAATCGAATAAACCTTTGGACGGCAAAATAAAAATCGCCTATATTTTTGTACTTTCTCTTGCTCGTTAATCTTTACTGCCGTTTTATTGTAGCATGGAATTTGTATTTTGTCTTATTTTATTCTCTTTGAAACATTAAATAACAAGGATACCATCAGTGCCTATTCTGCTTCATATATTGTAATGAAAGTCAATACAAACTGTAAGTGTAAAGAATCACGCTTAGATTAAATTATGTCAGCGAAGGGTTAAGATCCCATGGGGCCCTAGGCAGGTTACCAACTTGTAACTTGTAAATGGTTCCTGAGCCCCTGTCTAACCCCCGGCCCATAGGCAGCCCCTTAGAGTAGTCTTATGATTACTCCTGCTCTGCATAACATGTCATAAATACAGCATGAAGGTTTTTTTTGTTGTTGATGTTTTTAATTCTTTATTTTTGTAGTGCATTGATAAACAAACAGACTTGTAGCGACATATCGTCAAGAGTAAATGCAACCAGAAAATTGCATGTATGAGAATGGACTTGCACTTTTTTCTTTTTTGTAATAAACACCACAAATGAAATAGTCACGTCTATCTATGACACTAAGTAGAAGCGTGGAAACCAGGTGCAAATGATAGCCACAAATACAACAGGCTATGTAATAATAATACAGGCAAAGACCAGGAGATATATTTTCAAACAAGCTTAAATAGTAAGACGAGAGACAGCTATATCTCGGTGAAGTCGAAGGAGTAAGGTGACCACCACCACATCACACCCAATTGAGGCTTGAACAATATCCTTAACAAACTCTATACTGCAAGTTAAGAGAGTGGAAAACTATAAATGACACAACTTGAACTATAGACTAAAATCTGCCACTGTGTAAGCACTTTAAAACAACATAGTGTAGGTCATTGAGTCAGCTTGAGAAGTAAATTCATCCTAAGCCTTGACTAGGAGGATCCGTTGAGCCAGAGAGCCTCCAGCTCTGGGGCCCAGAGAAATCCCAGAGACAACATCCATGGAACCATGCATATACGAAGAATAGGTTATCTGCCCAGGAGAGTCCCTCTATTGAGCAGTCCCCCAAGGTGTTTAGACAGTGTCCAGACTGAGACCCTAGCTGGGTTCCTTGGCCAGGATGTGGGGAACTGTGTGTACCAACCCATGGATACGAAATTCCCAGGGACGAAGCGACTTGAAGTGTCCTTAAGTGAATACAGAGTCAGATTCAAGTGCAAATGTCAGCAAAGGAGGCAAGGAAGGTTTCCCTCCAGCACTGCTCTGCAACTTTCAAGGCCTGTGGTGGTGTGCTGGCCGCCACCATTTTGAGGGTTGTAGAGCCAAGCACTACTACAAGATGTGGAAGCTCCCAGATGGGCGTTAAGTGTCAGGTGTCGTAGTGGTGGGGACCGGGATAACCCCCATCGGCCCAAAGAGGGGTATTAAGGGGCTGCTCACAAGTCCAAATTCCAAATTAGGTTGCAAATCAAGGTTGTCTGAGCACCGCCTCAACAAGCTTCAATTGGCTTCAGCAAAGTGTCCAGCAACACTCGGACACCTCCAGGCACCAGCTCAGCACGAATCTGCTGGCAGGGCAATGTATTTGCCAGAGTTTCATTTGATTATTTGCGGAGCTCATGCTCGGTGCGACCACTTGAAATGGTGGTCAAACCTCACCACGACAACATGAAGTTTTAGTTTTGAGTTTCAAAAGTAAAGCTTTATCTCTTCATCAAACACTGATAATGGCAACATGTTGGTCCATGTTGGTCCATGCAAATGTCTTTCTCAAGCCAACGTGATATAAAGCAGTGAATTTGATATAGGAGTGTCTGCTACATGTACATTCTACCGCATTAGTTTTGAGGACAGCCTTTTGTTTTTGTTAGATGTAAATATGTCTAATGCTTACAATTCCTGGATGGATCCCATAATCTTAGACTCTTCCTGCTACAAGAAAACATGTCTTCTAGATGCCTTCACAGTTCTCCAGGAGCCTTGTGGGGTCCAGTACAAATATCACCTACACAGTTCTACACAGAAATCCTACACAGTTATTGGGACTGGGACACAGTTATTGGTCAATTGCCTGACTCCCTTGAGCACATATCCCCAACCTAACGAGCCATTGTGTGTTTAAATATATGTATAGAACCTTTGTATCAAAGTGTATGTCTTTACCCGTTGGGTTATACAAAGGCTGGTCATTTTCTCTGACTGCACTCGGATAGAGTGGTGAGAGATATGAAACCAGAATATCCACTTCTATTATACATGGTAGGTACAAACATTGTTATATACACACACACATGTTGTGCGAGCCATACAGCCCCTTCACTATACACACAATAATACGCACACACTCACAGTATAAACACACTGACACACACTCAGGCACTTTATGCACACACTGCTACACACACTTAGACAACATATACAAACAATGACATATGTGTACACACACTGCTATACACACACTCATTCGGACAATATAAACACAATAACACACACTGCTATACACAGTATATATATATATATATATATATATATATATATATATATATATATAAGACACAGGACTACATACACAATCAGACACAGTATACACACACTGCCACAAACACACACAGTATACATGTTGACATGCACTGCTTTAGACACACACTCAGAAACAGGATACATACTTAATGCTAAACATACACAAGGTTACACATACAGTCAGAAATAGTACACACATTGTAAGTACCGGTAGTTTTCTAGTAATTTAGGGAATGTTCCCCCTTCCAAATGTTTTATTTTTCTCTTGTGTCACTCTCTGTGATGTTAAAAAACATACAGTGACTTTGTGTCCAGTTATGTCACACATACCGTACATAATTAATTATACAAATTAGCATTGCCGGTATAAGAAATGTGTCAACATTATACATGGGACATAAGACTCATCCACACACATGAAAGAGAATATTGTCTTTACATATATCTATAATAGCAGAATATTTAATTATACAAAGCAAAGTGTTGTAATCTGCCCTACTGTCTGCTTTGACTCCTGTAATACGATATAATGTCATATGAAGAACAGTTCCAACTCAGCAGTATCAAAAAGTCCCCCCCCCCCCACCTCATTATTTTTAAAGGAAAAAAAAAATACAAATATGCAAATCTGTGTACAAAACAAAATAATCTCTGTGGATTTTTTTATTGTCAGTTTTATGACACAAATATTATAACACACACACACACACACTCGAGGCACATAAGCAATAACTGCAAACTCTGGAGAGCAACAAGGAAACACTAAAAAAAAAAAAAAAAAAAAAAAAACTGGGAAAAAACATTCCTTGCAGTTGTACAGATTCGGCAAAATATCTTGTTCCTAAAACTATTTCTTGGTCTAACTGCTCGTGTAATTCTTAGTTTCACTTGCTAACAGTTTGCAGCATTGCACGACATGTAGAAGGAACTATGCACAGGAGCTAAATATACTCTAGATGATCAGAATTGTAAAATACATGTGTTGGTGGCTCTAGAAGCTTTCTATTAGAGACAAAAGAGATGTCATAATGTCTGCTCAACAAAACTGGCACTCACCTGGCTCTCCTCCTCTCCTTCACTCCCTGCCTCATCACTGCTACTGTCCATCCCAAAGCACAATGTCCCAGAGGACCCTCACAGCTTATATATAGAGCAGCTCAGCAGAGCCAGGACTAGAGGAGACATCACGCCTGCCCAGAGACACATTATACCAGACACTCTTTCTGACTTCCACAAAACAAACAATTAACACGTCAAGTGCTGCATCCCAATGCACATCAATACAGTATTAGTTTGTTTTTTTACGGTGGCCTACATAGGCAATCAGCTACAGTCATGGGAAAAAAGCGAAAGTACTTTCTTCATTTTGGCTTTACTTTTGTTATATAAATCAAGGCACGGTGTAATATATCAAGAGTTAAAATCTGAGGTTTTATTTACCTTTTTTTAAGACCTGCTAAGGAACTGATAATTGTTGTTATGTCCTCATATGTAAAACCATAGAATTCAAAGAGAGTGTACTTTCTTTTCCCCATGGCTGTATATTAATTTATTTCAGTATTATAGGACTTTAATATAAACAATTTCATCCATATAGCCTGAATGTTCTGTGTACTGTTATAAAAAATTGAAAAAAATATATATTTAAATATATTTGTATTGGTAGATCAGTGTCAAGACCTTCAGTAGTTATGGTATTGAGGTCTTCTATTCCTTTCCCAATAGCTGAGCATAAGTGATTATTACTGCAGTTAGGGTGTAGAGGAATAGTGTAGATGAATGCAGCTTCCAAGACGATTCTGCCCAGCAAGTACAATATTCCCCAAGCATGAGCCTAGACTTCAGGAAGGGTACAACTGGAATAATGTTTTATTGATGCCACACTGGCTTTTATGGAGATCCTCCTGCAAGAGGACATCCCACAGTAAACAAAGTGAACAACCAATCATAGTACAGATTAACAGTAAAACACTCCCTATCTCTGCCTGGGAGATATTGAGATAAGTTAAGGAATAACCCAATTATCTCCAGGCAGAGGGCACACAATTTCCCCAAAACTTAGAACACCACCTTTATACAACAGGTATCCCCACAAAATATATGTCCCCTGATATCCCCGATCTGGGAGACCAACATATTCAAATTTCACCCAGATCGGTTTAGGGTTTCTAAAAAAGTGTGGAAGTCATAGTTTACCGACCACACACAATGCTCCTGCCTAAAACAGTTCCACGAATTCAGCGTGTGCGGTCGGTCAATTCAGAAAATAGCATAAAAACGAATAAAGACATGAATGGAGCAGGAGCGATTGCTCCCCTTGTTCGTATGAAGCAAACTACTGAATGGCGCTCTCCTAGCTGTTCGGCAACAAAAGGAAGCAGGCGTTCGTTTGTTTCAGCGGTGGTTCGGGAAGTCGAGTGTCCGATTTTAGTTCCAGACACTCGACGACCATGTCCGGCTGCCTCCTTTCGTGCAAACAAGATGGCCTCCGTTTTCTGTTCCACATAGCATTCGGCTATATGAACGGCAGCCACCCAGAGAGCGCTTGATAGATTATTCTCTTTTGAAGTTAATGACCCAGGAGGGTGGTCGGTAGTTTTAAACTACTGAACCAATAAATCCAAAATAAACTAAATATTGCAGAAATTCATGAATTAAGAAGAAAATACCGAAAATAAGTCTATTTTCTTCACAATACTCCCACTTAGTTCCATGGGTTGGCATACCCGCCTAGATCCTGCCGGGTTGACTTGGGGATGACCGGGTAACACAGTTACATATCCAAGTCTATTTGGCGGGAAAGACCATCCGCATTGCCATTCTGCTTGCCCAGGCGGTATTGAAGTGTAAAATTGTAGGGTTGCAACGCTAAGCTCCAGCGAAGCAACCAGGGATTGTCTCCAGATATTCCGTTGAGCCAAATGAGGGGATTATGGTCAGTTAGTAGAGTAAATGCACGGCCATAAAGATACGGTTGGAGCTTCTTTAGTGCCCATACTAGTGCTAGGCACTCCTTCTCCACGGTGGCATAGCTGACTTCTCGAGGTAGTAGCTTGCGACTGATATATGCCACCGGGTGCTCCATTCCATCTTCCCCCACTTGGCTCCCCATGGCTCCCAGCCCAAACACGGAGGCATCTGTGTGGACGAGAAAAGTTTTAGTAGGGTCTGGGGCCGCCAGTACTGGAGCCTCGCTTAAGGAGATTTTTCTGGAAGGCTGCTGCACACTCCGGGGACCACGCTACTTGCTTGGGAAAGGCCTTCTTGGTTAAGTTGGTGAGGTTTGGCCAGGGCACTATTGTCGGGGACAAATTTCCGATAGTACCCTGCAGTGCCCAGGAATGCCAAAGCTTGTTTCTTGGTGCGGGGCTTTGGCCAGTTGGCTATGGCTTCTATTTTGGCGTGTTCGGGGCGTTGTTTCCTGGACCCATCTCTATGCCCTAAGTACTGAACCTCCGCCATTCCCATCTGACATTTCTCGGGTTTTAGGATGAGTCCTGCCTCCTGTATCCTCCCAAATACCGTAACCAAGTGCGTCAGGTGGGCTTCCCATGTGCCGCTATAGATAGCAATATCATCCAAGCAGGCACATGCGAAGTCCTGCATTCCCTCCAGAAGTCGGTCCGCCATCCATTGGAAGGTGACTGGAGCATTCTTCATCCCAAAGGGCATAACCCGAAATTGGTATAGCCCGAATGGGGTGACGAATGCCGACTTAGGTATGGCAGGCGAGTCTAGCGGGATCTGCCAATAACGGCACGCTTATATCTTATATCTGAGTTGGGTCATATGCCCGGAATCAATTTGAATTTGTTTGGAAGAATTGCATATTAGGGGCAGGAAGATGCCTGGGCTGTGACCACTCTGCTGGGGATCAGTGCATAATTTGAGGGTGATACTGTCAGATATATAGAGCTGTGAGGGATGAGTAAGGAATTAGGTTACACCTGACTGAGAATACTTGAATCAAGATGTGTGATGTTACAAATGGCAGAATGTATGTGTGAAGGTAGCTTGTTCCAGTGGTAAGAGGCTAAGACGAGAATTAGGAGAATCTTGAGGGGGTGCATGGGTGTAGGGAATACGAGAGGTGGAGTTAAGGTAATGGAGAGGACAATTTGAAATGTAGCGGGAGATTTGTGAGGAGAGGTAAACAGGAGCAAGGTTAAGGAGGGATTTAAACATGAAGGTAAGACATTTGTTTAACTAACCATATCGATAGCCCAGTTTCATGGCTATGGTGCAAAGAGACTGTGTCTTCCACACAATTTTGGGTTGGCTCTCACAACATCTATAACTTGGTCCCTCTGCTGCATACCTCCTGAAGCATAAGAGGACATCTTCATTAACCCTTAGGATTGTAATGCTATGCCAACAAAGTGGAGGTGGGTTAGACTGGTAAACCAAGCCTATCGTTGCTTCCAAAATTTGGTTTGACCCAATCTAAGGCCAATGCTCACAGATTCCTTGCACTATAACCAATTTAATGAGCTGCACTGTGTATGTTGCTTAGAGTGTTACTTTAACTACTTCTCGTAACACATTTTTAATTGTTGATTACAAATATTATAAACTCTATTCCATTTTCAAACTACTGGGTACAAAAAGACGTGCCTTTTAAAATACAGAGAATAGAAACTCTATTATAAAAATTGTGTCACATCACAGGCCATGCTGCTGCCTACATGTAATTGTTGCAAAGTCACAAATTACTTCATTAAATCAGCCACATAAGTCATTTGATTAAATGAATGGAATGTGATTGAATCGAGTTAAGTTCTCGATTTTTCCATATTTTGTAGCTTTTTTTAGTAACCATATCTTCATAGAAGCTGCCTTGAATAAAGATGAATACACAGATGTTTGATTAAAACCAATTTTAAAATATGCCAAGGTTACATCTTATGCCAAAACAATGTTTCACAATTTAACCTAGTTAACTGTTTTAGTCCTAAGAGTGGCAGGACTATATTTCTCTGTAACGTCTCGGACTAGTTGGGACCACTGTGTACATTAAGTCATATTAATTGGTATATTAGGCCATCATATTTAGTACTAGCTTATAGGGACACTATAGGCACCCAGACAAATTCATCTCTGAATTTAATATTGCAGTGTTAGATGCACTGGCACTGTGCAAATGTCTCTAAGATACTGTATAGTAGATCCCTTATTGCTTAGCCAATTAGTGCAATCCAAAATTGGACACAATTAAAGGGACACTATAGAAACCCTGACCACTGCTCATTGAAGTGGTCTGGGTGCACTGTCCCAGGTTCCTTAATCCTGCAAATGTAATTATTGCAGTTTTTAACAAATTGCAATAATTACCTTTAAGGATTAACTCCACCTCTGGTAACTGTCAACCAGGCAGCCACTAGAGGGCCGTTAGGGCTGTTAGGTAACGTTTGGTCACCCAACTGATGCTGGATGTCCTCACGCTATGCAATGGGATGTCCAGCATCACCCAAAACTCCTATGGGGAAATCTTGATGCAAGGAGGGAAGGGGGACCTGAGCCAGCGCCGAGCTGGACCCAGGTAAGTGACAGAAGGGGTTTTTAACCCCTTCTACATCAAGCTTGTTTTCCTGGAACTATAGTTCCCCTTTAATATTACTAATGCAGAAGTGTAACTCCCACTACAGTAATATGGTGCTAGGAGCCTGGGGCATCCATGAAATAACCAGCCTGTCTGTAAATTCAATAAAACAATACCATGCACAAACGGTTTAAGGTTCAGGTTTTTAACTCAATTTGAAAAACTCAATTCAAGAATTCAATTTTGTAATCACATTTTGAAGTATTTTACAATGTGAACGAAAAGAACCAATGTAATGGTTTCAAATATAACAGTATCATAGTCCCCATGGTGAAGCATGCAGATACACAAAATGTACAGCATATGGGAGGATACGATGAAAGGGACATATGTGTAGAGATAAGGAGATATAGGAAGTGAAGGAGGAAGACATGAAAAAGTGGCAGCAGGAAACATTGGGGAAAAGAGGATTATAGAGAAGATGGAACGGGTAAACAATGTGGAAAGAGATGGAACAAATACATTGGAGATAGAGATGGAAAGTCACTTGCGAAGGGATATCAAAAAGACAAAGGGGGGGGCTGAGCTTCATGGCGGTTGGACGTGCCTCGTGTGAGCTCCGAGCTCAATCTTCTTTCCGAGCCGGAATAATTGCACTCCAGCCAGCCAGGACCCGCAAAAACGCCTAACCTGATCGTACTTACCTCAGGAGCCAGCCGAGGTGCCCCGGGTCTGCCGCCCACGGGTGCACGGAGCGTCCACCGAAGGTGCCGGGAGTGAGGCCTAGTAGTATCGCCAGACGGGTGAGGCGGCCGATCACCCGCTCTGCGCGACCTAGTGCCCTCCTAAGCCTGTAATAGAGCCCTGTCTCCCCCCCCCCCCCCCCCGGACCGGTGGGGGTCATCCTGGTCCACCCTAGCCTGTACCTGGAACCAAGAAACTTAAGTTAACTCACCCTAACTAGCTGAGTTGTCGGAGCATATATAAAATGGCCGCCCAGCAAAAGCCAAAAAGAGGGAACACAGACAGCCACCCACACTCTCACCCCCTGGAGACCCTGAATCGACTCTGCCTGAGCTTCTGCAAAACTCTTCGTGACAGGGGTTTGTCCTACCATCAAGCGGCTCAGGTGGTTGCCTCGTGGATCCGTCCTGCGACACGCCGCCGCCATTACGGAATCCCGCTACAAGCCTTCAGGGTGTCCGGCCTGCCAAACAAGCGCCGACAACCGCGACGGCTGAAAAAGGACCCGAGCAAACTGGGCGCATGCACCCACTCCCACTCACGCAGGTATGAGACCGCCGGGCAACCCCACAGTCCCAGCAACGCACCCGAACATGTCGTCTCAGGCCAGCAAGTCACTTGGTTGCAATCCGAGGCTACAGCAGAACACCACGCCACAGCACAGAAGAACAAGAAGAGAAAACAAGCCGGAGAGGGACTCACACCCAGGGAAGTCAGGATCGCCTTACTGAACCCCCACTTTCAAGGTTTCTGTTTCCCGGACTTGGGAATTGGCTGACTGGACACAGATCATTGATCAGTAAAGTCCCTACTAAGCTAGAGACTCCACTATACATGTTTATAATACCTGTTTTTTATGCAGTATCACTACTTTCTTTATGCATGATATGTTCTCAAGTTTACTCTTTATAGTGTTGGTTTTTTTTTTCCTCTGCTTATGACCAGTGGAAATAAAGCCCGACAACATATACTTAAGCACCCTATCAACTTGCGTTTACTTTAAAGACACAGTACAGCTTTGAAGATGCAGAATGTAGCTTTGAAGATGCAGAGAAGAGCTTTAGGGATGCAAAGCGTAGCTTTATTCCCCTCACCGTCTCTACAATGACCTAACTAGCCCTAGCATAAAAGCTACACTCGTCCTTCTTAGTAACCGCATGTTCGTGAATCATATATAGCACTCAGTCAGCTGTTAAGCCTATCTCCTAAATAATATGTCAAACGTGCAAATTACTAATTAGTTCTATTCCTAAAACTTACTCTCAAATAGTCAGCCAGCATAGCCTATGTTTAATCATATACTGCACCACTGAACATTACCTTGCCTTTTACAGATGTTTCTACTGTATATAAAAAAAAAGGGGACTCATTTTCAATGCCACAACTGTTATGCTTTGTTTCCTCTAAAACATGTCACTGCTGTTGGGGCAAGACATGAATGATTGTTATGATAAACTCATGCACGGAAAAATAAAGAATAAAAAAAAAAAAAAAAAAAGACAAAGGGAGGAACGGATTGCAAGTCACATGGGCGGGATATAATATTTGTTTTTGTTTGTTTTCTGCACACTGCAACAACAAATCAGACACAGTGGGGTAGGGGTTCCGTATCAGGACTGCCTTGTTGGATCCAGGACTGCTGGGTGGTCTGCTTACCTTTATTGACTATAAAGTGTTTGAATTCATGCAGCAATGCCAGGTTTCCGGATATCTCTGCTTTAACGCCATGCAATTGGCTGTCTCTTATATCAGAGCTGCAGCTGCATGATGCATCAACACCTCCATTTATGAAACCATGAAGGAAGCTATTAGTAAACGTACAAAAGTGGTAGCTGCCAGCAGCTTGGGTGGCAGTTTATTTCATGTTTTATAATGAACGGAACTGCTACTAAATGGTAAATGACATAATCCCATAAATGTCTCCCAGACTCCGAAGTAAAGGTTTATGGGATATACTCAGCTCCCTTTAAAAGCAAAGCAAAGGTTCGGATTGGTTGAGTGAAGCTCTGTATCTGCCTAGTCTGAAGAAAACTAATTGCAGCAAGATACACATATTGGGAATTTGCCGCAAGTGCTGGAATGTCATTAATAGGTTTCTTTGTCTCTTTTTTCTTTTTAAAATTTTTTTTGAGATACATTGTCTACCTAGTCTCCTGCAGTCTGGACTGTTAACTCAACTGCAACACTATATTTTATTCTAAGCATGCATGCGTTATCAGTAAAGACTGTAATGTATCTAAATACCCAATGCAAATGAGCAGTACAGACACAGAAAATCCCATAATCCTCTTTGTGTACTACGAGGTTTCAGTTGCCATAGCTACAAGTCCCAGTAACTCTCAGCAAGTGTGTGGACATATGTCACTTCCACCTGTGATGACTAAATGTACACCCATGTCATGCACCCACTTCTGCAACAATGCATGACATTATGCCGATACCACGTGTCTGACATGTCAATGCATTTACTGGGAACCTCACGGATGTGACTTTTTTTATATTTTCTTGACTTGCATGCAATAGATTTGTCTTAACAAATGTATTGTTACTGAGTTATTTTAATAGTTTTTATTTTTTTGTATCTAAAATCCAGTATTTTATTTGTAATGCTGCAACTATAATACTAATATTTCTATAAATATCTGCAATGTTGTGGTATATTGTACAGCGCTACAGAATTTGTTGGTGCTTTGTGAATAATAACAATAATATTACGTGATGTGTATGTAGCCTTTCTCAATTGTCAGTGATTGTTTTCTCTTGTTCGACCTCGCTGTTTGAGGATTTTCTTTACCTGTATCAGTGATTTAACCTTCCAGAATTTAAAGCCAAACCCAGAATACTGCAGCATTAATGCTGCAGTTAAACAAGTACAAGGGAGTCATGGACCAGTGACAGTTTAGGGTAATAAAGTATGCAGTGATGTAGTGGTTATGGTACTGAGAATGCCCATGTAACACTGTATTCCCATTTACCTGACTTGTTCAGGATCTCTGTTTAAGTATCAGTTTGTTTCTCTGCGCCCTAGCAGTTAGAGGTTTTCCTCATTGCATATAAAAATGCCATGCTCCTGGAATCTACGTCTGGATGCAAAATGCTGCAGTATTCTCTGCAGCAACGGAACAAGCACAGCTACCACTGCTGCAATGCATGTAGAACTGAGATCGATCACAAATTCTTCTTATGTGTGAAACCGTCCGTTAAGTATTTCAATGAAACAGATTATACAAAGTCTTAAAAGCCTGTACTGATTGCTTTCTCGTAAAAAAAAAAATTGTTTTTGGTTTTTGATTGTTTATGGGAAATAAAGCATTGCAATGGGTTTAACATAAAACAGCTAAGGAGCATTTCAGTGCAGTTACATAATTTGCCTGCACAATCAAACCTGCACAAACTGTCTCTTTCTCTCAATGAAGAGTTCTGAAACATCTTAAAGGGGCAACACATGTGGGATGTATCGCTCATTTTATGTTTTTTTTTTACTCAATGCATCTTTATGTGGAAAGTTCAGTGCCTCCATGCAGAGTTTGGAGATGCTGAATTTAATTGCTGCATAGATCCGGAAAGCACCTTGAGTGACTGCCACTAGAGGTGTCCCTAGGCAGCAATGTAAACACTGCCTTTTCTCTTAAAGCCTGCATTGACAGGCTATACACAACAGGACAACTACATTAAAGGAACACTATAGGGTCAGGAACACAAACATGTATACCTGACCCTATAGTGTTAAAATCACCATCTAACCCCTGACCCCCCTTACCCTCTCTAAATATAGTAAAATCTTACTTTTTTCAAGTCTGCAGCTGCTGCTAGCTCTGTCCCTGATCTGCCTGCTTGGCTGACATCATCAGTTGTGATTCTCTTAGCCAACCACAATGCTTCCCCATAGGATTGGCTGAGACTGTCAAGGAGGTGGATCAGGGGCAGTGACAACACAAGCCACACACAGTCTGGCCTATCAGCAGAGATGTATCTCTATGAGGAAAGTTATGTGTCTCCATGTAGAGGGTGGAGACACTGAATGGCAGTACTGCACAGTGTGCAGCACTGCCCCATGAAGCACCTCTAGTAGCCATCTGAGGAGTGGCCATTAGAGTTATCCCTAGGCTGTAATGTTAACACTGCATTTTGTCTGAAAAGACAGTGTTTACTGCAAAAAGCCTGAAGGGAATGAGTATACTCACCAGAACAAATACAATAAGCTGTAGCTGTAAATCCTTCTATTATAGCTTGTGCATTTTAAGGCATTATGAAAAGTCCTTATGTAGTTTTATTGAAACAATATCAAAATAAGTAAAAAAAAAAAAAAAGGGTTCAGAACAATCACCGAATTTGAAATCTGAAGCTATCAGGATGTGAAGACCAAGCTGAATATGACGATGGCTGAGGAGAGAGCGGTTCTATAGGTTTGGGAAATATACCTATTTACCCCCTCTCCCACTGGAGCGATCATGCGATGGACATGTCACCTTCCAAGTTCTGCTTTCAGATCTTTTTTAACATTCTCTACTTCGATAAATATTCTCATAACAATCCTGATTTTGGCAAGACAGTCCTGATTTCAGAGACCTGTTTCACCATCGCAGTTTTTTTTCTCCTGGTATCCCACATCCAGGGGCAACTGGGAACTGTCCTCAAGCAGCACAGTGTGAATGCATCATTAGACACACTTGCGGTGTGAACGAACATTCCGACCATGCAGACAGTGCTAGCGTAGTACTCACACGTGGTTGATGCATTCGAGAAATACGTTCAAGATCCAAAACAATGTATGTTTTTAAATAAGACATGTTGATTACATGTGAGGCGAGTGCTACATAAAGACCTTGCTCTGGAAACTTTCTGTGAAGGAACGATTTTAGATTTTGAATGCTGAATTTTGAAGCCCCAAATAGATGACTTTAAATTATTATTACAGTTTATGGGCGCCTGGAAATTAGACCTTTAATGCAGTATTTACTCTTTAACCCAGGCATAGGCAACCTTCTGCACTCCAGATGTTGTGGCCTCCCCGGAAGACAGCCACTAGAGGCTGGCTTAACCCCAAATGTAAACATAGCAGTTTCTCTGAAACTGCTATGTTTGCATCTGAAGGGTTAAAACCTGAGGGACATTGCACCCAGACCACTTCATTGAGCTGAAGTGGTCTGGGTGACTATAGTGTCCCTTTAAAGTTGTTTCCAGACTTATAGCTAACCTTTGACCCTACTAGGAGTTATTAACTAAAGAGAGAATTGTTGGGAATTCAAAGTGGATTTCAGATATAAAGGCCAAAGTAACCAAACTAAAATAATTCAGCTATGCTTCCAATTAGACGGTTTTGGCCGCCACAGACAAAACTCATGAAGCGTTCACTTTTTTTCCCCAAAGTTCATTACATTTAATGAAACTTAATGCTAAAGGTAGGCAGACAATGTAATAGAGCAGCAGGAACTGCTAGCAGAATGCTTGGTTGTATAGGGAGAGGCATTAGCAGTATAAATGCTCATGCCATTGTACAGAACACTGGTGAGACCTCGCTTGGAGTATTGTACGCAGTACTGGAGACCGTATCTCCAGAAGGATATTGATACTTTAGAGAGAGTTCAGAGAAGGGCTACTAAACTGGTTCATGGATTGCAGGATAAAACTTACCAGGAAAGGTTAAAGGATCGTAACATGTATAGCTTGGAGGAAAGACGAGACGGGGGGATATAATAGAAACATTTAAATACATAAAGGGAATCAACACAGTGAAGGAGGAGACTATATTTAATAGAAGAAAAACTACCACAACAAGAGGACATAGTCTTAACTTAGAGGGGCAAAGGTTTAAAAATAATATCAGGAAGTATTACTTTACTGAGAGGGTAGTGGATGCATGGGATAGCCTCCCAGCTGAAGTGGTAGAGGTTAACACAGTAAGGGAGTTTAAGCATGCGTGGGATAGGCATAAGGCTATCCTAACTATAAGATAAGGCCAGGGACTAATGAAAGTATTTAGAAAACTGGGCAGACTAGATGGGCCGAATGGTTCTTATCTGCCGTCACATTCTATGTTTCTATGTTTCTATTTTAAAAATTACGTATATTGATATTCTGGGGACAAATTTCACTTTGTTATTTTCCTGAGCTGTCATACTGAGTCCGACTCGTCTACTGTTTTCTGACCAACCTAGATTGCCTGCTGCTGTGATCGCTTTGTGTGAAACTGCAGGAACAGGCACGTTAGGTTGAGCAGAATCAGACCCAACATGGCTGCTCAGCTAGATAGAAAAAAGTGACATTTTCTAAAAGAATAAATCAACATACATCCTTAGAAATAGAAACAAGTTTATTTTACTATAATAAACTTTTAAAAATCTAAATGTGAAAATTTGATGACAGTTGTCCTTTAAATATGAAATTCACTTTGAATACATGACAATTCAAACTTAAGTAATGCTCTACTCAAATGTTGCTTAACCCCTTAAGGACCAAACTTCTGGAATAAAAGGGAATCATGACATGTCACACGTCATGTGTCCTTAAGGGGTTAAAGGAACACTATAGTCACCTAAATTACTTTAGCTAAATAAAGCAGTTTTAGTGTACAGATCATTCCCCTGCAATTTCACTGCTCAATTCACTGTCATTTAGGAGTTAAATCACTTTGTTTCTGTTTATGCAGCCCTAGCCACACCTCCCCTGGCTATGATTGACAGAGCCTGCATGGAAAAACTGGTTTCACTTTCAAACAGATGTAATTTACCTTAAATAATTGTATCTCAATCTCTAAATTTAACTTTAATCACATACAGGAGGCTCTTGCAGGGTCTAGCAAGCTATTAACATAGCAGGGAATAAGAGCATTTTAATTAAACAGAACTTGCAATAAAAGCCTAAATAGGGCTCTCTTTACAGGAAGTGTTTATGGAAGGCTGTGCAAGTCACATGCAGGGAGGTGTGACTAGGGTTCATAAGCAAAGGGATTTAAACCCTAAATGGCAGAGGATTGAGCAGTGAGGCTGCAGGGGCATGTTCTATACACCAAAACTGCTTCATTAAGATAAAGTTGTTCAGGTGACTATAGTGTCCCTTTAATTCTTACCTGCGATGCCTGCAATACTCTGTATCTCGGGCAGGTGGAAGTTACATTTACCCCATGTCTTTGCATTAAAAGGACGATATAGGCACCCAGACAACATCATCTCATTGAAGTGATTTGGATGCAGTGTCCCTGTCCCCTTTTACACTGCAATGTAAAACATTACTTACATTGCAGTGTTAAGACTGCCTCTAGTGGCTGTCTACCAGTGTCTGTCTACATGACAATCAATAGAATCACTTCCTGCTGTTTGACGGAGTTTAATTTCAAGAAACAATGCTGGACATCCTCACGCTTTGCATGAGGACATCCAGCGACTTCAAAATCCCAATAGGAAAGCATTGAGTCAATGCTTTCCTATGGGGAAGGCCTAATGTGTGTGCAGTTCTCACCATGCACGCTAAGTTCTTGCTCGCAACGATGTTGGAGGAGGCGGGGATGTTTTTTTTTAATCTTTAACTGCAGTGGTGGTGGTGTGGAGTGGGTGGGAGAGCAAGGCGGATGGGTCAAATGGACACTACAGTGTGAAGAATACAGCTTTGTATTCCTAGCACTATGGTGTTCCTTTAACTGGTCCGGGAACTTCCTGGCAAGAGTGATGTGCTAGATTAGGATTACTTTAGTATTTTAAATGAATGGATTGCTTGTATTTATGCATGTCCATGTGTGATATCTATTTGATCAACTAAGTAAAAACTTTAATAAAAAAATACAATGGATTTTCCCATTTGAAATGTATGCCACCGCAACCCATCAATACACTCAGTATAAATGCAAACTAAAATATAAACATTGTGTTCAGCCAATGCCAAGTATGGCCAAGTCATTTTAATATTATGTTCTTTTAGAATTTGATCCCAGAGATGCCAACATGCAATCTGACAGAAACATGAGACATGAGCTACGAGTCAATGCAGGCTTCTAACTACAGTTTAAATTATAGCCTCTCTGTATACTGCAGAGAATTGCAAGAAGAGCTGACAATCACCACAATCACTGTATTTCATAAATAAATCTTTCTGTAGTCACAAGTTTTACTAAACTGACTCAAAGATTTGCTAAAACTTACGTCTTCTCACAAGGGGAGTTTTTTTTACTTCTACAAATTATTATTATTAGAGGTCTCAATAGCTATAGGATGACCCAAACCCATTTTAAATGCTCAGAACAGCACTGTTCATTTTGCAGAACCTGAACTCAGATGTAAATGGTAAACTGACCATTTCTGCTCTATTATTTATATAACAGTAAATCTGAATTTAAATCATGAAACTACATATATACAATGTGTTAACATAATAATAATAATAATAATAATAATAATAATTAATGTTTTTATTTATTTAATCCCTTAATAAAACACATAATAAACCAGAGTTTCTCACATCCCTGGCACTGTTCCATCCTGTTTTTGTTTTAGTCTGATCTGTGCCATTACACCCACACCAGCACTGCCCAAGTTGTCTTCTTAGAGCCCATTATCAGTGTGTTCCATGCACCATCCTGTATCCCACACTGCATCCCTCTCAGTAACCTTCCCATGCTCTGTAACAGGGCTAACAGCACAGTCAATATCCTTACCATTTGCTGCAGTGTGAGGGTTTCCCCTCTCTGTGGTCCTTTACCTCTCTGCTCCTGCCAGGTTCAGTATGAGCCCTCTCTCAGTATTCAGGACCTGTTCCTGTGCCAGTCTCACCATGTCCTGCATCCTGTCTCCCAAACATAGTTCAGAGAAGGAGGTGCAGCTCTGTAAAATACTTCATAAGCAGAGCAAGGGACCTCCCTCCAACACTCACTGCATCAATGTAGAACTGAGTCCTGTCTTCCCATGCCTGTATGTGAGGTTAGGCTGGTGCTGATTAACTGGGGGTAGGGGAGGATGGCACTTGCTCATATTATTGCTGAGTCCTTTGGCTCTAGGTCAGTAGCAGCTGCTATCATTCTTGAGTTTCTTCCTCTCATGCTAATGCAGATCATCCCTTGCTGAGCAGGATCTAAATCCTGTTCTGGATCTTAGTGTCAATTTCTCACATAGCATAGAACTAATGCTCCAATAGAATTTAAATCCAGGATTTTATCAGTTTCCTACAAGGATTTGGGGATTTTATTTTCTAGATCATTAAAAAAAAAGTCAGTGTTTTATATTGAAAAGCCTGCAGGGACAGACTATATATACCAGAAGCATTACTTTAAGCTGTAGTGGTTAAGGTATAGTGTACCTTTAAATTGGAGGCCATTGTTCGTGTTAACCTAACCCTAGTTTTAGTAAAACCAGTCTAATACGTAACAGCGCTAATATGTTTCTGGTTGCTAAAGAAGCACAATTTCACGTTCACTAAAATAATGTCTGATAGTTAATCCTCAACATGTGACAGCAAAGTTTAAATGTATACCTTTGTGCATCCCCCAAATCTTCTGTACCCATAGATATTTCCCTGTGTCCTGTATCTCATAAGACACGTAAAAGAAATTTGATTGAAGGCTTTAAACCACGTTTGTAAGATCAATGTGCAGCATACCTGTACACGCGTGGCAATTTCTACAGCAATCCCTAACGCAAGTATTTTCTTACATTTTCCTAGTTCATCCAAAAGCCAATTGGCAATAAACATGAGCACTGGGGCTTGCAAATCAGTCTAACTTGCCAGTCTCACTAGTTTTGTGAGACTGGCAAGTTCTTAAAATTTTGGTAGACATGCAAACCACTGGCATCAATGGCACATTCTTGCTTTCCGTAGTTTTTTGGGGGGGTTTTGGGGCTTATCAAGCAAGCAGCATCTGTTTATTCTTTGGTCGATTCTTGCCAATGTTTATGCATATAATATCAATTTATGGAATCAGGAAGAGTACAATAATCATTAGTTTCCAAGTACATGCTGGGGTATTTTTATTGATAACCGATGGAATCATATTTATTTTAGTACGATGAGCTGACCCTGCCGTGTAACAATCAGTCAAAGATAAAGGCAGTTGGAACACTAACCACTGACCTCGTTCACCAGCAAAGTGTAATGAAATTATGTCACATTTTCCACATGGCGCAACTTTAGTTTTTAGATTTTTTTTAAACTAAAAAAAACAAAACCACATGAGCAAAATATTCTTGTCAAATGTGAAGTACATGCTGACCTTTTGTTACAGAAAAGGCCAGTGTAATGTGAGATAATTATTAGTATAGTGTAATGCGATATATTTCTAATGTAGGAGGGAGGAGAGATCATTCCTCATAACCTAGTGTGGAGGTGTTGAGTATCGGTGGTTCGCATGAAGAAGATCTCCATTTTTCTGTGTTTTATTGTAATGGTCATCAGTTGAGCACCACAATATTGTGCCATCTCCATAACATGTCACCAGTAAATATAGAGGACCCAAAGTATTTCTATAAATCTGATCTTCCCTGGGGATCTTTATATAGGCAACTCTAATTAAGGGTTCTGGCAATCCTACGGTATTCCTCTCTGAGAAAGAGTTTAAAAGGGAAGTGTGAAAAATCATAGGACTTATTGCTAAACAGTAAATTGTGGTGAATTGAATTCTAAAACAAGTTTAAAATTCTGAATAAAATAGCCAAGCTGTGACCAAACTGTTGGAGAATTTTTACAAATCAGCTGTTTTGCACAATTTTTTTTCAAATGGGCTTTTAATTTGGTTGCAACTAATTATTTAATGGATAAACCCTCTGTGTTACATTGTGTACCTTACAGTACAGCCAAGCAGGGCCAGTGCAAGGATCTTTGGCTACACCGGCGATGATGCTTGTTACCGCCCTCCAAACTTAGTCTTCACCTTTGTAAGCCTGTGTGTCTCACTGATGATGCCTAACAAGGCTGAAACGATCGTCTGGGGTTGCTGTATCTCTCGTGCAGAGAGAACTTGCTGGCATTTCGGATCTGGACTGCCCGTATGGGTGGGACCAGTCTGATAGGCTTCAGATATGTTCTCTCTGTAATGGCACAAGATGAGCTAAAACCAGCTTGAGTTCTGAGCGGGGACCCACCGAAGGGCAGGCTATTTCAGCTGCTGTCTGTTCTCAGAATACTCTTGCGACCCGTTTTTTACTTTCCATAAGTTTAAAGGGTAATCCAGACGTGGACCCCTTGCTCACGGTGCCTATAGAGATATCAGCTATGCCTCACTGATGATGCCTAACAAGGCTGAAACGATCGTCTGGGGTTGCTGTATCTCTCATGCAGAGAGAACTTGCTGGCATTTCGGATCTGGACTGCCCGTATGGGTGGGGCCAGTCTGATATGCTTCAGATATGTTCTCTCTGTAATGGCACAAGATGAGCTAAAACCAGCTTGAGTTCTGAGCGGGGACCCACCAAAGGGCAGGCTATTTCAGCTGCTGTCTGTTCTCAGAATACTCTTGCGACCCGTTTTTTACTCTCCATAGGTTTAAAGGGTAATCCAGACGTGGACCCCTTGCTCACGGTGCCTAGAGAGATATCAGCTATGCCTCACTGATGATGCCTAACAAGGCTGAAATGATCGTCTGGGGTTGCTGTGTCTCTCGTGCAGAGAGAACTTGCTGGCATTTCGGATCTGGACTGCCCGTATGGGTGGGACCAGTCTGATATGCTTCAGATATGTTCTCTCTGTAATGGCACAAGATGAGCTAAAACCAGCTTGAGTTCTGAGCGGGGACCCACCGAAGGGCAGGCTATTTCAGCTGCTGTCCGTTCTCAGAATACTCTTGTGACCCGTTTTTTACTCTCCCTGTGTGTCTCTTAACTTACTTTTTGCTTTTGTCTCACTGCAACGGTGCCCAAAAGGTAGATCCCCAGATGTAGAACGACAGCTTCCATGATGCTTTGTCATTCTAAAGGCACGCAAAGCATCATGGCAGTTGTAGTTCTACAACATCTGGGGATCTCCCTTTTGGGCACCCTGCTGTACGGCATCTTACACTTTTTGTGTTTGTTCCCCTCTCTGATGATTGTATTCCACTTTTGTCATTCTTATTCCTTCCTTGGCATCTATATCCCTTTTTATGGTCCATTAACTCTTATTTATATCTTGTATCTTACCCCAACTTTTCCCCCTATTGTGTCTCTCACCCCACCATTTAAAGGCTGTTAACCTTCTGTGTCTCTTAACCCACTCACTAACAGACACACACAAACTAACACACTCAGTAACAGACACACACAGTAACACACACACTCACTGAACACAAACTAACACACACACACACACTGACACTCACTAGCAGACGCACACTCAATAACAGACACACAAACAGATAAAATTTGTAGTGACAAGCTTTCTGGAGAACCTCCCTTTCTCAAGTCTAAAACATTTCTGAGCAAGAGGACACATAGAATTCAAAGTTGAGTTGTGATACAGGGATTAAAGGGACATGAGTGCAGATAAGACACAGGTTTGAAAATAGAAAATAGACAACATTCTTGCAGAGGGTCGTAAATATCTTTTGTGAAGATCACAGAGTGAGGGGGGAGGGAGAGAGAGAGAGAAAACAACAACAACAACAAGCAAACAGTGCAGAAGATGGTGCTGGAAGGGGGGAGTGAAAAAAAAATACTTATATTAAGAATGCATGAATTCCCATCCAAGAGTTACAGGATATGCATGAAGGCTTATATCCAGCATACACAGACACACGCACACACTCACACACATGTACATATACATATACACAAGTACATACAACAATATACATATAAATACAACCAAATGCCCAAATATATGTACATGCACACCTACACATACATCCACACACAAGCACCAATACATGTACCTACATATATACCAATGTGCCTACAAATACGTAGACCCATATATTTATATGTATACATACACCTATTCACATATAGATACATGCATGCATGTATATACACACTTTATACATACACACACACACACACAAACATATATATGTAAACGCACACACATAAACACATGAACACATGGGGGAGTGTTCATGTAAAGTTTTGGTAGAGGTACAGGAAACCCAAATCAGTATTTAGTCCTCTATTCTTGCTGTTAAACATCTTGATCATTCTGGCTTCAAACGTTTTTGGTCCTTCATTGAGTGGCCAGGTTGGGTAAAGTAGTGTCCCACAGGAGTGCAGAACGATCTTTCTTTGTGGTGTTTAATGGAGTGTCTGTGCATATTCATTCTGCCATTTAATGGCTGGGTGGTTTCCCCAATGTAGCATCCTAGGTGGCATTTGGTGCATTGAATCATGTAACCACATTGCTGGATGTGCAGGAGTGTGATCCTTTAAAGCTGTAGGTTTTATTGTTGTGTGTAGCTGTGTTGTCTGTGCATATGTGCTGACACAGTTTGCAGCGAGGTTTTTTTGCATTGACCGGTCCCATTTTCTTTATTCTTCCCATCAGTGGGCAGCTTCCTGTTGATTCATTTTTGTTGGAGGTTTGGTGGTTGTCTGAAGGCCAAAATGGGTGTTTCAGAGAAAATAGTTTTCAGAGTCTCATCTTCTGTTAACATTGGTTGTAGGTCTTTGATGATTTTCCGTATTTCCTCAAGAGCTGGGTTGTAGGTGTGTAGATATTTTTTTTTCTCTGCACTGTAGCAGGCGCGTGCATGGAGTTTTTACAGCAGACTTGATTTGTTTGGTAATAGTCTTTGGTTTGTAGCCTGTCTCATAGATTGGGAGAGTACATTTAGATGGGAATTATGGTCATTAGGATCAGAGCATATGCGATGATACCTAGTGACTTGGCTGTAGATGATGCCCTGTTTAGTATGGGAGGGGTGGAAGCTGGAGCTGTGAAGGTAACTGCACCTGTCTGTGGGCTTTCTGTAAACCGAGGTGTGGATTGTGCCATTGTTACATGTCACAGTGGTGTCCACAAAATTCACAGATCTAGTGGAATATTCTATTTCTAGTTTGATTGATGGATGGAATGAGTTAAAAGAGTCATGGAACTGTATCGGTTTTTCTTCGCTTTCAGTCCAAATTATGAAGATATCATCGATATAGCGATCATATTTGTATGGTTTGGTGTGCTGTATTTCTAGCAATCTCTGTTCAAGATCTGCCATAAACAGATTAGCATATTGGGGTGCCATCTTAGTGCCCACAGCAGTGCCCATGGTTTGTAGGTAAACCTCATTGTTAAAACTGTAATAGGTATGTGTGAGGATGAATAGTGCCAGTTCTGTGATAATTCGTGGGCTGTATTTTTGGTTGTCGGCATAAGAGAGGAAATGGAAGCAAGCATTGGTGCCATCTGTATGTGGAATGTTGATGTACAGAGATTCCACATCCATGGTTACTTGGTGTTAGCAGGGAGATTGGTGATTTGGCTGAGTTTGTTAAGGAAGTCAGTTGTGTCTTTTATGAAGGTGTTGGTGACTAGAGGTTTTAGGGTATTTTCTACCAGTCCTGAGATTTGTTCTGTGAGAGTTCCCATTCCTGTAATTATGGGTCTTCCAGGATTACCTGCTTTGTGGATTTTGGGAAGCATATAAAAAGTGCCCATGCAGGAACTAGTTGGTATGAGTGATTGCAGTTCTAGATGCAAATTCTCAGGGAAGGATTTAATGAGCTCACTAAGTTGTAATGTATATTGTTTGGTGGGGGTCTTTATTTAGTTTTCTATGGTATTTGTCATCTGACAATTGCCTGTTCCCCTCTTTTATTTAGTCCTGGATGTTCATTGTCACTACTGCTCCTCCCTTGTCTGCTGGTTTGATGGTGATAGCATGGTTATTTTTCAAGTCATTTATAGCTGTTTGTTCCTGTACTGACAGATGATGAAACATTTTCTTTTGGTTTTGATTGGTTGTCAAAGATACTGTTCTTAGAGAGAAACTTTCAATTTAACTGTCCAGTTTGGCATTTCGTCCAGATATTCCCTGGACTGCCAAGGTAGGGAAGCATGACTGCTGCCCAAGAAAAAGGGTGGTATAAAAAGGGGAAACAATGTTGCAGAAAGTAGGGTCAGATATAAGGGACTAGAAGAAAGGTAGAAAAGCCAGAGGCAGTTCACCTATATGAGTGGAGCATACAGTGATAATAATGGATACCTACCCTATAACAAGGGTCGTCTAGTCCTGATATTATAGCAGTATCACTTTAAATTCAGCGTATATATACATAGAAAGAAAAGCATATACAGGGAAATAATAGTGCAAATCTGTATGGTAAATAACCGTTGTGCAGTGATCAAAACAGAATGCTAACTCACATTTTTTAGAGCCTAAGATGGGATAGGCTCAAATCACTTGCGCTTTAGTACCGTCTGGTGGTACTTGTCCCCTTTTTTTGAAGCGTTGGTGGAATCCCTCAGAGATAAGAGATACAAAGAAAACGTAATAGGAGATAATATAGTGTAGTAACTTAGGTTATAAAGGTGAGTATACTGTATCTTTAAATAGGTGCTCACCTTATTCAGAGCCAGGTACTCGGCTCTGAGTTTACCAGCTTGAGTGTCAATAAGGGAGACACTTTCCCTTCTTGGAGCAGGTTTGGTGAAGATCAGAGGAGACTTGAATTAAAAATAAAAATTTATTTTGCCAGCAGGCAGTAAAATACAAACAAATAAAACAGAGTAAAAAATGTCCCATAAATATCCTTCACTTCCGAGACGCGTTTCACCCTACTTGAGGGCTTTCTCAATCGGTGTTCACTGCTCTCCTCCTCATTCTGGTTTAAATATCCTGGTCCGGTTCTTCATTGGTAGATTTCCTCATTGGTTAGCCAATCACATCACTCGTTTGGGGGGAGTGTAGTGTGGCTTGTCAAAATCGTTTTTTTTTTGTTTTTTTTCCTGTTTGTAACAGGAAGTGACATCACTTCTGGTGTTGCGGTAGCCATTTTACTTGTGGGCAATAAGTAGGGAAAGTAGCAGAGTATCCTATATTCGTGCCTGTCACTTCCCTTATGCTCTTTAACCCATATTTTTTTACAATTTGTATTAGGCAAGTAGAAGGATGTACATATATCTTGTATATTGTAAAGATGTCCTCATTTGTGTCAAGCATGCAGAAAAAATGATTGGGGCATAAATGAAAAAAAATGAAAATACATATATCAATAAACTGTGCATTAAATTTAAATACAATGAAAATTGACATTCCCACAGCATGTATATAAATCATTTTAAAGCTTTAAAGCAGTAGCTACATACATATATTAAGTAGTGAGATAAGATTCAACTTAGTTAGTAATAGTAATTTTAAATCCCCTGTGATTAAAGTTTCACTTGAATCTTAAAGTAGATGTGATAAGCATCTTATAAAGGAAAATGGATCACTCCATTTTATCACATCTACTTTAAGATTCAAGTGAAACTTTAATCACAGGGGATTTAAAATTACTATTACTAACTAAGTTGAATCTTATCTCACTACTTAATATATGTATGTAGCTACTGCTTTAAAGCTTTAAAATGATTTATATACATGCTGTGGGAATGTCAATTTTCATTGTATTTAAATTTAATGCACAGTTTATTGATATATGTATTTTCATTTTTTTTCATTTATGCCCCAATCATTTTTTCTGCATGCTTGACACAAATGAGGACATCTTTACAATATACAAGATATATGTACATCCTTCTACTTGCCTAATACAAATTGTAAAAAAATATGGGTTACAGAGCATAAGGGAAGTGACAGGCACGAATATAGGATACTCTGCTACTTTCCCTACTTATTGCCCACAAGTAAAATGGCTACCGCAACACCAGAAGTGATGTCACTTCCTGTTACAAACAGGAAAAAAAACAAAAACAAAAAAAAAAACGATTTTGACAAGCCACACTACACTCCCCCCAAACGAGTGATGTGATTGGCTAACCAATGAGGAAATCTACCAATGAAGAACCGGACCAGGATATTTAAACCAGAATGAGGAGGAGAGCAGTGAACACCGATTGAGAAAGCCCTCAAGTAGGGTGAAACGCGTCTCGGAAGTGAAGGATATTTATGGGACATTTTTTACTCTGTTTTATTTGTTTGTATTTTACTGCCTGCTGGCAAAATACATTTTTATTTTTAATTCAAGTCTCCTCTGATCTTCACCAAACCTGCTCCAAGAAGGGAAAGTGTCTCCCTTATTGACACTCAAGGTGGTAAACTCAGAGCCGAGTACCTGGCTCTGAATAAGGTGAGCACCTATTTAAAGATACAGTATACTCACCTTTATAACCTAAGTTACTACACTATATTATCTCCTATTACGTTTTCTTTGTATCTCTTATCTCTGAGGGATTCCACCAACGCTTCAAAAAAAGGGGACAAGTACCACCAGACGGTACTAAAGCGCAAGTGATTTGAGCCTATCCTATCTTAGGCTCTAAAAAATGTGAGTTAGCATTCTGTTTTGATCACTGCACAACGGTTATTTACCATACAGATTTGCACTATTATTTCCCTGTATATGTTTTTCTTTCTATGTATATATACGCTGAATTTAAAGTGATACTGCTATAATATCAGGACTAGACGACCCTTGTTATAGGGTAGGTATCCATTATTATCACTGTATGCTCCACTCATATAGGTGAACTGCCTCTGGCTTTTCTACCTTTCTTCTAGTTTCTACAATTTGAGGTGGGTGTGAGGGACCCCCACAAGAGTGTTGTAGCATCTACACGATTTTCAATATTTTATAAGCGCCTTTTGTACACAGTTTTTTTCATCTTTTTCAGATATAAGGGAGTCTGAGGGGTGGACACTTACCACTTCAAAGGAAGGAGTATAACGCTAGGAGCTCTTTCCACGAGAATGGTGTTGGTGCTTGTAACGGATCACCTTCCGTTGATGGACGCTTCCTAGCTTGCGCCGAGGACCAAAAGCACTGGGGAGGAAGGACAACACCTTTGGCTCCCTGTAACTTGCACTGCCGCTGGGGAAGAAGGATACGCTGTTGTTGGGGTGCAGGGACAGAATACTTCACCATCTCTGCCCAGTATTCTGCTTCCTTCTGCAGACCCTCAGCCAGTTCTCTCCTCATTCTCTGTACACGTTCCTCCATTGGGTTAGGCCCGTAGAGCTCCAACCGCCCCTTCAGTATAGCGTCAAACCGTACGTGACTATACCAGTACTCCAGGCTTGCTTGTTGTTCCCAGGATGCTGCTCCTCGCACTAGGGAAGCCATCCCACCGCTGCCACCACTGTAACGGATCACCTTCCATTGATGGACGCTTCCTAGCTTGCGCCGAGGACCACAAGCACCGCACTGGACACCACAACCACCGCATACTCCACAACCGCCGTAGCTTAACTGGAGCCGTGCCGTCTTCCGTCCACCCTGGAATCAGCCTCTGTCCTCCAGGACCGTGTGGGGAAGACCCCTCCTCCAGGAGAGCGTATCAGGAATAAGAACAAGCTCTCAAAAGAGCTAAGTGATTAAAGCTCAAGGGAGTATGCAGAGCATAGCAATCCCCAGTGTGATATAGCAGCTCCCTCCAATAACGAGACAAGGCTACGTATTGAGGGTCAAGAAGATCTCTGTTTAATGACAGGTACTCTGCTTTTATGCAGTGCTCCCCTGCAAGGGAGACGCCCACAGACAATTAGACGTTAACCAATCAAGCAATGGTTACAACCCACAAATTCCCTCCCCTCTGCTTGGGAGATAATTGAGTTTCTTACTGTATCTACTCAATTATCTCCAAGCTAAAACTTATACATTTTTATAAATTTCTATAACTCCAAAACTATACATTCAATCTTCATATTAATAATCAGCATACTTTACTTACACACATATCCAAAATTCAGCCAATTCCATCCAGGGGTTAAAGAGTTAGCTGTAAGTCCTTTATGACCGACCGCAAGCACATTTTCATGCCCAAAACAGTTCCATGGATTTGGGCTGTGCGGTCGGTCTATTTTACACCGTGAAAACGACTAAGTCCCATTCGAACGGGAGTTCGAATCTTCGAACGGGACTTAGTCTCCAGCCGCGGTGTCGAAGAAGGTACGGGTCAGCGGTGTTCGTGCATTTGGGTAGCCGCAAACAGTTCCATAGATTTGGCTGCACACACCGCTGACCGCGTTCGAATAAGTTAAAATGGCCGCCGCCACGTGTTCGTTTGTCGAATGGCGGCCACTTCGACGGCTTCGGCACTTCGACTGCATTCGAAGTGCCAGTTTAAAAGTTGTAACACTGCTCCACAGCATTTAAAGGGCCAGGAACAGCATACAAAAAACCATTATGCCCAAATGTAAGTCCTAAAGGGCAATACATTCCAGGGCCATAGTCGCAGGGCAGGAGGCTAGCGATCAGTCCTCTCCAATGCCCAGTGGCAAATGGCAGTTTGTCACAGTGCAAAAAAAAAAAAAAGTATATGAGACAAGCAGTTAGTTCTTGGCAGAGCACCAGTGATTTCCATTACTCACTTACAGCATTCCTGGCCATGGCTGCGGTGTCTCGGGATGCAGTGATTAAATGCTGCAGGCCTACCTGGTGGAGAATGGAACCGGGTCCTTGGCGGATATGATGGCCGGGTTGCAGGCAACTAGTGGCGGGGATATTGTGAGGGAGGCCGGCCAGAGGCATAATGGCGGCAGGAGGCCCAGGCGATACAGACCTCCTTTGCGCCTTTTCCCCAGCCTGGTGCAGCATTAGTGGCTAAGTTGTAAGGGCCAGGGGGTAGTGTGGCGCCAGCGACAGGGTCTGCGCAAGCAGCGCTGCAGGGCGCATTCTGCCCCAGCATCCCTGGGTGAGAGTTGGTTCCCTTGGGCATGCATGACCCAAGTGAGACACGCGAGAAAATTGTCCTGGGGAGGAGTATGTAGATTTGTTATCTCTGGTTCCTCCAGAGAAGGACTCCGTGGATAGGCCTTGTAGGGGTGAGCCAGGGGAAGGAGAGAAGAGCAAGCAGATCCCACGCACATTTGGGAACTGGTTGCAGGGCCTTAATGTGTTTGCGAGTATTCTATCCCGTAATTTCCCATATAGGGCCCCTGCGTTGTTCGGGTACTTAGATCTCATTAGGGGGGGGCTTACAAAATTTACGGGGGTAAATGCTGGTTCCGATATGACCAGCAGTTTAGGCAGAAGATGGCAGCGTGTCCGGGGTTGGATTTTTGGATGCATGATGGCAGCTTTTGGCTGTGCCTGATGACCCCCAAAAGCGGGGTTTGTTGGCTCTTTAACAAGAGCCACTGCAGGTGGTATAGTTTGCGCTACTTCAAAAAAACTGGGGCTTCCAAAAGGGCAGCTCCTAAGACCGCAGCAAAAGGCATGGACTCCGGTGAGCGTGGTAAGGATGGCGCCATGACTCGTGCATTACCCTAGGCGTGAGGCATTGATTCTGGAGGACGGGTTTTCAGTGGGGTTTTGGATTCCTTTTGTTCATTTGTTAGAGACACGTTTTGCTCTCAATTTGTGTTCGGTTCAGGGTAGGGAAGGGATGTTGCGGGAAAAACTGGAAAAGGAGGTTTGCCTGGGGAGGATGGCGGGGCCGTTTGACTTCTCCCCATTTGATAACCTTTGAGTGTCGCCGTTAGGTTTGGTCCCCAAGAAGGAGGAGTGGGTCTATCACATGATTCACCACTTGTCTTATCCTGCAGGTGAGTCGGTGATGGCGGGATAGATAAGGAGTTCAGCTGCATGTGCTACGTGTCGTTCGACAGGGCGCTGGAGTTGGTCCGGGAGGCAGGGGATGGGGCCTTGTTAGCAAAGTCGGATATTGATTCCACGTTCCGATTGTTGCCCGTGCATCTGGAGTGCTATCACCTCCTGGGTTGCCACATTGAAGGGCGGTGCCATCTCCTGTTTATATTTTGAGACATTCACCTCCTTGAGTGGGTGGTGGTGCGGGTTTTGGATCGATTACCCATTACCTGGATGACTTTTTGTTTGTGGGAACGCGGGGCGGGCAGGTTTGTGCAGAGCTCCTGCGGGTTTTCCCGGGAGGTGGAGGCGGATTTTGAAATTCCAGTAGAGAGAAGAAGACGGAGGGTCCGGCAGAGGTTCTGTCGTTCCTTGGGGCGGAAATTGATTCCGCCAGGATGATTTTTCGTTTTGCCAGATGAGAAGGTCTCTGTCCTGCTACGGTGGGTTGATCTGGTGAAAGGGGCAGGTCTTGCTGGATCACCTGGCATTTGCATGTGTGGTGCTACCCATTGCTACCCATTTCCTTGGTGACGGTGGGGATCCGGGAACCATTTCATTTTATCAGGGTAACCAGGAATCTCAAGGCAAATTTGCAGGTATGGAGCTCCTTCCTGGAGATGTACAATGGTAGCTCATGCTGGCTGCAAGCGGCGGTGGATAACTCAGCGTTTGAACTCTACACGGATGCGTCGGGATCCATTGGCTTTGAGGCATACTTTAAGGGTCGCTGGTGTGCCGGGGCTTGGCCGGAGGCTTGGAAGGGTGGGGATCTAATGCAGAATCTCACATTTCTGGATCTCTTCCCAATTGTGGTGTCTCTTGAGTTGTGGGGTGAGGACTTGAAGGAGAGGACGGTTAATTTTCACACGGACAACATGAGTGTTGTCCACGTGATTAATCGTTCTGCATCGCCGCCAGTGTTGGTGTTGCTGCGGCGCTTGATCCTGTTGCGTTTACAGTATAATGTGTGGGTTAGGGCGTATCATGTGCCCAGGGTGGAAAATTTAATCGCTCATGCGCTTTCTCAGTTCCAGCGGCAGTGTTTCCGAAAAGCCGCGCAGGAGGCAGACTGGGAGGGGCAACCTTGCCCGAAATCTTTATGAGAGCTCGGTTTGGATGATTGATGGGTTTGGTGTCGGAGTCATTGTGGAAAGCATATCGGGCAGTCTGGTCCAAATGGCTGGGGTTCGTGACCGGGGAAAGGACATGGATGACTTCTGTTCTTGAATAGTTTACTGGAGGGGGTCGGTTCTGTGCCATGACGAAGAAGGCTCTGGCCGATCTGTCATTTGTGTTTTGATTCCAGTGTTGGCGGGAACTCACCAGGGAGTTTAGTATTCAACGGGTACTGAGGGGTTGGCATACTAGGAGGGTTCCAGATTGGCGAAGGTCGATTTCGGTTCAGTTGCTCTGGTTTTTTATTTGGCGATGTTGCGTGAGTGTGCTGTTCAGAATATATGAGGCTTTAATGTTTAGAGTAGCATTTTCATTTTGTTTCAGATAAGGGAGTTAGTGGCTGCAAGACGACGGGCGGGGGCTCCGCTGTGGTTGTCTGACGTACGATGGTCGGATGGGTTTGTGGATATACGAATCCGCTAATCTAAGATGGATCAAGCGGGAGTGAGTGCGTAGGTTCAGATTGGTATAGCGGACGGGGAGTTTTCCTCTGTGCGTTTGTTTTGTCGCTTCTTGGTGGTCCGACCAGCGACCAGAATGGGTCTCCGTAGACGCGGTATCAGTTCTCTAAGGTGTTGAGGGAGTCGTTGGTCGCTAGCCGGAGTAGTCCAGGAGGTTACTCAGCCTATTTCTTCCGTATCGTGGAGGCCACGAAGGCTAGCGTGCTGGATCACCCCGTGGCATCAGTGCAGAGGTTGGGTAGGTGGAATTCTGGTAGTTCGGCCTCACTTGTTGTTGTTGGGCGATGTGGTTGTTTACATTTCCTATTTGTTCTTTTAGGTCCTCCTCCCTGTTACGTATGCACATTAGGGCACTCACAAGTCTACTGGGCAGCAAGGCGGGCTGTAACTTGGAGTTTTCCTACGACACGGTTCGTGCTCGATGGAGGGGTATTCAGGGTTTGTCGTGGAGTCAAGTGTATCCAGAGTGTTGTTTCCTCAGCAGGTTCGTCCCCGGGGCTATTATACTGGTTATTCACGCAGTGGGTAATAATCTGGGACGGGTGAAGACGATTGACTTGATTCACTCCATAAAGGACGATGTTGCCCAGTGTACGGCGTTGTTTTGGGACATTACAGTGGTGTGGTCAGAGTTGGTTCCAAGGCCATGTTGGCAGCGCCTGCCTCATGCAAAAGGGCTCTAGCGCAGTAGGCAAAAACTCAACATGACTAGGCTTGTACGGCGGCTTGGGGGTAACGGGGTCAGGCGTGTCAAATTGGAGAGTGATAACAGCAACTTGATGCGGAAGGATGGGGTCCACCTAAATCTGATAGGTCTGGATATTTTTAATGTCGGGCTGCAAGTGGGGATTCAGAGGGCGCTGGTGGCGGGGGGTGCAATGCCAGCCTTCTTCCCCCTCCAAAGTACTATTTGTAGACGGATGGGGTCCACCTAAATCTGATAGGTCTGGATATTTTTAATGTCGGGCTGCAAGTGGGGATTCAGAGGGCGCTGGTGGCGGGGGGGTGCAATGCCAGCCTTCTTCCCCCTCCAAAGTACTATTTGTAGACCTATGCTTTCCCATACTCTTATGCATGTATGCTTATATATGTGACTATGCATTTATATTAGTGTATATGAGTTCATGTACATATATGTTTATGTATATGTGTTCATGTGTTTATGTGTATGCATATACATATATATTTGTATGTGTTTGTGTGTATGTATAAAGTGTGTATATACATGCATGTATGTATATGTGAATAGGTGTATGTATACATATATAAGGGTCTATGTATGTGTAGGCACATTGGTATATGTGTAGGTACATGTATCGGTGCTTGTGTGTGGATGTATCTGTAGGTGTGCATGTACATATATTTGGGCATTTGGTTGTATTTAAGTGTTCTTGCATAGCAAGACCACTTAATGTTATCTCACATATATATTATTAAGTGTTCTTGCATAGCAAGACCACTTAAAGGGACTCTATAGTCAACATATAAAAGCAAGAAAGACAGGTCCCCCAGCCTTCCTTCCTGCTTTTATATGAACTTTCATGGATTAAAAATTATTTTCAAGGTGTTTTTATATTAAAAACTTACCTCCGTTCCAGCGCCGAGCTCCCAGCCATGCCGCGCCCCCTTTTTCGTCAAAATGACGAAATCGCGGGGCCCAATAGAACGCTTCTCACAGAGAAGCGTCATCGCGATGTGGTGCGCATGCGCGGCTTTGCGCTGCACCAATCGCGTTCTTCATAGAGCGGCATTGACAGCCGCCCTATGAAGAACCTCAGCGCTTACTGTCCCCCCCAGGCCCCCACCCCTGAGCGATGGCTGGGGGCCCTAAAAATAAACATAAGGGGGGGACCTACTGTCCCCCCCCGGCCCCCACCCCTGAGCGGCGGGTGAGGGCCCTAAAATTCACAATAAGGGGGGGGGGACCTACTGTCCCCCTGGCCCCCACCCCTGAGCGGCGGGTGGGGGCCCTAAAATTCTCAATAGGGGGGGACCTACTGTCCCCCCCTGGCCCCCACCCCTGAGCGGCGGGTGGGGGCCCTAAAATTCTCAATAGGGGGGGACTTACTGTCCCCCCCCCGGCCCCCACCCCTGAGCGGCGGGTGGGGGCCCTAAAATTCTCAATAGGGGGGGACCTACTGTTCTTTGGAATTTTCCCACGCTGTGTAAAATGACACAGAGCACTGTGATTGGATGGCTTGAAATCCATCCAATCACAGTGCTCTGTGTCATTTTACAAGCGTGGGGAAATTCCAAAGAACTTTCCCACGCTTGTAAAATGACAAAGAGCACTCTGATTGGCTTAAACCCACCAATCAGAGTGTTCTTAGCTTAATTGCATGGCGGGGCAAGGCTTTATAAGCCTTCCCCCGCCCTGCGGAGCTCAGTCTACGCAGAGCCCTCCATGGGTGAAGATGGATTATTTTTTTGGCGCTCGTTTTTTTTTTTTTTTATTGCGTCGGTTATTATGGCTTTTTATTTGCCCTTTTTTGGGGCTGAAGAAAGAAGATTTTAGAAGAAGGAAAACATCGAATGGTAAGTTGTTTTTATCTCATATTTTTTTTTTACAGGTTTTTAGTTAAAGGTCCCCCCCTCATTATTTTTAAGGTGAGGGGGGGGGGAGGGTTAACTAGGGTCTCCCCCCCTTTGTATTTAGGGCCCCCACCCGCCGCACAGGGGTGGGGGCTGGGGGGGGCAGTAGGTCCCCCCCTTATTTTTTATTTTAGGGCCCCCACCTGCCGCACAGGGGTGGGGGCCGGGGGGGACAATAGGTCCCCCTTATTTATAATTTTAGGGCCCCCACCCGCCGCACAGGGGTGGGGGCCAGGGGGGGCAGTAGGTCCCCCCCTTATTTTTTATTTTAGGGCCCCCACCCGCCGCACAGGGGTGGGGGCCGGGGGGGACAATAGGTCCCCCCTTATTGTGAATTTTAGGGCCCCCACCCGCCGCACAGGGGTGGGGGCCAGGGGGGGGACAGTAGGTCCCCCCTTATTGATAATTTTAGGGCCCCCACCCGCCGCACAGGGGTGGGGGCCGGGGGGGACAGTAGGTCCCCCCCTATTGAGAATTTTAGGGCCCCCACCCGCCGCTCAGGGGTGGGGGCCGGGGGGGACAGTAGGTCCCCCCCCTATTGAGAATTTTAGGGCCCCCACCCGCCGCTCAGGGGTGGGGGCCGGGGGGGGACAGTAGGTCCCCCCCCCTATTGAGAATTTTAGGGCCCCCACCCGCCGCTCAGGGGTGGGGGCCGGGGGGGGGGGAAGGAGAGTAGGTCTACCCCCCCCTTCAACCACTAATGTGGCCAGATAGCGTCCCTGTGGGTTCAGGCTTCAGCTGTCAGCTGAAGCCACGCCCACAGCAGTACTGACAGCCTCAGCACACATAGCGCGTTCACAGTGCTTTGTGTGCTGATAGCCCGTCTGAAGTATTCACCCAGAATGCATCAGACGAGAGGCCTTTTTAGGGCCTTTTAACTCGGAAGTCCCTCTGGTGGCCGTCTGATTGCAACAAGAGGTGTTCCAAGCTTTCAATGTAAACACTGCATTTTCTCAGAAAATACAGTGCTTACAAGAAAAAGGCTGCAGGGAGCTGTAGCTCTCACCTGAACAACCTCATTAAGCTGAAGTTGTTCAGGTGACTATAGTGTCCGTTTAATGTTATCTCACATATATATTATTATTATTATTAAGTGTTCTTGCATAGCAAGACCACTTACTGTTATCTCACATATATATTATTATTATTATTATTATAGTCAAATTTACCACCCTAACTCCTCCCACAGTTTTTACACTACATAGACCATAATATACCGAAACATGCGGATTGTTCCCGATCGGATTGCTATTACTTTGTGGAACGTTTCGCCGAATGGTTCACGGAATATCGTCGTTCTCGAGGCAAAATTGGTCCCATAGGAATGAATGACAAAATGTTCAAACCTAGAGTGGGAGCTGGCAAAAGCTGTAAAATCAGGACATGATTTCTAAACTGCCATCACTCCATTTTCAAGCCCACCTACACAAATCTTATATCAAAATGTTCAGCTATCCCTGCTGCCACTAGAAATCTCCACGGCTAAGCCATAGTCCTGATAGTTTTCACAATATGACCATTTGTTTGGAACTCATGCCGTCCATTGACATTCATTGAAATTTCACTCTAGCCAGCTCAGATTTGAAGGGCAATTTCTAAACTGCGACCGTGCCTTCATTTTTAATAGACAACTCCTCCCACAGTTTTTACACTACATAGACAGTAATATACCAAAACGTGCGGATTGTTCACGATTGGGTTGCTATTACTTTGTGGAACGATTCACCGAATGGTTCACGGAATATCGTCGTTCTTGTGGAGAAATTGGTCCCATAGGAATGAATGGCAAAATTTTCAAAACTAGAGTGGGAGCTGGCAAAAGCAGAAAAATCAGGACATGATTTCTAAACTGCCACCACTCCCTCATTTTGAAGCCCACCTCTTTTATAGGAGCTCCGTGTTGTTGGTATGTCTGAGATCCAGGGGTTAGATCCCTGCTGGTACCAAGGAACTACATCTAACTTTACAGACTTGAGTGCTATGAGCTGTGCTCAAAGTGAAGTAATATTCAAAATTAATTTGACAGCCCCCCCCCCCCCCCAGACTGGCACTGTCCTCCCGACCCTGTGTCAGGGAGACCCCTAGGGTCTGAAAATATCTGGTGAGGTTTCCCTTCTTGCCCCCTGCTCAGTGATCGCTGCTACTCTGCCAGCTGCCCAGCACCTATCTCTGTGTGCAGTATGAGAGTGATCTCTCACATTCTGCAATCACATAGTACAGAGGGTTGCTATTACTTTGTGGAACGATTCGCCGAATGGTTCACGGAATATCGTCGTTCTTGTGGCGAAATTGGTCCCATAGGAATGAATGGCAAAATTTTCAAAACTAGAGTGGGAGCTGGCAAAAGCAGAAAAATCAGGACATGATTTCTAAACTGCCACCACTCCCTAATTTTGAAGCCCACCTACACAAATCTTATATCAAAACGTTCAACTATCCCTGCTGCCACTAAAAATGTCCACGGCTAATCCATAGTCCTTATAGTTTTCACAATATGACCATTTGTTTGCAACTCACGCCGTCCATTGACATTCATTGAAACTCCACTCTAGCCAGTTCAAATTTGAAGGGCAATCTCTAAACTGAGACTGTGCCTTCATTGTTAATATTTCAGAGACATACTATGCATCAAAATGTAGGTCTGGGTCTTGTGATTCTCACAATATAAAGCTCTTTGCTGTAGGATGTATAGTTTTGAAACTACGACCGTTTGAAGATGGCAGCCACCAAAATACTCTGACCTGTGCCAGGCTGGAGCAGCAAGTGATGTCATAGACAGGGCCTTTTGTACACCTGCTAATGTTTCTATAAATGTATGTTTTAATGTAACTGTGAAGCACTTTGGGCAACAACGTTGCAATTAAATGTGCTATATAAATAAATAATAACAGTTACTCCGCCCACTCTAGTTGTAGACTACTGGTGGAGGCAAGAACACTTCACAATTTCCCCAGAAATTGTAGCTTTTCTAGTTATATGTATATTGTTGCTTGTACTTGTGTATAATGTGTATGTACTTGTGTATATGTATATGTGTGTGAGTGTATGTGTGTGTCTGTGTATGCTGGATATAGGCCTTCATGCATATCCTGTAACTCTTGGTTGGGAATTCATGCATTCTTAATATAAGTAATTATTTATTTAGATTTCACTCCCTCTTCTAGCACCATCTTCTGCACATTTTTTTTCCTCTCCCCCCTTACTCTGTGATCTTCACACAAGATATTTACAACCCTCTGCAAGAATGTTGTCTATTTTCTATCAAACCTGTGTCTTATCTGCACTCATGACGCTTTGACCTCGGTACAACAACTCAACTTTGAATTCTATGTGTCGTCTTGCTCAGAAATGCTTTAGACTTGAGAAAGCTTGTCATTAAAAAATTCTGTTAGTCCAATAAAAAAAGGTATTACAAGAATTGTATCAACTACAGACACTAGGTGGCAGTATTGCCTTAAAAAAGTCAAAGTGAAATGTGAAAATTCAGACCAGTTTGAGGAGGGATTAAATGAATGAGGCTGAAATAGGAATGAAGATCAAATAATCATTCACAGAAGTTAAAACACGCCATATTATTAAGAGGTTTAATATATGAGTATGTGGTTATTTTTGAGCTCATTGAGAAGCACAGGAAAGAGGAGAGGGCTTGCAAAGGCTGCAGATAGCAGGTCGGCAGTTTTAGCAAGCTGGTTTTATATGTATTATCCCAATGGAAATATGCAGAATTAAATGCATGTATGTTTTCATTGGTGATAGATCTACTAATCTAGATTATTGGGGGTAGATCTACTAGTGATTTTTATTATTTATTTTTTCCAATTTAGTGCCTATTAAGAAGCGCTTAGTGGAAGCATGTTTAAAGGGACACTGTAGGCACCCAGACCACTTCAGCTCTTTGAAGTAGTCTGGGTGCTGTGACCCTTTTGCACTTAGTGCTGCAATGTAAAACATTACTGTCATTCTCTCCACTTAGTCACTAACCCCCCTCTTTCTGCCACACACCCTATAACATTCTCCTAACCCTGCCAAACTAACCCCATCTATCCCTTCACACTAGCACCCCTCAACCCTGTCACTCTAACCCCCACAACCCTGTCACACTAACTCCCTATAACTCTGTCACACTAACCCCCTCTAACCCTTCACACTAACCCCGTCTAAAACTGTCTCACTAACCCTGTCACAGTAATCCCCTCTAATCCCCCACTAGCCCCCCTAACCCTGTCACCGAAACCCCCTTTACCCTGTCACCCTAACCCCCCTTATCTTGTCACCCTAACATGCCACACTAACCCTGTCACATCAACACCCTCCCACAGTCACTTACCACCTCTCACACTGTCACACTTACCCACCCCCAACACTCACACTCACCTTGTCCCCCCAACCCTGTCATGCTCACTCCCTAACTGTGGCATGTTCAACCACCCTCACACCTACTACCCAAACCCTAAACCCTATCACACTTACCCAACGATGTCTCTGTGTGTATCTGTGTACGTATGTCTGTCAGTGTGTGTATGTACCAGTGTGTGTGTGTATATCTGTGTATGTGTCAGTGTGTGTATCTGTGTATTTGCATGTATTTTGGTGTGTATGTCTGGATGCCAAAAAGGTAAATGTTTTAAAGCTAAATCTTCCATGATGCTTTGTCATTCGAAATGCATGCAAAGCATCATGGGAGTTGTAGTTCTATACTATCTAGGGATCTACCTTTTGGACACCATTGCTCCACATAAATACATACACTGCATCCACTACACAAAAACACTGTAGTCTCTGCACACACACACTCACACATTGCATCTTTGTGGGCAGATTCGGGGACGGGCACTGTGGGCGAGCTTGGCAGTAGACGCCAGGGGCCCAGACCTTGAGCAGTGTTAGGGGCCCCAAAAGTTCTGATGGCAGCCCTGAGTAGACAACACAGGGTATTCAAATGGGTTATGTTCAGTATTTTTTAGTAGCCACTTCGTCACAAATCCTGGCCAAATTCAGTTTTAATATTTGGGGTTTTTTTTGTGCATTTTTCACGCATATACTGAACTTTCACTGATATTATCATCGTTTTTATAAATTTTGCTGCTCTAAAACACAGCGATGTCTCACGAGTACAACAGTACCCCCCATGTACAGGATTTATGGAGTTTCGAAAAAAGGGCTTGCATTTTAATTCTGGTAATTGTTACGTGTTGGACCCACCTAAGAAATGTTGCTTTGATAATGCAGGTGACCTCATCTAAAAACCTTTTTTTAAATTTAAATGTGCATAGAGATTTGGGATAGTGTCCAGGTATTGACATCAGTAGAGGAAATTCCCAGCTCACAAAGTGAGCCCTCTGTAATATGTGATTGCAGAATGCGAGAGATCACTCTCATACTGCAGCACACAGAGATAGGTGCTGGGCAGCTGGCAGAGTAGCAGCGATCACTGAGCAGGGGGCAAGAAGGGAAACCTCACCAGATATTTTCAGACCCTAGGGGTCTCCCTGACACAGGGTCGGGAGGACAGTGCCAGTCTGGGGGGGGGGGGGGGGGGCTGCCAAATTAATTTTGAATATTACTTCACTTTGAGCACAGTTCATAGCACTCCGGTCTGTAAAGTTAGATGTAGTTCCTTGGTACCAGCAGGGATCTAACCCCTGGATCTCAGACATACCAACAACACAGAGCTCCTATAAAAGAGGGACATTATGATCAAAAAGATGGAGAAATTTGGGGCCAAAATAGGGACAGTCCAACTAAATAGAGGTATGTATGTAAACAGAATCATTTCTAAACACATTTATTGCAGTTTAAAGTCGCATTAGGGTGAGTATTGTTGCTATGTAGGAATGGTATGAATTCAGACACACCAAGAATACTAAGCTCCTACAAAAGAGGAACGTTAAGATGGAAAAAAGAGACAGAGGGGTTCTGGCCCTTAAATAGAGCATATTTCTCATAAATCGGGAAACTTAGGAGTCAGTGTGTAGTTTGCCCCTTTGGCATTTTAAATATTAAATTTAACATTGCGTATTACTCCATTGTTGATTTTTCACATCACAACTATATTCATCCGTGCAAAGTCAAATCCAACAATCCAATATAATAAAAACACAAAAACAGAGGGTAATGGGACAACTTAATATATTTCATTCAGATCAATTTGTTTTGTGTCAAATGCAACAAATCACTCATTTTTATATTTCAGGTCAAATAGTACCTGTTTGCTATCCCACACAAAATGGCAGCAGGCTGGCGCCTGTGTGCAACTACATAAAAAAAATAATTGTCATCTCTTCTGCACATCCAAGGTGCACGCCATTTGCTGAATATTCATTTTAATTTTCCTAGTTAAATCTTGCACAAACTTCTCAGTGGTAAAACTATATTTTTTAATGGTCATATTGTCTGGCTAAATGCAATACTAACAGAAACAGCTAATCTTTAATGTATTAGAGAATTTCTAACATCAGGCTTATTGACCCATTTACAGAGAACTATCAAGAAGAGAAATATAAACTGATAAATGATCAGTGCGGGAGGACAGGCTACTGCCTTCGGTGGGCACGTGTTTTCATAGATAATAAGCCTTGTACATTGACGTTTAAGATTTGCCAGCATGTATACAACACACACATTGTCTTTAATTTTACACACAACATTGTTGTAGCAGCTAGACTGAACTGTGTGTCCCAATTTCACTTTCGAACAGCAGAGCAACACATTTTGTAACAAAGAGAGTCTAATATAATTAAAGACTAAACGTTTTACTGTAACAATAGATCTTTTTGCATTAAGGAAAGCAGACACTTTAGACAATGTATATAGCTTCCTAGGGTTTAAAGGTGCACATTACCCTAGTGGTCAATTAAACACTGCACTTCTGATAGTGTAGCAATGAAACCGTTCATTGATTAGTATGAGATGAACATTACGTTGCTCGTTTTAAGAAAACTGTGTGTAGGACTGTTGACTTTATAACAATCCAATACTATATCTAAGACTATTAAGCAAGCCACAGAATTTGTTTTGCAATAAATGCTCTACCAGTTGAAGAGAACGGTTCTTTGTAAATGCACACAGGAACTCATCTTCCCTTACAAAGACAAATTCACTTTACTACAGGAAAGAAATATGACTGGTCCAGCAGGAGATACAGATTTCATTTCCGTCTGCCTTTTGTCTACGTGTGATGTGTTCTTGTGCAATGACAGTGTGTCTGTGTTTGACTGCTGGCTAGAACTGGAATTTAATAGCACAAAATCTTCCCACACACTTTGTAATGATAGCTCAGTAAAATCGAATGGGTTCCAAGATTTGATTTGATTCAGCAAATTTGTAGCATTCAAGGTCAACGGATATATAAACATAATTTTTAACAAACAACACAAAACAAAAAAAAATAAGAAAAATGCTTTTCATAACAAAGAAAAATAGCAACATTTGATATGGGAGAAAAATCCATACGTTCACAGAATTTTAAAAACATTATCCTAAACTTATGTTCTCTTACATTACATAAGGCAATATAAGGCAGATTGCAGGAATTGAGAGAGAAACCATTCTCAGAAACATGTGGAGAAAAATAAGGCGCAAACCTTAGATGTGTTAACTCCCACGAGTGCCAAAGGGTTCAGCCACACTTGGCACTGCATTGATAACCCATTTGGCACTCCGGGATTTAATTAGAATATGGACTTCCACAGTTGCTAATGTAGGCAAACTGGAATTAAGAAGTGCACTTTTACAATTCAAAATTCTAGAAAAACATGACATTTGTGACACACGTAGACATTAACCCATCTTCAGCAGAATGCTAAAAATACATTAAAAACAGGAATTTTCCATCGTTATTTCCTTTTTCAGTAAAATAAACATTCTCACATTGTGTTTTGCTTTTTTTTTTTTGTTTGTTTTACAACTAACCTAGAGAGCCCCCTACGGTTGATGTACTGAACTCTCTAAATATCCAAAATGATCTTGGGTGTCAGAAACATCTTTTTTAAATCTGTTTTTTTTTTTTAATTGTATACCATGCCGGATGAACTTCTAATGGGTATTTTCCCCCCATAATTATATTTTTATATTCCCATTCTCTCTTACTATACTGTTAAATTTTAATATAATCTGATCGAATTCAAAATGCTGGCAAATGTTCTGTTTTTTTCCCCATCAACTAAGAAGCTGTGTCTCTTTACCTTTATATGGAGAGATCAGTGTTTCCTTATTGCGAATCTAAGCAGAGTTCTCCCCCATTTCCCATTTTTTAATTCATCCTATTCGACTTATTTTGTTTTGTGTATTCTTTATATTCTCTACAAGGACTCCTCATGCTTCATGTCCTTATATATTATAACAACCTTTGAATCTTGTGAATACTGGACTTGTCTAAGTTTTTCTATAAAATGGTATTTTATCTCAACGATGAATAAATGATGTTTTTAGTTGCTAACTATTTATTAGCTATCATTGGCCTCAAATTGATATTTCCGGAGAAGCATTTCAAATAATGTAATATTTTTGGATCAACTTTTGAAATGAATTTATATTTTGCATTTTTTGGGGGGTATTGTAAGAAATTAATACGAAAGACGCTGAAATATTGTATAGCTTTCTGTGCATGTGACAGGTTGCACAGATTGGGATCATCTACTTGATAACAATGTGCTAATTATGAAAACTACCAGTTGCATTCTACAGCATCTGTATAAAAAAAACAGTATATTTCATCCCTCAAGCAGTTTTCCTGCCACCAATTTTCCAAACATATTATAAGGGAGATCAAAGTATCAGTTAAGTTCATAACAAAGGGTGGAAAAATTTTTTGGTATGGGGTGCCCAAAAGGTAGATCTCTAGATGTTGAAGAACTACAACTCCCATGATGCATTGCATGTCTGTAGAATGCTTTTAGAATGACAAAGCATAATGGAATTTGTAGTTTTAAAACATCTGGGGATCGTTTTTTTGGGGCACCCTTTGTCTAGGTGAAACAAGGCAAGTTTTTGATTTCCCAAGCCAACCTGTCTCCATAACTAAGGAACAATGAACAAACTTGAGAATCTACCCTAACTGGTCACTTCTTCCAGAGATTTCGAGTATATCTGGGTGGAAGAGCTAACAGACCCAAATAGACTATTTCCTTTTCAGCTGGCCATGCAAGTGGAGTCAGTTGTTTAAGCAGCATTGAGGACAGAGGGAACCAAGCCACATATACATAAATAATTAAAATCTTAATGTATTATTTTGTGATTAAAGCCTATGTATTCATACAATGTTTTTGTTTACACTTATGACCAAACTGTAACAGTAGCCTAATTTAAAAATATATTTATTTTGTCTGTGTTTAATTTGTCCACATTCCCTAAAGAATAACCTTGTAAGAGGGTGATTATTTCTTACAAAATTTAAAAAATAAAATAAAAAAAATTGAAACCTTTATTCAAAAATATTAAATAATTTGAAAATGTCATCCAAAAATATTAAATCAAGGCCATTGTTTAATATATATTCTTCAGAACACTGAAGACCTGTTGGCTTCCATTTCCAATGGAATCGGAGACCGCAAGCAGAAAATAATATATATATATATATATATATTCACCCTACAATCACGTGGCCTAAAAAGGAGCAGAATAATACCGGTTTCAAGACACGGCAGGGTGTGGGAATAGATCTAGCTACACTGCTATGGCGTTTCCCATGTGAGGATCAAGTGAAATTCTGTGTTGTAAAATAATGAAACGAATAAATCTGACGAAACATTCACTTAACAACATAAATCAGGACAAAATGAAATGGAACAAAATAAGCTAAAAGAAATGAGAAATAAGCTCACTGGCTTAAAATGTGTTCAAATCAATTTGTAGATAGAATTTAGAAGTTAATCTGAGTAGTCCGGTAAAATGAATGATTTTATATCCTAATGAAGCTAAAATCACACGTGGTTCAAACGTTGAGCATTTTAATGTTTTTCTTTCACAGAGTATGTTTAGTAACTGATGTTTATTTTACTGTTTGCACTTGGATTTCACTTGCTCCTCAGCTGGGTGTGTGCTGGTATACATTTTGGTTGAATCTAGTCCCTGTTTGGGGCATTAGTTCGATTTTACTTGCAGCTAATCTAAAAGGAACATGCCATAATTTAAAGGTAATTAGCTGTATTGGAAGAATGAATGGATTTGTTTATCATAAAAAAAAAAAAAAAATCCATCGTACCAGCATGTACAAATTGAAATGTTCCCCGTCATGAAGATATACTTCATTTAAAAAAATTAATAACAGGTGGTTTTGGGACATTCAGACCAATTAATGTAACACTGCAATTTCAACATTCTTAATAAAGTCGTACCATAGTATGAAACTTGGTAGTAATATCAGTTACTGTACTATAATAGTGAAGCACAATTAATCATTTAACTCTGGTAATGATTATTGCATAGTAAAAATCCTCTACTTCTTGTGTATGTTGAGTTCCCCCCTAATATCTCAGTTTATAGTTATGTAAATGTAAGGACTATTTCTAATTATGCACGTTGCATTGTGGAAGCACTATTAGCTTGACAAATGGCTACTCTGCTCTCAACTGACGGCAGAACACAGCCGTCACTCAAGTTACACTTAATAAATTGTGACAAAGCCAATTCACATTCTAACACAGCCTTCAACTGATATGGGAAAGAAGTCTCATAAGATAAAATAGTAGTTCCTTAATACGGCAAGAATAAAAAATTGATATTTCAAATAAATAAATCAATAAATTAAAAAAATAAATCAGACTTAGGAGAATGATAGCTATATAAAATGATAAACCCATTACAGATACTGTCAACATTGTAGTAATTTAAGTAAGCCAGATTTCAATGTTGTGGAGAGAGAGGAACTCAGATCGTCTATTGGCTGGGAACAACTTTGGATTTGTCTAGTCACAATGACTAAATTCCAAAGTTGTGTTTAGTAAGACTTTTCTTGATAATTTGGTGCCATTGTTTGAGAATAAATGGAAGAGAGATAGAACTAATGAATATTATGTTATATGTAGCTTTGGCTAAGCTAAGATGTTCCCCTTTAGAATTTAGACAGGTAACAAATAAATAACTTTGACAACTTTGACAAGGATTTAGGTATATCAATGCTGGTGGTAGTAAGAAAGCTGACAAGCTATAAGTGCTATGAATGTGGGAATGAAACTGACAGCACGTATTTGAGCGTTACGGGGGTAAAACCCTGGATATTGTATATAATGTGTCTACAAGTAAGACACAAACATTCTGCTCAGCTTGGTTTGGGTTCTATGCCCCAGTGCATTGTGGTCCCATCAGATATGATCCTGAAAAACCACAGTGCACTGAACAGTTTGGGAAAAGCTGAAGCCCTTCTTGGCAATAAGAACAAGGACGGCACAGAGAGACATACGTGAGGCTATGTACAGAAAGCTATGCACAGTCTAAATATACATACATGTATTTACACAAGGTGCAGAACACTCCTTTGCACGAACAGTCAATTGAATCAGGCGCCATGCAGGGAGGGGGGTGATGTAATGACGCCTTTCCGGAACGCACAACTGTTTCTTGGTTTTTAAGCATCTTTAAAAACAGAGCCTACTTCATCAAAGCCATTGGACCAGAAATAACCTTAACAAACTGACAGAACACAGTAGGCACCCTAAGGTACTAGAACAGTGTGTATCCTGGAATGCCCTAAAAACTTTCCAGTATCCTCTATGATCACTAGACACAACAGGTCTCTTTGCGTAACGCGGAGGTGGAGTTTAATCCCACTCTGTGCAAGGTAAGCATATGAGCCCCCATTAGCACACAGATTGGGGAATGGCTTGTAAATCATTTAGGAAAGCTTCCTCTTTTGAGTTTATTCTGGGATTTCTGGGTGCACATGCAGGGTGCTATCCCCTCTCCTGTAAATTTCCCAGAAGTCCTCGTCCATCTGCACAAGATGTGAATTGAGAGGCGTCTTTATGTTTAAGTGTCCAAGGAGAGACTCCAGCCACAGCTGCAACTGTGAGAAAGTTGGTCTGCAAAAGACAAAATCGAAGAACTGAGTTAGAATGGGGATCTAAGTATCTTGACTATTTTTTTCTCTATAGGAACGAGACAAGCATGCACATTTCAGTAATGATTCTGCAGAGAAATACTACCTTATTAATTTAATAATGTATACAATAAGCCTACAACAAGAAAAGTCAAAGTGTTAAAACTACATGCTTTTCTTGACCTGCTCAAGCAAATGTAGCCAATTCAAATGCATATTTTAAAGACGGAATAGATTAAACAATTTGGAAAATCTCTTTACAGAACACACAGTTTACATTGTAAAATATATAAAGATGTAAAAGATGTGGTTTCCTATACACTTTACTTTTTTCCTGTTTCCCTCCTCCCTGCCTATAGATACTGTAGCCCAAAGAGCCCCCAACCTTGAGAATGTATAACCCAAAGAGTTAATGTTACCCAATCAGCCAACAAACTTTGAGATAGAATTATCATAATCCAAAGACCCCAACCTTAAGATATATAGAGACAATATAACCCAAAGAACCTTGAGATGTATAGACATAATCTAACCAAACAAATTTCCCCCACATTCAAGATGCAGAGAAAAAATTTACCCCAATGTGCCCCCCAGCCTTTAGATGGATAGTGACAATGTAACAAAGTTTCCCCCAAAATGCCGGCTCATTTGTACTGACCAGCAGTGTCCAAGAAGATAAAGGACCCAGGTGAGTTAAGAACAGTAAGTAGATCCTTACAGAGTTTATCATAACTTTGTATTTAATATTGGCAAATGTACTGGAGAAAGAACAGCTTCTTCTCACTGTATAAGTGGTGATAGAAAACGTGTATGTGATAGTTCTGTAGCTGTAGGATAGTACAGCTGGTGTTACAATGATGCTGTCAGATAAAACCTCTCTCTGAAGATCAGCTGGCTTTATTACAAAATCAGTTCGAAATATCAGTTACGCCTAGGAGCTAACTTTAATGTCAAATTATCCATCATAAGCTTTGGCATTAGTTGAATGAAGGAGGTTAAATTTAGAAAAGCTGTACCGTTTCTCAGGATCCAGGTCACAGCATGTGACAGCACAAGGAAAAAACCCTTGGGGGCATGTTGGGGGACAATATCTATCCAGGAAAGCACGGACATTCAGCCCAAAATCCATGGTGCGCGGGAGGTAATCAGGATCAGCACTCACACAGCCAATTATCTGAAACAGCGAAAGAGAGAATAGCAGTTAATTAAAGTGGAAGTCAATACAAGCTCTACTACGGGTTTACAAAGTTTTTTTTCTCAGAAGGTTGTATAAGGTTGGCAGAAAGAACAGGATTTTTTTTTTTTAAGATTGGGGTGATTTACAATGTGCAGGTAATACTAAACTTTGTATGTGAGCAGAGTGCATGTACAAAGGAGGTAATGAGCTGTCTATCAGATGCCATTAACTGGCCAGAACTGCAATTTCAGTGGCTGTTTTGGATGATCAATCTACAGTGGTCTGGTTGGCCTAATTGGGATGCTAATTATATCATTTAAAACTCCCTTTTAAACTCGGACTACAAGCAAAGTATTAAATGAGCAATACCTCACACAGCATAATCCCAAAGGAGAAGACATCCACAGACTCATCGTAAATTCTCCCTGTGAAAGCATAACAAAAAAGAATTTGATAAAAGTGACTTTTACTCAGAATCTGCCACAGTTTATGCTCTATGGAAAGATTGGTGGGTCATGGAGGGGTGGGTGATGGAAGGGTGGCACTAGGGCAAATGCCCCCCCCCCCCCCCAAAAAAAGGCATAAGCATTTATGTGTGACCTGCAAGAGGGGCTGAATAACCACCCCCATCAAATGCATATAGCCATATAGTATAAAAGAATGTGTGTATCTCTATCTCTGTTGTACATGTCTATGTTTCTGTCTGTATGTGTGTGTAGATATTTGCCTATGTATGAAATATGTGTATGTGTGGCTCTAGATGTATGTATTTGTCACTGTATATATGTTTGTAAGTGGGTGTATATGTGTTTGCCCAAATATAAGTGTTCATTTTCTAAACATAAAATCTAAAACACAAAATTCAGCACAGCCCCTCTGGAATTCGAACTGTAGATTCCTCTCTGACTAAATGTCATAGTAAACGTGTTTTACGGCTGACTTTAACCAACATATTGTAGAACACAGAGTGTATTTAAATTAGGGATATTAAGTGCTTACAGTTACAAATCATTGAATCATTTTTTTATTATTATTCTGAACAATGTGTGCCCCAACCAGTAACAGTTTATCCCTTTATTCACTTTTGTAAAGACATTTGAAAATGAAAGAAGAATAAACAAAAAGAAAGCCATCTGAACTATGCATTCTGTCATAACTAACTTCCAGAGAACTTGTTAACACTCCCAAAGCAAAGATAGAATTTCCTCCAGTCTTTTAGAAATGACTTCTCACCATTTATCATCTCAGGAGCCATCCAATATGGGTTTCCTACAACAGTGTAACGTTTCCTCTTGTCCTTACGCAGGTCACGAGACTCTTCTTTAACCAGTCGTGCCAGTCCAAAATCTGCCACCACTACACTCCCATCCTGTGGGACGAGCACAAAGACATTCACTAGCCCATTAAGACTGCCAGGCTGACTGTGCCCACAGTGGCAGGTGTAGACTGTAATCTGAAAATGACTCTAGAACTATAATGCGAGACTAGGCAGCCATAAAGGTGAAGAAAGATATCACATGGCTATTTTCCAATGAAGAGACGTGATAAATGTTCATAATATTATTTATAAAGCACCAAAAAATTCTGCAGCGCTGTACAATAGGTGGGCTAACAGAAAAATATTTGCAGCAAGACAAGTCAGACACACAGCGCCCTGCCTATATGAGCTTACATTCTATGGCAGTGGGGTATAGTGACACAAGAGGTAAGGGTAGGATGTATTTCATGCACGGGAAAAAGTAAGCTGCTAGAATAGTTTACAACGAAGGATACGTTTTTTGGATGACACAGGAGAGGCAGCAAGGTGGGTTACCAAGGTGCGGGGAGGGAAAGCTATTAACAGTTTAATTGATTTGCTTTCCTAAAGAAGTGAGTTTTTAATGATCTTTTGAGGGAACAGAGAAGGATGAGAGTCTAACAGAGCAGGTAGGGGAGTTCCATAGGAACAGCATAGCCCTAGGGGAGTCTTTATGGTGGGAGTCAGAGGTGCAAGTATGAACAGAAGATAGGTTCAAGTCTTTAGCAGAGCGTAAGGGCCTGGACGGACATACTTTATACTGTGTATTAGTGAGGATAGATAGGAGCAGCGTTAGGTAGAGATTTGTAAGCAAGCACCAACATTTTAAATTGGGCCCTAAATCTTATGGGAAGCCAGTGCATCAGACCTAATGTTCTGTATAAAACAACAAAGATTTCTTCTGCTGCAATATTACAGTCATATGCCAGACATCATTTTATTCTGAAAGGGGTTTGTGCTATCAGTCTTCCAGTTCCATTATTATTTTTCCAGAAATTGGAGTGTTCAGACAATAATACACTGTATTTCAGAAGATGTGCCAGTATTCTAACTCTGAGTTATTTTCACTCGCCAGCAATAGGAAGTCATTATGATTACTCTTACCTCTCGTACGAGACAGTTGTGAGAGTTCAAATCCCGATGGATTATTCGCACTGAATGAAGATATGCCTGAAATTGATAACAAGTTTGTTATAACTGTAAAATGAGCCAATGGTTTAACTCAGAGCAAGTAACATACCCCAAGAACCAGCACTACTTCACTATCTAATCAGCACTAATTCTGTGATTTTATTATTCCCCATAATGAGCGGCTAATAATGCAAGGGTCACCTTTCTGCCGTCTGGTGGTTGTAATCTTGGGCAGAACTGGGACTTGATTCCTGTACCCTGCACTACACTACCTATAAACCCCTACGTAACAAACTGCACATTAACCATCATGTAATATAAAAGATACATAGCAGTGAAACTCTAATTTGAGTTAATACAAATACAAAAAAACAAGTCCTGTGCTCAAACTCCAACTACTCTTGGGTGGCAGCAGCAGCAGCAGCGACCATAGTGCACATCAGCCCCAATACATACAGTAAATCCAAAGAAAATAAGCTACCTGCGCTCTTCCCAAATCCCTATGTATAGTTAAACAAATCGAGGTTATTTAGTTACTCCAATGGCCATGAGAGGGAATGCCCACCTGCAACATCAAGGCAGACCCCCCTAGACGGGTCCTACTCTGACCCTTTACCTGCTTACTAACTTTTAATAGGGAACACATGGGATGTCCCATATATTCCCTATTAAGGGTTAATAAGCATGTAGGGGTTTATACAAATATACCCCCCTCTGTCTCATTAGAGATATCTTTGTCAGAAGCTCAAGGAAGCAAGGTGAAAGGTTAGTGTAGGACCCACCTTAGAGGTCTGCCTTGACGTGGCAGGTGGTAAGTTCCTCTCATGTCCATTGGAGTAACTAAATAACCTTGATTTGTTTAACTATACATAGGGATTTGGGAGAGAGAGCAGGTAACTTTTTTCTTTGTTTTTTACTGTATATAATTTGAGTTAGTTATGTTCACTAGTGAATCTATGCTCTTCCAGTTCCGATCTGGGGAGCTTGGAAGTGTAGAGTAAGTAAATTATTTTTTGTTTTTAAGTTGTTGCTTTGATTGTTTATAGTATATATAATGTACATTGTGGTCTAGATGGTGATATGCCTGATTGGTATTGATATGACATAAACACTTAACACAATAACAACTACAGCTTATTGTATTTGTTCTGGTATAATCATTCCCTCAGGCTTTTTCCAGTAAACACTGTCTTTTCAGAGAAAATGCAGTGTTACATTACAGCATAGGGATACTCCTCAGATGGCTGCTATAGGTGCTTCCTGTGGCAGTGCTGTGACATTCATTGTCTCCACTTTCTGCATGGAGACACTGATCCTTATAGAGATGCATTGGGGGGGCTAACATTATAGAATACGTGTTTGTGTTCCTGACCCTCTAGTGTTCCTTTAAATACTTAATTGCAAACAAGACCTGTGGGTGCCCATACTTCTTGGGTATCTTAGATTATATGTTTCATGACGCAAACATAAGAACACACAAGAATTTTCCTATCTCACCATTCCAGCAGCGATATCTTTGGCAAAACGAACCCTCTTGTTCCACGGATGTTCAAGATCCTGTAAAATAAAATGAGGAAGCAATAATTAGGTCTTTCTTCTAAAAAAAAAAACGTATCCACAAACTACAGCACCCATCCCCAATTTTTTTGTGAAGCTGTTTTGCAATGGTTTGATAAAAACAACAACCCAATTCACGAGGCCCCTTCAATGTTGCCTGTGAAACCAACCATATAATATATATTAATCGGTTGGTGTTGTAACATTAACTAAATTCATTTTAGAGACTAAAATATAATCAGTCAGTTGCGGTGCCTAATCCAAATCCCAGAAAGTTACACCTCGAGCTGGCCCCTAATATATACAGAGAAGCCCTTCTAAGGGTTTGTGTAAATACCTCCCACATCCCCCACAAGGACACCTCTTGTTCTGCAGCATACATTTTAGAATGCACGGGGCAGAAATATATATATATGCGAACAAAAGTTTTGCAGAAGGAAGCATTTAAAGTTAAAATCGAGGACAAAAATGATTGATTGTCATCTGGAGCACTGCCTCCGATTAGGTACCACAGAAATAGTTCCTAACAATGAATGATTAGTAAAATAATAAGCAGAACCAGTGTTCTCCGTCACTGCATCTTTCATTGCTATTGTTTTGTATATAAAAGATGTCTATTGTGTAGCCTGTGTCATGTACTAAACTTTCAATGCGGTTGAGCAACCCTGAAGTAAGTGATATGGGTCAGTGTATTCATCCATATATAACAAGAAAGGATGGTATCCCAATCAGTGTGATTTTCTTTATCATAAAGGTCTTTTCTAAATAACTTTGAGATTTGTGGGTCAGTTTTGTATTTTGTCTTTTTTCTTGGACAACAGTGGGTTTTTCTGAAATATGACTAGCAATTTAAGACAATATCGGTAACTGAAATAAAAGCATATTTTATAAAAGTTTGTGAAATGTATGAATTATATGATCAGGAATATTACATTTAAAGATTTGCACAAAAAAATTACTGTAAACTATTTACTGTAATATTAAGTGCACATTGCAGAGCTCTGTGACGCACATTTGTACACTAAACATTCATAGATCACAAAGATAGAGAGAAATGGTGGGGTAGACAAAGGATCACATGAGTTTGACACCTAAAGAAGATTTAAAGGGACACTATAGGCACCCAGACCACTTCAGTACATTGCAGCACTATGTCTGCCTCTAGTGTCTCCCAGACAGCCACTGGAGGTGCCTCCTGCATCCAAACGGACCTTTGGTCCAGTAACTGATGCTGGATGTCCTCACACTTTGCATGAGGACATCCAGAGTCCAATTTTTCCATATAGGAAAGCATGTATTCAATGATTTCCTATGGGGAGGTCACATTCGCATTAACGTCCATTGTGGGACAGGGGAGAAGGCGGAGCTGCTACTCAGTGCCGAGGGACACGGGCGCTGGGTTAAGGTAAGTAAATTAAGGGTTTTTAACCCTTTATTCACCAACACGGGGAAGATTACTGCCTTTAATAGAGTAATCATCATGTGGTGGAAATCCACTGTAATTAGAACACAAAGAAAATGACAAATGCTATAACCCCCCAAAAATATAAAGGTGCTAACAATAGTCATAGAGCTAGCCGGTTATTCTAAAAAAAAAGATGCTAATCATCTAGGAAAATGAATAAATGATAAAGTACCTTATTTTGTCAATGATTCAGCAGTAACAACCTATGTACATATTCATAAGACAAATTAACTTATTCATAAACTAACCATGTTCTTTATGACCGTACGCAGGGTGCCTCCCGAAATGTACTCAGTGATAAAGTTCAACCGTTTGTCTTTATAAAGCACTCCAATAAACCTTAGTACATTCGGATGTTCCAGACCTCGCATCACCTTCACCTAGAAAACAGACATACACAAAGCGCTGAAAAAAAGTAACTTTGCGCTGCAATTATAACCTGCTCCAGAGCCATCATAACATAATTAAATACAGTTAGGCAAAAACTCAGCCTTATAAAGCATAAGTTAACAGTTTTTCTAAGCTTCAGATTCACTCTCTAGACTTGGTAGAGCTAGGAATGCCAGCACAATGTAGTACGCATTTAGTCCAGTTATTTCACGTGGGAAAAGTCGACCAGTTATACGTTTAAATATCCTGAAAGGGTATGGCATTATTGTATATTAATGGGAAACTCTGAGCACCAAAACAACTTTAGCTTGGAAGCAGTTTTAGTGTATAGATCATGCCCGTCCCGTCTCACTTCTATATTCTCCACCATTTAGGAGTTAAATTCTTTTATTTGTATTTATGCCGCCCTAGACACACATCCCCTGGCTGGGACTCACACAGCCTACATGAAATGTTTTTCATTTCAATGAGATCTTACAGCACAGTGTGTTTACTTTATAAGACGTTATCTCTTGCTCTGTTAATTGAATCGCTCTTTACAGGAAGTGCGTAGGGAAGCTAAAGTTTTGAGGCAGTTACCAGTGGAGTTTCTCTGAGTCACATGTAGCAAAAGACTATATTGGGCTGAGTTGGTGCATCAGTCAGAAAGACAATTTTTACGTGACAATAATCACAGATTGATTGCACTCAAATCGGCTAACAAATAACTTTTAGTCCTGCCTAGTAGTGCAGATTTTACATTTTGAGTCGTCAGCCATTATTATTTTTTTGTTGGCAAGGAAATATTGCAAAAGAGGAATTACAAGGAATTGCAAACAGTTTCAGTATTCCTGACCGGGTTGCAAGTCTATTAGAAAATCATAACTTGCTTTACACTAATTATACTTTCTTAAGTAAATTGCGCAAGCCACATATATTTACTATCTCTCTAACATACTCTCAAAGTGATACATTGTAACACTCACCTCTCTGAGAAACGTTATTTGAGTTTCTTCGTCAAATCTAATAAGCTCCTTCATCACCATAACTTCTCCAGTCACGCGATGGGTAACCTGCAAGCATTGAGTGTATTAGTAACTAGAGACCAAGAGCTGAATTGGTAGATTTTATTGTCAGCCGTGGTAAGAGAATAGAATGTGCTAGTTTAACCTGCATTCCTGCTCATCAGTTACCTGAAACGTAACTAAGAAGGAATGCTCACACAGAAATAGGCAGGTGACTGGATATAACCACAGAGGTAAATAATAGTGGTTCATTGCATGTAACACACTAGTAAACAACAAGAGCTCAGACTGGTGGTAATTCAGGCTATATTGGGCAATCAGAAAGCCCATAATGAAAGAGAGGCAAAGGTACTAACCATGTGTACAATATTGCTCTCAATTACGTGATTATAAATTACTTTATTTTTAATGGTTTTGGTCTGCAAAAATTGAATATTACTCACCTTTATTGCCTGTCCAAAGCAGCCCCTCCCCAGGACCTCTCCAGGAATAAGGTCAGAAGATCGGAATATTCGATGTGAAGCAGTAGCACCACGGACAGACTCAGAACGGGACATGTCCCTGCGAGAGCAGGCAGGCGACCCCACACAACTGGATCCAGGGGACCGGTCAATACTGCAACTACGTCTAGGGAAACAAACATAAGATTTATGAAAACCATAAACATAATCAATCTAAAAATTATTTAACCAAGGTTTTTACACAATGGAAATTACATTCTTGTATTACATAAATTGCTTTTTTTAGCGTGAGGATGTATTATTACATGATTTTTCTCTCCCTACACTAATTTACCCCAGTCTCTCCTACACTAATTTATCCCAGTCTCTCCTACACTAATTTACCCCAGTCTCTCCTACACTAATTTACCCCAGTCTCTGGTGTATTTTGGTTAATATTGTACAGCAACCTCTTTTATAGATGCATTGCAGTTCACACCTTTTATTCATTCTTCTTCTTCTAGAATGAAAGCTAGTGTGAGTCAGGCCCCTTTCACCTCTCACCCCTCTTACTGTTCACATTAAAGCGGCACTGTCACCGTCAGGGGACTTTGCAGAATTTGCAAATACCGCAAATGGTGACATCGCAGCTTGGGGTCCGGGAGCCGGGGGGGCAGGTAAAGGTTAGCTGAATCTTGATCAAGCAGGTTCTCTTTGGAGTCGACGTCACTGCGGTGTTCTTGCGCATGTGCGCGAGTACAGCATTGAGGTCTACGGAGGATTCCCTGCAGCCGTCAAGTTTAAAGGGACACTATAGTCACCTGAACAACTTTAGCTTAATGAAGCAGTTTTGGTGTATAGAACATGCCCCTGCAGCCTCACTGCTCAATCCTCTGCCATTTAGGAGTTAAATCCCTTTGTTTATGAACCCTAGTTACACCTCCCTGCATGTGACTTGCACAGCCTTCCATAAACACTTCCTGTAAAGAGAGCCCTATTTAGGCTTTCTTTATTGCAAGTTCTGTTTAATTAAGATTTTCTTACCCCCTGCTATGTTAATAGCTTGCTAGGCCCTGCAAGAGCCTCCTGTATGTGATTAAAGTTCAATTTAGAGATTGAGATACAATTATTTAAGGTAAATTACATCTGTTTGAAAGTGAAACCAGTTTTTTTTTTTCATGCAGGCTCTGTCAATCATAGCCAGGGGAGGTGTGGCTAGGGCTGCATAAACAGAAACAAAGTGATTTAACTCCTAAATGACAGTGAATTGAGCAGTGAAATTGCAGGGGAATGATCTATACACTAAAACTGCTTTATTTAGCTAAAGTAATTTAGGTGACAATAGTGTTCCTTTAAGCAGTATCTACAGTAACAAATATTTATATTCAAAAAGAGAAAACATGACTTCTGAGCAGCCACACTGCAGGGATTACTCCAACTCTAAAACTCCAAGTCCAATGGAATATGTTGATGAGTGTGAATGTTCCCAGAGTTTATCATGTATATTGCTATTAGGTATCTATATAGTGACAATACATTCTGCAGTGTTGTAAACTAGAGGGAATTCAGACAAATAATAAACACGTACAGATACAAAAGGAGAAGAGGACCCTGCCTTTGAGCTTGCATTCTAACAGATACAGTACTCCTATACTAAGCAAGATAACTCGCATGCTTACAATCTAAAGGTAATAATAGGGAGTTGACACAAAAGTATTGTGGAGGTATTTGAAGTAATGGCCAGAGACCAGGGGATATATCCAAACACAGTGTAGATAGACTACGTCATGCCTGAAGTATCCTGAGATGGTTTATGGAATGTAGACTTTTTATTTTATAAATAATGATGTAAAAATGGCCAATGATAACAGACATTGATGCACTGAATTTATTTTGTATGTTTGAGATTCCATGAGGTAATACTGAACATTCTGACCAATGGGTCAGGGGACAAAGTAATTAAAAATGGAGACAGACTCATAAATTACATGTCTCAAAACCCTCTACCAAGGGGACAGCATGTCCAATATAAAATCAGTTGGTAAATATTGTATATATTGTAAAATATGTGCACTAATGCAGTGGCATATTTTGAGGCTTCCAGACACTGAAATACATTTCCAGGATTGCACTGTGTTCTAGTAGGTACATAGTCTTCATTGAGCATCTAAGGAATATTATCTCTTTGATTATGAGCCGCCCATTCCACGGAGCAGCAAAGTCCATTTTACAGTGAGTAATGTGCTTCTCACTGTCCTTCTAACGAGAGGACTGTGCAGCTAGAAACTGAAGAATTAATTAGTCAATGTTTTTTTTATAGGACGGCACATAATCCATCACAAAGCACGTACATGTTATTGTTCCCATTAGCAGTGATGCAATAAATAATGATACAATGTGAGAGACATATTTCTTTAAAAATATTAAGATAATATAATTAATCTTATGACATGTGTAGTACAGGCACACACTCCATCATACCAGTGTTCTGCATAAAATGAGTTTACCTTTACAACAAGCAGACTACCCTCTAAAACAATCTAACAAAAGCCTACGACAGGGTGCTTTTAAGGTATCATGGGGTGTTGTAGTGATACAGTAGCTAGGGTCTGCTTATTGGTCACCCTGGTCTATGTATACTGCAGGTGTATGTTGTTTAATTACTGACGTTGTTCTTAATTTCACTGTAACTCATTTAAAGGAAGACTTCAGGAATACCTATTTAACATATAATCGAAAAAAAAAAAAAATACTTTATGAACTAATTGAAAAGGAAAAATAACCTAATGTCTGTTCTTCTCTTTCCCAGGGACCTGAGCTTTCTCCTTTGCCCATTACTTATATTAAAACTGCCTGGACTCTCTCAGCTATACCACGGCATTCCATTTTCTTGAATGGGGTTAGTAGATAGTGAGCTGCCTTCACTGCGATTTCATTCATTAGAAAAACATGAATGAAAGTCATTGATGCATGTGAAGCTTTCATTCACTTCTCTTGATCGAGCAGCTTTTCATTCTTTAAATGGGTGCAATAGACGTCACAGCAGCATTATGCCATGAGCTTGTGCTTGGATTTCTAAATCATCAAACAGGATTTAATGGAAACAAATAAAGACCAATAAACCTTTGATCTGGGGAAGATGAGACGCAGGAAGTGTTTGTATTCTTTGCAATTTACATGTTAGTCTCTTTTAACCCTTCAATGACAGAGTGAAAGTTTTGATTTTAATTGCCTGATAGAATAATCCTAACCAGCAGATTGCAAGTTCTCATTGTGCAGGATGTACTTCTGATTTGGAAGCAACTTTGCGGTTAGAACATACACACAGACATAACATGTTTATCAAATTACCTGACTATTATTACCACCCATGCCTGGTCCCTATCTCTTAGAGGATAAATGAGCCACTCTGAATGTTTAGTTACAGTTAGATCAGATCGATGACAATGCATTGCTTTATATTTATCAACATATATCCACGTATGCCAGTGAGCTGTGATAACTGTTGAATTGATCACAATCTTATCGTTCTGATACTTTTCAACAACACTCACCACTTGCTTTTACAAGTTCTGCGAAAAAAATGCCCGGCAGCGTAAGTTAAACAAGTCAAGCATAAGCAATTAAAATGCTTTGAAAAAGGTTTACTGACACATTAATGGAACCAATGGAAATTTAGGAAATTCAACACATAAAAGGAATTGATATATGGACAGCATCAGCTTGTTATGTAAATGGTTATCCCGGTAATGGCACAGGTAAGCAAAAACTCATTTGATACCAGTACAGGGAATAACCAAAAGGAAAGCTACTGAGTTATTTATTTTTATTTGTTCATTTAGTTAATACATGCCCATTTCACATTTAAAGTTGCTCTAATAACATTTTTAGAAAGCCCTACAATTCTTATAAAAGTTCATATTCCCATGTGGTACAGACCATTCTCCTAGTAAATGGGCAAAATGCAAACCGTATAGTCAGCTGGCTACTTACGTCACAGGTCTCTGTCGTCTAACGGCAGTCTCTGTGCAGCTGGTAGGCAGTATGGAAGCCTCGTGAGGGTCATGTTCAATAGTCAGCTGCAAGAGCCGGCCTGTTTCCTGTATCAAGAGATCAATCTGAAAAGCAAAATCAGGGAGGTCAGCATTGATCCAGAACACAGGCAAGAGAAATCAGGCAAAAGAGAAGCTATGTGACTACCTCATCCAAGGGTACGCTGCGGATAGGAGTGCCATTAATCTCCAGTATGCGGTCTCCAACGTGGATGGAGCCATGGATATCTGGACTCAGGCAGTCAGCATCAAGCCTGTAAGGGAAAGAAAGGGTTAATAGAGAAAATACACAGGGCATGTTAAAGTGTGTTTGCAGAAGCAGTGGTGGATCCATGGGAAGAGAAAAATGCACCTGAAGAAAAGCACACAAAAAACCGCATAAAAATACTTAAGGATCCCTATATGCAACACCAGAGAAGGCCTTGATAATACAGCTGTCACAAAAACACAGCAATTGCTACATGTATCAAGAAATGTGGGTGTCACGGTGTGTAAAAGTCATAGTAACATAATAGGCAATTTTCAGGGGCCTGGTTGTAGCTGAAACTGCCCCCCTGACTTCTAGGGTGTCTGCACACACATTAGCACCCGGACCCTGCTCCCTCTCTGCATACACTGCAATATACACACAGTCCACAGGAACATAACATCGTATCCTTATGTGTGTCTGCTGTAGTATGGTTGAGTTTACAGTGTCGATAGAAGGATTAACTACTCTGTCATTCTCAGCTCTACTGACTTGTGTATTGTGACATTATGTCTCTATACACCTCCATTCTTCTAAGAGCCTGGCGTGTACAAAACACAATGTAAATATTGGACCCAACCAACTGGTGACTCCATCCTTAATAACTGCAAACATGTAGACATGGTTGGCTGCCAGTAACAGATACGTAAAATTAAACTAAAAAACCCACATTTAATAAGAAAAAGTTTGCAATATTGTCACGAAACGTGTCTTTCTGACATCTTCTGTTCCCGCAACGTGCATGGGATATTTCAGGTAGATTTACATAGAAACTTGCAAAACTGAGAATTCAAAAATAGGGGAAATTAATTATATTAGGTACATTATATTATTGATATAATAATAAAAAAAGCAACAAGAATCCCTGCAGTAGATAACGAGACAGCAAACAAGAAGTTGCTAAAGGAGATTAATCATGAAAACATTGATTGTAAAGAATTTGATAAAACAAGTACCTTCTACAGGTAAAAAAAAAAAAAAAGAATCATCTTATTTTTGTGATTTTTTTCAGTTTTGCATTCTTTTTGGATCCATCTCAACGTGGCAGACATTTCCCATGTAAGTGCTTTTAAAATAGATAAGTGCTAAATGTTTTTGAATCTTGGTTCCGCTATCTATATTTTGCACATATATTTTTGAATATGAGTGCCACCTAGTGGATTTTATGGTGAGTGCATTGTCGGACTATGAAATTCTATTTTACACTGTGTGCTGCAGAACTTTTCAATACATTTCAGTTATGTTTAGGTTTGGTGATGGAGGAGACTGTGAAAATCATATGCCTTTATTGGTGTTCATGAAAGCACTTGAATTTATTTTGTAATATGCATGGATATATTATCATTCTGGAGTACAGGAATGTGAAGAACGAAGTGCCTGCACTTAGAGCTAGGGTGTACGTGAACCTGTAAAATTGCCTTGCATTCCTCGGCGAGAAGTGATCAGACCTAATCATTCCCATCAGATTGCTTCCCACACTATTACTGAGTTCTCAGATTGTTTAAAAGTTGGCAAAAGATATATTTCGGACACGTACATCTGGATGTAGAAAATAATGTTAAAGATCATATGACATGCTTCACCTTTGCAGCTCCATATGTCATTGTGATGTAGATATTTTAGATTAAAGCCTTTCCACTTTCCACATGTTATTTTATCTAGAGAGTTTTACACTTGCGGAATGCTGATAGACAGCTACAGATGTTTTGAATATATCACTGTTGATTATGCAGTATAGTAGATATAGATCTGCTGGTGCTTTGCAAGTCAATTTGTCCATTTAGTGCAGGCCGAGCATATTATTAATCTGAATAAATACTCACTCGCGAACCCGCACAGTATGAGAGTGCTCAGCACAGGATGGCGTAATGGAAACAGACAGACCGCGTTTGCCATCGGAAGCAGGGAGAGAAACCAGGGTGACTGTGTGGGGTGTTCGTGACGTTGGTGAATCGATTGACGGGGTCACGGCATGCTGGTAATAACATGGCCCACTGAGGGAAACAGAGAAGGGAAAGAGGTAAAGCAAATATTGCATATTTACTGGGTGAACATCCTGCATTCATGCAATATACGTTGATAAGTTTTGGACTCATTGTATTGACGAATTCCTTTCTTCTCCGAGTACTGTTGATTAATAATGGCAGCTGCGGTCTCTGCAAAAGTTTTAAATCTCCTCTAATTAGCTAAATGGAATGAACGTAATGAGGATTAATTTTGAATACTTTTGTTGGGTGAGTGTTATGTAGGACTTAAGAATCAGACAGCTCTGGTAGACAACGGAATTCATTCCAAGAAACTAAGAGCCATTTCCATACAATCTAAGTAAAATAAACCCAGAAGATACATTTTATCAGCTATGATTCTCTTAATCATGGGATGGGTCAAACGTTGGCTAGGTCACAAACAGGTTTATTCCCTAACCTAAAGTGTGACTTGCCGGGAATTCAAAGTGAATTTCAAATTGATTTCAAATTTTAGGTCAACATATCGTAACTGAAAACATGGCTGATTTGGAGATTTTTTTTCTCTTTTTAAAAAATGTGGCTATTTTGGTTACACAAGTAATTTAGGTACATCAAGAGATTACATCATTTTGTGTATATACAAATTAGTCAGCCTTTACAGTCAATCAATTTATAGTTACACACAACTAAACAACTTGTAAAATTAAATTGTGTACGATTCAATTTAATTTAATTCAATTTAATAATGAGAATGTGGATCTGAGCATGGCCAAAAATAGATAAAAAAAAAAAAAAAACAACAACCTGCAATTCATGTTTATTTCATCTAAGATTATTTTGCTACTATTTAAAAAGATGCTCATGATGGTGAAAGGCTTCTGGAACATGGAAAGGAAGTGTTATGAATGACTGCACGTTCTGCAGTGCAGAGATCTTTATATCTGAATACATATTGTATTGGATGATATGTAAACCATATAATGCTGCCACCGAACTGAAATGTAATGGGTTCAGAAGGCATAGCATATCAGAATTTATACTCCCTGTATAGGGAGGTCACACAGCACTGGTGAATTGATGGTGATATGTGTCCTACATAGAATTGTGTGGAATGCAGTGTAACATTGGTCAGGGATGTAAATATTATGTCTTTTGCTTACCAATACAGCTTGGACCTCTCCACCAGAGCGTACGTTTCTCCATCTCCTATAAAAGCTGCACAGCGGGAGCACAGGAAACACTCTGGGTGATATTTGTGTTCTCCTGCTACCTAAAAAAGAAAAAAGAAAAAAAAAGACATCACTGAGATAAAAAAAAATAAAAAATAATAATTTAGAAACAAAACCCATACCATGTATTTATAAGTCACTGTTATAGAGCCTTAACGTTTCTAAAAGCTGTCCTCCACTAAAACGTTGAGGAAACTAATAGCGTTTCAAACATCAACTCATTTAATCAATGATTTTAAATGTCCTAATCACAATCTGGTCCCAAAAATAATCTATGCCCGTCTTGCCACCATCAAACAAGCGTGCATTATATTGTATTGAGATATAGGATCTGGTTTGTTAGGCTGGTTTGTTAAGCAGGCACATTGCTAGGTGGCAAAAACACCAGTTTCTTCAGCTCAAGGGTGAATAATACGGCCCCTACCACATATATTGACATCCACATCAATACCCTACACTGTGCTGTATAATTAACTCCAAATATGGTGCTTTAAAGTCGAACTATCACAAATTATGTAAATAGAGGTGTTATTTCTCTCTCAGTATTACAGATTATCCACGGCTAACATTGCAATTGTTACAAATTATGCTTGCGTTTTTATTAGGACCCCACTCAGGGCTCTAGCCCATGTCAGCTCCAGCCTAACCCCTGTCAACCCCTCTAGCAAAGTCCCTGTTTTTAGAAAAAATGCAAAAATAGCCTTCAGTAACTAGAAAATAGGATAATTTATTTTACCTATATAGTTTTGTACAAATAGCAAATTATAAAGTATGTGACAGATTCACGTTTAACTAAAAATATTTTATAATGAGCCAGGTACCTACTACCAGTGGTGGAACTATGGCTGGTGCAGCCGGTGCTCCTGCACCTGGGTCCACACACTGAAGGGGGTCTACCAAGTGGCCCATGTACTTAGGACCACCCAGTGGGCACTTGCCAGCAGGAGTCCGGTGTGGTGCTTTAATAGGGTGACCGGGCCCCTTTCTTATTGGCAGACGGCTGAGAAGAAGTGACATCTGTGTATCTATATGTTGTCAGCCTATATCTGTATAATGTCAGTGTGTATCTGTATGTTTGTATGTATGTGTGTGTGTCAGTGTGTATCTGCGCTGTCAGTATGTTTATTTGTGCATCTCAATGTGTATCCGTGTGTGAATGTGTGTATATCTGTGTATCAGTGTGTGTATATGTGTTTCTTCATGTATGTCAGTGTGTGTATGTGTATCACAGTGTGTGTGGCAGTTTATATGTATATGTGCATGCAGGTCAGCATTCAAATGCCAACACTGCACACAAATACACCTCTGCATTCAAACATCAACACTACATACAAACACACTCCTGCATTCAAACATCAACACTGCATAGAAACACAGCTCTGTATTAAACACCAAAAGTATATATAAATACACCACTGCATTTAAAACCAAGACTACACACAAATTAATGCTTACAATTGAACGCCAAGACTGCAAACAAACACACCCCTACATTCACAAACACTCCATATCAAAGCTTGCTACATTCAAACACACAAACACTGCTCAGTGCTAAATACAACCCTGCAAGCATGAGAAAATGGGAGATCTCCAGCTGTCAGAGCATTGTCGGAGACGTATGACAGATGGGGATTTCTACCTTTCGGCCACCCTTGCAATAGGAGGAGGAAACATATTTTTGCACCAGGGCCCTCTGTATGTTAGTCTCACCATTGTCTACTACCCTATACTTACCATAACCAGCCCCTTGGTAATGTGCTCGGAACAACCATGGCACATACCCCCAAACCGTGCCCAATAGTGCTTCTTACAGAACAGTCTCCCATCCTTCTCATAGTATCGATGTGACAGGGACAATCCACAATCGCTGCATCTGAAAGGAATAGACAGAAGAAGACATTAAATAATAATACTTATTATTAAGATATTACACATCTACATATCTAGCAATTATTGCCAACTAGAAGAATTCACTAGCCAAACTGCCTATTACCCAAATGTTGTGTTTGCATTTCTACTAAAAGAACACTTTAACATTCAAAATAAATAAATGTATTTGTAATGTTAGAGGGTTCCTTTTGTACTTTTAGATACAGGGACCCTTTGTTTGCCAAACATATAACCGTTTATAGGAGCACAGAAATGTACATTTGTGTGTGTGGATCATATGTAAAATTTTAAAAAAATTATGCAAGAGGGATCCTTGCATTCATTAGCTGAGAGTGGTGATTGCAAGCTTTCAGGATAATGAAGTTCCTTTACAGGCATTATTTAACATGTGAAACGGAATATGGCATGTGTGTGTCTGTGTGAGTGTATAAATATACATAGCGAGAGATAGTGTAAGTCATCAGGTATGTGAACATAATTTGATAACAAGGAAACACATCATTATAAGTAGAAATATGCCAATAAATGGAAATCAGTTAAACTCCCACCAACATGTCTTAAAGGCACAGCAAATATCTTTTGAAATTAACTTGTGTCGCGGCACAGAGACCGAGAGCACTAGCAGACATGCCACATATACAACTACTACCAACAACTAAGGCTATGCTAAGCTGTTGGGACAGATACAGGGATAACCACCTAGATCCACACCAACTATCCAGTGCCTTGCCAATCACAGCATTACTTTACCTTATACCTTAATTCAATATCACTCAGTGGATGCGAGCGGGAATCCATTACCTGTTAGACCTATATGATAAGGGAGTCCAACTCACCTTCCAACAACTAGTTGATAAACTACATAGAGTGCTATATTATGCCCACATCCAAATACAACATCTCCTAGCATCTAACACGAGGAGCATGGGCCAGGGAGACCAATGTCAAACTTTGAAAAGATGTGTTTGGGAGCTCTTCCTGGTAGGAAAAATCTATCGATATGTTACCAAGCCTTAAATACACACGAACCCTTCTCACTCTGAGGACATTCACGAAAAAAGGTGGAGAGAAATCTTCACGGCCCTCAAGGCATCCCACCTTGAGCTCCACAGGAAGGTCATCCTACACTAGTACATGGTCCCGGCTAGAGTGGCATGCATTTTCCCTGGGTATTTGCCACTATGCTGGAGATGCGGGGAACAAGGGGGTTCTATGATCCACTTATGGTGGACATGCCAACGCCTGGTGGGAATGTGGGACAAGGTTCAATCTCTCATATCCAAAGTAACAGGGATTACGATACTCCTACACCCTAAAAACCATGCTACTTCTGCTTATGCTGGATCTTATAGCATGGGAACATAAAGTGCCGGCAACACACATCATACTATTTCCATGATCCCACACGCCCAAAGAGAGAAAACGATTTCATACTGGCAAACTTGGATAGACTTTGAAGATACCCTCAACGACAAGCATAAGAGTTCCAGTTGACTAGGGTAAAAAAAAGGGGGGGAGGGGGTTGGGTACTGAGAGAGGGAAGTGGTCACAGTGGGGTCACCCAGTCGATAATGTGGGTTCACACGATGCAGAGTAAATTTTTCTTTCCTGTTACTTTCATTTTGTTCATTTTGTTGATGAATGAAAAATGTTTGTCTCACCGAGAACATAGGCACATTAATATATGATCTGTGTTCTGTGTATGTATCATTCTGATTTGTCATGTTAAACTGATACATATTGAGACACAATGGGTTGTACCTTGGTGGTTTGCCAATAAAAATTGTCAAATTAAAAAAAAAAGAAATTGACTTGTGTAAAATAAATATTTTGGTACTGTTCCAATCTATTTTATGTACCATGTACTTGGTTTTTGGTAAATTATTAAGTGATATAAAAGGTTCAATATTACCCACCAACCCCAAGAAGAAACATATTTCATCGGGGCTAAATTCTGGGAGCTAAGTGCACAAAATATTCTATCAGTACACATACATTTTTGACATCTGAACATAATTATAGCTTCCTTCCACCAATACTAAGCTATATATAATTTTTATTTGCCTATATAAAATACATTTACACAGTTGTGAATTCCCCTACGAGAGAGCACTATATTCTGTTACATACAGGTCTAGGATATAGCCAAAGAGACAGCCGGAAGCTAAAAGACAACATTTTCAAAGAAGCAATAAGTCCAAAATGCGAGGCTTGCCTGGAGCTTCTACGTTAGTATCTATAATGAGTCCCCCGAGATCGGTAACAGTTCTGGCTTTTAGTGATACCCCGATTGGAACAGAATTGTGTAATCTGGCTTGAGAATTGGCGTTCTAAGTCAAGCTGTGCGGAACGGTCAAAGCTCTCATAAGTGCTTTCAACACTTTCTTTTTTTGAAAAAATGTTTTCCCTTCGCTATAATATACACATTCACCCCTTTCTTCCCATTCATCAAAATCGAACCTTAGACATATGTTCATGTTTTAAAACCTCCTCCTGTGTAGGATTATCTTTTATATCATCCATATTTAGTGTTTTAGATTGTGACGCACCCGTAATAATTTGACAGGTTTTTTTCTGTCATTTTCACATATATATTTTAAAATGCCCTTGTAATTTGATATATGTAGGGAGGACCATTAGACCTTTAAAGGTTAGGATCGCTGAACATATTCGTAACATTAAAAATGGTTTAGAAACTCACAGCGTATCCTTACATTTTAAAGAGACTCACAACCAGAATCCAAAGAATCTGTTTTTTTGTGCAATAAAGGAAGTAAAACGATACTGGAGAGGGGGTAATTATATTAAAATATTGGGTAAAGAAGAAATGCACTTTATTTATAATTTGAAAACCTTAATCCCTCATGGCTTAAACTCGGATTTTGAGGTTTGCCATTTTTAATCAAATATTTTTAAGGTAATATTTTTTATATAATATATTCCTTTTTTTTATTATTAATTTTTTATTGATTTACGATTATTCTACCTCCTATCATTAAATATAGGACTATGTGCATGCATTTCTTTTTGATATCTAATATTTTATTATACATAACTGATTAACTATTTATAAGCAATCATTTTTGGATATACCATATTAGGATATTTTTATTTATAGTTTTAATAGTAACTATATGATAACTTCTTTCAATTATCTTTTTTTTTAATTATAAATACAGATACTGTATTTGCATTTGTATTATTAGTATTTTTTAATATTGCTATACTAAAGATTTTAAGCCATTTTTGTCTAATTCCCTTGATATACCTGCTACATGTTATATGAGAGACTGATATACCGGACGAGCGAAGTGGAACACAAAGATGCGTTCCACCATACAGGATATAGAGTTGTGATACATGCGTTCCACCGATGGAACGCAAAACCCGGAAGCAGAAGTGCCGTTCGAACGCACGAGATGGGGTCATCAAAGAATCGCGAATTATGGACTATTTAAATGGATATTCGCAGACAGCAACTTAATAGCAACTGAGGAAGCCTCTAAACAAGGCGAAACGTGTTTTGCATCATCAAGAACAATTTCTACAATTTACCTTCATTACTGTAAGGTCTTGTTTTTTTATACTTTTACTTACTACTACTTGTGCACTTTCAATCAAGCACTTTACACCTATACTTACCTTTGAGAGGACATTTGACTACTTGAAACCTCTTTGCAGTATAAAGAAGGTAGTGGGAACCTAGATATCCCACAACGCTGGAATATTGAGCCTAATCCAAAGGCTCTCTTTTTGTGAGTGATATTCCACCCATTTTCTGCACTTTAAATATTATACAGACAATATTGCACTATTATGTGTTTTATTCTGTTTTATCTCTAGGAATATTAACTATTACCATCTGTTTTAATAAGAAGATACTCCACCTTATACTGTATGTAATTTTACCATTTTTGCCCATCTTTCACTGGTCTCTCATGAGATTTACTAAATCTTAATTCCCAAATCTTCAAATATAAACAGCCCTATAGATCTATATATTCAAGGCAATGAAGAAAGAAGTAAAGATTATACACTGTTACAACTGATAATAGATGTACAAAACTATTTGGCAAGTACCATTACAGCTATGCTATCTCACAGAAAAGTATCTCAAGAATTTGATGATGCTTAAATTCTGATTGTTCTATTCTATAATTATCCCAACGATGCAATCTTCGATTATACTATAATAAAACATGTAGGTTATACTGTTCTTGGGCCAGGAGGTGGTCTCCAGTGTCCTGGGCAAATTAAAAGTCCATAATTTAAAAAAATGTTCTAGGTACTTTATCTGGGCCTCACCAATAGAATTGGGGAACTTTATTGTGTTCTGTGCTAAAGTACTAAATGTGGTGCAATCACCATGGAAACCAGTGTAACCAACAGGCACATTGCATTTGTGACTCATCCTGTTACAGTTTTGCACCATTATTTAGAACAGAATACTTTGATAAATCTCCCCTTATTTCTGTACCAACTTGACCCAGTAGAAACACCATGTGGACATACTTTTGCATTCTGATTTAAGAGTTAAAATTTCCATTTCCAGTGTTTACAGAGAACTGTATAATCAACAAAACCATCCTGTGCTTGGGAGAAGTTGTGAGAAACAGCCATGTGAGGGAGAGGAAGTTGAAGACCAGCAGGTACTCTGGCCACCCCCTTGTAGTTTCCCATGCACATCGCACTGTTAAAGTGTTCTTGTATGGGCAGAGACGCCCTGAGTTAGCAAAAAAACTAAACATAAGTGCATTGAATGGTGCCCTTGAAATTAATTAATTAAAGATGTTTCCCTGGTGTTCCCAGAAAATCCCAGCAGTAAACACGCCAAAAATGTCCCATTAATTCCAGGGCATTTGAGTGGTATGTCTTCTGAATATCTTTATGGCCACTGTCTACCCAACCCAAACGTTATTCCATGTTACAAAGCACACATCAGAGCAAGAGTTAATTTAGAAAACATAATAAAGACCCCCGTTTAAACTTTAAAGGGACTTGCACTGTCCCCAGTTCTTAATCTAATAGAGCACCTTTGGGTTGGGTGAAACATAATTTGTGCAATATTAAATATCTGCAGGAACTGTGTGATGCTTTAAAGTCATCATAAACCAAAATATACAATTGTTTACAGTACTTTGCTAATATCATGCCCAGCTGGTACTATACACGTGTGCCTGTTTAAATACAGTTTATATTTGCCTCTTTGAAAGTAGTGCATCCTCCTATCAATTGCTCTTAATGTTCAGATCATCCCTTTTTAAACCATAACAAATGCTTCTGCTCGGATCATTTTGGATCATCTAATCTCACACTTTCCTCTCCTTGCTCTTTACCAGATTTAAACTGGTCTCTTCTGCCAGTAAGAATTACATTTGAATTCCTAGCGATCACATGGATGCTTCACTATTACTGTGTAATCTATATATTATTATTATTTTATTATTTATACAGCGCCCAAAAATTCTGTTGCGCTGTACAAGTTAATCTGAAAGTAACTACCATGCCTATACCAATGACATGTCTATCCTCATTCTCGACTACACCCTGGACTTTGCTAGAACTACGCCTGTTTTATGGAATGTCGGTCCTTTAGAAATTCTTTAAAACCCACTATTTTAGGCAAATATATAAGGTAAGTTTTAATTCCTCAACAAATGCATTGGCTGCAGATCTTGATATCAGTCACTAGATGGCATTAATTCACATATAAAATTAAATTCCATTTTTTAGGGTGTGAATTGCATTTAAAAATGTAATTCATGGTGTCGATGATTGTGAGAAGGCTCTTGCATATACACCCACAGACCTTGATTATCTGTGTCAATGAATTATTATAAATAACTTAGTCCTGCCATGTGGTTCTTTCCTGGTGTGATGCAAAGGAAGCTTGTTTGAGTGACTCATGATCGTTCACCTTTCCTCCCTAGAGTCTGATGCAGTTCTGCAATATCGTCACAATTTACACGGCTTACTACACATATTGCTGTCAGTTTTATCGCTGTAAATCTATGTTTTATATTCTTAATTATAAGGAATGCAAAGTATGAGTATACGTCACTGAGGATCATCAGGACAGAAAAGAATTAAAGAAATCTTTAGATCGCTGCCCCCCCGTAAGGGGGAAACCTAGGAGTTTAGGTACGTTTGTGTTGGTTCACGACACGCGCCTAGAAGGCCTGTCTGTTCTGTTACAGAAGAAAATATCTCCTAAATGATGTGTGCTCCATTCATTGTGCTATGTTATACAGGTCATTTATGGGTTGGCTTGCTATGCCAACACCAGGCCATAAACATGGTAATAGAGCGCAGCTAAAAAAAAACCTTTTGGAGTTACATATTAAATGTGTCACTTTCACTTTTTTATACCTTCTGTGTAGTATGCACAAATAACCCGTATTTTCCAACACTTTGTATTTCTCGTACGAATATTTTGCTTTTTTTTTTTTCGTGACGATTGCCATTACCATTGATTACTGTCACGAACTAAGATAAATGTGTACCTGCAATTTGAAGAATATTTTATACTAAAAAAACAAACATAAAAAAAACATAAAAGCTACTTAAGTGTACAGAAAAGTTACCTATCTGACCTCAGTGGAAACATTAGTCAGAATGAAAAGGCACACCTCTGCACTCTTTTTGTATGTATATATAGGTATGTGAAACAAAATGTAATAGGGAAAATAAAATGTTGGTAGAGGCACAGTAATACATATTTTGGTGGAAATACCATAATAAATAGACTCAAATAAAATATGTGCCAGAAACCAGAGGAAAAAAAAAACCACAAATGTGTAAAAAAAAAAGTTATGTTAATCATATTAGGAATGACAGATGCACTTTGAGAATATGCCCTCAAGCACCATTTCTAAAGTAAGGTAGGATGAAAAGAAAAACAGCCTCAGCTCATCCCATTTCCCATTTTATGTATTATTCATAACTATTACAGTTATATAATCTTTTTACATAGATCTGATAAATAATACATTCTAAGTGAACAGCATCATGTCTGATAAAGTGTAGAAGTGAAAGTTAAATTTTTTACCATTAAACATTCACATTTACAAATATAATATACTTCAAAATATGGAATTATTGCTATTTAGTTGCTATTTGATTGCTATTTAGTTCATTCTACTATTTAAATTAACAGTAACAAATATAGCATTACTATGGAACTCTAACCGAGGAACATTTTAAGTTAAGTTAAACATGTATTCCTGACCCTATAGTTTTAAAAACACCATCTATCCCCCCTGCCCCATACATATAGCAAAATATTACCTTTATTCCAGTCTGCTCTTGCTGGCTCTGCCCCTAATCTGCCTGCTTGGCTGACATCATCAGAAGTGGGGAACTCAACATTAACATTAACCTTAGAGAATAAGTGCCATGAGATGCACCTCAGATTGCCATCAAACACAACAGAATCATTAACTAATGCCTCGTTTCCACTGAGCGGATCGGTTCGGGTCGGTACAGTTTGGAAGGTTTAGAATGGACCAGCCCATTCTGGTGAGCGTTTCCACTGCAAGTCAGACCTTCAGGGACATGCGGGGTTTAGAAAAAATGCTCTTCCTGTCAACCAATCAATGGATTGTATATTAGCTCCGCCCTAACCGAACCGTTCCATTTTCTATGGCCGTACATCAGAAGCAGGACCCTGAATGGATCGGTACGGTTCGCTTATATGGACCACTTTCATAATGGAAACACCCAAAATAGTGAACCGTACTGTATCGAACCGAACCGATCCGCTCAGTGGAAACGAGGCATTAGTGAGAAACCCTTTTATAGCATTGCATGTAAATTGTATAAAAACTGTAGGTAATGTAAGATACTGGATAAATACCCCTCTCTAAGAGTAAAAGTATCAAATAAATATACAAAAACAACAGTAATATTTGTATTAAAAAGTATAAAAAAATATAATAAAAACGTGCAAAAAAATATAAAAAATCCCAAAATTCAAAAGGTAACCGCTGATATAACAGATGTAAAAGTACCTGACCTCAGGGGGGCCCCCAAAAAACCAAGGTGACGAAAGTCCTGTGAACAGAACGAAACGCGCGTAGACGCAGTGCCTTTCTCCTCTCTGTTATCTGTTTATATTGATTGTCTGGCGTGCTGATATCCATTCGTATTTATCGGCGTATAACACGCACTTTTTCTCCCTGAAAATAGGGGGCAAATTATGTGTGCGTGTTATACGCCTATATACCGTATTTTTCGCTCCATAAGACGCACTTTTTTCCCCACTGAAAGTGAGGGGAAATGTCTGTGCGTCTTATGGAGCGAATGTGAAGGTTTACTTACCTGTCTTGAAGCGTGGGCCGGTGTTCAGCGCGCACCGCGGTACTGGAACTTGAATGTGCTTAGTGTGCACACTTCCTTTCAGTCCCGCCGGAAACCGGAACCTGAAATTGAAGTTCCTGTACCGCGGTGCGCGCTGTGAAGCCGGCCCACGCTTCAAGACAGGTAAGTACTTATGGGACAAGGGGAGGGAAAGTGCACTATGGGACAAGGGGAGGGGGGACACTATGGGAGGGGGGGAGAACACTATGGGATGAGGGGGGGGACATTATGGGAGGGGGTGAATACTATGGGGGGGAGAATACTATGGAAAGGGGGGGGGGACACTATGGGATGAGGGGGGGAACACTATGGGAGGGGGGGAGAATACTATGGGAGGGGGGGAAATTCCCTGAAATTTCCTTCTTAAAATGAGGTGCGTGTTATACGCCGATAAATACGGTATATCTACGGTTTACTGCCTGTGTGACTGCCTTCATTGAGATCCTATGTGTTCTACCATTCATTAACAAGTCAGGCAGTTTTTTATAACCACATTTTGATCTTAGAGCTGCTGTTTCTTTTTTTGAATCATCTGGATCGTCACCTTGGTTTTTTGGGGAGCCCCCTGAGGTCAGGTACTTTTGCATCTGTTATATCAGCGGTTACCTTTTGAACTTTTGGATTTTTCATATTTTTTTGCACGTTTTTATTATATTTTTTTTTTATACTTTTCAATACAAATATTATTACTGTTTTTGTATATTTATTTAATATTTTTTCTCTTAGAGAGGGGTATTTATCCAGTACCTTACATTACCTACAATGTTTATACAATTTACATGCAATGCTATAAAAGGGTTTCTCACCAAGGTTTGACACATTTAGTTGCTCAACCCCCTCTGTGTTCACATTTACTTTCCCTTTGGACGGAAACATGCTGCTTCTGTATTAATCGAAACTGTTGCAGTTTTTGTTTGAGAAGTATAGTAGATATTTTGTGATTGTTGTTTTATTGCTGTATTAGTGGGATTTGGTCCCTGAGGAAGTTCCATCTCTAAAGGAACGAAACGCGTAGGACCTATGTTCCTCTAATTTTATATTTCTGAGCTAATGCTATTTGCTCTTTTTGTAATAAATTACTGATTAATTTTTTCCAACCTATTCCTGTGGGAGTTTTTACTCTATATTTAGTTCGCTTGGAATTCCAGTGGAAAGTGAAGCATTTTAGCCACCCACAACATCGGGGGAGGCACCCTTGAGTGTGTTTATACGTCTCCATTCTGTGAGTGTATTCCAACTATGGCGCACGATTAATTTATTATTTACTGTATTGCACTTTGTATACTTTTATGTTCCCTATTTAGATTTGGCAAAGCCGTATCCCATTTGTTCTTTGTATATCCATATTTGAGAAGTATATGTTATGGACCAATGTTAGAATTGGATACATTGTTAATTTATTGTGTTATATGTCCCACCTAAGAGTTATTTAATATATCTAATTATTTTCCATTGTTTTAGCTGGTATTTTTTATTAATGGTATATATATCTTTTATAGGAACGTTTGTTTCCTCTAATTATTTGTGGAGCGCACGTGCTATATATTTTTAGTTAATCAGCTTTATAATGGACAGATATTTGTACCCCTATTTCTTTTTGTTTGTTTTATTTATATGTATTCTTATTCTTTATTCCACATATATCATTGTTTTACAATGATGATTTTTGTTAAAAATGAAAACCTTTCAATAAAAAATATTTGACAAGAAGTGGTGATCTTAGCCAATCACAATGCTTTCCCATAGAAAGGCATTGGATTGGCTGAGCTTGTCACGGGATCAGATTAGGGGCAGAGCCAGCACAAGCCAAACACAGTCGTGGTCAATCAACATCTCCTCATAGAGATGCATTGAATTAATTAATCCATGCAGAGGGTGGAGACATTGACTGTGAGTGCTGCACACTGTGCAGCACGGCCCCAGGAAGCACCTCTAGAAGCCATATGAGGAGTAAACAGTGGAAGTATCCCTAGGCTGTAATGTAAACACTGCATTTTCTCTGAAAAGACAGTGTTTACTGTAAAAAGTCTGAAGGGAATGAACTCACCAGAGCAATAACAATAAGTTGTAGTTGTTCTGGCGACTATAGTGTCACTTTAACCCCTTAAGGACCAAACTTCTGGAGTAAAAAGGGATTCATGTCATGTCACACATGTCATGTGTCTTTAAGGGGTTAAGGACCAATGATGTAATAATACATCATAAGAAACCAACCTGGTCTACACGTTCAGCAAGCTGTAGATACATGTATGACTGTAGTGAGGCACGGAACCCAAGAGAATGGAAATGTTCTCACTTCCTTATAGTCTATAGAAGTGGAACTGCAGTGAGTTTGTGCAAACATTCTAATCTAGAGATAACGATAGAATTTAAAGGAACACTTCCACCCTGTAACAACTTCAGGTCATTGAAGTTGGTATGAGGTCAAACATGTCTCCCTCCAAAACAGCTTACCTTCAGAGGTTAACCCATTTTGCAATGGCTTAACCCTAAAGTTTAGGAAGTGGCATCCAACATTGCTCCTCCCCGGCTCCATAATATGAGGATAGCTTATCCAGGCAGTGTGTGATGGACTGAGAGGATCAATGGCAGCTCATATAGATACATATAGTACGTAGAAACAGGAAGAAAACTGTGTGGCAGAGGATAGATGCTGGAGGATCTGAGTTAAATAGTTGCAGAATGATATAACGCCTAATAGTATGATGGTGCCTGGACATTTCTGCCACCATGACAACTTCAAGGGTGTTCCTTTAAATGATAGGAGTTACCAAGGTAACTCACACACGGACAGACAAGTCTAACAATCCTGTGTTTTGCAAAGATAAAAAGTAAAGAATATACCTTCTAAGGACTACAATTCCTACCATGCTTTTCCAGAAAATGAGTGGCTTTAAAGTGTTCCAAACAGAATAATTTGTGTTCATGCTAAATAATCTTGGAGATGGCAGTACTATAGTCTCCTTCCTAAAGACCAGCATTAAGATATTCTTATCAAAGGAAGCAATGTAATTAATGGTTAACTTTGACCCCTTAAATACCACATGCATTCTGCTGTGGTGTAATCACACAGATATCTGGTTCTTAAAGACCTCATGACATCAATGAAGGTCATTCAATTCTTATTAAGAATACACAGCTTTATATGGCTCTGCTGTTCATATTAATATGCCTCTGCTCTTCTTATATTAGTGGGATACTCTATCTTGAAACAGCTCATTGAAGTGGTCTGAATGCAGTGACCCTGTCAGTTTAACCCTGTAATTGTAATTATTACAATTATTGAGAAACTGCAATAATTACCTTTGAGGCTTAACTCCACTTCTAGTGGCTGCCTACCAGACAGCCACTAGAGGCCCTTACTGGTGGTTAGGAAACTTCAACACTTGCCACAAATGGGCATTAGGTCCCCCTGCCAGCGAGGATCAGCAGAGGTGGAGCCTGAACCAGTTCCCGAGGGACATCGGCACTGGAATAAGGTAAGTGACAGAAGGGTTTTTAAGCCATCCAGCACCACGCGGGGTAAAGGGGAGCGCAAGGGAAGGGGGCATTGAAGGTCACAATAGTGCTAGGACAACAACTTTCTTTACCTAGTACTATAGTTTCCCTTTAACTTTTGGTAATTGACGAGTAAATAGCACTTTTAGGACATATTTGCTCAACTAAAAAAAATAGATGTTTTCTAAAGCGGCTAAATGTGTCTAAAACATTATATTTGATTGTCAATTACTGACATTTCACAGTTTAGGGAATTATGTTTAAGATATGTCACACATGATAAGTCATTAAACTCAGAATTACAGTGAATTAAAAAACAAATTACAAATTGCAGGCTACAATATGGTGGATACGTTTTTTATGAAATCAGCAATTTTTGCCTATATTTTGCAATCCGGTTATCAATCCAGTGCAATTTTGTGGTTAGTGATTAAACTGTTGAGTGACTGTAGCACAGTGTAAGACTGATACAGAGAGGCCCTGTTCAGTGGGAAAATGACTTGTTACAGGAAATGTACCTACTGTGTTTTCAGAATTCTAGCTGCACAGTTAAAAATAACCTAATGCTTCTGTGAAAACCAAACAGGTTATTTTTAAACTGATTTTTTTTAGGGTTTTCTTAAGACTCTATTTCCGGTCTGAGCAATAACAGGATATCCCAATATACTAATTGAACTCTGTTAAATAATTTAAAACTGATGCTAATAGAAAAGCCCCCCTCCTCCTTACAGTACTTTGTGCATGTAATCGATCACCCAAAAATATATATGGCAAAAAAAAGAGCAAAAAATACAAAAGAGGAACATAAAGTGGCAGGTGGTATAAATATGGAGTAACAATTTTATATATAACAAACTGGCACACCAATGGAAATTTATGTGATAATGTTCCTTCACTACCCCCAGTGTGCTCCAGTTGGGGAGGTAGAAATATCTCACACTAGACAAGACTTATCAGTTGCAGTAGAGCGGTCCTCCGACCAGACTGGAATAGCCTCGTATTGCCAATTACCAGCACACATGTGATACCGTGCAGGAGAGACAAAAGCCAAGATCCTGTTTAGCTCACACCTCACTAGACCTCAAAGAAACCACCAAAAATGTGTGACAGTAGGAGGCTGGCAAAAGTGTATTTAACTTTCTGTGTGTGCGTGGCAGTGTATGCATGTGTGTGTGGCAATGAGTGTGTATTTGTGTAATTTTGTGCATCTGCGTGTGACAGTGTTTATCTGGGAATGTGTGTGTTTAGTATTGTATATGCGTGTGTAAATCTTTGTGTGTTTCTAGTATTGTGTATTTGCGTGTGAATTTGTGTCTGCAAATGTGTGTTTCTGTGTAGCTGGGAATGTATATCTGTGTGTGGGAAGCAGAGTGTATGTATACATGTGTTTCTGTGAGTTTGTATCTGTCTGAGAGTGTCTGCAGTAGGGGGGCGGCAAACTGGGTTAGTAGGGGGCCCTGAGATATCTGCTGGCAGCGTTGCTAAAATATTGTGTTCCACCTGTTCCAAAACCATAAATCGTATTATACTGAGCCAGCACTGGGCAGAGAATAATCTGGTTAAGAGTCCTGGAATCTGTAGAAACAAATGTCAATAAACAACCTGTTGGCTACACATGTCCTAGATCAGCCATCCTTGGTGCCCCAGGTGTGCTTGAAACCTAATCTCGTGAAAAAAAATGCATACACACTGAGAAATGTACTTTCTCTGTTTCTGTAGTATTGTATGTACTTGGCAGAATCTCATACAAGTTTCAGGTCATTGGAGCAGTCACATAAGAATGTTGTAAATATTTTTAAGAAAAATTGGAAGAAATGATGAGCATGACCATTTCTTCCAATTATTCTCTATGTATTTACACCTCCGTCAGTATCCCAACCCTGACTATCCTATAGCGAAGAAGTGTAATCGATCTATTTTTCTCGTATGAACAGTAGACATGCTACATATCTTCATACCATAAAATAAATTCAAAATGAGTCAGGAAAATGGTCTTTGCATTTCGCATTGATTTCTGTCGCAAGTATTGTTTTTTCCTCTTGATGGGAGTAAAAATGATTGATATTACTGGAAATCTGTGCTACTTGCATTGTAATTGCTGTTTTACCAGCTGAGAGAAAATATTGTAGGAAAAAAATCTTCTTTATTGCTCTGTACATAAGCTTACATATCTCAGCTCATTTGTGCACTCTTGTATCCTTCTCAAAGGACCACTATAGTAATAGTAATAAATTAAAGGAACACTATAGAGTTAGGAATATAAGCATGTATTGCTAACAACATAGTGTTACTCTACCTATTTTGGCAGGACCTCCTGGCGTGAATGCACATCACACTGCATGCCAGTCATGTAAAGTCAGCCCATAGAGGGCAAACGATGCAGGGAGCACAGTTTTTGTGCTATATATAGGGCCCCAGTGACCTGAACATAGTCCGAGCATGTCTAATGATATGCTTACGCTATGTATGTTAGGATTAGTTCCCTGGTGTCCCCAAAGTCAGGTCGTTGGTACAGGATGAGAAAATGAGGAATATCCTGACGATATCGGGATGGTTTGGAGGCCTGTAGATAATAAGTCTGGTTCAAGCTTCCTGATCCCCAAGGATACATCTTACTGCCAATTTAGAGGGAAGAAGACATTTTGTTTTCCTTTTTTTTTTTGTGGCACAACTGGAAATTGCTTCAAACACAAATTCTTTCAGATCACCAGCAGACACAGAGTTGAGTAAAAAATGCAACTTCATGGACTATATTACTAGGCAGTTATGTAGCTGTGTAACTTCAGGGCTGGATTGTATAATAGGTGGGAGGGATGCTCTAACTGCAAGTGGCTATTTCAATATAGACCTCTTGATATTTTATATCTTATTTTATACCTTATTTTATTAATTGTTTGGTGGTATTTTTCCCACCTTATCAATAAAGCTGCTATTTTTTCACCATTTCTGGAGTCCTGCATTGTGTATCTATCGGTGAAGTACAGAAGGGATAATTTGGCCCCCCCATTGCTATCCGGGGAGGCACCCTAAGGCTTAATTTTCTACAAAATCCTGTGAGTGCATTACATTTATGCGATTTGTTTTTTTATACTGTATCACACTATGTATGTGTTTTGTTTGTTGTAGATTTGCAGCCGTATCCCAAACTTCTTTGTTTTCCCATATTTCTGCTGTGTAAGGTCATCTTTTCTGGGTAGTGACCTGGGAGGCTGCCGCATTGTATCTCTTTGAGATAAGTATTAATTTGTATTGTTTTTCTATTTCAATATAGGTATGATTATATTCTGGCTACAGCTGAAGGTAACAAAAATAGCACAGCATAAATGGTGTTAAAATCTGGAACCATGATTTGAACTACTGACTCTACTTACATGGAGGCCAGAGGGCTGTCATATGGCCCCCATTGATGGGTGTTATAATCCACAACCAATCGAGTGTAGACACCAACTAACCCCTCCCTAACCCTAAGGAACCCATACCGTAGCAATAACGATTAAAATGACATCATGATCTGGCCACATGCACTCTTCTTTCTTATGAACGTACGGACATTATCGAGGTGCCATGGGAAAGCATTGGATTGGCTAAAATTGGCAAGGGGGTGGGGCCAAACACTGTTTTGGCCAATCAGGACCTCCTCATAGAGATGCAGTGAATCAATGCATCTCTATGAGGAAAATTCTGCGTCCCCATGCAGAGTGTGGGGACGCTGAATGGCAGGGCTGCCTACTGTGCAGCCCTGAGCCAAGAAGCACCTCTAGTGGCCATCTAAGGAGGTGTCCCTAGGGGCAATGTAAACACTGTCTTTTCTCTGAAAAGGCAGAGTTTGCATAAAAAATGCCTGAAGGGAGCGACTATACTCACCAGAACAACTACATTAAGCTGTAGTTGTTCTGGTGACTATAGTGTCCCTTTAAAGGATAGCTGACATTTTGAGCACCCATGCAGATACCATTTATCAATACGTGATGTAGCTAGATATTTAACCACTTGCTTACTGGCCATGATGAGAGTTTTTGGCCAAAGCTGCATAAATGCTTCCATTCGCTCAGAACCCGTCATGATTTGACAAGTAAGATTAATTTGCACTCTCCTACAGTGAGTCTGTCAGCGCCCAGTCTCACCCCACTCAGTCCTCCTACTGAAGCTGTTTGTTTACTGAAATGAGCATACGCAGGTTGTGTACGTGAGTGTCATATAGATTTATGTATGTTGCAGTTACAGTGAACTCAAGCCCCTACACCACAACAGGAAGGTACTCTGCATTGCTAAAACTGGGGTTGTGAGGAAATAATATATTAAAATAACTGCTTCTACAAACATGTAAGACAACTAACATCTAACAGTCATGCAAGGAATGTGTGAAAGACACATTATACAATGGAAACATCTTATTTAAATGCAGAATCAATGAATAATTTTATCTGGGGGGGGGGGGTGGAGGGGGAGACTCATGTTGAAAATAGTATCATATCTGCAGATATGCTTGGATGCACATTTTTGTGCAAAATAATAAAAACTGCATATTTAAAAAAAAAAAAAACATTTTGTGTGTGTGTAGCATATCTTTTTTTTATAACATTACATCATTTAGAGAACATTGTGAAGTATACACTGATTCGACACAAAAGAGGTATGAAGAGTTGGATAGGGGTGGCACTGGAGTGTTAGCACTGCAGCGAAGCAAATATAGGGCATGCTATCACATTGTATATGCAGCCCAGGTAGATAGGCAGGGTAATGCAGCAAGATGTGCTATTCCTGTACTTTTAAGGAGACTTCATTAATGTCTTCAGCAACAGGACAGCTGGACAGGTGTGAAAAATCAGGACTTCCATGTCGATTGTATGTTAATGATTTTTTTTTTATACAATGTTGCAATGGTAGTTGTTAAAGCCATTATCTTAATAAGCACTATCACTCTTAGACACCACTTAAATCAAAGAAATGGCAATATTCAGAGTGCAATTTGTTGCTTATTTCCCGGACTGCTAACCGGTTCAAGCCTCACACAAAAGCGGAAGGATAGCATCAGAGCAAATTGGCACTGGATTCAACACTTTGTGGTTAAACTGTTTGCTAACACGTAAAACGGTGCCAGGGTTCTCATGATACCTTAAAGAGACACTATAGTCACCAGAACTACTACAGATTAACGTAGTTGTTCTGTTTAGTATACCCTGTCCTTGCAGGCTTTGTTCAGAGAAAAGGCAGTGTTGACATTTCTCCCTAGTAACGCCTCTAATGGCCACTCCTTCAGGCGGCCACCTGAGGTGCTTCCTGGGTAATTTCTGCACTGCGAGCAGGACTGACGTTCAGCGTCTCCAAGCTCTGTAACATTCCTCATAGAGATGGATTGATTCAGTTTAACTCTATGATGAATTTCTGATGGGTGCTGTGCTGCGATTTGCCACGCATGCGCAATAGCCTCCCAATGCTTCTCTATGGGAAAGCATTGGATTGGCTGAGATTGTCACGTTTGATTATTTCAACCAAGGAGGTGGAGCAGGGCAGGGCCAGCCGCTGGAAAAAAAGGTGAGTATGGCACCTTTTTACTTTGCTGACAGGGGTCAGGGGCCTAAATACATGTGTGTCACTATTGTGTTCCTTTAACAAGTTAATTCTAATGACGTTTTTATAGTGCTCAGAAGGTCTTTTAAAGTAGAATTAATGGATTTTTATTTAGCCTTTTTTGGGAGCCGAAGACGAGAAGATTGAAGAAGGAAGAAGACATCTGATAATTAGGGTGATGGTGTAGGCTGCTTACTTTTATTGTTTTGAGTGGCTGGCTAGGGGTTTGGGGATGCTTAACCACCAAGGGTTTTAATGTTGCCACAATTTGAGGGGTGGGGTGGACAATGGCATGTCCACCCTCTTTTATATTTTCCTATAAACCACCACTTGCTGTCAATGAATGGGGTTGGAAATAGGGACCCTCCATTTATTTTAATTAATAGCTCTAACCCAATGCTGACAGGCCCCGTGGGGTACATAACTAGCAATTGGGCATCAATATCTGCCCTGTTGCCAGTCTGTTTTTTTACTGCTATTTAGTAGACATACCCCTACCAGCGGTGTTAAATCCCCAAAGGCATTTTTTTTACTATTTGCCTGCTGGCTGGAAGTGCAAAAAAGCAATTATTGACATCTTTTAGTTGTCAAATTTGAAGAGGCCATTTCTGAAATGTTATGCGCCCCATAAATGGAATTAAGTCGCAGAGGCAGATATTTTCAATAGGAAATTTAGGCTTCAGTTTTGAAATTTGAACAAATATGTATAGGCTAACCATAAGTCTGTAATGGCTGGAATTAAACTGATCTGAACCATTAAATGGCTTATCAGGAGCTGTAAACTGTTGATAGACGTGATCAGCTGGAAATAAATCGAAGCTATAGTTTGAAACAATGTATACTTTGCTGCATGTAACTCTGCAGTATACATCAAATGGTTAATACATCCAAATTTTCAGGAAATGTCCCTGCTTGGATAAAACAATAACAAAAAACACCGGAGTTTGAATAAAAAATAAGTATGGAAGCACAGTTGTTCTTCCACGGTATGACACAAATCTATGATCCAGAGATGGGTTCCAGCAAGGAAAGAGTTAAATACATTGGGTCATCTTTTAAAAAGAAAATACATTCTATGTCAGGAGTTTATTGTATGAATTAACCCAACATTATGTAGTTTACATACATCTCTTGGAGTTTTGAGTTTTGTATGAATCAATAAAAAAATATATAATCAAAAAGTAAAAAATAAAACACAACAATTTTATGGACATGAAAACAATCAAATACTTAGTGTTGTACATGAATAAGTATTCTATTTATAGCAATTCATGCTGAAATGCTCATAAAGAGTTAACATACAAATAAGATGTCCCTTTAACAGACAATTCAGTTATCCTATTGTCCTGGTTCCTGCAGAGACACAAGAGGGCCAACCATGAGTAACCCTGGAAACCCCGGCAATACCGCAGCCTGCAGCAGTCTTGTATGTGGGCTGCATTTAAACCATGGGCTGTATGAGTACAGTGAAATATCTATATCTATACACACACGCACACACACACACATATATATATATATATATATATATAGAAACTTAGATAGGAAGAGGTCTGGAGCTAAATGATTTGCTAATTGTGACAGAACATCAAGGATATGACTCAGAAAATAAAACTGCATCTCTTTTCTAAAAAAAAAGAGAAAAAAGTCACATAGGACATAAAACTATTTTATTAAACTTATATTATTACACAAAGTAATATAGAAACTATTTACGATAAGCTAATCGATATAGTGAAAGTGTTTTAGCCTGTGTTTTGTTTTAAATTAATTTGTTGCCAAAAACCGGAATACACTGTGTCGTAATGTTATGCAAAGGACATTTGTAAAGACAAGTGATAATTTGAAGATAGTTTACTAAACAGCGAATTGTGATGCATCGACAAAGGACATGACACAATTTAGTGCAAAATGGTATTAAAATAGAAAAATACCTATTTTACACATCAATTCACAACAGTTCACTGATAACTAACAAGTGCAAAGTGTAGATGCATGCAAACATGTTTAGAAGACAAAACACTGACATCAGCTTTATGTGAGACAACCCACCTGCATGTCACAGATCAGATAACGAGCGGGTGGGTACCTTTGTACTAATTATCTGTGCATTTTCACAGATCACATAATGGGTGTTTCTTTGTAGTAATCGTGTATATTTTCCATGTAATTATTTAAAACTTAATGTGCATCTCTATTTTTGCTATATGGGAGTATTAACTGTGTGTACTGTGTGTGTGCGTGTGTGTGTATGTGTGTGTATCTTAACGAAGAGCTTATTGCTTCTGAAACAGGGAAATGCGTTATTGTCAGTCTAAGTAAAAAAAAATAAGTATGACCGCATACTGCAATACCCTTCTTATTTTGGCATTTGAATTACATTAACTAACACGGCAACCCCAATGTACTAATATAAGCATAAAGTAAAGATAGGTTAGCAAGTTGGCTAAACTCATATTAAGAATACAAATATATAGCGAAAGAATAAAGTGGTAACCACAATATCCAGACTCCAGGGGAAGGTTGCCTAAACTGTGCTCTATAGGAAACAGGGCATAATCCTTATATGTATTTTAGAGGCATAAACAAATAGGAGCCCTTAGCTCCTAGCACCTTCATTTTTGCACTTGGTAGCACAATGAGCACATTTATTTAAGTTTCCTTTATTTTTGTTTACCAGTTTGGCTACACTAGGGTCAGTTGGTTCGGGTAGGCACTAGCTACGTGCGGTGCCGAGGTAACCCAGGGAGAGATCTTTTTTGAGTTTCTTAGGTCTCGCTAATCCTGCTTGTATTGATGTATTTTATTTTTTTTTATTCTTTATTTTCTGTTGTGCATGATATAACAATAGGCTTACTCAGCCCCGATAGCAGTCGTAAGCAGTAACAGGCATAACAATCAAAACATGGCATATGAATATACGGCACAAGTTTTACATTTTGTTGAGAGAAAACATAGACAGTGGGTAGACATAGCATTTAACATGTGAGCTTTCCTGTCTGACCTGCACATTTTTAAGGCGTTAATATAACAAGGGATAACCATTGCTAGAGTGAGGTTAAGTAGGCACTAGCTAGGGAAGCTATACATTTTAAGCTTTGATACTGCAATATCTAGTAGTACGTTTGCAGTAGTTTATAGAAGATTATGTTTGCTGTTTAGTTAGACTAATAGTACGTTTACAAAATAGGTAGACTTAGTGAGTTGTCGTTGAAGCTTTGAGAGTAGGGTACGTCTAAAAAAACTTAAATTACAGTTAATCACTCTAGAGGCTTAGCGAGGCAAAGTTATTAAGCAACGATGGTACAGTGTATTAGTACTTAGTAGGTGATTACGTTTGTAAAAGGGTTATGTCTACTATGGGTACATTCAGGTGCTAGTAATGTAGGAAGACTGGTCATTAGTCATGGTATGCAATACAGGGTTATGCAAAACACTCCACAATTACTGCACTTATTGTTGGTAAGGTAATACAGGTTACACATCTCTTAGGGCCACGTCGGGTGGTATTAATGTGTTTTTTAAAGAGTTTTTTGGTTATTAACCCTTGCTAGGGTTTACTGATAGCCTTAGCCGAGGGTGGGGTTACTTGGTACTTAAGTTACTGGCTATAGTTCACATATTTACTTTACTATACATGGTCTACTATTCTACTATTATTCCTGCTGAGCCTACATTTAACCCTATATAACCCTGTTTACATCTAAAACTACTGTCCCTCTCTCTCACCCAAGAGGAGGTTTTTTCAGGGACCTCTATTTTGGGTTTGCCCTGCTCTGCACCAGTTCTTTCTGGTATTTATCCTCCCCTAGTGTCCAAACATTATTGTAAACTCTATTCCTTCTGTTTTTAATTAGTAATAATAAAGGTATGGATTTACTACTCTCGTTTACACTTGCCCTGTCTCTTACTGTGCTCTTTCTCACTGAGTCCCTTTATCTATTTGGGATACTCATTGAGTACTGTTTTGTTTATGCCTCTAAACTCACATCAAACACACATTAAAACATGTTCTTTAAACAAACTATTTCTTGCACGTGATATTTTCCCTGCACATTTTTGACACTATTAATCGCAGCATCATTTTTCATCATTGATATCTAACTGTGAAACAACAAATCAGAAAAACATAGCCTGATGATTCATTATTGTGACTAATTAAGTAATCAATCAATCAATCCAAGATCCTTCATTTTTCACATTTGTTTTCAGTTGCTGCTATTTTATATTTGACACTATATTTTCATTACATGGAGGACAGCACTTTGGTCGTATTTTCACTATGTATTTTGAATTGACAATCATCCTAGACAGGTTTCCATGCTCACCCCCTATTTTGTACACATAACTTTAATTCCTCATACACCAGGACCCAATATAGTCATTGTAAATGCTAACGTGTAGTCTGTGCTTGCAACATAGTCACACATGCTATAAATAAAATATAATGGAAGACACGTGGAAAGTATGTGGGGCATGTAATATATGTATTATTTGGTCGCTCCCACTTCCCATATGGCAGGAGTTATCAGCCCTAATCCCGAGGGATGTTTAACAGTTCAGGTTTCCAGGATACCCTCATGTGGGTACAGCTGAGTCAAGCAATGGTTATTATTGGCTGAATATGCCATTTCCAAAACCTCTGGAGGACAGCAGCCAATTAAATGCAAAACCCCCTTGAGTCTTGCAGAGGAAATAGTGTAACACTGTACTGTGTTCTCAAAAGAACATCACATAGAATCTGTTACAAAAAAAGGCTACTTTTGATATTTACATGTCATCATCTCCAAATCTAGTTGAAGGGATGGCCTAATAAAGCACTAGAATGATTAATCCCAGTTGTGGAATATTTAAAATTTACTTTAAACAAATAATTTCACACCAGAATTTCAAAGATTTCCCGGCTTTATTGCCCATCTCTAAAAGTATGGCTTTGGAAACATTTTTCAGATTTTATTCTAGAATTCAGCACTAATAATGCAATTACCGTATGTCTCCAACCTACAGGGTTAACCAGTAACAGAGTTATTCACTACAATGTAAATTGCCAGGAATTTAAAGTGAATTCCAAATTTAAGGCTGAAATAGCCACACTGAACACATACGACAAGTTCCAGGACTTACAAATGTCCCTTTTTGGATGGACAGAATCCTTTGAGACCTAATTTCCTGTCCAGGGTATCTGCTTTTCTTAACCCCTTAAGGACACATGACGTGTGTGACACGTCATGATTCCCTTTTATTCCAGAAGTTTGGTCCTTAAGGGGTTAAAAGCTTATAATATTTGGTGTGAGTGTCACGCAGCTCCCCATCAATAAAACTGACAGCAATGTAAGAGTTAACTAAATAAATTCCTGCATGTTTTATTTACTTGTTTGTTGTCTTTTGGTTTTTATTTTGCAAATGAACTTGCCTAACTAGCATGCATCGTTAAATATAGATAAAATAAAACAATGAGCGAACATGGTATCACACACGTGCACTTAACGAAAAGGAATCTGTTGCTCACACATGTGCAATGACGTCATTTACTGCATTTCATTTAGACTGGGGAAAAAAATGAATGAGGGCCACTCCATTACATGAATGAAAACCCAGCTTCCATTCACTTGTGTTTCTTCAATTCATGTTGTGAAGTGAATGAGCTGTCGCCTGCATTAACCCAGAGAAAATGTGGTGCAGGGCTTTAAGGAACAAGGGATCTTTAACAAGATAGGTACCAATCAGGGTTTTAAATCATCCTTTTTGAAGTGAGAAAACGGGAACATTTGTGTAGCTCTTGCATATTGCTATCTACTGTTATACCACATAATATGTGTGAAAGGTTGACATTCTGGACAGAGACTTGCAACAATTTGTGGATTGTGCTGAATACTCAAATAAATATCTAAGGGGAAAAAAAAGGTAGCAATGACCACAGTACACATGCTGCCGCACATCCCATGTGTTCCCTATTAAGGGTTAAAAAGTATATAGGGGTGTATATAAAAAATACCCCTCTCTGTCTCATTAGAGATATCTTTGCCAGAAGCTCAGGGAAGCAGGCTGAAGGGTCAGTGTAGGACCTGCTTAGGGGGGTCTGCCTTGACGTTGGCAGGCAGGCATTCTCTCCAATGGCCATTGGAGTAACTAAATGACCTCCATTTGTCTAAATATACATAGGGATTAAGGACAGAGCGCAGGTAACTTTTTTTTTCCCTTTGGATTTTACTATATATTGGGGCTGATGTGTACTGTCGTCGTTGCTGCTGCCCAGGAATGATGGGAGTGAGTGCAGGATTATCTTTTTGTATTAAAATCAATATCTGATGAGCTATAATTATTATGATAAATAGCAAGAACAATAGGGGTTGGCTATTATTGCTGCAGTTCATTCCCCATATGTTTTACTCTAATTTTGGATCCATATTGTGGATATTTTTTTACAGCAAATCCTTTTCCCTCTTATTAGATATGCCAGATGAGCAATCACTCTATGGTAACGCAGAGTTACTAAATCCCTAATTTATTTATACACTAGGGCAGGGATACGCAACCTTCGGCACTGCAGATGTTCTGGACTACACCTCCCATGATGCTTTTCCAGTATTATAGTTGTAAGACCACTGTGGGAGATGTAGTCCACAACATCTGGAGTGCCGAAGGCTGCCTACCCCTGCACTAGGGTAAGGCACAGTGCGCATGTCCACTTCATTTTTTTTTTTTAAATGTGTGATTGTGTTTAGTGAAGTATTTAAGGTAGGAGGCTAATTAGTATATTCAACCCTTTACAATATTTATTGCAGTACTGTATTTCAGAACAGGGTTAAAAACAATCTGACACACAGAGGAACTTTACTGTAGGCTACTATGTTGACAGACCGTCCTATCTTTACCTCGTGTAATCACAGAAAATTCTTGTCACTTTTTTCCATCCACAACTGCTGAGAATTCTTCTGCCAACATGTTCCCTGTTCACTTAGCACATGTTGCCCTCAGGAGGGTGCACATATAATACTCCAATGTGGAGTAAAATAAAATATAATTGCATGGGGATAGTATAACTCACACTGATGCTTTGAATGCTAATAATCAATCTAACACACTTTCATCTTGACACACAGCACACAGTAGTTGTGGTATTTTGTAACACATGGGCTGTATATTAGACTAGAGAATACCGCGTTACTGAATTATAATGGAAAAGAGTATTAGTTGTGGGATTCTGTAATACATGAGCTATGTGCTCAATTCTCTGAATGTTGGTATCGACGTGGTAAACACAGCACTTCAAATCCCACGGAGGGGGTGCAGGGCATAGTTTGACCAGCTGGTAACAATTGCTGTCAGCTGCAATCTTAAAATGCACAAATTAATTGGACATTTGGGCCGGCGCCCTATCCACATCCCCCTCATCAATGACCTTGGGGTCGCTTCATTAATGTTTGATGCCCTGTATGTTGTTGGCAAATTAGACATTCAACCCTTTTACTGCCAATCCAACTTTCACATTCATGTGGCTATTTTCCGATGAAAAAGAAGGTTCCCTTTTGATTTATAGGCAAAAAATTTGCAAATGTGGCAATCAAGGACTATCCACTGTTTGTTAATTATTTTCCTGTACAGATTTCATAATTTCCCTTGAGTTGTCTCCACGTGTCAGGCTAGCTTTTATTAGGCAATACTAAGCAGAAAGTAAAAAAAAACCATTATTTAGAGATTCATGTCATCTTTATCTCATCTCGTCTCTATGTAATCTGAATTTACAATAACAGCAGAATTGGTGAACATATGTGCTCACACCTAGCGTCATTTATCTCTTTCCCCCTTTTATAAACTCTACCACTAACTATGTGCTCACACCTAGCGTCATTTATCTCTCTCCCCCTTTTATAAACTCTACCACTAACTATGTGCTCATACCTAGCGTCATTTATCTCTCTCTCCCCCTTTTATAAACTCTACCACTAACTATGTGCTCATACCTAGCGTCATTTATATCTCTCCCCCTTTTATAAACTCTACCACTATGTGCTCACACCTAGCGTCATTTATCTCTCTCCCCCTTTTATAAACTCTACCACTAACTATGTGCTCATACCTAGCGTCATTTATCTCTCTCCCCCTTTTATAAACTCTACCACTAACTATGTGCTCATACCTAGCGTCATTTATATCTCTCCCCCTTTTATAAACTCTACCACTATGTGCTCATACCTAGCGTCATTTATCTCTCTCTCTCCCCCATTTATAAACTCTACCGCTAACTATGTGCTCACACCTAGCGTCATTTATCTCTCTCCCCCTTTTATAAACTCTACCACTAACTATGTGCTCATACCTAGCGTCATTTATCTCTCTCTCCCCCATTTATAAAGTCTACCGCTAACTATGTGCTCACACCTAGCGTCATTTATATCTCTCCTCCTTTTAAAAACTATCTCTTCCACTAACTTTTTTATTTTTCGGTCTTCTACTCAATATCACATTATTTACTATTCTCCTGAAGCGCTATGTCTGGTTGTGTTATTGACTAAACTATGAATTATCAGGAATTCAAAGTAATTTCAGATTAGAACGTAAAAAGATAGCTGACTTGAATTTTTTTCCAGATAATCTATTTTGGCCTAAAATTCACTAATAATTCACATCTTTGTGAATAACCCGTCTGTGCATTATTTTCCTTTTGTTCTACTACCGTCAATATACCTGCACTTTATTTTTGTTGTTGTTGCTTTAACCCCTGTATCACAGCTCAGTTGGGACTTGAGTCATTTTGTTTAAAGTCACCCAGACCACTTCAGCTCAATGAAGTGGTCTGGGTGCCAGGTCCCCCAGGTTTTAACCCTGCAGCTGTAAGCATAGCAGTTTTAGAGAAACTGCTATGTTTACATTGCAGGGTTAATCCAGCCTCTAGTGGCTGTCTTCCTGACAGCCACTAGAGGCGCTTTCCCGACGCTCAATGCGAAAATCGCACTGAGCACGCAGAACGTCCATAGGAAAGCATTGAGCTCGGGAGCTGACGTCGGAGTGGGAGGTCACCAGCTGATGGATAAAGGCAAGTGGCTGAAGGGTTTTTAACCCCTTCAGCCCAGCAGGAGGAGGAGGGAGGGGACCTAAGGATTATATAGTGTCAGGAAAACGAGTTTGTTTTCCTGACACTATAGTGATCCTTTAAAATTGCTTTTGACCTGGTGAAGAAATATTTTCAAAAAAATTGTTCCAAAATCCCATTAGACTAAACATTTTCTTTTTTTTTTTAAATTGTTATTACAAAACACTGGGACACTATTATTATTTGTACATACTACTATTAGTTTTGTATTTTGGGGATTTTTATTTTTATTTTTATAAATGTCTTACAACAATGTATTTGTCTTCGTTCTATGTTTCACTCAATATTATCCACAAAGCTGAAGAACACACAATGTCTTCAAAGTTTCTCCATTACGAACCACTATGTGTGTTAATGCCATAGAATCATTTGATTAATCCATTCAATTCCAAAAGCTTTAACCTGTGAGTAAGCAGAATGGTCCCGAGCATCCAGAACTAAAATGTATTCTATTATTCTACGTGTGAGTGAAATGAGTCACATACTTAGTCAGAGGTCCGCAGCAGGTCATCATTCTGAAAACTCACTCAAGGCTGCCGGACTGCAGATAGTCAGTTAAATCCACAGCATGGAGATCAAAGACACACATAGGAAGCAGCAAACAGGAGAGGGCCAGAGGAAAAAAGCTCTCTGGAAGTTTGCTGACTGCAGGAAAAAGTGCTTTTATACAACATCAATACTGTTTGACACAGGACAGCATTTTAGATTTAGAAGTGACCTTGTGATAAAATAGCGGAATGTTTTTAGTGGGGGATGGAAAGGAGCACTGTAAATTCATTAAATTACTAAAACTGGAACTACAGAAACCGGTCAAGGGAACTACAGGTTTTACAAAAATATTACAGAGTTGAAAGATACCTTTTAGAGAAATTAGCTACTTTGAAAAGCTTAAAGGAAAACTCCAGATCATTAATCAATTTCATTTATTCAGTTCAAGTTTTTTGTAATTTTTATTTTTTTAAATCCAAACTCACATTTATAAAACCCTAGGTAAAACTGGACTATTTATAATTTATAATGTGTTCATGTACGTGGGAACTGTGGATAATCAATACATTAATTGAACGTTGAACAATTCTCTATCAGTCTGGTTCCCAGTATTTCAGCCTAAGATTTGGCATTCCGTTAACAAATCTCCACAAATTCCCTTTTTAAACCATTGTATTGTGCTTGTAGCATATTTGAATGCTTCATTACGATATGGAAAAAGGGAGGTAGAATGAAGACAAGATGAGTGGGTGTGAATACAGCACACAATGCATAATGTTACTCCAGCCTTGAAGGGGCACTCCAGTGCTCAAATACAATAAATCACTATTTAGCAGATATACCCCCAATCAAAACATGCATGCGTTTAAATATATATTTTTATATTGGGGGTATACCAAAAAACAGCATGCAAATATAGCAGATCTCTTGTCTGCAGCTTTTGCAAGCCCTCCTCTTATAATCCCACCCATAGTTTCTTTGGCTGTCCAACCACAGACTTTTCAAAGCAGCTCAATGAGAAGTGTTTGCAAGGCAGGTGTTTATTGGTGCCCATTGAGTTTAGCTCCACTTAGCTAACCCACCAGGAAGTAACAGGACCGCCTGTCTGACTGACAACAAGTGTAGTGTAAGAAGGTTATTTTATAAACGTGTATAAGTGAACATTTCTATTGATATATCCACCTTTATAAAAATGTAAAAAAAAGAGGAAGCTGAGCTGCTTTAGGGCAGGGCTGGACAAATCCCAGGCACCAGGTCGGGCAGGCTGGTGGGCTGTCGGCTCATTGAGATCTTAGGAAAGGAAGGTGGGCGGCTGAATGAGAATGAGGGAGGAGGCGACGGGAAGGGAGCTGTAATCTCCCTGCTCTGTTCCCTTGTGAACCCTCCAGTGATGCCGGAAGCTGGAATATGACGTAATTCCAGCCCAGGATCACTCAACAGCGCTCTAGGGAACAGAGCAGAGAGATGACAGCAGCCCCACTGGATCCCAGTAATGTTTTGCGAGTGAGTGTTGCAGTGTTTGTGTGTCAAATCACTGTGAGTATGTGTGTGTCTGTCAGTGTGTGTGTTTGTCAGTGAGTGTGTGTGTTTCGGTGACCTGCCCCCCTCAAATTACATGGCAAAGTTGTTTTCACTCACCCTTTTCCCCACGCCGTACTGGTGACACCATAGCTGGCCCCACCTCCATGGCTGAGATCATCAATCTTGACTATCTCAGCCAATTCAATTCTTCCCCATATAAAACATAGGAAGACAATTGCGCATGCGCTGCAAAACGCCATGGTGCCCAATCAACTTCTCCTCATAGAGATGCATTGAATCTTCTATAGGCCGTCTGAGTGTCTGTCACTAGAGGTGTTACCAGACAGCAATGTAAACCCTGCCTTTAGTCTAAAAAGTCAGTGTTTTCATTGAAAAGCGAGCAGAGATAGTAGTATATAGACTTCAGAACAACTACATTAAGCTTTAGTGGTTCTGGTGACTTTAAGAATTTTATATTTTTGACGTTGAAAAATCTGTCTCCTAACTTTTTTAGCTGGTCCCTAGATTTCAAGCAAACTTGTCAAGCCCTGCTTTAGGGGTCTGTAGTGTCCCTTTACTTAACATATCCACTTCTGTAAATCACATTTGAATAAATAAATAAAAGAAAGTAATGATGACTGATAAAACAGTCAAGGCCATTTAATTGTACCTAAACAATATAAAGCACCCCCCCTCTTTCATACCCTCCCTCCTCGTCCTGTACTGTCTTATTTCAGTACCTGTCTTTGGAGCTTTCCCTTCAAGCATATCTAGAATCACGCATGCATGGTCAGCACTGTAATCACAAGTGGCAGCACTCTAGACTTGATTCTGCTTATACAAACAGGCTGTGATTGTGTCTCCGGGGACTTCACTTCCGTCTCTGGGCACATTAATGTTCCCATGCTCTATCCCATCTTTTCCCATTCCACTACTACTACATTAAAATAGCCACTCCTAATCAAGCTAATCCAGTTTGTATCCCCTGATAAGAAAACTGATGGAGCAGCAAATGTTATGCCGGTTATATCGCTATGGGGATGCAGTATATACATGTAAGTCTGAAATTCGTCTCAGTAAACACAACATTCTGCAGAATTCATAAAGCTATTTTTTTCCTTTCATTATGATAGAAAAAGATAGCTGACTTTTAAAGGGACAGTCCAAACACTAACAAGAGATCGGGACAATGTTTTATAAGTCATTTTTAAAATTCTATTTCTTTTGAAATGATTTATTATTATTATTATTATTATTATTAAATATGTATTATATATATTGTGTATATATATACACAGGTATTTAATATAAAATTATGAGGGGCTGGGTAGGCTATCTGAAGTCTCAGGCTGAAAACAAAAATGAAGTAATGCAAGCCATGAATAAACATATTTGGATCAGCTTATATCATCTTCCACAGTTTCATACATACTTTTTTTTTTTTTTTAATACAAATTATTGTTTTATTCTACAGCCTGTAGTGTCACTGGTATATAAAACTACTCATGCTAAATCTATAACCATTTATCTTGAAAACCATAATTCTACCTGAGTCATAGTTCCGTCCAGAAGACTACACCACCTATCTTTGGTCTACTGCCAGGACTTCCCTTCCCAAATTATCAAAAGGAAGTGGTATAGGAGACTTTTACCCACAAAGCTCTGCAAATATGAAGATATCAAACAAGCCACCATTTTAAATGTCTGGAAAATATCCCATTGTATCTGTCACGAAAAAAACTTTAGCAACTGATGTTATTCTTTACTTGAACAAGGAAAATATTTAATTTGATGTATAGCACGGTATTGTACAATCATAAAGGACAGTGATGTTTGTTTTTTTTTTAAAAAAAATTGTAATATAATAAAAAAATCTTTACGTAAAACACCTTCACTAGACTCTTCCCAGTGTCGGAGGTTCCATTGCACTGAGAAGGCAGTGTAGCTACAGTACACATTTTTATTTTGTGGCCAGTAATCTGGGGCCTGATAAACAACATGTCGTTTTCAAGCATTGAGTATCCACCAAAAAGGAATGTGTCGCAATCCAGGTGTTAAGAGCCAGTGCTCTAGGACATATACAATATACATTAACACACTTCCCAACATTCCAAATGGACCAAGAGGGACACTTCAAATTAAGGGGTGTCTGTGGGTGCGCGGCCAGGGGTGGAGCTGTTCTCAGAAATTTTAGATGACTTGCTAATAACAAATTATGCAACTAAAATGTAACTTATTATTATTATAATATTATTATTTACACAGACTGATTTCTAAACACATTTATAGTAGTCTAAAGAAACATTACTGCACTGTGAGAATTACTGCTGTGGAGCTCTGTTATGCACACGCCAACACCATGGAGTACCTAGAAAAGAGGGGCATTTAGACAGAAAAGAAGGACAGATGGATTTGGGCCCGCCTCCTAAATAGAGTCACTCGAGAGGTATGCATTAATGATAAACATCCTCCTATACAGAAACTACCAAATTGTCTTATTGTCAGAGAATTTAGCATTGAGACTGCAGGAACATGATCTATTCACCAAAACTGCTTCATTGAGCTGAAGTTGTTTTGGTGACTATAGCGTCCCTTTAATATCTTGCATTGAACTTCCACTAGTGGTGGTCAGTGATCACATATAACTATTACGTGCACTTCCTTTTTGTCTTCTTTCACGTCATATGAGATAATGATCAATCACGCCACACCTAGGGTTGCTGAGTTATTATGAAATTCTGCTATGAATCATCTTTCTGTATCCTTTCAACCCTGTAACCCATATGCTATCATGGTATACGAATACTACAAGATATATTATTATTTCCATATAAATAATATGTAGCTGGATGTTATGTGTGTATGTTGCAATCTATCTTCCCCGCTAGATTAGCTACTGTATATAAAGGATACGTATATAAATATTATCACAAAATCTATGGTAACTTTAACTATTATACATTCATTTAGAACATGGGTCGTCAACCTGGTCCCTACCGCCCACTAGTGGGCGTTTCAGGATTCCAGGTGGGCGTAGGGATTGTCAATTTTTTTTTTACAGATTGGGTGAGCGGGCGGGCGCGAGCTGGCGGTACTCCTGTGACCGGGTACCGCCATCACCACATGCAGCCCGGGCGGCAAACTGCCGGGGCCGCATATGGAGGGGTCCATCGGGTGGCCCATGCCGTCAGGGCCACCCGATGGATGTGGATTGTGAGGGGGCCCGGTCAGCGCTGGGCACTTTAACAGCGCGACCGGGCCCCCTGTGATGACATCCTCTCTGCTGGGAGGAAGTGATTCCCCGGTCACTCCTCCCAGCATACAGAGAGCCCACGCGGGAGGAAGGAGGAGGAGGGAGTCAGAGTGGGAACTCTGACTCCCATCCACCTGAGCCACCACTGGACCCCAGGGAAAGTCACCCTCCTGCACCTTAAAGGTAGGAAACAGGATATATATCCCCACCTAGGACTCTTTTTACACAGTCTTTTTTTTTTGGTTAAACATGAACGAAACCATCATTGGTGATATACAAATTAAATTAGTTGGCATGCTTGAATGCGGCAAATTCATTATTTAAGGTAATTGTTTTTAAAACTTTTTTTGAGATGTAAAAGAAACAGATCTACAAATGAACCATTTGATATCAGTCATCTTACATCCCATTGGGAGACAATGGGAACATTCCATCCTGGATATTTGTACAAGTCAAACTGTTTTATTAACACAAATAAGCATGTATTATTATCGTAGCCATAGTAAATACACATCTGCACTCCGAGTGCAGTCTAACCAAAACTAGTAATAGGGCAGAAAGTATTGTACTGAGAAAAGTACATCTTAAAACTTGTACTTACTGGGGTTTTTCTGGCAGCTCCTTCTGCTCCATTTCTTAACAGAGTCTGTTCTCACAGATGTCTGACCTATCTGCCTATGTCCTGTATCCAGTCTCCCCCTTCCATTAGTAATATAGAAGAACAGGAAGTTTTGTACACATTGCTGCTTTACCAGAACAGACTATCATCCCCCCTCCCACCCCCCCATACAGTCATCATGATAACCAGCTTCACACAGCTTGTTTCACTTTTACAGACAGCACACTGTGATAACATTTCTCAGTTTATTCAAACAGCTTTTTATTACTCTTCCTTTGATCCTCAATATCGCTGGACGACTCTTTTCTCAAAATTATATATAAACTGTCGTCTCAATTTATCAAACCAGAATACAGTTTTCCTGATTTGAGTTTGGTTTCACCTTTCTGTAGAAATACTTACAATGACACTCAAAATAACAAGAAAAGCTTATGATCACCGTGATTTCTAAGATTATGTTTATTTATTCCAGTTGATCAAATATGTATATAGCTTAAATGTAGAAATCCAGTCCTGTTTATTCTGCAGCTGGGCGCCTCCATATTAGTTCCCTGTCAGTTTTTGTAATAAATTATGGCATTTACATCTGGCAGTCAGCATTGAGAAAACATACAGAGAGCAGAGAATCTTAACATTGTTTCTACTCCTCATTTGCAATGTGTGCCCTAGCTGTGCCTACAGTGAACTGGATTGTGACATAATTTGCTGAATTTTTAAATTAATATTTAAAGGAGCACTATAGTGCCAGAAAAAAAAAAACTCGTTATCCCGGCACTATAAGGTCATTAGGTCCCCCCCAACCTCCCGCTGGGTGAAGGGGGTCTGTCAGTAAGACAGCCACTAGAGGCTGGATTAACCCTCAGTGAAACATAGCAGTTTCAGCTGCAGGGATAAAACTAGAGGGACCTGGCACCCAGACCACTTCATTGAGCTGATGTGGTCTGGGTGCCTATAGTGGTCCTTTAAAAGAAAATAAAGCGTTACATGAAAAAAAAAAGTTAACACACTGTACTGGTCATTTCTAATGGTGTAATTCAATGGTGTAATTTCCAGAGAAGTAAAGAGAGAATTTCCAAAGTCAAATTAGAAAAGATGAGCAATTAGCAGGAACATATGATGGTATCTAATGGTCTGTCAATCCTAACGACACAACTATTTTTATAGATCACCCCACTGTGTTGTTTCTTTTGTTTTTACATTTTTTTGATTCATAACTTCCCCTTTTCACTTAGGTTCAGGTTTTGGTTCTGTTTTTAATCTTATTTACTTTTAAGTCTATTTGTGTTAAAACCACATACATATTTTCTAGTCTCTGAATAACTACACTCTTTGTGGTTAAAAAAACAAACATGGTAGATAAAAATATATTTTGCTTATTTTTCCATGAAAACGTATGGTAACGTTCAAAAGTAAGCACCAAATCTGCTGTAATATGTTTTTCATAAAGCAATATAAAGTACATTTTATTACATATATATTTATATTTAAAATATTACTACTGTCTCTCCAAAAAAGAATATTCAAATTAATTTTAATCTGTATATAAAAGTGTAATTTCTTTGGAGAGGACAAACTTTTTGCTTATTGGAAATTGGGACAAGCTTCCAAAAACAATCACAATCATCATGGAAACAAACATAAAAACTCCTTGAGTATGTTGTATGGAGTGATGGCTTTGAACATTTTCATGACATTGGCTTCAGGAATCCAAAAAAAAGTGCAATTTGTCATCTTTGCCTTAAACGGTAACCACTAAGGGTTCCATCAAATGTATAACACGTTAAATATAGAAAAGGCTGTGTTCTTCTCTACAGGTCCATGTAGAAACGGGTACATGGGAAGTAACTATAAACACTACAGTGCATGCATTAGGATAGAAACATACCTCGGCCATAGTTTACTCCCACTGGGTGTCCCACTAGAGAAGCAATATCCTACCCTGTCTTTTACAACTACCAAGATATGCCACGATATCATGATCTCCTAACTTTAGCACAGGTAAGTTAAGCAGCAGCTCAGTAAGATTTTTGATCAACATGGAAAATTGTATGAATATCCAATAATGCTGTTCTGGTCTTCAGAGCATGCATTTATACGAAGATGTAGGGTCTCGGGCATTTTAACAAACTGAGTTGAAAGTAAACCCCTGGACCAACAAGGAAAGGGGATTGACGACTGCTGGCATATCCTGGAAAGAAGTGAGATAGTTTTTTGGAATGTTATGTTTGTTAATTAAATATTTCAAGGTATAAATGCTGGGCAGAAGCACTCCACTTTATTTGTACCCTCCTTAAAGATGTATTTCAGACATTTTGTACTTTTTTCTTTTGCTGTCTTATCTCCAGGAGTTCCAGTCCAGCTCAAGTAAAAGAAAGCTAATGAAGACTCCAACAGGTGAACTTTTAGAGAGACATACCCTGTGGCTGGCTGATATTGAAGTAAGAGCTTGTGATTCTCTACAAGTGATACCTGTTAGCTATCACAGCTGCTGACATCTGGTTATTAGCTAATCATGCAAGGCATTGATTTAAACAATTACAAGCTGTGTTAGTGGCTCTTAAAGGGGACCTGTAGTGCCCAAAACAACTTTGGCTCTTTAAAAAGAGCAGTTAATTCCATTTAACATTGTGCTAGCAGTTTTGCTAGCAAATGCATAGATTCTGACAAAAACCTAATTAAAATAGTTCTTACTCCCATGTGTCTTTCAATTCCTCGGCAGACACTCACCATAGTGGTTGCTATGGAAACCCCATAGTCGGCGCTGCTAAAGGGTATATGAATGGAGTGGCGTGACTTCAATGAAGCCAGCATGTCAGCGTCACTGAGGAGGCTTGCCCTGCTTAGGGAAGTGTCCTCAAGCAGGGCAAACCAGTGATCATCATAGCAGGAGCGTGGTGGACCTCGCTAACGTTACCTCAGCGGGTGAGCAGAGTCCAAGGCCAGGCTTCCTTTAACTATTGGGTCATGAGATTCCACGTCATGTGGGGTCCATGTTATTTTAGTGGGTCAACACTTGTTTGAACCAGCACATTATTATGTACTTCAGGCCTTAGGGCATAGGCAACTGCCCAGAATAGGTCAGTACAATGGATATTACGAGGTATCTATTTAAGGAATGGGTCACCAGGCTAAAGCCATGCACATTATGTGGATTTCTCATAAAAAAAATTTAAAATCCATTGGGCAAAGCAGTTATAGCAAATGTTTTGTTCTAAATAGGTGTTTTTATATCATAATCTAAGAAGAGATACTAATAAATAAGGATAAACCTTGGAACCAGAGAAAGACGTCATTATCCGAAATAAATCATACCTTGAGACATCACAAGTAGGTAAAATAGAAGCGTTAAAATTTAAATGACAAGAACTTGCTATGTTTAAACCCAGTTTGTTGTTTTTTATCAAATCATTGCTCTACAGAACAAATGGTGTTTCTGAGAGGAAGAACATAGGACACTATTCTGCATTGTAGTACATGATGTAAAAATAGGTTAAAATAAGGTACTAGGTTCCACTTCCACCTTGCACTTCTAGATAACGTAACGGTAGTGGGTTTGAGAAAAAAAACAAAAGGAGAAAGCACCAAAGATTCCTCTCAATAAGCTGCAGTGGTTATGCTTACTAAAATGCCCCTTTAACAATACCTGCATCATTCCAACATTACCAGCAGCATTATCTTTCAAAATGAAAAAAAAAAAACACAACCCCCATACTGTTTGATAAAAAATAGCTGTTCCTTTTCTAAGCACCAAAAGCAAAAAAAGATAGCAGCAGTAACAGGGTGCGAACTTACATAACTCACTGAGAACATCACTAGAGAAAGTTATGTTGTTTTGACACTAAGACTTGAAAAAACACATGATAATTCTCCATTGCATTGTGAGATTGTATGCAATCTGTGCTGGTCACGATGTTTTGGCAACTGTGACCTTCACTTGTTTACAGATTGAAAACCTGCAGTCTCTTTCATTTGTCTAAGTGCTTTTTCATCTTTACATTTATCAGTAATTGAATCCTTGGCCAAGGGATCTGGTGATATTTCATAGAGCAAACAAGCGAGTCTGGGCCTTCTAACCTTTTATTGTGTTTCATTATAGAAATAAAATCTCACAGCTCACAACAGTTAAGCATAAAACATTTTTACTTTTTACTTTTAGATAAGTTAGAATTAAAGGGCAACTCTAAGCATCTTAACTACCACAGTGAGCTTTAGTGGTTATACTGTCCGCATGTTCCCGGTCCTGCTCACCGTTTCTGTGTAATTTGTTAAACACTTTTATCATCATTTTGCATTGAAAACAGTTCGGCATAAAACTGGAAAACAGAGCTAGATGTATGGTGGCACACCATAACTACTACAGCTGGCTGTTGTGGTTATAGCGCCCCTTCAAAGGACACTTAAGTCACCCAGACCACGCAAATCACAATGAAGTGCTTTGGGTATAGTAGACCTGTTCTTTTAAACCTGTAAGGTCATTGCAGTTCTTTAATGCAAAATAATAAGATGTAATCAAATATAATAATGAATGTTAAAGAACTAAAGAGGCTCTGTCACCCCCCTCCACACCCCCCCCCCCCCCTCAAAAATTAGTATTTTAAAAGTAAAAATCAAAAGACATAAAGAGACAAAGTAGGGAGATTACACTGACGAAGACTACTGACAGATGAAATGCAAAGAGCTGAAGAGGACCGGCAAGATGACCAAGTTTGGGTAAGTTAAACTACCTTTCCCCCGTAGCTACTAGACACAGAGGAGCAGTCACCGTGGGGGGTCCTTGAATAATATGTAAAGATGGTGACAGATTTCAAACTTTAGTCCAATCAAAACACTGCTTTTGGTTCAAATAACCCAGCCTATCCTAGTCCCCTCAGGTCAAAGATGATTTTTTTTTTTTTTTTTAAATAAAGCATGAACTTTATTCTTTTAAACTTTATTCCTGGGAACTTTAGCACATATTTATTTGCACACAAACACACAGCAACATAACATGAAATGGCTCAAACCCACCACGTATAAGCAAACAGAGCTGACTTGGATATCACCTACAACAAGACTATTATTCACCCAGGCTTTTCATTGATCACATGCAGTTGATAATGCATGCAGGTCTATTTAAACCCTGTCTTGTGACATCACTTGATGTGATGAATTAGCTCAGGTCATTAACATATCAAAAGCATGGCAGTCTGAAACAAAAAGCCACATGTCCCTTTTCACAATCTAGTTACATTTGTGTGACATGGTGTGTCACCACACTCCATGACATTTTACACACTCACGCCAACTTGTTGGCACAAACGGCCCGGGAGCAAGCGTCCTTATTGAAATTATCAATGCTTATTCCCCCGTAGAAAATATAAATACTTTGATGCTTGTTATTTTCCATCCTGAGATTTCTTGTTATAAAAGTTACACCTACCTGAAGCAGTCAGTGTGCCAATCAGATGCCAATGCCTGCAGATAGCGTCCATCATAAATATGCTGTCCACAACTGGAACACAACGGTAGCTCATTTCCTGGAAGAATAGTAGACAGAAAATATGTTGTCATATTAGTAAACAAAAGAGATTTTGAATGTTATAAATTAATACATTTAGGCAGCTTAGGGGGACGTTGTAATTGATATTTTATGTACATTTCCTTCACATATAACCGGTCATCCATTCTTACCACTGTTGAAAGCTATAATGATGCAGAAAGTTTATAAATTATAATTTCATAGAAATTAAGCAGTTTCTTCCCGATAGAGAAGATTTCACCATAGCAAGCTTTCTATAGCAGATGAAAAACAAATTACGTAGCTCATTTGAAGTATGTTTCGTATCAAGAGGATTTTTCCCCGCAAATTGCCAAAATTTAAATGGATGCTTCAGGCAAAATCCGTGCAAAATAGTGATATAAGTACAAATAGCTGTTTTTGTTGATCCTGTGGGGTGTGTATATTTTCTGTTTTTATTACAAATAATAAATTCTGCATCTGCCTACCAGTGCTCCTTCCAGATGTGCAGCATTTTCTTTTACTGCAGCAGTACAGCTGCCGACGTTGTCTGGTTATCTGTATAATGCTAAGCGCCTGTAAAAGTCTTCCTTCGATTCTGAACTGAGCTTGAAAATAAAATTTAAAGGGACACTATAGGCACCCAGACCACTTAATTGAGATGAAGTGGTCTGGGTGTAGTGTTCCTGTCCCCCTTAGTGCTGCAATGTAAAACACTGCCGTTTTTGAGAAACTACCAGACAGCCACTAGAGGTGCTTCTTGGAGTTTATTGGACTCTGAGTCCATTAAATAACGCTGGACGTCCTCACGATCTGCATGACAACTTGCAGCTTGAGTGAAATCTCCATAGTGACGACATGCAGCTTCAGTGAAATCCCCATAGTAGAGCACTGATACAATGCTTTTCTATGGGGCGCACCTAATGCACCTGCCGCGCATTAGGTCTGCTCCATTGGATAAATTCGGAGGAGGCGGAGTGCTGACCCAGCGCCAAAGGACATCGGCATTGGAATCAAGTGAGTAAAAAAAAAAAGTTTTTAACCCTTTATGTGCCTCCAGGGGATAGGCACATGGGGGTAGGGAAGTCACGGCACTATAGTGTTAGGAATACAACTTTGTGTTGTTAACTCTATAGATTCATTTTAATTCATTAAAAAAATTATAAATTAAGCTATAGGCAAATTAAAAGAAGGAAGAATGTAGTATCTACTGCCTTGCACAAAATTTTCAAAACGCCGGAACATTAGAGGCCAGAATACTTTTTTATTTTTATATTTTTATTCATTTGTTAAATGTATACATTATAAAATGTATTGGGATGATCTACATCAGATTGGAGTGTCCCTATAACTACGACAAGTCCCAAAGACTGTCCCAAACTCTGCCAGGCTAAGTCGCTACTTATTTGGAACTCGGCTTTTCAGGTGAACGTGGAAAGAATTGTCTACCAAAATGTCACAAACAATACTGTCCCAAGCTAGGCCAGTGCCGTGGGCAGAGCAGGGTGCACCATGGCCACAAGCCAGCTTGTTTAATGATGCTCACAATGAACTACTGGCATATGACAGAAGGTCTGTAAGTAGCTTGCAGCCTCTCTTTGTGTAATTGCTTAGCTGGAAATAAAGCTTTCTTTGTCTGCTGACTCAGAAGTACAGTTATTAAAGCACTGGACTTGGCAAAAGGCTAACTTTTGCTGGTGATGGATGGTCCTGATGTCTTTATTAAGTCCTCTGACCGTTCAGGTCTGGCATAAGTATAACTTCTGTTTCTTATTATCGTCATTTATACAGCGCCAACATATTCCGCAGCATTGTACAATGATATCAAAGGTGGACACTTAACAATAAATGAGACAATTACAAACTGTTACAGGGACAATAGGCTGAAGAGGACAAACAAGCTTACAATACAGAAGTAATATTTGTATCGAAACTATATCAGAATATAAATCAATAGGTATAAATTACACAATGCACTGGCAAATAAACCATTGAATTTAATCAGCAGCAAAATGGTTTAAAAAAAACCCAGTATCGATCAAAAGTATGACGCCTATGCAGTAACAGAATTATGGTATAACACTTCTCTGAATTGAATTATAATGAATAAAATAACAACTGCAAAGTTTAAGCTAAGAAAGTTGGAAAAATTCTCCAGTTTATATTTTTTTTCTTCATCTTTGCCTGCTTTGGTAATTTCCTTTTTTTTTTTTTTGCCACAGTTTACAGTCATATATTTATGGTAAATTGTGCAAATGTGTACGTGTGGGTCCAGCAATTCAATTACCAAAATAAACTCAGAGCATAACAGCAAAGTATGTGGTTTATTTACAAAACCGTGCTTTGCATTCAATTAAAAACCAAATTGCAATATTTAGGCAAAAAAATTTTGATTTGGTTAAATTCTCCAAATTCTCTATCATCACAACATTGCTAAATTTGAAATTTAGTTTTCAATTCACTACAATTCAATGTGCTCAGCGAAAGACCCCATAACACTGAGTTTCTTAAACAGTTTGTCTACTTATTGGGGAGAGTTCCAGGGCACTGCTGGCAACATAATAACTACAGCGCACTTCAGTGGTTATGGTGCTTGGAGTATTCCTTTAATTAATTCTATTACTGAACACGCAAATTTAAATATATGTGTGCGTGCGCGTCAGGGGGGTGGGGATCCCTGCAAACGCATCTGCAAAGTATCTCTTTATGAATGTAAATTAAATCAAACATAAGATATGTAATAAAAAAAAAAAGAAAAGTAAGCCACCTGCATTCACTTCTGCAAAAATAAATGACAGCGGGCAATGGCATCATATGTCTGAATTTCAAGGTATTTGAGGATCAAAGCAAGCTCAAACGATATCTGACATTTCTGCTAGACTAAAGGACAGTAACGAATGTCAGTGATTATTCGCAGGTGATGCTGCATTTTTTAATACAATATTTTATAATAAAACCCATGGCCAACCGTTTAGACTGTACCCACAAGGGCATTGCCATAAGCATCAAGCCTGTTACACACATTGCACCTAGCATCCAATCCTGTAATTATCATCCAAGTCTTCCACAAATAGCCGTGTTAAAGGGTACCACCTAAGACACAGAAGAACCCACAAACATCAACCTGGTAATGGCAGTAGGAAAAGCAATCTCACCGCAACAATATAATAATTTAGCCATCAAAACATCACTCAAAGTATAAATCTATAATCCCATTAAAAAAAACCTCAGAACAACATCCACTTTGCTAAAGCTGTATCCAGTCACATTAATGCCCACATACACAAAATTGTAGGTACCTGTTATACATAATTTATCAACTCCTACTAGACAAACAACTACTGCATCCAAACCCACTGACTCACTAGTCATTTCACCAGGACTCACTTAGCCTTTCACTAACCATTTCACCAGGACTCAATGAACCTATCACTAGCCATTTCACCAACACCCAAGGACCTCTTCACCATGAACCACTGAATCTAACACTATGCACTTCACCAATGAACATATCTATCCACTACCCACTTCACCAAGACCCACTAAATCTAACACCATGCATTTCACCAGAACCCACTGAACCTATCACTATGCACTTCTCTAGGACCCAATTAACCCATCACTAACTACTTCACCAAGACAAACTAAACTAATCACTACCCACTTTAAGAAGATACACTTCCCCAATTAACCTATCATTATCCACTTCACCAGAACCAACTGAACTAATCACTATCCACTTCATCAGGACCCACTGAACCTATCACTATGCTCTTCACTAAGAACCAATGAACCCAGTGGACCAAATTAACCTATTACTATCCACTTCACCAGGACCCACTGAACTAAACACTATCAACTTCACCAGGACCCACTGAACTAAACACTATCCACTTCACCAGGACCCACTGAACTAATCACTATCCACTTCACCAAGACCCACTGAACCTAACACTATGCACTTTACAATTACCAAATACATCTATCACTAGTAAGTTTGACATCACTAAATCCATAGACTCGGCTAGAAACTAGACAGCTCTTTGGAGAAAATCTATCCCTGCATGTGACTCACACAGCACAAGCAATGTAGTTCTTGTGATTTTTATGGTCATTTGAACAGAGAGGTAAGATATGTATACTATTGTAGCAGGGTGAACGTTGTTATACCCTTTTTCATTCCCTTTGTTCGGCTGTCCATACCCTCCCGTTCGTGTACCGAACCCCATCAGTGTGGTCTCTGGGTTTGCATCATTTAATCACCAACCATCCCTGGCTGCTAAGCACAAATTGCTTGTTAAAGAAAGTGTTTCCCCTTTTTGGCCGCCGTTCGTATTACCGAACGCACGTGTGCAAACGGCAGCCATTTTGTCGCTCGAACGTGGGCAGCGGTTCATGGTCGTCAACGATCTGGAGCTAATTTCGGCTACTCTGCGAACACCCGGCAAACTAATACAGCTGCCCATTCAACTTCCCGAACCAGTATGAGAACAGCATTCGCGAGACCCAAACTACCGAACAAGGGGAACATGTGTATGCCAGCAGCTAGGGGGAGCTTTCGTCGGCATTTGTATGAAAACTCCCAAAAGACGGCCGGTCGAAGCCTAAATTTCTCTGAAACTGTTTTGGGGTTTCACCTCGTGGCCGACCAGTCCAAACTTCACTCGAATGGCATTTCTAAACCACCGAACGGATCTGAGTGATATTTTGACAAAGTGGGTGCTCAGATCCCAGCTATTCGGTGAAGTAATTTTCATGAGGTTCTGAAATATTATTTTAATATTGTTTTTTGCTGGTTACAAATATTGTATATTTTCTGTACCTGGGAGATAATTTAAATCAAGAGTTGAACTTACTCAATTATCTCCCAGGCACAGAGGAGGAGTCTGTGAAATGTTGATTTGTCCCTTGTCCCCAACAAGGTCCACCAGAGTGAAACCCGTGGAATAGTATTTAAGAAACCCCTTGCATGGGGAGTTGTATAAAAGCCAGCTGTGGCTGAATAAAAATCAGTTGACTTGCAGAACTGTGTGTCGTACAGTTACTGGGGGGGATTGTGCCTTGGGTATCTTAGTGCTTCCTCAGCTACAAGGAGTCTACAACGGAGATATTTATGCTGAATATTGGAGCTCCGCTACAACTATATATTGATTTTGACTGTTATATCAAAAAAGAAGAATAAAAGAACCATGATAAATCTTTTTCTGATTTAAAAACCTCTGCCCACTAATTGCTAATAGAAAATCAATAATGTGGATGCATGCACAATTTATTGGAGATTTATTAGAGTACTTCATATTAAGACAAAATTTCATCAATTCCAGACTTAAAGATTGAGGGTGCCTAAAACATTTATTTAGATCACCACTGATTCAAGCAGAAATATGGAATACAAAGTCTGCAACATGATATATTTTATTTCATTTGAGAGGAGAAAAAAAAAGGATCTATAAATCATTAATGAATTTGCATAGATTAAAAAGAACATTGTCTGCACTGAATGTACTGAATCACTGTCATACATCCTCTAGCCTAAGTGCAATTATCTTACATAACACAAAATGAGACTGCTATGGCCAGTGTATGTAGAATATTTATTGAAACAAGTACCATACATTGAATGATAGTATTTATAGAAGGGCCTGGCGATATTCTCTCAAATTTAGCAGCCAAGTACAAAAAGTCAGGAGCCAGACAACAGTAATACGAGGTTAATGCAACAGAAACAAACAGTGAAAGATGCAAACTGGTCCCTGAAGCCGAGTAATTGGGATTAATGATTACATTTCAGCAAATTCTGGCACTCCTGATAGGCAGGTTAAGCATTAGATTGTTCCCATGATGCTCAGCCAGCCTATCTGAGAAGCCAAGATTAGACATGCTCAGCCAGCATGAGAAGCCAAGATTAGATATCCTGCTTGCTGCTTCCGTTGTTTTATGTACTTTTTGGAAATCTCCATATAATAAACTTAACCAACATTAGCTGTATCTGCAATAGAGCCCACAGTAATAAAATATCCCAAAATTTGTAGCGGGCAGCCTATGAAGAAGTAGAAGTGGGGCCATGGGAGCAAGTGGTGGTAAAATGAGAAGAGGATGTGCATGACATTGGTATGAGGCAACGCAATATATCACTGCTAATGTGGCACAGGCAACTTCTGGGCTCTCTTGCTCCTTCTAGTGGATTCCCGAACAAGAACTCTCAAACGGATGTATCGTCATGTGCCGTGATGAAGGCCAGGGGAAATCTGAAGCGGTTTCTGATTATGTAGCACGCAGAGACAGCACGTTACATTGCAGACAATGGAGCAAATCAGGGGAGACCTTTTGACCTTCTCTTACTGGTAGACAAATACTCACTCCACATGGCACATTGGAATTGTATAACCCTCACTTGTGGCTCCATACATAGGAAGGAAACAAACAATACATTCTGCTAAGGACAAAGTTTATAATGAAAACGTAGAGTGAACATAGCAACATGGTAACACATGTTGAAAAACCATGATTTCCATCAAGTTCAATCTGTTGCTCAAAAAGGAAAAACAATCCCCCCTTTTAATAAACAGATTATTATGTTCTCAAATAAGCTATACACGTAGAAAATGTGTGGAGGAGTCAAGCAGAGAAACAAGCATTGTCCACGATTTCACCAAGACATTCATGATTGCAAATAGGCAAACATATCTAGTGTGAAAACAACACAGCAATTATTAAACTTAAAGAATTTGAAAAATGCAGAGAAAAACTATAGTTGGAATAGCCATGCAAATATACCATGACTAAAAATACTGTTAAACATGAAATGCAAGTAATCAAGCTCCTGGTTATTAAGTATTGATCTCGTAACATTCCAGCCTGGATATGGCTATGTTTTTATTGTAAAGCATTTTATAGATATAGCACAAAAAAAAAATATATGCACTATAATAAAATAAATTAAAATGGATATACAGTTGCAAGAAAAAGTATGTGAACCCTTTGGAATGATATGGATTTCTGCACAAATTGGTCATAAAATGTGATCTGATCATCATCTAAGTCACAACAATAGACAATCACAGTCTGCTTAAACTAATAACACACAAAGAATGAAATGTTGCCATGTTTTTATTGAACACACCATGTAAACATTCACAGTGCAGGTGGAAAAAGTATGTGAACCCCTAGACTAATGACATCTCCAAGAGCTAATTGGAGTGAGATGTCGGCCAACTGGAGTCCAATCAATGAGATGAGATTGGAGGTGTTGGTTACAGCTGCCCCGCCCTATAAGGAACACACACCAGTTCTGGGTTTGCTTATCACAAGAAGCATTGCCTGATGTGAATGATGCCTCGCACAAAAGAGCTCTCAGAAGACCTACGATTAAGAATTGTTGACTTGCATAAAGCTGGAAAGGGTTATAAAAGTATCTCCAAAAGCCTTGCTGTTCATCAGTCCATGGTAAGACAAATTTTATAACATGACAGGAGGCTTCGTATTTGCTTAAGTCTCTCTTTACTAGAACTCCACAGCAGCACAGAAAACAACCAATCAGAAAAAAGTTAAGTACTATAAAACTCCCCTCCTCATGCATCATTTCCTCTTTCTTTGCTGCTCCGCAGACAGTACAGGTCAGAGTACCACTGCTTATAGTGGGTGGCTTTGGGATTTAATATGACTTATTAAAGGTTTATATTTGGTATCATATTATATTTATTATTTATATTTATGTATTCTGTATTTAGTTATATATTCATTCTATTTTGGTATCATATTTTATTTATTATTTATATTTTAGGTACACTGTATTTAGTTATATATTCATTATATTTAGTATATATTATATTTATTATTTATTTTTTATGCATACTGTAGATATATTTTTGTTATATTTTATATATTATTTTTCTATTTATATATTTTATATATATTGTGTTCAGCTTTTCTTTTATTAGGCTTACAGTTTGGGGATTACTATCCTTCTGAATCTCTCCTTCCCCTGTACCCTGTGGGATTTTTTTTCTTTCACGTGGTGGTTCTAGGGGAGTTCTTGGGGATCCCTTTCAGTTGCTTCCCCTCCCCCCCACCCTCTAACACCATGCGTTCCGCCATTGATTGCGCTGGCTACAGTGTTCACTCGGGGTTTCAGGAGACTAGCCGTCTGGCTGTCTCCTCTGACTCCCCGAGTTCCTTCATGTGTATACTGGCAGCCGTCTTCCGCGATCGGCTCCTTCTAGAGCCGCGGGCGTCTGACCGGGTAGAGGAGGGTGATTTCATCAGGTGCTTCCTCTACTGAGAGGACAGTTCTTATCAGATCTCTGTTTCCTATGTCAGTGTATATATATCATATACAGGGTATGTATCACAGCTTGCTGTGAACATTATGTCAGTTTACACCTCAGATTGCTGGTTTTCTATACAGGGTAGATGTCACAGCTTGCTGTGGGTGCTTATGGCAGTTTTCTTCACAGATCACTGTTTTTCCTAGGACAGTGTATAGATATCACAGCTTGCTGTGAGTCTTGGTAACAGTTTACCCTCAGATTACCGAGTTTCTATGCAGTGTATATATCACAGATTGCTGTGAGTTTTGCTGACAGTGTATATCACAGATTACTGTGAGTTTGCTGTCAGTGTATATCACAGATTACTGTGAGTTTGCTGTCAGTGTATATCACAGATTACTGTGAGTTTGCTGTCAGTGTATATCACAGATTGCTGTGTGTTTTACTGACAGTGTATATATCACAGATTGCTGTGTGTTTTACTGACAGTGTATATATCACAGATTGCTGTGTGTTTTACTGACAGTGTATATATCACAGATTGCTGTGTGTTTTACTGACAGTGTATATATCACAGATTGCTGTGAGTTTTGCTGACAGTGTATATCACAGATTGCTGGGTGTTTTACTGACAGTGTATATCTCGATTTAGTCTTGCTGACAGTGTATATCACAGATCGCTGTGAGTTTGGCTGACTATGTATATCGCAGATTGCTGAGAGTTCTACTGACAGGGTATATCACAGATTCCTGTGAGTTACAGATATTTATGAACTCTGTTATACAAACTCTGTACAAGGTGTATACAGTGCCAGTTAGCTCTAGGATTCGTGTGCTTCTCAGTATATATTTTTTCTGGTCCTGCTATGAGGTCTCAGATGAGACTACTCTGGTATGTATTCTCTGTCCATGGCGTATATATAAGCTAATAGACCTGGCTCTGACTCAAACTGGTAGGGGAGACCAGTCTACGCTGATACTATACAATTTTATCAGATTCTTGGGGGAATTCATTGAGTTGGCTATCGTTAGCCCTACTCCTGGAAGTGTCCATGGTTACAATACCCTTCAGGTGGTATAATGATGGTAATCTATAATAATGATAAGAAATTTCAAATAGATCTGTGTGAGCATGGGCATACCAATTCACAGTTTAAGGAGAGTATTGCTCAGTGTATCTTACATTCATGGACATGATGGTAACTGGAAAAACTTCCGCTTATACCCAATACAGCTGGAATACCACTATTTGCCAGTCCCAGTTCAGGCTATTCACACGGCATTACGCTGTCTAAAAGGGTTGGTGTCTAGGGGTCCTATGTCACAGGATGCTCTGAGGATCTACAATTTCTTTAGGGACCTCTACCCAAACTCAGAGGTCCCCATTACTCATTCAATACCCATTGTAACGCGCTGTGGAATTGGATGGCGTTATGTATTAATAACATAATAATAATAATAATACACAACCCAGGATTGGCCTGCTATGTCTGTGCCCCATTGATTGGCCTGCTATGTATGTGCCCCATTGATTGGCCTGCTATATCTGTGCCCATTAGAACGGCCTGCTATGTCTGTGCCCATTAGAACGGCCTGCTATGTCTGTGCCCATTAGAACGGCCTGCTATGTCTGTGCCCATTAGAACGGCCTGCTATGTCTGTGCCCATTAAAATGGCCTGCTATGTCTGTGCCCAATTGATTGGCCTGCTATGTCTGTACCCCATTTATTGGCCTACTATGTCGGTGCCTATTTGTATGGCCTGCTATGTCTGTGCCTTTTCGCTTGGCCAACTATTCTGTGTCCATTTGTTTGGCCTGCTGGGCCTGTGCCCTTCTGACGGGCCTGCTCTATTGGTGCCGAACCCCTTTTGGCAGCAGGCCTGGGGGAATATCACTGAGGAAAAGCCAGTGCCCACCAGTGACATGGAGTTAGGCAGGTGTCCAGACAAGCACCATTGCCATACTATCCAAGAGGACACCAGTATACGGCCATCTGAATATGGTGGGAAGGGTGAAGGCTCAAAACCTCATACCTGAAGGGCAAGGTTTCTTATGAAGACCCCGGACACACATCCACAGTTTGCGCCTGACCGGCAACGGCACATCTCCAAGGAGAACTTCGCACAGGCAAGGACCGGTATTCGGACACCTACAGGAGAACGCGGTGTTTTCCTTGTCTTTAACGACTAACTCCGTATCTGCCTCCCGTTATCCATATAAGTATCGGTAGTTATTCCTGCGTTAGGTTAGCTCCTGGCCCTGTTCAGTGGGGCTTACTTGTCTTACCTTCCGGCCTGCTTTTTGCCTTCTAGCTGTGATAGAATTTGTGTTTTTACTCTTATCTACATTATTGTTGTTTTTTTTGTTTTCGTGACTTCCTTTTCCTTTCGCTCGTGTCGTCGAGGGGCCTGAATTGACCTCCTCCGACCTCCCGGGCGCTCGTGGATTGCGGAGAACGTCTCCAGCTTTCCTCAGACTACCAACGGTCATCCTGGACCCCGCGCGCGCACGGGATCCGGACGGTCAGTTGGTAGTTTTCCATCGTTGTTTCCGAAGATTGCCCTCAGCCATATGCTGATATTAGTAATTGGTGTACCCTGCGGTTGGTCACCCTGAGTCTCTAGGGACTCTAGTTTGGGTCACAGGAGGGTGTGGCCCTCCATCACCTCGATCCGAGACTATTTTATCTTCAGGAACAGAGAGTGAACCCCTCTCAGATACGGAACCGGACACTGATTTGTTATTAGAGGGCGCAGCCCTCCCTCAACCTCAGCCAGGTACTGAGCTGGATACAGAGGACATGTTTGGAGGACACATTCTCATAGAGAGAACCGGTCACGGATGTAGACTCTACTGTTTGGTTATTTGCGGGTGCGGCCCGCTCAGCCGGACGCTATCACGATATTCGATCACATTAGTAGAGAGCGCGGCTCTCTCATACACTCGACGCTCTATAGTGCCGGCCATTTGTTCACCACACAGGCTTGTACCCGTGCAAGACATCGATGACTACTTGGAGGGGCGTCCCTCCTGCTTTCAATTAGGTCTGACGTCCGTGCTACTGATTTTATTATAGAGGACTGCCTGGTCATGCAAGATATACATATTTAGACTGGATCCCTCTATTCTCTCTCCTGTATGGATCTACTAGATCCAGACCGCTGTAACACACGCAAGACATTCTCACAGAGGTATAATGGGGGGAGACTCCCACTTATTTATACACACTCCTGAAGATGGTACGGCTACCGGATGGACCTCAGGTATTACGTGAGTGCAGGTTTTGGTATTTTCTGCACCATATAAACAGAGGATTGCTTTCTGTTTTGGATATCCAGTCTATTACGATCAACTGCACAGACAGTTTCTCCCATATTTAGATGACAGGAGATACGGAGACCTTCATGGAGCAAACGGGCACTGCCTTGCTCGAATAACAAGATTAAGAAAGGCCTATTACCCGGTCTGAAGGTAAACCGTTCGCATGGATCACATGGTAAGACCGGAAAACCACGTTGTCTTGAGTTCCCCGGTCATAACGATCTTGGGATAAGATGTCAGGACTGCCCCATCTCCTCGGAACGCATACCTGGTGAACAGGGTTCGGAGATGGTGGGTCCTCCATCTATACTCTATTTATCCCTCACGGGAGCCGTTTTGTTTTGGATTCGCGCTAACCTACTTTTCAACTACCGTCAAGGAGACCTACGAGACTTTATGGGGGTACCTGGTGTGCCCCGACTCCTACACGGACATCTTTCACTCTTAGACGAGGACATATCTGGATGGAAATCTGCACTACGGTTTGCACTTCCCATCCCTTTGAATATTTCTGGGATTCACTATTCCCAGAATAGTCGACCACCGTTCCTCCACACAAGTTCAGTTCGGAACCCTGAATGGACGTCCTTTTGGAGTCTTTCCTCTACCGCGTCCGAGGATTACACAGTCCACTTGGAATATTGGAATCACTTAGGATACGGCTAGTTTGACCACACTCTTGCCTGCATTATAAACTTATTCTTGGATGAGACATCTCACCGGGTAGGCCAGGAGGGAACGAAAGTTCCTACTCGGTTCTATTGCAATTTGGTGGTGGACTTAGGCGCATTCCTTGAGATTGAAGATCTGCCTGCAAGGCCACATAGCCGGGTGACCCAGGCACGATCGGTGGAACAACCTTACACATCAAGAGTTGAGACATGGTGGCAGTGTCTTATCGTGGCCCTAAGTCCGCAAATGACCTTCGACATTTTATAACTGCAGGGAAATGGCTAATAGGTCAGCTTGCCAGCTCATGGACCTGCTGGTAGGTAACAGGTCGCAACCCCACGTACAATGGATCTATCAGCGGATGATGTTTTTTTCTGTTTTTGGGATACTTCATCAACTTGCATTGTCATTTATCACAGTTGGAAAGTCCATTTAGGTTTGCTCGGATAGCTCCGAGAATAGGTACCAGCGAAACAAACAGCGTTGGATTTGTTGACTGAGCGTTAAAACAGCAAATACGAAGCCTCCTGTCATGTTATAAAATTGTAGATTATGCTAGCTTTAGTGTACCTATAATCTTAATTTTATTAATGACAGGAGGCAAGTATTTCCCACCCATTCTTATCCCTCCTTTGTTTTATGTTAATAGTTAGGATTATTCAGGTACGTATGCAACTCTGCTTGTTGTCTCTGCTACCTGTTGCCTGTTCTTTTGCCTATTTTTCATAAGTAGGGTTGGGATATCTCATATTAAGGTAATTTTGGTTGCTACATTGGGTGCACACATGTTTATTCAGAGTACTTTTCATTGGATAATCAACCTGTTCGGTTCTGTTTTTTCTCTTGTTTCAGTTTACAGTCCATCAACACTATCTGGTTTGGCAGTTCTTCTCGGATGGTGGACATCGTTGTATTCATCGTATCTAGGACTTCGTTTTTTCCCCATTATGTTTTCTGCCTTTTACTCTGTTTTTGTCGCAGCTTGAAAGAGGAAATGATGCATGAGGAGGGGAGTTTTATAGTACTTAACTTTTTTCTGATTGGTTGTTTTCTGTGCTGCTGTGGAGTTCTAGTAAAGAGAGACTTAAGCAAATACTCGCCTCCTGTCATGTTATAAAATTAAGATTATAGGTACACTAAAGCTAGCATAATCTACAATTGTCTATAAATGGAGAAAGTTCAGCACTGCTGCTACTCTCCCTAGGAGTGGCCGTCCTGTAAAGATGACTGCAAGAGCACAGCGCAGACTGCTCAATGAGGTGAAGAAGAATCCTAGAGTGTCAGCTAAAGACTTACAAAAGTCACTGGCAAATGCTAACATCACTGTTAGCGAATCTACAATACGTAAAACACTAAACAAGAATGGATTTCATGGGAGGATACCACAGAGGAAGCCACTGCTGTCCAAACAAAACATTGCTGCACGTTTACAGTTTGCACAAGAGCACCTGGATGTTCCACAGCAGTACTGGCAAAATATTCTGTGGACAGATGAAACCAAATTTGAGTTGTTTGGAACAAACACACAACACTATGTGTGGTAAAAAAGAGGCACAGCACACGAACATCAAAACCTCACCCCAACTGAGAAGTATGGTGGTGGGGGCATTATGGTTTGGGGCTGCTTTGCTGCGTCAGGGCCTGGACGGATTGCTATCATCGAAGGAAAAATTAATTCCCAAGTTTATCAAGACATTTTGCAGGAGAACTTAAGGCCATCTGAAGCTCAACAGAAGATGGGTGTTGCAACAGGACAATGAGCCAAAGCATAGAAGTAAATCAACAACAGAATGGCTTAAACAGAAGAAAATACGCCTTCTGAAGTGGCCCAGTCAAGAGTCCTGACCTCAACCCGATTGAGATGCTGTGGCATGACCTCAAGAAAGCGATTCACACCAGACATCCCAAGAATATTGCTGAACTGAAACAGTTCTGTAAAGAGCAATGGTCAAGAATTACCCCTGACCGTTGTGCACGTCTGATCTGCAACTACAGGAAACGTTTGGTTGAAGTTATTGCTGCCAAAGGAGGTTCAACCAGTTATTAAATCCAAAGGTTCACACACTTTTTCCACCTGCACTGTGAATGTTTACATGGTGTGTTCAATAAAAACATGGCAACATTTCATTCTTTGTGTGTTATTAGTTCAAGCAGACTGTGAACCTCTTCATGGCAATGGTGTTTCCTGATGGCAGTGACCTCTTCCAGCAGGATATTGCGCCATGCCACATTGCAATAATTGTTCAGGAATGGTCTGAGGAAATTGTTAAAGAGTTCAGGGTGTTGCCTTGGCCTCCAAATTCCCCCGATCTTAATCCAATTGAGCATCAGTTGGATGTGCTGGAACATTAAAACCGATCCATAAAAGGCCCCACCTCGCAACTTGCAGTACTTAAAGCATCTGCTGCTAATGTCTTGGTGCCAGATACCACAGTGGTCTTGTTTAGTCCATGCCTCAATGCATCAGATCTATTTTGGCAGCACTAAGGAGACCTACCCATTATTAGGCAGGTGGTTTTAATGTTGTGGATGTATTTCCAGCAAATTTCCTAAATCATAGGCCTCATTTGCCTAAACAGCGTCCGTGTTATTTACTAAAGAGAGAATCGTCAGGAATTCAAAGTGCATTTCAAATCTAAGGCAAAAATAGCTGAAGTGGAAAATGTCTCAAAGTCTGTTTCCAATTTAGACAGCTCCATCAGGACGTTATACTTTCCCCATGTGAGATCAGGAAGTAGGTGCAACTATTGCTTCAACTATATATTTCTCTATAGATCAGTGATATCAATGTAGGAATTTTACTTCTTCTGGGATGAGTGTTAGCGCCCATTGGTGTGATAAGAAAATCCCTTATAATGAGACCATAAAGGCTCTCGATCAGTGGATGGATTGTGTCTGCCATGTATTAGAAACATTTAAAGCAGTAGGGATTTTGAAATAATCTTTTTTTCTTTTATATATTTACATAATTTGTTTGCACAATTTTAAAGCATTAACCATATAATACATTGAAAAACTTCCAACCCATGTTGTCACTTTAAGATTAAGATCCCCATGATAACATTTTTCATTTGCATCCAGGGTTGAGTACAAAACAGATGCTTTTCGTGACTCCAGAGTTATTTGTGTCTCTTGCAAGCTAGCCTAAATTATTTACAGACTTGGCTTTTTTATGAAAATTATGTTTCACGCTAATATGATCACATGAATGTGCATTGTAATATGACAACAAACCTCCTGTATGATAAGTAAAAAGTGGCTTTGATAGAAGGTTAGTTGTAAATCATTAGAGAGAGCTCCAGCATGGTCTTTAGAAATTTTAGTCCCGGTCTACATGTGCCACAGATGCCCAAGGTACTAGGTATGGAACTATTAACGCACACTGCACCATACATGTAAGAAATTACATTTTATGAGCCATATTATTTATCATCAACACTGAAAAGGTCAAAAGGACCAAGTCAAAAGGACGCGAGCCATGGGATGAGGTGGGTTATTGGACATCAGCTCTCTATAAAGACCTCCAAGGGACAGGAAATGTACACTACAGTTGGTGCAGTGGCAGAAGGCATTAGATGCACGTTTATACCTTTTGCATGGTTGTCAGGGTGGAGAGGACCGATGGGAGACTCAAAAGCACTAGGCTCCCAAAGACTGGACCTGACGGTCCATAGTGGCTTGTTATAAACACAATTTGAATGAAGGTGGAGAAGACAACCACTATGATGACGCATACATTGGGCTTCAAGAATACAATAATTTCATATGTAATACAAAACAAAGGGTACGGAGAAGAGGACAGTGTATTTAATCAAGGACATGGAGGAATTCAATTATGGGAGACTATTTCGAGTAGGTATATTTATTCTGGAAAGAGGTGCTCTGAGAATCTGATTACTGCATGCTATTTAATTCCAAGGTCAAATAATGGACATCTTGGAGAATACACTCATCAGAAAAACTGGATGAATAACTAAAGTTCACTGACCATTAGGAAAAAAATACTTCAATACTGGAAAAACTTGTGATTTTATTTGGAACAGTCTTTAACACAAAAAAGACACTGTGATGTGATATAACTGCATTAATTACAAATATATATATATATATATATATATATATATATATATATATATATATATAGTGTCAGCATATAGGGATATTTCTGTGTCATCCCACAGTGAATAAAAGGTAACAAAAAAGACTTTGCTCACTTACCGCTTTGCAACCTAATTGTCATGCATGCAAAGCTTCCGAATAGGAAAACATTAAAGGGACACTATAGTCACCAGAACAACTACAGCTTATTGAATTTGTTCTGGTGAGTAGAATCATTACCTTCAGGCTTTTTGCTGTAAACACTGTCTTTTCAGAGAAAATGCAGTGTTTACATTACAACCTAGTGATAACTGCACTGGCCACTCCTCAGATGGCTGTTAGAGATCCTTCCTGGGTCATGGCTGCCTAAAATGCATCCAAACATTCAGTATCTCCTCCCCCTGCATGCAGACACTGAACTTTCCTCATAGAGATTCATTGATTCAATTCTTCTCTATGAGGAGATGCTGATTGGCCAGGGCTGTATTTGAATCATGCTGGCTCTCCCCTGATCTGCCTCATTGTCAGTCTCAGCCAATCCTATGGAGAAGCATTGTGATTGGATCAGGCTACCACTTCTGATGATGTCAGCAGACTGCTTATTTTTTTATGAGTCTAACCGCATGCAGAGTTACAGCTTCAGGCTTGAATACAGTAAGATTTTTACTATATTTACGGAGGCATGAGGGGGGCTAGATGGTGGGCCCAGGGGGGCTAGATGGTGGTTTTAACACTATAGGGTCAGGAATACATGTTTGTGCTCATGACCCTATAGTGATCCCTTAACTCAACACAAAGCATTTTGACATTCAACATCATTTCACATAGTTAAACTTTGTTAGGGAGCAGGAAGTAGCTCTCGTGGCTGTCTGTAGTGCAGGATTAAGACGACTGGTGCACTTCACACTGACCACTTCAATGAGATGAACTGGTCTGGGAGTCTATAGTCCTCATTTAATGCTTACTATCTAAAAGGATGAGTGAAAATTACACAGAGGAAGGATGTAGGGAATAAGGAGTTAAGGGGCGAGTTGATAGAGTTCTCTAAAGAATTGTGTATTTAAGAAATTAAGAATTTTTCCAAGGACTGCAAAGACGGGGAGAGTCGAATGTGGTGCGGAAGGGAATTCCTTAAGGAAAGGGGAAGGCTTGAGGAAGTCCTGCTGGCGAGGGTCTGGGGTGCAAGTATGAGAATAAATATAATACTTTAAAAAACTTCCAACCCAGAAATGAAGGTGAAATGAAGATGATGGAGACAAAGTCAATGAACATGAAATGAAACAGTGAAAACTGAATACAATACAGTGATAAGTGTTATTGCAGAAATGAGAGGCAGCAGTTTATCACCAGTCATAGAGTGCATTCTGATTTGGAAATGGTGGCGGGCTCACTGCAAGAAGTCAGTCTAGTTCACTGTAAACCTGTTTGGGATTGGCATTTGAACTATTTGTTATCTAATGGTGGAGTTATTATATAGATAACAAGGTTAGAATGCCACGGCTATAGGCAGCGAGTGACATCACATACAGTAAATGCACAAGTTATTTGTGTATGAAAAGCTGCAAGAGGAAACATTTTCCTACAGAGAAGTGTATGTCATCATCAAAAAGAGACTGCAGAACAGGGCGACCAGATACCGGGTGGCCAGATCCATGCTTTTTTTTATGGATAGATATTCCTAAAACATAGTAATGAGAAGCACATGTAAAGTGCTGCCTGTAGTATATAAATAAAGAGTCCTGCAACATACAAACCAAACATTACATATTGCAACTCACTTGCATTTAGGTGACAGAAAATTGTTTAAGTACAGAGAACACGGGCCCGGGTCACTTGCCATACTGGGAGTTGTGATATCAAAAGAGCAAGCAAATGAATTGGAGACATATCTGTATCACAATCAGGCCGATATTTTCCATCTTGGGTGCATGGCATAAAATATTTCTACTGTGATCTTAATTCACTGAATAAAACGTCAATGATGTCCTTATACCTTGACTGGATCCTCACTCCCAGTACTGATTAACATTTACCACACATGTGGATCAGTGTGCTGTGAAACTAGCCTCTAAGTCACAGGTTACCGGAGAGTGTGTCCCCCAACTAGTGCATTTAACGGACTGTGCAATCTTTCACTTTATTATAATTTACCAGATCTCTTACTACCTACTACTACATCATCAATCATTATCAGGTCGCTGGCGTCTCCTAACCTACTCAGCCAAAACACACTGCATCTATTAGCATCATTTAACAGCCCCCAGTGTTACAATACGATTTACTGGCACTCATTTTATTCGGACCCACTGTATCTATTAGCACCTTATGCAGTTACATTAGCTACATGTAAGGTGTGCATATTAAAATTGGATTCATATCCCAGCATGCACTGCAGCTGTGGGCGCTCACATCCCCAACACTCACTGTATTCATCAAAATACACTCCCCAGCATTCACTGCGTCCATCGACTTTTACAATTCACTTTGAATTAACGTTAATTTCCCAGCATTACACGCTTTAGTAAATAAACCTGCCCATCTACCAGCAGTCAAGATGTCCATCGACATACGCTACACTTCATACAATACCTACTTCACTGGTATCTGCAGCATATATCAATAAAAAGTGTCAGCTGCTAGCCTGGCCTTTTTAGGCTGAAGTTTATTTGGCCATAGATAAGCCCTAGCAGCAAGCAATATGACGTTGGTGAGCTGTTCAAAGCATTATGAATAAACAGAATCACATTCACTTCTATGCCGTTTGTCTGCCACTTTTCCCATGTGTGCCCATTTATTATTTTATTTTCAAGAATATAATCTTTACTGTGCCTCTTCTATCTACTTTTTTTTAGTTCCATTTTGTTCTTTTTTGGGGTCTCATATTTTTTTTCCACTCCTTATTTATATAAAAGACTGCAGAATAGCGACTTTCCTTCCCGACAAATTTTTCTACCACTGTCAGATTATTGGGTTGTCTGAAAAAGGTAAGCAGTTTTACGTTCTTCCTTTTTGTTTAATAAAAAGGGTTACTCCAACCATCATGATAACTTCTGCTTTTACAAGTGGTCATGGTACAAGCAATCTGTATGTGCAGAGTTCCAGCTTGAAATTACAAGCTGGCCACATGTGACTTAGTCAGCCCAGAACTCAGTACCAGGCTGACTAATGTGAATTCTGTGCAAAAATACATCAGTTGTCAGGACACAATGTGCACTGGCGACAGACTTGATTTGATCCCCTTCTCTCGCAGCCAGTGCTGTTCACGGACATGTAACTAGAAGTCTGTAGGAGTGTGTGTGCGGATTGCACGTACCCAGTCACAGTAACAGCTCAGTGTTCAACCTCCAGCCAGCCATTTGTCCAAACTCCACCACCCTCTGAAATCAGCTCAATTCTTAATGATTGGGAGGAAACTGTGTTTTAGCTGTGTATCGTTCAGTGATCCAACAATGCTTCTCTATGAGAAGCATTTGATTGAACCACGGAGAGGATGAAGATGACACAACGTGAAGATGGAGAAGGCAGGACATGATCGTGGGGAAATTGGCCCGGCCGGCGCTGGATTCAAGGTGATTTTAATCTTTTCATGCAGGTTTAAAAATAAAACAAACAATGTGCAAAACAAGGGTATGAGTAACCCTTTACTAAATAAACATAAAATTCTTCAAACTGTGAATACATTTTTTTTGTCTTTCTATTTTGTCAATGTAATTAATGGGAAAATCCAGAGGGAAAAAAGGAGCAAAAAAAAAAATCCAATGGGGAATGAAAAGTGGAGGAAGAGAGATTATTTTAGCGCACTATAAAAGAGGCAAAAAAAGGCAGCAATGTATAAAGGATGGAGTAACAGTTTTATACATAAGAAAATAACGCACGCGCACAAAGCCAGTACAATCATGAAAGTGCATAACCCCTGTATTGCAGGCCTTATTAAACATAATTTGACAGGTGTAAAACATTGGACAAGTGTGGCATATTTCCCTGGCAATCCTACCTCTCTGGCAGAGTATGGCAGCCCTTAATTCATACAAATATGGATTATGATAAAGGCTTATAAGAGAGTGCAACTACCAAGCCAGCAATGCTCTCAGAGTTATACACCAAACTCCAAATTCTACAGAAATGAAATCTGAATGCCAACATAGGTGACTTAAAGGGACACTGTAGGCACACAGACCACTTCAGCTCATTTCATTGGAGTGGTCTGGGTTCAATGTCCTATGTCCTGAGAAACTGCAATGATTATCTGGTAGGATTAACTCCTCCTCTAGTGGCTGTCTACCAGACCTTTTAGAATCGAAACACACCTTTGGTCCGTTATCGGACGCTGGACGTCCTTACGCTTTGCATGAAGACCTCCAGCGTCAGATTTTTCCCCATAGGAAAGCATTGAATAATGCTTTCCTATGGGGAAATCCTAATGCGAGTGCGGCCTTTGCCGCGCATGCACATTAAGTCTCCCCGCCAGATGATGTCGGAGGGGAGGAGCATGGTGGAGCACCACACAAACACACTGCAACCCTCAAACACACACTACACCCCTCACAGCCTGAATGCCCAATGCACACACTAGATTCCCTGTATGCAAACACACTCTCTACAGCCACTGCACATACTGCATCACCAAAACACATACACTACTGCCCCTCTACGCACCATGCCCCCTATACACACACATAATCGCTCTCAACCAGGGCCGGACTGGCCCACCGGGATACCGGGAAATTTATGACGTCATATTCCGGCGCCGGTCTCTTGCTAGCGCGCGAGGGCGGGGGAGCAGAGACAGAAGAGCCTGCTCCCCCTGCGGCCGCCAGCAGACCTCCCCAGCCAGCGGCCGCCGGCCAGCAGACCTCCCCAGCCAGCGGCCGCCGGCCAGCAGACCTCCCCAGCCAGCGGCCGCCGGCCAGCAGACCTCCCCAGCCCGGGCACGCCGGCCAGCAGAAGACCTCCCCCTGCGTCCACTAGCCCACCCAGCCGGTCACCAACAGGTAAAATATGTAATTCTGTCAGTGTCAGTGTGAGTGTATGTGTGTGTGTGTCTGTGTCATTGTGTGTGTGTCTGTGTCATTGTGTGTGTGTGTCATTGTGTGTGTGTGTCATTGTGTGTGTGTCTGTGTCATTATGTGTGTGTCATTATGTGTGTGTCTGTGTCATTATGTGTGTGTCTGTGTCATTATGTGTGTGTCTGTGTCATTATGTGTGTGTCTGTGTCATTGTGTGTGTGTGTCATTGTGTGTGTGTGTCATTGTGTGTGTGTCTGTGTCATTATGTGTGTGTCATTATGTGTGTGTCTGTGTCATTATGTGTGTGTCTGTGTCATTGTGTGTGTGTCTGTGTCATTGTGTGTGTGTGTCATTGTGTGTGTGTGTCATTGTGTGTGTGTCTGTGTCATTATGTGTGTGTCATTATGTGTGTGTCTGTGTCATTATGTGTGTGTCTGTGTCATTGTGTGTGTGTCTGTGTCATTGTGTGTGTGTCTGTGTCATTATGTGTGTGTGTCTGTGTCATTATGTGTGTGTCTGTGTCATTGTGTGTGTGTCTGTGTCATTGTGTGTGTGTCTGTGTCATTATGTGTGTGTCTGTGTCATTATGTGTGTGTCTGTGTCATTATGTGTGTGTCTGTGTCATTGTGTGTGTGTGTCATTGTGTGTGTGTCTGTGTCATTATGTGTGTGTCATTATGTGTGTGTCTGTGTCATTATGTGTGTGTCTGTGTCATTGTGTGTGTGTCTGTGTCATTGTGTGTGTGTGTCATTGTGTGTGTGTGTCATTGTGTGTGTGTCTGTGTCATTATGTGTGTGTCATTATGTGTGTGTCTGTGTCATTATGTGTGTGTCTGTGTCATTATGTGTGTGTCTGTGTCATTATGTGTGTGTGTGTCATTATGTGTGTGTCTGTGTCATTATGTGTGTGTGTGTGTGTGTGTGTCATTATGTGTGTGTCTGTGTCATTATGTGTGTGTGTCATTATGTGTGTGTCTGTGTCATTATGTGTGTGTCTGTGTCATTGTGTGTCTGTGTCATGGTGTGTGTGTGTGTGTGTGTGTCTGTGTCATGGTGTGTGTGTCTGTGTCATTGTGTGTGTGTGTGTGTGTCTGTGTCATGGTGTGTGTGTGTGTGTCTGTGTCATGGTGTGTGTCTGTGTCATGGTGTGTGTGTGTCTGTGTCATTGTGTGTCTGTGTCATGGTGTGTGTGTATGTGTGTTTGTGTCATTGTGTGTGTGTGTCTGTATCGTGTGTGTGTGTGTCTGTGTCATTGTGTGTGTGTGTGTGTCATTGTGTGTGTCATTGTGTGTCTGTGTCATTGTGTGTCTGTGTCATTGTGTGTCTGTGTCATGGTGTATCTGTGTGTCTGTGTGTATTTAAAAAGTGTTTTTACTCACCTTTTTTTTTTCTCCCCACGCCGTGCTGGTCTCCCCTCGACTGGCCCTGCCTCTATGGCTGAGATCATCAAGCATGATGATCTGAGCCAATCCAATGCTCTGCCATAGGATTGGCTGCAAAGGTGCTGCACACTGTGCAATCACGCTGTGCAGCACTGACACAGGAAGCACCTCTAGTGACTGTCTGAGTGACTGTCACTAGAGGTGTCACTAGGAAGCAATGTAAACACTGCATGTGAGTATGCGTAATGTATTATTAAATTAAAAGGACCAATATTATATATTAGAAAAAGAAATATATATATTACTCAACCATCTGGGGTGGCAAGACATTACCTTACATATTACATACGGCAATATATGGGGCAATGACTTATGGGGCTGGCATAGATTTTTTTTTTTCCAGGGCTGCTTTGTATCCCCAGTCCGGCCCTGCTCTCAACAGTCCATAGTCACACATATTACACAACACAACTGAAACCGAACTATTTACACAAAACACCACACACAATCCCACGAGCAGCCTCCAAACACATGCACAATACACTTTTCCTGGCCATTTTGTTTCTGCTATCCCATTTATGGAATTATCTGAGACAAGTCACAAGCAAACTTGCTTGTGCTGCGCAGAACAAATACAGGGCCTTTTTTCTCATGTGAGAGCTCTTAAGCGGGGCTCGGCGCATGGTCTGCCCTGGAAGAGTACTAGACCAACATGCTCACTTTGATGGGGACGTCTTTGGTGATAACAAAACACCCCCCTCTCTGGCTCTGCCAACTTATCACTGGGCCACTATAATTAAAAAAACATCCGGGCTGAATTTTTTTCCCCAGTCCAGCCCTGAATACAAATATTATGCTGACTACGTATCCTTGTTTTTGGCAAACAGATCTCTCTCCCATAGCACTTGCATTAGCAAACTGATGCATGGTGCTGTTTATATGTGCGTAATTATGTTTCATTTTCGTTTTGTTTGTCTGACATATACATAGCTGTCCCTCTTGAGTGTGCTAGCATACTGTCTTGAGATTTTGAGCCCGCTATAGCTTATTTCAAATGTATTCTGTGCTATCATTTTATGTTCTATGTTCTATGTTTTATGTTCATACTGTTTATCTCCATGTCCTTCGAATGGTAACTACTAGCTACGTTTTCTTTACTTGTCCTTTAATGACTTCACCAGCACACACTCCAGTCTATTTTTGCACACCCACTTTACAGATCACCATCCATTTCACACACAAAAAAACATCTAATTGATTACTATACACAGTGGCTGTGCTGTAGCAGCACTCTAAAAAGTATCTTCCATTATCCCACCAATGCATCTCATTTCACCAACATCTCTACCCATCCTTGCTAAAAAAAAAAAAAAAAAAACATTCCATCTATTTTGCAGTACAGCCTTCCTTTCTGCCACCCTTTGAGTTAATGCACTTGTTGGACTGCATTGCTCAAATCCCCAATCCACTTCTCCATGTACAGCAGCAAATCTGCCCAATGCACCATCACCCTCATCCAACACCACATCATCTACATGGACCACAGCATCATACCATGCCCCTTAGCAAGTCAACACACCCCTTCCCCAGCACCATAATGATGATGTAACCCCTAGGGTGCCTGGCATGTCGCACTAAGGGTTAAATAGCCAGCAGAAGAGACAATACAAACAACCAGTGGCCCCTCACCTTCTTCCTCTCCCATGTGCTCTTCGCCCCAGGTGCAGCACAGTAGCATTAACCTCATTCACCCCACGTGGGTGAGGTCGCAGGATGGGGGGACCACCTTTACAACCAGGCAGGGTGGGATGCTGTGTGCCCCTGGCTATGGCGGAGCTGCTTTCTGGGCTCTGTATACACTTCCAGGGCTGTGGCTGCTGCTGTGTCTGTATCCCTCTGCTCCTTAGCATGGGAAGCTCTGCTACCCACAGATGCTACACAGCAGAATGGGAGGAGGGAGGACAACCATGCACATTCCCTGGGAAAGCCTGTGTGAGAGGAGAGAGGGGAGGGAGAAAAACCAGAATATTGAGAATTATGTCATCCACACAATCTGTGCTGTGTGCCTATAAAGCAGAGAGGCTAAGCTTTACGTAAAGCTGGCTGAGCATAATAAGACCCACAGTCCTCAACAGCTTAGCATGCTATTACTAGGGCATAGCAAGAAATCATTATTAGTTATTAGAATGTGGATACAGTCACTGAACATCTGACGCATTCTGTATTCTAAGGATGGAATGACGTCATCCTCAATGTGGAACCTCTACAGCAGGAGTCATTTAGCCCACCCCTCCAAACTGAGATGTTTAGTCTTTGAATATCTAGGTGTACGGTTCTGTTTTTGCAGAAGTAAAATGGAAGGCTCGATGTAATTCTGTATTTCAATTAAATGATATTTCGTCAGGAATAATAATAATAATTTCATAATAATAAAATTACAATAGTCCAAAGATTTTAGTCCTCTCCACTATTTTGTGCTATTTAGCTTTTACACCAGTGGTGTTTTCGCAGTGACTGGAGAGTCTTTGAAACATTTATTCAAAGAACTGGGTAATAAATAGTATTAGGTAATACGACCTATGCAAACATGAACTCATAGGGAAAAACCATCTGAACTTGATAAACCATTCAAACAATACAGGTATTCACTCATAGTTGGGTAGGCCAACCCCCAACCATCATATTTCAACCAGGAAGTTTACAGAAAAAAATACTTGCACGTTTGCATGGAAACGGTTGTTTTGTATATTTTGAATGCACTTCTAGTTTAAACTGGTTTATTTGAAATAATACTTAAATAATAGGTTATTTTATTTTATTTAAATCACTTCAGTTTAACCATTGCCTAGTTGGGCATGATAGGTGTTGTATTTGCTGCCAAGAAGTGTTGTAATATAGCCATACCTGTAAAATAATAACCACAAAAAAAAAACACTCTTTAAAAATATGTTCCCAGTCAGTTGTATTTTATTATATCAATAAATGCTGGGCAATGCTCATTTGGCTCTGGGCCAGTGATGGTGCTTATGTTTTGCAGCTTTCACTTTAATATGTTAATTTGCCTAAAATGTTAGAAAAACACAAGCATGTGTTAATTGCGTTAAATTTACAGAAAAGGTATTTCAACCTTAATACATTTAATGGCCTCCGAATTCTAAATGGAATTAATGCCTGATTGCGTTTGTCAGTGCCTGCGGCAGCATAGTTTGTGTAATTGGACAGAGGGATAGCTAGGCCTTTCGGCACCCAAAATGTAGGAATTACATTTACACAATTTTGCACCTGTTCCCTCCAGTAAAATCCTTTAATCCCTAAATTGCCAAGTAAATGTACAGCGTTTTAATCCTTTTCCCAGCAAATCTGTTTAGACATCACAGCCACTATAGGGTTCATTCACTTAACAACACTTTGAAAAAAACACTTTGCTATATTTATGCCAGACTAGCCAAATGCTGATTTGAATTCACTGTGGGTATTATTTACTGAATTAAAAACTATGGGAAAATGGTAAGGGGGCTTACAATTTTAGACCAAAAGAGCTGAATTGAAAAATAATCCAATTTTGCTATTTTCCAGATTGGCTATTTTATTGTACAGTTTGCAGTTTGCTTGTGAATTCTCTACCATTTCTGGTTTATGTGTGTAGTGTCTATGTGGATTCATTAACATTCATATCAATAAGTAGAGCCCGCCAACACTTCATTGTCTGCCACTCTCTGTGTTATGACATTGAGACATTGTCCCTTGTTCAATGTCATTTTTACTGTCCTTATCTTTGGCCTATAAACAAGTTGCTTTGCACCAACCCACATAGTTAATCTTCTCACTGCCCAGAAAAGAGTAACACTAAAATAGTTAACTCTTTACTTATGGGATCATAAACTCTGATAAGGCATATGTACTAAGCAAGAGAGTTTGGACAGTAGAAGATCAAGTCAGTGCCAGCTAGGTTAACTATAATTGCACAGATAAAAATAAACTAAGGATAGTAACTTTTCTGATATAATATGCAAAAAAGGCAATACTAATAACCATCAGCAATTAAAGTACACATAGGCACATTCTATAACTTTTACAAGCATATATTATTCGTGTGGTTTTATAAGTAAGATTGGATTATGATTAAAGACCAGTGGGAAAAAACAAAAACACAATTTAGTAGATATACCCTCAATGAATAAATGCATTAATTTTTCATGCATGTATTTATTGGTGGTATAGCTTTAAATAGCTTGCAGAGGTTGCCCTAGCAAGTCCTCCTCTTTTTCTCCGGAAAAGACTTTCAGTCTCTTCACAGGGAAATAACCAATTAAATTGTTGGCCACGTGTAAGCGCCCACATCTGGTGTGAGGTATGGCGGAGTTGGTCTGAGATCTGTATGGGAGGAGGCAGGCACGCTCATGCGGGTCTGCCACTTCCATGAGCTCAGGGGATGGACAGCCAAGGGGATTGTTTCCTAATTAATTTACAAAAGTGCTGATTGGGGATTAACTAAGATCCTCCTCACCCATGAAGCACTTCAGCAAGCTGATTTGGGGTGTGGAGTGGTTCTTTAAGTATTACTGTTCTTTTGAAATGATCATATGATTGAATTTGCATGCCATTGTGGTTTGTGGTTCTCAGTTCTGGGTCTAGCTGCATAACCTCTTATTATGTGGTCCAAGCATGGGTCCATCTTTGACTAGATCATTATTAAAAGACTGCAGATCTGCCTCTACCATGAAGCACTCTTTGTAGGAATGTTGGTTTTGGGGTCTCAATGACTCGGTGATTGGTTTCTTAGGTGTATTAAGGTAAAATGGACTAATAGAGGTCGACAGGAATATCAGAAGAGAGCAAAAGACAATTATTTTTACTCTTCCAGTGGGTAAAATAATGAGGGCTCAACGTTAGCCTGACAACCAATTTAAATGAAAGTTGTTGCATTGTATAGAATCACTGTTTATTATTGGATGGGAGAGTTAGCTCTAACTCATTTTTAATGTTCCCTGATTTAGTTAATCATTTATGATTTGGTCTATTCACAATTTTTCTTTTGGGGCAGAAGTTTCTTCCATTAGTATAGAAAGTCATTGTCAAAGAATGCACGTAGCAGCCGTATTTGTTTCTGTTTTTCATTTGTGTGTTCAATAATCGGTGATAATTCCTTTATGGACTCATCACGTCAACTTTCTCTTAAAGTAGCAGTCTAAGCAATATAATCACTACTGCCTAATAAAGTGATTATGGTGAGATCACGCCCCACACACCACCCCTTAGTCCTGTGTCTAACCATTATCAAACACACCAGCTAGGGATGGAGGCACCAGGGACATACTGACACCATCATCACTACAAAATACAAAATAAAATAATTATGGTGTATGGTGTTAATAAAATCTGAATCCAGAAGGAGGTTTGAGGATAAATGTCAACAGAGAGAAGAAGTTTCATAGGAGCTTAAAATAATAAAATAATAAATGATAATTGAAATATTATTATTCATAGAATACGGATGTCTCCAAATTGGCCCAGCAGAACTGGCCTTTGCCTTCTAATTCCCCTTGCCCTCTGCATATAACTATTAAATTGGATCATTTTCAGGAACAAAATCTGCTAATTTAAGTTCTCTTTTCTTCGAAATGAATAAATCTGCATTTTGCTGTTTTCATACTGTGGGAATATTATATCTTTTATTGAGAAAATACCAGACATTTTCTCACTTGAGAAGGAAAAACCGGTTAAACATGTTAAATTCTACATATTTCCTTTATTCAGTGCTGTGTGCAAGGTGATTGACGAAACTAAGAAGAACCTGTTGTTGGAGTGTATTTAAGACATTCTAGAAAAGCATACTTCTTGAGTTCTGATTCTATATAATCATTCTCCACCCTTATATTCAACAATCACAGCTCATGTGACTATTATACAAGCCTATTAACAAGGCTGTGGCCCTATTGCTTTGAAACAAGCAAAAAGTATAATTTACAATAAAAATAAAAATAAAAGTGAAATTATATTTCAGAACGACATTCTCTAATTCACCTATAGAATAAATTTACTCTCTAGCCAGTGAGTTGTGGTAAACTGCAAAATTATTTAAATTTCCAAATAAATCTTCAATTTACCAGTTAAGGATATTTCCTATTTGAATATTTTGACCTAAATCTTAGGTGAATATTTTTGTCTATTAACCAAAACTAATTTCTTTTAAATACATGGGACTGTCTCAGAATGGATTTATAATTGGACCTCTCAATAACTCTTAATAAGGAGAAAGGACATACGTTTGAAACTAATTAGAGTCCAGTCTCAGGGACGTATTAGCCACGACGCAAACAAGGCATTTGACTTGGGTGGCACTTTCCAGGGGGCGGCAAAAAAAGCCGCCCCCAAATGCCCAGGCAAATGTCTTGTTAGCCTGACGGCTAACTAAAAATCCGTCTGGCCGGTTGGTCGGGCGGCGCTGGCGAGGGAGCACTGATTAGTGAGCTCTCTGCTCAGCTCCCTCGTGCGCCGCAGTGTGATACTGGTCACCTGGAGCCGGAATATGACGTTTGTGTGTGTGTGTCTGTTAGTGTGTGTGTGTGTCTGTTAGTGAGTGAGTGTGTCAATGTGTGTGTGTTAGTGTGTGTGTGTGTGTGTGTGTTAGTGTGTGTGTTAGTGAGTGAGTGTGTGTCTGTTAGTGTGTGTGTGTCTGTTAGTGAGTGTGTGTGTCAGTGAGTGAGTGTGTGTCTGTTAGTGAGTGTGTTTCAGTGAGTGTGTGTGTGTGTGTTAGTGAGTGAGTGTGTGTGTCTGATAGTGTGTGTGTGTGTGTCTGTTAGTGAGTGTGTGTGTCTGTTAGTGTGTGTGTGTGTCTGTTAGTGTGTGTGTGTGTCTGTTAGTGTGTGTGTGTGTGTGTGTGTGTCTGTTAGTGAGTGTGTGTGTGTGTGTGTGTGTGTGTTAGTGAGTGTGTGTATGTCAGAGAGTGTGTCTGTTAGGGAGTGTGTTTTTATGTGTTTGTCTGTTAGTTTGTCTGTTAGTTTGTGTATTTATCATGGCTTGAAGAAAGTCTATAAAGGGTACAGAATTTTCTTAGTCTGTTGCAAAAAGCTGTCCCATCATAATATGGGGGGGGGGGGGGAGTGAGGTGTTCTACACTTATTGTCTGTGCATCAGATAGGACAGAGGTGCTATATTGTATGTTTATTAGGATTTGGATTATATATCTTTTAATGTAAAATCACAAAGGGTTACATTTTACATTCTTATTACATGCATATCAGTAAGATTTCCTTTTAAGAGTGTCTGCGTGTTTAGTGAGAATTAGTTCTACACTACATACATATCTCTGGACTTAGAAACCAACCACCACCTACTTCCTTGAAGCAATGATGAAAAATGAATGTACCAGGAAACTCTTTGACCATGAGCATAGCAGAAGGAAGTACATATGGTAAAATAAAAACACAAACACAAAAAAGTCATTTAAAAAGATTTATTTATTCATTTTATTTAAGCAAAATTACTTTTAATAACTTTTTTCAGTATTATTTTTACAAAAAAAGTGTTTTTTATACATTTTTTCAATGGAGGCGGTAAGAGAGGATGTACACTGAGAGGAGGGGGATGGTCAGTAAATTAAGACATCCACACATCACGCACGCCCCTCGCGCTTCTAGACACAGCAGAATGAAAGATGAAATGCAGATTTAAGAGGGTGATGGGAGGGCCTCAGAGAAATGGGGAGAGACTACTCTTAAATCTCACAGTTTTTATTTTTAACGTCTTCAATGCCAGAAGGTTTATAAAATGTTAAAAATATCACCAGCAACAGAATAATCACCATTAAAAAAAACCCTACCCTAAAAAAGCATCAGCCCCTCTTTTGACTCACTACAGCATTTTGCGTCTTCGTTTACCCTTAAAGGGCCTTACAAAGAATTGTGAGTCGTTCTAGCAGTAATTAGTTAAAAGCCTTCTCCTCCGGCAGAAAAAGAGTACATTTCTAAAAATAAACGCCAATTTTCTGCATTTTGTGGCAAGCAAAAAAAAACAAAAAAAAAAGGTTAAGAATAAGAACATCTTTTCAAAGTAAGTAGCAAATGTAAAAGGAAGATATTTTTTTGCAGATTTTTCTCTTACCCTCCCCCCTCAAAGTGAGAGAAGTCACACACGTTTTATAATACAATATAAAAATAATAAAGTTCCCTTACAGTCGCAGGCCGATGGCATCAGCATGGATTGAATTCCAAATATAACTTACAACAACTTATTATGGCAGTGTGATGGTGAGAGGGGGAGGATTAGAAAGGAAGCACGCCCAGAGCTTACACATGCTTCTGGGAATCTCAAGTCATGAAGGAGTGCAACTTTCGGCACTGTTTATGTAAAGCAGGATATAACAGGGGCGGACTGAAGAAGGCAAACCATTTCTACTGGCCCAAATATCAGGCTACAAGTAGCATTCGCATTTACAATGCAGTTATCAACTGATCCGGAAAACCTACAAGTCTACTGAACCAAGACAAGTTAAAATGAAGGGACGAGTGCAATAGAGATCATCTTCATAAGCAGAATTGTCTATCACCATCCTGCTTGTCAAGGTGTTCTTTAGCAAGTTGGCTTTACTACACCAGCCTTGTTTGTAGACAAGTGGTCTTCTATGGTGGCCCATATCCTTAACACTTCACCAGCCTGGGGGACACACGTGTCCCATGCCAACCACTTCTTGAGTGCATATATACAGTGCATGTATGCCCATACCTGTGAATGTCTGAGTGTATTTATATCTATGTATTGTATACGAGTATGCACATCTCATTATATGCTCTCTTTGGCCTATACAGGTATATACGCACTCAAACAAACATGCACACATTCCATTTTTACGTAAAGTGTATTAAAGTATACACTGTAAATGTGTGCACGAATGTTTGCGAGTGTCAGATTGCAGGCTCTTCTATAAAATGTAGCTGCCTGGCTCCTTGTTAAAGATGGATATCACAAGAACAGGAGAAAAGAAAATGGTGGAGGACTCTATGGACGGATTGACAGGAGAGGGGAGGGATAATTGGATCCTTTTACATTCACACCATGCAGTAGCACCATAGTTGATGAGGTTACTCGTAGCTCTTTGTTTGGTTATTTTCTCCGTCGGCCACAATACTTTCCTTGACCACAGAGTCCACCACCTACAGAGACATTAAAATGTATATTGTGAATAGAGTTAAGGGCTAATACTATGATATAATTATGAAGGCTTGACATATATTCACTAAAACTCTGCTAATATTTGAAACAACAGAGCACAGGTAGAGTATTCTAGTTCTACAATTCTATTGTCATGTTTTAGAAAGAAACCTAATTAGCAAGTTAAAAATATATAAGTACGGAGTCCACTCATGAACAAATGTTAGGTTCGTGTATCACATAATCAGTGGGGACTGTGAGGATTTACCGTAGACATCTGAGAATCAGCTCATTTACTTTTGAGACTAGACTAAAAAACCCTCACACCAAGACAGCTTTAGGGGGGCCTCAGGTATTATAAGTATTTTGAATTATGACATTTTGACTGCTTTATATTTATTGGTGGACATTTTCTAAATACTAAATGTAGTCCATTTGATGGAGCTTTGGTTTGCTTGAAAACCATTGTGACTTTTAACCTAAATTCTGCTATTTTGTCTAATTAGTCTAACTTTATCAGGGTTTTACCTCCTTTTCACTCTTTTAGGGACAGCTTACCTGAAGGTACTATTAAAGGTAGTTTAAAAATATCTATATAATCAGAAAACAGATTTGAAGAGTAAATGTTTTTATTTTTATGTTATTTATTTTTAATACGTGTTCCGTCTATATCATTAGAATATAATTAACAATATACAAGTAATATTTATTTTAGGAACACATATGCTGGAAAATATCTGTTTATTTATGGGCCGATGGCTAACACTGGGAGCTATTTATATAAAGAAATTCCGGTGGAACATTCGGAAAAGTGGAGTTATGAACAGTACCATTCCACTAGTTTCCAAAATGACATTTTAGCACCAGAATTGTTCCTGAGATATAACCCCTGTTCTGTCTTTTTGCATGCTATAAGAAGAAATCGCAAATGATAAATCTAGTACAAAGAGAATGTTACTATAAATACCAATCATAAAAAGGACAATAAAATTATAGTCACCTCTGTAGTAAGATTTGGCTGGTTTTTGGGCTAAAACAAAAAACATAAAAATGTATTATACACTATAACTTAAATACTTTTTTTTATCCAAGTCATCACTGAAATACATAATAACTAACAAGTACATTTCTTTCCCGATATTCCTCCCCATTTCCTTCACTAATGTTGTTCCATCCATATGGTGCTTGGTTTGGAACAAAATTAGCCATCATATGTCATGTAAAGTTAAATATAGTTAATACAAATAATATATTTAACCTACTATGACATCTGCAGGCTAGAAGGATAGAAACCTTCAATTTGTTTTTAATATGCTGCTCTTTTACCTTATAACATTTCTCCCCTGTAAGGAAGGGATATTAACTAGCTAGTTCATTTATTTCCATATAAAATTCCTTCGCTTCATTAAGGCTCCATATCCACAGCAACTTATTGAAATGGAGGTTAGGAGTTATTACTTCATAAATCCTTGGTTATTTGGTTATTTTTAACTTAAACTCCTCCCTCATTCCCTCTGGTTACAAATCGAGAAGAACAATATCTCCATTGATCTCTCATAAGTTGTGAACACATACTGCCTGCTCACATTGACTATGTCAGTCTTCTTCACTTGCAGGAGATGTACTTTGAGATTGCACATACACAATCAGTTATGCTTCCAATACCTGCACATGTTGGAGGAAGTCTTGCATGATTTGAACATTCAATATGTGCTCACACTGTACAAGTATTTGGACGATTTAATGAGGAAGTGAAACATCAGTGGCAAGAGGGGTGGAATCTGTTTTAAGGCATTCGAAAAAAAAATAAAAAAAAAATGCAAATTTTTAAGATGAGTTTTCATAGACATCCTTCCACTAACAAAACAGTTAAAATAGGCCGCAGCAGATATGATTCTTATATTGCCCCTTTATCCCATCTCTGCCTTCTCCTCTAGATGTTATACATTATCTAAAAACCTTTTCTTGACACATAGCTGTCAGTCTTCACATAAGTACTATACGTTTACCTTTTGAGTAATTATAGCTTACTTCCTTTACAATGTAAGCTCGTTTAAGTAGGGCTTCATCGCCTTGTGTTTCTGTGTGACCAACTCGTTTTGTCGTATTTGCTTGTACGTTTTTTATACTCATTGTACAGCTCTGCAAAATGCACCAGCACTCCATAAATATTAATATTATTAAATCAAAATCCTTACCTCCTAAGGGGTATCCTTGACCAGCTCCAGCTAAAATAAAAAAAAATACAAAATACAAAAAGATAAGAGGCTCCATCTAGTGTTTACAATGCAGTATGCAAGTGATTGCTGACACATTTACCAAGTGCCCTTTTAAGATATGATAAGAGTGTGGTTTCAACAAACCAACTTTCTAGTTAAATACAGACAAGGCTTCTTTACCATGATGCATTTCTATATGTAGAATTTGATTTACTTAAAATTAAAAAGGTAAGTATAATGTATATAATGGGATACACAGCTAAGGCAGTCGTATTTGTCTATGTGAATTTTGCTGCCCCACAGTAAATCTAACCTTGAGTTACTTTCATACTGTGTGGAAATGTTGTTATGATGCAATTTAATAATTTATCAGTATTCAGTTCTTCTAGCAGTTATTTTCTCAGGGTAATTGGGAATGTGTGATGGAATTATTTTCTTTCAGCCTTATAGATGCCAAATTGCACAATTTTGAAACTAAGATAACTAAACATAAATAGCTTCAGGACTTCAGTAGTGTGAAAAGTTCAATTTCCACCCAGTGAGACCTTATTGTCCATCTCAACTAACACATTTGGCAACTGTTTATAGTTTTTATCTCCAATTTTAAATACACTGAAAATGATTGCCTGATTCTTGGTAATAGGGCAACATTTTAAACCTAAAATATAAAATTGTGTGAAAATGTCTGCTATAAGAGCATGGACTACAGGGAGAATAAAATCTTCCTGTGAATACTTTTCACTCATCCCTCTTCAAAATAAAGATGGCTGGCTGGGTTTAGGCCTTCTTTTGGGGTGCATTGTGTAAGGAAGCATTCTAAGTGACTGTATTAGTAGCTAGCTGACATTTAACAAAAATATGCAGCTCCTTCATAAAAGGAAAGTACATTTCCTTTTTTTTTTTTATTGCAAAGTGTGGCTGGAACCCCCAGGCCACATTGTCTAAGTCAGAGAATCTACACAATACAGAAACTATTTCTAGAGGAAATTGTGGCTGCCGTTTTACTAATGAGATTTAACTCCTTGACTGATGTGACGCTGCAATATCTCACGTAACAAAGAAATGAAAAGTTGGAAATTGTTTTGCCAGCAGATACGTTTGAGATTTAATAAATGGTTTACTAAAGTTTACTGAGCACAGCATGAGGAGTTTATTAGCCATTTTGCAGCCATTGTAAAGTATAATTCAATATGTTTATAATTCAATCAGTTTATTGTGCAGTTCAGCAATAAAACAAGTTTAATGAGAGGGGTATTTAAATCAGTAAACAAGAACATGCTTCATTGTATAATTTGGAGAATTGTAAGCATATGAAAGTAGGCCTGTTAGTCATGGAGGATTCATTCCAAATACTATAAAGTGAGCTGGGGGAAGTGCGTAAAGGAAACAGAAAAAGACAGAGAGAGGATCCATAAAAAAACTAAAAATTGTGTATTTTACTCCAAATTCAGACTTATCTCACCTCCTCCTACTCCTGTTCCTAATGAAGCTCCAGGCCCAAAACCACCTCCTCCGCCTACACCACCTACTCCTCCTCCGTAACCTGCCAATACAAAAACACTTACAAGTCAGCAATCCCATTCCAGTGGTCAAAGTACTGTATATACACACATTGACCTTAGACATTGTGCAATGAAGTTTCCTTGTGGATACTCATTGTTTGGAGAGGGGCAGGGGGGTTTACACATTGTCAAAAATCCCCATCTACAGACACCAGTTCCGTTAAATCCTTGTAGATTTTGCGTGTTTCCTTTAATCTTACCTACAGTGTCCGGCACATTATTAATATGCATTATTTTGAGAACACACCAAGTTTTTCTACAGAAAATATTTATGCAGTACTGCTTTATTATAATCTTGATCAGGTCAGTATAGGGAAAGATCTTCATGATCTTGGAGTGACCAGGACCAGGACACATGCAGAATAGAATGTATGAGGGACTCGTGGCAGTAAGGTTAGAAGCTCTTGTGATATGAACCAGTATGTACATCACGGTATGCTTTGATTTGAGAGGCAGAAAGTAACAGTCCTGGCTTTCCAATTTAGAGGGCCTGGAGACGTGACTTAAAGCCGCACTTTTAGTCTTCAAACTATTGACAGAGATGGTTTACGAAGACAGGGCAAGCTGGGAAATAATTAAGGCACTAAGACATCTTTAGTATAATGAAGTTGTTGTAGTGCTTACAATGTTCCATTTAAAGTAAGTGCTTTAAGAATGGAAACACACAGCCTAATCTATTATACCTGGTTTAGGGGGTTTTCCGCCTGCTCCCGGGTAGGTGCCTGCTGAAAAGACAAAGGGAAAGTGTCATTATCTCATCTGCTGACAAATGCATCAACTAAATCCTACAGAAACTTGCCTCACAGAACAGCACAGCCAAATACAAAGTTTGTAAACTGTATTGGTTGCAAGCCATGAGCAAACCTGAGACTCTTTCAGACACTTGCCATTGTATGTGATTGTTCATGGATCTCATTAGTGCACAACTCTTACCCCCAGCTCCAATCCCTCCAGGTCCATATCCACCTCCAGGACCGTAGCCACCTCCAGTTCCCAAGCCGCCTCCTTGTAAACCACCAGCTCCAGTACCCAACCCTGCTCCAGCTCCATAGCCTACAAATTAAGTTAGATCACGAAATTAAGCATTTATAATGTTCACATTGTTAGGCCTCACTCAGTCTTTTGTTTCTAATCCGGAGCATTTCTCTTGAATTTACCTGGTTTTGGTGGTTTGCCTCCAGCTCCGGGGTACACGCCTGGAAATGAAGGAAATATTTAAAAAGTATTACTGATTTACATATTTTGACATTTTAATGATTAAAGAAATGAGTAAAGCATCAAGAAAGTGTCAAATATTTTAAAATCTTTATATATATATATATTTAGTTTCTTTGTTTTTTCGTAATTTTATTTTTTTAATCAAGTTTATAAAGATGTATGCATTGACATATATCACTTAAGGATCCCTCCAAACGGCTAATTAGAGAATGTTCAGGCAGTTCAAAAGTACCACCATTTACCAGTATTATAGGGTTCTCATAAATAAACATATTTACTTCATAGACTATATAACTAGGTATTTTAATTCAGGGTATTTATTAAAAATGGCTTAGCCAAGGGGTAAGAAACCTTTTGCACTCCAGATGTTGTGGACTACATCTCCCATAATGTTCTTACTGGCATAATGCTGGCAAAGCTTCATGGTAGATGTAGTCCACAATATCCGAAGTCCTGAAGGTTGCCTACACTGGGCTTAGCCCATACCCTTAGATCCTGTTTGTCACAAATACAACAAGCCTACACTCAATTTAAACATCACTCTTAAAGATAACGTGGATTTAATGACTATATACTTGGGGGTGGACACTGATAAAGCAGATATAAATAAAATAGAACAATTGCCTGCTTGGATCTGCAAGTCAACAGGAAGGAAACGCAGCAATATGGCTTGCCCATTAGGTGGTAAGATATAGAGTATACTACAATCTGAAATGTGACTATTTGTTTGAATGGCATTCTAGTAATTGTGCAGCTATAGGTTAGAAATTATTTAGTCTGTTTCATCTTTTAAGTCATTTTGTCAAACATTATTGTTAATTGATATTAACTGCTGTACTTTCAATTCAAATCGTTAATCCTGGGGAAAAAAATGGAAGTATCATGCATCTGCTAAATAAATTTGTATATCTGAAGAAGCACCCTAGCACCAAGAAAATGAAACCACATTTATGGGTAAGCCTCTGTATATTGAAAGCCATATAATGGATTGATACTAATACACAATAATATTTTTTTTCCTAAATCTAGTATTTCTACTTGCTTTAGGGAACTTGAAGTACTACCCCAGGTAAGCAATTATTCTTCAATCTCACCTCCAGCTCCTGGTCTTACTCCTGTTCCTATGCCAGCACCAGGCACATATCCAGCACCAGGTCCATATCCACCTGTCCCAGTTCCGTATCCACCAGGCCCAGTTCCGTATCCGCCGACCCCTGTTCCGTATCCACCGGCCCCCGGCCCGTATCCACCGGCCCCTGGTCCGTATCCACCGGGTCCAGTTCCATAGCCTGCTGAAAAAGAACCAAACATAGATGTCAGAACAGGATTTGTCGAAAATCCAAATATTCAAATTGATCTATTTAGAGTCAACTGCCCATGATATAGTAATGTTTCCTACACTTCTAAACTACTACTTTCTAATAGCAGCCTGCCTCTTCTTTAGTATTATGTTTAGCTTTCTGTATTCTCCCTTTTCTTTGATAGATTAGGGGCCAAAGATGAGGATGCCTGGAATCAGGACATTGTTTAATCCTACGTTGCTGTGTGTGCTCAAATTTGATCCTCCAATCCTTCTCCCAGTTTAAAACAATTCAAAATTCTGCCACAAAACAGAAAGAAAAACTTCTAGACTCTGGATCAACAAGCTTTTAGCCACATGTTAACTATTATATCATAGAAAAGCCTGTTTTTATAAAAAAAAAAAAAAAAATGATATTGTTTACAAATCGGTGCAGAATCTGATAAAGCAACCTTGTTGGATAGAGAATTTCACATCTATATGAGTCTTACTGTAAAGCTGTAAATAACTTTTTCTATACTCTGGGTAAAATCTACTTTCTTCTAGTCTAAATGGGTGACATCTTGTCATTTGTACAAAGCCTTTTCATGTTTGTTCACAGTTGAACATGTTTACCTGGTTTTGGTGGCTTTCCTACTGCTCCTGGGTACTGACCTGATATTAAGAAGAAGGAACACAGAATTTCATTAGACATCAAACAGATCATCAAACAATCACATGAATTATTGTCACAGCTCTAATGTTTGGATGTCATATAAATGAGTATCAAGAATGATGAAATTTGACAATATTTGACTGTATTTTGTTATGGATGTCCTGGGAGGCAAAGTATACCTTAAAAACACAGCTGCCCAGACTTATACATTTTGGTGACATTGACACCACATCCCGGGTGCTGCAGACTGCCATTGTGGTCGACAAGACATCCCACCTTAACCCTATTAAAGGGCTTGGTGGTAGAGAAAGCTTCATAGGTGCATCTGTTTTTTCATAAAACACTTGCGACCTTGCTAAAACAATAATTATGGATAATTATGGAGCTCCTAATGATAATTTTAACAAATCAATGTTCAGAAATATTTACCCTTAAGTATCTTACCTCCAGCTCCTTGACCGCCTGTTCCCAGTCCAGCTCCTGGATAATACCCAGCTCCAGTTCCTGCACCACCACCAGGTACTCCTGCACCAGCTCCAGCTCCGAGACCTGCACCAGTTCCATAACCTGCACCAGCTCCGAGACCTGCGCCAGCTCCATAACCTGAAAATACAGCTTTCATGTGGTTAATAATGTAAAGAGCTGTGCAATTCTTTTGTTATTACATAACAACCTGGCATCCCACCTGGATATATATGGCCTTGTATGCAGGGTTTAAAATTGGAATTAGCCAATAGCTAATGGAGAGTAAAAATGTAATCTGGCAAATAGAAATTCACAGCTGACTTGCAGTGGCGAGTAAGCCTGGCTTGGCTATTAGCATAAGACTTTGAATTTTAAACCCTTTTATATGTATATATCTGTATAGCTATATCTCTGTCTATCTATCTATCTATACACATACTATCTATTTATACACATACACGCAAAAGCAAAAATGAACATAAAATAATTCTAAAAATAACGTTTTTTTTTTACATATATATATATAACATATATATTCTCAGGGTATAGAGGGCAACAAATATCTTGAGACTAGCAGACTCCAACTTTGAAAGTAGCTGCACCCCTCACACACGCACACTGCACCCTCACACTCACACATTGCACCCGTCACACGCACACTGCACCCCTCACACACACTTCACCACTCACACACTACTGCCCCTATGCCATATCACAGCCCCTATCTCAGCAGATCCCAGGTAAGTTGTCAAACTGTTCTTAAACTGTTTTACTACTTACCCTGGAAGGGCACTACGGCACTACTGGCACCATAACCACTACAAAGTGCAGTAGTGGTTATTGTGCCTGGATTGTTTCTTTAAATAATCTACCAGTACCCCTCCCAAGATTAGGTTCTGGATCTGCACCTGAACGGCAAGCATTTCTGCCGAACAGGGGCCCAGTATATGCCGAAGTGCTGTACATATATACAACCTAGAAAATTGTTTTAACTGGGGCGCCTTGGAAAAATATTGAAGTATTAACTTAAAAAGTTTGGGAACTACTGCTTTAAATAAAAGAAATACATAGCAACTGTTTCCACTGTTACGCACATCAGTAAGACAAGATGCTGCATTGGTTTTTATAGTAATATCAATGTATTTTGTTTATGGACAATCCTTCTTGTTTAATTAAATGACTCAATAAATTAATTCTAAAACGTACTCAATAGTGTCATAATTCGTTTCTGCTACAACTGGAGCGTTCATATTGGAGAATACACATACGTACACACTATGCACATTATATTACATCACAGCTTACCTGGTTTGGGTGGTTTCCCTGGGTACAATCCTGCAATAGAAAAACATTGTCAGTTGCAGAATAATGGGCTGGGTGACTGAATGTTAGTATAATAGCATGTAATGTGTTACAAGCCGCAGGTTTAGCTATACTGGGGGCAGTACCAAAACCCTTGATGTCTCTACTTGATGGACACTGTATTAAATGTGTGCTGGGTATATTAAACTGTATTTGAACATTAATGGGTATATTATTATGGGATATGTTACATTTTATAGAATATTACTGAGCATCAAACAGGATGCCATGGATGTAGGAACCAGAAAATAAAGGTATTGGTGGTTATAACCTTTTGCTAAGAAATCCTAATTCTGACAGCCCCCATCAAACCATTTATACACAGGCACTGCCACTGGGGGGATTTGAGTGCAGTATTTTTATGTTTCCATGTACCATGTAGGTATTTTATACTTTTAGAGGATAATTCGGGATTTATAAAACAACATAATGGATTTGATTTATTTTCCTATTCTAGTTAATCAAACTGTCCATCCATAATTATCCTATCCTTATTTAACCACTGCTCCCCTCACGTGTCCCACTTCATCTATTATGGTAACACATTTAGAATCTTCCTTCTTTCTCATAAGCTTAGTCCGTTATGATGTATCCCCCAGTTCCTCACTGGTAAGGATCTATTTCCTCTGAACCCTACAAAGAACACTTCTTGAGAGGAATGTGTCCCCCCACTATATTGACCCAAAGTGATCTCTCATAAGTCTGCAAGGCTACCATATCCACCATGTTTTTAGGGACACAAATAATTTTGTCATATTTATGAAAATGCATGAAAAGTATAGTATATATCAGTGGACTACATCCCCCATAATGCTTTTAAAACCCACAATGCTGGCAAAACATCATGGGAGGTGTAGTCCAAAACATCTGGAGGGCCAAAGACTGCCTATGCCTGGTATATCAAATGCATAGGATTCTTCATTGCCTAATTACTTCATCTTATGCACCTTCTTCTGAATTCTACGTACTGCAGGACAACCATTTTCATGAGCTGTCCATCAATGTGATATGTGTTGCTGAAAACACGGTAGATATGATAACTATATGTATAGCTGTAGCTGGTATCATTGCAGCATGTTCTAGTGAACTTGTGAAACAGTGCAGTGATCAGTAAGGTAGGTGTTTGCAATCACAGTAGTGAGCATACCTCCCAGCTGTTGGATCATCAGGGAACAAGGTTCTCCTTTCAAGGAAAAAATTGACTGTTCTGGAATCCTTTAAATTTATATAAATCTTATATTTATTGCCTACACTAATCTAACCAACTACTGACCCTACTGGTTGTCAGTGTTCCAATCAGTTAGAACAACTGCTAGTGAGTTTAGTTGTATGAAGGGAGTTTGGACTTCACAGGCTCCCTGTAAGTTTTCAGTGTGGTTCCGTGAGGGTTGAAAATGAACTTTTCACATTGTTGGATATTATATCAATGTTAATATCAGTGTTAATAATTAACAGTGGTAATTATATCACAGTTAATTTTATAATGGTGATTAACCACACAGCCATGTTATGTACTAATGTAAAATAATAAAACCAAACTCAACCTTCTGAATGGAATGTTAAAGGAAAACTATAGGGTCAGGAACATAAACATGTATTCCTGACCCTATAGTGTTAAAACCACCTTCTAGCCCCCCTGGGTCCCTCATGCCTCCCTTAATATAGCAAAATCTCACTTGTATTCAAGCCTGAAGCTGCTGGCTAAGCCCTGTCTGCTTCAAACCAGCAAGCAGTCTGCTGACATCATCAGCAGTGGTAGCCTGATCCAATCACAGTGCTTCCCCATAGGATTGGCTGAGACTGACAAGGAGGCAGATCAGGGGCAGAGCCAGCACAATTCAAACACAGCCCTGGCCAATCAGCATATCCTCATAGATATGAATTGAATAAATGAATCTCTATGAGGAAAGTTCAGTGTCTGTATGCAGAGGGAGGAGATACTGAATGTCTGAATGCATTTTAGGCAGCATGACCCAGGAAGGATCTCTAACAGCCATCTGAGGAGTGACCAGTGAAGTTATCACTAGGCTGTAATGTAAACACTGCATTTTCTCTGAAAAAACAGTGTTTACAGCAAAAAGCCTGAAGGGAATGATTTTACCCACCACAACAAATGCAATAAGCTGTAGTTGTTCTGGTGACTATAGTGTCCCTTTAATCTAACTCTGCCAGTGGGTTAGTAAATGGGTGAATTATATCATATGTAAGGGGAATAACACTGACTTTAATTAAAGAAAAATGTATCTAAGGACAACATACTTATCTCACATTATTGAAATGTCTTTCATTTAAAAGACTGCATAACAAACTCTTTAAATAGGCATGTTCCGAAATGTCTCATAATTTAAAATGTACAATATTATGGGTATATTTAAGATACATACCTCCGCCTGCTGCACCAGTACCACCAACTGTTTAAAACAAAGAGGAACAGTCAGACTTTTTGGTTAAACATTAAAATATATTTGTTTAAAAGGTTTGAAAATGAAACCAATGAAATGTTAATGCTAACTGCTCCATTTTTAGACTTTTATTACAAAATTGCCATTTGTACATAGTGTTGTTATATTCAGAATCTGTAAGAAAAGTTACATTTAAAGGAACATTGCAATCACAAAAAATATAACAGCCTGGTGTAGTGGTTATGGTGCCATGAGCCCCCAGATGCTATCCTAGTGTAATTTGTCAGACTGTTTTAGAACAGCTTGGCAAAATATCGGAGTCCCTGGAACTGTTTTTGTGACTTTTACTTGATGAATATGAGATCTCTGTTCTATTGTTTATCTCCTGGTTTATGCATGAGTAATTGTATATATTCACCTTATCAGATAACAGCTCTGGGGTATAAATTATAATACTGGTAAATTACATGTCTTCTTGCTTCAGGAGCTGTTTAGGCGCTCTACTTGTGCCAGTGCCATGATTTTGGGAAATCTAGGGATGGTCCCTCCCCTACCTAACAGGATTGGTGCTGCTTGTTGCTGGTACACTGGTTTAATAACCAGCATATTGGAGTCAGAACGTAATGACAGCTGTCTATCATTACTATCTTTCTCCAGCAAGCTCAAATCTTGCTTTTTAAAGGAATATCACAGGAACTGCAGTGCGTCTGCTATAGTTGCTGTGATGCAGAACTGGAGAGCAGCAAGAAGCTCTCTGTCACTTTTATGCAATTTGTTTTCTCTTAGATACTTTCATTTACAAATGATTTAAAGTGACAAAAGGCATTACTTTTAATATTTCTGGAAACGTTTTAAAAATGTTATAAATTATTATATATGTATAAAAAAAATGTATCAAGTTATAAAAAATAAAAAAATATTGAAACTCTCATGATGCTCTTTCTTGTTTGTTAAATCCAAGCTTAGTAATAGGATAACTGTGACATATGATGTCAGACTATTTATTTATATGACCGGTACTGTCGTTTTTTAAATTAAAAAATCCAATTAAAAAGGCCTATACATTTTATTATAAATACACATATATGCTGATACATACCACCACCTGGACGAAAGCCATAAGCTATAATGCAAAGAAAGAAAATGTTTAGGGATACTATAGGCACCAAAACAACTTTAGATTAATGAAGCAATTTTGGTGTATAGATCATGCCTCTCAGTCTCACTACTTAATTCTCTGGCATCTAGGAGTTAAATCACTTTGTTGCCACCCTAGTCACACCTCTCTGCATGTGACTTGCACAGCCTTCCTAAACACTTCCTGTAGAGAAAGAACTAATGTTTAAATTTCCTTTGTTGCACATTCTGTTTAATTTAGAATTCCTTAGCTCCTTCTAGACCATACAGGAGCCTCCTGTGTGTTATAAAAGTTCAATTTGCAGAACAGGAGATAAAAACTTCTAAAGTAAGTTAACATCTGATTGAAAATAAAACAAAATTGTCATGCTGACTGTGTGAATGACAGCCAGGGGAGGTGTGGCTAGGGCTGCATGGAAAGAAACAAAAGTGATTTAACTACTAAATGGCAGAGAAGCAGTGAGACTGCTGGGGCATGATCTATACACAAAAACTGCTTCATTAAAGGGTGACTACAAGCACCATGACCTCTTCAGTAATTTGAAGTGCTCAAGGTGCTAGTTGTACCCCCAGCACATGTGACATACGCTGGGCTGCCTAATGTCATTTCTGTGCATATTTTGTGTATGTCGTCAATGCGCCTGCAAGGGGAAGATAGCTTTCCCCTTTCTCTTACTCTGTGGACGCTCCCTCCCACTTCCCACTGTCCAAGAAATGGGAGAAATCCACCTCCCTTCTCCTCTACATTTGACCTCGGGAGTGCCAGGTGACATCATGACACGGCGCGGAAGATACGTGATGAGAGCTGAGCATGAAGCTGGATTAAAGAAACATTTAAAACCTTTTTTGCAGGTTTTTACAGAGTGGGACTTAATAGTTATGCCTGAAATGGCGTTTATAATGTATTTTGTTGTATCAGGGTTCGAGTGACCCTTGAAGCTAAAGTTTTTTTGGTGCCCATAGTATCCTTTTAATAGACATATTATATAAACAACTATATGGCAATGTTCTAAAAGTGGTATGGTCTTTGTGGAAACAAAATGTTCTATCCATTCCGATTTTTCTACAGCAAGCTTGAGTTAATTCTTAAAGGAAAAACACAGCAGCTGCAGTGCATATGCAACTGTTGCTGTGACAGAGAGCAGGAGAACCACAAGCCACTGTGTGGCTGTGTGTACACCTAAATAGGTGCTCCAGCACTGTGGTGTTAGAGATACATGTTGTTCCTGTACACTGTGTGGCTGTGTGTACACCTAAATAGGTGCTCCAGCACTGTGGTGTTAGAGATACATGTTGTTCCTGTACACTGTGTGGCTGTGTGTACACCTAAATAGGTGCTCCAGCACTGTGGTGTTAGAGATACATGTTGTTCCTGTACACTGTGTGGCTGTGTGCAAACCTAAATAGGTGCTCCAGCACTGTGGTGTTAGAGATACATGTTGTTCCTGTACACTGTGTGGCTGTGTGCAAACCTAAATAGGTGCTCCAGCACTGTGGTGTTAGAGATACATGTTGTTCCTGTACACTGTGTGGCTGTGTTTTCATGTAGAGCGTATTATTATAAATTTGTCGCTTCCTTAAAATGTAAATATGAACTGCAAATCTGATGATGCTCATCTTTTGTTGGTTAAAGCCAAGCCCAGTAGTAGACTGTGATATATAAACTCCAGGTGTCAGACTATCTACTTATATAATAGTCACTGTCATTTCTAAAATAAAATAAAAAACATCCAATTGAAAAGGTAGATAAATGTAATGATAAACTCACATATATGCGTATACATACCTCCACCTGGACCAAAGCCACCAGCTATAAAACAAAATTGAAAAATGTTTCAGAGATAGTCAGGACAGATTTAGGGGCTCTATGAGCAACTTTATGGAAACGGTCTAAAAGTGTCATGGTCTCTGGGGAAACCAATGGAATGTACAATCTCTCTGTCTGTCTCTCTGTCTATCACTGCAGTTGAGATGGGGACTTTTCCGAACCAGGTATTTTGGCCTAATTCTTACTATTTTTGTAATTCTTTATTTTTGTGGTGCAAACAGTTAACATGGGCTCTTGCCGTGCCCCAACAGCAGGTACAAGCTTGGTACAATAAATGCATGAACAAGTGTAAGGCATTGAAGGTCATTGCACACATTTTCTAAATTAAGTAGCTAGGTCACAGGGTAATGAAACATGTCTAGGGTATGTAGCAAACTTAACATGTGGTCGAAGTGAGTTTCCTAGACATGTGAGTGGGTATATGATAATGAAGTTTAAAACAAGCTGATTTTTAGTGAATAAACTACTGTAGTGAATAACTGTGTATGTTTAATTTTAAACACAATCCATTTTAACAAGATTTTATTGACCTTTCGTACATCCCGAACAACAAGTGAATCGCTAAACAAGCCAGAAAACGGAACTCAAGTAATATCAAGCTGCAGAAATGTTCCAATTAAGCTCTTTATTAATTTAAAACTAATTTTGTGACAATCTGCAACAGTGCTACATATTAAACAATTCATATGTATTATATAACTTACGTCCTCCTGTTAAACCACCTTGTCCAACTCCACCTATAGGCAAATCACACAAACATATATAGGTAAGTAAAGGTGCATTTGGTTTTCTTCATGAAAGAGTTAACTTTTAAATTATGTATCAATCATACACAGCTCTTAAACTGTCTTTAATGGAACACTATGGTGTCAGGAATACAAATATGTATGCTTGACACTGCAAGCAAAAAAACACATTTTAGATGTCCAGCCCCCTTGCCTCCCATTTAAAAAGTTATTTAAATTACCTATTTTTCCAGCACTGCATTGGTCTCGTACGTCTGGTCCCACTCCGCCTCCTTGGCTGAGATCATTAAATTTGACAATCTCAGCACATTGGGAGGCTATTGCGAATGCACGGCAAAAAGCTGCACAGTGCCAATCAGCATCTCCTCATTGTATCAATGCATCTCTTTGGGGAGTGTTCAGCATCTCAATACAGAGCGTGGAGACGCTGAACGTCAGTGCTCCACAACTACAGAACAGCTGCATTAACCCCTAAAGGACACATGACATGTGTGACATGTCATGATTCCCTTTTATTCCAGAAGTTTGGTCCTTAAGGGGTTAAGCTGAATTTTGACTAAAGTGTCTCTTTAATAGAAACAGGATAGGAACGTTGCATTTCTGATCCAGATGAAGAGCTATGGATACAAGCAAGTATGAACCTTCTCTGAACCAGACAAGAAGCACACAAGGCACAGTGCCGAGAACTAAATATTGTGGAAAATTTAGAGAATACCAAAAAATAAAATAAAAAATAAATAAACCTATTATATCAATCAAAATGGTTTCCTCTGCATATGATATCAAAGTTTGTATCCATCTCCTGGCATCATTTCATGTATATAAGACCACTTACCTCCAGGAAAAACTCCAGCTCCACCTAAATTATTACAACATGACAGGAGGTTTCGTATTTTGCATAACCTCTCTTTACTAGCTCCACACAGCAGCAAAGAAACACATAAAAAAAGAACCAAACTTTAAAACGAGTCCCTTAACTTTAGGGTCTAGAAGTAAGGACATTCAGTATCTATGAGATTTATTCTCTCTGCATGGGTTTTGCTCCCCCCTCTTCTCCTATCATACCATTCCAAAGAGATTTTCATTATCTATTGGTAGAGGAGAGATACTCATGTTTCCTATGTTTTTTTTTAGTAAGTAGGGGTGATTACTGCACTCATTATACCCAGTATAACTTTGTTTATTTTTTCCTAGATTCAGGAAATACTTGCCTGGCCCTCTTGTTCCCTGTATTTATAGTTGTTCTAGGATATATCTGCCTAGCTCACTGTTTAGCGAACTTTCTCCCACTGATTTATCCTGTCATTTAATCTCAGTAGTAATTACAAGGGTTTTTTCTCAGCCATTGTAGCTGTTTTCTGAGACCAATAGACAGGGTTGGGATCTAGAGCTGCTCTACACTCTACAACTATTCTGACTCCCCAGCTTTACTCCAATGTTTAACACATTGTCCTTATTTTGATTTCATTATTTAAGTATTTGTAGATTGGATATATTTGGTACAATCTAGCTGTGGGTTTTAGGTTTATTTTCCACACTAGGCTTATCTCTAAGAAAGTTATTTAGCTGACAATATAATTTTTCTTTCCTTCTTTTTGAACATACCAGTATAGAGTTTCTCCCCCTTGTTTTGGGGTATACTCTCCTTTTGTTTTTGTTTGTACGTATTCCATTTTAGGGTCCAAGCCCTCTGGTGGACCTGGTACCACCATCCTGACCTCTATGTCCCCAGCCCAATGAGTTGGGTTTGGGTGTCATAGTTTTGGGTGTACATCCTACCTACTCTCTTGTGAAGCTAGTGAAGAGAGATTATGCAAAATACTTGCCTCCTGCCATTACTAAAATTAAGATCATTAGTACACTAAAGCTAGCATAATCTTCAATTGTACATGAGAAAGAAATGGTTTAGTTGCCAACTCTAAAATGTATTATATACATATTAATACTTTTATTTCCATCAGACGGGACTCACCTGCTCCTGTCTTAGGGGGCTTAACATAGCCACCGACCCCTGTAAAGACACAATTAGATCTTGGGTTTCTAAATGTAGATATAGATTCTTGCTACATATATATGCAAGTTCTTCTACAGACGTTTACTGTCAGCTAACTAACCGTAAATCCAGGTTTATCATGGCCTTCATCCGTAATTCCTTGAGATTTGAGATATCGACTCCGTAGCTGGAGTCATATCGTTCTACCAGACAACATGACTTTCTCTTTTTTTTTATTATGTTTCCTTCCCCCTTTTTTCCACATTTTATTCTTTTCTCCTCCCATGTATTGTCTAATATTAAATCTAATCTGTGCTTTATAATGAGCTACTCTTTATGATACTTTATCATATTTTGATGAAGTCCTAAAGATGTCCATGATGTTACCCTCTTTAAAAAAAACAAGAAAAAATGAACATTAAAATAAAGTTTCTCTCTAAAATATATGGTTTTCATTCATGCTTCTTTACGATAAAAAATTTCATTGCACTGTATGTGCATATAAAACAAAATGGCAACTTTGTATATACTTAAGGATTAATTACTTAATAATTTTAGAGATCAACATTTGAGGCATATGTCGTATAAAGTAAATCAAGTTATTATCGTATTTATTATTATTGTATTTTGTGTACATTACCTCCAGTTCCTACACCTCCTGGTCCAACGCCAACTAAAATAAGAAAAAGAGTAAGAAATCATATATTAAACCACACCAATGACCAAATATTGCAAGTGTCAAGGGATCTATCTACCAGAACAGGTCATGCTACAATGCCTATGTATATATTATGTGACCTACTGCATTATCCAATTAAAACAATGACGCTGTTCGTCTACGCAATGGCCATGGGACAAAAGCTGCAGGCACACTACCATTCCATTAAACATAATTATTTGATACATTACAGCATTAGTTGGCCGAGAGCAGAAGGAATGGGAAACAGACCGTGGCTAAAACCCACCAGGCCAAGGCCACCAGCTGTTCGTGCTACAAATCTTGAAAAGTGACGTCCTAAGAGAGTGTTGTGTGAAACATCGAGGACAGAACGTTTTCAGTTTACCATTGCAGAAAAAAAGGAGATATGGGAAACACTGCCTGGAACATGCATTACGTAATATTGGTACTGCTAACTGTATCTCAAATTCATACAAAATACACAAAGGGGAATGATCACTCACACAAAATATACAGTTTTGAACTGCCGAAAGCTACTTTAAAAACACCCAGTCCTAACATTTTTCACTTTTTTTTCCACAGTTTTGAAATATTTGAAACTGTATGTGAACAGTTTTTATGTTAAGCATTTTTTTAATCAGGACTGATTATTTCTGAGCCTTCCTGCCATTTTGGTTATCATCGAAAATGTTACCATATGATGTGTGCTAAAAGGACAGGCCAGTTAGTATAATTATTTGGGATAATTTGTTTTTTGGCAGCCATTTTCTTGGACCATTTAATGAGGATTACCCTCACAAATAACAGTTCCTTCTCATTCCTGATTGCAAATCGATATTTACGTAAATGTCTTCAAAAATGGAATTAAGTTTCATATATTTTTCAGAAAAGGCTGTCCGATTGCATAGATTTGTAGATTTTCATGGTATTCTGTTTAAAATAATATTAATGATGCATTTTCTGCATTACTTTCAGTCAGTAGTGACGCAAAGCTCTTTGCTCATTACATCAAATGTGGAATTATAGAACTCTGAGTAGACCATGCTGAGGACTGAACCTATAGCACTGTGAGTTATGTAAGTTGGTGCATTAACCAACTAACCTATCTTACAAAAAAATCTAATTGTAGAGACAAATCTCAGGATTCTGCCTGAGACTCATGTTTAATTTAGAATGCCAACATCTATAAGAACCTGAAACATATGTCTGGGGATACTGTGATTTTGCCGACAGTCAATGTGCCTGGTGTGTGAGATCAAGCCTCCTTATGTGGAGTGAAAATGAATATGCAATGTAAGCATATTTACTAAAGTGTGTATTCAAGGTGAATTTAAAGTGAATTTCTAATTTAAGCTCATAGTAACTAAACTGAAAGTATAACTGACTAAGATATTTTTCCAGTTTGGCTATTTTTCCCTTAAATTTTTAATTCAAAATGAATTCACCTTTAATTCTCACTGTGAGATGCTTCAGAGTAGGTGGAATCCCATTAAACTAAGCTTTTCTCATTCTCACTCAAACAGCTCTGTCCTTTGACCATAAAAAGGGCCCTTTATGGAAGAAGACTGTGCCACTTACCACCTGATGGTACTCCGCCTGGTCCGACCCCGGCTAAAAATACAAAGAGAAATAGCGGTTACTCACGAGCAATTCTAGGATCTCTACTCAGATGGGAAATAACTTCATTTCAAAAGAATATATATCACATGTAAATATACTGTATTTACTAGAATCTAATGCGCCATCAAATCTAATACACACCTGGAAGCTGAAATATGTTTTTGCTGACGAATGTAATGCACATTTATACTAGAAGATACTATTATACAACATTGTGCTACAATGAAAATGTTTATTGCCATATACCATAGTGGCATTAATGGTATTTTAAATTTAGTGTTACATGTTAAGTCTATTCTTTCTTAAGCCCCCTTTCAGGAACCAAATTTGCCTGTGTGAATTCGCCAGAATGAAATACACCTGTGTGAATTTGTCTGTTTGAATTCACTAGTTTTAATTTGTCTCTGTGAATTTGCCAGAAAAAAACAATTCTCCAGAAAATTTTAAGTATTTCCCCCGAATGCAATGTGCCATCCAATCTAATGTGCATTCAAAGTTTGGAAACGTTATTTTAGAGTCGAGTAAATATGGGATATATCAATTTGTTTTATCATCTCAAGATTACACAGATGTTGTTTCACGACACCACTCCAGGGATTATGAGTACACCACCTGCAATCAAATTTTAATGTCCTGATGTTTCTGCATATCCGGTAGGTTTAGCGTGAGAGTGGAACATATACTGCTGATGACAAAGATTTCTGTTTTTTTACTCTCGAGATGAGCCATGCTAAGAGTGACCAAATGTGTCCAGAAATATTCCCAACTTGTTTTTATTAAGCAATAAAAAGTAACAAGTATAAAACATAACATCAAGTAGTATTTTCTATAATAAGTAATGCAATATGGGACAATGATATGGGGGATTGTAGATCCCTTAGTAATTTAGTGAGAATGATACAGAGCTATCTTGTGATAAGAGAAATTACATATTCCATTAGTTGTGTATTGCTTAAAATAGTTAACTGTTATTTCAATATTATTGTAAACATTATTGTAAAGCATTCTTCTAACCCAGGACCTTCTACCATTTGGGTTGATATAAAAGCAAGTAGTTATTCTGCACCATGCATACAGCTATGAAGGTCATATTAAATCATTTGGAATTTTCAGATTTTGTGATTTTATGCTCTCCTTAATTTTTAAAGTCATTAGCTAGTTAGTTTAAAAAATATTTAAAAAAAAATAGATATGTTGGTGTATGGTCACAGACTTGGGCACTTTAGTACATGTGCCAAGAACCAGTTCTCCTGATAAATATGTTCTTAATGTAGAATAGGTCACTTACCTCCTCCTGGTCCAACTCCAATCCCAGCTAGATTAGGAGAAAAGAGATTGTAATCAAACATGAGAAATACAGAGAAGATTTAATCTCAGCAGAGACTACTGCGTACTATCAAAATCATTATAGGAGCTGCCTAATCCAATTGAAATAATTACACTGTTTCTCTCAAAGCAATATATTAAACAGACCTGCAATGGTTTTGATTTTTGATCAAATAATTTACATTTAGTTTTTTTAATTTCAATCTTTATTTGAAACAAATCATTTCATATCAAAATCTAGAAATAGTCACATAGTTAAACACGTTTAGAGTTAACCAAATATCACAATAGTCACGTTGTGTTTCCTTTTGGAGAGAGAGAGGCCATTTGGTCCTTAAAAGTCAAATTTGTATTTTCGTTTAGTTGCCCAATTTGTTAAATCCCCTTTGGTTTCCTGTTCATCTCAAAACTTTACTTAATATACCAATTTTCCCAAGCTGACTAGCATGCCCTTTTTCATTTTCACTTGACATCAGCCTTAAGAGATAACCTCTTGGATATTTGGGATCATATATAGATCTTTGCATTGTGTGCTCTTGATCATTTCAGCAAACGTTAAACAAAAAAAGAAAGATAGTGAAGAAAAGAACAGGACAACAGGGATTACCATTTAAAAATGTGTTTTTCTCATTGGCCAATTTGAGATGATCATATTCATATATGTGAATAACGCTATTGGAACCTCAAATCTTTAAAATGCACAAAGGGTATATGAAGTTTCTATTTCGGATTTTTTTCCTTTCTCCTTTTCACATTTTCTCTACATTTCCTTTCCCTTCCTCTACCCTTCCCTCCTTCCTTCCCCTCCTTCCCTTCACCTCTCCCCTTCTTTCTTTGTAGCAGGGGAGTTTTTGAACTTTTTTGAGCCTTTGGTTTTTGAACTAATAAAATTCACAATATCAATAGGTTAGAACATACATAAGGAACTGCACTCAATCCCATCAATCTGAGCCAGGGTGCTTAACTAAACCAGAACCAAGCACCAGGTTCCAATGGCAATGATATTGTCTGCTTTATTGAGTCTAGTTTAGTTTCCATTCTTCCCAATGTTCTGCCTTAATTTGTCGATTTTCGATATTTGTTAACATGCAATTTCCTATTCTCACTTGCCATTTGACATGTATGTATCTTAGGGGTCTTCCAATTGTATAATTTGAATGAATAATTTAGCAGCAGTTATAATGTGTAGAATTCTAAATATAAATAGATACGTCAGTGTATGGTCACAGACTTGAGCAATTCTCCTCTTAAATATGTTCTTAATGTAGAATGAGTCACTTACCTCCTCCTGGTCCAACTCCAATCCCGGCTAGATTAAGAGAAAAGAGATTGTAATAAAACATGAGAAATACAGAGAAGAACTCAGCTCAGAGACTACTGCGTACTATCAATGTCATTATAGGAGCTGCCTAATCCAATTAAAATAATTACACTGTTTCTCTCATAGCAATATGTTAAACAGACCTGCAATGTTTTTTTTAATAAAATGTTAAATATATTATTATTATTATATCATTAAAGTCTGACTATATAATTTTTCTTCTCATTTTAACATTAGTGCTCGGATAATGAATGGACACATTTATTTTATGGCACTAGTATGCATGACTTGCATCTTGGCTGACCTCAGCCATCAATCAAGTTACACTGCAGAGGAAGCCAAGCAGCATTCTTATATAACACAACAACAGCTAAGACAGGGCACAGTTTGGGAAAAATAAACAACGAATAAAACACAGGGCCTGATCTCATTGCAGAGTGTTGAAAACACACATATGACCTTCCAATGTAAGCTCACTTGTGTACTCTGCATTTGCACCAGCAGTGCTGTGCACAGCACGTCATGTACCATGCAGATGGCGCTGAAGGAGTTAACTGATTTACATACTTTGCTGGGCTTTGCATTCATGGGGTATTTAAACTCCTAATGACCAACAGCAGCCTGTGCTTTCACAACAAGATGGGCCTTATAGATATTACAAAATGTTAAGTTATGTGTCCTAGTCATTAAACAACAACAGAGTTCTACCGAGCGATTCCCCTTTGCAATTACAATGACACTGTGATGGCACAACTTTGGATATAGTGTATAGTCATTATACAGCCATTTATAATGTTTGCCATTACAGGCCTAAAACCTCTTTTCTAGACGGAACCATTTTGGCATCACTCAAACTACGTTCAACATTTCAAATGCAACAGTTTAAATGCATATTGTATAGAGCAGGCAGTGCTTAATAAGTAGAACATTCAATGCTACTATAATTTATATTGGGAATCAGATTTTTGCATCCACTTTCTATTAACAAACTCAAGTCCACCTGGAAGGATGCCTACATTCCAGGTGAAGAGACACGGGCAGAGGATGCGTTAAACCACATAGTATGTCTGCTTTATTGAGTCAAACAAACTCAATAAGTTGATGGGTGTATTTGTAAAGACAAATTGCTTTCTACATGCTTAGATCGCATTTGTGTCTTTATGTCAATCTAATGAATATGTGTCTGGTTCAGAACTTATACCATACAGGGCAGATGACCACAAAATGCATTGACCAGTGCATTAAATTGAAGTTCAAGATCCCAATAATTATATAAGGATCAAAGCATCTTGCACATTGATCAGATGCTGAAAACACAGCTATTGTAACAGATAGAACAATAGACCTTTCTCTGGTTTTGTAGCATGATTGCTTTATTTAAAGTTGCAGAAGGTGCAAGAAATCTTCAAAATGTTGTGTTCTTGACATGTAATTTATTGGCAATATATAAATGAATCATACCAAAATAGGACAACAATCACAGTAACCAAAAGGCCCTATACATGTGTTTTCAATACTGCTGATAGACATTCCTTCCAGTCTTGTCAGCCCATACCCAACATAAGCTACATCAGTATATTATTCAAGTTATTGGCATAGCAGCCATTGAGGCAAGCCATGTCTTGGGACATTCTCTCATATGGCGATGCTTTCTACTATAATACTTCTAATGTTCACTTTACTGACTAAAACCAGTAATTTATTAAGCAAAAAAAAAAAACAAGTAAGTTGGAATTAGTGAAGTACAATGTCATTGTATTTACTGTAAAATCTTAGATCAAATCACATGATTTTATTTATTAATATCTCCAACAACTATAGCTCACCTCCAGTTTTAGGTGGTTTAACACCCAGTCCACCAACGCCTGAAAAAAAAGAAACAATCGCATCAGGAACCCATACGAGAGTCTTGCTAGATGTGTATCAAAATTCTGGTCTCCTAATAAGTCATAAGGAACTGTAGCTAATAAACTGTGTTTCTGTCGCTAATTCTTATTTTAAAGAGATGATATCAGATAAAAAACAGGTCAACTAAGTAAAACAATTCACATAAATATGCCTTAAATATAAAGTTTTTGCTGTCTAAATTATATTCCAGAAATATACAATAGGAAAAAATCATTTTAGCTTCTTACCAGCACCAGGTACACCACCAGCACCTGGAACCCCACCAGCACCTGGAACTCCACCAGCTCCGGGCACACCAATACCACCAACTCCTGCTACACCACCAATACCTGGCCCTCCACCGGCTCCTGGGACACCTAAAAATAGTAAGCCTTGTTACTAAATATCTTACAAGTTCATTACAAGCTGCTTAGTACACTGGAGAAATATTGGGAAATCCAAAGCGGGTAAAGACTAAACAAAGATCGAGTTTAACAGATGTTGGATGGGGATTTAGCATCGAATGATACTTTCAACAAAAGACAAGGAAGGTTCTGTTCATAGAAAGTAAAATAATTGTCCTTCCTGTTATAAAGGACTAAGGGCCATCATGTCCATATAGATATATAAGATACAGTGATGTTGTGTATATACAGGAAGCAATGTTGTTTTTATCAGATATAGTTAAGAAAATGGCACATACTTTGCCATCCCACCAGCATTCCCTGACAATTCAGCAGGCTCTACTTAGCATCCTTCCCATTAAGTTAGCAAGGGCCTTCTGATATTCAGCATCCTCCCCAGAAAACAGGCCTTTGGATCATTTGTAAATGGGCTGCAGTATTACTTTCTTAACCTGGCTTTGTTCTCTCACATAAGGGTAATGTTATTTTTTTTTAGAATATTTACAACATCGCAGTTCAAATGGCTTTATGTTATCATTGTCTATTTCTTTGTATGGTTTTGATTCTTATATATGCAGAGAATGCAAATTGCTTCATAAGTGCTGCTTTTGTAAAATGTGACTTGAAAATTAGCAAGTCAAAATAGTCAAATCATAAACATTCTCGAAGTCAGCGATGCTTTCAGTTCAAATACTTTGGCCTTAATTTTGATTTGATTTGAATTCTTACTTGAGTAAATAACCCTGTATGTGTAAAAAAACAATGACATATCATAGGATACATCCCAAAACACAATGAAAACAGGCTTCTATAGAAAAAAATTTAAATAAAATAATATATTTATAATGTATAAAACAACATGTTTTCAGATTCTTTAAATCCAGCTGTTTGTCCATAACACCGTCAGACACACAGAATGAAGTTGGCACAGTTTTATTCACTAAAAGGGAAATACCCATTTTGGAAACAATTTGCCTGCTGTTGCAAACAATTAGCAATTTACCAGTGCTACACAATCCCTGTTTTAAGAAATACATGTCAGTTTTTCCTCCTATTGTACAGCGCTACAGAATCTGCTGGCGCTTTATAAATAATGATAATAATAAATAATGCCCTTGGTCTATATTAAAGTATTTAGTCTTAAACAGGTCGTGTCATTGTAATAGAACTTTAGAGCTGCACTAAACATTTACCTGTCATTGCAAACAGAACCACTAGATGTCACTTTAACATAGGCATGGAAAAGCGATATCAGTCTGCCTAGAAATTCTTCATTAAATACTCTCAGCACTCTCACAAGAAGAGACTAACAAAGTAATTCACTCACCATATTTGGGTGGTTTTCCACCTCCCTGACCTCCAACTTGCAGAAGCCATGAAAAGACAGAAAAATAGTAAAATAAAAATAGATTAGAAATGATATCTTGTGCAATCCCACCTAGATAAATATATTTATAGGAAACAAGTCTACCTGCTCCTGGCACCAATCCTCCACCAGGGTAACCACCAGCTCCAGGATACAAACCAGGGACAACACCAGGAACGGCCCCACCTCCAGGAGTTAAGCCACCAGGTCCAATGCCCGTACCGGGTACAGCCCCAGGTACACCACCAATCCCTGAAAGAATTGATCGCTAGTTAACCAAAGTACTAAACGTAAAATAATGGCAACTAAACTAGTTACTAATAATAGTACCTAAAATGGTCAACTTTCACTACAGCAAGGAATCATTAAGTGTTCCAGTGTCTTTAACAAATCAACGTTGTTCCTGAATTTTACAGTTTGGATTTTCCTTATAATGAGGGGTATGTACCAACGTATTGTGTTTCAGATCTCATGATACCTTTTTGGGTCACTAAATTATGGGGTTGATTTCACCTACGCACTATTTGACAAACAGCGTAAAGTCCCCAATGACTCTGGTTTCCATGTGAACTTCGAGACAAACATAGAAGCCGCAGGTTTTAAATGAAGTCAGCTAGAACATTAAGCTCTCTGCATAGTGCAGACTAAACATTGTCTTCAACTATTGCTGGATCATGCCAACTATTGCCGTGTTACAGTCAGGTTCGGTTTACCCAGCTGACAGTGTGCCTTGGATGAAAGGTTTGATTTAGCTGACAATGTGCCTTGGATGGAAATTTAGATTTAGTAGACAGGCTCCTTAACATTTGTTCATTAAGTAACATATCTACCTTTTAACAAAAATGACAAGGATGTGGGTTATTGAAAGCCTATATCGTAGTGTATGAAAACAAGGATATAATACATATAACTCACCATATTTTGCTGCTTTGGCAGCAGCTGCGGCTCCTCCTGCTCCAAGAGTACCAACCCCTGAGAAAAGAAGATATGGGCATTCCTTAAAGGTGGGTACACAACCTCTGGGCGTACGCCAGACCTTTAGAATACCAGTCTGTACATTTGAGACAATAGTTTTCCATGAAAGATAGGAAATGAAATGACATGAACATGATGAGTCTGGCTCGAATAGAGGTGCCAAGCCTTCTCTGGCTTTTATGTGGGTAGAGTGAAAAAAAACACAATCTGCTAGTTATGACCGCCTCTTTCGGTGGGTTGCTTGTACCACCCCATATCTACTCTAGTTCTATGCCAATTAATCTACCATCTGGAAAGGGCCTGACAAAGAAACGTATCTCTCCTCCCACCCTAATGAAAACACCCCTCTAAATAAGGAATGCCATGCTGCAAATGTTAAAATATTACAATTTATATTAAAAAAATGACTTTGTAGTGTTTGAGTTGCTACCCCTAATATATGACGTGGCGACTGATTACCCTATCTACTGGCCAAATTTGCCCTGCATCCACCACGGCCCAAACCAAGCAAATCAACTGAAAGTCAATCTGTTTTAAGCTACTTAAAGGGCATTTTGTATGTTCATACCAGTTCCTGTTGGGTATCCAGCTTTCCCACCAGCTCCGAGACTACCTTGTCCATAAGCTGCAATATAAAGATAGTTATAGTGTTGAGAGCACACTGTCTAATAGACCAGACATTATTAAATCACACACATTATTCTATCCAATATCTGTCTTTAAGGATTTTAGTGGAAATTAGTTGATAGCAGGCAGTATCTAAATATCAAGTTATTGATCCTAAGCAATACAAATGTAGTTATATAAGACACAGCCCACTCTAGGCATATAATCTGTATATAAATAAATTTAAAAAAAGAATATTCATAATATATTCATGGAGAAAACCCAAACAAACTAACAAACAAACAGCCAAAGGTTTCACTCTCCCACAAGCAAGATGTGGCTTTGTGTGTCATGCTCTAACCCCATAAAGAATAATACTGTGTAAAATCTTTATTGAACAGACTGCTATGTGTTGTTAATAACTGAACGTTGACTTTGCTGGCTTTTAATATTCATTTTGTCTCACTGTTAGATGGTTGGCGCAGAACTCAGACCTATTAATGTCAGCCACACTTATTCTATCATTTCGTGCTATAATTTATTTTCAGATTGGCCAGACTTGTGGTATGTATGAATATTTCTGCTTTTTATAAACGGTTTGATATTTACTGCAAATGTCTGCACAGAAAATGTTTTATACACAAACACACACACACGATTGTGTTTGGAAGTAGATATTTATACTTAAAAATATAAATATATTTTATCTATTCTTGTTATTGTGGGAAAAACAAAAAAAGGGAAAACAGTCTGTTCTACTCTCACTACAAAGAAAAGCAAAATGCCTTGATGCAATGACGTGGGAATATTTCTTCCAAATGGAGTTCTGGCCGATATTTGAGTTCCAACACTGACATATTTTGAACACTGTGTCTAGACTCCGCGGAGACTTGTAAGCAGATAAATGCATCATTCATCATACTTACCACCATATCCCCCAGGTTTCCCTGATGTATATGGAAGCCCATATCCTCCTGGAAAAAGTAAATAAACAAGACAAAAATAAATAATTAATGTATCTATGGTGATACGCACACTTGTTGAAGCGACTATTTTACATTGAGTGTGACTGGATCGCTGGTGCACCAAAGGAATCAATGTCAGCGGTAAAACATGTGAAATATTAACAATTTTAATAGTATGGAGGGTGCTTCATACAGTCATCAATTGTACACGCCGAATGATGACAGCTCTGTGATCCAGTGCCGAACGAGTGCTTATCTTAACATATTTATATACACAGTGAATGTGGAGAGAATGGATCTCTTTAGAAATAGAATGTAGTGACAGATTTTCATTATTAAAAAGCCATAATGGATTAATGCAAAGCTAGAAAATACTGAAAGGAAATGGCATACAAATAATGTAATATACATTTTGTATTTGATTCCAATTTATAAATGTATAAAACTGGTATCGTTGAGTAACTGTATTAATCATTGAAAAAAGTAGCATATGGGTTTGATTATAGAAACATAGATGATGACGGCAGATGAGACCCATTCGCCCATCTAGTCTGCTCAATTTTCTAATCACTTTCCTTAGTCCCTGCCCTTATCTTATAGCAAGGATAGCCTTATGCATATCCCACGCATGCTTAAACTCCTTTACTGTGTTAACCTCTACCACTTCAGCTGGAAGGCTATTCCATGCATCCACTACCCTCTCAGTAAAGTAATACTTCCTGATATTATTTTTATACTTTGCCCCTCTAATTTAATACTATGTCCTCTCATTGTGGTAGTTTTTATTCTTTTAAATATAGTCTCCTCCTTTACTGTGTTGATTTCCTTTATGTATTTAAATGTTTCTATCATATCCCCTCTGTCTCGTCTTTCCTCCAAGCTATACATGTTAAGTCCCTTTAACCTTTCCTGGTAAGTTTTATCCTGCAATCCATGAACCAGTTTAGTAGCCCTTCTCTGAACTCTCTCTAAAGTATCAATATCCTTCTGGAGATACGGTCTCCAGTACTGCGTACAATACTCCAAGTGAGGTCTCACCAGTGTTCTGTACAATGGCATGAGCACTTCCCTCTTTCTACTGCTAATACCTCTCCCTATACAACCAAGCATTCTGCTAGCATTTCCAGCTGCTATTACATTGTCTGCCTACCTTTAAGTCATCAGAAATAATCACCCCTAAATCCCTTTCCTCAGATGTTGAGGTTAGGACTCTATCAAATATTCTATACTCTACTTTAAGTTAAAATAAAACCAGTTAAGAAAATAATCTAGCTTTCAGCTAGTCTAAATTTCACTTAGAATTATTTACAATTTACACGTTAGTGAATAGTCTTGTGAGGAAACAATATGCACCCAGAATAGTATCAACCCAGCTTCCCTGATTCAGAGATAAAACACTATAATTTGACGAGTACCAATATAAATGCTATTAAAAAGATTTTTCAAGCTGAGTAGAGCTGACTGTCAGATTAAGATAATGCTGTATCCTAACCTGGATGTCAAATAAGGGCAACCATCATGTTGCCTAGTGCAGGGTTAGACAACCTTCTGCACTCTAGATGTTGTGAACTAAATCTCTCATAATGCTCTTACAACCATGATACTGGCAAAGCATCATGGGAGATGTAGTCTAAAACGTCCGGAGTGCCGAAGATTGCCTTAAGATGAAGAAAACTTTTGACATGTTCTGTTTTCTTTGCCATAATAACTTGGTTGGTCAAGTAGCAATTCTAATATTAAGATATACCCTGCTGGGCCTCAGTAATGCTTGACTGTGACCTCTTTTTACCTGATTTTCAAATAAACGCAGCTCAGTTTGAGAATAAAACCCAGAATTCAGCTGGGAGGTTAAAAAAGGTGGATGTTTTTATTGGAGATAGGAAGATCGGAAGCAGCATGGGGAGATGGCTCTGTTTGCATGCTCAGACATGAATAAAAGATGCGGCATATCCTTATCACTCTGCGGGAATGCCCTGCCGTGGCTGCTATTACAAATGCAATTAAACTGAGTGTCCAGGGTTGAGCTGAGGTTTCGTTGTTTTACTCCAGGGGAGTCCAACGTTAGTTTGCCAGCTGCTGTTGGAGCATCATTTTCCTAATTCTCTATCAGCGGGAGGGCCATGGCTGGACACTCACTGTTGTGCTCACAGGGAATCACGAGGGGGGTTTACAAACCTTTTCACTTGCATTTTTCCAGTTTGGAGGGAAGCATATCTTATAATGATAACAAGTAATTTAGGAACCTGATGTACCCATAAAAATCACACATTGTTATTTCTGGAATATGGACAGTTAATGTGTGCTGTATGAAAATAGCAGTAATTTAAATAATGCAATATTTATTTAAGTTTAGAAAAGCCAAATGGATAAAATATGTAGGATACAATACAAACAAGCTACTATATCAGGTTTACTAGACAGAATGCACACATTGTTTAATATATCCAATCGGGATCTGTCTGTCAGTCTTGTACAGTGATACAGTATGAGTAACACATAGGCAGTATGTGACAAAATATTTCAGTACTTCTAAGAAAGATATGTGTTTTATTTTGTGTAAATGGCTGTATTCTTGTTCAGCAGTGGTTGAACAAAAGTGATGTAAAATAAGTGAAAGAACCAACAGAAAATTAACAAGCTTTGCGTTTTTTGGTTACATCAGATATGATAACTAGTCAGCCCAATATACCTACCTGGAAGTTTAGGAGATTTGATAGGATATCCTAAAGGAACACCGGGCTGCTGTCCCCCATACGCACCAAATCCTGCAGAGAAACACAAAGACAAAAAGAACATATAAGATTACTAGACATATTTACTGTACAATCTCTTTATAGTTAGATAGATGTAATGTATCAGGGCTGAGCACATTAGGATAATAACTTCATTCACAGCAATAAAACAAGGATCTGGTATTTTGAAATTTTGATTCTTGAAAAATTAACCTTTGCTGGAGAGATACAACAACTTCAACGTCATCAAGTTATAGCCTTCTAAATTGAATGCTCAGCTTTGTCAGTGGTAATGTAGGTTATTAAAAAGGCCCCATCTGGTCGGCAAACTCTACCAAATTGTTCCTTTGCATCCCAGGCAGAATGAGAATTTTCAGATGGTAATATAGCTTTTCACATTTGATTAGAATATTCACTTGAATTTCTTCTGGGACAATGTATTTATAGATATTTGCTCAATTCCTACAAATACACTGTTACTCCTGTTTAAAGTTGATTGATGTAATAATATTATCAGTAAGCATGTTAAACAGCCATTGAAGGTTCTTTCAATGTTTAATGTGGCCTGTAGCTAGTCTCACTGCCAAATGCAGGTAGGCAGATTACTATCACAGGCTGTTAGTATGCCATAACCTATAATAGGCTGAGTCTGTATCTCATAACTTACAATAGGCTGAGTCGGTATCTCATTACCTATCACAGGCTGTTAGTATCTCATAACCTATAATAGACTCAGTCAGTACTCTCATTACCTATCACAGGCTAAGTCAGTATCTCATAACTTACAATTGGCTGAGTCAGTATGTCATAACCTATAATAGGCTGAGTCTGTATCTCATTACCTATCACAGGTTGTTAGTATCTCATAACCTATAATAGACTCAGTCTGTATCTCATAACCTACAATAGGCTGAGTCTGTATCTCATTGCCTATCACAGGCTGTTAGTATGCCATAACCTATAATAGGCTGAGTCTGTATCTCATTACCTATCACAGGCTGTTAGCATGCCATAACCTATAATAGGCTGAGTCTGTATCTCATTACCTATCACAGGCTAAGTCAGTAGTATCTCATAACTTACAATAGACTCAGTCTGTATCTCATAACCTACAATAGGCTGAGTCAGTATCTCATAACCTACAATAGGCTGAGTCTGTATCTCATTACCTATCACAGGCTGTTAGTATGCCATAACCTATAATAGACTCAGTCTGTATCTCATTACCTATCACAGGCTAAGTCAGTATCTCATAACTTACAATAGACTCAGTCTGTATCTCATATACTTCCAATAGGCTGAGTCAGTATCTCATAACCTACAATAGGCTGAGTCTGTATCTCATTACCTATCACAGGCTGTTAGTATGCCATAACCTATAATAGGCTGAGTCTGTATCTCATAACTTACAATAGGCTGAGTCGGTATCTCATTACCTATCACAGGCTGTTAGTATCTCATAACCTATAATAGGCTGAGTCTGTATCTCATTACCTATCACAGGCTGTTAGCATGCCATAACCTATAATAGACTCAGTCAGTACTCTCATTACCTATCACAGGCTAAGTCAGTATCTCATAACTTACAATAGGCTGAGTCTGTATCTCATAACCTACAATAGGCTGAGTCTGTATCTCATTACCTATAACAGGCTGTTAGTATGCCATAACCTATAATAGACTCAGTCAGCATCTCATAACCTACAATAGGCTGAGTCAGCATCTCATAACCTACAATAGGCTGAGTCTGTATCTCATTACCTATCACAGGCTGTTAGTATCTCATAACCTATAATAGGCTGAGTCTGTATCTCATTACCTATCACAGGCTGTTAGCATGCCATAACCTATAATAGACTCAGTCAGTACTCTCATGACTTATCTTAAGCTGAGTCAGTGCTCTCAATACCCTGCATGCTGCAGTTTTATGATAACTAAATTGACCAGTGGAAGGATATTCTTTATTCCTCCCAGCGTCAGAGAAATAAGAAATGTATAGGCAGTTAAAGGCTTAGAATGTTACAATATTTTCTTTTAAGATAAAAAAATGATCTGAAAAGTGAATTAACTTTGTGAACTGAGGAGCTGAGACATTGAAGTGATGTAGAACTTCCTCTGACTGCGCCCTTTTCCCTGATATCTCCGAGTTTAACTCGAATCCGCCCAGCACAGGCCCAGCTCTCCCCCATAGCGTTATCTTTATTGGCGCTGGGGTGAAGACAGGGTAGTGTAAAGGAAAATACAGTGTGGTTTTGACATTTGCTTCCTCGTTCAAAATCCCCTGAAGAATAGAAATGCCTGCCAAAGATTGTCAGTTACGAAGTACATGCTCAAAGGACTCTTTATTTTATCTCAGCGTGCAGTGGGGGGGACATGACTAGTCTGTACAGACAGGAGTTGTTATAGGGTAGGCAATGATACATCTTGCACATGGCCCTCACAGTAATGTATCATAGATTTTACATATGTAACGCAATTAGAGCCAACATATTTTATTAGATTAATCAGGCTCATGTGATTCCAGAATTTCAGACTGAATTTGCAACCTAAAGATGAGCAGAAAACAAGATGCGCATATGGTATGGAAAAAACAAAAAACAAAGGATCTATGCAAATTACTGGCAACTGCATATGCCAACACATATTTCGTTAAATAATGTTCTTGTGTTTGAGCACACACAGTAGGTGTGCAGAGTGTAGTGGGGGGGGGAGGGGGGGGTCCCAGACAGTCTTTAGGGACTGCTCCATTGCAGTGCTCAACAGGATAATACACAGAGATGCCAGATGCAAACTTATATTGTGTGCATTTTTTTACTGCAACGTGGACAGCAAGGGAGCAGTAGGAGAGATGTATACAACCTTTCTTAGACTGGGTCACCAAGGTAATTGCAGAACCCATATAACATTTAGGAGCCACTGGGAAGACATTTACCAATGTTTAACATTCCAAATACGGTCTAAAGTGCTAAAAGCCTGGCAATCACATGGGAAATTAGTGGAATGGACAGGCATATTGGTGTCTATCCATAAAATCTCTCAATATAGTACTCAGTAGAAATATTGCAATTAATATTGTATTTATGCATGATGCAGTAAATACAGTATTTACTACTACCCGACATGTTGTTAGTGAATTTAGAGTTCACTGTATTGTGATTATTTAAAACAAAAAATAATCTTTCAGTGTAAACTTAATTTTGTTCACTGTTGGTAGACATTTACTAACCTGGAATTCCAGCATATGCTCCCCCACCTAAAAAAATAAAAAAAAGGCCAAAGGTCAGGTTTCAAATTTGGACTGATTAACATGGGCCTCTATTTGTACATTGTTGTTAAAGGGACACTCTGTTTTGTGTCAAGTAACAGGCTTAAACTATTTTGTATATCCACCTATCACAGAAGCAAGTTTCTGCTGTTTATAATACAGTAATATGATGGATTATTATTATAAATACTTAAGGTTGTTTTGGTATTTTTTTTATAAGGTTTGTGTTGAAGGCATCATGTCAATACAAACTATATTGGATCCTGGCACATTTGGAAGGAATCTGATTAATTGTCACACCATCAATAAGCCACATTCATTGGCTTCCCTCAGCAGCCATTAACAAGTGTATTTTTAGGCAAGTGCCCTTTTCTTAAAGGTTACAAACACAATAGGTAAAATCAATACATCCTCAGTCATCATGGAACATAAGAGTGTTGGATGTATAATCTATATATGACAATATTTGTTTTACAGTTCATATGTAGTGCCCTTGTTGCTAGATTAACGGCCAAATGTTAAAGTCACAGAGTACGTTATACATTGTAACAGAGCAGGAATTGTTAACTTATTATCTAATTAGATAAGTAGCAATAATTGTGTAAAGGTGAACAGTGATGGGACATTGTGGCTAATTGTAATGGCTAATGCGTGGTGCATGCTTAGGGACAATACTCAACTAATTTCAAGAAAATACAATGTATACAGCACAACTTGTCTCTTTCCAGTGAATGAGTGAAAAGCTGTTGCAAGGATCATCTAGACAACATGGACGCATATAAACTGTTAAGATATTTGTAGAAAGGCTGATGAATTGACTAGTATTGTTTATGGGTGCTGTTTGGTTTTATGTATTTTTTAAGTTTCAGAGGCCATGGCAGATCTAACCTGATGATGCCAAATAGTCCACAAATAAGCTCCAATGTTGCTCTTGGGCAATGATGGCCAATGTTGACACTCAAAATATCTGTGAGCTACATTTCCTGATATTTTGATATTCTAAAAGCACTTAACTAATACATAGACCTGAACTTTATACCTCAGATTGGTAACTAGGTGATTTAGTCTGAGACCCTACTATGCTCTAATAAGACACCCTGTCTAAATTAAATTAAATTAAGATGTTAGCTGCTCTTGAGAACTGACAATGAATAGCCAGATTGCCAATAACCATTGTTCCTTGTTAAATGTCCGCATCACCAGTTTGACACTTTTTAGGGACATTTTATAGGAAACATTCACCAGCTGCATGTAGAGTCTTTTAAAAGTTTCACTGTTTAAATTTATATCTTAGTGATGTAAAACATAAAACCCATATGCCAGTTCTCTCCAATGAAAAATGATTTTTTTTTTTTACACTTATTAACCTTGTTATTGATAATGGCTTCTTATGAATGTGGTTGCATTTTGACAGCAGAAACTTTGAGCAGGCCATTTGTCAATGTCTGTGAGTGTATCTTTGTGAATGTGTATATTTCTGGCATAAAAACAGTGGGCTGTTGGGCATCAAGAGAGGGAAGTGTGTGTTAATAATACAGAGGAGAGAAAGGAATGTTAAAGGAACACTATAGTCACCTAAATTACTTTAGCTAAATGAAGCAGTTTTAGTGTATAGATCATTCCCCTGCAATTTCACTGCTCAATTCACTGTCATTTAGGAGTTAAATCACTTTGTTTCTGTTTATGCAGCCCTAGCCACACCTCCCCTGGCTAAAACTGGTTTCACTTTCAAACAGATGTAATTTACCTTAAATAATTGTATCTCAATCTCTAAATTGAACTTTAATCACATACAGGAGGCTCTTGCAGGGTCTAGCAAGCTATTAACATAGCAGGGGATAAGAAAATCTTAATTAAACAGAACTTGCAATAAAGAAAGCCTAAATATGGCTCTCTTTACAGGAAGTGTTTATGGAAGGCTGTGCAAGTCACATGCAGGGAGGTGTGACTAGGGTTCATAAACAAAGGGATTTAACTCCTAAATGGCAGAGGATTGAGCAGTGAGGCTGCAGGGGCATGTTCTATACAAGAAAACTGCTTCATTAAGCTAAAGTTGTTCAGGTGACTAGAGTGTCCCTTTAAGGAGCCAATTTCTATAACAGCAGGGTTCCACTTTGGTGCTCCAGTAGTTTTTAAACTATAATACCCGGTGTCTGACCTTGTGCCTTCTGTTTCACTCCAGTTCCAGTTGGCACTCCAGGAAGCACACCAACTCCTGGGTATCGAGTGCCTGTAAGAACAGTGACACGTTATTTAGAATAACACCTACAGTTTAATATATACTACACTTCTGATTCCTCTACGAATTTAGTATAACATACAATATATTTAACAAAACACACCTGTACCAGGTAACACTGCTCCGGGATAGACTCCGGGAATTCCAGCAGCTATCACAGAAAGGGGAGAGAAGGGTTTTTGTTACATTAAAATTACAGGGAAAACACACAATTTCACAGTTTCAGTTGCACAGAGTTCCATTGTCACAGTACATACAGATATCACACTGACATACATACAGAAAAGCAACATAGTGGGACTTGAACATTACAGTAACGTGTGGTATTTCACAGTACAGAGCAGGAACACGATGACATTTCAGAGTACAGAACAAGGTGGCGTTGTCAAGTACAGAAGAAAAACATGGTATTTTAGAACACAGAACAGGAACACGTGGTATTTTAGCATACGTGACAGAAACACGGTAGTATTTCAGAGTACATGACGGGAACATGATGGCATTTCAGAGTACATGACAGGGACGGGGTATTTCAGAGTACATGACGGGAACATGTGGAATATTGACGAACAGAACAGGAACATGATGGGGTATTTGGGGTAACGGACAGTAACGCAGTGATATTGGATTCTCTGGCCTAATATGATATAATATATTTGGATAAAAACTGTGTTAATGTGTGCATTATTGTTCTATATGAGTGCAAGTCAACCAATATTTATGTAATATAGTGTTTTTCTCAGCGCAGTTGCAATTCAGGTAGGTGTAGGCCAATTAGAAGATGATCTGGATTTTGTTAAGACAAAGATAGACAGATTAATGTAGGTAACTTCGGGAAATGCCATGTATCAATTTTAGTTTCCTGAACATGAGCAAGTGTCAATGTCTCTTGCAGGTAGGCTGTGCTCCTATTGGTCAGTAAGCAGTGTGCAGTTCAGTGGGTTAATAAACTATAGGAAGACAAGTTATGAAGTGATTTATCGCAATTGCATTGGGCAGGTCGAAGAAACTCACTACAGTGGCAGAGTTATGTTTGGAGAGCCTGGGAGAATGTGGCACTGGTGAAGAGGAGGGCATTCAAGGACAGGAAACAAGTTGACAGAAAGAGGAAAATATTTTTCCTCTTTTTTTTCCTCCATGAAATTTTTCCTTCCCCCCATGATTTATGGGGTAGGTCATAGCATAGTTGATGTGAGTGGCCAGTTCTGGTAGGGGATGGGTGAAAATGGATCAAATAAGCCTAGGTTATAGATAGCTACCATGGGCATTAGAAAGCTGCAGGATCATATGTTTAAACTATATGCAGGCTTTTTACAGGCTTGTTACTGCGATTTAGTGTATAATTAAGAGACACAGGGTTCGATGCACAGCATGTGATGTCTACTAAGCATGAATCAATGTTAGAGGACACTATATATTTTTTCAGGTTTATCATTATATACATAGTCAGCAGTAATAGACTCTGACTGCAGACAACGTGAGTGAATAGACATACTGTTTTTATCATTTGGTCCATTTTTGGGATTTCAGCCTTTTTGAAGGAGTGGAAAGAAGCACATGATTGAATGTGATGTTCATCTTGTAGAGTGTACAGTCACAGTTTTTTTTTGACTAAACAAAATCAATTCAAATAAAAATGATAGTTATAAACTGGGCTGTGATTAAGGTTGGACGTGGCTTTTATATTTTAATTCCCAAACTTGCAAAGCAGCCTACTACAGCCAATAGGAGGCAGTGTTGCTCCTTCAAAGGAACCAAATGAGACTAGTTAAATTGGTGATTTCCATGTCTCTATCTAGAGCAGGCAAAGGCAACCTTCAGCACTCCAGATGTTGTGGACTACATCCTCCATAGTGCTCTTACACCAATAATGCTGACAAAGCATCATGGGAGGTGTAGTCCAAAACATCTGGAGTGCCGAAGGTTGCCTTTGCCTGCTCTAGATAGAGACAGGGACACTATAGCGTTAGGGAAATAGGTTTATCTATAGTGTTCCTTTAAGGTTAAACATTGATTCTTGTGATTTTTTTAAAAAGGTTATTATGGTTGCATTATTTTGCTGTTAATTAAGAAACTGGATAATTTTCCCATGCACCAGGCATGGTAGATTTGCGCTCTCTCTTAGGATACAAGTGGAGCATTCAGATAATTCTATAATCATAGGAATATGGAATTTGATATACTATCCAGATTTATCCAGCTGTATTGAGACTATTTACCCAATACCCTAATGGTCATGATTGCATTTAACTGATAATTATTTTGCTAAGACAATTCATTTTCTTATGATTGCATGTTAAATGTAGCAGAGAGCAAGACATACGGAGGTCAAAAATATTAGAGCTGCCACTACTTCTTATTCCCTAGGGACAAATGTTATTGTTCTGGCAGTTGATCTCAAATGTGAACTACGAAAGAGCCAACCCCTATGACCTTCAGAATTAACCTTAGAATGAATCTTCCCCTGATACATGTACTGTTAGATTCTGGCATCGGGTTTCAAATGGGATTCATATGTGAAGGCAATAAATAACAAGTTTAATTTTCATAAAGTTTTGGTGTTTTTCAAGTTTCACGAATAGTAAGAAACTTGACATTGTATCAGAAGTTAAGGCATGTTTGTGATGGACTATTCATCAAATATTAATTTATTATGTTTTATACAGTCTGATGAATGTAATGACTGCTTCCTTGCACTGTATTCGAGGTTACTGAAATATAAAAGTAGTTCCAAATACGGATTAAAGTGGTTCTGTCACTTACAGTTCTTTTTCCTTCACCCCACAAAATGCTATCAAAGTGTTTAATAAGATGAATAATGCTGTGGAGGTAAGCATAAAAAACACACTTACGTCCATGGCACTTCCATGTCACCCGTGATGTCCCTCATATAGGGCAGCACATACAGAGCTGCAAGGGTTACATTTTAAATTAAATTTTAATGCTGTGCCCGGATATCTAAGCGTGCATTGGAAATGAAAAATAATGCTAGAGAAAATTTTAGTAGAAAAACAAAACGATAGCTAATGTTTTATTAGCTATTGCTTTGCCCACATCTCTAATGAGTCACATTTCCACGTGCCTAAAGCTTTGTGGTGCTGAGAACAGATTTATTCTTAATTGCATACATTTCTGATGGGTGGATTTTGCATTGGCTTTTTTTTTATTGCACTTTGGAGTTTATGGAGTTGGTAAAGCTGGGTGGAAATAAATTGGTGGGTTGAAATGGCATGCATTTATATGTCAGCTTAGCAAGGTTCCGATTTCCATAAACTGAACAATTTGCATGTAGCGTCCGATGGCTATCACTGAATTAATGGCAGGGGTCTAATGTGTGTTTCATTCATGCAGTTACTGAAAAATTAGAAGAAAGACCATCACTCCAGGTCTAGTCCAATTCTATATTTGTGTATATTCCTGTATTAAAATGTATACACATGTGTGTCTATGTAGGTATTGTATGTTCCTCTATATTGATAAATGAAGGTGAATTTGGATGTCCCTGGCTCTAGGCTACCTTGTGTATATGCACTATATGTAAGGTGCCATATTTATAAAATTTGCATTTCTTAGTGACTTTGTTTGTGATGTGATGATGATTAAGAAAATGTTGACTGATTACAACACAAGTTAACATTATTCTGGTGTCATTGCACTGTCCACAATTAAGTCATATTGCTATTGTGTGTAGTGTACATGTATATATAACAAAGTCTGTTATATATTCATATCATTAGCCAGAGAGAGCCAAAGCTTAGTCCTTAAGGACTTATTGTGACACACAGCACAGAGAAGCCATACTGAACACGTATCCATAGCTCACTGTGATATTCCCACACCTGGCAATTTTCCTGGTTTTCCGCCCGCTCCTGGCTGACCACCGGTTTGTGGAACCACAACCCCTGAGAGCAATGATAACACGTCAACATTTACTAGTCAGGCATTGGCTGAGAGAACGAACTGTCACACAAATCCAACACACTAACTAATAAATTACCTGTACTGACTCCTGGGATAACACCCCCAGCACCTACCACGGAGGGAAATTATACAACTTTAGACAAAGGCGCTTAACATCCAACATCATCAGTCAGAATGTGCAAACTTCACATAGTTCCATCATAGATACATTACATAGTGATACAAATACTGGAGAACTTACTGACCCATTTGACTGCAACATTCACGTTATGTCAAACAGGTCGGCAATGAGTTACACAGGTTAGACTAGACCAGAAGGTATTTTGGGTTACAGTTTTACAAGGTGTTTGTTAATTAACCTCTGCCTATCTTTACCTTTACAACCATAATATAATCTGCAATGTGATCATGACGCCACATACAATCGATAACCTTTCCATAATATGCTGTGTTCCACATACAATCGATAACCTTTCCATAATAACCATACCATACTTCTGACATTTGTTATGTACTTTAAATGTACCTGCATGCAGATCTTGGCACCATATGTTTCCTGCATGGCTAGATTTCTGGTATATCTTCCTGTACAAACTAATTATTTCACCTCCATGCTAAAATTAATTCTTATTGGCCAGGTTGCGTTTACCTGCCCCATCCTTGACCAATAGGAGGTTTCCTGTAGTATATCAGGTGAAACTGGCCAGACAGTCAGGTGTATGAGGTATATTACAAATAAAATATTGTATATCTCTGATTCTCATTATAATGTAATTAGAGTTTACTAATGATTAAAAAAAAAAAAAAACTTTTAAATTGAAGGTTTTAATTTGTCAAATATATTTTTACTGGTGGTAAATAATGCAATGTACAATTATTATGCTACGATCTGCCGTGAGACTCACATTGTAGGTTTCTTTGCTGACTTCTGGAATTTTGTAAAATATGTGTCATACACAAAGTGTGTACCCTCCTGGTGGTCCAGGGCTATCTTTAATGAGAATTTACCCAAGAGAAGATTATCCTTTGTCCCTTTGATATAATTTTCATATATTGTTCTAGTTATCAGTGGTTTAACTATGTTCTCTGACTGCACCCAAAAATGACTTTTTGTAGCCACCCTCATCAAACCATATAATCTCATGTTTACAAATGCAGACTAGTCATGAAGGCACTAACCTGGCACTCCTCCAGGGTACAAGCCTGGGCCTCCACCTGTATTTATAACGCAGAAGGCACATATGTAAATGATTGCATTAAAATATAAATGGGGCAAATGTGAGGGGAAGGGATAGCATAATGAAAATCAGGTGTTTGAAAGAATATACCAAGCAGGGAGAAGCACATTAAGTATCCATGACTAATGACAGATAGCTATAAATGGTGAAGCATAGCAGACACAAATGTGTTTCTTCATCTGCTATTTACCAGACTATTTTTCTTTTAAATAAACAGTGAATCCTGAGTAATTATTTGCATTGCATGTCAGAGGAACATCTTTGCCACATGCTGGTTTCTGTCTTAAATGGAATTTTGATTCCTCATCTAGACGAAGGGAAACTTGCAGTCCTGCAAATGTCAGTGAACTACAACTCTCAGAACTCTCATAACTGGATGGAAAGTAGTTGATCAGCAGTTTGGAAAGTCCCCGCTGACCCTCTAATGTAAAGCAATAGTGAGTACAGGTGAAGTGAGGGAAGGATCACTAACCTGTGCCATAACCTGTTCCACCTGGGTATGTGCCTGGTAAATAGAGTAATTAAAAATTAATTGGCTAGAAATACACAACATTAACAATGTTAAAGAATGTGTTATGATTCTTCGATTCTATGATAGTTCATATTTATAACAGAGTGTAACAATGAATAAAATAGAGGATAGTTAGCTTTAATCTAGGTATACCTACCTGGTACTTTTCCTGGCTTGCCTCCAGCTCCCTGTGGAACTCCAATGCCTCCTTGTGGTGGAAAGATGAAGGTACAAACATTAGACTCTTTTATTAAACATATATGTACATGTATCTCCACTGGCAGACACAGAAAAAAAAATCAACAATCTGTAGAACCACGTAAAGTCTCCAGGACCTAGATATCTAGTTGAACATATAAATAACAACACTCATTCTAATGCTGAGCATAATCCATATGAAATGATATCATGCCTTTACACTAGAATGCTATCAAAAAAGATGTCTCAATGGAATATAAACAAGAGAACAAAGTCAAACCTTTTTTTTTTTATTCTAACTCTTTGTGTGACTGTCGCATATATAAGAGATACAGGATACAGTACATATATATACAAGAGATACAGGATGCACAAGTTTTATGGAGTAAAATGGGGAAATTTGGGACTTTTTAAATAAATATAAAAAAAACTATTTGAAGTGGATATAAATTAAATAGGAGGGAGAATTACTGGGACATGTTAAAGTGCAATATATACTTTGATTTTCATGGGGATGATATCATTCCAGGAGGAATGGAACCAATATTTAAGTCAGCAGGACATCACGCTGTGCATCTCACGTTTTCCATTTACAACTGTACTGCATGTTGAAAGCTGGCACACAATTCAAAGCCAGTATCATCTGCTTTTTTGACATGTTTTAGCAGCTACATTTATTGGTCTTGTGTTTTCTAAGGTAATGATGGTATTGGTAAGGCTGAAATGAAACTTATGTTTGTGACTGTTGTGTGTGCAGCCAGTTACACTGCATCAGTAGTACTATCACAGCTGTAGGGGGACCTCTGTTAAATAGAACATCTGTACTTTACATAATAGAAGCACATGATAATAATGTGAACAACACCTGGTGTTAGGTTTGGATGACTTAGTTTCTTCCCATACATTCTGCCAAGGCAGATCTGACTAGAAGGGATTCTTCAGAGGTGGGGTGACCTTTTTCAATTTATAGCAACATACTTTGTAATAACACATATACACTTTGGAGGCAACCTTCTACAAAATTCTCCAATTCATATGTAGACATTTTAATATAACTAAATACATTTATATCTCTTTCATTGCTGTATTTTCCAGAAGAAGAGTAAATATTAATCGAAAACATATGCTACGATCTTTATGAATATTGAGTGGGCATTAAAAGGACTCTATAGTTTTTTTAAGGAACCACCATAATGACTTCAGCCTTCTATAGGGGTTATGGTCCCAGGAATGTCCTGAGGGTAAGTAGTCATACCATTTGCGAACTTACCCGAAGTCTGTCAATGCATCGGATACCTTCTCCTTGACTGCCGAAAGCTCTTTGCTTTGAGCTAGCCTAGCAGGGTAGGGCTTAGCACATTGGCTGAGACCACCCCCAGTGCACCCCAGGTAAGTTGTCAAACTATTCATGAACAGATTGTCTCCTTACCCTGGAAGCAATCCAGAGCACTCCTGGCACCGTATAAACTACAGTGGGCTTTATTGGTCATGGTGCTTGGAGTGCTCCTTTGAATTATGTGTCTTACAAGCTCCCGTCAGGTATATATGCAACTTCTGTCTATGCATTGTGCTGGTGAAATATGTAGCAAATGTATAGATTGAAGGATATACTTACCTTACATTACTTCTGTTTGTAACAAAACATTGGAAGCAAGTGGATGTTTGTGGAGCGGTCCACCAACACATGTCACTCCCAACAACCCAACAATGTCATATTTGTTGGTGCTCATGCATTTGGCAAGAAGGGACATCTATCTATCAATGCATTAGTGAGCCATTTAGATAAGGCAACAAGTAATACAGTTAAGAACACATTACAACAAGACAATGTCAAATTTGGCAAGACGAAAGCCCTTCTAAAGTTTCCAAATTAACTTCTTGTCATTGTAATGTTCTTGGAAGGGGTTTTAATGATGTTGTTGAGTTGCCCTTTGAATTCCATCCACAGGGTGTAATGTGGAATTCGTTATCAGCATGTACTAATAATCTTCACAAGTCTAATGATCTGCTCTCGCCCAATAGTCGCAGCAGGTTTAAAGTAATGTGCTCAAATGAATGCTCGCTAAAAGCCAGGAAGCAATCCGAGGCCAACAAAAACAGACCACAATGGTAAAGGCTGATGTCAACGTGAACTAATGAGTAACTATTTCCAGTGTTTTTTTTCTATTGTACTGAATAAACAGAAATTTTAATTTTCTTTTTTTGCATCCGGTTGTTTTAGTAACGTTTATCAGATTAAAGTTTAAGAATCTTGGGATTATTTAATGGTTGTGTAATAGAGCAAAAATATATTTGAAAATTCTAAACAATTGAGCATAATACCCGGTTAAGTAATCGCGTCACCCGTCAAGAAGTTTAAAGGGTTACAGCTCACTGTACAATGGTCAGCTTTCATGGGGAAACGTGTTTTCTGATTGACATTAAGATACATTAACAAGAACGGCAAAGGTTTGTAATAGTGACTTTGTTTTTGTCAATTTCCAATGTTATTCAACTTTCCAAAGATAACAGGGAGTTAATGTGTATTTTAGGTTAGAGCATTACAGTTAGTATAGCAAGCGCATTGATATACATTTTTTTTTTTTTTTTTTAACTTTATAGTAAAGCAGGAGTGGTCAGATATATGTAGAAACTAGACGTACAACAGACGCATGTGGATGTGATTATTGCTGAATATAAATGAATTATCCCTTAGTACTGACCACCATTTACTACCCATTCACGAATGGCAATTATTCTTGGAAGTTTGTTAACGTTTTAAGGATGTTTACATTGAGCACTCATACGGCTACATTTATAGGGCTGTAAACACTTAATGCAGAAGATTCAACATTCGGCTTTAGCAAGCTCGGCCTTTGCTAAAGGAATACTGCTATTTATATGGTCATCCAGATATAAGAAAAAAATTTAAATGATTGATTACAAATTGCTAACTCATCGTGTCATTTTAGAGTTCACAGTAAACAGTGAATTGACAGCTGCTATTTAAAATCACTCTCAGATACACATACACACACAAACACTCTCTCTCAGATACACATACACACACAAACACTCTCTCTCAGATACACATACACACACAAGCACTCTCTCATGCACGGAAGGCTCAGTTAGAATGTGAATAAGGCCCATTAGCTTTACCCCTTTCTAAATGTAACTGGAATACTGTTTTAATATAATCAAGACAACAATAACCTAGAAAACTGTTGAGAAAAAAATAGCATAGCTAAATTCTGATAAAGAGCTGTATGTGTTATGATAGAGATTAATCATGTATGTGGGTTTTGGTCTGAAATCCACAGAACTCAACTCGACTGGGATAGTCCTTAACCATTAAAGAAACTCTCCAAATACCATAACCACTATGAGTGCTAAGAGATTCTTCTCACTTCTCAGGAAGAGAACTTAGACGTACACTCAGACTTAGCTCAAACAGAGAGTTCCCCGCTCTCTTTCAGCTGTAATGTGTCTGTATGTGCGTGAGGTAATATGTCAATCCATTCTAAAATGATTTGACTACTCACAATGGGTGGTCTGTAGTGGTTAAGGTGCTTGGATTGTTCCTTGAAACAATGTATCTTTTTTTCTATCAGTCACATGTTAAAACATTGAAATTGCACGTTTTAACTACTAAAAGCAGACTTATGGAATGTTGATGAACATCTCAATATGTTATCCAGTCCTTATAAGATTAAATTATCACTGTAAGTTTGTCTAAACTAGAGCAAGCACAAGTGTGTTTGGTGCAGTCTACCACAAAATGTCTGCACACACTACGATTACTTATGCTGTAATGCATCTTCAAGCTTCCCTTGTGTGAGATTGCATTACAAAACATAAGATTACAAAAGCATGGAAGCACCAGGTTCACTACTAAATTAGCTTGTTAGTATCAGTTAAGTGTGAACAATTTCACGTGGAATAGTTCACTACTCTGATGCGGTGTTATACCACAGAAGTTGCACAGTGTCTCTGCATGTGCAGCTTCTTCGTCATACCTGAGGCGTTTGTTGGCTCTTCTTCAACTTGTTGACCCCCTGGGGAACCTAGAAAATGACCGGTAGTCTTATACCGCTAATCCCAGACAGACACCTTTATAGGATCTCAGCCATATCCAACAATTTACCATATTTACTCGAATCTAACGCGCCGTTGAATCGAATGCGAAAAATGTTTTCTCTGTTGAATGTAATGTGCGTTTGTACAAGAAGATACTACTATACAACATATAGGTCGATAAGCGAGGATCGCCCTTTGACCAGTGCTAAATTCACCATGGCGAAATTCACCGACAAAGATGCGTGGTACAGCTATTCTGTACACAGAAACTTAGTCTCGCATCCCTGTCTCAATGATGCGAATGTACTGTATGTCTGTCATGTGCACCGGTCGTACTCAAATCTAATGCACCTTCGATTCTAATGTCATTCAAATTTTGGAGACTTTATTTTGGCATTAAAGTTGTGCAGTATTAAATTGGGGTGTGGGTAGGGCATAAAGCAGAGCTTCTTCACTCCTTCATCAGTAACTCACATCATCCTTAGCCTCTGCTCTACTTCATCAGCCGGCTGAGAGGGATAGTGATGAGCTGACGTTTGTAAGTCCAGGAACTAGATTGTCATTATGCTGCTATCCTGGGTCTCATTATATTTCGATTTCCATTTTAGATTTCTATTCTAGACTATTTATAGTAAGGACTAGGATTGCAAAAGGTAAAAAAAAAAAAGGTCAATTTTATAGAATCTCATATATACATCAGTAAATAGAGTCTGCTGAAATGTGTCAAAGAATCTAAAGTAGTTCTTGTTACACATGTATGGAAATTGTGGGAATTGACCAGCAATCTAAAACAATTAGGCTGAAATAGCTTAAATGGAGTAAAAAACAAGTCAGATATTTTTTCGATTCAGTTTTTTTTTGTATTTTATAACCTAGAATTCTTTAAACAAAACATTCACAGTCAAAAAAATGTATCTGGTAAATTCCAATTCACAATTCAATGAAAAATAAATTGTAAGCTCTTTTGAGCAGGGTCCTTTTCATCTCTTATTAATGCTCAAATTACATTTTTTATATATATATATATATATATATATATATATATATATATATATATATATATATATATATATATATATATATATATATATATATATATATACCTCTTTTGGTTTTTCCTTCCCAAGCACTGCCAAGCCTCAATAGCAAGCCGGTAACCAACCTCATGCTGATGATTTGCATTAACAATGAAACAACTGTCTATAAGTGGTTCGCTGGCTTTGCATCTTTTCCTGAGTTGTGTCTCAAAGCTGCTGTATACAGCGAACACAGACTCAAAGGAATCCATGTTTAAAATGGAATTAGGCAAAAATGTGATTCTTTGCATATGCCCACCCAGAATCCTTTGCGGTAATAACATCATTGTAATTCCTGTGGGAAAAGCAAGTCTTATGGCTTGACTGGTGTGCAGATTTTTGTTTAACATTATATTAATTATATATATATATCCTATTTCATACCCCTATTGTGAAATTATAAAGACCTTTGGAAAATGTCAGAACAATATATAAAATAATTGTGGAGAATTAGCCAGGGAAATTAACATTTTAAAACACCATGGTCAAACTGGATACATTTTCTAACTCATTTACTTTGCACCTTGTATATTTTGGTCCAAAATTTACATTCCCTTTTGAGTGCATAAACTCAAATAAGTTCAGAAGAAATAGGATTTAATTGTATTTCTGCACTATTTCAAAGATTGTATTTATTATAATATATTTATTAAAAATACTGCTTTTTACATATTTTACTTAATGAATATTTAATAGCATTTTGTTCCCTTGGGACAAAATAAATTTAAAAACGTACTGTATTTTTACTTACCAACTCCACCAACGCCTCCGACTCCACCAACACCACCAACACCAGTTCCACCAACACCGCCTACTCCAGTTCCACCAACACCACCTACTCCAGTTCCAACACCTCCATATCCTTTAAAAATTAAATCATGTAATATTTGAATGCTAGCTATGACTTTAAAAAATGGTTGTGGTAGCTCAAAATTAAAATTGGTTGAATTGGTTATATTTAATTGTATTTACACTAGTGGTTATCAAAATATCAGCACCAATAGCTGTTATGATCATGTTCCTCCTTATAAATGTAAAGGTACACTTTAGGCACCATAACCACTGCACTGTTGTAGTGGTTATGGCACCAGCATGCCCCTTGGACAATCTCACTGTCAAATGTTAAACCATTTTCAGCTGGTTTGACACAAACCGAGGCTCACTTGACTGCAGTTACATGTGCACAGATACATTTACATGTCTGCTTTAGTCATATTATTGGGTACAATAAGTTTATACAATGTTCATTGGCTGAGTGAGAGGGAATTGAACTTATTAAAGCAGGCATGTAGCTTCCACAGTGATGGGCAGTGTCGTGAGTGCCAGAAACACCCTTGATATGTGTTAAACCACTTAATAATCTTTCACATGTAACCCGGGTATAGCACTGGAAATATAGTGCTTCTTAACTGTGATTAAACTGTGAGGCCGTAGAACATGGAATTGGCCATGTAGTATAGTTAATCAGGTTTCATGATTTGATTTTATATGTTACAACCAACACCTGCAGCAGTATTGTAACAGTTATCTAATTTTTATTTGTTTCTTAATCTCAAGATCATTACAGCATAGTCAATATGGAGAACGAAAGATGACCATGTAAGCTCAAATACAACATAGAATGACCATGTAAGCACATGTATAAAACTAGCAATCTGTTAAGATATATATGCTATTGGAACTCAAAGAAACATTACTTTTATATGTAAATAAACATGTTTCCTAAATTGCTGAACTATGATTTTGTTATAGGTGCTAGATTCCAAATTCCTCATTTGCTACCAGTTTAATGTATTAGTCATAGATTAACACCCATATTGTATATTGACCATCATGACTTTATCTAGGTAACAACAGTAGATGAAAGGTAAGCTTTGCTATAAACATAACCGTAGACAAGGGTGTGACACATATAATACATGTGTTTCCTTATGGCATTCTTGAGGGAATTGTCTATTGCACTGGCACCCAACCCCGTCCTTATTGACCACCAAAAGTCCAGGTTTTGTCAGTATCTCCATTATAATAAAAAAAGGGAAATACATTAATCCTGGACTGTTGGTGGTCCATGAGGACTGGGTTGGGGACCACTGGTCTATGGAATGTTAAAACCTACAAAAACTATATTATTGATCGAATATAGCTTTATATATTGACTTTTAATAATCATTGTAACTAACCTGGTTTTGGAGGCTTTCCACCAGCTCCTACACCACCAGTTCCATAGCCACCAGGTCCTACACCACCAGGTCCATAGCCACCGGGTCCTACACCACCAGGTCCATAGCCACCAGGTCCATATCCACCAGGTCCCGCACCACCAGGCCCATATCCACCAGGCCCATATCCACCAGGTCCAACACCACCACCGCCTAGACTGCCAGTTCCAAGGCCACCTACACCTATAAAGGATAGGTGAGTACTGAATTAATTAAGCACAACATAAGTAAAGAGCTTGATAATCAATGCTATTGCATTTGTTGCAAATCCAGCATCAGCTACTATACCAGCAATGCAGGTTCCTACTGCCTTTTAGTTTTATTTTGTTAGTTTCATTTAATTTATAGTAGAAAATAAATCCATAGTCTGCATTAAGTTTACATTCTGCAAAACAATTCAAGGAATATTGTCCTCTAAAGGAAATGAATATGAATATGAATATTTATGTCTTCCCTGATAAACTTAATGGTTCAAATACAATCCAAATAAAAACAGGAACAAGGGACATCCTTGTCTGGTTTAATTTGTGACTGAGAAAGAATCTAAATGGAAACCAGAGTTAGATATGCAGATGGTTACGGTAGCCAAATGCGCTTAATGTTTCAGTTAGATATGACCTATTGAGGCAGCTGAAAAACATTTCTGCTTCTAAAGATACTAGGAATGTTGTTTCTGTGTAAATGAGAATATCATGAAGCTTTCTGGAGCTGTCTAATAACTGTCTATATTTAATGAAGACCCATTGATCATTGTTCAAAAAGAATACTGTTAAGTGTGTTTGTAATGGGTTTCCATATGTGCTATTCTTTACTTTAAATCTTCAGTTAGTTTGTACGTTCCCCAACGTTAACTGTCTAGTGAATAAACTACGTGGTAGGCTAATTCACTGCTACATTCTACCATGCCAGAAAGTCATAATTGTTGGATTTGTCTAATTCTTTATAAAATCCACTATTATCAGGAATTAAGCATTACTTAGTTGTAGTGTTTTTTGTAAGTAGTGACTCATTTCAAACATACCTTAAAATATAGAAATTCAGCCAGAAAACATAGTTTATAGAAAAAATATATAGGAAAGAAACATTTCTCCAAGATTCGTGAATCTCATGCCATCAATGGAACACCAGATGTTCTATGATGGGTTTAGAACCAGAGGCTATTATTGTAGTACTCTTGGGAAATAGTTATTTTACAACCATAATCTGTGGACATTACGAAATGTGTTGTGCAAGTTTTATATTAATCCATTATTGTTATTTTGAAGTCATTTGTGTTTCTGTTGGCTGAACTACATATGCTGGCTGGAATTTAATATCTAGCCGACTCATTCTTCAAGCTCTCTGATATCGTCCATTGGGGAATATAACAGTGTGTGAATATTTAAGAAGCGCTGTAAATTAACATTGTAATTTTATGAAAATTTCTCATTTGTAATCAATATTTTTAGAAATAGATTTTAGCATTATTCACTAAACTGAGAATCTTGAGGAATTGTGTAGGGAATTGTAAATTATAGTGGTAAATAGCCACATTTGGCCTATAATTTGGTCTGTGAGTTATTAATTAAACCCTACTGTCAGCAAATGTTACCGTATACTGCTTCCCTGTTCATTCCCTACAGTCAAGTTGCAATAGGAAGTCTGCAGGGGTGAGTAACTTTTTTACCCGGATTGTGGCATTCTATTAGAATTTTTGAGCCCTGATCTAGAGAGCTCAGATGCACACATTAACTGGGAAGGCATTTTAAAAGCACATGTAATGTTAAAAGGCCACTAGGATGCATTATTTTAAAGGCAATCTAATCTAAATGGTACAATCAACAGAATATCAAAGTAAGTTCACATTTGAATATAGATATATCACCTACCTGGTTTAGGGGGTTTTCCGCCAGGATATAACCCTACGCAAAATAAAAGAGTTGCAACAAGGTTACAATAACATATTGACAAAGGAGGTACGGTGGTATGATTATGAGTAAAATTGATAATGGTTGTGGGATTTTTTTTCAACAGTTTGTGATAAAGAAAGCAAGTCAGCTACCTTAAAGGGACACTCCAGTGCCCAAATAAAAAATAAATAAAAATCACTGTTTAGTAGATTAGCCCCAAATGAAAACTTGCATGCATTTAGTTATGTATATTTTCTATTGGGATTTATCTAAAAACAGCTTGCAAAATCTGCAGATCTCTTGTCTGCTGCCTTTGTAAACCCTCCCCTTCTAACCCCGCCCAGACTTTCTGTGGCTGTCCAAACATAAACTTCCCAATGCAGCTCAATGACATGTCTGTGCAAGCAAGGTGCTCTGGGCGATTGCTGCCTCTTGAGTTTAGCTCCATGGAGCTAATGAAACCAGGAAGTACCAGGACCAGTTGTCTGCGTAAAAGCCAGAGGGTGTAACCAGGTTAATTTATAAAAGTGCCAATTTATATTGAAATCTGCACTATTTGCAAAATGAAAAGAATCTGAAAGCTTTTCAGCAAGCTAAAGTGATTTAGAGGTCTGTAGTGTCCCTGTAAGCACTTGTAGCGGGATAGGAAAAAAAAAGAGGAGATTAGCCAATTTATGTAGTGCACAGAACAACACTCCAAGTCTGGTTGTGTTGAAAGGAATATGTAATAATTAACAAAGTATTTTCATTATATGTATTTAAGAACAAATGTACAAATATAAGGACAGAATAAGCCAGTTATGGATGCAGATGTTTGTCTCTAACTCAGATGTTCTGGTGTAAAAGTATTTGGATTGGTCCTTCAATGGTCTTTCCAATTTGTGAATTGGTACTTCATGACAAGGGCTATTTTACTCCTTAAGAACAAGTGTCATATCTAATCATTATAACATAGCAGTTCCATTCATACTGGTGATGTTTTAAATGCTACCATTAGCGTCAGGATTAAGAGGTACTTGAGATTAAGGTTATTGAGATTTGGAATCAGAGGTTAGCATTAATGGTCACTGAGGGTTAGGGCTAAGGAGAATTTAAGGTTAAGGATTTAATGTTAATCGATAATGCTGGCGGATTTAGGGTTGGGTTTTCTTGGCACTGGGGTAAGGCGGGTACTTAAGATTAGGGAAGACATAGGTCAGGCAGGGTTAAGTATGATTTATGACTAGAAGGACTTGCATTCATGATGCTGTGGATGATTATTCTGGATGTGAATGTTGGGAGTGATCATACAAATTATCTCCAATAACCTGATATTTAAGGGTAAATGTCCTTACCCCTGCAATTTATGGACATATAATGTCTCTATAATAAAGCTTGAAATTCTTAAAGTGGATTTTTTGGAAAGTACATTCACACTTTATATGGCAAAGCAACATGACAGCAGGAGTTGCAGTCTGACAATATATTTAATGCTGGCTGTTGTCTACTACCAGTATAAACCTCATGCAGGCAGTATTTATTCACCGGCTGGGTGTCTAAGAGGTCAAAACTCGCCTTGAATAATTATCATGATAATCACATTTCAATTTGTAGTGCAGCGTACAGATACAATCCGTTATCTATTGTTCATGCCTGCTACTGTTTTATTGACGTCATTTAGCATACTGAAGGTTCAAACATACCTGCTCCGGCTCCGGGTACTCCACCTCCTCCTAATGCTGCGCCTGGAATACAAAGGGAAAATAGGGTTACCGCAGAACTGGATTAATATCAAATGCTTTACTACAAAGTTAAATGCATATTAATTATAGACCATTAATTGATGGCAAAACAACACAATCATTGTTGATCCTCGAAACAGAATAAAGACAAGAATGCAATATCCATTTATCTTATTTGCACGTTATTAAAATAGTGAGATATGTGTATATAAAGGGATGGGGTAAATTCTATGGAATACGTTTCCTGGGAGTAAAGGGATTAATCAGCTACTGATGGACACGTTGGACTTCTCAACTGCTGAGTAGTAATGCTAAAACTATGATTTCCTCATTGATTTACTCAATGCCCATTTCACTGCACTCAGTCAGATTTACTATGACAGGCGTGCTTACCAGGGTATACGCCTCCTGCGCCCACACCCGCTCCTCCTGGGTAGAACTGGCCTCCTGCCCCGGCACCAGGGACTCCTGGGAAAAAGACACAAGAATTCACAGAATATTTTATTTGTCATATTATCGAATAAGACATAGCGGTACAAAAAAAAAACCAAAAAACAGCAAAAGCAATTCATTTTCTTGTTTTTCCCTCTATCTTTTCATGGAGCTAATCTAGACTATTGGGATTTAAATGATAGACATCTAGCTGAATTAGGTCTCATGGACCACTGCTAAGTAAACTCACAGAAAGCTGTTGCAATGGTTAATGGGAGATGTAGTGTGTTAATAGGTGGAAGTCTGATACTAAAAACCACATGTTTTCGACTACACTATCGGATGTTATCAATCAAGTAATACTGGGTGGTAACATTATATTATTTCTTATTTTTTATATGCCTAACTTTGCTGTAGAATGCTGTAAAATATGTATATTTATACTAACATTAATTGTCTTAAATTCAAGCGTTTTACAGTTAAATTCAGTTTTATTACAAAAAACAACACAAACAGTTAAATGTCCAGTATTGATATGGCTTTGTGATACGGCTATCTATGGAACCGGCATTACAAGGTCTTATAAGTGAAAATACATTTGTGTCTTTACATAGCAAGACAAAGTATACAGTTTATTTACATAGTTGGCATCGGAGTGGTTAATATACATAACATTAACGCCAGTAGAATACAAGTGTGATCTCACCTCTGTTAGAAAGCAGGAGAATATTGTTTCAGGATTATTTCATGCAGATCCCTTAAGACCTCTAAGAAGCCAGGTTTTCAGGTCAGCACATATTGAAACACTTTGCTTAGTAATATATACTTAGTAATATAAGATCATTTATAGTTTGCCTGTTAATTAGTCCAAAATCCTGGCTGGCCAGTGGCCCTTGAGAACTCAGCTGAACATGAGTATGCTTGTATAATGGTGGGGGGGGGGGGGTGTGCTAGAAAAGGATTAAAATAAGGATGAAATGACGTAGGTTAGGATATCCCCAATTAAAATGTTCTATTTTGGAATGTAACTTGGCGACCTTGCAGAGAAAGGGCAGGACTACGAGGATAAAAAAACTGTAAAAACAAGGTCTTCCCTCAATTATTCTGCTGGGATGTGCTAACCATGACGCCAAGACAGATCGAATTTCACGGATTACAGCCAGGGTACACAGTGTAATGAATGTATGACCCACACATCATGAACTTTGCTGTTTTTAGGTTTCAATGGCAGCACACCCATCTTCTCTCCAAACCGGAGCTTCGAAATTAGAACTTTGGTGCACTCTGTACCGAAATACCCAGATTGCGTGGAAAATCGCAAGACATCTGGTAAGCAATACCAGTTATGATAACAGAATAAATAGGTAAATTATAAACTAGTCCATAGCTGGTTTATAAAGAAATAAAGGTCCAGGCACTCCTTGGTTCAAAGAATAGGCACTTCAATGGAACCACAGCAACGTTTCGACCATATAGGTCTTTATCAAGCTAGGTTGATAAAGACCTATATGGTCGAAACGTTGCTGTGGTTCCGTTAAAGTGCCTATTCTTTGGAACCAAGGAATGCCTGGACCTTTATTTCTTTACAATTTTGGGAATTTGGTGTTTGGTTCCGGTACAGAAAAAGCACCCTGGCTCAGACTGATGGGAGTGAGTGCAGTTCCCTACATACTCTATAACCATGGCTGGTTTATAGTCACTGATCCTTTTGGATCATAGCCCATGCAATGCAAGTTCAAAACATAAGATATAAAAGAACACTGGGATCAGGCAGAAATTTTAAAGGAATACTCACTACTACCTCTACAGTGCTCTTGACACCCCTTTATAAGTAGTCAAACCATTTTAGAATGGTTTGACTTCTTATATGGGGTGTGCCTAGGGCCATGTCTTGCTTGGGAGCATCTGTTAGCCTCTCCTTAGCTGTCTTCATGGTGGCATTAAACTGATATGCAAATGGTGTTTATTATTACCTCTGCAATGACTTATGTGAGCTAACACTTGTTTTAGACCTGAGTGTGGACTCACATAAAAACATGCTACCAGAACCATGAGACCATATTTCCAAGCTTTCGCTTTGATAACTATATAAAGAGGAGTGTGTAAAATGAAGGAGAATTATAGAAAGTTAGAGTAAAATATATTGATATATAGGAAAATTAAGGAAAGAAGTGTAACAACGTAAACAGTTGGCGAGGAGTTTGGTTTAGAATGCAAAGATCAAGAGTGGGCTATGGACTGATATATTACATTAAGGAAAAGTTTTGCACAGAAAGAAAATGAATGCATCAAGATATTGGGTGATTTTCATTACAATAAAACAGACAATCTGTATACTTCTAGCCGTATCTTAAACAGCAGAAAATAGCCTAGCATGTCCTAAAATAGTCTTAATGGTGGCGCAAAGAGATTTACATTAAACAAGAGACAAATGAACGAGGAACGCAAATAAAGTATAAATATAGTGTTGATAAACTAACCCTACTCCTACTGAAATCAAAAGAAACAGAGGATAATAAAACATTTTGAGAAAAGTATTTCCTGAATTTCGAAGCCAAGAGGGTGAGTATCATGAAAAATCCCATTATTAACATATGTTCCGCACATAACATCAAAACCAAGTGGTGCATAACAAGAGCTGACTGACACCTACCATAAGTGTTTTGAAATAAACTGTAATGTTTCCAAGACAAATACTTAAGACGTTTACAGTCTTGACCTAATGTCTCTCATAAGAATGTAGAATCACTCTGGTTATAGTACGTTATGTCATTATAAAGACATCAAGCAGATGAGCAGAAGTATTTGATGTGCAGATAATCGGTGTTGCTGGGAAAATGTGTTTGTTAGAGCTTTGTCCAGCTCTCCAAAGGATGAATTCCATCCTATGACTAGATGGCAGATGCCTCCCACGCAGTAGTGTGTAACCACATTTTTCATGAATACAAGTATTTAGTCGTAAGACTACATTTCTTTGGTTTTATGTTCATTACTACTGACACACGTATGTAGCTCTTTAACAAACAAATTCAGAATTTGATCACGTAGAATTCTTAAAGTAATATTTTTTGCAGTCGACGACTTAAATCAGTCATTCTTAACCCCTATGTTGAGACCCAAATTTGGGTATTTCATTGAATCTTCAAAACTTACGGCTTTCATGTTCGGATTAACTGATCCAATGTGCATAATTTTGGTTTCTTTTAAAACGATTAAGAATTGCTATTTAAAGTAATATCTCTTAGGATGGTATAAATGGTACTTTAGCTGGGCAGCAGAAGTCCCAGTGCTTTCTTATACTAAAAGAAAAGAGGCTCTCTATTCATCCATACTCTATTAGAGATACTGATATTCAGCCATGGTGATTTCCCCCCAGGAGAAAGGTTCAGACTCTTAAAATTAGTTAGTAATGGGCATACATTGTCTGGAAATCTATTCATAAGCAGAACTATATTTAGTAGACAAGATCACACATTTAGACTGGGAGAAATGAGATTTAGTCTAAGGCAAAAAAAAGTTTTTTTTTTACAGTAAGAAAAACAAGGATGTGGAATTCTCTGCCTAAAGAGGTGGTTTTAGCAGAGTATATACAGATGTTTAAAAAGCAGTTGGATAAATACTTACAAAAACACATTATATAGGGATAAACGTTTTAATTAGTGGGGTAATAGTTTCATGATCCAAGGAGATATCTGACTGCCATTTCTTTTGGATCAACAGCAAAAACAAATGAGAGAAAGGCTGAAGAGGATGGGCACATGTCTCTTTTCAGCTATGTAACTATGTAACTTTCTGAATATAGCCTGACATGTAATAGCTGATTCTCAGATGTTGAACTGTAATCACTGTTTAGTAATTCCTTAGTCCTCAATCTGTCCATCTCTAACACCAACATGTAACAGCACTAAATTCTTCTGGATTATTATATTCAAGGGGTACCCAACAGGTAGCTCTAGAGATATTTTGGAATTTCCAATCCCATAATACACTCCCAGAAAGACATGGTAGAAATAACTTTCAAATTTAAGATTGTTATTTGAATTGATGTGAGTAACACAGGACTGCATTTGTGGTTGAATTATCAACCCCATTATCGAAATTCCACCTTGTGAATACTGGTGTTCCGCTGAAACTAAAGCTGGTCAGGTTGACCTTCCCTGATATACCAGAAGGATTTTATTATCACATATTAGCTCTCTGGGGTTTTAGTGAGTTAACATAGCAAGACTACAATAACTCAAGACATATGAGGATTAATGAAACAATGCTGTATAATGAAAGAGATTTATTCCAATAAACTCCATATGTCTCTCTAGGAAAGGAAGAGATAGTGCCAGAATAATCGAATGCTCTTTGTTTAGGGGAGGAATACATGGTATAGATTTAAGCTGACAGATAGTAAATGCCTTGGGCAGGGGAAAGTAGGGGAATTCGGAAGTAGGTCGATATTTCAGACCTCTGTTAGACCACTTTTCTATCTCTCAAGATAGTAATGTTTCTCAACCATCTCATCAGCTAAATGAAATTCAAATACACGAACTAGCTTAACTAAGACAGAGGCTGACAATTACTTGTAGGATTTAAATGATAGTAAAATACTATATATTTGTAAGTGAGACAGGATAAGATAAGCAGATAACATCTGTACGTAGATTTCAAGATAATTTATAATGGCAAAGTATTCTGAGAATTGGCTGCTAGATTATTCAATAGTAGAGAAGACAATAGACAATGTTTTAGTTGTAATCTCTTGACAAGGGTTTAATCCAGTCAGCAGGCCTCAAGAGTTAAAGCAGTGATGTGGATTAGGTTCCTCTGCTGGAATGAGGTTAAAAAAGAATAAGTACAGCCCCATACGAGAGGTGTGCATTTGATTAGCAAAACCCTGGGGGAATTAAAAATTCCAGAACTGTTGATCTCAGCATGAGAGGAATTTGGAGAGCACAGTATCTGATACAAGAGCGCCAGATCTCAGTGTAACTAAGACTGGCGGCCGTGGGAGAGCACTGCAACAGTACTGGCTCCAGGGTAGTTTAGTAAACAAAGTGCAGCGGGGGAGACATGCTAAGTGCTGTAAGGTGGTCCAATGAGAAGACTGGCAAAGGATGAAGAACAAAGAGGGTGGCGAACTAATTCATCAAATTCTAATGGTTTAAACAAACTGGTAAACAAAATGCACTCGAGACTTTATACCAGATACAGAAAAAAAAAAGAACTATTGAAGTCAAAGATGTAAATTGCACAGTAATTTAAACTGTATGTATAATATTTCTCTGACTTGGACATGGCTAACAGAATTGTGGTGGAAAGGAGTTTAAAGATAAGAAAACTTGTGGTAAGGGAGAGAAGAATATTGAATTGCAGTCGAGAAGGGGCACAAGGAATTGCAGTTGAGATGGATCTAGGGAGCACGGCAACAAAAAGGTGTCATATGGTAATATATACAGAAAAGTAGTCATCTACAGGAATCATAGTTTTATTGGCTCTTCTAATTTCTATAGAAATCCTCAGATTTCTGTGGGTCACAGAGACATCAAAGGGAAGGGAAACAGAATTCTGCATGGTACCCCAGATGCATCTTATCTAGCTAAGAAAGGCTAACCATCACTGTTCTAAATCAGTACTGCAGATAATTGGCATTTGAAAATGTGCAAATTACACTCAGAGTTATCAGACATTGCACCAACCTCAAATAGTCTCTTAACTTGTAAATTCAAATACAAATCCAGTAATTTCATATTTCCTTGTTTTGCAGATTGAAAAGAAATGAACAATGCCATCATTTTCTTGGTGCAGCTTTATGGTCGAATACAATGTTTATATATAGAGGGCAGACCATTTTTTTTTTTTTTTAATTAATCATTGTACTCTTGGTATGATGGGATAAGGGTGATAATATTGTATATTTTATGTTAATATTCCTTCACCAGTTTGATACTTCTCAATTGTTCAAGTGGATAAAGAGACAGATCGACCCACGCTTCTTCTGTAGATTAGCAGAATTAGTGTAATAGCAGTGGAATGTGTTTAAACATTTTTGGTAGTGCAGGCAGGAGTGAACTACAACTTGAAAATACAGTTAAAACACAAGGCAATAATTGTGAATACAAGAACTCAGGTCACCGTAAAACTAACAGAGGTTTTCACTAATAAGTGAGTATTGCTGGAAATGGAAAGTGAATTTCAAAATGTAGTTGAAAATAACTAAATTAGAAAAGTTGTTTGGCTATTTTGGCCTTCAATTTGAAATTCTTTTAACATCATTTAGTATATAACCCTGTTAATGTCTATTAGATGTTATAATTAGCTGGAGTCACAGTACAAATAGCATTAACATGACATTTTCCTGGTGCTATGAGCCTCCTGCTATCACAAGTTTAAGTGTAAGAGGACTTAGAGGAGACAGCCCTGAGAGTCTCCTTTGGCCATTGTAAGCCCTGTTCCTCCAGGGCAGCTGTCCAGGGTTCTGACATTGATGATACATGCACTAGCTGTTCCTCTTGTTGGCAATTCCCAGAAAACAATGGTAGTTTGGCTCGTTTTGCCAAAATGCACACTGTACTTTATGTCTACCTGCAATTCTGTGATGCAATTCCAAAAAAAAAAAACCACTATTTAACAGATAAGTGCCAAATTAGTGAAAGTGTGTAGCGCTAAAAAGTGGATTACTTACTCCCAACTTATTGGGGATATAGTAGTTGTAAGTGGCTGTATAAGAACAAAAGGGAAAAGTATATAGTGCAACACTGTTAAATTAAAAGTGGAAATATATATTCCAAATTGGAAGCACTCACGTGGTTTAGAGCCTATTATGGATTGGCTCTAATCACTTGCGCCGTTGTGCACTTAAGGTGGCACACACCTTCTAGGTCCACGTGTAAGATGTTCCTCAAAAGCATGTAAAACAAAGAGGTAGGGGGGAGACAGGGAGAATTGCCCTGGTGCAGAAATCCTTAATCAGGTAAGGTATAGTGTAAACACATATAGATGGCCTCTCACCTTAAAAAGAGCCTATCACTTGGCTCTTAAGTGTATAAGCAGATGAGTCCAGTTCTAGGGTGACTCTACCCTTCTTTAAGCAGGATAAATGGTCCACCAAAGTGTAGATTCAATAAAATTTATATTTATTCCATTAGTATAAAACTTTAAAAAATAGATTGCAATACATACACAGTGGTGATAAGTCCAAAGTCCAAAACGCGTTTCGCCGATTCTGTATTGAATCTACACTTTGGTGGACCATTTATCCTGCTTAAAGAAGGGTAGAGTCACCCTAGAACTGGACTCATCTGCTTATACACTTAAGAGCCAAGTGATAGGCTCTTTTTAAGGTGAGAAGCCATCTATATGTGTTTACACTATACCTTACCTGATTAAGGATTTCTGCACCAGGGCAATTCTCCCTGTCTCCCCCCTACCTCTTTGTTTTACATGCTTTTGAGGAACATCTTACACGTGGACCTAGAAGGTGTGTGCCACCTTAAGTGCACAACGGCGCAAGTGATTAGAGCCAATCCATAATAGGCTCTAAACCACGTGAGTGCTTCCAATTTGGAATATATATTTCCACTTTTAATTTAACAGTGTTGCACTATATACTTTTCCCTTTTGTTCTTATACAGCCACTTACAACTACTATATCCCCAATAAGTTGGGAGTAAGTAATCCACTTTTTAGCGCTACACACTTTCACTAATTTGGCACTTATCTGTTAAATAGTGGTTTTTTTTTTTTGTATTTGATGTAATAGGAATAGAGAGTTCCTATTTTTGTGTGAAAGCTGCTATAACTGAGAGCACTTTAAGTTTCACTATTTTAAGCGCCTTACAACACAGAACACTTTGTATATTTATTGTCTGTGATGCAATTAGCTAATATTTGCAAAATGACACAAAGAATCATCGTAAATCTACATTTTAAACCTTTTTTTTTTTTTTTTAACATTTTAAAGCATTGTTCATTGTATCTGCTAAGAACATATCAAACCTCTGGTCAACACTGTTTACACTTTGGCAAACCCTGAATAGTGCCGCAGTTTTAAAACAATTTGGATATGTAAAGTATAAGTCTGTGGCTATGGCCAAATCTCTCTGCAGCAGGGAATGCTTGCAGGAACTCAAGTCATACATTGTTAATGACGAAGAACAACAGGGAACAGCATGAGCCAAAGGGCCTGCCAATGAAATAAACCCCTCAGGGATAATATAGTGTATCATTTCAAGTGGACCTCCTGATCTTTTTAGAACAATACTTAAATTGAGACTCAGGTTTATATCCTTTGAAACAAATGCCTTTTATTTTAGTTTAGTGATCTACTCAACAAAGGTTTGTTTATCCGTGGAGAAATTTGAGTGCTATTTTTGAGTCAAGAAGCCTTCGAGCAAATATAATTTATTTTTTAAAAATATATTTTATTTGTCCTTCTTTTGAAAAAAAGCAGAAACAGCTGAGTGACAGGTCGAGCTTGTGAACTTTATTTTAAGTCATATTACAATGTAGCTGTGTACACTGGATGGCATTACGTTTTCTCATCCTGTTTGTCAATCGTTTAGGTTACAATTTCCCAATGAGGCTGGACAGGGTTTAAATAATAGGATAGCATACTCATTGATCCAGAGCAACCAAGCTCCCAGGTACAATATATTAAAGGGGTAAGCAACATTCGGCACTCCAGATGATGTGGACTACATATCCCCTGATGCTTTGCCGGCATTACAGCTGTGAGAGCATTCTGGGAGATGTAGTCCACAGCATTTTAAGTGCCGAAGGTTACTTACCCCTGACATAAATGAAGAACAGGACGTTGCAAAAATGGGACATCGAGTGTCATTTAATAGGATAACATAGCACATATCCCGCTTTTTATGCATTAATTATTTAACATACACTAACATTTTTTATCGTAATATGTGAATGAAACATATGTACAGCTTTATGTCAGTATGAAACTGTCTTTGTCTGTAACTAATATTCTGTATTTTTTTTAAATACCTTCCGACATTTCTATAAAAAAAATTAAATAAATATGATTCTGCTCCATCATGTTTTATATATACACATGGCCATCTGGTACTATATGATGTCACCGCAGCAGTCATAGCCTCCCTAGAAAGGCCATAAAAACAAATTTAATAATTCGTACTGTGGAACTCCCTAAATGAAAGGATTTCCTTTATAATAAAGGAAATTCAATTTTGCGCATAAATGCAGTTTTCGCATATTACTCGACTTTTCTGTTTCGCTAGTAGAGACATTGTAAAAACACACATCTGGTTGTATTTTCCAACCCTATTTAGCTATAGTGTCATTCTACATTTGAAGCGTGACGAAGAACTCAGTTAACTAAATACAAAGTGGTATCAATAACAAAAAAAGCAAACATGCAAATGAGATGACGTTTTCTCATATCCAGTGAACTCTGTTCTAATTACCAGCCATCCATAGGCTGCTTACAAATGACAGCAGCATTTACACTTTGACAAATGCACAGCCATTAAAATATTTGGCTTAAACAGAACAAATTATCTTGGCATTCGTCTGACAATAAAATGTATATCAGAAGACATGTTAACAGGAAAACAAGTCATGTAGTTCATATGGTAATCGTTTGCGAATTCTGCCAAGTTCCATTTTGTTCCGCTTTTTGTTACATAATTGATAGACTAAATGCCAGAAGAATAAAAAAAAAAAAAAAATCACTAACCACAGCTTATTTCCAATTTTAGTAAAGCAGTTAGGACAAGATTTAGCCTTGCGTTAATTTAATTTTTATATGGTGTAAAAATCACTGCAGACGAAACTTGACTCTATTTACATTAAGAGTAATAAACTAAGTTTAGAAAAAGAGAAAAAAAAGTCTAAGTAACTCACGGAAAATTATTTAAAAAGGAAAGTCTGGCATTTCTTTCTAAATATAGTGCACTAACTAAGACGCTTCTTCAAACTGGATACTTTCACAAACACAATATGGTTCATTTTTTTCACTATTCATGTGTTGTGTTTATAGGTGTGAAGCATTCACAGGGGGCTTACTAAACTGGAAGTTGTGGTGAATTGACAAAAGTTTAAAAAAAATGTAGCCAACAATAATTGAGTTGTAGAAAACGCCATTTTAGCTTAAGGTGACTATTTTCCAAATGGTGTTGTTTGTTAGTTTTGTCACTGTACCCCTCACCTGTCTACAACTCTAATAACTCGCAGGCAATCATGACTTGGAACAGAATTATGAGATTGATTGTCCAGTAACTACTGCTTTAGTGAATTGACCATTTACGCTTGTCTATTTAAATCAGCACACAAAATGGTTAATAAACTATGAATGGGTTTATTTTATATCACTGTGCTCTATTCCAGCTATGCATAGAGGGGGGATTTTAAGATTTATTTCAAATTAGTGACTGGCACTGGAAAGCTTTGCAGCAATCAGATGGCATTTGTTACCTAATCCCTTTGGTTAAAAGCTTTAATATTTTCCATCTTACAAGTTCCATTTAGCATTCTTCTGTAAAACAAATTAATGCTGCAGGGTCAGGATGGCCGAAATGTTTACAACACGATTAGTTAGATTAATTCTTTGCTTTAATAAACTATTTAAAAAATGTATTTTTTTTAAACTACAGAAGGCCTCATTCATAATTAAATACACCTGCAACAGTCATTTAAAAATGACATTTGGGGCACATAAGAGATAATATCACTTTTTAATAGCTAACAAAATAATTTTAAAAATGGATGTCTAAAAGCATTCTGCACCTCATTGTCTTTGAAAAGTAGGAGCTGGTTTTAGGACTTACATACCCATACATGTATGTTATTACTGTCTCATGCTAGTTTCGCAATTTACATGAGCGCCGATTGGGAAGTGCTCCCCCTTTTCCCGCTCCCCTGGTGCTAAAAATCCCCATGTCAAAATTTGGGGGTATTTTTTTAAATGCCCCATTCTCTGGTTATAGACCTGTCAGAAATGCTTAGTTTAATATGATATCTGATGTCACCCATTGGCTGTTGCCTGTCAGATCCCGGACACTCTTAAAGACAGGCCTGCATACTGTTATGTATTCTTGGAATGTCATTGGGTAACAATGTTCCCAAGTTCATCTAACTATGGGTCTTTGGTGTTGGAGGGTATGACCTTTCATTGGGTTTTACTAGTTGAGTACTTGGGGTTAAGGAGGCGTGGCCCAGAGTCAAGTCGGAAGGCAGAGTCAATTTCCAGGGGTAGTGTCAAGCTCCCCTCCATCTTTAAAAAACAGCGATTACTGAATCTACATTCCACAAAATCCATCAGTTTCCTTTTAAACATGAGCAACATAAGAAAAGAAAGAATAGATTCATATTAGCATTGCTTCACGTGATGTCCATCAACATGAAAAAAAGCCCAGAAAAAGAGCAAGTGTAATAGAGAAGCTGTCTTTGTGTATAAAACCCTGGTCTTTGCAATAGCATGGTTCCTTCGGAATGTCCATACGACTCACGTTCAGGAAAGAATTGCTTAGTGTCAACTTCATTTTATATCCGAGTCGGAGATCTGCAGGATTATTTACTAAGGTGCAAATTCAAAAAGAGTTTCAAATTTAAGGTCAAAATAGGCAAAATGGAAAAAATCTCTAATTCAGCTGTGCTTCCAGTTTTGAATTGTTGGCCTTACATTTGAAATTCACTTTGAATTCTCATTTTAGTAAATAACTCCTGTCAATGCTTAGATAGAAGAGACTTTGGGGAAATAGGTAAATGTGTAATCTCTATATACCCTTGTGTGAGATGTGTCCGATTTGAACCCCTTCCAAGACACAGCTGTGAGTTTACTGCCACCCTAACCTATGTTGAGTGTAGAGATGGTAACAGTTGCACTGGTCATATCATCCTTTGCTCTTGGTCTGAACAGAACATTTGCATAAATCTATCAGCGTCAGAATTGATTTGGTACATATTAACCACAGCAGACAAACGCAGTGATTGAACTAAACATGATTTAAGAAGAATATGTATAGTTTTGTAATCCACACCCACACATGTGTTAGGTAATATTATGTTCAAATATACTAAACTGCACATCAGTACTGTCTCAAAAACTCATTTAAAGTAACATCTAAATAGGGTTTAGAGCTCACAATACATCACACAGTCAAAACATATAATACATTATTCTCAGTGAGCTAAACCGGCAATCTTAATAACATTATTTAGTCAGTCTCTGATCCCAATGAACTTTTGTACTGATGTCATACCAATTAATAGAAAACACATTGCCTATTGATGTATTCTTTTTTTTTTAAATCTTTATTTAGAGATATTTGAACATGACATGCATTCAAGGCATGCAGAACGAGCAAAGCCAGATTGGCTTTACATTATTCTCATACATGTTATGGATTGTACTTGAAAAGAACATTCCTTCACTAAACTGGCAACTGTAGAGAGAATGGACAAGAGTGTTGTACATTTTAGATAGCTGGGAAGGTGGCAGAGTAAAAAAAAAAATGTATCCAGCTAGACTATGTTATTCTAAAGGTTCTGCCTGTGAATTCTCCACAATTCTCAGTTTAGAGAATAACGCTAAATGTGATCTTGTTTTCTTTCATTCACTAGCTAGGTGGAAAAAATGGGTTTATTCACTAAACATTAATTGCAGTAAATTAAATTGGCTACTTTTGAACAATTATCCAAATCTGTAGTCAAAGGACTTTGTAGGCACTGTAACAACTTCATCTTATTTATGTGGTTATTGTGTCTGTCTGGGGTCCCTTGGTGCCGCTGTTATATACTGACACAGTTGCCCAGGTAATTCTACTATATTACAGTGTATTATAGGAATCACAGATATAGACATATATAAATATATATAATCTGGAGTATATGTCTGTAATAGGTTTCAGTCCTGCAGAAACCCTATCCTTAACTGTTGGCTGTCAGGAGAAGCTTTCTTGAGAGCAAATAAGTTTGTCAAGAATATGTGACAAATTTCAAATCTGTCTTGTTTCAGCAAGTCTTGTACATGCTTAGTCTCCTTTAAGAAGAAATTGCAGGGACCTCCCATTCCTTTACATTTTGGCAGCAGAACTAGCTGTCCGTGAGCAAAGGTTTGCCTTTACCTTCTCTTTTAGGGGCAATCATAGCACCGGGGGGTGGGGTTACTGTACCAACTGGAGAGAGAAGCAAGAAGCCATTTAAGTAGCATTCAGAGAGCATAGAACCAGCAGCTCCCGGTCCCTGCCAAATGTTTATAAAATTCTTTATATCTCCCCCAATATTCTCAGTGCTTGCCTGGGTTCTGATGGGAATTTACTCAAATAAATTAATTGATAACATGCTTTGATAACATGGGATAACTGCATCACACTCTTTATCCCCGTGGACAAAACTGCTGATTTGAAGAAAAACTGTCACTTTTTTTTATTATTCTATTTTATTTGGGAACACGTCCTAGCAGTCAAATGACTGGTTATTGTGTATCCTTTTAGGAGTGAAGGGTGCACCTGGCTTGTAATGGGTTAAAGGAACACTCCAAAGGTTAAAACTGAGTATCGGTTTTAATGCTTGAGTGTTCCTTTAAGAAAATAAAACTATATAGCTGCACTGAGTGATATATACATCTGTAGAATGGATTTGCCATCAGTATGCTTTCTAAGGTTAAGCATTTGCTAAAACAGTTAACAGTGAAGCGATACAGCAAATAATGAAAGAAAATGTGAATGTGAATATATATAAGATGCTCTACATTCTCATTCCCCCAAGAGACTCATTTACTAAACCTATCTCTAAAAATAAGTTTAATAATGTACCACTTTTTTGTACTTCTTCTTCAATTCACTTCCTAGTGTCTTAGTATATAAAAAAATAATAATAAAACAAAATAAAAAAATCCTGCCAAATAACATTCCAAATCTCTTGGAAAGGATATGCCTGAAGTCTTTTAAAAGCACAATTGGGAAAAAGGATCATGTATCTGATTCTCCTGGATCCATATCTAATACAAGCATGGAGCAGATCTGTCAGAGTATAAGATTGCATTAGCTGCTATGAGAATACATTTCTAAATACTGGTTATGTGGCCCAGTATTTTTGCAGCGAAGAGACTGATAAATAGCCGTCAGGGAGTCTAGAACTTTAATAAACCACCAGGACTGGGCAGAAATTCTGACATTTCAATGCTGGGACCATATTTTATAACTGTGAGAGTTCTCGACTTTTGCATTATATTTTAATTACTACTTCTTTTTTTTTTTTTCCAGCAGAATACTGAGCCAGAAACACGTTTCAGTCCCAGATATTCAATTTTCTTTTCTTTTTTTAACCCTTTTAGGATCCTATCCAGGCAAATAACTTTTCATCACTTTTCTGACATCTTATAGATCATAAAGGGGTTAAGTAGACGAGTAAAAACAGGTTTACCACTGTAAACCTATCCTCATCTGTCTTCAATTTATTGTAAAATCATTATATATATGCTGTATGTGTTAGTGAAAACACAATTAACGTGTAGAATGTTCACATTACACCCTCCTTGAACACATTCCACATTTCTCTGTTAACCCATGTCAGTGTCTGGTGGCCAGGCTTCACAGTCATTTTCTATTAATCAGATGTATTTCATCGGGTTAACTCTACCTCCACGACTGCCGAGTTAACCGCAGGGTTAGCAAATTCTATTGAACATGTCTCCATTAGCCTTACTTATTATTGTGTCTTTGCCATTACAACATAATGATCTATGAACCATGAAAAATGGTAACCAAACTTAAAGACACTTGATCCATTGACCGAAGGAAGTGATTCATTACATGTAGTACTTATTAGTACTGCGTAAATCTAACAAAGATGTTTGATGAGCTACAGATGCCTTTTTAACCCTACCCTAACTGTCCTGTTAAACAGCGAGGAGATGACATACAGAAAGCTATTTAACTCCATTGGACTCTGTCAAATAAAATGTGTGATTGGAAAGCATGCATAAAGTTCTATGTAGTGATCTAGTAAAACTGCAAGCAAATGTATATTGAGTCATTTCACCTCTATGATGAAATGCTGATTGGCGCACAGCGGCATTTGGCACATATGCACAATAGCCTCCCAATACTTTTACATGAGAAAGCATTGAATTGGCTGAGATCTTCACTATTGATTATCTCACCCATGGAAGCAGGATGGGTCGAGGCCAGCATGGTGGTGGAAATAAGGTACACTAAATACCTTTTTAAAGTCAGGCAATGGGCTGGACACCTAAACAGTGCTATTACCACCATGCTGTCAGGAATACATGTTTGCATCCCTGACCCTATAGTGTTCCTTTAATAAGGTACTGAATAACAATTATATTGCATGCGGTTCTGTGATGATGCAATTTTATATTGGTCTGTATATTTTCTAAATCTCCCACAGTTTACCTGACAGAGTCCCTTAAATACCATTTGTATGTGGTTGTCAGAAAGACCAGAGTTCCCCCCGCCCCCCTTATTCTACCTGCCCTTACCTGACAAACTAATAACGCCCCCATTTGAAGGAATTACAAACTTCGCAACCAACAACCATCTAAGGTTCTAAAAGCGAGAAAATCATTATTAACCCCTTCCATGCTGTACAGCCATGTCTGTGGAATGCTAACTGTATTGATGCTCTACCAGCAGGTGTTTAAATCTCAGGTTTTGATGTCTCTGTCAGTGAAAGGATGGGAGGCCAGCCCTGTAGTTATGTCCATCTTTACTGTCAGGAAGGCGTTAACAGCTGCAGCCTTTGCTTTCGTGTCAGATGGGAATGTGTCAGCTTTCACTTGTGAGTTAAAGCTTTTGCTTCCCTTGACAGAAAACATCTGGATTTTCTGGGGAAAGAAATCAACAACATTTCTCGTTCATTTCTGCAATGCGCACAGCTAAACCAAAGTATAACATGGGCAGACCGCCCGCCCCAGAATGTGCTAAGCATTCCCATCACAAGGCCTGCACTGCCTGTTCAATATTGCCTGCAAACCTAATTTAAAGACAGATAGCCTTCTATGAATCATGGGAAGCAATGCTACAGGATAACACTGTTAGAGAGACTATTATAGCAAAGAAGGAAACCCGCCCAGCCCAGGTAATGTGGTTACATTTCCCTTCCAACCTACATAAATATGCTTCTATTTTACATGTAGAACTAATTGATTACATTATATGGCACATTATGCATGCAAGTAATGTAGACCTATTGTATCCAGAGAAGGATTAAATGAACACTAGTGTTAGAAATACAAAGATGTATTCCAAACATTAAAGTGCCCCTTATTACCACTCCCCCCTCTTAAAAAAACTCTTTCAGTCACTCACCTTACTCCAGTGCAGATGTCCCTCAGTTTCGATGTCAGAGTGATTCGGAAACCTAATGCGCAATTGTGACGAGCTCTGCGCGCGCATTAGGTCTTTCCCATAGGAAAGCAATAACTCATGCTTTCCTCTGGGGGTTTTAAAAGCCGCTGGATGTTCTATCGCACAGCGTGATGACGTCCATTGTTGTTTTGTGGAATCAAACTCCGTGAAAGGCCAGCTTGCGCCTTTAGTGGCTTTAGTGGCTATCTGGTAGACAGCCACTAGAGGCAGTCTTAGCACTATTGCAGTTTCTAAAAAACTGCAATGATTTACATTTCAGGGCTAAGGGGGGCAGGGACACTTCACTCAAAACACTTTAATGAGATGATGTGGCCTATAGTATCCCTTTAAGATCCGACAGGGCTCTAGAAAGGTTACCGGTTTTGGGCCCCCAATCCTCTGTTGTTCACATAGGGATGGTAATGGTGGCCAAGCAAATTAATGTTTCCAAAGGCACTGTCTATTTCCCAGGACCTTAGGCAGCTGCCTAAAATCACCTAATAGTTAAGTCTGCTTTGACTGTATCTCATGGAAACACCTACGTTCGTGCAACAATGGTAAGTAAATGAATGTATAATATTGTATTGTATAAGTATTAAAGCTCTACACTGATTTGCATCATTATTGGGTTGATGTGTGGGATCGACTTAATAATACGTACCTTGAGATATTAATCATTTGATACATTTTTTTTTTAATCTTGTAATTATATATATATATAACACCCTTTTATAAAATAGCAAAAATGTTTGCATTTATTAACACTGGAAATTAGTAATTTCTACAGTTTTTACAAATAAAATCACTGTCTGGTAACCTGTCCATTAACAGGACTGTACAAAAGATGAGATCTTCTATTTAAATCCAGGAAAGAAGAGTTGCCCTGCAGCAGAAAGAGTTTTTAGATTTTTTTTTTATTGTAACCAAATGAGTATAAACAAGACTATAACAGTTAAAGGAACACTATAGTCTTAGGAATACAAAACTGAATAGTGTTCCTTTGCCCATCCCTCATTCCACTCACCTGATTCCAGCACTGATGTCCCTTGGTGCTGGATCAGTGTCCTCCTCCGCTGATATCAGCACAATGCATGCACGGGGAACACGTATTAGGCCTTCCTCATAGGAAAGCATTGACTCAGCGCTTTCCTATGTGGTTTTTCAACACGCTGGGTGTCTTCATGCAAAGCGTGAGGAAGTCCAGTGTTGTTTTACAAAATCAAACTCCTTGAAACTGCAGGAAAAAGCCACTAGAGGCAGTCTTAACACTGCAATGTAAACATTGCAGTTTCTCTGTTTTCTTTACAGTGTTAAGGGGACAGACAATAAAATGAAGTGGTCTGGGTGACTATAGTGTCCCTTTAACGTGGGGAACAATGATTTGTTCATCCAGTGAGAACGTTGTCAGCCTGTATGCAACACATTTGATATGCCTAGGTAATGAGTACATCGTATGGTCAGCCACGCCCTGAGTAAAATAAGTAGTTTAATCAAACTATAGAATGCTCAGGCCAACAATCAAATAAGAAAGACAACTAATATACTATATAGACACAACCAAATGTAAATAATCATACTGTTCTTAAGTATGTTAGCCACACCTCTAACATTACCAACTAGCACACTCTACAACATGCTTCCACACCCCTAACATTACCAACTAACACACTCTACAACATGCTTCCACACCCCTAACATTACCAACTAACACACCCTACAACATGCATCCACACCCCTAACATTACCAACAAACACACACTACAATATTCTTCCAAACCCCTAACATTACCAACTGAAACACACTAAAACATGATTCCACACCCCTAACATTACCAACTAGCACACTTTACAACATGCTTCCACACCCCTAACATTAACAACTAACACACTGTACAACATGCTTCCACACCCCTAACATTAACAACTAACACACTTTACAACATGCGTCCACACCCCCAACATTAACAACAAACACAAACTACAACATGCTTCCACACCCCTAACATTAACAACTATCACACTCTACAACATGATTCCACACCCCTAACATTACCAACTAGCACACTCTACAACATGCTTCCACACCCCTAACATTACCAACTAGCACACTCTACAACATGCTTCCACACCCCTAACATTAACAACTAGCACACTCTACAACATGCTTCCACACCCCTAACATTACCAACTAACACACTCTACAACATGCTTCCACACCCCTAACATTACCAACTAACACACTCTACAACATGCTTCCACACCCCTAACATTAACAACTAACACACTCTACAACATGATTCCACACCCCTAACATTAACAACAAACACACACTACAACATGCTTCCACACCCCTAACATTATCAACTAGCACACTCTACAACATGTTTCCACGCCCCTAACATTAACAACTAACACATTCTACAACATGCTTCCACGCCCCTAACATTAACAACTAACACATTCTACAACATGATTCCACACCCCTAACATTAACAACTAACACACTCTACAACATGCTTCCACACCGCTAACATTAACAACTAACACACTTTACAACATGCATTCACACCCCTAACATTAACAACTAACACATTCTACAACATGATTCCACACCCCTAACATTAACAACTAACACACTCTACAACATGATTCCACACCTCTAACATTACCAACTGACAAACTCTACAGCATGCTTCCACACCCCTAATAGTAACAACTAAACTTTGTTATAGTCTGCTTAGCTATAATAACAACAACTTATTGTGTAGTATGTTTAGCCAGTACATTAATGCTATATTTGGCTTAACCACACCCATGATTTTAAACAACTGAGTAGTGTGTTTATGTAAACCGATAATATTAACTAAACCACTCTATAGAATGCTTAGTCACACCCATAACTAAAATAACAACTAAACAATGGTTAACACCCCCACATTCCTAACCTAAACAACCAGACTATTCTATAGTATACATAGTCACAACCTTAACATAAACACTAAAATACTCCATAGTATACATAGTCACAACCTTAACATAAACACTAAAATACTCTATAGTATACATAGTCACAACCTTAACATAAACACTAAAATACTCCATAGTATACATAGTCACAAGTGTAACATAAACACTAAAATACTCCATAGTATACATAGTCACAAGTGTAACATAAACACTAAAATACTCTATAGTATACATAGTCACAACCTTAACATAAACACTAAAATACTCCATAGTATACATAGTCACAACCTTAACATAAACACTAAAATACTCCATAGTATACATAGTCACAACTTTAACATAAACAGCTACACTACTCTATAGTATACATAGTCACAACCTTAACATAAACACAAAAATACTCTATAGTATACATAGTCACAACTGTAACATAAACACTAAAATACTCTATAGTATACATAGTCACATCCCTAACCTACACAAGCAAACAAGTCTATTGTATACATAGTCACAACTCTAACATAAACAACTAAACTAATCCTATAGGATAAATAGCCACAAATCTGAAATAAACAACTAAAATATTCTGTAGTATACATAGCAACAACTCATCAACTTAATTATACGATTTTCAGACATGCCCTATCTAAAATATACAACTACTCTACCATATGCTACGTACAACTTTCACTAATATACCACTATCTTACCCTTAAAAAAGCATGCTTAGCACTATTAATATTTGGTATGAAGAAACATTATTCTGCATTACATTCACTACTAGTGCCTTGCAAATAGAATGTTAAGGCATTATTTTCCATCACATTCTTCATAGAGCACACCCCTCCCTTTACAGCTGAGACTCTGTATAACACACTCGTATAACCCATTTTGTTCTATTGAATGTAGGTGCAAATACCAGTAAATGAAGACAATTAACAACACACTTTATTATTGTAGGTAGTAAAGCTCTGATGTAGATACGGAGATATTGACACTTTGCAGAATCACATTTTGAAGACTGTGTTAATTGTTTTCAATAATTTTATCCAGAAGACTTCTCTGTCATACCCAGTGCCTTTACCTGTATTCCATCGCTTATTACTATACATGTAAACTTGTTATTTTGCACACACGTCAGTTTCAAGGAATTAAACTTTCAATAACCCACCCTCTTCATAAACATGTCCGTGATAAACTCCCAGTTTGTTATAATATGCAGATTATTCTGTCTGTCTTACTGATCTGTGTCCTTCCTGGCTGGGTCATGCTATCCAGCTATATGTATAGGAGCATACGTTTTTATCAGTAGATTAAAGTCATTTGGCCCATCTAATCTCCTAATTTCCTATTTTAATGCAATATTTTGTATTCTTAATTATTTTCCTCTTTAGCACAGTAATGAATGCACTCCAAGCCTTATTGAATTCTTACGCCCCTTAGTCTCTCCCACCTCAGCTGCTAAGCAATTTCATATCTCTTTAACTTGTTCTGGAAAAATGTGTTTTATAAAGCTACCCATATATTTTCCTGTCAGCCAGTCTGTCAGTCTGCCAGAAGTACTAAATACATTGCTACATTAATATTTACTAGAATGTCTAGTCTTTTCCACACCCAAATTACTATAAAACAATTTAGTATGTTATAAAATATTGCATCACCAAGAGGTCACCTCCATACAATGCATATAATGTAATTCCCCAGCTACCTTGTAATCAAGAGATAGATGGGAACTTTATTCACTAAACACCAAATTGTGATGAGTTTGAAATCAAACTGCACAATTTCGGCAAGAACAGCAAATTTGAATACATTCTACAACTCATCTATAGTTACAGCTTGGCTTTTTTAGGACACATTTTGCAATTTGTTTTTTTAATTCACTACAATTAAATGTTTAGTGAGTAAACTCCATAGTTTCATGTTACACACAATCCTTACAAGACTGTATACTAGGTATCTCTCAGTGCTGTATTGCTAAATATTCACTTTTTACAGCAATTCCCATAATGCATTCCTCTATGACCAAATTAACCCCTTAAGGACACATGACATGTGTGACATGTCACGATTCCCTTTTATTCCAGAAGTTTGGTCCTTAAGGGGTTAAAGGTGTATCAGGTAACGGTTTAATTTTGTAAAAGTTGTGAAAACATCTTTTTACACTCAAAGCAACTACTCTAAATTTCACTTTCTTCATTATACTCTTAAGCATACAACTATCTATATCAATAACTATTCTGGCCAAATAACAACTTATTTTTAGTTAATATACAACTTACAAATAACTTTGATAACCTCTAGGGTAAACCCAGAACCCAACACCTATATTTCTGCACATCGTAGCGTCAGAACATTTGTTTTCATAATGCAACAACAAAAAGTAAAAATAATGTTAAGGAAACATAGACACAGCAAAATAAACAAACAATAAAAAAAAAAAAGTAGGACTGTCTCTTTAAACAGGTACTCTATGCTAAGGGCCCCAGACTGTTTATGTTTCTTTGCCTAAGCAGAGAATATCTGTTTCTTATATAAACTGAGTCATTTCACATGTGTTTTGCAAATGCATTAGTTACTTGAAGTGTATAGTATAGATCTCAGTCTATGAAATCTGTCTACTAGGCTGCAGTCGTGGAGACTTGTAGAATAAAGGCTAAAATAGCCAAAATGGAAAAATACTATTTTAACTCCGCTGAACTGGAGGTAAGATGCTGCATGTTAATTCTCAAGAACACCTTAACTGCCTGTTTAGAGAATGCATCCCTAAGGTTGGAAGCTCCTGATATACAGATCCAAGGTTAAGGTTAAACTAAGCATAGCTGTGGTGGAAATATTCTGGGAATCCAACGTTCTGAATGAGCAGTGTCAGAAATTCAGACAGGGTGTGATTTCCTATTCTGGAGTTAGTTTTTTTGGACTGTTATACAGTACCGGAGTGAGCTGAAAGCAGGATGCTCTCTGCAAGGAAAGGTGTAAACCTCTGTGCGGATTTGAGGAAAAAAAACCCCTGCATGTTCAGTTCAGAAAAGAAGAGACAAGTCTACTTTGCATAACCCTTTGATTCCCACTGGAGTCTGCTATATTTTGCTTTCCACACTCTCTGGATCTCAGAGGGTTTAGATATCGTGTCTGCACAAAAATGCACAGCTGTCATTAATCATTTGTATTTGGAATATGTGATGCTGAAGATGTTAAAGTGGCTAAAATGTATTTCAAGCTGGCAAAGTGTCATGGGAGTTGCAGTTGTGCAACAGCTGGAGATCTACCTCTTGGTTAACCCCTGCTATGGAGTGTAATCTGAAATATTGTCATGGGACACTTGTGTCAAATTAGGGCGCAATGGCGCATAATGCAAAAGATCAATGCCAGTGTATAGTGCTGTGCAAACCAATGGGCAAAATGATTTTTTTTTGTGCAACAAGGATAAAGTGCTTTACAAGAATGGAAAAAAAAGGTACGTTCAATTGGTGCTCTATGATGCAACCAGCAATGTTTCTGTTTAAGCAACTAACAATATAAAACTGTTGTCATGTGGGAGAGCATGATTATATAAGAGGTAAGTACAGAGTAGGGTAGAGTCAGGCCTAAGCTTTGCATGTTACAGAGAGCAGGGGTCAAAGTGCACTGGCTTGCATGTCCACTCACCTCCTTGCAGAGTAGTTTGGCAGAAAGCGAGCAGCAGGATAATGCTCCACATTGGAGTGGCAGGCCGTATGCTCTCCATGTCTCACAATGCCCACGTCCCCTCACACATGCTGGGTTTTATCCCGCCGTTCAGCTCACATCCCCAATGAGGGAGGGACAGTGAGAGACACGACGTCATTCTAACAGTGCCAGCAACCCCCTCCCACCCCTATGATTATCGGGAGAGGAGGGGGGATATTTTATTTTGTTTTGTTTCCTTTTTTTGGCTTTTTTTTTTCTTCGTCTTTCTTTTTTTTTTTCATTTTTCTTGGCTGACGTCCCCCTATTCTGGCTGAAATAGCCATGGGAGCAGAGCCAGAAGTGAGTGGTGGGGTGGGGTTTGGGGGGGGGGGGGGGGAACAGAATTCTCCGGTCTCTGGTTATCTGTCTCTCCCTCTCATTCTATGTCTGTCTGTCTCTTCCCTTTCTCTTCACAGAGGATTTATCAAAGTTTCACTGTTAGGTTGTACACTGGGGCAAAGAAACGTCCAGATTTGTCAATGAACTCATCCCTTTATTTTCAATGAGAAAAAGTGCAGGTGCAAGACTTGCAAAGGGGAGAAAGCGGAGACGGTATGGTTTAAGCAGATTGTTAAGTATATAGCAGAGCCTGTTCTTGGGGTGGGAGGCCCAGAAAGAAAATCTGTCATTGTTTTTTGTACTATTTGAAACTGTAACCTTTTGATCATCCAACATGTTTAAGGTTTTAGCTCTGTTCTATTTGTTTCTGTATGGAGAAACGTGCATTTTCTGCATATTTTGTGATAGTCAGAAAACTCCCTGCTACAAACATCGCTTTCAGAGCCCTACCAATTTCTCCTTTCAGATTACGTTGATACATTATTGAAGCAATTTAAAGATCCATCATATCAGGTGCATCAACCTGCCGCACTGCAGCCTATGTCAGCATGTAATCAAAATAATTCAGAATTGTCTTTCTAGAAGTAAAAATACAATTTCTCATGTGCTTTTATTTAAGATTGACATGTTTATATCAAATTTCCTAAATTGTCAGGTTTAACCCCTTGCTGGACAGAGGCATGTACAATTCATCGTTTGGTAATCTGTGTTCATATAAACAGCTAACTTTCTATAAAAATATGTAAAATTGACACGATGGCCGGGAATTCTTGCTTATGAAGCATTTTAATTTCATATGAAAGAAAACTCTCTCTATGTTTCTGCTAAAATACTGCATACCTGCTACCAATAATACTCTGCGATGCCAATAAAGAAGACACAATGATACAAAACATTATCTTCATTATTGTTCGATGGGTTAGTCGATTCCTTTGGCCTTTGTGAATAAAGGCTGATCCTTTGGCGCTGTTGTGGTCAGTATTTGCCGTGATACTCAGCCAGAGATTCTTGGACAGCCAAGATTTGACAAAAGGACAATATATCTGGTGTATCCATAAAATATAAGCTCCCAAATCTCTAGGCTCTCAAAAGTGATTCATATTGTTTCCTTTTGTTGGCTGGTTGAGCATCTTTGGGAAACATGAACCGCAGCTGCAGCGCCAAGGGTTAGTTATAATTGCCCTATGTTTATCATTAAGCTCAAGTGCATATTAAGCAAGCCAATGACGTCTACCTTGGCAGGGGCCAGAGACACATTACACACTATCACCTGTACATTTACACCATTCGAAGACAAGGCTCCTTTCACTAAGTCGCACACGAAGGGCCAATGGATAAACCCACTAAAATGAATTGCGAAGTGTAGAACACACAAGGTCCACATTAATGACATTTAACAGGGCATGTAAAATAACACGAGACAGTTTCACTTTGGGTACAGCTCAGCCGTAACGTCATCCTCTCCCAATACTTGACTAATGTTTTGTCTTTCCTGAAACAAGAGGTCTAGCTTTGAAATAAACTCTGGTGCCACCTCGATAATGTATTTGTGCCCAGCCAGGTCACGGATATTTCTCTCCATGCTCTTGCAGAACTGGTCTAAATATTTACGAAAATTACTCAGCTTCCTTGCGAGTTGCCAATGGCCATGCCAAACCCCACTTAATCTCCCGTTGGTTACTGCTCCCCAGATTTCAATAGGATGTGAGAACGTCCAAGACAGGAAACAAATCCATGAAGAAATTGAAAGGCTTAGATGCTAAGACTAGATATGAACTCCGCTGCCTCATTTACGTGTTTCATTGCAGTAATCCTGTAATATTAATTTCCTTTAATATATTATAATGAATGCTTTCTTGTGTGGAAAGAGAACACCAATACTTGGCCCACCAACCAGTTTTATGCTACCTGTGGCTGAATAGTCAGCAGTGCCATACTACAAGTCCTAACACAGCAGATATAATAGGAAACTCTGTGTGCCACGTTTATGTCTTGTAGTGTGAGTGTATATCTATGTGTGTGTCTGTATGTGGCATTCCTATCTATGTGTCTGTATCTGTGTCAAGATGTGTCTGGTGGGAGAGGATAGTGTGTTTGTAAAGAGCACCAAAAATTCAGAAGGCCGTCCTAGTTGCCATGATGTATGAATATGTGAAGAGACAGAACATACATCAAATATAGTATGCTGGTTGGTCATTTGCAAAGTAACAAAGTGGGTTCGACACATTTCTCACTAGAAATATGCAAATGTTGTAGAATATTTGCAGTTGTGTTTGATGTTGTATATTACTGAATATTTGAAAATATGTGCTTAAAGGGACACTCACATCACCCTTAACCCTGCAAGTGTAATTATTGCAGTTTTTATAAACTGCAATAATTACCTTGCAGGGTCAGGCCTTCTCTAGTGGCTGTCTATCAGACAGCCACTAGAGGGACTTCCGGGTTCTTAAAACACGAAAAGTGTTTTAAACGACGCTGGATGTCCTCACACTATGAATGAGGACCTCCAGCGTCGCCGGAATCCCCATAGGAAAGCATTGAATAATGCTTTCCTATGGGGAGTTGTAATGCACGCGGGATGAGGGGTGGGGGGGAACATGTTTGTTTTCCTGGCAATGGAAAGTCCCTTTAAAATGTTTTTAGCAATTGATGATCTTGTAACGAGGTGATGTAAATTGTGTCAAATGGTCCACTGCCCTGACAAGTTGTCTGTAATGTGTTAAACAGCACCAAAGTGTGACAATTGGACCGCATGCCTCTTCAGAGGTTTAAGTAGCTATTATATAATTACAGGTGTGTTGAAGCCAAGCCACCATTTAAACATCAGGTTTCAAATAGAAAACGTATGAGTACAGTGATGGCACTGAATAACTTAGAAGTTCACTTGGCTAAGAATGATGTACTTTCCATACATGCAACTTGAATGAAGGTGTACTCCATGACCAGCATTGATTGTCCCCAAGCACTTAATATGGACACTTGGGTTGGAGAGTTACCTATCCCTCTGTAGACACTATACATATGTATATATTTTCACTTACCCTAGTGTTGCTGTTAACTCGACATATAGCTTGGTGGATAGCATTACAGATGGAGTCACCAGTTCAATTCTTGGAAAGTCAACTTAGCTTTTCATCATTCCATTGTTAAGACTAGTATCCTTAAGCCAGGTAACAATAACCGTCTAGATGTCAGGATGTACTTGGGAACTAAAACGTCATGAATACTACTGTAGTGTAACAGATTTGCTATAATGATGAAAATCTAACAACACCTCGGATCTCTGAGTCGGTGACTAAGCGCTGTACTGTGAGGGAGATCCTAAAGTGGTCTGCCTCTAATATCGGTGCACACCACTTAGCCCCTCCTCACATACATTTCTCAGTTTCCTCCACACACAAGACTCAGCCACTACACACACAGTCACACACACACACACAAAAAAAACTGAGCTACCACACACAACAGTCAGAGAAACAGAGTCCAGGTCTTTATGAGGAAGCTGCAATCTAGCAGCCTACCCAGTGATCTGGTGACCTTAATCTAGCTCTGTTAGAAGATCAGTGGCCCCACGCAATCTGTGCCTTCATTTTGAAGGAAAGAACAAATTATTTCTGAAAAAATGTGGTGGGATGCAGGGGAGTTGCTAGATTCTAGAAAGACTGGGGGCTTTGAGCTCGTAGGAAAACCCAATGGCACCTACACGATCAGAGAGGCAGAGATATGTCACGACACATCCCTACTTTCTGTACTATGTCCCCTTCTCTCTACACATGAACAGCATGCTTCAGATGCTGTCAGAGATCTCAATGAAAGTATAGAAAGAAAAAAAGCAGATGCTAAAGAGCCAAGTATTCAATGGGATCCCACCACACTACCTAACTAACAAAGCGGTGTGCAGCAAAGTTCTATTAAACAGCACCCTCTGTCAGCAGTCACTTGGGGGGCACCACCACCTCCCTCTAATTAGCCAGATGGAGCACTGTACCACTCATATTACTTTTTATAATATAAGGTTGCTTTAAGAAGCCGCTGTCGGATGTAAAATGAAAAAGAAAAATTAGAAAACAGTAATTTAGTTCAGCACACTCCACCTACTTTACAGATCCGGGGCTAACGTGTCTCACATGCGGAGCTTCAACCTCCAAAGCATCCCTTAGCAACACCTATGATGGCATGGCTTCAAAAGTGGAATGTTAGTGACCTGTCGTGGATGTGGGTGCAGCTACAGGGAGTCCTGTCCTTTCAGAAACACATTGATTTACCATATTAGCGCAATAAATTAAATGCCATAGTTATGGTATGTTTATAAGTGCTTCAGTTTGACCCAGAGTTGTTTTATGGGCATGTACTTGGGAATCACTACTAACCAATGCATGCACATAAAACATATGTATATCAATATAAAATCTGCAATCCTTGCGGGAAGACTATTAACAATATGTATCCTGTGTTCATATAGCATAGCCATATATATTTTACCAACAGAGTTAGTCAGATGTACACAGGAAATATACCCTCATGAGACACAGGAAAGGCCAGTTTGGACAAACACAGCTTTTTGAAAAATGTTTGAGAGAGAATTCAACGATGCTATGTCAAAATCTCCAGACTACATAACTGAAGGAAAACCTGCACAACATATATCAAAGATGAAGCAATGGCAGAGTGGGGGGAAATTCAGCAATTAGGTGTCAAAATTTCCATTTTACATAGCTGTAACAGAAAGCTTTATAGATTAAAAAAAAATATTAAATCCACAAAAAAACATGCAGAGGGTTGTTATAATCTTCTGGTAGGACACAGGATAACGTGAGAGGGAAAAAATCGAATTCAGAATTACCTGAGGGAAAAGACCAGTTCTATGCTTATCTATTTGGGCTAGCTAAGTTTAGTTGCGTTGACTCAGGATGTGTTGTTTGGGAATTTGAAGTGGCAAAAAGAAACCCTATTTAAGATTAGTTTTATCTCTTTAGATTCTGATGTGATTCTAATGTGATTTTAAAAAAAAAAATGAAATGTTGATACTTTTTTTTTTTGCAGTGCAAAGAGTTACAAACAGGCCTGCCATGCTCCAACACCATAAACAAGCATCTGAGATGGCATAGTAAACCACGTGTGTGGCTTGCGATAGTGCACCATTTTAACAAAAGCAAGCTAGGGCCTCTTGTCTAAACAGTAGAGAGACTTTAAACTGACATGCATTTAAGTCAGGTTAGAAATGAGGAGTAATAGTAAAAAAAATTCTAGAATAAAACAAGCTTACATGTGACAGTCTCAGTTTAGAGAGAGTAAGTAAAAATTGTCATATAATGTTCAGCTTTATCTCCCTAGGAGCTCCCCTCTCCCCACCCCCCTACCCAGAATTTACAAACACTATCCAAAACCGGGGCCACGTGGTCTTTGGTTGTTTCATGAGCCCCACAGTCCCCCTTGGGAATCCTGATTCGGGTCACCTCAGGAAGCAGGATTAAGGTTGAGAAGTCAATCTCTTGAGATTTAGCTGAAATTTATCAAAGCCAGCTGTGTGTATTGATATTCAGGTGGGAGATGCCATCTGCCACTTTCGAGGTCTCTTCACTGGGAGAATTGCATGCCTGTGATGAGAGGGTGGCCAGGGGTGAGTGGTCACTTGGTTCTTACTCGATAGCTTTTTGCTCTCTGAGTGGAATTTCCCTCAAAAGGCAGCAAATTTGTTATCCTGCTTGGTTGCGATGTCAGGCTTCTCACCACAGCAATTTGGATAGTACGTGGCATCTGTCATGATACATGTCTTCCTGTCAGCAGTCTGCTCGCTTGGCATCAACTCTCATGCCCGACACAACCAGACTGCCTCCCAGGAGCGAACCAGGATCACACCCAGCAGTCCACGGGGAGGGGGTTAGGAGGTCAATGCATCACCAATTCAAGGACGAGGAGAGCGAACACCTCTCTTCGGCTCCCTCACCCGCAGTCTGCAATGAGCCACCTTAGGCTCCCAGTGGCGGAAATACTTGGGATGGGTGTCAGGAAACTCATCAGAGCACCCCTACCTTGGGCAGTAAACTTTGATGACTATACAGGCTTGTAATCTGTGGATGTTCCCGAGAAATCAGGAAATTCATCGGCAGCCCTTCTAAAGTGTGTCTTTTTAGCTTGCAGGTCAGGCTCCACCCCTGATTTTTTAGCTTTTTATCAGTATTTTCTATAATAATGTGTCATTGTATGTCAGCTCATTGCATAATCCATTTCCATATCTCATTATTAAAATGGGATACAATTTCTTATCTGTGGTGGACGTTTTTGGTTACAGAGTGAAAATAATACAATAAGTCACAGAATTTGGAGTCACATCCCCGAGATGTGCTAAGTAAAATGGTCACCTACCACAAGAATCACCACAGCTTATTGTATTGGTTATGTTGGTGTGAATGAGGTCCTTGTACTTTATTTGCTTTTCAGACTAACCTGCAGTACCCAGAGAGCCCACCCCAATCACTGATATAATTGAGGGATGCATTGATTCCCTATTCAGCTGTCCAAGTGCTTATACTTCCTAGCAATAAGCACTACAATAAGCTGTACTCTCTCTTTAAGAGCAGACGTTTTATGCTTGTCCTAAAATGGCCATCTGAGATGGATTAAACAATGCACAGCACTAGCAATATGGAGGGAAAGACAAAAGAAAAGAGTTGTAAAAAAAAAAATGTTAATAGAAATGAGGTTATACATGAAGGTCAGTCCCCATGGCAACCTATAGAATAAGCAGAAACATTCTATTAATGTCTTCACTTTTAGACTGCTGACCCACTTGTTATACTAACAACACTTTTATAAATCTCCCCAATTGCTTTACAGAGTGGCAGGGTGATTTGGCAAATATACTGTAAAACAGAATAAGGAAGTGGGGGGGGGGGGGGGAGGGGGGGACATTTCATAGGTGACATAGAGATGAGAGAGGATTATTTTAAAGAAAAAAGCTACAAACAAGATTGTGATTGGGCGAGGAATCACCCAAGTGTACGCTTGGAGCCTGTTTCTTACAGATGTTTAGTTCAGAATTTTACCATATTTTGCAGACAGTAATGTACTGCATTAGCTGTGTTCAGCGAGAGTAGTGTGCATATTTGAGGATAGGGGGGAGTCTTGTACTGCAGCTGGGGATATTCTCCTGGCTAAATCGAGCAGTCTGTGTATGAACAGCCAGACCTCTTTAATGGCTCTGCTTCTAATTTGTGGTGCGTTCGTACACATGTTTGGGATGGGGTGGCTGCTCGTGTTCTATAATATGTTTAATACCCTGAAGCTCTAACGTCAGGTGCAGGCGCAGCCAAGAATACATACATTTCCCAAAGCTGTTAGAATAGACTTGTCCTCTGCATATATATAAATGGCAAGGTCCGTTTTGGGTTAATTCAGACTAATGGAGATATTAATTAAACAGCAGATTGTGACGAGACAAGGGAACTGGGCATTTTAGGCCAACAAATTTAAACAATAACCAAGTTGGAAAATCTTTTCAGTTCAACTTATTTGGTATTCTGCAACCGTCTTGTCATTACTCCACAATATACAGTTTAGACAATAAACCCCATGCTCTACTGCAGGCGAGAAACGTCGATTTCACTGAAGAATGGGACTGGATCTGTGATGTGGGCTGCGCATGCATCACCCCAATAAAACACACAGATGGCAGTGTGGACTAACCACTTTGCATTATGTGGTTGCAGTGGATTCTATATCACTATGCTGAATGGCGTATTATACCTATATTATTATTTCTAATTTGATTATCTGTAAAGTGCCACTTTATTGTATTCACATGCAGGATTCAATCTCCAGTGACACTTCTTGTGGGTAGCCCCCTTCTTTCTCCTGATGGCAGACCTGCCAAACTCAGCAGGTCTATGTATGTCCCTGCTCAGTTCAGAGCATATATTAAAAATATTAAATTAGGGCATCTGACCGTTATGAATATCTGACGGTCTATAGGCAATCCCATCTTTTAAGATGATTTATTTATTAACTATTTAAAGACATCACATGCGTATTGCAGTCACACAGGGTTATTTACTAAATTGATAATTGTCAGGACTTCAAAGTGAATTAAAAATTTACTTCAAATTTTAGACCTACATAGCTGAACTGGAAACAGTCGATTTTCTTAGAACTTAAAATTCACTTTGAGTTATTTTGCGTCCATTAGGGTTCAGTTGTGATGATTGAGATGGTACAAATGAACTTGATATGGGGCAATAATCGGCATTGCTAGTGAGCAGACTTTGGTGGCTGAAGACCTGGATGTCGCCTCAGTCCAGCGACGAGCGGGCTCTAATGCGCAAGCGCTACAAATGCCGCACACGCATTAGACCTCCCCATAGGAAAAGGGGTAGACAGCCATTAGAGGCTGACTTAGTGTTGTAATGTGCAATGTGTGTACCCAGACCACTGGACCCAGGCACCCAGACAATGAGCTGAAGTGGTCTGGGTGCCTACAGTGTCCCTTTAAGGACATTGAATTAAATGCGAGTGCATACATTAAAGGACCACTATAGGCACCCACACCACTTCAGCTTAATGAAGTGGTCTGGGTGCCAGGTCCCTCTAGGGCAGGCATAGGCAACCTTCGGCTCTGCAGATGTTTTGGACTACACCTCCCATGATGCTTTGCCAGCATTATGTGTGTAAGAGCATTATGGGGGATGTAGTCCACAACATCTGGAGAGCCGAAGGTTGCCTATCCCTGCTCTAGGGTTAACCCTGCCTGCTGTAAACATAGCATTTTCAGCGAAACTGCTATGTTTACAAATGGGTTAATCCAGCCTCTAGTGGCTGTCTCATTGACAGCCGCTAGAGGCGCTTCCGCGCTTCTCACTGTGATTTTCACAGTGAGAAGACGCCAGCGTCCCTAGGAAAGCATTGAGAATGCTTTCCTATGGACTGGCTGAATGCGCGCGCGGCTCTTGCCGTGCATGCGCATTCAGCCGATGACGACTGAAGGAGGAGGAGAGACCCCAGCGCCGAGGGAGCCCAGCACTGGAGAAAGGTGAGTGTTTAACCCCCTTCCTCCCCCTTCAGCCTGTCGGGAGGGGGACCCTGAGGGTGGGGGCACCCTCAGGGCACTATAGTGCCAGGAAAACGAGTTTGTTTTCCTGGCACTATAGTGGTCCTTTAAGTTACAAATGACTCCAGCTCTTAAACTCTGTAATTGGTAAATTTACCCCCAGATCTTTTCTAAATATCTATTTACAAAAGAGTCCTATATATGAGAATGATTTTGGGATATGCAGCTTGAGTTATTTTAAAGGCACGTTGTCAGAGTTCCTGTGTTAAAGGGGATTGCAGGTCATCTTTTTATAGTCTCTTCAATGTTATTAGATGTTTGCCAGAACTCACTCTGTGTACACATGACTAATATCTGCTGAAGGATTACGGCCTTTGCGTTATGTAGTGTGGATGTGCACAATATTATTCTACTCTACATATTGTGTTAGAGGACAATATCCAGTTTAAAGGAATTACATATTATTTGTAACAATTAGAGATATAACAATTTCCCCCTCAATTTATAAAAATCAGTTTGCAGATTTACAGACATTTTACATTAACGTGTAGAATTAAAGAAAAATGCATTTATTTTACTCCAGTTTCTGGTTAAGTGGTACAGTGAGGTTAATCCTATATCCCAGAATCCATTTGTTGACATTAATCCCTACGATAGCATACCTTCCATACAGTTGGTCATGTGACTTGATTCTGTTATTAATGTGGGGTTACATGACATGACATCTCTTAAACTTCTATTGGCCTGTCTGTGTCAGTCCCTCGTGGACTCGGGATATTTCTGATATCTCAATATATTACTGCACATGTGACAACATACATAATTAGCCAAAGGATTCTTCTTGGTCACAGCCCTGGGGGTATCACAAAGAATCTCATAATTCAATGCTTTGCAGGGGAGATATTCTCCATTGGCTTTTTTTTTTTTTAGCTCGGAGGGGTTAATAGTGCCTTGTAAGACAGGTTTCTCGACCCAAAAATCCACTTAACTGTACCCAGTTTAATAAGGTTTTGGAATGACGTGCTAGGAGAAAAATTTGGATTGTAGAAAGAATTTAGATTAGGAAATCTTGTTCCAGTCGCAGACGGTCGCTCTGTGTAGCTAGTTCTAAGAACATGTTAACTCTTCCATTATATAACAGCATGTTCAAAAACTATAAAGTAATCATCGCTGTGCACAAGGCATATTGGCCTTTTAGGAGGAGGGGAGGATAGCTGTGTGTGCACTCAGCAAGAGGAATACAATTGTGCATTCTGCAGTGAAAAGAGGATGATAGCAGGGGCGCATTTGGCACCCGGGGCAGGCCTGTGTTTGCCCCCCAAAAGTAAAAAAAACAAAAACAAAAAAAAAAACACTTTTTTTTATGTATTGCACAAATTTGTAAACTTTGTAAAAACCCTGTCAGTTCCTTCTACAAAACCCCTGTCCAGCCCCTCTCCTACAAACCCCCACACCCCACACACACAGTTACAGGCACACAGTTACACACACAGTTACAGGCATAATGTTACACACAGTTACAGTCAGACAGTCACATGCACACACAGAGTTACAGGCAGACAGTTACACACACAGTCTGTTACAAGCAGTCACACACAGTTGTAGCCAGACAGTCACGCACACAGTTTCAGGCAGACAGTCACATATACAGTCACACACACACACGGTCACAGGCAGACAGTCACACACACAGTTACAGGCAGCATCACACAGTCACAGACAGATAGTCACACACACGGCTCCAGGCAACATCACACGGTCACATGCAGACAGTCACACACACAGTTATAGGCAGACAGTTACACACACAGTCAGTTACAGGTAGTCACATACAGTCGTAGCCAGACAGTCACGCACACAGTTACAGGCAGACAGGCAGACAGTCACATATACTGTGGTGGAATCTCGGTAAAAATAAATTTAGTAGGCCGAGATTACCACGTGGCATGTGTACGTGCATATGCTGACGTATCGATCAGTTGGTTGCACGTGGCAAGATACGATCAGTAGTGTACGGAGCATGTGCAAGAATACAGGATATAGTATTCCCCTCCTCCATTGTGCTGGACAGGCCATGCGGTCAAACAGGAAGTTAATTCTTATTTGTGTTAATTGGTTAAGAGAATGTGCGGGTGGAGCTTAATATGGGAGGAGTTATGTGCCTATATAAGGAGCCTGCACTATTGTCCGGGGCTCAGAACTTGCTGTATTTTGGTGACGTTAGTCCCTCTGAGTCCCGATCGGTGATCCAATAAAGAATCTCTTCCTTCCTGAAGAAACCTGTGTCCATCTCTCTGTGCTTCGCTTCCGTCAGTTTCTCCGGTATCATTTGGTGCATTGGCCGGGAAGCTCATCGTTCAACGGTAGCTGAGAGGCAGAGGCGTGAGACGGTCTATCTTTGCCCACGTTCTCTACGGCTGCACCCCTGAACTTCTGCGTGGACCTCCCTTCGTCTCGGCGCCACTGGGCCGTTGTCCAGGAGATCATCGGCCTCTACGTGAGAAGTGCTGGGGTGTCCCCGTCGATGAGTGTGAACTCAGGTTCAGGAACGAGGAGGTAAGACAACTGCTGTTTTAGACGGAAGAACCCACTAGGGGTATACCGATTGTGCGGTAGGCCCAAAGGGGTTTTGAATCTGTGTATCTGCCCCCTCTGTCGGAGGGAAGGAGCGAAGGCGCACCGCTCGATCGAACGCTCTTTAGTCAGACCGTTTGATTTTGTTAGTCAGGCGGGGTCCTGGTGTAAATAGCCCTAGCCGGACACCGGTGTCTTGTCTAGACTAGCGTTCTAGGGTGTATATTACGTTCGCTAGGTCGGAGGGACCGGGAGACTAAGCGGCGCCTGTGTAAATTCGGTTCGCTAGCTCTCAACCTATCTTGGCTAAGTGGGAAGGCGTGTAAATTTGGAACCCACTAGACTTTTGATAGTGCGACTAAGAGGCGCCTGTGTAAATTCGGTTCTCTAGCTCGCTATATGTGGTGATTGGGCAGTGTGGCTAACCAAAACGGGTGTATATAGTTTTAGGTAGTCCATTCAAGGTACTGGCCAATAGTTTAGTTGGGAATTGTAAATGTGATAAAGATTGTTTAGTAAAGTGTATATCTTGTTAGATAGCGCGAGCTCAGCCGTCTAGCGAGAGTGTTAATAGTGTGTTGCTGTATCATAGTGCACGGTACCATAACCCTGTATATTTACTGACACTGTATATAAGTACTAATCATTGTCGTCTATTGCATGTTTTAACACCATAACCACTAATAATTGTATTGTGACCTTAACTTGTGCTTTGACCTATGCTAACCGTACTGTAACTGCTATTTGTAAAAGACGATGTTACTGGGGTGTGTTATAGACGGGTAATTCGTATATAGAGAATTATAGCGTGGGTGACTGTATAGTTACGCCAAAGGGCATAATATTGATTATCTAGTGACTGGTGTAACAGCTGTGTGTGTACGGGAATTCCCTGAGTGTTTATTGTTATTGTGTACGTTTCACTTGGTAACTGTACCACGTGGTGCTGTTGCCAGAGGAAACGGGTGTGACTGTTGAATAGTACGCGTGTATAGTATTCGTTGTCGACGGCGTTCCATTGTTAAGTATGGGTGCGTCGCAGTCAACGATTCCGGATCCCTTAGGTTGTATGGTGAAGAATTTTAAAAAGGGATTCAAAACTTGTGATTTTGGGGTTAAAATGTCTCCTGTACGTTTGGTCACTTTGTGTACTAGGGAGTGGCCTACTTTGGTTGCGGCATGGCCGCCACGTGGCAGTTTGGATCCAACTCTGGTACAGCGCTTACACGTGGCTGTATCAGGTAGGCCTGAACTTTACGGCCAGTTTCCTTATATTGACTGTTGGAGACAGGCCGTAAATGACTCGCCAAAATGGCTTCAGACATGCCACGAGGAGCAATGTTGCCTCATGGTAGCTAGGACTTGTTTGTCCACTAGGACTGGTGTTAGGCCCATTTTGGACACGCCCCCTGAGTCCGAGATCCCTTTGCCGCCCCCTTACTTTCCGTTAAGAGGAAGTGACGCAAATGCAGGAAGTCCTGCACCCCTCCCCTCATTACCCTCATCCACTTCCGCTTCCTCCTCCAGTACAGGATCCACCCCCCCTCGTACTAAATCTCCCCTTCCGGAATCAGAACCAACCCCCATTAAATCCGAATATCCTGATTTGGCGCCACTTCAGACTTCCGGTCAAGCTTCATCTAGCTCGACTCGAAGTGTTTTATTTACAACCTTTTCCCAAAACCAACTTCCCACATCCCCATACCCTATCTCTCCCCGACCGGAACCCATTACTGACGCCCCTTTACGTAGCCCCATCCAAACCCGACAACTGACTGGTACCCAACAATTAAAGCACTATCAGATGCCTCTTCGCCTGAATCCCGGGTCAGCCTATATCGATGCCGCAGGTCAAATGGCACATGCTGACCCAGTCTTCGTATATGTCCCATTCACTACAACCGATCTTTTAAACTGGAAGACCCACAATTCCTCGTATACTGAGAAACCACAAGCTATGACTGATCTGTTCACCTCAATAGTACAGACACATAATCCGACATGGGCTGATTGCCAGCAGTTATTAATGACTTTGTTTAACAATGAGGAAAGGACAAGAATTAATCAAGCAGCCATTAAAGCACTAGAGGATAGAGCCCGTGCTTTGAACCAAGCTAATCCAGCAGCATGGGCCGCAACACATTATCCCAACACCGATCCCGATTGGAACGTAAATGGTGCTGATATGGTTCAACTCAGAGCCTATAGAGACGCTATAATTGCTGGCATGAAAGCAGGAGGAAAGAAAGCTATTAACATGTCGAAGACAGTTGAGGTGATTCAGAAAAGCGATGAAGCGCCCAGTGTCTTTTATGACCGATTATTGGAGGCATACCGCTTGTATACCCCCTTTAATCCGGAAGACGCAGATAATTCCCGAATGGTGAACTCCGCCTTTGTCAGCCAAGCTTACGGAGATATTAAGCGCAAGCTACAAAAGTTAGAAGGGTTTGCAGGTATGTCCATCACCCAACTAATGGAGGTAGCGAATAAGGTTTATATGAATAGGGATACAGAAAGTAAGAAAGAGGAAGAGCGCAAGATGCGTAAAAAGGCTGATATGCTAGCGGTAGCGATCGCAGGCGTAGATAGACGGGGCCCGGATAGAGGCGATAGTAGATGGAATAGGGAGCCTTTGAGTAGGAATCAATGCGCGTATTGCAAGGAAGAAGGGCATTGGAGGAACGAATGTCCACAAAGAGAGCAGTACGAGAGAGACCAACCCAGGGCAGGTTACGGAAACTTTAGAGGCAGAGCGAGAAGTAGAGGAGGACCCGGAGGGAGTAATGGTAATAGAGGGAGTAATGGGAACAGAGGAAGTTACTTTGTAGGATTGGCTGACACGGTCATGGAGGACTATTGATACCGACCGGGCTCCATCCCCCTTGGTCGAGCGGAGCCTATGGTCGATGTATCAATAGGGGGAAAAAGGAGTGCGTTCATGATCGACACTGGTGCTGAACATTCAGTGGTGACTAATCTAGTTGCTCCTCCATCTGGAAGGACTATTACTGTAATAGGAGCAACTGGAAGAAGTGCTGAAAAACCGGTTCTTAAAAGTCGACTCTGTACATTGGGAGGCCACGTAGTAAAACATCAATTCCTTTATATGCCTGAATGTCCAGTCCAATTGCTGGGACGTGATATGCTATCTAAATTACAAGCGCAGATTACGTTCCTACCAAATGGAACAACATCTTTAAAGTTTAATGGACCTTCAGGTATTATGACTTTATCCGTACCAAAGGAAGAAGAGTGGCGACTTTATACAGTGTTGACTAGCCAAAACCCTAGGAGTGATGAGTCCTTATTCAACATACCAGGAGTTTGGGCAGAGAACAACCCACCAGGACTGGCCCGCAATATTCCACCTATTAAAATCGAACTAAAACTTGGGGTTTATCCAGTAAGCCTAAGACAATACCACATCCCGCAGAAGGCTAAGAAGAACATACAATCTTATCTGGATAAGTTCATACGGTATGGTATCCTAAAATTCTGTACTTCCCCCTGGAACACCCCATTGCTGCCTGTTCAAAAGCCCGGTACAGATGAGTATCGACCTGTGCAGGACTTGAGAGCAGTCAATGATGCGGTTGTTAGTATACATCCAGTCGTGCCCAATCCATATAACCTGCTTGCTTTAATTCCGGGCGGGGCTACCTATTTTACAGTCTTAGACCTCAAAGATGCCTTCTTTTGCCTCCGAATTGCCGCAGAAAGTCAATGTATCTTCGCTTTCCAATGGGAGAACGCTGTAACGGGCTCAAAACGCCAAATGACCTGGACAAGACTGCCCCAAGGGTTTAAAAATTCACCTACCCTATTTGGTTCAGCTCTAAGTCAAGATCTACTGGATTTCGAGTCCATCCCAGGAGAGTGTGTATTGTTACAATATGTAGATGACTTGTTGATAGCAGCAGTTACAAAAGAAAAATGTCAGCAAGCAACGCACGATCTACTACACATTCTCTGGAAGGCAGGATACAAGGTGTCTAGAAAGAAGGCTCAGTTGTGTTTGCCAACTGTCAAATATCTGGGATTCCATATCTCTGAAGGTCAAAGAATTATGGGGCCAGAGAGAAAAGAAGCTGTCTGCCAAATACCAATACCCAAGAATAGAAGACAAGTGCGAGAATTCTTGGGGGCAGCAGGCTTCTGTAGGATATGGATTCCCAGCTACGCGATACTGGCAAAACCTCTGTACGCAGCTATCAAAGGTACAGAGCACGACCCCTTCTTATGGACTCAAGAACAGCAAACGGCATTTGAAGATGTGAAGAAGGCTTTGATGAGTGCCCCAGCATTAGGTCTACCTGATCACACACGACCATTCTACCTGTACGTACATGAGCAAAGAAGAATGGCTGTGGGAGTATTGACACAGTACTTGGGATCATGGCAAAGACCTGTTGCCTACATGTCTAAGCAACTGGATGCAGTGGCCAGCGGACTTCCACCTTGTCTAAGAGCCGTAGCTGCAGCCGCCCTGCTAGTAGCTGAAGCCGATAAACTCACTCTGGGTCAAGAACTTTATGTACGAGTCCCGCATGCAGTACAGACGTTGTTGGATTACAAAGGAAATCATTGGTTTAGTAACAGCCGTATGACCAAGTATCAAGCAATGTTGTGTGAAAACCCAAGAGTGCATTTAGAGACTGTAAACACCTTAAATCCAGCTACCCTTTTGCCACAGCCTAATGAAAGTCAACATGATTGTTTGGAAGTAATGGATGAAGTATTTTCAAGTAGACCAGATCTTCGTGATTTTCCCATCCAGAACCCCGATGTTCAATATTACACCGACGGCAGTAGTTATGTGAAAGAAGGGATCCGCTATGCAGGATATGCAGTAACAACAATAGACAAGGTGATAGAAGCTCGGCCACTGGCGAAAGGAACATCAGCACAAAAGGCAGAATTGATAGCACTGACACGAGCGTTACAATTGGCTGAAGGTTTAAGAGTGAACATCTATACGGACTCCAAGTATGCGTTTTTAACCACTCATGCCCACGGAGCTTTGTATAAAGAAAGAGGACTACTGAATTCAGAAGGCAAAGAAATCAAGTACGCAGCTGAAATCCTACAACTATTGGAAGCAGTGTGGGAGCCGAAAGAAGTCGGTATTATACATTGTCGAGCGCATCTGAGAGGAGATGGTGATGTAACCAAAGGAAATCGGATGGCAGACAGTACAGCTAAGCGTGCCGCTGAATCAGGAAGACAGGAATATGTGGGGCATATAGCTGCCCTAATACCAACCCCGCTGTCTCAATGGACTCCAGTTTATACAGCTCAAGAAGAGGAGTGGTTAAAGACTGAACCGGGAAAGTATTTGGAGAACAAGTGGTATCAGCTAGAAGATGGAAGAATAGTCATACCAGCATCACTAGCGGTAGAAATTGTCCAAAACTATCACAACGGGACACATTCTGGGAGAGACAGTACAGAAGAATCTCTCAGAAAACATTTCTACATACCAAGATTGTCCAACTTGACTCAGGCCATTGTACGCAGATGTGTAACGTGTGCTAAAAATAATGCAAGACAAGGACCAGTAAAGCCACCAGGAGTCCAGTTTATGGGGGGACTCCCCATGTCCGATCTACAAATAGACTTTACAGTGATGCCTAAATCGGGTGGACATCGTTACCTGCTGGTAATTGTGTGCACCTATTCAGGCTGGGTAGAAGCATGTCCTACTCGTACAGAGAAAGCAGGAGAAGTTGTGAGATTCCTGCTACGAGAAATAATACCCCGATATGGACTACCCTGTTCTATAGGATCGGACAATGGTCCAGCTTTTGTTCACCAGTGCCTACAACAACTGACTCATATGCTTGGTATAAAGGGGAGGCTTCATACTGCATATAGACCCCAGAGTTCTGGTAAGGTAGAGAGAATGAATAGAACTATTAAGAACCAGTTGGCTAAAATGTGTCAGGAAACCCAACTTAAGTGGAACGTTCTCTTACCCATAGCTCTATTGCGAATCCGCAGTACCCCTACCAGAAGGATGGGCCTCTCTCCTTTTGAAATCATGTATGGGCGACCACCTCCCGTACTTGGTAACTTAAGGGTAACTTGAGTCAGTTGGGAGAAGGAATTACCCGGCAGCAGGTTGTAGAGTTGGGTAAGACTATGGAGGAGGTACAGAAATGGGTACAAGATAGATTACCTGTGAATATTTATCCCCCAGTTCATAGTTACCATCCAGGAGACCAAGTGTGGATTAAAGAGTGGAATAATGTACCGTTAGGGCCCAAGTGGAGAGGTCCTTATGTTGTTCTTTTGTCTACCCCTACAGCGATAAAAGTAGCCGAAGTGACTCCGTGGATACATCACTCCAGGGTTAAACCAGCAGCAGTCGATTCTTGGCAAGTTACAGCAGATCCAGAGAATCCCTGCAAGATCCGGTTAAAACGCACTACTCAGTCGGAGTAACGAGGAATCGTGTGGATTACAAATTTTATTGTTACAGGGATTTGGTGAAGTGAGTGTTTTAGACGGCCATAATAAAGCCTGTCCGCTCACCAGCACATAGTATATAAGCCAGGAAAGTCTCGAAGGGACACCTGTGAAGACGAGCAGAACTCCATTCCCTGCAGCCCTTACATCCTGGAAGCTGAGGTGCCTTCGCACGGACGAAGACTGAGGATGACGGCGAAAGATGTGTTTTTGATAGTGTTTATTTATGTGTGTTTTTATATTCAGGAAGGTAGAGGTACCGACACTCCTAGCTGTGAGGTATGCATTAAGACTACGAGAACAGGTAACCATATTTCCCAAACCCTAATTTGGCATTCACAATACGAGTGTAAAGGAGATGTATCGAGATGTAGATACCTAAATATAGACTATAGTGTGTGCCATTTAGGAGTAGGAGAACCTAAGTGCTTCAGTCCAGAGTATCAACCCCGTACAATTTGGTTGACTCTCAGGAATGGAGATCCTCAGGGGACCCTAATTAATAAGACGGTGTTAGAATCCGTACATTCTTCGGGTGTTCTGCTATTTGATGCATGTAAGGCGATATCAAGTGGTAGAAAGCCGTGGAATGTATGTGGGGATCTTAGATGGGAGAGGACGTATGGATCTAACGATAAATATATTTGTCCCAGTAGTAAAAATAAATATGTGAGTCCTAGATGCCCAAATAGAGAGTATAACTTTTGCCCATATTGGTCTTGTGTGGGGTGGGCAACTTGGGGACAGACAGTAGACAAGGACATGATAGTGACTAAGTTGCCGACTAGCCCATATTGTAAGTCTATGGAGTGCAACCCAGTCCATATACTTATAAATAACCCCGACAAGTTCTTAGACAAATATGGCAATTTATTTGGGTTTCAAATATACGGGACGGGTTTAGATCCTGGGACAATATTGTTTATAGGGATAGAGACTGATACGGTATCCTCCCAGACTCATCAAGTATACCATTCCTTTTATGAAGAGATGAGTATAGATAATAAGATCCCCCATAATGCTAAAAACCTGTTCATTGATTTAGCTGAAAGTATTGCCGGTAGTCTTAATGTTACCAACTGCTATGTGTGTGGAGGTACTAACATGGGAGACCAATGGCCTTGGGAAGCAAAGGAGGTAATGTCCGGTTCTGAGGCAGTTGACCAACTAATATCTACACAAGCCGATTATCATATGAGTGTTAGAGGTAAATCTGAGTGGAGATTAAAGACCTCCATTATAGGTTATGTTTGCATAGCAAGGAAAGGAATAATGTATAATACTTCTGTAGGAGAATTAACTTGTCTAGGGCAAAAAGCTTATGATGATGATACAAAGAATACAACTTGGTGGTCGGCTTCAAATGTCTCAGAACCATCTAACCCGTTTGCTAGATACGCCAATTTAAAGGATGTGTGGTTTGATCTATCCATCACATCTACCTGGAGAGCCCCAGCAAATTTGTACTGGATCTGTGGTAAGAAAGCCTATTCGGAGTTGCCACAGGACTGGGAAGGGGCATGTGTGTTGGGTATGCTCAAACCATCCTTCTTCTTGTTACCCATTGAAACAGGTGAGACTTTAGGTGTTAAAGTGTATGATGTGAATCATAGGAAGAAAAGGGGACCCATAGAGATAGGCGCCTGGGAAGATAATGAATGGCCTCCCCAGCGTATTATAGATTATTATGGGCCAGCCACGTGGGCAGAAGATGGTACCTTTGGTTATAGAACCCCTATTTATATGCTCAACCGCATTATAAGATTACAGGCGGTGGTTGAGATTATTACTAACGAAACATCACAAGCGCTCAATCTCCTAGCGAAGCATAATACCAGGATGAGGACAGCAGTATATCAGAATAGATTAGCCTTGGATTACCTTTTGGCAGTAGAGGGAGGTGTATGTGGGAAGTTTAACCTAAGCAATTGCTGTCTTCAAATAGATGACGAAGGGCAAGCAATAGCTGAGCTTACTAGCCATATGGTTAAACTAGCGCATGTGCCTACTCAGGTATGGAAAGGGTATAATCCAAGTAGTTGGTTTGGTAGCTGGTATGAGTGGTTTGGAGGGCTTAAGGCAGTGGTAGGTGGAGTCCTACTGATTTTAATGTTGTGTCTACTCCTACCGTGTCTTATACCCTTAGTAGTTAGGTCCGTGCAAAGCCTGATAGAAAATATAGCAGAGAGGAAGGCTGCTGCACAGATAATGGCAATATATAAATATAAGGCTCTAGATCAGGGAGAACCAATGCAGGAAGATGAATGTTGAAGATTCACATCATAAGATAAGTCTGGTCTGGTTCAAGGTAACTTGCGGTGTAAGCAAACTGAGGTTAAGTGATGCCTCAAGTAATTGTAAAATATCAAGAGGCATCAAAGGGGGGAATGTGGTGGAATCTCGGTAAAAATAAATTTAGTAGGCCGAGATTACCACGTGGCATGTGTACGTGCATATGCTGACGTATCGATCAGTTGGTTGCACGTGGCAAGATACGATCAGTAGTGTACGGAGCATGTGCAAGAATACAGGATATAGTATTCCCCTCCTCCATTGTGCTGGACAGGCCATGCGGTCAAACAGGAAGTTAATTCTTATTTGTGTTAATTGGTTAAGAGAATGTGCGGGTGGAGCTTAATATGGGAGGAGTTATGTGCCTATATAAGGAGCCTGCACTATTGTCCGGGGCTCAGAACTTGCTGTATTTTGGTGACGTTAGTCCCTCTGAGTCCCGATCGGTGATCCAATAAAGAATCTCTTCCTTCCTGAAGAAACCTGTGTCCATCTCTCTGTGCTTCGCTTCCGTCAGTTTCTCCGGTATCAATACAGTCACATATACAGTCACACACACACAGTCACAGGCAAACAATCACACACACCTTTGCCTGTGCTAAGGAGGGGCAAGCCACCTAAATGGTGGGTTAAACACTATAGGGTCAGGAACACGTGTTTGTGTTCCTGACCCTATAGTGTTCCTTTAAAATTCACACATGAGTGGAATAAGAATACTGTGCATTAGTACCCAGAAGGGTACCAACCCTGTACACCATCTATGCTATGTGTAGAACTCTCTCGGGACTCAGACCCACTTACTTGGAGTCCGAGTCAGTGAACTATGGGTGAGGGTTCTTATATTTGCCATGGCCTCGAGAGGTGACGTTTGGGGACACTACTTTTGCTGACCTGGGGTCGGATGATATTAAGCTTTTTTGTCAACCATCTCAACAAAGTTACAGTCCCATATGCCTCATGTTTGCATGATACCATGCATGCTTCACGTGTTTGTTTTTAGGCTAGCCTAACTTGGTCGATTACAGCTAGAAGTATGAATATATTTGAGACAAGCTATTTGGTTTTTCACTTCTTATGTGGCTACGCTTCATTTAACTTTTATAATCTACAAACGTGTGCAGATATGCCATCATCTTTTCATGGATAACCCTTCTTTATTTCACGATGGCACGTCTATACCTGTTTGTGCTTTTGTCGCTGCACCACAAAGGTAAAAATTAAAAAATAATATTCAATTAAAAAATAAAACATATGCTGCAAGGCATTATTTATATCAGTGGGACTTGAAGCAAATAAGAGTATTTTCATCACTGTGCCACCTCATTTTCACCTCATTTAGTATATATGAAATTTATATTCGCTACCATTCGATTTAAGCAGCTGGGTTAGAATCTGTGCCATCCTTGCAGCCTCTCAATGAAGATAGATTTAAGTGCAACAATGAAAATCGTCTGTCCTAAACCCCTCTCCACTAAGTGTATATCATATTTCATTTGAATGGTGAAGAATATTTAGATTTCACCAGAGCGCATTTAGCATGCATCAACTACACATACTATCAATAAGGCCAGTTCAGACATTTCTTTATTTCTACAAGGAATGTTCAACCAGAAAGGTTATATCTTTAATCTTTCTAAAGGTTAGAACATAATTGATGTGTATTTTGAATTCAATTACTTTCACATTTAAACGATCATTATATATCGCTCGAAATATAAAACACAAGATGTTGACAGCTGATAAGAGATGTTTGGCCCATTTAGTATAGGTTTTTTTTGCCAGGTCTAGATCCTTACATCATTCTTGATGTTCATTGATGTATTTAGGTATTGCCTGATGTCTTGCCTAAGCATGTTTTAAATTCTTTCAAATTCAAGGTACTTGAGTGAGGCGCCTTGAATCCGTAACTTTTCCTAGAAAATCCAACTGCATGGCATTCCCCTAACTTGCCAGGTTGTAGTGTGACCTTTTTTTCTGGCATTTTGCCTGAGTTCACTTGTATTTCGCCAATATACATAATTCACCTTGAGTCATATTTACAATATTTGTGATTTACTGATGTTGTCCTTTTTGTTATAAAACTGTATGGGAGAATATTGGAGGGCTAGTTCCAATAATCTACACATGGCATAACTACCTCCTTCTAGGGATAGGATTTTGATCATTATATCTATAAATTCTTCTGTCCCCAAGATATGAAATGCACGGACTGTTTACAAAAAGAAGTTCAGTTGCTAAAGAGAAAGTATGGCAAATTATGTAAAAATGTTTTTTTCTGGAGGCTTACCTGTTTTGCACTACTATAGCACATTATAAAAGGCCATACCCCTTGTTTTTTTTTTTTTTTATAATGAACAATTCAAGGCTGAGTCAAGGTATATTAATATTTTATAGCCTTTAACCCCTTAAGGACACATGACATGTGTGACATGTCATGATTCCATTTTATTCCAGAAGTTTGGTCCTTAAGGGGTTAAAAAAGTTTTACATTCATGTACCAAATGGACAATGTTTGGATAAGTGTTGGGGTTACTGTAGTGTTGTTGTTAAGGGCTATTGCTTGGTGTTAGTATAATGTAGTGGTTGAGTATAGTGCATGAGTAAATGTTTAGTGTTAGTGTGATAAGGGGGAGGGAGATATATACAGGCTCCCCTGCTGATTGTACTTGTTGGTTTTTTATTGTGTCATCCTATTAATGTAACTATGTAACCATTGTCATGTTGAGCCCCTAAGGAAGTCACAGGCGACTAAAAAAACGCGTAGGGCACAGACAGAGGATCTATTAGTGGCTGGTGATATTTATGATATTCTTTTTTGCTTTTTTATAGTTAAGATCAATTAATCAGTGTATTTTTTGTACACTAGCATTACTCTTTGCATATGTTTTTATCATAGGTCCATTATTAAAGGAACACAGCGTTACAGTGGTTATGGTGCCAGGAGTACCTTGGCACCCTCTCATGGAAGTAGTCAAATGGTTTTAAGGCTGAAGCTCTCAGCCAAAGGACTTCGCACAGGAGATCTAACAGAAGCAGTTTGTTTCTCTGTAGCAGAAGTAGAGGTAGGGAGCAGTGCCAGGTGTACCCTAGGTATGGCATAGCCCAGGTATGAAGTCAAGCAAACAGCTTGCCTACTTACAGTGGTGGGGGGCGATGATACCTGGGTACTCCTGACACCATAACCACTACTGTGTGCTATAGTGGGTATGGTGCTTGATGTTTTCCTTTAAGAAGAAGAATTTTACAACATGATAGGAGGCTTCATATTTTGCATTAGCTTTCTTTACTAACTCCATAGCAGCAAAGAAAAAAAAAATTTGAAATGAGAACCAATCAGAGCGAGTCAGAGTATATATAAGTCTAAGCATGACCAATCATTTCCTCTTTCTTTGCTGCTCCATCACAAGTCAGGTTAGAGTACTAATTTCTTAACTGTCATATTTCAAATGTATTATAATCTTATAGTTAAAGAGACACTGTACTACTTTTTAATGTATTATTTTCTAAGTATTTATATATATATATATATATATATATATTTATAGACTGTATAGCAGCATTATAATTATTTCATTATCTTATTGTGCAAAAATACAATTATTATTGTATAGGTTACTGTCCTGGGGGTGGCAGGGGATCCCTTAGTATTTAATACCCATTGGGCTGTTAACCGTTGCAGGGGTTAACCCTTCTTCCTTCAGTAATGGAGAATAAATATAATCTCTGTGCTGTATTGCTGCATTGTAAGCTTGTGAGACTTAGATAGAGAGGCATAGCAATGTGTCAGGATCGGGACAGAGATCCAACACGCAAAGTACAAACAGGAGGTAGGTACGTATACCGGACCTTAGAATGGCCGGACTAACGTAAGGAGTAAGCAGAAAATGGTCTAAAGACAAGCCGAGGTCGAGGGAACGAGAGAGCAGATAAGCGAGAGACAAGCCGAGTCAAAGGGTAATAGAGGTAAGCAGAATAGAACAAACAAGCCGGGTCAAAACCAAAGAGACAAATAGATAACAAGAGCACTGAGTGACTAGACAAGCTAGAACCACGACAGGGCAATGAACAAATGCATAAAGCCCACTTTATACCCTGGTTCTAGATAGGTAATCACGCCCCCGACGAGTCCTGATTCGTGGTCGGGACTTGATTGACAGGTCGGAACGGATTGTCGTCATGACGTCGGCTACTGAGCGCCGCGTCATAAAAGGAAGCGGGTCCCTCGCGGCCGGCGTGTAAACGGCCGAGAGAACTGCGAGGAACGAGTGAGTCAACCCCTCTGAGAGGATGAACGTCTAAGTATCTCACCTCCTCTGAGGTAGAGACAACAGGTACCCTGACAGTACCCCCCCTCTCAGAAACGCCCACCGGGCGGAAGGAACCGGGGCGAGATGGAAAACGAGAGTGAAAAGCCATGCGGAGGCGAGGAGCATGCACATCCTCCTGAGGTACCCAAGTCCTCTCCTCAGGACCATATCCCTTCCAGCCAACAAGATATTGTAACCTCCCCCGAGAGATTCGAGAATCGAGGATGGAGTTGATCTCATACTCCTCCTGACCCTCAACCTGAACAGCGCGAGGAGAGGATACAGCGGAGGAAAACTTGTTACATACTAGAGGCTTCAACAAGGAAACATGAAAGGAGTTAGGAATGCGTAAGGCAGATGGAAGGGCCAGACGATACGCAACTGGGTTAATTCGAGTCAGGACCCTGTAAGGGCCAATGTAACGAGGGGCGAATTTCATAGAAGGAACCTTCAAGCGAATGTTTCTGGTACTCAACCATACCCTATCACCTGGAACAAAAACCGGAGCCGCCCTTCTACGCTTATCAGCGTGTTTCTTGAACAACGCGGAATTATGCAGGAGAATTTGTCGAGTTTGATCCCACAACTTCCTCAAATTGGCAACATGAACATCAACCGACGGTACCCCTTGGGAAGGAGAAACCGAGGGAAGAATGGAAGGATGAAAGCCATAATTCATGAAAAAGGGGCTAGAACGAGTAGAATCACAAACGAGATTGTTGTGTGCAAACTCCGCCCAAGGAATCAGACCGACCCAATCGTCCTGGTGTTCGGAAACAAAACACCGTAAATATTGTTCAATCTTTTGGTTGGTGCGTTCAGCAGCTCCGTTAGACTGGGGATGATAGGCAGAAGAGAAATTCAATTTGATGCCCAGTTGAGAACAGAAGGATTTCCAAAAACGGGAAACAAATTGGGAACCTCTATCAGAAACAATTTCATGAGGGTATCCCATGTAAACGAAAAATCTCTCTCGCGAATATCTCAGCCAATTCGGGAGAAGATGGCAGTTTAGGTAAGGGCACGAAATGAGCCATCTTAGTAAACCTGTCAACCACCGTGAGGATAACAGTCTGTTTTTTAGAAACAGGCAAATCGACAATGAAGTCCATAGCCAGACAGGACCACGGTCTCTCAGGAATTTCCAAGGGATGCAAAAGCCCACATGGAAGCGTATGAGGTTGTTTAGTCTTCATACAAACCTCACATGCTCCGACGAAATCCCTAATATCCTTACGTAGTGAAGGCCACCAGAAATCTTTGGAAATCAAGGCACACGTCTTGCGAATGCCAGGATGCCCAGCCACCTTACTGTTGTGAAAGCACTGTAACAGTTCCAGTTGGAGTTCAAGAGGAACGAAATACCTCGCCCCAGGACCCTGTCTAGGAGCCAGATGCTGTAACTTCATGATCTCGGCAAGCAACGGAGAATGAATCCTGAGACTCGTGTTGGCGATAATATTGCACTTGGGAACTATAGAAGACAAAACCGCCTCAGATATAGTAGAAGGTTCATGTTGGCGAGACAAAGCATCGGCTTTAGAGTTCTTAGAACCAGGTCTATAAGTGAGCACGTAATTGAAATGAGTGAGGAACAAGGACCAACGAGCTTGCCTGGCGGACAAGCGCTTGGCCTCCCCAATATAGGACAAGTTCTTGTGATCCGTCAAAATAGTAACAGGATGCAAGGTCCCTTCCAATAAATGTCTCCACTCCTTTAAAGCCATGATGACCGCTAGTAGTTCCCTGTCACCAATGTCATATCTGCTTTCAGGCCCAGATAATTTCTTGGAAAAAAAACCACATGGATGTAACGGTTTATCCACACCTAACCTTTGAGACAAGATAGCGCCTAAACCTGTCTCTGAGGCATCTACCTCGAGTAGAAAAGGCAAAGTCGTATCAGGGTGAACTAAAATTGGTGCAGAAGCAAAAAGTTCCTTGAGTGTCTTGAAAGCAACGAGAGCTTCAGTAGACCAAGTCTTAGTGTCAGCCCCCTGTCTGGTCATATTGGTAATAGGAGCAATAATAGAAGAGTATCCTTTAATGAAACGCCTATAATAATTGGAGAATCCAATAAACCTCTGAATGGCTTTGAGACCCCTGGGTAATGGCCAATCTAAAATAGACTGGAGTTTATCCGGATCCATTTTAAACCCGTCCCCAGAAATCACGTAACCAAGAAAGTTTATCTGAGATTGGTCAAAACTACATTTCTCCAATTTGCAGTACAAGCCATGTTGTAGAAGTTTGCGCAATACCCTTCTGACTTGTCTGTGGTGGGTCTCAATTTCTCTAGAGTGTATTAGTATATCATCCAAATATACAATAACGCAATCCTGTTGAAATTCCCTAAGAACTTCATTGATCAGGTCCTGAAATACTGCCGGTGCATTACAGAGCCCAAAAGGCATTACCGTGTACTCATAGTGCCCATATCGGGTATTGAACGCTGTTTTCCACTCGTCTCCCTGCTGAATTCTCACCAAGTTATACGCCCCTCTGAGATCTAACTTGGTGAAAATCTTGGAGCCTTTTAGACGATCAAAGAGCTCAGTAATCAAAGGAATCGGGTAGGCATTTCTAATCGTTATTTTATTCAAGCCTCGATAATCAATGCAAGGCCTTAACGTACCATCCTTCTTATTCACAAAAAAAAAAAACCGGCCCCGGCAGGAGAGGAGGATCTCCTAATGAATCCTTTGTCTAGGTTCTCACGAATATACTCCTCTAAGACTAAGTTCTCCTTAGTGAATAAAGGGTATATCGTACCCCTCGGAGGCTTTTCCCCAGGCAGAAGTCTGATCTTGCAGTCAAAGGGCCTGTGTGGAGGTAAAGTGTCAGCATTCTTCTTGTCAAAGACTGCCTTTAAATCCAGGTACAGAGGCGGTATTTGTACGTCTGTAGACTGGGTAGAATTAGCTGGTGCGTTAACTACGCAAACCGGTGAGACTTTCTGTAAGCACCTGCTCTGGCAACCCTGGCCCCATGAGATTATCTCCCCTAGTTCCCAATCAATAATAGGGTTATGTTTCTTTAACCACGGATACCCCAGGACTATAGGAACAGAAGGGGACGAAATAAGCATAAGAGATATACCTTCCTCGTGTAGGATACCAACAGTTGAGTTAACAGGTATGGTCTCACGAAAAATAACAGGTTCAGATAATGGTCTACCATCTATGGCCTCAACGGCCAAGGGTGTATCCCTTAGCTGGGATGGAATAGAGTGTTTAGTAACAAAAACTTGGTCAATAAAGCTCTCAGCAGCTCCGGAATCTACCAACGCCATAGTTTTTAGTACTCCCTTCTCCCAAGCTAAAGAAACAGGTAGCAGAAGCCAGTGATCATTATAATTATGTATAGAGGACAAAATAGAAACACCCAAGGCCTGTCCTCTAGAGAAACTTAGGTGCGAGCGTTTCCCGGGCGATTAGGATAATTTAGGCGTAGGTGCCCTCTTACTCCACAATACATACACAAGCCCTCCCTTCTCCTGTACTGTCTCTCTTCTTCTGAGAGGCGAGTATTGCCTATCTGCATAGGTTCTGGAAAAGCTGAGGTTGTGGATTCTGGACTTTGAAATGAGGGAGCTAGTTTAAAGGAAGGTCTACGGGTTCTATCTCGAGTGTTCTGCCTCTCTCTTAAACGTTCATCAATACGAGAAATAAAAGAAATTAAATCCTCCAAATTTTCAGGAAGCTCTCTTGTAGCAACCTCGTCTAGAATTTCATCTGATAATCCGTTTAAAAATACGTCTATATAAGCCTGTTCATTCCACTTAACTTCTGCCGCCAAAGACCTGAACTCTAGTGCATAATCCACAAGGGTTCGGTTATCTTGTCTAAGGCGCAACAATAATCTAGCTGCATTGACCTTTCTACCTGGAGGGTCAAAAGTTCTTCTAAAAGCAGCGACAAAGGCATTATAATTATAGACTAACGGGTTATCATTCTCCCACAATGGATTGGCCCATCTCAGAGCCTTATCAATGAGTAGTGTGATAATGAATCCAACCTTCGCCCTATCTGTAGGGTAGGAGCGGGGTTGTAATTCGAAATTAATACCTATCTGGTTTAAAAAACCACGACACTTATCCGGAGAGCCACCATAACGTACAGGAGGAGTAATACGGGAAGAAGCACCTACTGTGGCTACCTCTAGACCTGAACTTACAGAGGAGATGGATGTAGTACGCATCTCTTCTGGTTGATTATTAGAACGAGATAATAAAGCCTGCAGCGCTAGAGCCATCTGATCCATTCTATGATCCATGGCCTCAAATCTAGAGTCGGAAGAACCAACCTGAATGTTTGTACCTGCAGGATCCATTGGCCCTGTCGTAATGTCAGGATCGGGACCTTAGAATGGCCGGACTAACGTAAGGAGTAAGCAGAGAATGGTCTAGAGACAAGCCGAGGTCGAGGGAACGAGAGAGCAGATAAGCGAGAGACAAGCCGAGTCAAAGGGTAATAGAGGTAAGCAGAATAGAACAAACAAGCCGGGTCAAAACCAAAGAGACAAATAGATAACAAGAGCACTGAGTGACTAGACAAGCTAGAACCACGACAGGGCAATGAACAAATGCATAAAGCCCTACTTTATACCCTGGTTCTAGATAGGTAATCACGCCCCCGACGAGTCCTGATTCGTGGTCGGGACTTGATTGACAGGTCGGAACGGATTGTCGTCATGACGTCGGCTACTGAGCGCCGCGTCATAAAAGGAAGCGGGTCCCTCGCGGCCGGCGTGTAAACGGCCGAGAGAACTGCGAGGAACGAGTGAGTCAACCCCTCTGAGAGGATGAACGTCTAAGTATCTCACCTCCTCTGAGGTAGAGACAACAGGTACCCTGACACAATGTCAGTATGTCCAGATTATGGGATATTGAATAGCTTTTTTTCCATGTGATATTTTTATTCTCTTTTCATTAGAAGCCTCTTCTGAGGCAATGGCATTTCATACCCCCCTCCCCCCCCTTATGGTGGCTACGTTCGCCACTTTCACTCCTTTCCCGCGCTGTTCGCACTGTAATCTGTGCGTACAGAGCGGGCAGTCACTCTGTTCGCACATGGCAAGGCACGAACAGACGTATGACTGACTCCCCCGCCTGTTCGCACTATATTTGTGCAAACGGAGCAGCCAATAACTGTTCGTGCCTTTCTACACGAATGGGCCAACCACGAGACCCGCGGCAACCATTTTGTTGATGTAGTTTTGGTGGAATACCACACTCATCATGATAAGGCAAACCGGCTGAAGATTTTCTACAAAAATGACCAGAGATGATTCCAGTTTTCTCACAGGGACGTGTGCAGGTTGGTTTGACTACCCCTGGGGAGTGGGACTGCCAGTTAAGGTATACCCTAAATAAACACAATAAAAAAGGCTGCGCACATAAAAATAAAATCCAATTTAAAAAAAGAAAAGAAGTCCAACTATTTTATCCTTACAAGTGTCCTTGGTTGTTGAGGTCTTCTACTTTTGTAGTGGTTTCACTTATTATGAAAGAAAAAAGGGGAAAAAAGACAACCAATGGTGTAGTACGTAAAATTCAGATATAGACGTAAAAAAATGATAGTATAAAACTCACATTTACCAGAGCTAATGTCCAGCTCTGGAGTGAAGCGCGTACAGCGGTTTAATCCCCGCTTATGGGATATAAAGCAGGTTCCTCTCCGTGAATGGTATTCAATTCTCGGGATAAAAAGAAAAAGAAACAGCCAATAGTGCTCACTGTATGGCAATATAAATAAAAATAATAAAAGAATGTACTTACAAAATAAGAGCAGACACACTGCTCTTTGATGACAGCTTGGGTGGATTGATCCCCACCTAAGGATTTCTTTGGGTACAGGAAACTTCCAGGAATTATCAAGGTTTCTTATAAAACCAGTAAAAAATGATAAAATAACAATAAAAGGCCAGGGTAAAAAAGAAGTTATGTGTCTATAAAAAAGATAATTGGCACAAACAAATGACCAAAAAATGCTTTAATATATAAAAAACACAATATTTTAAATATCCATAACGCGTTTCGTCACAAAAGGACTTTTTCAAATGGAATAACATGTTTTACCTTGCACATAGATGTTATATAGGAACATAATTACTTGAATTTTGGCGCCAAAACTTGGTCCATCCAATCAAAAATAAAAGCACATTTAAAACTTTAAAATACATTAATAACTTAATAGAAGCATTGTTTATAATATAACAACATGATTCTAATATATATGAATCAAAAACGAGGGTGGGAAAGTATAAATATAAACGTTTAAAAATAGTCACATGACCGGCGGCACTTCCGCATTTCGGAAGTATAGCCGCAATGCTCAATGGGAAATGTAGTTAGATTTGGCCGCGAGCAACGGCCGCTTCTAAAATCACTTAAACTTAGACATATTTTTTTTACATGTTAGTCTAATGTAAATTCAGGGGTAGGTTGATAAAAACGAAGATGCCAAATAGTAATTTTAAACAGTAAAAAATGGTCACGTGATTTTCGGCAATAATGGCCGAAATGCTTTATGGGAAATGTAGTTTGGGTAGAAACTAAGAGGCAAATACCCAAAGGGAACTAATAAAAACTTATAAAATAAGAGAAATAATATGGGGAATTAATACATTTATAATAAAAGGAACAAGTACACCTTATGTTAAAAGGGGACAATACAAATGAAATGGGCAGGATAAATAAAAGATTCTAATAAAAAAGTAAAAAAGTAGGTTTTAAAAGGTAGCAGTAAAACCATGATTTATGTAAATACAATAAATGACAGTAAAACCATACTTTAAAGGTACAGGCATCAAGTTACATAAATATTCATAGAAAATTGTGTAGGTCAAAATCTGCATTGAGGCCATGGGGTATAAGAGTCTGAAGTTTATACACCCATTCCATCTCTGTTTTTCCAAGTAACTTTTTTATATCACCTCCACGCCAAGAGGTAGAGCATTTTTTTATACCGATACATTTTAGTAGGCGTGGGTCTTTATTGTGCATAATAAAATGTTTGGATATGGCATTTTTAATCTCTCTCAAAAAGTTTTATCAGCTGCACAACTGTCTGTTTTAAGTAAGGGTCTTAAATTTGCCCCCACTTCTTCTTTTAATTCATTTCAAGCTTTTCTCGATGTAAATAAATTTACTAGAAAGGCTACATTGAAAAGATTTTTTATAAGCAAAAATGATGAAGAACCTGCCCCACCTACTTTACCCTCCTCTTCTGAGACAGCAAATAGCCCTTTTTTAAATACGCACCTCAGAGAAAAAAAAGTTTTATCCATCCCATTTTAAATCAGCCCCCTTGATTTTATTTGAAAAACTTGTTCTTAAAGATTTAGAAAAAATTAAATACAAAAAATATGACCCCAATAATCTCACAAACACTGAGAGACAAGCAATCAGAGAACTTCAAAAAGATCGCGATATTGTCATTAAACCAGCCGACAAGGGGGGTGGAGTAGTTATTCAATCAAGTAAAATGTATATAGATGAAGCTCATAGGCAATTAAAAGACGGAAATGTATACGAACAACTTTTAACTGATCCCATTAAGAATATCCAAACCATTTTACTTAAATTTTTAAACAAGGGTCTAGATGTAAAAATTTTAAATAAACATGAATTTAACTTTTTAAACAAAAAATTTCCTATTACCCCTGTTATTTATTTTCTTCCTAAAATTCACAAAAACGAACAACATCCCCCAGGTAGACCCATCGTTTCTGGGATAGGTTCACTTTTAAGCAACCTCTCACAATATATTGACACTCTCCTCCAACCTTCGGTAAAACTTATGAAATCGTATTTAAAAGACTCCATGTCACTTTTAAAATTTTTAAATGATTTTACCTGGAATAATAATTTTATATTAGTCACCTGTGATGTTCAATCACTTTACACCATTATCCCTCATCATATTGGTTGCCAAGCTATAAAAGAAATTTTAACTCAAGAAGCTAGGATCCCTGGTATTCAAATCGATTTTATAATAGAAGGTATCAATATTATTTTAAAAAATAATTATTTTTGGTTTTTAGACTCTTTTTATTTGCAAAGAAGAGGTACTGCCATGGGGACTAGGTTTGCCCCCAGTTATGCCAATCTGTTTATGGCTGACTGGGAAAATGGAGCCATCTGGGGCAATCACACCTGGCGGGCAAACCTAGTCTCTTACTTTAGATATATAGACAACCTTTTTTTTTTATCTGGGATGGACCTGAAAAACATCTTATTGATTTTATTAATCATTTAAACACCAACAATAGAGGCATTATCCTTACACATGAATTTAGTAAACAATCCATCAATTTTTTAGATCTTAATATTTTTATTAATAAGGGACAACTCCAAACAAAAACTTTCTTTAAAAAAGTATGTGTAAACACGGCTATAGACAGATCCAGTTACCACTACAAGCCTTTGGTTAGAGAGTGCCCCTAAAAGTCAGTTTTTACGCCTTCGCAGAAATTGTTCTGAACTCACAGATTTTAATGTACAAGCAGAGTTTTTAAAAAATAAATTCATGGAAAAAAAATATTCAGAACCAGATCTAAATACCACAATCAATACAGTTAAACAAAAAGAACGAAATGAACTTCTGATATACAAAAATAAAGAAAATAATGAAAATATATCACTTCCAGTTATTTTTAATTTTAATAATAAAAGCAACGATGTTAAAAATATAATAAGAAAACACTGGCACATACTTAAACACGATGAGATACTTAATCCCATTATACCCACTTACCCAAACATTGTTTTTAGAGGAGCACCCAATTTTAAATCGATTTTAACTACAAATTTTACTAAAAAAGATCCTTCTAAAAATCTATCATTTTTCCCTCAGACTAAAGGTTTTTATAGATGTAAACAATGTATTGTGTGTAAAACTGCGGATCATGTTATTTCATCTAAAGTTACAAAATTCATGTCTAATCAAACCAAAAAAGTGTATGATATTTATGACTTTATATGCTGCAATACGAAAAATGTTATCTATCTGCTCGAGTGCCCATGTGGCCTCCAATATGTGGGGATGACCACAAGGTGCCTAAAGATAAGACTGAGCGAACATTGCAGAAATATTAAAAATGGATACCTAAACCATACAGTATCCAAACATTTTATTATGCACAATAAAGACCCACGCCTACTAAAATGTATCGGTATAAAAAAATGCTCTACCTCTTGGCGTGGAGGTGATATAAAAAAGTTACTTGGAAAAACAGAGATGGAATGGGTGTATAAACTTCAGACTCTTATACCCCATGGCCTCAATGCAGATTTTGACCTACACAATTTTCTATGAATATTTATGTAACTTGATGCCTGTACCTTTAAAGTATGGTTTTACTGTCATTTATTTTATTTACATAAATCATGGTTTTACTGCTACCTTTTAAAACCTACTTTTTTACTTTTTTGATGCCTGTACCTTTAAAGTATGGTTTTACTGTCATTTATTGTATTTACATAAATCATGGTTTTACTGCTACCTTTTAAAACCTACTTTTTTACTTTTTTGATGCCTGTACTTTTAAAGTATGGTTTTACTGTCATTTATTGTATTTACATAAATCATGGTTTTACTGCTACCTTTTAAAACCTACTTTTTTACTTTTTTATTAGAATCTTTTATTTATCCTGCCCATTTCATTTGTATTGTTCCCTTTTAACATAAGGTGTACTTGTTCCTTTTATTATAAATGTATTAATTCCCCATATTATTTCTCTTATTTTATAAGTTTTTATTAGTTCCCTTTGGGTATTTGCCTCTTAGTTTCTACCCAAACTACATTTCCCATAAAGCATTTCGGCCATTATTGCCGAAAATCACGTGACCATTTTTTACTGTTTAAAATTACTATTTGGCGGGGGCGGAGCCAGCACCCGAGCAAGCAGGACGCACCTTGCAGTAGCTCCGCTACGAAAATCCGCATACCGCAGAATTTATGATAAAAACGCTATAAATAACAAGCTAAACAACGCCCTCGGTGTGCCTAACATCATGGGCAAAAAGGCCAAGAAATATAAAGCCGACCCCAGCTCCGGTACCAGAGACATAGGGTCGTTTCTCTGCCCGACCTCGCGGCCGCGGCCCGGCCTAAGCAAGATGGCGCCGGCAGAGGCCTCCACCTCGCCATCATCGGATGATGAGAGCCAGACAGCAGCCTACCTACCTCCACCGAAGGTACCAGCCAAGCCCCCGTTGCCCTTGGAACTCGGGGACTCTGCCCCAGCCACGAAAGCAGATATAAAGGCGCTGATTATAGAAATACAGGCGATGTTCCACGCCGATATGGCGCTTGTCAGAGAGGAAGTCTCGACACTCACAAGCCGCGTGGCAACAGTGGAAGAGACCCTCAGGGGAGCCGGGGTGGCTCAAACTGCCACAGACGCATCCCTGGGGTCACTGCAAAAACAATGCAAAGCCCTGACTACACAGCTAGCTCATATGGAAGACAGGGCGAAGGCGCGGAATGTGCGGATCCGGGGGGTCCCTGAATCAGTTCCCAACTCTGAGTTGCCTCATTACTGCCGACGGATGCTAGCAACAATACTAATACCTAAACAAGTGAAGCAGATGGGAGTGGACTCTGTCTTTAGGCTCCCCAAAGCCATTAAAGCACCTCTAGAAGCCCCAAGGGATGTACTTGTTAAATTTAACCGGGACTCTGACCGGGGGGCCCTCATGGGCGCTACCAAGGACTCTCCCACGGTCCCCTTTGAAGGAGCACAGCTGACCTTTTACAGGGACATTTCCAGGCACACTCTGGCATGGAGGAGATCCCTTGGACAGATCACTCAGCAGCTGCGGGAGAAAACCATCCCATACAGATGGGGGCAACACCGACTGATGGCGGAGAAAGACGGCAGGATGCACATCCTAACCCACAAGTCGGAGGCGCCAGTGTTCCTTCGAGCACTAGGCTTACCAGCGGAGGCGGCCCCGGTGCACACCCGCCCTTCATGGACTGTCGCAAACATTAACCCATTTGTGCCTAGGGGGTCGAGACAGGACGCGCCGGGATCTCCTACATGAACTGTGTAATTACTGTTGTTTACATTGCCATTCGGGGTCTGGTTTTATTCTATTTTATTTGATTTGGTTCTAATTTATTATATTTTGTAACTTGTTTTGTTTAGAAGTTCACTTAAATCTTCATGCGGTATGACTATAATGACCTCTAGAATACTGCTCCTTACTCCTGGCTCTGCAAGCAGCAAGCCAGCCACCATGACCAGCTACTTACTCCTACCCTCCCCCCCTCCCCTAGAACACGTGCCCATCCCTTAGTATGCAGGCGAGAGGATCCAGGACACGTACAACAGCCAACCCAGCCGACACGACTTCCCATAGACTAACCTCCACGGTAGACTAAGACCTTACCTACCAGTTGACAAATTGCATTCCCCCACACCCACACGCCCTAGACAACAATAACCCCCGACAAAGCCTTCTCTGACTACACAGAGGGTGTACACGCTAAATACCGGCAACCTCCAGTCACTGACTGACCTACCCGGCTGTAATGCTGAGAGGAATTCCTATCTGCAAATTCTTATTATAAAATTTGGGTATGTTATACGCAAGTGACGCTGTTTTTACTGCAAACTGTAACCTATCTTGAAAGCATTTATGGCACACACTGTAACATGATATGTTTTTGATTACCCACAAAAATAAAGATTTACAAAAAAAAAATTACTATTTGGCATCTTCGTTTTTATCAACCTACCCCTGAATTTACATTAGACTAACATGTAAAAAAAATATGTCTAAGCTTAAGTGATTTTAGAAGCGGCCGTTGCTCGCGGCCAAATCTAACTACATTTCCCATTGAGCATTGCGGCTATACTTCCGAAATGCGGAAGTGCCGCCGGTCATGTGACTATTTTTAAACGTTTATATTTATACTTTCCCACCCTCGTTTTTGATTCATATATATTAGAATCATGTTGTTATATTATAAACAATGCTTCTATTAAGTTATTAATGTATTTTAAAGTTTTAAATGTGCTTTTATTTTTGATTGGATGGACCAAGTTTTGGCGCCAAAATTCAAGTAATTATGTTCCTATATAACATCTATGTGCAAGGTAAAACATGTTATTCCATTTGAAAAAGTCCTTTTGTGACGAAACGCGTTATGGATATTTAAAATATTGTGTTTTTTATATATTAAAGCATTTTTTGGTCATTTGTTTGTGCCAATTATCTTTTTTATAGACACATAACTTCTTTTTTACCCTGGCCTTTTATTGTTATTTTATCATTTTTTACTGGTTTTATAAGAAACCTTGATAATTCCTGGAAGTTTCCTGTACCCAAAGAAATCCTTAGGTGGGGATCAATCCACCCAAGCTGTCATCAAAGAGCAGTGTGTCTGCTCTTATTTTGTAAGTACATTCTTTTATTATTTTTATTTATATTGCCATACAGTGAGCACTATTGGCTGTTTGTCAGGGTACCTGCGGTCTCTACCTCCGAAAGAGGTAGAGACTTAGCTGTTCCTCCATCCAGACGGCCTGATGGCTCCCTTCCCCAAGGTCTATCCGGTCATGCAAGGCCGGCCGCGAGGGAGTGACTGCCTTTTACAGCATCTAGGCAGGAAGTTGTCATCAGGACACTCCTCCGGAACGACCTGTCACTCAATTGCTGCAGGACCAATCAGGACGCCTCGGAGGCGTGGTTACTGCTCTGAACAGGGTATTTAACAGAGCTTCGTTCATTAGCTCATTGCCCTGTCGTGGTTCTAGCTTGTTCTAGTCACTCAGTGCTTGTGTATTCTATTATCCCTTTTGGTTTTGACCCGGCTTGTTTACCTTACTCTGCTTATCTCTGTTACCCTTGATACGGCTTGTCTCTCGCTTACCTGTCTTCTGTTACCCTCGACCTCGGCTTGTCTTTGACCATTCTTTGACCATTCTATACTGTACTACTTACGTTAGTCCGGCCATTCTAAGGTCCGGTATACGTATCTGGCTACTGTTTGTACTCCCTGTCCCGATCCTGACACTGTTTCTTTTTCTTTTTATCCCGAGAATTGAATACCATTCACGGAGAGGAACCTCCTTTATATCCCATAAGCGGGGATTAAACCGCTGTACGCGCTTCACTCCAGAGCTGGACATTAGCTCTGGTAAATGTGAGTTTTATACTATCATTTTTTTACGTCTATATCTGAATTTTACGTACTACACCATTGGTTGTCTTTTTTCCCCTTTTATCTTTCATAATAAGTGAAGCCACTACAAAAGTAGAAGACCTCAACAATCAAGGACACTTGTAAGGATAAAATAGTTGGACTTCTTTTCTTTTTTTAAATTGGATTTTCTTTTTATGTGCGCAGCCTTTTTTATTGTGTTTATTTATCTTGTTTTAAAGGGTTTGAGGGATTCCTTTTTTTAAGGTTGCTGCCAATAGTTATCTAGCGCTGTCTCATTCTTTTTATTTATTAAGGTATACCCTAGTAGTCTGGCAAGGGGTGGGCCCCCATTTGGGTAATTCCCTGAGTGCTGCCTAACGGAACCTGTTAAAGCAGCTCCGAATTCCTGGGTGAGCCCCAGCGTTAGAGAGTCTGCTTTTTCCACGCCACTGGGCGACAAACATTATACGGCCTAACGGCCTGTCTACATCCCTCCCACAAGGTCCCTTCAACCCTCATACCTGTGCCTGTTAGTGCCCGAATCATGGATGACACACAGAACCCGATTGACCTTCAAACCATGATCAACGCAGTTGCTGCGTCCTGGAGAAGGCAATGGCGAAGGTGTTACCAATGGCCTCTGAACCTATCAAGCCGGTTGGCAATCATTCCCACACCAGGGAGGACTCAGATGAGTCAGATGATTCCAAGGAGAGACAACGCCCGGAGAAATGGCACTAGACGGGCGAGGAGTCCAAAAGGCCCTATGACCACGGCCCCACATACAAAACTCAAGAGATTTCCTCGGATGAGGACAAAGATATGCCCCAATTCCTCTCCACTCATGGATGAGTGGCAGGCAGAGGTTTTAGATTCGGATGAGGGTGATTGGGGCTCCAACGCCTACGTCAAGGAGACTTCCCTGGGTGAGCCCCAGTGTGAAGGAGATGTGGAGCCATCCGCTAAAGTTGCTATACCAGAACAGGAGATATTCCTGGATGCCACGGGGCAGAGGGTGTTTGACCCCAGGAACATACGGCACCCCCGCTCCGGGGAATGGGCCCCTTCTGAGCACCTACTTAGGGCTATGCACTTTGGACCCGCAAGTCCCTGGAGAAACACGTCCGCAAACGGACGAGAGTGGAGTGCCCCAGACCACCCCTGCAAAACAAGGTGGCTTTTCACGCCAGAGTTTGACCAACTCATGCTGGCCTTTATGGAGCGAAGGGACGACCCGCACAAAGGGGTCAAGAGAAGCTTTGAAGGGGCGCAAGACAAGCTCCTGGACAAGATGGGGCCACTGGCCCGTGTGATATACCTGGCGAATGAAGCTTACGCCAGAGCAGACTCATTTACTGCGGACATGGTGCGTGAATGAGCACATGATATCCGAGAATGGACCCAGAGGGGTTTCTGCTTTCTCGAGAATACCAATATGGCCCTCACATTAGAGCGGTGCCGCGCAGCACTTTTCCGCATTGACCCCAAACAGGCCGATCTGGGGGTAAAAGAATTGGGCCCACAGGCAGAGGGTAAAATTTTGGTGAGGCATTTATGAAAGAGCTGAATGAGCAAGTTAACGGGTTCACCTCGCTGAACAGAGCCGCACATCCACACGCAACGTCTTCAGGGACAACCCTTCAAAGGTTTTTTTTTCCCAGGGCTGATCGGCAATGGGCCATGCCACCAGCCGATTCGGGCCATCAGACCCCATATGGGACACCCACAGCAGTTTACCTGCAACAAGCTTACCAGCACACCAGCTCTAGACAACACTACCCCTACTACTAAAGGGTACAGACAGAGGATGGGGTGGTCGCGGATATACCCGCGCAAGAGTCCCCACCGTTAAGAGACCAACACTTATCAAGGTCTCAACTAAACATGACTGCCGGCTGTTTTTCTCTTTGTTCCCAGAATTGGGCAAAACTACCCGCAGATGCTATGGGTGTTACACATCGGGCACCACATCGAATTATGAACATTCCCCGTGCAGAGGTACCCTCCTCGTCCCTTATACCTCTCAACTTCGGACGCTCACCTCATAGAAGTGGAGCTCCGCAAACTACATATGAAGGGCGCTATACAACCCATGTGCAAACAAGGGGGCTTCTTCAGCATCATGTTCCTCGCCCACAAGAAAACCGGGATTTCAGATCGGTGATGAATTTAAGAGACCGGAACGCCCAGGTGACCTACCGCCACTTCAAATTGGTAGACATACACTTACTAAGGGGCCTCCTTCAAGAAGGGGACTGGTTTACGCGTCTAGATTTCAAAGACACATACCGGTCGATCCCAATTCACAAAGTCAGCCGCCCCTTCCTTCGGTTACTGTGGCACGGTTTCCCATGATAATTCACTTGCCTCCCTCTCGGACTAAGCTCTGCACCAGGGTACTTCACCAAAATGTTGAGACCAGGGGTAACACACCTCAGAACGCGGGGGATTAGATGTATCACTTACCCGGACGACATACTCTTAGTCTGCAGAACGAGAGAACTGGTCGTACAACATACCGACTACACAGTACAATTGTTTAAAACCCCGGGTTTCATCGTCAACAGAGCTAGACCAGGAATGACCCCATGCAAGAAATTAAATTCCTGGACTTGGAGATAAACTCCAGGTCTCGAATACTCCCGTCGACCAAAGCGATAGCCATCAGGAAAGAGTTCCGCAGAGTACTCAAGCCCGACTCCATTCCGCTCCGACAACTGACGCAGATCGTTGGCCTACCCTCCTCACCAAGACAAGCCATATTTCCAGGCCTCTGCTTTTTCATGCCATGCAACGGTTGAGAGCCCGCTTCCTTCGATAGAGCGCCACATATAACCAACCAGTTTCGCTGACGGACGATGTGCGCCAAGAACTTGGATGGTGGCACAACTGCATGCAAGCATGGAACGGTCGGTCCATTTCCGGCAACCACCCGAGCTTTGTACCGGAATCGGACGTGAGCAGACTGGGATGGGGCGCCATGGGTGGAGTAGGCATCCACGGGACATCCCAGGAAACTCTCGATGCATGTCAACTGCCTGGAACTACTAACGGGGTCATTTTGCTATACTCAACCTAACAAAAGCACAATCCAATTGTTGGATACTTCTACGGATGGACAACATATCTGCAGTACGGTACATCAACAACTTGGGAGGGACTCGTTCACAAAAACTGGCGAATTTGACTAAGGAAATCTTTGTCTACTGACTCCCACGCAAAATCATGATACGTGCAGAACATTTACCAGGTGGTCGAACCCTATTGCAGATTGGTACTCTCGACACTGGAGCGACTGGCAGTGGAACCCGCAGATATTCGCCTACCTGAACGAATGGAAAGGACCCTTCCTACTGGATCTGTTTACCCCACGCAACAATCAATTACCGCAGTTACAGCTGGCTCCCAGACCGGAGTGCTTGGCAGTGGACATTTTCAACCAACGCTTGCCATCACAGGGGACTTATGCTTTTCTACCATTCGTTATGATTGCAAGAGTTCTCCACCACATCCGGAGACGAGTAATAAGTAACCCTCCGGATGCCCCTCTGGCCGAACCACCCCTGGTTCCCAGAACTCCTCGAGATGTCCTACGATGACCCAATTCTGCTGCCGAACGACTCCACCCTACTCAGGGACCCAGTGGGAAACCCACACCCCATGCTACTGGACGGACGCCTATCCTTGGTAACCTGGACTCTTTCAGGGGAACATGGTGTACCAACGTTTTATCGACAACGACTAAGAATCTTCTATGGGACTCCTGGACCCTTGGAACGCGAAAGAGCTACTTATCTGCAGGGCGATATTGGACCAGTTTGGGCATGGGAGGGGACCTACATCCCTTTACTGCCCTGTTTCCAAGATCATGAACTTCCTCTCGTCAACCTTCAAAGAAGGCAAGTCGTCATCGATCTCCTATCCGTTCTTCACCTGGGACCCCCAAATGTGTGTGGGCAAGGCTTGGCAGGCATATGTGGCGGCAGCGGAGACGTTACGCCCACTGACAGACCGACAGCTATGGGTGTCATATGTTAACCCTCACGGTCCGGTTTCGGTCATCACACTGGCCAGATGGATCAATGGCTCCTCTCTGTAACCGGTTTAGGCCCATGCGAGGGGCAACAACATCATCGTTTTTTTCTGGCAGGTGCATCCCTAGCAGACATATTAATAGCGGCGGACTGGTCCCGCGAACCGACGTTCCAGACATTCTATTTTCGTCCGTCGTCCAACACCGCGTTCGCTCTTCTACCTAAGCATTAAAATTGCAAAATATGAAGCCTCCTGTCATGTTGTAAAATTGAAGATTATGCTAGTGCAGTGTACTAATAATCGTAATTTTAATAATGACAGGAGGCGAATATTTTCCCTCCCTTTTTCGACTTGATGTTCCCACCCTAATCTGAGGTAAGTTAGAATTAATGGGTACTAGTCTAATTCTAAAGATTAAACATTTATACTGGTATGAACTATGGTTTGGATTGCTGATGTTTATATCATTGTGGATTGACTCTATATGATAACATTTATGGTTAGTCAGATTAGTCATTAGAGAGAATTTATATATATACTCATAGACTTATGTTTTCATACGGTCGATTCCGTATCACTGATACTAGTCTCTCTTTTCTTTCAGTTTAACAAGTCTTATGGATTACTAGGATGACCCAATTCCATTATCGGTTTCAAGTTGGATCAAGCTGAATCGGACATGTTATGATGTCGCATTAGTCAAGAGGAAATGATTGGTCATGCTTGGACTTATATATACTCTGACTCGCTCTGATTGGTTCTTTATTTCAACTGTTTTTTTTCTTTGCTGCTATGGAGTTAGTAAAGAAAGTTAATGCAAAATATTTGCCTCCTGTCATTATTAAAATTAAGATTATTAGTACACTGCACTAGCATAATCTTCAATTGTGGTTCTATTAAGGTATGCATATGGTGGCCAGTATACCCATAACAGTGACTTCCAGGATTCATCCCTCAACTTGGTTATTTAAGGCTCAAATTCAATATATGTCAGCGAATGAGTATTCAACTGAGATTGCTTGTTATTACTAACAATAGTATTATTACATTTTTTTTACATTTTCTTTAGATAATTATATTCTATATACTGTAACGAGACGAGCTACCTATAATAATGTTATTTAAGTTTATTTTTGTATTTTCTCTGTTCCATTGCTTTCTTAAACATATCATCTCTCTCTCTTTATAATACAAGGTATTATATGACAACCAGCATTATTAATTATTTTCTTCTCTTTCTCTCTTTTACACAAGAGAGATAAAGTTAAAAAGTGAGGGGGCGGGGCCGGACCGCCATGCGGGCAAGTCGCATGTCTGAGCAGCTCCCAAGGGCTTTAGCTTAAAGAGCTGAATTTGGACAAAGCCTGTACCAAATCTGAGCCCAGAAGCAATAATCTGCTACTTAATTGACAGCTGGTGCTGGTGCCGGGCCCAGATCCATGAATACTAAAGCCTGAAACAAACCATCGAGACTCCGGAATTCGAGGCCTAGCCGGGCGAGGAGCGGGGTGGACGGCCGCCTCCTCGCTTCCTTGTTCACTGCCCCTCACTGGCTCTCCCATGGAGCAACTGACTGGTCCCGTTTCCCCCCCCCTCTGGACCGGTGGGGGTCATCCCGGTCCCCGCCAGCACACTTCTCTGCCGGACCTGCTAAACCACAAAGGCGATCAACACCGACCGCTAAACACACCTAAGATGGCGGCACCTTGCGCTTCTGCACAACACGAGGCAGCAGAGGCACACAAGATGTGGAAGAAGGTCTTTCTGCTGCCTTATGGGGAGCCCTGCACATGCCTCTGGAGAGAGCTTGGAGATGGGAACATGCAGCTCGGCTTACCAAACGCCGACCCGGCGCCTCTACATCCTGAAAGGTACCTGCGTCCATGCCCCTCGTTCAGCCATCATCAGCCTGAGCAGCGAGATGTGAAGGGAGAGATCCCAGAAGACGACCCACTGGCTCTGATCTGGGGAGTAACCACGGCTAATGCCTTGCAAAAACGTTGTGAAGAGGCCCCAAAATCTGGCGTGTTGCCCCCTGAGCATATCTGGGGATGGGAGTGCGAAAATGGGGAATTTCAACTTGCCACAATCAGCATCTCCTCGGGCCTGGGTCAGGAGAACTTTCACAGCCCACTCAGTACACCCAGTCTGGGCATAGGCTGAACTTTTTTTTTTTTTTTTTTTCTTTTAACCCAACAGCCTCCATACTGTTTATTCTTGTTTATTATTAATGTGTTTTTTGTTTTTTTTTTATCTTGCTGGTTTATGAGCTGATTGCCTAGTCTTAATTTCAACATATCGTGTTTTATCATGCAGGCCTAGCATATATGTCACTATAAAGATGTGCTGGCGGTATTTCTAACCAGGCCACTGGTAATCATACAACATCTCTCAAAGTCTCTTGTAACACACAGTGGCCCTTGTATAAGCAGTAACATACCTTAGTTTAGTATACTGACAACTGATTAGACTTCTTGACATGCATAATACAAGCTTGCAATTATCTCTACTCAATGTTTTTTGTGCATGTCGCGGTTTCTCACCTTTTGAATGTTTATTAAAAAAAAAAGTGCAAGTCTTTAGACATGACCTGTTGTATACCTGCAATATACTTTGTCATATTACTTATCAATGTCATGTCACTACCTGCTTATGTTTCTTTCCATGCACTACTAAAATAAAGAATTATAAAAAAAAAAAAAAAAAAAAAAGTGAAAATTCCTTTGTGGCAACATGGCGGTATTTAACTGTCTAAGACTTGCTCTCGGTATTGGCAAAACCTTGTGATCTCTTAAAATATGCGCTGTATTGCTGTGAACCGCGGACATGGCATCATTGCATTGACAACTGTCTGCGTAGTCCTTCTTATACCAGTGCCATGTAGTCATATCTCATTCAATAATCCCATTATTGCAGCAGTATAGGAAAGCAAAGCAGGTTGGAACAACAAAGAGTAATTGCTTCAAACATTGGTAGCGATACGCATGCCAGTGACGTAACTAGTCTATTTAAAGATATCTGGGGGACCTGATCAAGATAACCTGCAATAACACACATTATTTTTTGGGGGATCTGAGTTTTTACTGGTCTTAATAAAACTGAGTCTTCTAAATTTAGTGCAGACATTGCTAATATAATGAGAACAGTTTGCGCAACATTGATGTCATCTGGCACCCAAAGAGAGTGAACTGGAATGCACATGTGTGAACAATGACGACTTCACTGTACTAGTCAGTGGGGGTGCTAGATGCCGTTGAGTGAGCATGTGTACTGTGCAGCCATTGCTCAGTCATTGCATTCAAAATGACAGAGAGAGTAAAGCAACAAATCTCCATTGAATTTTGCATTAAGCTTGAGCATTCCTCTGCAAAAACTATTTGGATCATTCAGAAGGCCTTCACGGTCGAATGCAGTGCAAATAAAAGTGTGGCACAAGAGCTTCAAAGAAGGTCAAGAAAGCCACCTTTGAAAGAGAAGAGATTTCAGACCGTTGATGAGATTCAGGTAAATACAATGAGACAGCTGATGGCAACTTCAGCCAAAAAGTGTTTTGAACATTGGAAAAGACGCTAGAAGAATTGAGTGAGGTCCCAAGGAGGCTACATTGAAGGGGACCGAGGCGTCATTGTCCTATGTACAATGTTTCTTAAACCTTGTTTTTTCGTAATAAATGTTTCTATTTTTCATATTATATGGCTGGATACTTTCCGGACAGGCCTTGTATTATAAAGGGCTATGTACCCCTTCCACTTTCTGATGTAAGACTTACTTCTTAGGCCAGCCTGTTCTGATCTTATTTAGGCATGCCTATGGAAATGTCAACACTGTTATTGTTGCGTGGGTATCATTAAAGAATGTATATTTCAATATGCATTCCTAATTCAACTGGTATTCTGCAAGTTATGTAACACAAGTACGCTTCCAGTTTTGTGAATTAAATTACAAGAACATCTCTACAGTCATTAAGTAGTAGTGACTAGTTAAACAGCTAATTTTGCAGGATGAGATCTCTTGCGATTCATTCCATCTGGTCCTATTGATTTGTTTACTTTCCAATTCCAAGATCTCTATTTGGACTTCTCTTATATAAACAGAAGTAAATTTGCATGTATTATTCTCTGCAAATATCTAAATTCTCTTATTACACTAACAGCAAATGAAATGCAAACATTCCTCGACGGTTATAGCTTTCTCGTCATTCTTCTGTTTATTCTTCCCTGTAGTAAAGAGCACAGGTGTGTAATTTAAAGCAGAAAAAAAAGCAATTTTGGCGTAATGCTAGTATATATTCCAAGCTAATTCACAAACAAATCTGAAGTTTTTAGTTAATTTGATCTGCTATGCATGTGACAGTTTTGCCCCATATGCATGTACCCACAATGCACCACAATCTGCTGTGCAGATAACTGGTTTGCCCCTGCACGTGCATGTATCTAAACGTGAGTTAGCAGAAAATGTAGTAAACTAGATAATGCAAGCTGTTATTGACATTATGGAATTCAATGTTTTTAATGTACAGAGGAGATTGCGTTTCTTGTTTGGACTGGATATTACCCATCCATTTGTCTTCTTAAACATACAGATTTCCAAATTGCTTTTTTTTTTTGTATACTTCCAATATAGATCTGTTTTCTAAACAGAAAAATACAAAAATGTATGTTAATGTTGATGTCATTCTTTCCTTTCAGCTGTACAATCCAATGTTCTTTTCTTTCAACCGTACATTCCAATGTCCCCCAAAAGAGGGAGAGGCATACCATCTCATCTAAAATTGAACTATGAACATAGTTCTGGCACATATCATTTCCATCACACACAAAGTCTATCACATTCAGCTCCCAACAGGTTTTATTGTATGCAACTCACATCACGTACGTACAGTGCTGACCTCCCCATGTTAATCTACAACTAGTCCCATCACATACACAGGAACACATAAACACACTTGTTAACCTCTCAAACACAGAGCCCGAATTCAAACATATAAAAGTCACATCGCAGACACAGCACTGTTACATAAACAACTACAGTCATATTCACACTGTCCCATAACACACAAACACCAAATGTACATCTCTACTGCCAAATAATTAACCACCATTCCACAAAAATATATGTAGGTGATTTTATATGTGCAGTGCAAGGTAAGAAGTGTATGTACTGTATGTGTTTTTTTATTTTTTATGACTGCATAATAAAGAGTAATTGTGAGAGAAGGAGTATGTTTATGATCGGATGCGTGTATAGGGGTGAGTGTTTCTAGAAGCCAAAATGTAATAATGGTTGCATTTAAGAAGAAAAATAATGTTAACACTATATTGAACAGCATATCAATATGTTATATAAACTGGCCTGCACCAAATGTTTTCGTTATTGAGTGTTCTCATGGATTAAGGGATCACTCACCCCAATTTTAAGTCTCTACTCACAGGCCTCCATTTGATATGTCTGCTACAGAGAGCATACTACTGTCATTAGGCAGTTTAGACTAACACATCAGAATATGGACAACTGACAAGTCATTGTCAATAGCAAACATTTAACAAGTTCTGATCATGACCACAACTTATATCACTGTAGCACTGGATGGTAAAGTTCTACTTAAAGAGTCAACCTAAACAACATAATTTCATCATACTGAACTGGTTATGGTGCAATTACCCCGGAAGTCTTTCTTTTTAACATTCTTTCAATCAGCCACCTGGAATACTCTCTTCCTGGATAGCGATATCTATTTTGTCGTTCTGTAGCATCTGACTCCAGATGCCTCTAGCTGGGTCACTTACACAGCTTTGAAACATAGATTTGTCCTCAATGCTTCTCTGTTGGTAACAATTGACTAGAAAATGCCTAGCACTATATAGGAAGTACATTTTTTTTATCAATGTCTTATCATCCAATAAAGCTTATCTTGCATTAGCTGGACTCTGCAGCCAGTTTAGGTCCACCTCTTTTTACCCAGTACTTATTTCCTTGATAGTGCGGGACATTGTCCAGTCAAATGTTACCGACAGAGAAGTATTGAGGATAAACCTCCATTATGTATATGTATTTTTGGACATAGAGCAGACATTTGTACAAAATGAGAGATAATATGGACAGAAATACTGCACAGGGACGGTCTGTGAATAACAAATCATTTGAAGAGGGGGATGTAAATTGAGGTTGTGTCTTTGTGTTCCCTTTCAGTCAGATGTTTGTACACACTGCCTTGTGTTTGTATACAAGCCTTATTCATCAATTACATATCTGTTGCGGTATTCTTGTAGATAGTCTCCCAATAAAAGTTGTAAGTAGAGATTTTCAGAGGGCAACTCACATCACTTTCAACAATGTTTTGGCCGGATCAGAGTGATGAGGAATACAGCCCACAGTAACTTTAGTGTCTGTGTTAACCTAAAGGACATTCCTAGAAACTGCATTTTGATACTCAGAATTGTACTCAGTAATGCACTTTTTTAATAGGACAACTTTTAACCCCTTAAGGACTGAGCCTAATGTACACATTTTGATCAAAATAAAACTTAAACAAAACTTGGAATTTGACTATATGTCCGTTCAACCGCAATTCACCTCTTAAATATTAAGTGCACCCACACTTATTATATATCATTTTATTCAGGTGAAATAGGGCTTTCATTTAGCATCAAATATTTAGCTATGGAACATAATTTAATATGAATAATAGATAAACAAATGTGAGAAATTAATAAAAAAAAATTTTGTTCTGCATGACATTTTAATGGTGAATGTCATAATACTGTTAGCTTTAACTGCAATAGCATACACAGATTTGTATTCAGCGATGTCTCACGTGTAAAACAGTACCCCCTATGTACAGGTTTTATGGTGTTTTGGGAGTTACAGGGTCAAATACATATGACATATGAAAGGGAAGCCAAAAATGATCCCTCATCCACTGTATATCATGAGGGATTATTTTTGACTTCCCTTTCATTTGTCCTATTGATAATTTCCCCTCTCTGTTTCCTCTTTGACTTTTGGAGCGCTCGGGCTTCTCCATTTAATTACAGTAGCAACTGTATCTAAATACATTTCCTGTACATTCTGTATATCCTGTTCATTAATGTTACAGAACACTACACTGTTTATAATTCCATAGAGACACTTATTGTTATATTGTCCTAGATCTGAAGTTTACAATGTTCCAGTTTTTGGTGCATATTATTTTACTAAGCATAGGCACTCTATGCTGGTTCAGTTGTATAACCGTGTGCATATGTTCTCCACTTGGTCTCTCACTAGCGTGCAGTATATTGCAATCTTATGAACTTTTACTCCGGTTCATTTTATTTTAGTATTTACTTATATTCACATATGTAATATTGGTGGCAGTGAGCTCTTTCCAGCAGCAACATTACTGTGCTGGCTGAGGATGATTGCTCCGGCAATCCTATTCACGAGCAGCCGATCAGCAATATGCTGTGCGTTCCAACTGTTGCTTAGCAACCGTGGAACGCTAACAGCATGGTAACCGGCCAGATTTTTCGGCAGAGCGTGCTGATCGGCGTTCTGCTCGTTATTTTTGGCGGGCACTGCTCCAGATTCATATGATGAAGGTAAGCACCTAATCATTTTGTATATAATGCACTGTTATGTCCATATGTGTCATGTTTGTATCCTGAAGAAGGCTCCAGATGTGAGCCGAAACGTTGATGTTATTTTTTATTTTATGATGAATTAAAAGTTACATTTTATACTATACAAAGACCCTGGAGTGCTCTCCGTTCATTTGGATTTCTACTCATTTTGCTGGATTAGCACTGTAAAAATTTACAGTTCACCAGGAGTGCAAGCATATTGGACTTTTTCTGTGTATATATATATATATATATATATATATATATATATATATATATATATACACATATATCTATACTTAGATCATATATATAATAAAATCTAAGTATATATTATTTTATTTTACACTGTTTTTAACCTGTATTTAACTTTTTACAGGCAGCAGGAGCACTACCTGTAATTCCAGGCACCCCCCCTGCTAGCACTGCTATGGACGGCGTACAGCGGTATAATCCCAACTTAAAGGATATTTAACAACTGTCCACCTCAGGAGCGATATCCAAAACTCAGGAAAGGGATAGAAAGACAACTAATAGTGCTCTCAATATAAAAATATCAATAGATAAAATGAATAAAAATGTACTTACAAGGTTAGAGCAGGCCAACTGCTCTATGTTGTCAGCATTGGTGGTATGATCCCCACCTAGGATTGCTTGGAGTACAGGAAAAGTAAAATGCCAGGATGTAAAATCAGTGTAAAGGAAAATATATAATTGGCACAGGGTAGCGCACTGAGGCGCATAGGCAAAATTAGCATGGCATGGATTTCGGGGAATACAGCTTTCTACATGTCAAAAAGCCGATACACATGCGCAGTCCATGATGATGCGAGACGCTGGTACGCACGTTGCGTTCCAACATGCCGAAACCCGGAAACCAGACAAGCAGGACTTTTAAAAAGAAGACAGATAAAACTGAATTCAGCCAACTGAGGAAGCCCGTTTCTCGGAGACATCATATCTGGTATTTTAATTTTACTACCTTTTACTACCTTATTTGTGAATTTTACTTAATAAAACAGCATCTTGGAAGAACCACTTTTGGCATCCTGTGTGCATACTTCAGGGACAACAGAGTTTGGGTAATATTAACCAGACTGAAGGTCCAACAGGGAGTACCCCAGGGAGAGAACTTGAAGAAGGAGTTGGACATCCTATAAGTGTCCACAGGTGCTTATCATTTGAGTCATATGACATTATGACTCTCGACTTGTGAGTGATACTCCTTATGTTTATATATCACATTTTATCTGTTACAACAATATTGAACTATTGTTTTGCATTTTTATTTGCAGATTTATACCGAATGTAACTCATTTTTAGAAGATCCACCTTATGTATGTATATGGCACAGGGTAGTGACCAAAAAACCTTTAATTAATACACAATACTAAAATATCCAAACACGTTTCACCCAAGGCTTATTCACTCTATCCACTTGAAAAAGCCTTAGGTGAAACGCGTTTGTGCATTAATTAAAGATTTTTTTTGGTCACTACCCTGTGCCAATTATGAGTTGTCTTTCTATCCCTTTCCTGAGTTTAGGATATCGCTCCTGAGGTGGACACTTGTTGCATATCCTACAAGTGGGGATTATACCGCTGTACGCCTATTATGCTTGAGCTGGCTATAGCTCACATAAATGTGAGTGTCCAACCATTATTTCTACTTATTTCATACCTCAAATCACATTTATTGCACCATCCGCTGTCGTCCTTTTTTGTCTTTTATATATGTATACAGAGCACTCAGATTATTGAATATTGGATCTTTCATTTTTCTATCAAGTACTTTATATTAACACTCATCTATGACTTATAGTCACCTATACAAGAGGATCTCATACTAGGACTATCTTTACTATTGCTATTATCTGTATTTATATTTTTTATCTTTGGCACAAAAACAAGTTAATGCCAAATCATTGCATTTCATTCTAACATATTTTGTTAATTCAGAAATGTATTTAATGTTTTATATATAGAAGCAAAATTCCCTTCCAAAAGGTCAAATTGAAAAAGAGGGGCACTTTAAAGGATCATTGTAGAGTCAGGAACACAAACATGTATTCCTGACCCTATAGTGTTAAAACCACCTTCTATCCCCCCTGGGCCCCTCATGCCTCCATAAATATAGTAAAAATCTTACTGTATTCAAGCCTGAAGCTGCTGGTTCTGTCCTGTCTGCCTCAGGAAAACAAGCAGTCTGCTGACATCATTAGAAGTGGTAGCCTGATCCAATCACAGTGCTTCTCCGTAGGATTGGCTGAGACTGACAAGGAGGCAGACCGGGGCAGAGCCAGCATGAGTCAAACACAGCCCTGGCCAATCAGCATCTCCTCATAGATATGAATTGAATCAATGAATCTCTATGAGGAAAGTTCAGTGTCTGCATGCAGAGGGAGGAGATACTGAATGTTTGGATGCATTTTAGGCAGCCATGACCCAGGAAGGATCTCTAACAGCCATCTGAGGAGTGGCCAGTGCAGTTATCACTAGGCTGTAATGTAAACACTGCATTTTCTCTGAAAAGACAGTGTTTACAGCAAAAAGCCTGAAGGTAATGATTCTACTCACCAGAACAAATTCAATAAGCTGTAGTTGTTCTGGTGACTATAGTGTCCCTTTAATTATTTATAGTGGTATGAGTGGGACCAGGGACTTTCCTATTGTGAGGAATTTAAGGTTACACACTAATAACAATTTAGACAAATAAAATGCAATGTGGAACAAAATAAACGTATGCTATTTACACAGACTGATTTCTAAACAAATTTATTGTAGTTTAAAGATACATTACTGGAAGTATTAATGCTGTGAAGCGCCGGTACAAATTAAGACACACCAAGAAAACTGAACTCCTATAATGAAGGACATTAAGTTAGGAAAGAGGGACAGATGGATTGGCGCCCAAAATAGCGACTGTCCTTCCTAAATAGGGACACTTGGGAGGCATGCAAATGGTTAAATGAATGCACTTTGTATTTCTCTAACTCAGTTTGTGTCTTTAAGAAACTAGCAAGTTCCCCTAGTGTGGATGTAATTATGTTGCAGGAATCTGCATCTCTCTGGGAAGGAAAGGTTTGTGTAAACCTAAGCAAAACCTCTGCCAAAACCACAAACCACTAATCACTCTTCTGAGTATAGGGCCTCTTTTCATTGTGACCACAAAATAAACCATAGATCTGCTCTCTCACCAACCACATGGTACCACACATATCAAATGCACTTTGCCAATCTTACTCTTACATGAAACTCAGACCATCGCACACCATACACAGTTGTTGCCAAGCACTTATACACCTATTACTTTTTGAAAGTGAACCTGTGACTCAGAGCACTTTGATTTGTTACCACCTAATAACCATACGGGCTCCTGCCAATTTCCCAGTCGGAGGAAATTCATCTCATTTGAGGGATACATGCCTACAGATTTGTTAAGTGATATCTGAAACACACTACTTTAGTTTCGTTTGTGTTGGTAGCATAGCAACTGAAGATTAACCCTTACACATTACAGGAAAATATCACATTAGCCATCTCTACGCTAGAAAACTTAACTGGATATATTATATATTTTTCCTGGTTTAGGTCCAACCACCCACAAAAAAAGTATTTATCGAAAGCTGATATTGGGATATGATATAATATTGCATATATGAAATCTACAGTCTAGAAGGTATGTGAGCGGAACAGTTTGTACTTGTTTGAAAAATTATGTGTTTCACAGAAATGTAGTATCCCCCCCAAAAAATTTGTGAAGAATGCATAAAGGGACCTATCTTGTCACCCGACTGTTAATTCAATATAGAGATAATATATTAAACATGCCCATAATCTCAAAATGGCCGAGATCACTAGATCTTAAGTGATACCTGAGTGTTAGTCCATTCAGTATGCTAAGAAAACAGTAGGTATGTAAAGCTATGGAAGATCAGGATCTTCCATAGCTTTACATACCTACTGTTTTCTTAGCATACTGAATGGACTAACACTCAGGTATCCACCATAGACCCATTAAGGGCATCTCACGCACTTGAAATATAGAAGATTCCCATTCCATTCACTTAGGAAAGTGTGTCCTAATCATTTTTTTGCAGGTGAATGAGATTCAACTTTCAGCCCTCATGCATGATTGGCTCTCACTCACTACAATACAAAAGCGATAAAAAAAAAATGTAGTAAAAGTAAAAGTAACTGGCTATATGCATTTTTTTCTGAACGGTGTAAATAACAGACACGTGATACACTCGTACATGTTGTGAAACAGGGATATGGTTGGACATTTGAAGTGATTGCGATAGCAGTTGGAAGAACGGGCCGTCAAGATCTTATCTGGTTGGAGAACATCTAAAGTGCTTTCAGATGTGGTGGCACAAGCCGCATTAAAAACCCGGCAGACATGATTAGCATTATTATACAGCAATGTCATGTTATTTTAAAAGAAGAGGTTGATTTTGACTTTTTTTAGAAGACATAAATAGTACCAATAGAGGTTAGAGCCACTCAACACCCGAAAAAGTTGGCAACGTTGGACTAAGGTGAAAAGACAAAAAAAGGTCTGGAGAAAGGATGCTTGTAATCATCAATGAGATGGAGAAATTTGAGCAAGAAGAAAGCAAGATCATTGCTCAATACAGAACATGCGAGTACAATTGTTGGAAGAAAAAAAGATTAGAATAATTCAAGGTTGACGAAGATGAGCTGTTGTGAAAGGTGTTCTGATATGGTCCCAACAATGTCGATGCATCCTGCCGCTGAAGGAAGTTAAACACGTGAAGCTTCAGCTAAAATGAATGAAGATTAAATATCAAGGAGAGGCCTGCATAGAGTTCCAATGCGATTTAAGATACATTTACAATTTACTCATGATTTATGAAGACAGCTTAGACATAGGCATGCTATATACAATTGTGGAATTCAAGATTTTGTGGTTATGTCACAACTGAATTTATTCAGCTTGGGTGGTTGAGATAATGTTATTGCGGACGTTTTTCTTAAGATATGTATAATCAGTTGTCAATTTATAAAACTCCGAGGTATTTTGTTTTGGTTAATTTTCTTGTTAAGTATGAAAAATGTTAAGGTTCTTTTATCATGAAATGCAGAGATTTAAAGAAAATTATAACTTATTTTCTTTTGATAAATGTAGTTTGTAGTTTTTTTCGAGTTTGAAGTTGAAGCTGTATTGTTCCAGGCAGAATCTTCTTTGATTCTTTTCTACTCTGTTAAATAAAATCATGCATTTTATTGCATTTTTTTGCCTGGGTTGCAAATTATAAAGGTTTGGTAGGGAAGGATTTGGTTAACATTCAGTAGCGACTTTTGAAGTTGAATCATTGTAGGGCACTACCCCCTGACTTGTGCTCTACTCACTTAATTCTATGTACTCAACCCCTGACCCAATTAGATTTAATGATCTGTTCAAACCATAAACTGTAAGAAAAAGGTATCACTATAAAAAGGTCCAACTACACCTACTGATACTGTTACCCAATGACAACCCTACAGATAGTGATATCAAGTATCCTGATAGAGCAGACTAAGCATTTCGAGTTAAGGATTTTTATTTTAGGATTACCAAAGTAGGGTTTGCCCTATGTAGGATACCTAATTTGGTATCCTAAATAGGGCAGTCCCACATAAGGGTACCAAAGTAGGGAGCTATCTACAAAACAGGAGAAAGAGCAAAAATAAAAAAAGCCCTTTTTCTTAAATTTGCTCTTTCGATTGCTAAGTAGATAAAAGATTAGTATACCAAATTAGAGAGCTATATATTTGAATACAACTTAAAGATCAAAATGTCTTAATTTTGCTGTTTTAGTTGATTAACAAGTATGTCCCTAATTTGCTATCCTTATGATCATTGTTTTTCAAATCTTTAGTTTTCTGTAATTTTGGATGCTGGCAAAAATGGATATGGATTAAAGCATTTTGTACAAATACTCATGTCTAATGCATAAGACAGACACTGCGTTTTTTTTTTTTTGAACATACCAGGCCTTACTAAGTTGATATAACTGATGCATTTTGCAACAAAACCTGAAGGGGCGCTGCCCCACTTGCACTGAAAAACAGCTACTGCTGTTGGAATTTTTGGAGTTTATTCTAAGATTATTCAAGGTTGTTTTTTCTTGGACCTTCGTATTTGACCTTCATCATATGCAGACGTTAAGAATACGTTTAGAGGTCATTCACGCTGATTGCTTTTCTATTTTCATTCGAGTAAGATGCTTTTCCTAATTTGTGAAAGTTTTTTTGTTTTCAGGATCAGAAGTTGTCCCTTGCTCTCTCCTTAAAGACAGCTGCTTTGAATTTATAGGATCAATTTTTCAAGTAATTGAGAAAACGGGATCATTAGATCTTTTCTAAACACTAGAAATTTTTATATTGGACCTGAAACACAGATTATACTGATTAACTCTCTTTCCTTATGGGGTTTCTTAACAGTATCACTTGAATCATGCGACATTTATTTATTTATTTATTTATTGAACATCAGACAGAGCAGAAAGATGGAATTTTTTGCTATATTGGAACTTGTACAGGAATTACAATTCAGTGCGTTGGAAGGGTGTAGGAGGATTGTTTTGAGATTATTTATTTTTTCAGGTTCTTTGGGGATTTAGACACTTTTAACCAGATGCTGCATTTATAAATTCATTTCAAATTATGAAGTGGGTTTTAGGAAGACTCACATCCATTTTTATAAAAGACAATTTTTAACTATGGTCTAATGTTGTGCTTGGTCAGATTTGGCTCAGCGTAAGCAACTTTAAAGGGTGAGGCTTGAAAAAAAATGAATCTATCAATGTTTGCATATTTTTAACAGAATTTTGAGTCTAATGTGGTGTATTTGTTATTCATTACATTTTAATTGAGGTGTTGATGATCTTCAGGACACAGTTATGGTGGGTGAAGACAATTTTGGCAAACATTTTTGCTAAGTTGCTTGTTGAATTCTAGGGGAACCCCAGTAAAGTGGACTTAATTATTATTTGAATATTTTTAAGGGAAAACAAAGGGCAATATAACAATTTAATTGAAATCATAATATTCTGGGATATAATTTTCTTTCTAAATATCTTTATTTTGAAGCGCAGTGTGAAGTACATGTTCAATAAAATACATAAGGCAGGTGACATAGAGCATAACCACATTGAAATGCATGAAAGGTCAAGATATGCTGTGCTGTTTTTTTTTAAAATGTATTTATTTTTTTGAGCAAAGAAACATACAACAGGCTTGGTAAATAGGTCTGGTAGGAGATAAGTGTATAACTTACAAAACAATAAGTTTTCCAGATGAATAATCAACTAGCATAGCTATAGTAAGATCTAGAATGCTATAAAGCCACTGGGCATTAATAATAAAAATCAAACAGAGAGCTAACAACAGACTCTACAGGATGCCATCCTGAGTTGCTAAATGGGTTATTCAGCCTATGCCACTAAGAGTCCAGTGTAAGTAGGACCATTTGGAGCCAGGCTCTGCATCTGTTCCCCTCTCTCTCATCTTGTGGTGCAGAGATAAGCAGGTCTGAGGTGTAAGCATCAGGAATAGTCCAATGTGCCAGACCCGCTCACTTCATCCAGCTCGGACCACATTACTAAATGCTGCCTGGTGACTACAATTCCCCACTGTCCCAGCAGAAGGATCAAGTGCCTGCTGCGGTCTCAGCCTTTGGGTGTGTGGACGGCAGTGATGTGGATGCTGCTCCACGTGGGCTCCCAGCCCAGAAGAGGGACAATGTGCCGGCGCAGAATCTGGAGTAAGCGGCAGTGTAGGTAAGGACAGGTGTTCGGCAGGCAACTCGAATCCAGAAGCTCTGGCATAGCTGTTCGAATCTTGCCTCAAAGGTTTCCCTCCAGGTTTTGCCCCCCTAAATCCACTGGACTTAGAAGATGCTGTGATGGGTCTGCTGTGTGTTGGTGAGGGAGGCACGATTTTGAGATCTGCTGTTGCAAGGAGGAGTAGCTTGATCCAGCGGGGCCTGGAATATCACCCCCCGGCCAAAAGGGGGGTTACAGGGTGAGTAGAGGTCGCTGAGAGTCGGTAGAGCGGCCATCTCCCCCAACTGACAAGCCAGTAGACTCTGTAGGCCGCAAGTCCAGACTGTGGTGTTCTACACCAATTCGGTCCACATTGGTGCTGGTAAAAGATTCTCTGACTGTTATTCGGACTGCAGTGCATTTAATTCAGCTTCCAGGGTAAGTTCTGCACTTTGGAACCGTTTAATGACTCTGAATTGCCGGAGCTTTTAGCAGACACGTCCGGCCATCTTGAGAGTCAGGCTCCACCCCTCTATATAATTTTTAATTAGTGGGGTAACAGCTTCTTGATCCATTCTGGAGTCAGGGATGATTTTTTTTTTTTTTTGCTTGTTGCAAAATTGGAGAGTGTTTCAAACTGTGTTTTTTGCCTCCTTTTAGATCAACTGCAAAAACAAATGTGAGAAAGGATCAACTTGATGGATGCATGTCCATTTTCAGCCTATAACTATGATGCCAGAAGGTCAATGGCACTTTTTTACCTTTAGGGGTTAAACCTTTTACAAATGGTTTAACCCCAAAGTCTGCTCTGCAACAACATGTCTCTCTGTCCCTGTCTCATTTTGCTTTCAGAGATTCTTCTCAGTTTTGGAGTGTTTCTTCTAAATTCGTCTGGTTTTAGCTGTAGTAGATATGAGACTTATCATGCTGGTTGGCAAAATCTGTTATTTAATGAATAACCTTGTATAATATATAGATATACTTGGAGAAAATCCCTGTTAGGAGACTATCCCCTGGCATTCCTAAACAGTAATGCCCCAAGTATGTTTAAATACAGAGAAATGCGAAAATTCTAAATCAAACTGTGGCAACATGTATTTGATAAAAAAAGACCTGATACACCTCTTATCTCTTTCTAAACTTCACTTAACATCTTGTCCAAAAAAAGGAAACTGATATTGTTAAAGTGGTTGGGACTATACAATTCCACATTAAGCAAAATGTGGTCCAACAGACTTCCTGCATGTAATTGTATGTAATTGCATTTATAACGTAATCCAACATGTTAGTAATTTATTGTTCAGTTTATCTGGAATGTACAGGACTTTGAAGTGTGTTGCATGTGTTTCATTAAAACTACACATTTACATTGGGTGTGTGTTATATTAGTGTATATATATATATATAGAAATGAATCAACGCTAATTAATTGTAGATTGCTGGTACGTTGTCAGAGTATGCAGCTTCATAAAGACAAAAACACCCTTCTTTTTTAGTGTGATAAATAAATTTGCCTACTTTGGCAGCATTTCATGGAGATAAGTCAATGACGTGAATCCATTGACACATAAGGTTTTCTTATGATATATGCTTATATCAGGGTTTTGTTGGTTATAGTACAACCCTAAAATGTGTATTCTTAATAAAATATATATATATATATATATATATATACGACGGGTCTAAAGGTATCTTCAGGCATGCAGTAGATGGAAATCGAAGTTGGTGTAACCAAATTCTTTCCTTGCTCTGAGTTATTTACCCAGGTAGATAAGACCGGTAATGACATCACCACAAATCCCCACACCTATCCAACACCCTTGAATTAATGGCACTACACCGTTAAAACACATGCCGTGTAGAAAGCCTTTTATATAGTGGGCCCATCAAAGCAAGTTCGTACTTTAAAACAATTGGAGAAAAATTTTTTTTAAAAGTTTTTCCATGTTTCCAGCTAGGGCGATTACAGCTATTTTAAAGTATGGCAATTTCATTGCCCGTTTTGTGTGTGCTACCAATTTTATTTATAGTTGCGTGTATGCAAGCAATTTAAAGAATTACTCTTCAAACAAAAGATATGATTCATTAAAAAATATTTATATTGCAGTTCAATTTAAGGTCAACATAAAACATATTTTCAGACAGACAATAGTAAATGCTAAGCTACACCTGTTGCATGACATTGACAGAGAAGATAGCTCAGTAGAATTCATGTTTATCTTTAAAGGACAATTATGTAAGGCTACTATGCCACCAGGGGGCAGTCTTTTCATGTTCACTTAAAAACTATGTGAAGATCCATAACAGGCAAGGCAGACCTGATTGATACAATTTTATAAGATGGCATTACATTCCAATATCCAGTAAGGACCCTACAGTGAGGCCCCAGTCAATTCTGTAGGTCCTGACATTAACGTAGATTATTGTAAGCTGACCTGCTGATTCCCTTAGCTATGTGCTATGTATTGTATATTATTGTCTAAGATAATAATGGATAATCTACCATCAGCCGCCAACAACATTTCACCACGAATGTAATTTTGATACCCTTTGGGGTTTTATTAATTTAACAGAATTGTCATGAATTATATCGGGAATAACAACATTTTGAGAAAAAATTGCAGAATTGGAAAAACATTCTCAGGCTCAAAGTATTCTCCAGCTCAGCTGCTTTCACCTTAATTTTGTCCCTAACAATCTCCTCAATTTGTGTCTAGAAGCAGCACTGTCACCGTCTGGGGACTTTGCAGAATTTGCAAGGACCCCTGATATTAATTTCATTGCTGGGAGTTCAGTGGCCGGGGAGAGGCAAAGGTGAATTCTACTTATCTGAACCTGTCCTTTGTGGACACTGCCATCTTTTCCCAGCGGGTCCTCTTCAGCAAGCCAAGTCCACTGCTATAATCTCGCGAATGCACTGTACTCTCGCACAAGCACAAAAGTACAGCGTTGAGGTCTATTGAGGATCCTGTGATATGCTCCATAGATAAAGCCATTACCCTGCAGCTGTCACTGGTGACGGCTGGGAGATTGACACTTCCAGTTGGCGGAAGCTCCCCCCAGTGTCTAGAAGTGTCAGGCATAAGAAAATAATGAGTAGTCAAACAAAGTAGTCCCTATCTTGTCTCAGTATATTTCTTGACTAGGTTGGAACTTGACAATCCCACGTTAATGACCATATGAACATACCACTGGATCTTATCAATGCTTTTCCATTTTTCATTTATTTTCATTAGTTTACTTTAGATTTTTATTAAATTAAAAATAGGAAATGTACAGTCTCATGTAATACTTTTCAACGTGATAATAGCTGACAATGTGACAAAGGGCCATAAACATGTTAATGTATTTACAATTTCACCATTCTGATACTTTTCTTAAACACTTTTACTATTATTAAATCAATGAAAAAAGGACCCTATACTGTATGCTAAGCAGTGACGTTTTGGCAATTATAATCATGCCATAGAGAAGTTAAGACTTCAACAGGACCATTGAAAACACATTTTCCCGTTTCTAACAAATTATCAAAATATTGTCACATGAGCAGAACAAGCACCGCAAATTCCACAAACACCTCCCCTGACTTAATGATGAGCACCAACAAAGGTAACTGAGGATTCCTCACTAATCAATACCAATTAACTCTTTAAGGACACATGACGGAAATATTCTGTCACCATTCCCTTATCCAGACGTTGTGTCCTTAAGGGGTTAAAGCACATTGAAACTAAAATAAAACAATGCAAATCGATAACATAACAAATAGATGCACAAACAAAAAGAAAAAGGAATACACCAGTTGGACCTACCAGGTGTATTGGTCCAGGACTTAACCCTAAAGTCAACTACAGAAATAGTTTGCAGCTCCCAAAAGAAAACAGATGGGAAATGCTTTCTGGTATAGCAAGTAGGACAGAAAGGAACCTTGGAATGCCCAACTACTATCAGTAAAATATATTCAGTCAGTGAAAAATTGTAATTTAAAAAAAGGCATTACTGATCTGTATAGTGATCACTTAAACTCCCAGAGATCAATGAAATAGGAGGAGTAGAAAAAGGGCTTTATTAAAAAGTGTTTACCAACTAGCCCCTCCTATATTATTATTATTAAAGGGACACTATAGTCACCAGAACAACTACAGCTTATTGAATTTGTTCTGGTGAGTAGAATCATTCCATTAAGGCTTTTTGCTGTAATCACTGTCTTTTTCAGAGAAAATGCAGTATTTACATTACAGCCTAGTGATAACTCCACTGGCCACTCCTTAGATTGCTGCTACAGCTACTTCCTTGGGCAATGCTGCAGATTAAGCAGCACTGCCAGTCAGTGTCTCCACCCTCTGCATGGAGACACTAAACTTTCCTCATAGAGATGAATTGATTCAATTAATCTCTATGATGAGATGCTGATTAGCCAGGGCTGTGTTTGACTTGTGCTGGCTCTGCCCCTGATCTGCCTCCCCGACAGCCTCAGCCAATCATATGGGGAAGCATTGTACTTGGCTCAGACCACCACTTCTAAAGATGCCAACAGAAAGAGGCAGTTCAGGAGCAGAGACAGCAGCTTCAGACTTGAATACAAGTAAGATTTAAATATATTTAGGGAGACATGGGGGAGGGCGGAACAGATGGTGGTTTTAACACTGTAGGGTCAGGAATACATCTTTCTGATCCTGACCCTATAGTGTTCCTTTTACATTATATACTGGTTAGCATAGATAAGTGAGTCAGCAAAAGGGAGATAGCAGGCAAGTATCATAAATAAACATTATATAGCAGTAGCAGTTAAAGTAACCAACATTTAGTTTCCAATATCGACACTGGTATATAATGTTTAGTGTTAGTCCCTTTTGGAACTGTGTGTGCTGTGTGGATTTGTTCAGACATCCCAGTAACAGAGTTGTTGTACCTGTTGGCTGGCTGCTTTGTTCCTGTAGCCCAGGACACATAAAAGAGAACTAGGCCTGAGAGCCACAAGCCACATTACAGGAAGAGGTGCTGAAGAGGCAAAAAGAGAGTTGCAGCCTCGTTGGGTGGAAAAGTTCCAGGGTCCCTGAAAGCAGTTGGGAAGCAGACTGGACTGCTCACTCGGAGAGATTATTTTAACTCTGGTAAAAAAAAATGGCAGTTCTCCCGTTGACAACAGTGCAATTCAGTTACCAAATATTGCACATCTCTTATAACAGAAATGTCCCTCAAAGGACCTCTTCCCATACAACACAGCTTGCTGAAGTGCTTTATGTGTCTTTTGTCTGTTATTTACTTGAAAGGGGGTAGTTTTGTTCCACTTCCACAGAGCTAATGCAAGTGCAGGTGCACTATTCAAGAGCACTATTCAAGGTCTGCAGCTTTTTAAAGCTGTTTTTTTTCATATACACCCAAAGAAAATATGCACAAAAAAATACATGCATGTATTCTTTGGGGATAAATCTACTAAATTGTTAAAAAAAAAATAAAAAAAAAATAGTGGAGTGTTTATTTAAGTTGGATGCATCATGTATGTTTTTTTTGTAATCTTCATTGATACATATAACAGCATGTTTACTCCAAGACCACCAATCTTAGAGTACAATTTTACTCCAGAATCACAAAATTGTGTCTTAAAGTAGCACTGTCACCGTCTGGGGAATTTGTAGAATTTGCAAGGACACCGATGGAGGTCCGGTGGGGAAGGAAGATAAATTCTGCTTATCTAAACATGGCGCTCGCGTGTTCTGCCATCATCTCCCGGCAGGTCCTCTTCAGCTCCTGGTGCTTCACTGCTGTGCATGCGTGAAAGTACAGCATTGAGGTGTTTGGAGGACCATGCAAGACCCACGATCCTCCATAGATCCATCCAGCCAATTCCCTTCCAAGTATGAATAACATGAATGTTGTGAGTTTCCTGAATAACCCCAAAATTCTATAAATAGGGGGAACAGATAGTTGCTCCGAAGTGCCCACTATATCCTTAGATGTTTACATTCTCTGTTTTGTTTTACTATTAACAAATTAAATAATTTTCACAAAGCATATTTCTAAATTCACAAACCTCTGTGCTTGATATAACAGAGAACCTTGCCCGAATTGGTCTTTTCTGACATTCTTCTGCTTTCATTTTGGATGTGTTCCATCACTAAGCCAACATGCACCTATATATACTGGGAGGTACAGCCATGGTGAGGTGGAAGACAGAATCATGTAATCTTCTCAATCTGCTCATATGGGAATATCACATTCTAACTCATTTTCTAATTAACACAGAGGAATCTAATCTTATAAACATATTTACTATGACTGCTATAGAAAACCAATTTTCTTTAATCCGGGTCGAGGTGGAAAATTTGATTTAAATAGAACAAGATGAGAACACTCAAATTCACTTAAGTAATAGGCCAAGAGTACACAGGAGTCCAGTTATTACTGGAAAAACATGAAAGTTTAGCAGTTCTGCATCCACGTGGCCTTTTAATTAGAGAAATGACTGTATTTTTTTTGTCCCTTGCATCATATATTTAGAGAATATGAGAAGCCTGAAATACATTTATATGATCGATGTGTTAGTCCTACCAGTCTATATCTTCGTTTATCTTGATAAACTTCCATAAATGGGACAAAACATTAATCATTTGGAAAACATCACTATTCTTCCACAAGTCAGCGTGTGTTCTGCTACATTTTTGATGTATTATATAATGCCTTTTTTTAAAGAATGAGATCAGCTTTACAACAATATAGTTCATTTACCCCTTGACTTGCTTTGCATGGATTTTTGGAAACGTAAAAATAATTGGAATATTTAAAAAAACAACTTGAATCGCAGAAAAAGACAATAAATCTTTGCAGCTCTCACTAAGTAAAGGTTTGCAAGAATGTACAGGTTCTGGACAAATTGTCAAAAGAAAAACATAATAATGACATGGAAAGGAGAGAACTACTTTGGAACAAAGAAATATTTGCTTTAGAACTGCTTCACTCTCTCTAAATATTGTCATATCAGATCGGAGCAATGTGCAGTGAGTTATTGCACCATTCTTCATGATAAAGGCCTACAGTGCTAGTTAGTACTAGTTAGGTTACACCTAGTTATACTGGGAAAGGTTGAAGTATTACTAAGTGTACCCTTTCAGTAAATTCCTGCTGCTTGGTAAACCAGGCTACGAGTACTGATCAGCAGAGCCAAGGTCTGCATATGTGCAGTCCATGGCTTGGATCTCTCTCCTGGGATGAGAAGGAGCACAGCCCAAGTTGTGACTAGAGTGTGAAGAGACATCGGGCAGCTGGTACTGAACATCTTGCTTGCCTGAAAATCCCATTAACTCTATGAGCTGATCGAGTGTGGGTGCTTTCTGCAACATCCACTTAGCAATTATGTGACTCCTAAATTAGAGCTCCTTCTCAGACCAAGGATCCTGTCACGTGCTGGGGTCTTAGTATGGTCATTGAACACTATGTGGTCCAGCGGTGTTGTCATGGCAGCCCACTCTACTAACATGCCTCCTCTAAGTTCCCTTGTTGCAGGTAACACGTCCAAAACAGCCCATGAGTCTAAAGTGATGTAATTTGGTAGTCATTCACTTAGCTATAGAAATCCAATTACTGCCTATATACAGTTTCCTTGTGGTTCCTATACCCTCTAGCTTACTTATTTGTTGAAATTGACCCTGGTTATTGCCTATTTGGTTTGTCTATTCATTATTCTGTTCTTTGGCATCCCCGACTTGGCTTACTCATGTGTTATCCTGTTCTCTTTAATCAGAGACTTTGGTTGGTATCTCTACTTTTCTATTTCCTGGCAGGTTACCATTTCTCATCTTCCTATGGGATCTACGTTAAAGTTGCCATTCCTGTAATACAATTCTATCTTTTTTTACTTTCCTATATATGAGTAGGCTATCTGTGGCAGAAATGCCTCTGCCACGTGCTCTTGGAGGAGTCTGCTTACCAGCCTCCTGCCACAAGACTATGGGCCCTTTAAAAACTATATGAACAGACTTGGTTCGTGGGATTTTATATTTGGTTCGGAAACCGAACAGGCGCACAAACCAGAGATCACCCGGGAGCTTGTTAAGCCTAATTGACAGTTTGTAACACTTTCCACCACAGTGTCCTAAGTGTGTGTCAGGGTGGCTGCTGTTCGCATGAACAACCATGAGGTGGCGGCCATCTTGTTCTCACGAACGCAGGCAGCAGTGTTTGGTCGTTGAGTTCATGGAACTGTTTTCGGACACTGAAACATTTCCGAACACCTGCATTCGGTCACTGTTCAGTGGAAACGTTCCCACAAACAAGGTGAACAAGCTCCAGGGTAAGAACATTGACTATGTTCGGTAGTTTGTTCGGATTTTAAACTACCGAACTAGACCGACCGCAAGCCCTGGTTCTCTGGAACTGTTTTGGGCATGAGACCATGCGTGCGGTCCATCAAATTTTGACATCCAGGAAATTCCTGAAACCCTGAACTGATCTGGGTGATTTTTTGATATGTTGGTCACCCAGATCGGGGCCATTTGTGGGGGTTTTATGTGTTTAAATGTATTTTTGGGGCTTTGTAAAAATGTATGTTTTCTGTGCTTGGAGATAATTGAGTTTAGTACAGTTCCTGACTCAATTATCTCTCAGGCACAGGGGAGGGATTGACCTATTTTGTATGGGAGTGTCCTGGACCTGAGAGCCAATGTAATCGTGTGTATGTTTTTTACTGTAGTCTACTCTCAAGTCCATGGGGGAGTGCCCCTTGCATGGGTACCTGCATGTGTGGCCAGTTGAGTCTGCCAATAAATTAATTCCTGCTTACATTCAACATAGAGTCTCATCTCACGTGTGGGGGTAATGGCTGTATCTACTCTCGGGATTGCTATATCACTATACTCCCCAGGGATAATAATCACTTGCTCTTTTAAGAGCATATTGCTACACTCTCTTGGAGGAGAGGTCTATCCACTGGAAGCTGGATCCTGGTCTTGGGTACAAGGTGAGTGAAGGACAGCGAGACCCCAACCAAGCTGTAACGCTGGAAGTGGGGGCTACAGTGCTGATGGTGTCTGGTGCAGTGCGTGTGATACTCGGTAAGCACTAGGAAGCAGCAATTGGTGGAGGCAACCAGTCAGGGTGCCAGGTGGTCCACCACACTATCAATCTATGTGCTATGTGTTTGGGTGACTATGTTTAATCCTGACACACACAGAGCAACAATCAAACTTAAAGACTTCCATGTAATAGCTTTCCACTCTTTTAGATCTCATTATGATTAAACTCATCAGTTTGTAGAAAATTGGGTGAAATACAGGGAGTGCAGAATTATTAGGCAAGTTGTATTTTTGAGGATTAATTTTATTATTGAACAACAACCATGTTCTCAATGAACCCAAAAAACTCATTAATATCAAAGCTGAATATTTTTGGAAGTAGTTTTTAGTTTGTTTTTAGTTATAGCTATTTTAGGGGGATATCTGTGTGTGCAGGTGACTATTACTGTGCATAATTATTAGGCAACTTAACAAAAAACAAATATATACCCATTTCAATTATTTATTTTTACCAGTGAAACCAATATAACATCTCAACATTCACAAATATACATTTCTGACATTCAAAAACATAACAAAAACAAATCAGTGACCAATATAGCCACCTTTCTTTGCAAGGACACGCAAAAGCCTGCCATCCATGGATTCTGTCAGTGTTTTGATCTGTTCACCATCAACATTGCGTGCAGCAGCAACCACAGCCTCCCAGACACTGTTCAGAGAGGTGTACTGTTTTCCCTCCTTGTAAATCTCACATTTGATGATGGACCACAGGTTCTCAATGGGGTTCAGATCAGGCGAACAAGGAGGCCATGTCATTAGATTTTCTTCTTTTATACCCTTTCTTGCCAGCCACGCTGTGGAGTACTTGGACGCGTGTGATGGAGCATTGTCCTGCATGAAAATCACGTTTTTCTTGAAGGATGCAGACTTCTTCCTGTACCACTGCTTGAAGAAGGTGTCTTCCAGAAACTGTCAGTAGGACTGGGAGTTGAGCTTGACTCCATCCTCAACCCGAAAAGGCCCCACAAGCTCATCTTTGATGATACCAGCCCAAACCAGTACTCCACCTCCACCTTGCTGGCGTCTGAGTCGGACTGGAGCTCTCTGCCCTTTACCAATCCATCCATCTGGCCCATCAAGACTCACTCTCATTTCATCAGTCCATAAAACCTTAGAAAAATTAGTCTTGAGATATTTCTTGGCCCAGTCTTGACGTTTCAGCTTGTGTGTCTTGTTCAGTGGTGGTCGTCTTTCAGCCTTTCTTACCTTGGCCATGTCTCTGAGTATTGCACACCTTGTGCTTTTGGGCACTCCAGTGATGTTGCGGCTCTGAAATATGGCCAAACTGGTGGCAAGTGGCATCTTGGCAGCTGCACGCTTGACTTTTCTCAGTTCATGGGCAGTTATTTTGCGCCTTTGTTTCTCCACACGCTTCTTGCGACCCTGTTGACTATTTTGAATGAAACGCTTGATTGTTCGATGATCACGCTTCAGAAGCTTTGCAATTTTAAGAGTGCTGCATCCCTCTGCAAGATATCTCACTATTTTTGACTTTTCTGAGCCTGTCAAGTCCTTCCTTTGACCCATTTTGCCAAAGGAAAGGAAGTTGCCTAATAATTATGCACACCTGATATAGGGTGTTGATGTCATTAGACCACACCCCTTCTCATTACAGAGATGCACATCACCTAATATGCTTAATTGGTAGTAGGCTTTCGAGCCTATACAGCTTGGAGTAAGACAACATGCATAAAGAGGATGATGTGGTCAAAATACTCATTTGCCTAATAATTCTGCACTCCCTGTATAACTTATTATAATGTTATACTCTTCCAATTGTTCAAAGATTCAGGTTTTGTCTCTGTAACCTATCCCCTATACTCTGGCTGAGTATATCCGCTGTAGTTCTCCTAAATCCCCAGTGAAGCAGTGATTATAGCTCCCATTTCCCCAAACATCAGCCTGTTATGGGCAAATGAAAATATTACAAGTTAAACCGCGGTTACAAGCCTAGACTTGATGAAGGATAGAGACGAATTAGTTTAATCATGGCCAAATGACCCACTTATATACAAAAGAAGGATGCAGTAAAACGCCCAGAACACTCCCACAAAATGTCCACAAATTCATGTGTCAGAGTGACTTGGCATAAAAACATAAAATATCAAAATACATAAAAATACATACAAAACAAATAGGAACCCTAACAAATTATATATCGTTAAATAGCCCTGATCTGAGCACCCAAGTTCTCCAAATAGCGCTCAGATCCATTCAGTGTAGGGGAAACGCCACCGTGTGGAAGTTTTGACCAGTCGCACACATGGTCCTATGCCCAAAACAGTTCAAGGGCATTTGGTGCTTTTGCCAGTCAACTTCCGGGAGTTCCTGCGGCCGCAATACGGGGTGCTCCGGCTGGCTCATATGTAGCGTTTGTTCCCCTTAGTCTCAGGCACCTTTTCTCCAAAAAGCGCTCAGATCCATGCAGTGTAGGTGAAACTCCACTGTGTCAAAGTTCCAGTGTGTTTGATGCTCTGGCCGTGCTCTGCCTGGGTCTTGGGTAGCGTTTGTTCCCCTTAGTCTCAGGCACCCAGGGAAAGCTGGTAATGGAGGCTGGGGAGATTTAACTCCCAAACAGGGTCTTTGTATGTGGCCCATAGTCCTTGGGCAGAAGGCTAGCTAGCAGGCTCCTCCAGGAGTTTGTGACAAATGTCCAGGGTAAGGAGCATTTGTCACAGTCTTTTCCTTGAAAAACAGCCTTGCCATAAACTAATGGACAGTTAGGTCTCAATGGTTCTAAATGCATTTTGTGTTAAAGGACCACTATAGTGCCAGGAAAACATACTCGTTTTCCTGGCACTATAGTGCCCTGAGGGTGCCCCCACCTTCAGAGTCCCCCTCCCGCCAGGCTCTAGGAGGTGGAAGGGGTTAAACGTACCTCTTTCTCCAGCGACGGGGACTTTCCTCCTCCTCTCCTCCTCCTTGGCTGAATGCGCATGCGCGGCAGGAGCCGCACGCGCATTCAGCCAGTCCATAGGAAAGCATTCACAATGCTTTCCTATAGACGCTGGCGTCTTCTCACTGTGATTTCAATGAGACAGCCACTAGAGGCTGGATTAACCCTATTATAAACATAGCAGTTTCTCTGAAACTGCTATGTTTATAGAAGAAAGGGTTAATCCTAGCTGGACCCGGCACCCAGACCACTTCATTAAGCTGAAGTGGTCTGGGTGCCTATAGTGGTCCTTTAAGTTTCCAGATTGCACCTTTAGTTTTAATATAAGTTATGCTTCTGATAACACAGCTTTTGAAACAAAGTCACTTTATATCACCATTGGCTGCATCTTTAAATTTCATGGCTCGTTTCAGCAAGCCTCGGAGGAAAGACATTTCCTTTCCACTCTTCACTTTTTGTAGTATGATAAAATAGTTTCCTGCTCAGAAATGAGAAAGGGCTTGCCTCCCTCCTTGCCTGAGAAAAAAATCACTACAGTTTGATCTATAATTATTTTACTATATGAAGCGCTACGGAATTTTGCTGGCGCTATATAAATAATAAAATAATAAAAATAATAATATGTGCTAATTTCTGTACTTTCTTTTAAACTCACCTACTATATTCCAAACAGAATATTTGAATTGTTCTGCGTAGCTTATGTTGCTAGTTGAAAATTGAGAACAAGGAGGCTAGATGGTGGTTTTAACACTATAGGGTCACAAATACATGTTTGTGTTACTGAGCCTATAGTGCTCCTTTAACCCCTTAGTGACCAGACCATTTTTCAATTTTCTTACCGTTAAGGACCAGGGCTCTTTTTAAATTTCTGCGGTGTTTGTGATTAGCTGTAATTTTCCTCTTACTCGTTTACTCTACCCACACATATTATATGCCATTAAATGGTCTTTCTAAAGATACCATTATTTTCGCCAAATCATATAATTTACTATAAAAAACAAACAATTATGAAAAAATAAAAAAAACACACTTTTTCAAAATTGTACTTTCAAAATCTGTTACACATCTACAACCACCAAAAAACATCCATGCTAATTGGCCTGGGTTTAGAAATGCCCAATGTTAACATGTTGTAACACTGATATCTGTCAGGAATCCCTGAATAACCCTTAACATATGTATATATATTTTTAAAGAAGACAACCTAAGGTATGAAACTTAGGGTATTTTGACTCTTTTCATGCTCTTTTTAAACAACCATTTTACCACCAATCTATGCCAAATTTTAAAAAAAAATTTTGACACACATAGCAATTTATGAATACATGTACTGAGAACTTTAAGGGTTACTGCCAAAGAACACCCCAATATGTGTTCAGCAACATCTCCTGAGTACAGTGATACCTCCCATGTACAGGGGTGTCGGGTTCTCTAGGGGCAATAAATTGGAGAAAGTGTGTGGTGGTAATTTTTCATTTTTCATTTTTACACACACATTGCTTTTTGACTGATTTAGGAAAGCCTGTTGTTGGTTATTGCAAGAAAACACTCCAGGTTGTTTTCTGCAAGGCCTACGGGGTACACCCATGCCCCCCATACACAGGGTAAATGTAAATAAAAAAAATAAAAAAAACTCAACAGCAAATGTTAAAAAAAATAAAAAAATGGACCAATTTGTGGTATCGTTTGAAGCAGTCCGCAACGCAGAGTCCAGGCTGTCCAAGGCAATCAGGACAGTTATAGACGTTATAGTTTCTCTGTCCCTTCTTAAAACAGACTCTGCATCTTTTTTGGGGATTCTGCTTTGCAGCAGTAGGGGTGGGGGGATTTTAAAAATAAAATGTGTAGCCCCAACTCTGCTCTCTCTCATCACTGCCCGGGGAGCAGGTGCATCACTGTACAAAATCCCCAAAATGATCTGAAGGTGAAACTGTAAAAAAGTCGGTTGCATTCCGGGGTTTGCTTTTGTGCACAACAAAAAAGTGTTGTGGGTTGCAATCTGCATTAAGTAGATTGCAACCTTTTTGTACCAGGCCCTTGTCTTCTGTTTAATTAGTTGGGGCTGCAGCAGCTTATCTGCCAGATCAACCCCACCCATATGCCAGTTTTAGGCCTTGATGCACACTGGCTTCCATAGCAAAGGTGGTTTTTCTTTCCCTCGTACCTCCGAAAGGCCTGAGTATACCCAGTCTCGCTATCACAGAGCTTATGCACCTTTACACCATACCTGGAGTGCTTGGAAGGAATATACTGCTTGAATCCCAGCCTTCCCTTATACTTCATCAGGGATTCATTCATATATTCCTTCCAGGTGTATAAACCTCTGCAAACCTGGCAGCGAAGTGGGTAATCAGGGGGCGGATTTTATGCAGTAGGAGCGAATGGAGGGCTTCTGTATGATGCCCATCAGAATAGTCAATGCCCAGATTTTTTAAAATTCTGGCACATCGATGGGGGCCCATTGCTGCTTTGCCAAAAAAAGAGTCAGGCTTTACAGCACGGAACTGATCGGCATATAAATTAGTTTGGGCGACAATGTTCCCCAATACATCATCGCCCAGAAACACCTCCATAAACTGATGAGGGCTAAATCCTGTGACATCCACATTAATGCCAGGATTTGCAGTGAAGGATGGGATATCTGGCTTCTGGCAATGAGGCACTACCCACTCTTCAGCAGTACTGCCAGCCGGAGCAGCACGGAGCAGCACGTCTCCTTCTGGCAGGGGGACTAGCAGGGGGACTAGCAGCTACACTGAAGCTACAGTGTCTAGAATTTGGGGCGTAAGACCCCCAAAGCATCCACATGGCATTGCAATTAAACTGATATCCAAAAGGTTATAATATATTTGGAGAATGTGGAAAAATGTGTTTTAAATCATGACCTCTTACTTTAAAGTGAGTTTCCCTCCCCTTTTCCTAAAAAAAAAATGACATTACTAAATGGCATTATGGGCTAGACAAACTGTTAAGGAAATCATTTTGTTGCAGGACTCATTTAATTAATTGCTTCATCATGCTAGCTTTCTAATAATCCCTGTAATACTTCGAGGCAAAAGTCTCCAGCTAATTAGAACTTTTTAAATACCTAAGAAGAAAATCATGTTTTAATAAGTGAGATCAACTGTTACTTTCTGATCTTGTTCTCTTATTGAAAACAGTACTAATCTTGTGTTTGGAATTCTGTATCCGCTCATTCATTTAGCTCATCATTAAAATATCTCTCAATTCCATAACGTATTTCATGATCAGGCCTGTCCCACTTGAAGTTTATCATGTCATAGTATAAGGTACTTTGGAACAGTGTGTTTCTTGGCATGTTCTGTTATTTAGTCTCTTACGCTTTGTCTCTTAAGTATTATCTCTACAACAAAATAATCTCTTGAGGTGGCAGAACCCAAGATAACAAGCTTCTACGTTTCCACCACACGGAACACTTGAACCGACAAGAACCAAAGCCAACAACTTAAAGGGTTCCCAGTTCAACGTACTGTGGCTAGCTGTTCATATTTCTTATCTCAAGAGCTGCCAAGGCAACCATCATTAATGCTAGAAAAGTATGTTTCATTTAGAGGTTGTGAGCAAGGATTTGTCATTTCAAATTCACAAGAAATGGTTCCTGTCAAAAGGTAGCCACAGCGAAATATATAACACTTTGAAAAGTCAATATTTTCCAAAAGGTAGATCTTAAGATGTTTTAAAACTACAACTTCCATGATGCTTTGTCATTGTAAAGGCATGCAAAGCATCATGGAAGTTGTAGTTCTACAGCATCTAGGGATCTACCTTTTGGGCATCCCTGTTCTAAATCTACAAATCCCTAAAGTAATACTGTTAATCTGCTCCACTCTAATAATAATCTCATGTAAGCATCTGCCAATAGCTTGATTTGATTACTGTACTCTGCCCCAGTGTACTTGTCCACAATGCCATTTTTTTTTTTTTTTTTACAAATGCCGCTGTAAGAATTATCTGAGGTCCCAACCATAGGAGAGAATTCACAAAGATCTGGGCAAATCCCATGAAACCATGCAATTCAAACCATTTTCTCTTGTTTTCAGTCAATATACTGAAGAAACTATAGTAGTTTGTGGGTACTGATTGTAGCTAAGCCCCATTGACTTTAAATCATCTAAGGTCTATATTTCCAAACAAGTGTAAGTGTAGTGGACTTTAGTGAATAGTCTAAGTACTAATTAATTAATAGATAGGTCTTTATCAATTTGATATGGTTGTCTCTATCCTTTTAGTATGTCCCGTCTAGGCCTTTACGCTCTGCTGAAGACTTACGTCTATCTTCTGTCCTCTAATGCTCGCCTTCAAGACTACTCGAGGGCTGCACCGTTCCTGTGGAACTCACTTCCCTCCTCCGTTAGATGCTCACCCAGTCTCCACTCCTTCAAAAAATCATTAAAAACCCACTTCTTCATAAAAGTGTATTAATTAAAATGTTAATAGCTCCCGACTGATTCCTCTCTTGCAACTGTAATTAGTCTAACACTATCCTTACTTTTTGTGTTACTTTACCCCACTCTAGCATGTAAGCTGATTGAGCAAGGCCCTCAATCCCTCTGTTCCTGTGTGTTCAACTTGTCTGGTTACAACTACATGTCTGTTCGTCCACCCACTGTAAAGTGCTGCGGAATTTGTTGGCGCTATATAAATAATAACATAATAATAATATAAGCTTTTTTATTTTTTTAATTTTTTTTTTTTTACAATTTATAGTACCTTGTTCTTTTCCTGTAATTGTTTAATTTTCTTTCTATGTTTAATACAAATGTTCATCAAGTACTGAAACATTTACTTACATTTTAGGTATAGGCTCTGTACTTGAGTGAAATCCACATACTGTGCACTACAGCTGCTGTAAGACAGGGAAACTACAAACATTTTCTCACAATGGCATGGAGGGATACCTGTATTCTCACTACTTCGATTTTCATTTATAATCAGTTGCATTTCCCAAACTGGGGACAGTAGAAAACAATACATGGTTAACACAGAATCAGCTTCTCTGCGTTTTAGGATCAGAAATAAAACTCCATTAATACTGATGAAAATATAAATTTGCTTAAATGATCTAAGAAATTAACATTCGGCTTTAATGCTTCTTTGAAATGCATGCTGACCATATTTAATACTTTTTATTAATATATTATTGAATCAATAGCTGTTGCAGAGTATATTTATAAGTGAAAATACAAATATAAAACATAACCCAGCTGCATAGCTAATAGTAATTTTGAACCATAAATAAATGCATAGTAACATTTTCTAAATATTTCAAGATCAGCTAATGTATACTAAGCGTGTTCATTATACATTCTATGACTGTTCCTATAGCATGATGTAACTCATAAATGGTTTAAATTAAAAAAAAAAAAGTCTTATTACACCTGTTGTGATGTACATCAATATATACAAATATGTCCATTTACTCTATTGTTGTTTGATTGACCTACAAAGCATTACTATGTAATGGATTGCAGACCACTCTGGCATAAAAGTCATTACTTACGAGGCTAGACATTGTTAGTTTTGGCACAGCAGTGTGCTAGCTAATTAAGTTTCTGGAACCCATGTCTCACGCGATAAGAGATTGTCTCATTCATGGGATTAGCAAATTGGGGTGGGTGGGGGGGGGAAACAGATTCTTTTTGACATCCTACATTTACCAATTTGATTAGATCCCCTTTTGTCACATATTATAACAAAGTAGGTGGTAGAATCTCTGTTACGTTTATTGTAAATACACAAATTACATTGTAAAAACTGACATTCTTTAGTCACGTCAGACTTAAATTGTTTGGACAGGTTAGTGCTTTGTCCAAACCAGAATATCTATGACAACAGTCTAAGCCAATTAGAGTTTAAGGCAATTAGATGTCCTTGCATGCTTTAGGTTTCATATTGGTAAATTTCATAAACCAAGTTTATGGTGTCTGATTGAATGTTATCACAACAATGTGGTTACCTCATGACATGCAAGCCCAATATTCCAAACTAAAAAGTCAAAAAGCATTATAACTCTTGGCATTAAGGCATATACAATGTCAAAACTCTGATGGGCATTTTCCAAAGCGATGTTAATGTACTTTTAAACATGGTCCACATATGTAGCATTGCAAGAATATGTATCAGATTGTGTCACTGTACTACATTAAGAACAGATATATATATATATATATAGCCTAACTACAAGACATGCAGTTCATTAAAAAAAAATGGAACAATTTGAGTAGCAACACTTTATTGAATTAAGTGCCCACTCAGTCGTGATCTCTGTCAACTTTGGATTTTTTCCAGTTTAGTAAATCAAGTCAATGTTTATATAATTAGGATCAGAATTATTTGAAATCTCTATTGAGCACTTCATCACACCATCATAGAAGACTAAAGTACCTACAGAAGATTTATGCACTCAGTACACCCTCAACAGTGGTAGATATCAAGGGAAGTCAATCAAAAGAACAACAGAAGGTGGTCAATATTCAGCTGCTCAGCCGATAGAACTATGGAATGAACTGTTCATATACATCGGAATAACACAAGACAAAAAAATGTCTCACATTCCAGAAGAAGCTGAATATATAACTGTTTAGCATAATTTCATCATATTAATATTGACCTCTTTCTTCGTTTTGTTGCTCTCTCCCACTGTTTTTTTATGTTCATATTTTATTACAGACTCCAGGGGAATGGAAACAGGCCTCAGATGTTTTGTTCCATATGTATTCAGAGATGGATAAACCAAAATGCTCTGGTGATATAACATAAATTATCTTTTATTTTGTTTAGTGAGCGATCAAAATGTTTTACCTAGAATACTTCACATGTTTGTTTGTTTTTTGCATTCAAAATGTCCCTCTAGTTTTCAAGTGTGCCATAGGAGTACATTTATAGTTATTTTGCAAAACGTTTTGTCACAAAACATGTACCTTGGAAAATTAATTGTTTTGTGCTTGCTATTCAGAAATTAAAATTTGTGGTTTAAAAAAGTTAGGTAATAAACAGGTTGTTTCTTCTATGGATATTTTAGGTGTTGGCAAAGTGACAGACATGTCTTCTTCAGTAGTACTAACCCATTAATAGACAAATAGACAAATAATAACGGCAATACAGCAATAATAACAGCAATCAAAGGTCCTTTGGGGTGTTTTTAGCATTAATTTACAAAATGAACATTTACTGAAATGTAATTCATGTAGTTGAATATGGCATTCTAAACTGATAAAATGAAGGGATTGTCCATATGAGGTTTATCATAATGGATTCAGATGTTTGAGTCACTGAACTGAAGAAGACTTGGTTGTGCTGGATACATCTTCACCTTGGCAGTCATCTAAGCTCACTGGGTGAGACTTGGACATAGGCCTCTGTTGGGTAACTAGATATGAATTTACAGAATATAATGGTATCTCACCTTGGCAGTTATGGAGTCATAGTATACAGGAAAACATCCCCCAACTGGATACAATGTATGTGAATGCTGTGATTTGAACAATGCATCACTGAAACGAGACTGGACAAGCCGCGGAAGTTTAAATACAATGTGCTTTGTGTGGCTGACCGATAGGGAAAGCCAGAAAGATGAGCAAATTGGTGGTTGTTTATTACAAAGGCTAGTCAGCCACCACTCACACTGTATTTTGTGGCTGGTTGGATAGAGAAATTGATGTCTAGAAGGCAATGTGGGTTACATTATTAATACTGGGCTCTGGTCAAGGGGACAAATGAGTAGATTCTGAATGTAGAAGACACAACATTGTACAACCTCTTTGTGGCAGAACCAACCTTGCCACTGGGCACTGGAGAAGCCTGGTTGCTTGCTTGCTCCCTCTGGACTATGGCCCCATGTTAAACGCTGTTCTTTTCCCCTTTAGAAAGGCTTGTTTGTGCCTTTCTGCCTGGGCACTCGGTAGATTGAATCTACCGAACCAACGGCTGGACCACCTGGGCAAGGAGTGTGCCAGTGATTAACCGCAGCTTAATTGGTGAATGCTGGGTGGCCGCTGTTCGTATAACCGAACACATGGCAGCGGCCATCTTAAACTCGCAAACGGCCAGTGGTGTTCAGCTCCAAATCTATGGAACTCAAAACGGACACTTATTTGCATGAACACCGGTGAGTCACGGACCTCCCTTCTCCTGCAATTCACACGAACACCGTCCGTTCGGTACTTTCCCTATGTGAGCAGTGTTACCCCAGATAGCTATGCCATGGAGCCCATTCGTGTAACGAAAGACTACGTGAAAGACTTTGGCTCCATGGCGATTGAACTGTATGTATGATCTGAGCGCCATTCGGTAATAATGTGTGCTCAGATCTAAGCTATCTGGGGATATGTTGAATATATATGTTTTATGTAGTAATTGTAACACTGTGTAATGTTATGTCTTTTTACTAACATGTGGCTAATGGAGTTTTGCCTCTGTCCTTGGAGATAATTGGATTATTCCCAATTATCTCCAGGATAGAGAGGAGGGATTACAATCTGTATGTGGGAGTGGTTACTGTCCAGTTTGTGTCCCAGTGTCCCACCAGGTCCCCTAAGGGAGTGTCCACCTGATAGGAAACCTGCATAAATACCAGGTTAAACAGATTAAACAGATTAAACAGATCCCTGCTTGACCCTCAAAAAGAAGTGTTGTCTCGTTCTTGGGGGGATTTGATTGTATGCTGTTACAGTTCGACTGACAGGAGTGTAAACTGTTCGTATGGTTTTTCCTGTTTGGCTGTTTACAGCATTCGTATGGTTCCAGTTCGGGAGTTGGAGAATTTGTGTGTTTCCAGTTTGGGAGTTGGAGAATTCATGTTTTTTGTTCGGGAGATTGGTGCTTGCAGTAGCTGCCTGTGTATCTGGAAGGGAATATCCTCTAAACGGCTGTTTAACCCCTTGTGTGCCTGGGGGTGCCGTTACAATCCTCCCTGGATGAAGAAGAGGAACTTTACACCGAAACTGGAAATTACTTACAAAACCAAGTGAGCCTCGGTAAAACCCAACAAGATCCCAAGTAGGCACATGATTTACAAGCAGATAATTAATCTTTAATAATTTATAGTCTCACAGATACCTTATTTAAATAGTTCACAGTTATGTTTAGTTGTTGATATACCTACTTCAATACATGGATCTTTAGGTAACATTTAAAATTGGAAGCTTTGAGAGGAGTTTGCTGGAAGGATGTTTCCTATGCCATGAGTGGCCCCCTACTTGAGACGTTTTTTTAATAGCTTATTAATAACAAAACTCAATGAAGTGGCTTGGGTACTGTGGTCCTGTAAGTTTAGTTGCAAAATAAAACTTTACAGTACAACCACTGGAGGCTGCACAAACCGAGTAAGACTTTGGTCACGTGACCAATATTTTCAATTCATTTTTATGGCAACTGGGGGGCGGGGGGCAAACTTATTCAGGAAAGTCCCATAAAGCAAGAAATAATGTATTAAAAACTGGTAAGGTTAAGGCCATTTTTAAAAAAAAATTGTGTTTAAGTGTATGTAGTTCACATATATTAAAATACTTGATGGAAAAGGCTTTACAAGAGTTATTCACTAACGTGAGAATTTCTGTGAATTATAAAATTTAAGACCAAAATAGCTGAATTGGAAGCATAGCTGACTTGGAAAATTTTTGGTTAATGCAATACTTAAATTGTATATATCAATCCAAGCAGGGGTTCTAATAAAAATTTCCCTTGAAGCGATCAATTCTAAAATCACTGGAATTTCTATACCTGCTATAAAAATTGCCAAGTATTGCCAAGATAGTCCAGTTTTATTGATGTTCGTCCAGGGCAAGCCTATCCTAGCTTTAAGATAAGACTAGGGACTAATGAAAGTATTTAGATAATTGGGCAGACTAGATGGGCTGAATGGTTCTTATCTGCCGACACATTCTATTGTTGTTCAGCCAGGGGAAAGACATTGTTCACTATCCACACCCTGACCAACTCTGTTTATTTTTATTTTATTTTTATATCTAGCTCACGTTTGGTTTTGAGACTGCAATTTTTGCAACATAATTCATACATATGTTCTTTATTTGAACTAATTCCTAAATTGAGGTTATAAAAATGACCATATGCAAAAATAAAATAATAACGTTTCTGGTGCCCTGTAATTATGAAAGCAATCCATGTTTGTGTGAATACCTGGAAGGGACACAAATTATGCAATACAATGAATTGAAAAAGGCCACAAATATATTATACCTAGATCTACATGGCCGCCTCTGTGACATCATATGCTTCACAATATAGTAATAGTGGATAGAGTGGGGGACCTTGCCAAGTCCTCACTGGTCTCCCACAGATACATTGCACAGTCTAGTTGGCCAGCATTCGCAAAATACATAAAACAAAACAAATACTGGTTATAAAAATATTGGTTAGTAATATGAGATAAAAATAATAGTAATAAATTCACAGGCAGACATAATGAGAAATAATTATTTTATATATAAAACATGTTTTCAGGGGGACAGATGCTTTAAATATACATAAACGTTCCTTTCGACACAGTTTCAGGCTTTTTTTCCTCGTAAAAAAAAAAATCACTGCCAAAGTTCATTCTAACAAAAACATTTACTCTCTGTCTACACAATTCACACCCATATTGTGTCTGGGTATTATTCCCAACCCTCTCTCTATTTCTGACACACGCAGGAAAAAAAAATTATGGGTGCTTTACAAACTAAATATAATCCAGATAAACGTGCAAGAGTTAGCAAAACAACTGATTATCAAGAGTTTTCACAGTATTTGGCATAAGCAAGTGATGTCTCAGTCTGGTTACATTTAGTCAGGGTTAGTTTAAGAAATTCTTGTCTCCTCGTTATGATTAATTGCTGCATTATAAATAAGAAACGGGTAATTTAAAAGATATTTTTACATACCTTTCTACAGGTATTGAAATAATTTATGCTGAGTGTAAATACCTTACTAAGCAACTGCCCACAAATAACACTTTTGTGTAATGTCCACTAAATGGACTAAAGAAGAATTACCAAAGTGTTGAATGAAAATGCAACATTTATCAGCATCAGCGTAAGTCTATCAGAATCTGCAACTGAGTGCCTTAGACCTTGCAGAGTGCCTTAGACCTTGACCAGTTCAGTATTGTAGGGTTTGATCACTAAACACTGCATTAAGGTAAATTCAAATCTGAATTGGAAAATAGCTGATTTGGAAAAACAACAAAACAGTTCTGGTATAGGTGCAACTTGGCTATTATAGTCTGAATTCTGCAATTAAGTCTACATTTCTGTGTTGCTTCAAAGTGAATATGGAGTGAATGCCTTTTCAAGCTATGAAAAATATTTTGTCTACTATTTTGGAAAACACACAATGTTGATTTACCATTGTGACAAATGTTCCTTCCTACGTACATTTGCCACGGATTCCTGGAGGAGTGTGGAAGCCAGCCTCCTGCCCACCGTCTGTGGTCCACCGTCTGGGAGCTACCTTGCCCAGCCACCATTAGTAGCTTGCCCTGGGTGTCCCTGATACGGCACTTTTCCTTCTTGCGAATGGAACCGAATGCTAGCTCCCTGGCGGCCGTTCACATGAACCAATCCCTCAAATAGTCCTAAGCGGTACTAAGCCACGACTGCTATGAAACTAATTTCATGATGAGGACTTTGTGGGTTCCCGGTAACCTCAGTGGGACTTAGCCACAAATGTTATGGAACTGTTTTCGCATAAGGTGACCGTGTGGTTCCCGGACATCTTGGTTCGTGGTTTTGAACCAATTCTCCAGGAGAGCACTTTTTGGAGGGAAGGTGCCTGAGACTAAAGGGAACAAATGCTACCTAAAAGCCAGACAGGGAACCCCGTATTGCGACCGCAGGAGCTCCCAAAAGTTGACCAGCAAAAGCACCAAACACCCTGGAACTATTTTGGGCATAGGACCATGTGTGCAGCCAGTCAGAAATTTAACACGGTGGCGTTTCCCCTATACTGCATGGATCTGAGCACAATTTGGAGAACTTGGGTGCTCAGATAAGGACTATTTGAAGATGTATTATTTGTGAGGTTATTTTATGTTTTTCTTATGTTTTGGGGTACTTTTATGTTTTTATATTTTTGTGTTTGGCTCTCTGTTCCTGGTAGATAATTAGCTTCCTGGTCTTTAACACAATTATCTCCCAGCTCAGAGATTCCTGCGAGGGGCTTGAATACAATAGAGACCCCCTGCTAGGGTCTGTGCATAAAAGGCTGAGTTTGGCTCATTAAAATCAGTTGTACTCCCAGAGCCATGTGTCATCTAGTTACTGAGAGGGAAAGGGCTTTAATCACTGTTCACAACCTTGTTCCAGCTTGTGGAGGATTCGGTGGGAAAAGTCCTTGTAAGGACCAGAGTTCCCAGGACTGTATGTCGTCCAGTCCCTGAGATGGAATGGAGCTAGTCCCCTATCCTGTTCCAGGACACAGAGGTTCCAAGAGGACCCCAGGCAAGCCACAACGGCTGGGTCAGAAGCGCTGAGGTTTTCCCCTATTCCGCAGGCCTTGGCGGAGGTACCCAGAGGTACAGGGAGCTCTGTTACAACCATCATTTCTTTTCTCGATTAATACTTTTTACAATATCATTTTTTATTTCTTCATTACTACCTTGAATATTAATTAAATGTAGTTCATAGCCCCGAGGAACTATAGTAATGTATAAATGTGGCAATTTGCTTCAATGTGATATTTTATTCATGATAGTGAAGCCCTCACTGGTTTATGTTGTAACTATACTATTATTGGATCTTAAATTTTATTCATGAACTGATCTATGTTTGTATTTTTTGTATATTTTATTTCAGCAATTATTTTAAGCAGTGCATTCTCTCTCTTAATGCAAATAAAGTTAACCTTCAATTTTAAAACTATTTACATATTTATTTACTAAACACCTACTTGTAGTAAATTGAAGATCAAACTTCACTATTTAGTCCAAAATAGCCATGTTTTGACTACAAATGAGTTGGAGAGGTTTTTCAATTCAGCACTTTTCCCTAAATTCTGTAATTAGGTTTTCAATTGACTTTAGTTTGGAGTTTAGTGAATAAACTTTTCAATTTTAGTCAGGTAGCTGAAATAGAGCAATATTTTCCTCCCCCATCATTGGTTGCCTTTGTCTGACCTCCGATTGATGAAGGTATCTATCTATCATATGTGCCCTTTCTTTACATTTAAAATATTATTAAACTTTTGCCAAAAAGGAAACAACAGAATTGTCTCATCTGTTGCCTTGTTGAGTTGCTTCATGAAGATTGAAATGGAAAACGGTCAGTCTAAGAAACCACTATAGCTCAAAGTAATGGTTATGCTAGAGAGAGTGTATAGACAAGGTCCTCTGTGACCACCCAGACACCATCCTATCTTCAGATGTCTAAATAATGATGACATTACAGTACTGCATTATCAGTTGCAATTCTGTCCAAAATAGATGGATGCACTCCACAAACCAGCTGCCTATAGACTGACTGAGGCATTAAGCCTTTATTATAGAGTGTAGGGATGGAGTTGTATGGATAACAATGGATATTACAGTGGATATTACACTCATAAATTGTAAACAAAGCATTTTCTGTATGTCATTGCTTTATGGTGTTCACTTTTTCATGAACTGTATATAAAAACCTCTAACATATTAATATGAATCATATCATGTAAGGAGGAATCCAATCCAGCTTGGAGTGTCTCTTAATTTGTACACAAATATATAATAAATACTTTTGTAGCAATATAAATGTTCTAAAGGCTAGACGTACACCTCCTCTCCTTGTTTCAGTTTACATTTATTCTACATGTTGCTAAGAGAATGATTTGAAGTCCCAGTAGAGATTGTGGATACTCGCCCAACAAAAACAAATAGAATGAAAAAACATAAATGTCTTGCTAGACCTCTCCTTGGTAATAAGTGTGTGACATCACGGCATGCCACGAAGACACTGGGGGCTGAAGGAGGGGCCACATCATTGAAAAAGGTCCCTGGGTGACCAATTAACCGATTGTATGAGAGCTATGTGGTGGTAAGTTGGGAAAATGAGATGTGCTAGTACTAACAGCAAAGGCAGGGACAGTGACTCATTGGGGGCAACGGGATTATCACAGTTAAATATAATTGTTAAGATATACAACTCAGCTGTTCTATATTGTGTTGAACAAGACGTATTATTCACATACTGGCGAGGTGTCTGCTTGAGAACAACTGCCTATTCTTGAGTAATTTTGTCTTGATTAGGAGATGAAAGAGTTGCAGAGCTGGCTAACACATGTTTCAGTCAATGTAACAATGCTATTAAGGGATATTGCTTTACTGAAATATTATTTTGAGGAGGAAACAAGATTAACAAATATAAAGAAAAAAAAAACAAAAAAACAATGTAATTATTCTACTTTATTCTCGTTTTTACTGGTAAAACAAACCTTTAAAGCAATACGAATTATTAAAATAAATTATATAGGTCGTGAATTAAAAAATACCGTAAATATAAAATATACAAATGAATAAAGAAAATAATAATGTAAAAAAAAAAAAAAACACCTACAAATCCTAAGGCAAGAAGTAGTAGTAGCAGTGTGCCCAGATCAGGAAGTAGTTGCTCCAGCTAGGAGTCTGTCATTCGGGTCTATTGGGCCTGAACATATCCCATAAAACCTCAGTCTATCGGGAGTTTAAGTGATATGCAGTTCAGCACTCAACAGATGTTCCAATCATAAGATCCAACAATTGAAACTACTGAATATGTTGATTGCAGTCATATGATGGCTCCTGTTATCCCATTGATGGCTTAGTTCAGGTTTGTAAACAGAGCTATAGAATGTGAATGCCAAATGGCATGATTGCACATGAGTACGACCGTCCCTTGCGCTCTTTCACAAGCTCAGTCGTGGTCGGTAGCAACTTGAACAGCAGCAAATTGATTGTAGTTCTAAACAAGGTCAAGGATACAAGGACAGGGTCTCTCCTTCTGCGATATTCATTCAATTCAGGTACATAAGTTATGGTGCTTGGAATGTCCCTTTAATTTAGAGTTCTTTCATGTAAGTACAGAGCTCTAGAAATTGCCTTTCAGAATAGTGCTGTAGCCTAATTTTGGAGGTCTTCGGCCTTATTACATAGTGTCCTCCTGTAATTATCTTAGTGTAAATAAAAGCTGACCTTGAAATGTCACTGTAATGTTCTTGTTGATGTTGTGTCTGATAACATTCTTGGAGTTACTTATTATGCCTGTAAGTTTGGACAATCACATGATGGTATCTCAGCTGCTAAATGCCTGGATAAAATGAATAACCAGGTCGCCAAGATGTTACGGGGGAAGTGGACACATGCTTGGCTTTACTTCATCTTCCTTCTCCTCGTCAAGAGTCGGAGCAGGTCCAACAGATAAACAGATCCTTTAGGAAGCTCCTGACGTGACATGGAAGATATTCTGAATCTCCACCCAGTGTATTAACTCCTAAACATCATTTATGTTGCCACTATCCTTTTGCACAATCACATCTACAGATTTGTTTTAATGTAACGTTCATCGCTTCATTAACCATTGTATTTGCTGTTCATTTCCATTCACTTTGCCCTTTTCTGGATAAAAAAAAATTAAAAAAAAATGAAGAAATCTGGAATGTTGAATTTGTATCTTTGCTTAAGCCATCCAATACATGTAATTAAATAAATGATGATGTACAGAACCAGTTGCTTGACTGAAATCACCACTTTAAAGACTAAGAGCTCTGTTCACTAAACAGTGAGTATTGAACAACAAAATAACTGCAAAAAGTAGGCCAAATTCTAAAGATGTAAAATGTTGTTAATTGACTACCTATTCCCACTCAGCATTTTTGTTTTTAAGCAACAGTGCCCAAAAGGTAGATTCCCGGACAACAGCTAGGGGTCTATCTTTCAGGGATTCTTAATCAAGGCACACTTATTGACCACACTCTGAATTCTAACTTTAGTGAAACACTTTATTTTGCATTTCAGCTCTATGGAATTTGCTGGCGCTTTATAAATAATAAAATAATAATAATAATTTCAGGTTTTTATTTTATAACATTCAAAGTGAATTTTTTAATTTAAAGTAACACTATAGTGTTAGGAATATAAAACAGTGTATTATGTTTTACAATTTTAGGTGTACACATGTATACTAGTTACACTCACAATTTAAGGGAGCCAGCAATATCGGCTCTATTTGATATTTAATGGTTTGGCAGTATCTCAATCGACCATCTGTGGAAGTGATCAGGTCTTCTGAATTTTCCTCAACATTACAATGTAGGTCATGTTCGACACAGACAGTAGTTGGTTAAATTTCAGTATAGCAAATATATAAAAAAATATATAAAATGGGACATGCTGAATGAAAGAAACAAATCCCCTTAAATACCCTCCCAAAGTTTCTTTGAGAAGTCCACTTTCATTGGCTTTTGGCAAATCTCCAATCAGCATTTGGTTTAGCCAATGTCTAATTGAATAGTTTTATTTGGTGAATCTCCAATTCTGTCCTTGAGTGTCTGAGAAAAACCAATGGCGTGAATATCCAGCAAAGGTCATCTTAGGAGAACTACTATTAGGTGATGGAAGCGGCATTATTATTAGTTCCAATGATAAATGGCTCCAACATGATTCAGAGTCCGCGTTCATGGCCATATTATCGATTTCAATGATGAATGGCTCCAACATGCAGAGTCCAAGTTCATAAAGAAGTGTATATTGATAATAGGAAAAAGTGAAAATAATTACAAACTTACAATTATGCATAAGGGAATGTTCGATGCATACAATTTAGGCACATAAAATACTGTCAATACTAAAAGGAAAAATAAATAATTACATAGTTAAATAAAAGTGAAGATGAAAAAGAGATATTTTAATAATAAAAGCATGAAAAAAGGGGCGGAGTTTGCTAGCCTAACAGAACAGACGCCATATCTGACAGCTCCTCCAAACTCTACAAAATCGCATCAAATATCTTGCATACCAAGACTCATACGACATTATAAACCATTCAGCTGGTCTCCCTGACCCGAACCACATCAATACATACCGTTCTTTCACATGCCAAAGCACTCTAAGCCGTGGTGCAAGTCTTCAGCCTACTACACGCCGAGAATCCCGGGACTGGAGGCTCTCCTCCGGGTTAATACCACACAGAACCTGCCAACTGCCTAACTCCCCAGGACTCCATGTCCGCTATGGGACACCACTTCCAAAAACAAAATCCTGCGGCTGACAGCAGGGACATAGGAGACATGCTAAGAAAGCCAGTACAGCCCAGACTGATCCCCACAGAGGGTCAGAATGCGGACATCCAAGCACAAGGGGAGAAAAAAAAAAAAAAAACCATGCTACTCACCCAGTCAAGTCTGTTCCAATCTCTTGAGACCTCCGACGGCTCAGCTTCTTACTCCCAAACACAACCTGAAACTCCTGCTTGCAGGTATTCATAAACTATTCATACTGGATACGGGCCTCTGAGGAGGACATACTTGACACCAGAACAGACATCACAGTCATTAAAGAGACTCCAAGCGCACCAGTAGAACTTATCTCTACAACTAACGGGCCTGGAAGATATTAACGTGATTCTGGCGCTATATATTAATAAATTTGCTGTTTTTTACCCTTTTAAAAATGTGTTATTGTGCAAACCTGATAAGTTTTCAATAAAAATTTCTAAATCTAAAAAAAATAAATCACAATTTCTTTGCTAAAATTGCTTATTAAACATTCAGTTAACCAAATGCTGACTGGAGATTTGCCAAAACCAAATGCTGATTGGAGATTCACCAAAAGCCAATGAAAGTGGACTTCTCAAATAAACTTTGGAAGGGTATTTAATTGGATATGGTTCTTTCATTCATTGTTATGCACTTTGATGAAGACTCAGGTAGAAACATGTTGTGATTGTGCTTATGTGGATGATTTTAAGCATTCATGTGAGATTTTATACATATATATATATATATATATATATATATTTTTTTTTTTTTAATTCTTTATTTTTGCTGTGCAGGTGTGTACAAACAGTTATGTCATGCCACAACAGCAGTTGACACAAACATCTTAATACATAGTTTACATATGAGATGGCATTCAGTTAAAACTTGCACAATTTTTGGGATTATAATGCTTGACGAAGAAATGTGTTGCAAGAACAATTTTATATGCTAAACAAGCTAGTGACATGGAGCTTAGTATGTACCGTGTTGGTTATTCAGGCTATAGGTGCTCCTGGGCATATAGGGTTACATGCTCGAGTAGAGGCTTAGGTACTGGTTGCACATACCCTGTAAGGTCAAGGGGACTATGTCTATGACTGGTGTAGCGGGTTTAACCCCATGCGTCGCTTCAGGTTCGTAGGGTATGTGAGCTTTTAACAAGAAATGTATTCAGAAGGGGGGGACCCTGCTGGGCCTCTGGTAACCAAACTTGCGTGTCATAATAGGTGTGTCTAAGTACCTGGCTATGTGTGTATTAACAGGCTAACAGTGGATTTAACCCCTGGAGCGCCTGGAGTGTAGTTAAACATAAGTAAAGTAAATAAATGCAGGCAGCCGAGAATCGATCAAAAATAAATTTAACTATGTGACAGTATAGTCTGTCTTGGTACCGGCAGAATCTGGCAGCAAGGCCAAGTCCTTAGGGGGACATGGGTACCTTGCTCGGGGACATGTGGCACTGTCAGCCAATGCCAAATACCGTCCCTGGGAGCTCTCGGGTTCGCCTGGATGCTTTTCCGTGGCGGTTCAAGGTGTGGGTTGCGCCCGGCTTGTCTCCCGTCCATGGCCTCCCTGAAGGTTAGCATCGCAGGGGTTAAGGCTTTTGGTTGTTCCTCTTGCCGGGCCCGAGGTCCCTGTGTGGTGTTCACTGTTCTGGTGAGTCTTGTTTTTGCAGGCTGGGGATCGGGGGCTGGTGAGGTTAGCATGGAGGTCGGAAGTCTTCGAAGTCTCTGTGTGGTAGACAGCTTGGGTACGCTGGCTGGTCTCGCCCTGGTGTGAGTGGGAGTGAGTGCTGTCGCCTGCGGGACATGTCACCTTTTCCTGCCATCTTGTTTGTCGGCGCCGTCGGGAGGCCGCCCTACTGGTGCTTGGCGGGGGTCCACACAGGTATCGCCGGGTTGCTGGGCGAATCCATGCCGCCGCCAGTCTCCTCGCTAGCCTGAAGGCATGACCTTTGGCACTAAGCTTCGTCCAGAGGCTTGCGCAGAGTTGGTCGAAGAAGTCCAAGGTATGCTTGGGTGGCTTTAAGCGGGTGTGTTGCGTCGCTGGCCGTGCCAGTGGTGCCATCTTGCCTGTGCCCTGGCAGTTTCCTCTCACCACAGTTTTTGTCGTTTGTTCGCGTGGCTTTGCAGGGGTGGGCACCCCCAGCGTGGACCGGGATATCCCCTGCCGGTCCAGAGGGGGGGGGGGGGGTAGCAGGGCAGCGTTTGATTCATGCTTATGAGCGGCTCCCTTGCCGGGCGATCGGCCGCCTCCCCCAGGCTTTAGGCCCCGCTCCTGTTTAGGCCTCATGGCCGGTTCAAGCGCTCGTTTCGCGTTTTGATGCGAGACAGGTATCGGCATGTTCCGTTCAGGGTCCTGCATTATTTTCCGGGCACCATGCACTGCTGACATTGCTTGGTAGAGCGGGATTCGTGAGTTTGCGCCCGCTGGTGCCGGAGCGATCAGAGAGTGCGTCCGGCCATCTTGGCAGTCAGTCCCCGCCCCCTATATATTTTTAGTACATTTGCTATACTTAATTTTAACTTCTTACTGCCTGTATCTCTCCTCACAACCTACATTGGAATATTGAGGACAATTCAGGAGACACTTATGGGTGGGAATACTGATAGCTTCCACCAATTGATGGTTGTTTGACATACTGCCACCCCACTACTATCAAATAGAGTTTAGTTTGCTGGCTCCCTAAATAGTGATTGTAACCAGAATTTAAGTTGAAAAAAATGTCTTGGTCTGAGCCCTACAAATGCCAAGTTTGGCTCGTACACCCCTACAGTGTCCAGATCAGAATAGGATATTACAGCACATGATTAATTTGCAATGAACACCAAGTATACCGTATCATGGAGCATTGTGGTACTCTTATTATTTATGATTTCACAGGAATAGTTTGACCCATGCAAAGCAGAAATAGAACTTTGTAAAAAGCAATAATTTTTGGTAGTCTGCACAGCAAACGTATACACCAATTATAACAAGAGAAAATTAACATGGCCAGGTGGGCACCGGTATGTATGTTTTTGTTGCCTTGGAGAAGGCAAAAGTAATCTTAAAGCAGTTCTTTCACTTTGCAAGTTTTGTTTTTTAATTAATCCATTTTTGTCCCTCTATTTCTGGTTGTATTAAGTTTTTTTTTAGTTATACTTAAGAAAGGATAGGTACTACTTTTTCTTATGGGAATACTTGGCAATTTCAAATTTACGAACAATCCATCTTCAAATGAATCCCGCAGTGGGGCAAACTGAAGGCGTCATGGACAAAGGTGAACCTAATTAAGACACTAAGATATTGATAATGCCGGGGGAAATAAAAAGATAAGAAATGTAAGTGAAGGCAAGTGGAAGATGGGAATGTAATAACCATTTAGATACAAGCAGTATAGGTAAAGGAAAACAGAAATAAATAAAAAAAGCTAGCTTGACAGTGCATTTGCTGGAAATTTCACTAGCATAGGCCTTGATTCTTTTGAATAAGCCTTACAAATGAGCACAATCCATTAGAAAAACTGTTTACGTGATTTATCTACAAAAATTCCTATAGACTTCAAAGGTAACTTCTGTAGATAAATAATTTGAAGTTTTTTTTCCAACAGATTGTAATCATTTGAAAAACTTATCCAAAGGAATCAAACCGACGCCATAATGTATAGATTTATTAACTCTATTTTATACGTGTATATACAGGGAGCCAAGCATGCGTTTTTGGATGACAAACCCTCTTTAATTTAAAACAGTTGTTGCAGGTGCATTCATGTGACGACACAGAGGTGACCAGGAATTGTCAGATGACTTATTAGTCCAATGTTCAGTAAGTCATCTTTCCAGCTTTGTATAACTACTGTTAAAGTATAGCGTTTTTTCAAAGAAACAAATCACACAACTAAACTTTTATTTTTTTTAATAAACAACATCAGGTGGTTTATTAGTTCCATCTGATAAGTAGTGCCTTGTTTCACTCATTCTAAAATGTATTATTGGATTAAAATATGTTAAGTAATCTATAGAACTGACTGTAATATGCCTTATGCATGCCATTCTAGACTATATAACTAGATGAGGTCATATAAACGCCAATTAGTTCCAGACCTGTCATTCCTGAATTCTCTTGTAGGGCCAGGAGCTCACAGTCACGCTACATTAGTACCAAAGATCCAATATATCAAACAGAGATTTCATCATTATCACATGGAATCGAGAATTAGTCAGCAAGTATGTTTGACAGATTGCAGGATTTGGAATAAGTGTTGAGGACTTTTCATCAAGAGCTGTAAAGGTGGTAATTCATAACAACAATTTATGGAGCAGACTTAGAGGGAACGCCACATGGCGACATTTTTATATTGTATAGTTTAAGGCTGGGTAGAATGTTAAATGTTTCTCCATAGCCATTTCACAGATGGGCTCTTTATGATGTTATATTTAACAGAGTCCCACATTAACGAATAGCCGTTGTTAGATATAGATATTCATTTGGCTATACATTTGAATATAGAAAATAAAATTAAAAGGACACTCTAAGTACCAAAACAAAGTAGTTTAATGATATGTTTTTTGTTCCATAGATCACACCTTTGCAGCCTCACAGTTTTCTTTTCTGCAATTTAAGAATGAAATCACGTTGTTTACACAGCCCTAGCTACACCTACCAATGTACTTCCTGAAATAGAGGTCTAATATTTAAATTTCCCTTATTGCACGGTGTGTTCAATTTAGACTCTCTCATCTCTGCCACTCTGTTAATTGTCTGCTATAACTTGCAGCAGTCTCCTGTGTGTGATTAGAGTTAAATATACAGAACAGGAGATAAAAACTTCTAAAGTAAACACACTGAGCTATAAGATTGTTTGAAAACAAATAATGAAGGCTAGTGTGAGTCACTAGTCACACTACTGAACTGCTAAATGGCAGAAAACTGAGCAGTGAGAGTGTTTATGAATATTTGCAGTCCTATTTAAATTTTGTAGCAAAGACAACGGTATGTGTTTTTGGCTCAAAAAAAATGATATTGATGTCTTGTAGGTATTTTACTGATGTACCCATCACTAGAAACAATTATACCATGTTTTCTTGCTTAAAAAGTTACACTAAGCTCCATGACCACTTCAGTAATTTGGAGTGGTCATGGTGCCTGGAGTCTGTATGTGCAGCATTTCTCTTTGAAACGCTGCACACACACAGAGTTTAACTCCTCTGCAGCCAGAGGTGTAACTCCACCTCCAGCAGCATCTTTGGGGCGTCATTGGCCATTTTTGGCAACAGCACAACATGCTGGCGTCAGATTGCCAGTGGTGGCACGCTCCTTCCAGCTGCCCATGTACTCCCCTTAACCCATTATCCCTGACGTGACATCAGTCTCCTTCCAGCTGTAGGGGTAGTGATGTCAGAAAAGGAGGAGAGCTGAGGGAGTACTTGACCTCGGCGTTGGAAAGGAAAGTGAGTTTTAGCTATTCTCTTTCTTTTAATTTTTTTTGTGGAGGAGACTAGGATGGGAATTTTTTAACGTATGTAATGAGCAAACGTTGATTTTCACTCTGTCATGGACTTTTCGTACTTGGAAAATTTAAGAAAAAAAATGAGTAAAGCACCCATCCAATCTTATACAGCACAGAGCTGCAGTATAAGGAAAGGAGAGAGGATTTTGATGTTTGTCCATCGTTGTGGACATGAAGGGTACAACAGGAATGAATTTTAATGGTGGCACACTTGGCTTTTATGCAAGTCCCCATGCAAGGGGCACTCCCACATGGACCTTGTGGAGGACTCCAACACAAAGTTACAAACCAATAACAGCACGGTTACAAAGTATGACACTCCCATACATATCATACAATCCCTCTTCTCTGCCTAGGAGATAATTGAGACAGATACTGTAATAACTCAATTATCTCCAGGCAGAAATACATACAATCCCCATAAATGTTACATCCTCTGATAGCCCTGATCTGGGTGACCAACATATCCAAAAATCACCCAGATCAGTTCAGAGGTTTAGGAATTTTATGGATGTCTTAATTTGACCGATCGCACACGAGGCTCCTGCCCAGAAATAGTTCCATGACTTTAGGTTGTGCGGTTGGTCTATTTTGGAAAGTCTTTAGACCGAACAAACCCCCTGGCTCATAGTAGCATTTGTTCCCAAACAAAACTACTGAATTGCGCTCTCCTGGCTGGTCGGGGATAGGAAGCAGACGTTCGCAAAGTTTGACTGGTGTTCGGGAAGTCGTGTGTCTGATTTTAGTTGCAAACCAAGTCCCGCTGCCTCCTTTTGTACGGACAAGATGGCCGCCATTTTCTCCTGCACGTGGCGTTCGACTATACGAACAGCGGCCACACAGAGAGAGCACTTAATTCACTGTTCCCTTTGAAGTTAATGAGCCGGGGGGGGGGGGGGGGGGGGGGGGTGGTTGGTGTTTGGTAGTTTCAACTACCGAACAAAAAAAGTCAAAGTCCCGAATAAACAGGGTAGTTTCATCACAATTAGCTTTATGTATTTAAATGTTTCTATCATAGCCCCCTGTCTCGTCTTGCCTCCAAGCTATACATGTTAAGATCCTTTGTGTAAAGATCTTACCTTGAGTGGGAGTCAACAGGCAGAGTTTAAAGCACCCTTTGCAATTTTACACCAGCCAAGGGGACTCAAGGCAGAAATCCCCAAGGTGAAACAGTGCAATGGGGCTGATAATAACCAGTGCTTCCAGGAACAAGGTACAGGCAAGGAATATCCAAAGGCGTAGTAAGGGACGGAATCAATAGTCAGGACAGGCAGCAAACAGGCAAAACGAAGGACAAGCAGAGGATCAAGAACCAGAAGTCAGATAAACAGCAAGGATTCTAAACAGGAACAAAACAATCTGACAATGTTCAATAACCAAGGCGGGGTTTATATAGGATGAAATCAGCCACATATCAGGAACAGGTGTGCAGGGTCCAGGCATAGAGACAAGGAGAACAGGATACCAGGAACAACTGAACGTAACTAAAGAAGTGTGGAGCCCAAGGTAAGGCTACTGACCGGGAAGTAGGAGATCCAGGTTCAAACCCAGTCAGGCTCAAATACACAATATAGTGATGACAATAGTGACACTTTGACCTTTCCTTGTAAGTTTTATCCTGCAATCCATGAACCAGTTTACCAGCCCTTCTCTGAACGCTCTCCAAAGTATCTATATCCTTCTGGAGATACTATACTCCAAGTGAGGTCTCACTAGTGTTCTGTGCAATGGCATGAACACTCTTTCTACTGCTCATACCTCTCCATATGCAACCAAGCATTCTACTTGTATTTCCTGCTACTCTGTTACATTGTTTGCCTACCTTTAAGTCATATAAAATAATTACCCCTAAATCCTTTTCGTCAGATGGGTTTTTATGTCCAAGATGTATTATCTTGCACTTATCCACATTAAATGTCAGTTGCCACAGCTTTGACCATTTTTCTAGTTTACCTAAATAATTTGGCTTATCCCTCCTGAAACATCAACCCTGTTACATATATTGGTATCAACAGCAAAAAGACAAACCTTACCATCAAGACCTTCTGAAAGATCACTAATAAAAATACTAAAGAGAATGGGTCCAAGTACAGATCCATTTTTTTAAATTATTTTTTTAAATCACCTATTGCTTTCCTTTAAACCATAAAATTACCTTAGCTTTATGGTTTAACCAATGTTTGTACCTCATAGTCATTACTTCTATCTATACCCTTATAACTTTCATAAATCAGTTTTTTTCCATTCATGATACATTTTCCCCCAAATCCTTTAAAACTACATAAAACACTACACGTGTAACAATATTGAATGTAAATGCAATAATTCTTACAATAGCTATGAGAGAGTAAATCCTTAAACTAGTTTAAAGAAAATAAAATTAATCATATTGGCCATGTGCTCGCCACCTGGATTCTAATTTCCTGAACAGGTCAGAGCAATTTAAAAGGACTATTTATCAAAGTCTGTCGGCTGCAAATCTATTGTAATATTAGAAATAAATGTTGAAGGGAAAAAAAAAATAAGCAATAAAATGATGGTACCATTTTCATTTTTTTTGTTCTATCCGATTTTATTCTAACTCATTTCAAATGCAAGGGGATTGAGAAAAAGTGGTTTATTGTTTATTTTTTCTGCTTAACAGCAAGAGTTGAAGTGTTGTGGGTGGGAGACGCATTCCGAGATAACAACCTCAAGACTAATTTGTGTTTGCGACTCACTTCCTTACAACTATCTAAAAGTGGAGGAAGCTAAATTTCCTTTTCAATCAAGTTCATTGAAATTGTAAGCCAAAACCTAGAAAGTCATAACTACTCACATAGTTCATGTATGAATTGTATTTTTTTTTCCACAAGTTAGCAAAAAGGTCACAGACCAGCTGCCAGTGGTGGTGCCTTCTTTATACAGTGGCTAATATATGTGTGTATGTGTGTGTACGCAGCAATGAGTGTCGACCAAATAACATAAACATAACACCCCAATGTACAATTAGCTTGCCCGCCTCCTCCATAGTAGTGGTATACCAAGATACCCCTAACACCACCAGGTTCTGAGCCACAGGCCAGCTCGAAACCTACCCTCCAACCTTAAAACCAAATGAGGAGATTATGTAACCCCTTCCTATAACAGTAATAATAATCATCATAATAATACCAATAACAACCCCTCCCACTTCTTAATCTAACTCTCCAGCCCCTGACGCTTTGACCAAACAGAGAATTACATGAACCGCCACCTAAGTGAAAGGGAGGGTGGACACAATTGGAAAATGGCTGCCATATTTATATATAGCCAGCCCCCTAACTGACCATAGCCAAACCCCAACCATTTCCCATAATGCCCGCCTCCTCATCCAGTCAAGGCCAACTTCACTTGTGCTTGCTACTTGGGCTTCAAGTGACCCACAGGTACTACTTCTAGCACAGGTTAGAACATCACACTTGTTCTGTTTGAGTTGTAGGACAATGAGTGCCACTCAGAGCTATAGTAAGCAAAGCTAGATGTGCAGCTCTCTTATTAGTGCCACCAGGAGCTCTGGTCGTGCAGTATAATTATTTATTAGTTCATTGGCTGAGAGTGCCAGCCAATCGCTGATATGAAGATCTAACAGACGTCCATACCTAAGAACCTCTGGCTGTGATAATTGTAGTTGAGGTGAGAATGGATGCACAGCGTACCCGAGGTGAGAAGTGAGACTGTTCTAAACCTGTTTGACTGCTTACAATGGGCAACGCAGGTAGGACGCTAGGAGAGTCCTGGCCATAATCACTATATAAAGCTATTTGCATGAAATCATGTGTATAAAGGTATCAGTTATCAGACAGGTCTATTTGTGTAGGCATTAAATTCAGTCCTATACTCAATATATTCTTACTGATATAATACTGAGGGTAATGTCTACATACAAGATAGAAGGAAAAGGCATTCACCTCAATAATGCAAGTAGAAACCTTTGAAACAACAATGTGTTGTAAATATGGGAAATACATGATGTCATATGGGAACAATGTGATGTAAACATGGGAGTGACGTGATATCAATATGGGGAAGATGACATGGAAGCCAGTATGAGCTAACTGTTGTTCTTTGGGATGTTTGAAGTAAAAAAGATGCTTTTTTTATATTTCAGTCTTTGTGATGGTTTAAAAGGTTTTGTCAGCTCAGAAACTCGATTTACATTATACTTATAAATAATATTATTGCTATTGGCATTAACATAGTTCCAATGTATTTCGCAGCTCTGTACAATTTTAGAAAAGATGGAATTTAACAACAAATGAGACAAACTATTGCAAATGTTGTCAAGAACAATAGGTTGCTTAGGAACCCTGCTCGGACAAGCTTATAATCTAGATGGCTTTGGAAAGCATTCAGATATACAGTTTAGATTAGATAGATAAGACGATAAAAATGGACACATTCTCTATAGGGAAATCAAGCAGGATGACCTAAATGGTGATATCTGTTTCAATTTGAATTCAGAAATACAAAATAGAAAGATGAGTGGAGCCACGCTGAACTTCTAGTGTACATTTAATGCGCATGTCTGGAAGAGGAAACCTCCTCGAGTGGCATATCGTAGTTTAGGGCTTCCATACACGAAGGGTAGACTAGTCTTTCCAGACATTAGAATATACTATAGAGCCTCAGTGCTGGCGCAAGGCCTACGCATACTTAAGACCTCACATCCATCTCACCACCCGGTGTGGATGTCCCTAGAAAATGCATGTCTGTAGCCACATGACATTGCTCACTCACTTTGGGCAAACACGTTTCCCCGGACACATGGGACAACTATGCCAATGTGTTCAAGATTCCTGCTGAACTCATGGCTTCTCTGGAGTCCAAGTATTCTGGATAAAAATTTGATTTTTCGATCAGCGCCCCTAACGACATTAACTACCCTCTCCCCTGATCTACGAGTGTCAACATGGACAACCAAGGGTATAGGCAAGATACATGACTTACATAAAGGAGAAATGATATTAAGCCGTTCCCTGACCTACAAAGACCATATGCCCTACCGATGAGGGATATGCATGTCTATTTATGAGTAAAAAATATCCTACTATCAGTGGTACAGAATGGGCAGAAACAACCTACAGCGGCTTTGTATTCGCTTTATCTGGTACTAGTAGCAAAACAGGTTAAACCACTATCTCTGTGTTATAATGCACTGATCACAGGTACGGCTCTAGAGAAATTGCCCTACATGAGGCAGTGGGTAAGGGAACTGGGCAGCACATTTTCACTGCCACAGTGGCATGAAGCCATGGCTAACATGAAGCAGGCCTCAAGGAGTGTCTCACTCTGGGAAGCCTTTTACAAAATCACTATGAGATGGTACCTGGTGCCGCATAAGTCATCAGGTATATAAAGTTGCTCCTCAGTAAAATGGTAATGCTGCAAATAGTAATAAAAAAAACAAATACAATTAATAGCTTATTATGATTTAAAAAAATAATTGGTCAAGGGAAGACTATCAGGGTTATTCACTTAAGTGATAATTCAAAGTCATTCAATTTTAAAATAAATTACTGAGAGTTGCTTTTGATTATTTTCTGAAATTAATATGCTGAGTGTCTCACATTTCCATTTTTTTTTAAATATGTATGCTATATTTTGTGAACTCATCAATAACAGTATATAGTATACATTTGGTGATGAAATAATGGGATTCATTATAGTCAATAAGACATCATCCGCAAACAAGCAGTTTTCTATTTCTCCATACAATTCCTTTGATTCTTTTATATTTGTATTCTATTGATTAGTTGTGCCAATGGTTTAAACAGCTATGGTGAAAGTGGACAGCCCTGTCCGGTTCTACCATTGATGCCTATAGTTTTAGAGATTATTCCCATCGTTGGCACTGCATAAAAAGGTATTAGTATAAAGCACTTTGCACACATATTTGGCAGAAGTGTACCACTAGACAGCCACTACAGGTGTGCTAACGTTTTTTTTATGAAACTGCAGTATTTTACATTGCAGGATTAAAATGACAGACTCACTGAATGTGGTCTTGGTGACTTTAGTTCTTTAAAGGACCACTATAGGCACCCAGACCACTTCAGCTCCATGAAGTGGTCTGGGTGCCAGGTCCATCTAGGGTTTACATACTTTCAGAGAAACTGCTATGTTTACATATGGGTTAATCCAGCCTCCAGTGGCTGTCTCATTGACAACCACTAGAGGCGCTTCCGCGCTTCTCAATGCTTTCCTATAGACTGACTGAATGCGTGCGCGGCTCTTGCCACGCATGTGCATTCAGCCGATGACGTCGGAAGGAGGAGGAGAGTTCCCAGCGCTGAGGGAGCCCGGTGCTGGAGAAAGGTAAGTGTTTAAACCCTTCCTCCCCCTAGAGGCCGACGGGTGGGGGACCCATTAACACTATAGTGCCTGGCACTATAGTCGTCCTTTAACACTATAGTATAGCATGTATTATCAGGGATGTTTTGGTTTTCAATTAACCTTATCTAGTCTTGAGTGATCATTCAATAGCAGTAGCCTAACTGCCTATGTTTCTGAATGTATTTTTATGTCATAATTGATTAAAGAGATTAGTTGATAGAACATAAGTTACATTTTGTTTTTGGATATTACTGTGATGGGTGTTTTTGAAGCAGCTGTGTCATTTTTTCTGTGGGTCTTTCCATATTTTGTAAAAACCTATCGTGATATTACTGCTTGGGGTGTGGTGGAGCGGGGGTGCAGCAGAGATAAGTTATACTTACCTGAAGCTCTCCCCACGTGCATCACCATCTTTGATCTCCAGCTCGTGGTGCCAGGAGCTCATGTCAAATCTGTACACTTGTGCAGGCAACCCAAACACATGGATAATGCACCAGTAAGAGGTACCACAAAACTTGTATTAACCCTGGGATCCTTCCTTCTCCAATAAAGGAGCATGAATATTATTTAGTCTGTACATTGGTGTGACGATAAAGCCCTGGCATCTCTGTTATTGAAGGCACAACAGTTAAGGCTTAACATTGTCTGCTGGTAGTTGCGTTAACTTGCACAGTTGGTCATTCAACTAAGTGCTACGACTTGAGCTTTAAGTCGCTTTATCCACCAGCAATGCAGGATTTACTGTCCTGATATCTCCAGTTACTACAGGATATTCTATATACCTAGTTATCTGACTATACTCTATGAGTAACTACTCTATAGAGGACAATAAATAGCAATATACCCGTGAGACCTCAAGAATGATACAAAACAAGCTTCTTCTTGGTGCAAACAACAGCAACTGACTTTATTTTACAGGAATCAGGGTTTTTATACACTCCACACACAATTTCCAACAATCTTATTTGTTACAGTTCCCTACCCCCTTTGTGCTTATCCACCCTGAAAGCAAATAGCTATCTAGATAAGCCAGGCAGATATCTCAGCATGACAGTCTGTATCACAATCTCCTTTTGGTCCCAGCTCAAGGGGCCTCTTGTGCCATGTGACATCAGAGTCCCTTTTGTCACAATCTGGTTACATGGATAACAGAAAGCAGGGCAATTTCATTATTTAATGCTGATGAAGACTCTGATCAGGTCAAGTGATTGATACTTCAAGTAGCATTCTGTACTCTCAGAAAATGAGTCAGTGAAACAGTTAATTGTATGGGTAACTGAAGCTCACAAAAATGTTCTGTATGTTAAAAAAAAATATATATATTTCAAACTATACTCAAGCTTTACTTCTGGGAGGCCACTGTCGTCTTAAATGTTATCCAAGTAATTTGCAAACAAAAGAGCAAACAAGATCTCTTAATGAACAAAACATGTCTCCAACTCAAATCAGTTCATAATTTAAACCATACCGTAAAATTAAACCTGACACATCATACAAAGGGTGTATTACAGCTATTGTAATGTATTGCAATCTTGGTTGATTTAGTGTTACCCTCTAGGATATTAAAGTGACACACTACATCCTACCAGTGCCCAGACTCTACCCTCTTCCCTTTGATGTAATTTGTTTAAACTTTACTTTTCCATTCAGCCATCATTGTATGGTGTAAGTAGGCTCATTTTCAAAAGCCGCTCTGTGGTGGACTGTTGCACCATGAGCCCAGCAGGGAGCAGTACTGGGAGAGAGTGAAATTCATGTTGAACACAAGAATACAGTCTATAGTGCAGGGATAGGCAACCTTCGGCACTCTAAATAGTCTGGACTACATTTTCCCTGATGCTTTGCTGGCATAAAGGCGGTGAGGTATGGGAGAGGTAGTCCACAACATCTAGAGTTCCGAAGGTTGCTTACCACTGCTATGGTGTATGAACATGAGAGAAAACATCAAGCTGGATACTTGGAAGCTTTTGTTGTGAAAATATATTCTGAAAGGTTTCCAATAAATTAGAATAAAAATGTTCAAAGCGTAAACAATAACTATACAAATAGGAAAATCAGTTAGGGTTGGATTACCAAGAAAATCAACAGAAATTACATTGGGGATGGCAGAAAAATTAAGGCTTAATGTCAGTGAAAGGAAAAAAGGTGAGTTATCATTTATTTAGCACCAACTTATTCTCCAGGGCTTTCCGATTATGGAAACGGTGTGCAAAGACGTTCCTGCTCAAACATGCTTACAAGTTATGAGAATTTTAGATTATATATATATATATTTATATTGTTAGGTGACTTGCCCAAGGGGACACTTACTGGTGAGGTGGCTTGCCGAGATTTGAAACGGAGATTCCCAATTCCAAGGCAGTAACATTAACACTGCTCTAACCAGTGGTAAATATTAAGGAAGCTTTCAAGGATAATTGTTCCCCTTAAACCTCTTTCCAGATCACCCTGCACAGCCTCACAGTTCTAACATATCATCAACAGAGAAAGTAGAACCATATTATTCAAAAATCAGTTTAGTAGCTTATAGCAATAAAATATTACACAAATTTTCAAATAAATAAAAATTACAATTACCATATATACTCGAGTATAAGCCGAGTTTTTCAGCACATTTTTTGTGCTGAAAAACCCCAACTCGGCTTATACTCGAGTCAATTGTCTGTATTATGGCAATTTGCATTGCCATAATACAGACTGGGGGCTGTGGGGGCTGCAGAGAGATGTTACTTACCTTTCCTGCAGCTCCTGTCAGCTCTCTCCTCCTCCGCCGGTCCGTTCAGCTCTTCTGTCAGCTCACAGTGTAAATCTTGCGAGAGCCGCGGCTCTCGCGAGATTTACACTGGGAGCTGACCGAGGTGCTGAACGGACCGGCGGAGGAGGAGAGAGCTGACAGGAGCTGCAGGAAAGGTAAGTAACATCTCTCTGCAGCCCCCACAGCCCTCTCCTACACAGTGCCCATCCACTGGACCACCAGGGAAGGAGAGCCCCCCTCCCTGGCCAGCTAGCAAGCAGGGAGGGGGGACGAAAAAATTTATATATATTAATAATAATAAAAATAATAAAATAAAAATAATAATAAAATAAAAAATAATAATAAAATAAAATAATAATAATAATAAAAAAATTTAATGAAACAAAAAAAATATTAAAATAATAATTAAAAAATAAAAATGCCCACCCCCCACCAAGGCTCTGCATCACACTCTGCATTACACACACACATACACACACTGCATTCATACACACACACTGCACTCATACACACACACACTGCATTCATACACACACACAGCATTCTCATACACACAGCATTCTCATACACACACTGCATTCATACACACACACTGCACTCATACACACACACACTGCATTCATACACACACACAGCATTCTCATACACACAGCATTCTCATACACACACACTGCATTCATACACACACACTGCATTCATACACACACACTGCACTCATACACACACACTGCACTCATACACACACACACTGCACTCATACACACACTGCATTCATACACACACACTGCATTCATACACACACTGCACTCATACACACACTGCACTCATACACACACACACTGCACTCATACACACACACACTGCATTCATACACACACTGCATTCATACACACACACTGCACTCATACACACACACTGCATTCATACACACACACAGCATTCTCATACACACACACTGCATTCATACACACACACAGCATTCATACACACACACACAGCATTCATACACACACACTGCATTCATACACACACTGCACTCATACACAGCATTCTCATACACACACACTGCACTCATACACACAGCATTCTCATACACACACACTGCATTCATATACACACACTGCACTCGTATATACACTGCATTCTCATACACACACACTGCATTCTCATACACACACACTGCATTCTCATACACACACACTGAATTCTCATACACACACACTGCATTCATTATATACACACACTGTAAATAAATATTCAATTAATATAATTTTGCATTCATACACACACTGCATTCATACACACACACTGCACTCATACACACACACTGCATTCATACACACACACAGCATTCTCATACACACACACTGCATTCATACACACACACAGCATTCATACACACACACACATCATTCATACACACACACTGCATTCATACACACACTGCACTCATACACAGCATTCTCATGCACACACACTGCACTCATACACACAGCATTCTCATACACACACACTGCATTCATATACACACACTGCACTCGTATATACACTGCATTCTCATACACACACACTGCATTCTCATACACACACACTGCATTCTCATACACACACACTGAATTCTCATACACACACACTGCATTCATTATATACACACACTGTAAATAAATATTCAATTAATATAATTTTTTAAGGATCTAATTTTATTTAGAAATGTACCAGCAGCTGCTGAATTTCCCACCCTAGTCTTATACTCGAGTCAATAAGTTTTCCCAGTTTTTTGGGGTAAAATTAGGGGCCTCGGCTTATATTCGGGTCGGCTTATACTCGAGTATATACGGGTATATACACACACACATATATATATATATATATATACACACACACACACACACACACACACATATACATGCATACATACACATACATTAATCAGCCACAACATTAAAACCACTGACAAGTGAAGTAAATAACATTGTTTATATTGTTACACCAGTCACGGTGGGAAATATTAGGCAGCAAATTAATGATCAGTTCCTGAATTTCATGTGTTGGAAGCAGGAAAAATGGGCAAATAAAAAGATCTGAGTGACTTTGACAAGGGCCCAACAGTAATGTTAGATAAAGGACAATCGCTAAACTGGCTACAGGGTCATGGGCAGCGGTGGAACTAACATAGAGAGGGCCCTGGTGCAAGAAATCTTTTTGGCCTTCCTATCGCAAGTTCAACAGGTAGATGCCCATCTTCGTACAAGTTCCTCAATGCTTTGCCAGCTGGGAATCTACCATTTGCTCAACCTTAAGTGTTGTATTTAGCACTGAACAGTGTCTGTGTGTTTGAATGTAAGCTTGTTTTTGTATGGAGTATGTGTCAATGTAGTGGTGTATGTGTACTGTTGCCATTTGAAAGCAGTGGTGTACATGTATGTAGTGTTTGCTTTTAAATGTAGGATTGTGTTTGTATGTACTGTTGGCGTTTAAATGCAGGTGTGGATTTGTGTGTAGTGTTGTTTTTTAAACGCAGAGGTATGTTTATGTATAATGTTGGTGTTTTAATACGGTGTGTTTGTATGTAGTGTTGACGTTTAAATGACATTCCCACACTGACACACACACACACACACACATATATACAAAGATACACAGACACAATGACACACATACTGATACACACTCTGAAACACATACTCACAGATATACACACTGACATACATGCAGACACAGAAATATATACAGTTACACAGACATGCAAATACAAACACACACAATGAGAAACATACAGACACACATGCTGGTAATCTTTTACCCACCCTAATTTTGAGTGTAGGAGGGTGGATTCTGCTGGCTAGGGCTGTAGGGAGTCAGTTCGCCCCCCTCCTCTCCCTCCTGCGTGGCTCCATGTATGAAAGCGACCTGCACTCACTTCTTCCCAGCACTGGCTGATATTATGAGGACCCAGTCATGCTGTTAAATGGTCACAGCGCACAACCAGGCCCCTGAGCACAAATGCCCATTGGGTGGGCATAAACCGCTAGAGGAAGTGTTATACACTGGGCAATGTTCTACTGGGAAACCGTGGGTCCTGGCATTCATGTTGATGTTACTTTGACATGTACCACCCACCTAGAATTTGTTGCAGACCATGTGCACCCCTTCTTGGCAATGGTGGTTCCTAATGGCAGTAGCCTCTTTCAGCAGGATAATACACCATGCCACACTGCAAAAATTGTTTAGAAATGGTTTGAGGAACAAGAGTTCAAGGTGCTGCTTTGGCCTCCAAATTCCCCAGATCTCAATCTGCTTGAGCATCTGTGGGATGTGCTGGAACAAATCCAACACATGAAGGCCCCACCTCGCAATTTACAACGTATAAATCTGTTTCTAATGGGAGTGGAGGGCCTCTAGTAAGCACGTCTCCTTTGAGGAGATTGCAACTAAATGTATAATTTGTGTGCAGGTTTTCCCTCTGCAGGTTTTCCCACCCTTCCTGCCCTGTGTTTTTGGCAGTGGACTTGCTTGTGGGGAAAGCACTGAGTTTTCGCCTCTTTAGTTGCTCAGTGATAGGCCTGCTTTGTCGAGCTTGCCTCTCTGACGTTTAGTTTTTCAACTTCTTGTGGTAGCCTGTCAGTGCTACGGTTTTGTTGAGCAAGACTTATGTCTTATTTTCCTCTCCTGCAATTGAATGCGGCTCCAGGGTAATGCAGAGATGGAGGATTGGACTGCAGTCAGGTTTCAGTTGAGCTGTTTCCCCCTCCAGGTGGTGGCCTTTTGGGGAGCCCTTCCAGAAAATCTAGGTGAGGTTCTGTGGTTGACGATCTCCCCTTAGGTCCAATATGCCTCTGCTTAGGTGGAAGCATTGGGGGCTTCGCTGCAGGACTAGAAGGAAGCCACATCCTCTTGAGGTCTGAATTCTGTATTAATATGTTATTTCTTTTGTCACTTAAATGTTGGATGCCTTTTTAATGATTGCTTATTAAAGCAACCAGTGATGCTTTTTCCCTTTCGATCTTTGTCTCCTTGCTATATTGGGGGAGGTTTGGTAAAAATGAGGAGGGAGGGAGGTCCAGTTAAGTCATGTTTTTACCTATGTGGGTGTGAATTATGTCTTCATGGAATATTTCACAGGACCCGTTCAGAGGACTTGTGGAGTCCATGCCTCGACGCATCAGAGCTGCTTTGGCAGCACGAGGGGGACATACACAACATTAGGCTGGTGGTTTTAATGTTGTGGCTATATACACACACACACACACACAGAGCTCAAAAAAATAAAGGGAACACAAACAACACAATGTAACTCCAAGTCAATCACACTTCTGTGAAATCAAACTATCCACTTAGGAAGCAACACTGAGTGACAATCAATTGTGCAAATGGGATAGACAACAGGTTGAAATTATAAGCAATTAGCAAGAACCCCAATAAAGGAGTGGTTCTGCAGGTGGTGACCACAGACCACTTCTCAGTTCCTAGGTTTCCTGGCTGATGCTTTGGTGACTTTTGAATGCTGGCGGTGCTTTCACTCTAGTGGTAGCATGAGACGGAACCTACAACCCACACAAGTGGCTCAGGTAGTGCAGCTCATCCAGGATGGCACATTCAATGCGAGCTGTGGCAAGAAGGTTTGCTGTGTCTGTCAGCATAGTGTCCAGAGCATGGAGGCGCTACCAGGAGACAGGCCAGTACATCAGGAGACATGGGGGAGGCAGTAGGAGGGCAACAACCCAGCAGCAGGACCGCTACCTCCGCCTTTGTGCAAGGAGGAACAGGAGGAGCACTGCCAAAGCCCTGCAAAATGACCTCCAGCAGGCCACAAATGTGCATGTGTCTGCTCAAATGGTCAGAAACAGAACCCATGAGGGTGGTATGAGGGTCCGAAGTCCACAGGTGGGGGTTGTGCTTACAACGCAGGACGTTTGGCATTTGCCAGAGAACACCAAGATTGGCAAATTCGCCACTGGCACCCTGTCCTCTTCGCAGATGAAAGCAGGTTCACACTGAGCACATGTGACAGACGTGACAGAGTCTGGAGAAGCCGTGGAGAACGTACTGCTGCCTGCAACATCCTCCAGCATGACTGGTTTGACAGAGAGTCAGTAATGGTGTGGGGTGGCATTTCTTTGGGAGCTGCACAGCCCACCATGTGCTCGCCAGAGGTAGCCTGACTGCCATTAGGTACCGAGATGAGATCCTCAGACCCCTTGTGAGACCATATGCTGGTGCCGTTGGCCCTGGGTTCCTCCTAATGCAAGACAATGCTAGACCTCATGTGGCTGGAGTGTGTCAGCAGTTCCTGCAAGATAAAGGCATTGATGCAATGTACTGGCCCGCCCGTTCCCCAGACCTGAATCCAATTGATCACATCTGGGACATCATGTCTCGCTCCATCCACCAATGTCACGTTGCACCACATACTGTCCAGGAGTTGGCAGATGCTTTAGTCCAGGTCTGGGAGGAGATCCCTCAGGAGACCATCCGCCACCTCATCAGGAGCATGCACAGGCATTGTAGGGAGGCCATACAGGCACGTGGAGGCCACACACACTACTGAGCCTCATTTTGACTTGTTTTAAGGACATTACATCAAAGTTGGATCAGCCTGTAGTGTGTTTTTCCACTTTAATTTTGAGTGTGACTCCAAATCCAGACCTCCATGGGTTGAAAAATTTGATTTCCATTTTTTTTTATTTTTGTGTGATTTTGTTGTCAGCACATTCAACGATGTAAAGAACAAAGTATTTCAGAAGCCTATTTAATTCATTCAGATCTAGGATGTGTTTTTTTTTGTGTTCCCTTTATTTTTTTGAGCAGTGTATATATACACATATACATATACACACACACACTGGTAATGTCACTGCCTTAGAACCGGGAGGCCCAGATCCTGGTCTGACCACCGCACCAATAAGTGTCCTTGGGTAAGACACCCAACGATATGTATACATATACATATACATATACATATGGAACCAGTGCAATCTGCCGACAAGTGGGCTACTGGAACAAGCCATTCCTTGATAAGAAACGAGAAACTAGACCTGCTTTAATGCTGCTATTATAGCAGATCCAATGAGAGAGGCTACATGAAACGTATGTGGAAACTATGGATCAGCAAGGGATCATCATCTACCCTAACGCCAAAACAACTGGTTACACAACATTTGAACAGTCAAAAGGAAGCTAGTGTCACAACTGGAATTAGATGGATTACTGAAAACATCAATCATGTGCCACGAGGAAGAAATGTCCCCATACCCACATCCATACTAGCAGAGGGTTGTCAACCTGAATCCCCACCCAAAGAGGGCATAACAACAGATCTAAGAAATATAATCCTAGAAATGCTAGCAGTTCCTGACCAGTGGACAAGACTACCAAAGATCACTGGTAAACTGGCAGCATGCTAGCTGCAGTTAAAGAAACATTGTCCACAATCCCAACCTGCACCATCACAGAGACCGACAGGCTTATATATGCCACAGCATTAGTGGTCCTCCAGCTACTTGACTACAAGATCAGGCTCAAAGAGAAGCAATGCCCACCATGTAGACCTCAACTGGGAACCAAGATAAAGACAACACAGAACGAAGTTAACAAGCTGAATCAGCTTCACAGAGGTGGAAACATCCACGGTATATGCACAACTGCAGGGTAACCACAAGATATCCACCCAAGACATACTCATAGCAGAGACTGCTATGCATCACAACACCATGGCCCAGTGACTACTAGACCTGAAAACAGACCACCGCATGCTGCCAGAACAGAATCCAGTCACCATCACAATCGGATATAGTAACCCACATGAAGAGTTAGTCAGGACCTGATATGATCCACACCTACTGGATAAAGAAATTAACAACATTGCATGAACACCTAGCAGCACAAATGAACCAGCTACTAGCAACAGGCAACAATACATGTCATGAAGAACCCTCACAAGGGTCTAACTACAGACCAATCACATGCCTCCCCACAACATGGAGGGCCCTGTCAGGCATCATGGCCTCCAAGATCGAGGGGCATTTGAATCACTACATGAGCAATACTCAGAAGGGAATTGGAAACACCAGAGAATCAAAACACCAACTACTGATAGACCAAGCAGTTGCGCAGGATTCTAAGACCAGACAGACCAATCTGTGCACAGCCTGGATTGACTACAAGAAAACCTATGACACAATGCTTACATACATGGATACTGGAATGCTTAACTCTATACAAGGTCAACAAGACAAAAGAGCCTTCATCAAGAACTTGATGGGCATGTGGAAAAAAAGGCCAACTCAAGTGAACATCAAATATATGGTATGTATACCAAACTGATGCATTATACCCAATGCTGTTCTGCATAGGTCTCAACCCCCTTAGCCAGATAATCAAGAAGAGTGGATACAGTTACAGGTTCAAGAGTGGAGCTACCATCAGCCACCTACTCTACATGGATGACATCAAGCTGTATTCCAAGAATGAGCTGGACATTGACTCACTGATCCACCTTAATAGGATATACAACAAGGACATTGGAATCTCATTTGGACTAGATAAGTGTGGAAGGATGATAGCAAGAAGAGGGAAGATGATCAGGACAGAGTTTAAGTACCAGAAGGACAAATAGGAGATGTAGAGAATAAATACAAGTACCACAAGCGCATGGAAACCACGAGGATAAAGTAAGGAGGGTAGCAACATCCAAGTACCTACAGAGAGTCAGACAGGTCCTGAAGTCTATAGAAAGTAAGCTCGATTGAGCAGGGTCCTCTTCAACCTATTGTTCCTGTAAGTTTATTTGTAATTGTCCTTTTTATAGTTAAATCCCTTCCAGTGGCTCGACATTTTTCTGAAAAACGGCACACAGTATCACAGTTGCGTTATATGATTTTGGAAACTGTGAAACCCCTGGTGAGGGGTGGATCCAGAGAAGTACAATTGAAACAGCGTGAATTACACTGGATATATGAATTACAGACTTTATATCCCAAGGGTCTTAATGAAGAGCAGGATCTCTCCCCATTTTTGGGATTCTTTTGATATGGTTATGGACCTCTACCTTGTTTGTGTGTAGTTGTTTTATCATTATTGATTGTTTTTACTTTCATTTGTTTATTTAGATCTCCATGTATAGCGTATTGGATGTTATGTCATTGGGAGTTTGGATCCTGTGGAATATTTGGAAACCTTTGAAGATGGATCATGAGAAGTCTGTGGACCTTCTAATGAATTGCTTGATCCGTTGTCATATTCCCTTGGAAATTTTGGATAATTAGAGGAGAAGTAAATAGGGTTTCACTATATAATTGTTGTGATAGTGGATACATGCGAATTATGAGGATATTGGACAACATTATTTTTTATGTCTATTTGTTATATCTTTGTAATTGTATTAATTTGTTGCTTGATTATTGCTAGAAGAGCTAATAATAATCTTTTGATGACCAATTGTATAAGTGAATACTTGCTGTTATTATATTATAGATATACTTTGGACATTGGACATATATATTTAATGTATTTTGACATGTTTGTGTTACGTTGCTGTATAATATGATATCACAATAATATAGTGGACTATTGTCCATGTAATTTCCTGATTAATGAAATTGTGTGAATAATTAATATCCAATTTGTGGCTTACATTGGAGATAATTAATAAACACTTGATACACTTATTACTATTCTTTACACTATTTTCGGTGTGTTTCCTTTAAATATTGGTGTTGGTGTATTATTACCAATAATAATAATATTTGGGTGTATAGATTAGCCCTACATATATATCACCACTATTCCTTTTTTGTTTTGGTTTCATACATTCTATATAGATAGAGGAATGTGTTTGAACTCTCCCCTTTAATGTATTGGGTTAGCTTGAATGTGTGTTTGCCCTCTTCTTGATACCCACATTAGTATTAATAGCCATCAAGCAAGATGGCGTTTTTCGCGCTTTGTTTGCGCATGTGCTTGATGAGTATGTGCTGTTATGCATCACCGCGCATGCGCGGACTTAAGCCTAATAAGGGCGGCTTCCAGTAGTAAGCTTGGCAGCGTTTCCCTCAATGTGCATGCGCGCGGCCGCTGGCATTTTCAAATTAAACTTCGTTGATTATGTACTACTATTTGATGCGAATTGAGAAGGTATGCACATGCAATGTTAGATGTTGGTACTATTATATTTGTGTGGTGTGGGGAGGAGGTTATAGTTATATTTATATGTATGAAACCAAAGGGGGAGGTGACGATGTCACTTCCGGTTTCGGTTTCCCTTATCATACTGATGGCCATCAGATGTGTAAATGATATTTAAGGGGATCTGTGGTGAGTTTGATAAACGCCCTTGATAAAGGCAACCAGGAGGTGCCGAAACGTTGGGGGGTTATTTGTGATTCCTGTTTCTGCCCTGATAGGCTTGTGAGAATTGTGGTAAATCTATTGTTCATTATTTTTTTGCCTATTTTGTATCACTTTATATCTTTTATATATTTTTGTACTTTAATCTTGATATTGGTTTATTAAACCTGGTTTAGTATTCAATGTGTATTCTGGTGTGCATTCTCTTGCTTATTTTGAGTACTGTTATTGTTGGTATTGGAGGGAATACCAGTGAGAATTAGCACCCAGGTGGTGAAGTGTGTACTAGTTAGTTTCTCCATACTGTAATTTTTGTAGTATGATATAAACCCACTCAATAACAAGATTGTAACCAAACCCCATTAAATAAAATAATAAGAAGGTTGAGATGGGCTTCCCCCTCTATTTAATCAATGGGAGAAATATTTAGGTTGTCATCATATTAAATGAAGGAAGAATACCCGTATACATGAGAAATTAGTTGTCGAGCAAATCGTATTTCACCTGAATTTGTCTTCTTGGAAGGGTCCAAATTTCCAAATTGATGGAAACCAATGTGAGATGAAAATAAATGACTGTAACATCAGGAAGAAAGAACATGAGAAGATTGAAAAATACCAAGAACTGAAATAAGAGCCAGAAAGGATGTGGAAAGTGAAGGCAGTAGTAGTTCCAGTCATGATAGGAGCACTCGGGGCTGTGACTCCCAATGTGAGGGAGTGGCTTCAACAGATTCCAGGTGGGGCATCTGAGTTCCCTGTCCAAAAGAGTGCTGTTCTAGGAACAGCTACGATACTGCACAGAACCCTTCATCTCCCAGGCCTCTAGTAGAGGACGCGAGAATGAGGAATAAACATCTACAAAATCTATTTATTTTTTTTTAATTTATATCTATAAAAGAGCATTATGGGAGATGCAGTCCTCAACAATTAGAGTGCCAAAGGTTGTCTACACTTGCTTTTTTCACAGTATTTTTAATTGCTAATATTGTGTTTGGTTGAATAGAAGGGTAGCTACATTAATGTTTTACTACCAAAACAAACAAACAAAAAAACTAAAAGAAACTGTGCTTTGAATGCACTTAAATATAAAAATCACATAGGAAGACTAAATAGTGCAAGGCAAACCTCCTGACAGCCAGGTGGCCATAGCACTAGGATTTTCCCTGCCTTAACCAAGTTCTTAAACAAATAGATTAGAGATGATGTAAGTTCTACAGTTACATATGTGATCAATTTATGCTAAACGAAGCTGCATATAATATCTGGGTTTACCTTGAGTATTTAAAAGCTTCTAAACCAAACCTTTGTTACACAATCTCTTTCAAACTATGTTATTCTATGCATTAGATGGGAAAATGTTAAAACATGCTTTTATATAGCTCTGAAGCACTGTATATAGACAACTGTCAAAGCTGGCTACTCGCAATAAAAGCAAACATAAAGCAAAGAGCATCCTATATTATGAAATGCCCTTAGGTTAATGTATAATTCAATAAATTATATAGCTTCATCAATTGCCATCTGTAAGAGGTAACACTTGCAGTCTCCCTTTAAAGTGATCCTCTAAGCACCATCACCACTACAGCACTCTTTCAGTATGGTGCTGTCTGAGAATAGATTGAGATGTACTGGATACTGCACTCACCAAGTAGCCCAGGTGCTTTGAAGCCAGGGCTGGCCAGGCCTCCCTTTCAAGATATGCAGGGTAAATACCGGTTCAGGCCCTCCAGGATAACAAAAAATAGCAGCTTTATTGGGTTTTTGCCCCAATAAAGCTGGTATTTTTTTGTTATCCCGGAGTGCCTGAACCGGTATTTATTCTGCATATCTAAGAATAGATTGAAACTTACCTGTCACTGTTCAGGATCCCTCTTTCCCTGGGCTGCTTTCGGTCTGAGCTGGTATGCTAAAGTGGAAGTTGATATTTCTGTGTTATGATACCAAGTTGGCACATCATTCATAGACTGAGAGCTTCAGCTAGCAATGGGAAGAGCATGCAAAAGTGGCAAGACTCACACATATACCACAATATATAATCACTTAATAGCAAGATTGTAACCAAATCCCATTAAATAATAAGAAGGTAGAGGTGGGTTGCCCCTCCATTTAGTCAATGGGATAAATATTTAGCTTGTCATCATATTAAATGAAGTACGAAAACATGTAGATATATGGGATTAGTTGTGGAGCAAATCGAATTTCACTTGAATTTGGCTACTTGGAAGAGTCCAAATTTCCAAATCAATAGAAGCCAAAATAAGATGAAAATACAGTGGATACAGTGCCATGAATAGCCTCCATGGATAAAGTGCCATGTATAACCTCCATGCATACAGTGCCATGTATAACCTCCATGCATACAGTGCCATGGATAGCTTCCATGGATACAGTGCCATGGATAGCCTCCATGAATAAAGTGCCATGGATAGCCTCCATGGATACAGTGCCATGGATAGCCTCCATGGATACAGTGCCATGGATAGCCTCCATGGATACAGTGCCATGGATAGCCTCCATGGATACAGTGCCATGGATAGCCTCCATGGATACAGTGCCATGGATAGCCTCCATGGATAAAGTGCCATGTATAACCTCCATGGATACAGTGCCATGGATAGCTTCCATGGATAAAGTGCCATGTATAACCTCCATGGATACAGTGCCATGGATAGCCTCCATGGATACAGTGCCATGGATAGCCTCCATGGATACAGTGCCATGGATAGCCTCCATGGATACAGTGCCATGGATATCCTCCATGGATACAGTGCCATGGATAGCCTCCATGCATACAGATCAATCTCACCCACCGGCTGACGTAAGGAAGGGGAGGAGCGGCGGCGACCTGAAACCACCGCCGAGGGACATCGGCCGGGGTCTCAGGTAAGTGACTGAAGGGGTTTTAACCCCTTCAGCAACCAGGGATGGGGATGGGGGGTGGGAGGGATAGGGGACCTGCAGTGCCAGGAAAACGGATTGTTTCCTGGCACTGGAGTGTCCCTTTATTAAGTTAATTCACATCTGTCAATGTAGAAATAAAGCAGGGAGCCCACAGATGAATGTTGTACATGGAGGAATTATTTTCAAGTAACCCTATGGAACAAGCGCAGCTTAGTGGAATGGGGCTTGATAGAGCTAGGAGGCTGGCATAGGGGGAAGGCCCTCTGGGATAGACAGCCATTTTAGAATTAGGCACTTTTAATTTGTTTACCTGGCCTAATTTGTCCCTCCCTCCCATGTAAAAGGGTAAGGGGTGTTAGCTCCCATTTGGTCACAGCGGCAGGGATATAGAGAGAAAAGGTTAGGGGACAAACAGGCTCTGGGTTAGTGTAAATAGAATAGGACAGTTAGGCTGCTGGTTAAGAGTTTGGTTAAACGGTTCGTTATGAACTTTGGTAGGTTTTGAGCTTGGTGGTGGCTCAGAACCTGGTGGGTGGTAGGGTGTATCGGGGTATGCCCCTACCGTGATTATTTAACAAAGGTTGGCACTTATATTATATTTATGATGTTTGTTATTATTGTTATTTATGTTATTTATATTTACGGAAAATATGGGCCATTGCCTTTTGTTTCGGGGACATAGGATGTTATATGGCGGGATGAGGAGCTGGGCAATGACTTTTATTGTTATCAACATTAATAAAGCTGTGGACATATTGATCCATACATTATCAGAGTTAAAATGGCTGCAGAGATGACATATCATGCAAATTAACTTACTTTTCCCAAGATCCTCTGGTGTATTGGAATATGTCATTGTGCATGTTTGTTTTAATTAATAAAAACTCAATATGATATCACAGTTAAAATGGCGGCAGAGATGGCATTCCATGAAAATTAACTTACTTTTCCCCATGATCCTCTGGTCCACTGAACATTATCTAAACCATGATAGAAAATGAAAAAGAAATTTAAAAAAAAATATGACTGGTATTTGTAAAAGTGTAGCAACAATCTGCATGAAACAAGTGGATAAACAGAGCATCTCTCTTGTATAATCAATGTAATGGGAGTGAGTTAACCATATAGGAGTAGACAGAAAAAAATAATAATAATAAAACTTAAATCCATAAACACTTTCCACACCTTCAAAAATCCCTCGTTAAAAGCTCTTAACGAGGAGAGTGGTGAGTTTCAGCTTACACATTGTTAAACCGCCCGCTGGCAGCTTTACTTAACAAGGACACACAGAGAGGAACACCAATCTGCCACACCATTAACTCCAGACATGCATTTGGGGCGTACTTGACCCTTTGTGTGCCAAATTAGCAAGACACACATTGCATTACTTAACACATTTGGCATTTGTGCAGACTGGATTTCATAACCTCCAAATCCGCAGAGTGAATGTCTTATGGCACAAACAGGCAAGCGGAATACTGTGTCTTCTAGACATATTTTGGAACAGGTTAGCTGTGAGCGACCCGCACCAGAGTTTTTAACATATGAATCACATCCTATAAATGTATACATTGACCGTCCATCCGGAGCTGTGTTTAGATTTGTGTACATATACGGAATAAGCAAATGCATGTTGTAATGTGTACTTTAGTTAGTGTACACAGAGCTTAAGCGAGGATGTGCTTCTATGAAAAAACAGGAACAAAAAACCCAGGAAGCATATTTTCCGAGACAGAAAGAGATGGCCGCTTTCATATGGAGATCTGCATGAAATATGAGTAAATGTTACAAAATATTCTTTGGAGGTTATTATGCCTATAAAAGAACTCAATTCTAGCACAACCTTTCATATATTAAGTAATGTCTTGCTTTTTAAACTCTTCAATACTATAATTAGAGTTGCATTTGAATGGTAGGTGCCAACTGCCTAGTATCCAGTGGGACAGTCCTGATTTTGAACATCCTCAGAGTGATTTCCTTTATATTTGTCTGGTATTATCAGAAGTGGACAAATGCCCTCATTATTTAGAGGACATTGCTGTAGTTTTCTACCTATGTCTAATCTGTGCATGGACAGCCCTGGTTGACTGTTTATTATGCCCAGTTTTCAGGCATATCTACCACTTTTATAACTTACCTAGGACACCCATTGCAATACCCGAAAGATGCATTATGCAAGAAAGGTGCTGCCGCAGTGACCAAAATTCATACAGAAAAAAATAGTTACGGCGCACTCAGACTTGTAAAAATTCATAAAAAACAAACAAGCAATATAGGCGCTAAAAGTGTAAAATATTAGTGCAAATATTAAAAATAAATGTAGAGCAGCACCTAAAAGTGCACAAGCTCAAAAAAACACCATACAAAGAATATAAATAGAAAGGTGCGCTGTACCTTTAAAAATTTAAAGTGCAAATTAGTGCATCAAAATAGTGTCTGAGGAATCTGAGGAAGCCGATTGGGCAAAACGCGTCATCACGTTCGCATACGAAGTCATCACGTTATCACGTGATTGCATGGAGCTCCGAACCCGGAAGTGCCTTGTATAGTGCCACAAGTTGTAGAGACCGCGGAAATTTGCTGCGTTCATCTCTTCAAAGTATTGAATTGGACACTGGCCTTCTATTGTATACTCACTTTGCTCTTACAAATAAATTAATTCAATACACTGTAGCTTGTGTTTAGCACCAGTACTATTTAATTTGTCTCCCACATTTTGTAATTCGCGTAGGACCCACTGACATTGGGGTACTTTGAAGCAGTGGTGGGCTTAACATCATATGGCCATATGGTGGAACTAAATCCCCATATTTATTCTCTTAGATAGGCGTTTTATAGTAGCCTTCTTAGTTATGAATTTGTACAAGTCTGAGTGCGCCGTAAATAGTTTTTTCTCTACCCATTGCAATACCGGAACAACTACTTTATGGCTCCAACACCGACTTACGCAAATGCATTACTCCTAAATTCGAAGGTTACCCCATAAATAAAAATATATATATAATTAATGAATCATGTAATTTAAAATGAACATCTATATTAGTTGATTTCACCCCAACATTGTTGGAATGAGGCATACAGCCTTTTTGATGCACAGTCATACAGCCCCGATTATCACCTATTTAACACTGTGCCATCAAAAAGTGTTACACGGCATTCAGAAAGAGATTTTCTTGTCTTGTAACCCGTATACCACAAAACGATAGAATGCAAAACACACAACCAAGGATACACTGTGTTTAGACAACAAAAAGAAGACGAGAGAACTTTTCACTGAACCTCAAGAAATAGTTCAATGCAAAACAATGAAAAATAGATGTTTAGCAAAAAAAGAAAAAGTGACATCACTCTCCAACAGTGCATGCGGTGACAGGAAAGGAATTTCTTTCAATTTGTAATAGCAGACGGCACAGCTCAGGAAAACATGTAAAGTTCCAAATGGCAATTGTTATGTTTTTAATTAAAGGAGTTAGCATGAGATCTGCTCTAAACAATTCAACATGTTTTAATGGATGAGAATTGGATAACCGTGACCATTGCCCTTTGCTGTTAAACCTCGGTAAATACATTGCACCTATTAACCCCTTTTCTTCAAACCCACAGAAATATACTCCCCAGCTGAAGCCTGGTTTATATGCAATGCTTGAATTTGTTCTCAAAATGGATGAATTCAAAAAGAAAAAAAAATTACTCGTCTTTAACAATGCTCCTTCACTGCACCATCTGTCTCCAAATCAAGATATATTGACATTTGTCTCTCTACCCAAAACAGAGAGGCTGTGGGCGATAACTTTATACCCCCATACTATCAAGACACTTGGAATGCTTCTATACACTAAGACTGCAGCTTAAAGGGCCAATGTCACATCCATCCATCCCTGCAACAAGCCCATGTAATTTAAAGACTGCAGCTTAAAGGTACAGACTGAGTATAAGAAGCTACGGGATTCCCTTCATCTTAGTTACTACATTATTAATTCACTACAACAATGTTACTATTTGTACCTGTAGTTTACTACTGTATAATTTTGCACTTACAGTTACATTAAATTATTAATGATCTGGTTGATTATCAGCTGCTACAGTTATACCATTAACTCTCTCTGCCATCACATACAATTTTCTCTGCTACCTTTTGTCTCATCTCCCCAGTTTAACCTTTAGTTTGTAAGCTCACGGGCAGGGCCCTCTACCTGTTGTATCGGTCTGTTCTGAATGTATTGTCTTTTTCCCAATTGCGCTGCGGAATATGTTGGCGCTTTATAAATACCAGTAATAAATAATAAATAAATAAATAAGCACCAACAATGACCTGGATGGGAGTGAGTGTTTCGGAGTAGACATTAAACTTTGAGATTTGTTTCACGCTGCAATTCAACCAATTTCGGGCAGATTGAGTGATAGATTAAATTCCCCAATTCTGAGCAAACATTTGACAAATCACAGAATCACAGACCGAATGGACCACGCAATACCAAACATATTCGGGGGTCATGATTCTGAATTCCACCTGTGGTACCAAAAAAATTAATGGCTAGGTGACACTAAATACTGGTTTTATTCACAGATCAAGTGATAAGTGAGCAATAGAGTGGGAAAAGAGGAGAGAAATGTTTTAAAATTTATATTTAGATATATATGTATTTTATATTTAATAAATATTTATTATTACTGCTTCTATCAGTGTACTGCAAAGAAAATTCATAATACTTTATTTTACGTACATAGAAACATAGAATATGACAGCAGATAAGAACCATTCAGCCCATCTAGTCTGCCCAATTTTCTAAATACTTTCATTAGACCCTGGCCTTATCTTATAGTTAGGATAGCTTTATGCATTTCCCACGCATGCTTAAACTCCTCTACTGTGTTAACCTCTACCACCTTAGCTGGAAGGCTATTCCATGCATCCACTCTCAGTAAAGTAATACTTCCTGATATTATTTTAAACCTCTTGTTGTGGTAGCGTTTCTTCTTTTAAATATAGTCTCCTCCTTTAATGTGTTGATTCATTTATTAATTTTAATATTTCTATCATATCCCCCTGTCTCGTCTTTCCTCCAAGCTATACATGTTAAATTCCTTTAACCTTTCCTGGTAAATTAATATATTTTGCAAGACACCGACTGGTCCATCTTTGGCCTTTTTTTTTTTTTTTTGCTTTTCTGCTCTTCTGTCTAGGTTCCCAAATGCCAAAATTCTTCCAGGCCGAGCCAACATTCAGCCAAAAATGGTGAGTCCCCAAAAAATTTCTATTTTCAGGAAAAATGGTTCAGCCAAGCCAAATTTTCTCTCTTTACACACGTCTAGCAATCACCAGAACTATGAAGCCTGTACTGACAAACTGCAGTTTATTTTAATTTACAGAACATCAAATCCACTCAGGCAACTGTATTTACTATAAATGGCATTACAATATTTTACATATAAGGGTCAATGTGCTAAAATGCACGTTGCTATGACTTGATCAAATGTAAAAATATATTCCAAAATATTATTAGGGAAAAATATCTCTCTCACCTCAATTATATATTCTATCTTTCTCACCTTCCCCCCTTATAATTTGCAAGTCAATCCTCTCCAAAAAAATCCATTGTATTAGTAATTTTGAAGTCTAGGTGAAAACAACTTTAATTTCTATTGGTGCTATCTGGTGTCTTATAATGCATGTCCTAAAAATGATACAGTCCTATGTTTCTCTGTAGATGAGTTACTTTATTGTTTCTGTTCAGCAATCTTTGCACCCATGTAGTTAAATTAAAACATTTTTTTTTCTTATAACTTCTTGGTTGTGAACAGGTTAACGTGACATAATAGTTATACAGGTGGGACTAATGACCCAGTTAGTCTGTGCTTCCTGCCTTGTTTGCCAGCCCTATCATTACCGAAAAATCATAAGACACACTTGAAGGCAAAAGAGTTTTTTGGCACGCAAATTATGGGCTGATCTCTTTCCAAATATCAATCAAATATTTCAGTGCTTTGAGACAACTGATTCGGCAAGTTGGTTTCAAAAAGCATGTTCTTAGTTTATATTGTGTCTGTAAGAACCACAAGTTCATTCTAAAATGTTTTATGGTTACGTCTGAAAATGAGGTAAAGGTCTAATAGTGTTGGACCCACGGTGAGCTATGGGAGGAGCGGAATGGGAGATGTAGGGTAAGGATTGTTTGCTACGATTTACATTCTTTACACTTGCAAAATCATTTCTCAAGTCCACATCTTTACGGTACACATGTCTTGTACATATTTTTATCTACATTATTCCAAACTTGTATAACATCGCCTCGTAGTTGTCATGCACACTTCATGCATCATTGCCTTCCTTCTTCCAGCCTCAACCCTAATCTCTTGAACTATTTCCTTTCCACCTCCTATTTCTCTTAACCGCGTCTGTCTCATCATCTGTTACTGTCCTCATATTTCTTTAGGCTGTCATTGCTGTTTTTCTTAGGTTACACTACCACTCTTTCAATCCATTTACTACGTCCTCTTTTCCATCGAGTTGTAAAATTCCTTGGAGCTTTGTGATCCCTAATGGTTTTCGGACCAGTTTTTTGGCTTTCATTAAAAAGAATATTTCCAAGCAGTCTTCGTCCTCACCAGAGATATAAAAATAAGTCTGTGGGGAAGCTGAATTAAAACTCTTGTACCACTGTAATGCAAGATTGCATCCAAGTATATAGAGGTTGCTTTGTTTAACTTCTTGCTATGGGACTCCTGAGATCATCCACTGCACAGAATTCAAAGGTTTATGGACGAGCAGACAGTCTACATAATAAACTGAGAGTTACAAGGCTGGATCAAGAACATGTAGGGTCAGTGATGGGATACCAATGTCACATGGTGCCCCTCTGATGTATTAAAGGGACAATGTATGCTGCTTCCATAGGATATTGTGCAAAGAGGTCCCCTATCCCAAACTCTCCTGAATGTATTATCTATGATTAGCAAACATCGTAGTAACTACAAGCCAATCCAGCGCTCAGATATTTCACAGGATGAGGCAATTCCCCCATACTTGTCTTGTGCTTACATGGTGATGTAGACATACATTGTACGAGTTCCCATATCTTTGTGTGATTGCCCTCTATGAAAAAGCTATGGCTGTAAATACAAGTGTTTTTATTTGTAACTGAATTTATGAAACACCAGAATAGAACTATCCTATGGTTTTCACCCATCTCATCTCCAGCACTAATATATTTATATGTATATATTTACAAGATTTTACTATTTTATAGATTCCTGAACATGCAGCAGATCTCTTCAACGAGGAACTCTCTCATCAAAAGGTGAATGGAGCTTTAAAACCTTTACACCAGGGCTGCCCACAAGGTAGATCCCCAGCTGTTGAACTACGCCTCCCATGATGCTTTGCATGCCTTTAGAATGTCAAAGCATAATGGAAGCTGTAGTTTTAAAACATCTGTGGATCTACATTTTGGGTAGCCCTGTTTGACACCATGACAAAACACGCAGTAAAGAATTTAAACTACTTTGTTTTCTGTGCATCACCTGTTTCAAACTTCTGGAATAAAAGGGAATCATGACGTGTCACACATGTCACGTGTCCTTAAAGGGACTCTCCAGGCACCCAGACCACTTCTGCTCATTGGAGTGGTCTGGGTGCCAACTCCCACTACCCTTAACCCTGCAAGTGTAATTATTGCAGTTTTTCATAAACTGCAATATTTACATTGCAGGGTTAACTCCACCTCTAGTGGCTGTCTATTAGACAGCCACTAGAGGTCACTTCCTGGGTTCTAGCACAGGTTTCCTGTGCTAGAGCGTCGCTGGACGTCCTCATGCTGTGTGAGGACCTCCAGCGTCGCTCAAAACCCCATAGGAAAGCATTGAAATGATTTTTCAATGCTTTCCTATGGGGAGACGTAATGCGCATGCGCGGCATTTCCGCGCATGCGCATTAGGTCTCCTCGGCCGGTGAGCAAGATTAGTCTCGCCCACCGGCCGACGTAATCATTAGGAGGAGCGTCACGGAGGTGGAGACAGCGGCGAGGGACATCGCCGCTGTCCCAGGTAAGTGACTGAAGGGGTTTTCACCCCTTCAGTAACCGGGGATTGGTGGGTGGGAGGGAGAGGGACCCTCCAGTGCCAGAAAAACGGATCGTTTTTCTGGCACTGGAGTTTCCCTTTAAGGGGTTAACCTATTTATGGCTTGAGAATCTATATATTTGCCCCACTATACAGCAACCTGCATTTCATATGATTCCCTCTTGCTCGTTAAGGAAAAAAAAAATGTATACTAAAATTCTCTCAATTAGACTTCCAGTGGTATGGAGGTGTCATTACATATTAGTACAGGTCTGGCTAGAGACCCAAATCCGCTGTTATTGATTTAGTATGTCTGGCTATAAGTTTTTAAAGTATTTGCTTAAACAGTTGAATACCTCATGTTGTTTTATTAAAGGACCACTAAAGTCACCGAGACCACGTCATCTCAATGAATGAATCTCGAATGATCTGGGTGCAGTGAACCTGTCATTTTAACATTGCTGTTTTATAGACTGCAGTTTTGTGTGTTTCTTTGTCCTCCCCCAGTCCCCTGTCTTTCTCTTTGTCTCTTCAGCCCCTCTGTGTGTCTGTCTGTCCTCCAGACTTCGGTGTGCCTCTTTCTCCCCTGCACCTCATGTGTGTGTCTCTTTGTCCCCCAACACTTTTGTGTGTCTTTTGTCCCCCCAGGCCCTTTTTGTGTCTCTTTACCCCCACCCTCTCTGTGCTTCTATTTGTTCCCCCCAGCCCTGTGTACCTCTTTTCCCCATCCAGCCCTGTGTGCCTCTTTGATCCCCCAACCCCTCTGTTTATCTCTTTGCCCCCCATCCCTTTATGGGCTTTTTGGCCCACCTGTTTACCTTCATGTAGCATGGCTGGGCAGACTGCGGTAGAGGATCATCTCTTTCCTGCACCCAATCTGACAGGAAGCTGATTGTTGCTCTCAGCAAGCAGCTTCCTGTCAGATCAGCTGGAGGATACAGAAGATCCTCTTCTGAGGTTCGCTCGGACACGCTACATGCAGTGACTGGCAGGAGGGGGAGCACTGTGTAGCCATGCCCTCAATCTTATCTAGGGACAGGACACTAGCGTTAGGAATACAGGTTTCTATTCCAAAAGCTATAGTGTTCCTTTAATTTTGTTTTCTTTTTGCTTGGATCACTAAAACTGAATGGATCACTAAAAGTATTTATAAATTGGTATATGAGAACAAACACATTAAATGGCATTGACATTTAAAAGTGCTATTATTCAGCTCATATATATATATGCTTAAATTTAATGTTATTTTGATAATCTTTTCAAACAATGTCAAATTAAAAATATATATTAATATAAGGTTTCAGTCATACTTGGACTTTTTTCATGTCCAAGTGGGACTGAATCGTTGACTGTACCTTTGCACAAATAAAGGATATATTGCACAAGACTACAAGCCCTCTGAGTGCATTTCTCTGGGATGTTGTATTGGGGCACGAAATAGCCCAGAGGCAAGAACAGGACAGGAATGTGAGTGCCAAGCCCATGTTGGATGGATATATATATATATATTGCAGTTATTATTATTATTATTATTATTTTGCTGCATAGGAATACAAACAGGCTTATCACTCCCAAACAGCAAGCGACAAGCTATTCAAGATACAAAGGTGAGTACTGTTAGGCATTCGGAGAGACATATAAATTTTTTCAGTAATATATGACAGGCTAACTAACATGCCAAAATACAAAGGTTTCGGGGTGTCAAGGGCATTGTTACATTGATGCTCTTCAATAGTGATGTACCGAACGGTTCGCTGGCGAATAGTTCCTGGCGAACATAGCGTGTTCGCGTTCACCACGGCGGGCGAACATATGCGCGGTTCGATCCGCCCCCTATTCGTCATCATTGAGTAAACTTTGACCCTGTGCCTCATAGTCAGCAGACACATTCCAGCCAATCAGCAGCAGACCCTCCCTTCCAGACCCTCCCACCTCCTGTACAGCATCCATTTTAGATTCATTCTGAAGCTGAATTCTTAGTGAGAGGAGGGAAAGTGTAGCTGCTGCTGATTTGATAGGGAAATGGATAGCTAGGCTAGTGTATTCAGTGTCCACTACAGTCCTGAAGGACTCATCTGATCTCTGCTGTAAGGACAGCACCCCAAAAAGCCCTTTTTAGGGCTAGAACATCAGTCTGCTTTTTTTCCCTGTGTAAACTAATTGCAGTTGCCTGCCTGCCTGCCAGCTTCTGTGTCAGGCTCACAGTGGATACTGTTCCAACTTGCCCAGTGCCACCACTCATATCTGGTGTCACAATAGCTTGCATTTAAAAACAAAAGATTTGTTTTCACTGTAATAGATTGAATAGCAGTTAGTTGTCAGTAGCCGACGTCATGACGACAACCCAACCCGATCTGTCAATCAAGCCCCAAGCACGAATGAGGATTCGTCGGGGGCGTGATTACCTGTTTGGAACCAGGGTATAAAATAGGGCTTTCTACATTTGTTCATTGCCCTGTCGTGGTTCTAGCTTGTCTAGTCACTCAGTGCTCTTGTATTCTGTTAGTTTCTTTGGTTTTGACCCGGCTTGTCTGTTCTACCTTGTTTACCTCTATTACCCTTTGACTCGGCTTGTCTCTCGCTTACCTGCTCTCTCGTTCCCTCGACCTCGGCTTGTCTCTAGACCATTCTTTACTTACTACTTACGTTAGTCCAGCCATTCTAAGGTCCGGTATACGTACCCTGTACCTGTTTGTACTCTGCGTGTTGGATCCCTGTCCCGATCCTGACATTACGACAGGGCCAATGGATCCTGCAGGTACAAACACTCAGGTTGGTCCTTCCGATTCTAGATTTGATGCCATGGATCACAGAATGGACCAGATGGCTCTAGCGCTGCAAGCTTTATTATCTCGATCTAGTAATCCACCGGAAGAGATGCGAGCCACGTCCATCTCCTCTGTAAGTTCAGGTCTAGAAGTAGCCACTGTAGGTGCTTCTTCCCGTATTACACCTCCTGTACGTTATGGTGGTTCTCCGGAGAAGTGCCGTGGTTTCTTAAACCAAATTGGTATTCATTTTGAATTACAACCTCGCTCTTACCCTACAGATAGGGCAAAGGTTGGATTCATTATCACACTCCTCATTGATAAGGCTCTGAGATGGGCCAATCCTCTGTGGGAGAATGATAACCCGTTAGTCTATAATTATAATGCCTTTGTCGCTGCTTTTAGAAGAACTTTTGACCCTCCAGGTAGAAAGGTCAATGCAGCTAGATTACTATTGCGCCTTAGACAAGATAACCAAACCCTTGTGCATTATGCACTAGAGTTCAGGTCTTTGGCGGCAGAAGTTAAGTGGAATGAACAGGCCTATATAGACGTATTTGTAAACGGATTATCTGATGAAATTCTAGACGAGGTGGCTACTAGAGAGCTTCCTGAAAATTTGGAGGATTTAATTTCTTTTATTTCTCGTATTGACGAACGTTTAAGAGAGAGACAGAACACTCGAGATAATATTCGTAGACCTTCCTTTAAACTAGCTCCTTTATTTCAAAGTCCTCAAACCACTATCCCAGTCTTTTCTGAACCTATGCAGATAGGCAATACTCACCTCTCAGAAGAAGAAAGACAGTACAGGAGAGAGGAGGGGTTGTGTATGTATTGTGGAGTAAGAGGGCACCTTCGCCTAAATTGTCCTAATCGTCCGGGAAACGCTCGCACCTAAGTTTCTCTAGAGGACAGGCCTTGGGTGTTTCTATTTTGTCCTCTATACACAATTATAAAGATCACAGGCTTCTGCTACCTGTTTCTTTAGCATGGGAGAAGGGAGTAATAAAGACTATGGCATTGATAGACTCCGGAGCTGCTGAGAGCTTTATTGACCAAGTTTTTGTTTCTAAACACACTATCGCATCTCAGCTAAGAGACACCCCCTTGGCCGTTGAGGCCATAGATGGTAGACCATTATCTGAACCTGTGATTTCTCATGAGACTATACCTGTTATTTTGACTGTTGGTATCTTACACGAGGAAGGTATATCCCTTATGCTTATCTCGTCCCCTTCTGTTCCTATAATTCTGGGGTATCCATGGTTAAAGAAACATAACCCTATTATTGATTGGGAGCTAGGGGAGATAACTTCATGGGGTCAGGGTTGCCAGGACAGGTGTTTACAGAAAGTCTCACCACTTTGCGTAGGTAATACACCGGTTAACCCCACCCAGTCTACAGACTTACAAATACCGTCTCGGTATATAGATTTAAAGGCAGTCTTTGACAAGAAGAATGCTGATACTTTACCTCCACACAGGTCCTTTGATTGCAAGATTAATCTCCTACCTGGTACTATGCCTCCGAGGGGCAATGTATATCCTTTATCCACTAAGGAGAACTTAGTCTTAGAGGAGTACACGGTAATGCCTTTTGGGCTCTGTAATGCACCGGCAGTATTTCAGGATCTGATCAATGAAGTTCTTAGGGAATTTCAACAGGATTGTGTTATTGTATATTTGGATGATATACTAATACACTCTAGAGAAATTGAGACCCACCACAGACAAGTCAGAAGGGTATTGCGCAAACTCCTACAACATGGGTTGTACTGCAAATTGGAGAAATGTAGTTTTGACCAATCTCAGATAAACTTTCTTGGTTACGTGATTTCTGGGGAAGGCTTTAAAATGGATCCGGATAAACTCCAGTCTATTTTAGATTGGCCATTACCCAGGAGTCTCAAGGCCATTCAGAGGTTTATTGGATTCTCCAATTATTATAGGCGCTTCATTAAAGGATACTCTTCCATTATTGCTCCTATTACCAATATGACCAGACAGGGGGCTGACACTAAGACTTGGTCTACTGAAGCTCTCGTTGCCTTCAAGACACTTAAGGAACTTTTTGCTTCTGCACCAATTTTAGTTCACCCCGATACAACTTTACCTTTCCTACTCGAGGTAGACGCCTCAGAGACAGGTATAGGTGCCATCTTGTCTCAAAGGTTAGGCGTGGATAAACCATTACATCCATGTGGTTTTTTTTCCAAGAAACTATCTGGGACTGAAAGCAGATATGATATTGGTGACAGGGAACTACTAGCTGTTATCATGGCTTTAAAGGAGTGGAGACATTTATTGGAGGGGACCTTGCATCCTGTTACTATTCTGACGGATCACAAGAACTTGTCTTATATTGGGGAGGCCAAGCGCTTATCCGCCAGACAAGCTCGTTGGTCCTTGTTCCTCACCCATTTCAATTACGTGCTCACTTATAGACCTGGTTCTAAGAACTCTAAGACCGATGCTTTGTCTCGCCAACATGAACCTTCTACTATATCTGAGACGGTTTTGTCTTCTATAGTTCCCAAGTGCAATATTATCGCCAACACTAGCCTCAGGATTCATTCTCCGTTGCTTGCCGAGATTATGAAGCTACAACATCTAGCTCCTAGACAGAGTCCTGAGTCACGGTATTTTGTTCCTGCTGAACTCCAACTAGAACTGCTACAATGCTTTCACAATAGTAAGGTGGCTGGGCATCCTGGCATTCGTAAGACATGCTCCTTAATAGCCAAAGATTTCTGGTGGCCCTCCTTACGTAAAGATATTAGGGATTTCGTCGAAGCATGTGAGGTCTGTATGAAGACTAAACGACCTCAGACGCTTCCATGTGGGCTTTTGCATCCCTTGAAAATTCCCGAGAAACCATGGACCTGTTTAGCTATGGACTTCATTGTCGATTTACCTGTTTCTAAAAAACAGACTGTGATTCTCACGGTGGTTGACAGGTTTACTAAGATGGCTCATTTCGTGCCCTTACCTAAACTTCCATCTTCTCCTGAATTGGCTGAGATATTCGCTAAAGAGATATTTTGTTTACATGGGATACCTTCCGAAATTGTTTCTGATAGAGGTTCCCAATTTGTTTCCCGTTTTTGGAAGTCATTCTGCTCTCAAATGGGTATCAAATTGAATTTCTCTTCTGCCTATCATCCCCAGTCTAACGGAGCTGCTGAACGCACTAATCAAAAGATCAAACAATATTTGCGTTGTTTCGTTTCCGAACACCAGGACGATTGGGTTGGTCTGATTCCTTGGGCAGAGTTCGCACGCAACAATCTCGTTTGTGATTCTACTCGTTCTAGCCCCTTTTCATGAATTATGGCTTTCATCCCTCCATTCTTCCCTCGGTTTCTCCTTCCCAAGGAGTACCGTCGGTTGATGTTCATGTTGCCAATTTGAGGAAGTTGTGGGATCAGACTCGACAAATTCTTCTGCATAATTCCATGTTGTTCAAGAAACACGCTGATAAACATAGAAGGGCGACTCCAGTCTTTGTTCCAGGGGACAGGGTATGGTTGAGTACCAAAAACATTCGCTTGAAGGTTCCTTCTATGAAATTCGCTCCTCGTTACATTGGACCTTACAAGGTCTTGACTCGAATTAACCCAGTTGCGTATCGTCTGGCTCTTCCATCTGCCTTACGCATTCCTAACTCCTTTCATGTTTCCTTGTTAAAACCCCTAATATGTAACAAGTTTTCCTCCACTGCATCCTCTCCTCGCTCTGTTCAGGTTGAGGGACAAGAGGAGTATGAAATCAATTCCATCATCGATTCTCGTATCTCCCGGGGGAAGTTACAATATCTGGTTGATTGGAAGGGATATGGTCCTGAGGAGAGGTCTTGGATACCTCAGGAGGATGTGCATGCGCCTCGCCTCCGCAGGGCTTTTCACTCCCGTTTTCCATCTCGTCCCGGTTCCTTCCGCCCGGTGGGCGTTTCTGAGGGGGGGGGGGGGGTACTGTCAGGGTACCTGTTGTCTCTACCTCTGTGGAGGTGAGACACTTGGACGTTCTTCCTCGCAAAAGGGTTGAATCACTCGTTCCTCGCGGTTCCCTTGGTCGTTTACACGCCGGCCGCGAGGGATCCACTTCCTTTTATGACGCGGCGTTCAGTAGCCGACGTCATGACGACAACCCAACCCGATCTGTCAATCAAGCCCCAAGCACGAATGAGGATTCGTCGGGGGCGTGATTACCTGTTTGGAACCAGGGTATAAAATAGGGCTTTCTACATTTGTTCATTGCCCTGTCGTGGTTCTAGCTTGTCTAGTCACTCAGTGCTCTTGTATTCTGTTAGTTTCTTTGGTTTTGACCCGGCTTGTCTGTTCTACCTTGTTTACCTCTATTACCCTTTGACTCGGCTTGTCTCTCGCTTACCTGCTCTCTCGTTCCCTCGACCTCGGCTTGTCTCTAGACCATTCTTTACTTACTACTTACGTTAGTCCGGCCATTCTAAGGTCCGGTATACGTACCCTGTACCTGTTTGTACTCTGCGTGTTGGATCCCTGTCCCGATCCTGACAGTATGTCAGAGGAGTTATTTACACATCCGTTTGAAGAAATGAGTGATGCGCAACCATTATTGCCAGAGGATGTAGATAACAGGGATATGTCTCAGTCAGGCAGCATTACACACATGGACGTACGGTGTGATGATGATGATGTGGTACCCGCTGCTGCTTAATTTGCTGAGTTGTCAGATACAAGTGAAGCGGTTGATGATGACTATGCGTCCATGGATGTCACGTGGGTGCCTGCTCGGCAAGAAGAAGAACAGGGCGAAAGTTCAGATGGGGAGACAGAGAGGAGGAGGAGATGAGTTGGAACCAGGGGGAGGTCGTCGCAAGGAGCTAGTGGCACAGTCAGACAGCATGCATCGGCACCCGGGGTCAGCCCGACAGCACGCCAATAGACGCATGCTGTGTCCACCACCAGAATGCCGTCATTGCAGAGCTCCGCAGTGTGGAATTTTTTTTGTGTGTCTGCCTCTGACAACAGCGATGCCATTAGCAACCTGTGCCAAAAGAAACTGAGTCGTGGGAAGTCCAACACCCACCTAGGTACAACTGCTTTGCATAGGCACATGATCGCACATCACAAACGCCTATGGGATCAACACATGAGTACAAGCAGCACAAAAACTCAAAGCCGCCATCCTCCTCCTGGTCCAGCATCTTCAGCCACATCAACCACGGCTGTCCTCCTTGCCCCCTCTCAACCATCCGCCACTCCGTCTCTCGCCTTGGGCAGTTCCTGCTCATCTGCCAACAGTCAGGTGTCTGTCAAGGACATGTTTGAGCATAAGAAGCCAATGTCAGAAAGTCACCCCCTTGCCTGGCGTCTGACAGCTGGCTTGTCTGAACTATTAGCCCGCCAGCTTTTATCATACAAGCTGGTGGAGTCTGAGGCGTTCAAAAAATTTGTAGCTATTGGGACACCGCAGTGGAAGGTACCCGGACGAAATTTCATTCACAAAAGGCAATCCCCAACCTGTACTCGATTGTGCAAAAGGAAGTAATGGCATTCTGGCACACAGTGTTGGGGCAAGGGTCCACCTGACCACTGATACCTGGTCTGCAAAGCATGGTTAGGGCAGGTATATCACCTACACTGCGCATTGGGTAAACCTGCTGACGGCTGCAAAGCATGGAATGCGTGGCTCTGCAGAGGAGTTGGTGACACCGCCACGACTTGCAGGCAGGCCTGCTGCCACCTCCTCTACTCCTCCTACTCCATCCTCTTCCATAACCTCCTCGGCTGAGTCCTCTTCTGTTGCTGCGTCTTGCTCCACATCAACAGCACCCCCCAGCTCCCAGGTACTATTCCACATCCCAGATACGGCAGTGTCACGCCATCTTGGGTTTGACTTGCTTGAAAGCAGAGAGTCACACCGGACAAGCACTCCTGTCCGCCCTGAACGCACAGGTGGAAATGTGGCTGACTCCGCAGCAACTGGAGATCGGCAAAGTGGTTTGTGACAACGGAACAAATTTTTTGTCTGCATTGAAGTTGGGCAAGTTGACATATGTGCCGTGCATGGCACATGTGTGTAATCTGATCGTACAATGTTTTGTGCATAAGTACACAGGCTTACAGGACGTCCTGAAGCAGGCCAGGAAGATGTGTGGCCATTTCAGGCGTTCCTACACGGCCATGGCGCACTTTGCAGATATCCAGCGGCGAAACAGCATGCCAGTGAGGCACTTGATTTGCGACAGCCCGACACGTTGGAATTCAACACTCCTAATGTTCGACCACCTGCTCCAACAAGAAAAAGCCGTTAATTAATATTTGTATGACCGGGGTGCTAGGACAGCCTCTGGGGAGCTGGGAATTTTTTTGCCACATTACTGGACGCTCATGCGCAATGCCTGTAGGCTCATGCGTCCTTTTGAGGAGGTGACAAACCTAGTCAGTCGCACCATCAGTGACATCATACCATTTGTTTTCTTCCTGGAGCGTGCCCTGCGAAGAGTGCTGGATCAGGCCGTAGATGAGCGTGAAGAGGAAGAGGAAGAGTTGTGGTCACCATCACCACCAGAAACAGCCTTATCAGCATCGCTTGCTGGACCTGCGGCAACGCTGGAAGAGGATTGTGAGGAAGAGGAGTCAGAGGAGGAATGTGGCTTTGAGGAGGAGGAGGAAGACCAACCACAACAGGCATCCCAGGGTGCTCGTTGTCACCTATCTGGTACCCGTGGTGTTGTACGTGGCTGGGGGGAAGAACATACCTTCATTGAGATCACTGAGGAGGAGGAATGGGAAATGAGTAGCTCGGCATCCAACCTTGTGCAAATGGGGTCTTTCATGCTGTCGTGCCTGTTGAGGGACCCTCGTATAAAAAGGCTGAAGGAGAACGACCTGTACTGGGTGTCCACGCTACTAGACCCCCGGTATAAGCAGAAAGTGGCTGAAATGTTACCAAATTACAACAAGTCGGAAAGGATGCAGCATTTGCAAAATCAATTAAAAAGTATGCTTTACACAGCGTATAAGGGTGATGTTACAGCACAATGGGAATCTAACAGGGGAAGAGGTGAAAGTAATCCTCCTCCTCCCACGACCACGCCGGCAAGGGCAGGACGCTTTACAGACGTGTTGTTGATGGAGGACATGCAGAGCTTTTTAAGTCCTACGCATCGCCACAGCCCTTCGGGATCCACCCTCAGAGAACGACTCGACCGACAGGTAGCAGACTACCTCGCCTTAACAGCAGATATCGACACTCTGAGGAGCGATGAACCCCTTCACTACTGGGTGTGCAGGCTTGACCTGTGGCCTGAGCTATCTAATATTATATAATAGGTAATAGTATTACCATTATCACACAATTAGCCATTATAGGGGAATGAGTATAGTATCCCTTTGTTATTTATAAATGATACAATAAAGACTTTTGTCCATTACTCAATTTACTTTAACAAAGGGTACTAACCACAGTATTAGGAAGCATTACTCTGCTTTCCCTTTCCCCCTCTATTATACACCTATGCTCACTAGGATTTGTAGGTATCACTTTATTATAGTTGTCTAACCTTTTCCTATGCCAGTTTTAGATCTCCTTCTTGAGAGATTTTTTCTTTTTTTCAGTTTATTAGCATACCTGGGTACAAGCCCTCGGTGGGGCTGGCACCACCACCTGACCACATTTCCTCGTTTCTTCCACTCATACCGCTTTTTCCATCTTTGAAGGGGTTTGGCGAAACAAGGAAATAGTCCTCTACTCGTAACAGGGATTAAACTGATAAGAATAGTACTACTTAACACACCTTATAATAACGCAGAGAGAGGCAACGCAGAGAGAAGAGTCTGAAGAAGAGGAGTCAGAGGAGGAAGGTGGCTTTGAGGAGGTGGAAGACCAAACACAGCAGGCATCCCAGGGGGCTTGTTGTCACCTTTCGGGGACCCTTGGTGTTGTACGTGGCTGGGTGGAGGAATTGTCAGGATCGGGACAGGGATCCAACACGCAGAGTACAAACAGTAGCCAGATACGTATACCGGACCTTAGAATGGCCGGACTAACGTAAGTAGTACAGTATAGAATGGTCAAAGACAAGCCGAGGTCGAGGGTAACAGAAGACAGGTAAGCGAGAGACAAGCCGAATCGAGGGTAACAGAGATAAGCAGAGTAAGGTAAACAAGCCGGGTCAAAACCAAAAGGGATAATAGAATACACAAGCACTGAGTGACTAGAACAAGCTAGAACCACGACAGGGCAATGAGCTAATGAAAGAAGCTCTGTTAAATACCCTGTTCAGAGCAGTAACCACGCCTCCGAGGCGTCCTGATTGGTCCTGCAGCAATTGAGTGACAGGTCGTTCCGGAGGAGTGTCCTGATGACAACTTCCTGCCTAGATGCTGTAAAAGGCAGTCACTCCCTCGCGGCCGGCCTTGCATGACCGGATAGACCTTGGGGAAGGGAGCCATCAGGCCATCTGGATGGAGGAACAGCTAAGTCTCTACCTCTTTCGGAGGTAGAGACCACAGGTACCCTGACAGTACCCCCCCTCTCAGATACGCCCACCGGGCGGAATACACCAGGGCGAGAAGGGAATCGAGAGTGAAACGCCCTGCGGAGACGGGGAGCATGCACCTCCTCCTGAGGTACCCAACTTCTCTCCTCAGGACCATAACCCTTCCAATCGACCAGATATTGCAGTTTCCCCCGGGAGATTCGAGAATCAACGATGGAATTGACCTCATACTCCTCCTGACCCTCCACCTGAACTGAGCGGGGAGGGGCGATCGTGGAGGAGAACCTGTTACATATTAATGGTTTTAGCAAGGAAACATGAAATGAATTAGGAGTGCGTAAGGCATTAGGCAACGCTAAGCGATACGCAACTGGGTTAATTTGAGACAGTACCCTGTAAGGTCCAATATATCGAGGAGCAAACTTCATGGACGGCACTTTTAACCGAATGTTTCTAGTACTTAACCATACTCTATCGCCTGGAACAAACACCGGTGCTGCCCTTCTACGTTTGTCAGCGTGTTTTTTAACCAGCGTAGAATTGTGCAGAAGGATTTGTCGAGTTTGATCCCACAACTTTCTTAAATTGGCAACATGAACATCCACCGACGGTATCCCTTGAGAAGAAGACTCCGAAGGAAGGATGGAAGGATGAAAGCCATAATTCAAGAAAAAAGGGCTAGAATGCGTAGAATCACAAATGAGATTGTTATGAGCAAACTCCGCCCAAGGAATCAAACCGACCCAATCGTCCTGGTGTTCTGAAACGAAACAACGTAAATATTGTTCAACTTTTTGGTTAGTGCGTTCAGCAGCTCCATTGGACTGAGGATGATAGGCAGAGGAGAAATTCAATTTGATGCCTAGTTGGGAGCAGAATGATCTCCAAAAACGGGAAACAAATTGGGAGCCTCTGTCAGAGACAATTTGGGAAGGTATCCCATGCAAACGGAAAATCTCCCTGGCGAATATCTCCGCTAATTCGGGCGAAGATGGGAGTTTAGGTAAGGGAATGAAGTGAGCCATTTTAGTAAATCTGTCTACCACAGTGAGGATGACAGTCTGCTTTTTAGAGATAGGCAAATGAACAATGAAGTCCATTGCCAGGATGCCCAGCCACCTTGCTGTTATGGAGACAGCGTAGCACCTCCAGTTGGAGAGCGGCAGGAACGAAGTGTCGATCCCCAGGAGTCTGTTTGGGTGCCAAATGCTGAAACTTCATGATCTCAGAAAGCAATGGAGAGTGAATCCTGAGATTCGTGTTCGCGATGATATTCCCCTTAGGAACTATGGAGGACAGAAGTGGTTCAGTTATAGTGGATGGTTCATATTGACGAGACAAAGCATCGGCTTTAGAGTTCTTAGAACCAGGTCTATACGTAAGTACATAATTAAAGTGAGTGAGGAACAAGGCCCAGCGAGCCTGCCTGGCGGACAAGCGCTTAGCCTCCCCAATATAAGACAAGTTCTTATGATCCGTTAGAATAGTAACAGGGTGTAGTGTCCCTTCCAGTAAATGTCTCCACTCCTTTAAAGCCTTAATGACCGCTAATAGTTCCCTCTCCCCGATGTCATATCTGCTCTCAGGCCCAGAAATTTTTTTAGAGAAGAAACCACAAGGGTGTAACGGTTTATCCACCCCTAACCTTTGAGACAGAACAGCCCCAACTCCTGTCTCAGAAGCATCGACCTCGAGCAAGAAAGGCAGAGTCGTATCAGGATGAACTAGAATGGGAGCTGAGGCAAAAAGTTCCTTGAGAGTCTTAAAAGCACCAAGAGCTTCCTCAGACCAGAACTTAGTGTCAGCCCCTTGTTTGGTCATATTGGTAATAGGCGCAATGATAGAGGAGTAACCCTTAATAAAGCGCCTATAGTAGTTGGAAAAACCAATAAACCTTTGGATAGCCTTGAGTCCTTTGGGCAAAGGCCAGTCTAAAATAGATTGGAGTTTACCAGGATCCATTTTAAAACCTTCCCCAGAAATCACGTACCCAAGAAAGTCTACCTGAGACTGATCAAAACTGCACTTCTCCAATTTGCAGTATAGACCATGTTGCAGAAGTTTGTGTAACACCTTTCTGACCTGTTTATGGTGAGTCTCAATCTCCTTAGAGTGTATTAGTATGTCGTCCAGGTAAACAATAACACAATCATGCTGAAACTCCCTAAGTACCTCATTAATCAAATCCTGAAATACCGCAGGAGCATTGCATAGTCCAAATGGCATAACAGTGTATTCGTAATGGCCATACCGGGTATTGAATGCCGTCATCCACTCGTGACCTTGCTGGATTCTCACCAAATTGTAAGCCCCTCTGAGATCTAACTTGGTGAACATTTTGGAGCCCTTAAGACGATCAAATAACTCGGTAATCAGTGGGATAGGATAGGCATTTCTGACAGTTATTTTATTCAAGCCTCGGTAATCGATACAAGGTCGCAGCGTGCCATCCTTCTTCTTAATGAAAAAGAACCCCGCCCCGGCCGGAGAAGAAGACCTCCTGATGAATCCCTTTTCTAAATTCTCCTGAATATACTCCTCTAGAACCGAATTTTCCTGAACAGACAAAGGATATACATGGCCCCTCGGAGGCATAGTCCCGGGTAGAAGCTTAATCTTACAGTCAAAAGACCTGTGTGGCGGCAAAGAATCGGCATTCTTCTTGTCAAACACTGCCCTTAAGTCTAGGTAAAGGTCTGGTATTTGTCTTTCTGTGGACTGAGTAGGATTCTCCTGTATGTTAATATTAGCTAATGGAGAAACCTTGCACAAACACCGATCCTGGCAGCCCTGGCCCCACGAGAGTATCTCCCCTAACTCCCAATCGATAATAGGGTTATGTTCTTTCAACCATGGGTACCCCAGAACTATGGGAACGGAAGGAGACGAAATGAGCAGAAGAGATAAATTCTCCACGTGTAGGATACCAACATTTAAATCAATGGGTATGGTTTCACGAAAGATAACAGGGTCTAGTAGTGGTCTACCATCTATGGCCTCAACGGCCAAGGGTGTCTCCCTTAGCTGGGATGGGAAATTGTTTTTACTAGCAAAGGCTTGGTCGATAAAATTCTCAGCAGCCCCGGAATCTATCAAAGCCATAGCCCTTACTACTCTTCTCCCGCACGTTAAGGAAACTGGTAGCAGAAGCCTGTGATCTTTATAATTAGGAGTAGAGGACAAAATAGAAACACCCAAGGCCTGTCCTCTAGAGAGACTTAGGTGCGAGCGTTTCCCGGGCGGTTAGGACAGTTCGAGAGTAAATGACCCTTAGCTCCACAATACATACACAAACCCTCTCTTCTCCTGTACTGTCTTTCCTCCTCAGAGAGGCGGGTATACCCTATCTGCATAGGTTCAGGAAGCAAAGATACCGTGGAGTCAGGACTTGGAAAAGCGGGGGCTAACCTAAAAGAAGGTCTCTGGTTCCTCTCTCGAGTGTTCTGTCTCTCTCTTAAACGTTCATCTATACGAGAGATGAACGAAATTAAATCCTCTAAATTCTCAGGGAGTTCTCTGGTAGCAACCTCATCAAGGATTACTTCAGATAAGCCATTCAAAAATACATCCATATACGCCTGCTCATTCCACTTGACTTCTGACGCCAGAGACCTGAACTCTAGTGCATGATCCACCAGTGTTCGGTTCTCCTGTTTCAGACGCAACAGTAATCTGGCTGCATTAACCTTTCTACCTGGAGGGTCAAATGTTCTTCTAAAAGCAGCTACAAAGGCGTTATAGTTATAAACTAATGGATTATCGTTCTCCCATAATGGGTTGGCCCATCTCAGAGCTTTTTCAATAAGTAGGGTGATAATAAATCCTACCTTTGCCTTATCTGTGGGATAAGAGCAAGGTTGCAATTCAAAGTGGATACTAATTTGGTTTAAGAAACCACGACACTTCTCAGGAGCCCCACCATAGCGTACTGGGGGGGTAATGTGAGAAGAAGCACCCACTGTGGCTACCTCTAGACCTGAACCGACAGGAGAAACAGGGGTATTACGTATCTCCTCTGGTGGGTTATTGGCACGAGATAATAGAGCCTGTAGCGCAAGCGCCATCTGATCCATTCTGTGATCCATGGCTTCAAACCTAGGATCAGGAGAAGCCAGCTGACTGTTTGTACTTTAAGGATCCATTGGCCCTGTCGTAATGTCAGGATCGGGACAGGGATCCAACACGCAGAGTACAAACAGTAGCCAGATACGTATACCGGACCTTAGAATGGCCGGACTAACGTAAGTAGTACAGTATAGAATGGTCAAAGACAAGCCGAGGTCGAGGGTAACAGAAGACAGGTAAGCGAGAGACAAGCCGAATCGAGGGTAACAGAGATAAGCAGAGTAAGGTAAACAAGCCGGGTCAAAACCAAAAGGGATAATAGAATACACAAGCACTGAGTGACTAGAACAAGCTAGAACCACGACAGGGCAATGAGCTAATGAAAGAAGCTCTGTTAAATACCCTGTTCAGAGCAGTAACCACGCCTCCGAGGCGTCCTGATTGGTCCTGCAGCAATTGAGTGACAGGTCGTTCCGGAGGAGTGTCCTGATGACAACTTCCTGCCTAGATGCTGTAAAAGGCAGTCACTCCCTCGCGGCCGGCCTTGCATGACCGGATAGACCTTGGGGAAGGGAGCCATCAGGCCGTCTGGATGGAGGAACAGCTAAGTCTCTACCTCTTTCGGAGGTAGAGACCACAGGTACCCTGACAGGAATAGACCTTCAATGACATCAGTGAGGACAAGGAACGGGACATGGATAGCTTGGTATCCAACCTTGTGCAAATGGGGAGTTTGCGGTTGTGCAAATGGACTGTTTGCGGTGCGTTAAACGGGGAGTTTGGTCTGTCACTGTGAAGCGGGCGTAACCCTTACACTACCTAATCGATACAACCTCATACAGTAGGTCCCCCCCCTCATTATTTTTTTGGCCCCCACCTATCGCTCACGGGTGGGGGCGGGCGGGAGGACAGTAGGTCCACCCCATTGTGATTTATGGCCCCCACCCACCGCGCAGGGGTGGGGGCCAGGGGGTCACCCCCCTTATCCTTATTTACTGAATATTCCCCTGTATAACAATGTTTGGCATTTAGTGAATATTCCCTATTCTGCTCTGTGTCAGTGTGTATCAGGGTCTCGGAGGACAGGTGTCAATACATATCTAAAGAAAAGAAAAATGTTACCTGCGCTTTCTCCTTAATCCCTATGTATATTTAGACAAATGGAGGTCATTTAGTTGCTCCAATGGCCATTGGAGGGAATGCCCGCCTGCCAACGTCAAGGCAGACCTCCCTTAGCGGGTCCTAACACTGACCCTTCAGCCTGCTTCCTTGAGCTTCTGGCAAAGATATCTCTAATGAGACAGAAAGGGGTATTTTTTTATATACACCCCTATACTTATTAACCCTTAATAGGGAACACATGGGATGGGTAGCAGCATTGTAACCAGGCTGTGTGATACAAAGTAAATACAAATACAAAAAGAGAAGTCCTGCGCTTAAGCAGCAAGGACTACAATACACATCAGCCCCAATACATAGTAAAAACCAAAGAAAAGAAAAATGTTACCTGCGCTTTCTCCTTAATCCCTATGTATATTTAGACAAATGGAGGTCATTTAGTTGCTCCAATGGCCATTGGAGGGAATGCCCGCCTGCCAACGTCAAGGCAGACCCCCCTAAGCGGGTCCTAACACTGACCCTTCAGCCTGCTTCCTTGAGCTTCTGGCAAAGATATCTCTAATGAGACAGAAAGGGGTATTTTTTATATACACCCCTATACTTATTAACCCTTAATAGGGAACACATGGGATGGGTAGCAGCATTGTAAAAGTAAATACAAATACAAATACAAAAAGAGAAGTCCTGCGCTTAAGCAGCAAGTCAATACATATCTGCCAAGTGACCCTATGTAGGGGGAACAGTCCCTATTCTGCTCTGTGTCAGTGTGTATCAGGGTCTCTGAGGACAGGTGTCAATCCATATCTGCCAAGTGACCCTATGTAGGGGGAACAGTCCCTATTCTGCTCTGTGTCAGTGTGTATCAGGGTCTCTGAGGACAGGTGTCAATCCATATCTGCCAAGTGACCCTATGTAGGGGGAACAGTCCCTATTCTGCTCTGTGTCAGTGTGTATCAGGGTCTCTGAGGACAGGTGTCAATCCATATGTCAGGTGTCAATCCATATCCATTGTGATTTAGGAATGTTAGGTGATTTATGCCCTTTATGGATTAAAAGCAGACTCTGCATCAACTGTGTAATTTTCCATGGGAGTTTTGCCATGGATCCCCCTCCGGCATGCCACAGTCCAGGTGTTAGTCCCCTTGAAACAACTTTTCCATCACTATTGTGGCCAGAAAGAGTCCCTGTGTGTTTTAAAATTCGCCTGCCCATTGAAGTCTATGGCGGTTCGCCCGGTTCGCGAACATTTGCGGAAGTTCGCGTTCGTCGTTCGCGAACCGAAAATGTTATGTTCGCGACATCACTACTCTTCAAATCAGGATTAAAGCAAGACGTTGCAGAGCTCGTACTTCTTACAACCACCCGACATGGCGGCCAAGCCCCGCACCAATATTTTTTTTATATGTGATATATATTTTTTGATATTGTAATATTTAGTAAAAAATATTTTAGAACTTTATCTAAAAATATTAAAACATTTAACCCCTTAAGGACCAAACTTCTGGAATAAAAGGGAATCATGACATGTCACACATGTCATGTGTCCTTAAGGGGTTAAAAAGCATATCCAAAAATATTAAATTGTTACTTTTTGTATATTTTGGCACTTCTACTTCTACTTCTCACTTTATACGTTAGTTGTATTTATCTGAATGACTGTGTTCCATTTTGAAGTGTGTTAATAAAAAGTACATTAGCCTATTATACACCTGTCATTTGAAAATTAGCACTTTACATATACTTATTTCTATGCATTTTGAATCTGTTGTGCTCTCTTTGTGATTTTATGGTTGCATTACACTTGTGTGTAGTAGCAGGTATTAGATGGAATAAATAAGTAAGCTTCTGTACTTGTATGTTGATCTTTGTGCCATTTCATTTGATCAATTTGTACTAGACATGTGCAATTCGTTTCGGTTCGAATGTGAATTCGGACGAATTTCGGGCAATTCAGACATTCGGATGTCCGAAGTCCCGAATTGCCAAAGTCCCGAATTTCAGAAGTGCCAAATCGAACTGCTGAAGTCCCGAATTGCCAAAGTCCCGAATTTCAGAAGTGCCAAATCGAACTGCTGAAGTCCCGAATTTCAGAAGTGCCAAATCGAACTGCTGAAGTCCCGAATTGCCAAAGTCCCGAATTTCAGAAGTGCCAAATCGAACTGCTGAAGTCCTGAATTGCCGAAGTCCAGAATTTCAGAAGTGCCAAATCGAACTGCTGAAGTCCCGAATTGCCGAAGTCCAGAATTTCAGAAGTGCCAAATCGAACTGCTGAAGTCCCGAATTGCCAAAGTCCAGAATTTCGAAAGTGCCGAACTGAACTGAATGGCCGAAGTGCTGAATTTCGGAAGTGCCGAAGTGCTTTGGGTTTCTGAAAAAAATGCCAAAACAAGAGAGGAAGGCAAAATTATGTAAATAATGAGAGGGTTAGGGGTAGGGGTAGGGTAGGGTTAGTGTTAGGGAGCCCTACAGATTTTCTGAAGTCCCGAATTGCTGAAGTTCCAAACCGAACTGCCGAAGTCCCGAATTGCCAAAGTTCTGAATTGCTGAAGTGCCAAACCGACGAAGTTCAGAATTGACAAATTTGTTTTCTTACCTGCATTTTAGTTTGTATGGTTTAGGGGTCAAATTAATAACCGTACTAATCTTAAGATGGTCAGTGGTGTATTTTAGATCTGTGCTGCCCTAGGCATGATGGAACTAGGGCACCCCCTAATTTACATTGCCCCACCCCTTCATCTCAAGGCCACACCTCTTCCTGTTAAAGACTAACACACACTTTGACATAAGCACACTCTCAGATACACTGACATACACACACTCACTGATTTGACACAATCTGACAAACACACACAATCACTGACAGACACACACCCAATCACAGACACACAGACACTGACAGGCATACACAATCACTCAGGCACACATTCACTGACAGACAGACACTCACTCAGACACACAATCACTCAGACACACACACACACACTCACTCACAGACACACACACACACACACACAGACAGAGATACACACACAGCACTGGAGACGGTGTGTGAAAAAGATACTTGTATCTATAAATGGTGAGAAGGTGACCTGATAATGCAGTAGCCTAGGGTGCACCCCCCCAGGTGGCACAGTCTCCAGGTGATCGACAGGAGGGAAGTGTAGTGTGCAGTGGTCTCCTCCTGCCGGTCACTGCATGTAGTGAGGCCAAGCCGTGGACTGTGGTAGAGAAGCTTCTGTATCCCCCTACCTGGTCTCACAGGAGGTGCTCACTTTCTATCAGTCAGAGCAGAGGAAATACATGGTCCATGGCTCTGCCACGCTACAAGAGGGAGGTGAGCTGGCAGAGGGGGAGGGGTGAGAGAGACCACAAAGGGATGGTGGGGAAGGACCATAAAGGAAAGGGGTAAAGGGGCCATAAAGACACAGGGTGGAGAGACTACAAAGGAACAGAGTGACAAAGAGGTATATAGAGGGCTGTGGGGGCATAGAGACACACAGAGAGCTGAAGGGACAAAGACACTCAGAGGGGCTGGGGAAATAGAGACACATTAAAGAGTTGGGGTAAAAAGAGACAAACAAAGCTGGCAATTTTTATTTTGGTTGAAGGGTGCAAGTAGCTTGTCTTGCCTGGGGCGCAACATAGTTTTGCACAAGCCCTGAACATATTTTCCAAAGGTTTTACGGTATTTTGCATGGAGACTTAATGCTTCACTGATCACCTTTACAGAGATTACTTTAGCAATGAAGACATAGTATTGTACAAAATACAAGAGTAGCACAAACCTATTTTTAAAACGTACAAGGTTTCCCTGACATCTGACTGATCCAATTCTCAATCAGGATTATAGAAAAAAAAACATTACCACAACCTACAAGACTTAAATCATCTATCTAAATGGATAGTCTCTTTAGAATATAATCATTGCTATTTCTTTCACTTCTCTAAAGATTTTTAAAAAGACCTCAAAAATGACATTGCCACTTTAAGAACATTATGAAATAATAGTGAAACACATTTTACAATACATTTGAGATATTTCTACAGCACAAGTGGTGCACTTTAATTTAAACTTAGTGGTGCACTTTAATTTTAAACCTTATGGGTTCATAATATCCAAAAAATATATTTTTCTTGTCTCCACCCCTGGGGTTAATTTTTTTTATCTTTTGGGCTCTTTTCATATCTACAATACAGACACACCAACCAAGCTTCATCTGTGGTTTTTTTTCATTTGATGATGCATGGTTATATTACCAAATACATGGGCATTTAAGCATGTGTATGACATAATCGGGATTCACTTCAAATGAATGACACATGACAATATAACTTGTGTTTTAACACATTTCTGACCACAGGAGTGCAGCGGTCTTACCATGTCCGGCCTAGCAGAGCTCTTTGCAGCCTGCGGCCTGGGTTTCCTGCAAGTCCCACTAATTCAAAACAAATGTAAAACCTCTTGGTAATTCTTCCTTCTCAAGCAGATCCGTGAGGAGGATAAAGTTCGGCACTCATGTTATGTCTCTTATAGGAGTGATAAATGGGTCCCATAGCTCTCCGGCTGAGGCTGAAACAGCAACAATATTCTGCACTTTTCACTTTAGTTTAAGCGTCAGCATGGGACTAGGGATTTGAATATGTTCTGGCAGAATGCCCCCTCTTAGCTTGGCTCGTTTCTCTCAAATTACCAGCAAACCCTTTCTTTTATTATTTTAATATATTTGCAGCTCTCTTTCCTAATTAGAATTAAGGCCTGGAGGGATTTCGCAGGCCTTTACCATCCTTAGTGCCAGAGAAAACTGCACAAATCTTCCATTACACTCTGAAATTCTTGTTTGTTTTCTTCTTTAGAACCTTTTTTTTTTCCATCTCTTTGTACATCCAGACCCTGTGTAAGGTGTCCAGCTGCCTGAAGCATTGTACTGTCAAGGTCTGTGTTATACATAGTATGGGCAATGACATTGCCAGCATAAGTCCACCTAGAAAACACACTCTGTCCTGCCAAAATTGTCTATGTAGACACTGAACAGGTATTAGAAAGGCAGAGCATTACTAGATCTTCACGCAACCCATTCACATATACGCACTTGCCAAATTCTGCATTTAGATGTTGTGCGAATATACAGAAGGGCAATTTATTTTTGCAAGCCTATCACTAGACCTACTTTCATATAGTGAAACCGGCACTCTGATACAATTAAAGGGACACTGTAGTCACTGTAACCGCTTCATTTAAATGATGTAGTTATACTGTCTGGATTGCCCTGGTGCCTTCCTTCAATTCAGTGTTAAAACAGTTTTTAATGTTCTAATTTACAACCGAGAGTCCCCAGCATTCTATCCCCTCAGTGTGGCAAAAAGTAAATGAGAAAGAATTCACTTGAGCAGCAATGGGCGACAGCTATTGGCTGACTATGTCTGGTGACCACTTTCAGCCTATCACAGCGACCATCGCTGGTATAAGTTGGCTAGGAGGAAGTGTGCAATATTTACCTTAGACATACCTCCAGTGAGGGCTGGGCTGTGGGTGGCCAAGGACCATCATTCAGCTAGACATTGCAATTTCTTTCAAGACCGATCAAATTTGGTTTGAATTCTGCAATTAAGGAGCGTCCAAATTTTCTGAATTGAAAGAAAACAAAACTAAACTAATACAAATGTTAATTTCGTTCTTTCGGCTGTATAGTAGATAGTTCCGTTATTTGATTATTGGTATCCTTATAAAAATAGCAGATTAGGGAATTATCTACTAAACAGCTGAAATGTCAAAATGAAGAAAATGTATTTTCTTAATTATGATCTGTCAGCATTTTAGGAGATTACTCTCTAAACTGGTACTTTGTAGCCTTCATTCATTTATCATAGGGAATAACCAGCATCCTAATTTCATAAAATAACTACATTTCCTGATAAAATTTGGTTTGTTCAAATCCATATTTTCCACATTTTGGACAAACTGAAGTTAGAAAATGATCAAATCAAAACAAAGAAAAATTTTTCCCTGTGCACATTTCACAATCAGTGTTAACCCCTTAAGGACCAAACTTCTGGAATAAAAGGGAATCATGAATCATGCTCACATTTTTTTAACATTGAATGGAGGGACAGCTCCAGGGGACTTTAGGAACTACAACCTAATCAATGATGATATGGTTATAGAGCCTAAATTGTCCCATTAAGAATTTTAAACTCAATGTACATATACAATATGATTTCAGAATATTTTAAATAATACATTCTTTTAGTACATACTATTAGTACCACAATTGCAGCACATAACCTTTTCCCTAATTTAATCACATTTATTTACAGATACAACTGCAAAGAAATTATACACATTATTAGCCCCCATGTACTTTTTAAGTGATGCAAACAGATTGCAATGGTGATGTTAATATTTAGCTTGGGATAACCTGTAGCTTGAAGTTTACATCTGACCTACATGTCTTCACGTTAAACATACAATTACATTTTTATACATAAAAAAAAAAAAGGGTCCGTATCAGCAAACACATCAATGAAAAAATTCTAAACAGTAATGTGATAGTTGTTTTTACTATAAAAGCCTCACGCATGAAACGATCTTTATAACGGCGATAAACAATATATGTGATGTGGTTTACAAATATGTTTAAAAAGAACATTCTAAGTACCATAACCACTGCATATACCTAGCAGGTTTACTGCTCACCCAGTAGTATTCCTCGAGTCTTTGTACTATTTGCATAGCAGGTGAGCTGTTATAAGTTGTTGAGATGAGTTTTCATTCGACTTGCTGCAAGTGAACACTATGATGTTTACTATGAAAAATTTAATTCTTAGAAACATTAGATATGTCATTCAGGAGGGCATTTATAGTCAACGAGAATCATTTAGCTGGTTAAAGCATAGCACAGACAAGGAAGTGAATGTAAAACAAACAGGGGATGTTTGTCACTGCTGCAGAAGCTATTTTTGTAGTTGCTGAAATTTTTACGTTTTAAAAGTTTTCATTGAAACATTTTCATTAATAAATTCATTTTTGCCCTTGCGATAAGATGCCCTTAATGGCTCTAGCCCTTAAGCTATAACGTTTTTGCCCTTTCTCAGTAGTCTCTTATTTTTATTTTTGCTTTAGTGCATTTACTTGTGGTCCCCCTAAACTAGAAAGGTAATCCATGCTCAGAGCATGTGCTCATTGCCAAGAGGGGTATCCTCTACACCTGAATGGTGAGTCCTAAAGAATGGTTAACCAATCATATCCATTGTACAGCGCTGTGGAATTTGCTGTGGCTATATAAATAATAATAATAATAGTAATAATAATAACAATAATAATATGGCACTGATTATCAGAGTGGTCTGGCCTTGTAGGTGGAATCAGTCTGATATGGGACAGACCCAGGTTCTCTCTGTAATGGCACACTAGTACGAGAGATGAGACATGATATCTGAGCTGGGACTAACGAAGGGAAAGCTATTTTGTGTTTGCTGGTTCTGACTGTTTTCATGTCTGCTGTTTGTTTTTGCTTCTCTGTGAGAAGCGTTCATAGCATTCGGCTGCATCAACTGTGAAATTTAGAGTCTCCAATGAGAAATACTTTGTGTGGCCGCCAGCCTGACAGCCACTAGGGACATGTTTGTGGCCAAATGTAAATATTCTCTGAAACCACACTGTTAACATTTCCAGACTGCAGGAACAAGGGTAATGCACCAAAACCACTTTAATCTTTATTAAGATGAAGTGGCTGTGGTGCTCCGGGTGTGATATTTTTAATAATTCCATCTGCTGTCCTCTTCTTTTTTTGTGTTGAGAAGGCCTTACCAATATTTGCTGTTTTGATAATTTTGTTTTATTAGACTATTATATTTAAGTTGGTTAAACAGATTTTTAAAATGTGGCTTCTGTATTCACAACCTTTGCAGACTTTCTCATAATATATGGCTATACTGTAATCTGATTGACCTTGGAGTCAAATATAGACCAAGTACAAACAGTGTTACAAAAAATACAAGCTACATAACAGTACTTGAAGATAGGCGTATTAAACACAAGTAGGACCAGACATTTGCATAAGAGATGTAACGTTTTATCTCTCTTTAAAAACATTTTGTGACTTTGTATGTAAGTCAAGGGTGATAAAAAGGATCAAATTCTTGGTAAAATCTTGATCATTTTAGTTTCAACACAAAGTTTAAATGTTTTTTTAAATGCATTAGCTATACAGTGCCACAAATTGATGGTGTAATACACCCTGAAGCTTAGAGGGCAGTCTGCCCCAATCCTCTCCTGCTTTCTTCTCTGTTCTGCCCTCCTATCTCTCTCCTGGCATGTTCCCCTCCTCTCTGTATCCATCACTCTCCCGGCTGTAGTATCTCTGGAAGGATGTGACTGGCTCTCACTTCTTGCCAGGCTGCGTATAAGAAGGGGCACATGCTCACCGGGTGGCCCTAAATGCATGGTCCAACCGCTGGGCCCACTAAGTGTGCGTGCCACCTCACATTCAGTGCAGAGATTCCTCCCTCCACTGCAGATGCATGCTGATGTCTTCTGCGATCTTGACCAGTCTAAAAGAAGCATTGAATTGGAAATAAGCATGTGTGGCCAAACACCATGTCCCTTCATTGCTGTGACGATACCTTACCTTTCCCAACTGATTTTTGGTATTTGACTCTTGGCTCTCCTTCTGACTATTCTGTTCTCTGGTTTCCCGTATTATTGGCTTGGTTTATCTTGTGTGTCCATCTTCTGTACTCCCTTGACCTTTGGCTATTCCCTTTGACTATTCTCTGATGTAAACCCGGCCATTCTAAGGTCCGGTAAAAGTCTTCCTCTGGGTTACACTCTGTGTGAAGGGGTCACTGTCGTGACATTACACTAGGGCCATGGACCGTGCAGGTGTCAACCCTCTTGGGACGGAAAACTCCAGCACCTAATCCCTCAAGGAGGACAGGCCTTGGGTGTAATGTGTATGACCTCCTTCAATGATAAGAATGATCTTAGGCTACTTCTACCAGTGGTTATTGAATGGAAAGAAAAGAAGGTACACACCATTGCGTTGATAGATTCCGTGGCAGCCGAGAATTTTGTCGATCGCAAATTCGGTCAGAAACATGCTCTCCCATTTCTAAATAGATCTACACCCTTGGCCGTTGAGGCCATAGATGGTAGACCCATGTAGATTCCTTTTATCACTCAAGAAACTAATCCAGTGGTATTGACCGTAGGTTCCTTGCATAGGGAGGTTATAACCCTGCAACAAATCACCTCTCCCACCTTTGCTGTTATCCTTGGTTTTCCTTGGCTCTCCAAGCATAATCCTTTAATAGACTGGGAGAGAAAATACATCTTAAAATAGAACCTGTAGGTTTGCTTAATGTTTCGACTATGAAGCCATTGACCACTCAGATACCCAAACAGTACTTGGACCTAAAAGCAGTCTTTGAGCCACAGGAGGCAGAAAAGTTACCTCCTCATCGTTCATACGACTGCTCCATTGACTTGTTACCTGGCACTATGCCCCCTAGAGGAACCGTATATCCCCTCTCTGTGGCTGAGAATAAAGTACTAGAAGAGTACATCACAGAGAACTTAAGAAAAGGGTTTATCAATAAGTCTTCCTCCCCAGCTGGCGCTTGTTTTTTCTTTGTCTCCAAAAAGGAGAGAGATTTAAGACCCTGTATTGACTACCGAGGGTTAAACAAAATTACAATGCGTAACGCTTATCCTATACCATTAATAACTGAACTTTTCGACAGGTTGAAGGGGGCAACCATATTCACTAAGTTGTATTTGCGGGGAGCATACAATCTAGTCAGAATCAAGAAAGGGCATGAATGGAAGACTGCTTTTAAAACTCGCTATGGGCACTACGAGTATCGGGTTATGCCTTTCGGCTTATGTAACACCCCTGCAGTCTTTCAAGACTTCATAAACAATGTTTTAAGAGAATATTTACAGATGTTTGTAATAGTCTATTTAGACGATATATTGATCTACTCTAAGAGCATTAAGGAACACCATATGCATGTCAGGTTAGTTCTTTCTAAACTATTAGAAAACTAGCTATATTGTAAATTAGAGAAATGTCTGTTTGTCAAAGACAATGTGCATTTCCTGGGTTATATAATTTCAGGGTCTGTCTTTCAAATGGAACCAAAAAAGCTGGAGGCAATCCTACAATGGCCCTTACCCGTTGGACTCAAAGCTATCCAACGTTTACGGGGATTTGAAAATTTATTACAGGAAATTAATCAAGGGATTTTCCTCTATCACCTCCCCTATTACCGCCATGACACAAAAGGGGAGAAATTCTATGGAGTGGAGTCTCGAGGCTGAAGAAGCTTTTGAGAGATTAAAAAAGGCTTTTTCTTCAGCGCCAATATTGAGGCATCCAGATCCTTCACGTCCCTTTCTATTAGAGGTAGATGCATCAGAGTCTGGTATCAGGGCTGTAATATCTCAAAGACCCTCTGATGATCAACCTCTGCACCCCTGTGGATTTTCTTAACAGAAATTAACAAAAACAAAAAAAAAGATATTGGGGATAGGGAATTGTTGACTATTATTTCAGCTCTTAAAGAATGGAGTTATTTATTAAAAGGGTCATCTGTTCCTATTGCCATTCTCACTGACCATAAAAACCTTTCCTATTTCGGAGAGGTTAAAAGAATGTCAGACAGGCAGATTTGATGGTGTTTTTAACACACTTTAATTTACATTGTAACATATAGACCTGGATCAAAGAATACTAAGGCTGATGCCCTATCCCGCCAATATGAACATTTATCACCACCCGAAACCCAATTATCCTCCATAATCCCAGCCGATCACATAGTAGCCACTGCTCATGCCAAAATCTCTTCTGGGTTGATGGAGGAACTATCCAGATTCCAGGATGATACCTCCTTGACTGTTCCTCAGGGGAAATTATGTGTGCCTTTGACATATAGAAAAAAAGTCTTATCTCTTGTACATGACTCCAAATTAGTAGGTCTGAATCGCTACTGGAAAAACAATTCTGGTGGCCTTCATACAAGAAGGATGTTCATGAGTTCGTTCTTGCCTGTACTATCTGTTCCTCTACTAAATCACCTAATGGTCGTCCTTTTGGTCTTCTCATGCCATTACCTATTCCCGATAAACCATGGTTGAGTATTGCCATGGATTTTGAAGTCGACCTACCTCTTTCCAAGAATCACAGTGTGATATTGACTATTATAGACAGACTCTCTAAAATGACCCATCTGGTCCCACTAATCAAGTTACCATCTTCCTCCGAACTGGCCTCTTTGTTTATAAGGGAGGTAGTACGTTTACATGGTTTACCTCAAGATATTATTTCCGACAGAGGTCCGCAATTCGTTTCAATGTTCTGGAGGGCGTTTTGTAACCAATTAGGTATCAATCTCAATCTGTCTTCTTCTTACCATCCCCATTTGAACGGGGTTACGGAAAGGATGAATCAATCACTCGAGCAATACATCCGCTGTTTCACTTCCGATCATCAAGACGATTGGCTGGAGTTACTTCCGTTGGCTGAATTTGCCCATAATAATCTGGTGCATGAATCTACTCAACACAGTCCCTTTTTTGTCAATTATGGTTTTAACCCTACAACTCTTCCAAGTTCATTTTCGGCTACTGGAGTGCAGTGGTGTCTCTAGGATTAATTTTTAGGGGGGGCACATGGTGTGCCAGGGACAAAAGTAGGGGGGCACATTCAACCCCGCCCTCGCCGCAGTTTGACCCCGCCTCTGCCGCATGTTTAGCCCTGCCCCCCTGTGTTGTTTTTTTTTTTTATAATCCCTGGTGGAGGATTCATTATTTTCCACCAGGGATTTGATACAGTGCCATAGTTGCCAACATTTGAAAAACATTTCCATGGACATTTTGCAGCACAGCTATCAATTCTGTGTATAATATCTCTGGACAGTCAGTGCTCTCTGTATAATACAGGGTTGTGTGTATAATAAATTGGGACAGTCAGTGCTCCCTGTATAGTGCTGCTCTCTGTATAATACATGGCTGTGTGTATAATATCCCAGGACAGTCAGTGTTCCCTGTATAGTGCTGCTCTCTGTATAATACAGGTCTGTTAGTGTATAATATCCCAAGACAGAGAGCAGCACTATACAGGAACACTGACTATCCCGGGATATTATACACACACAGATCTGTATTATACAGAGAACAGCACTATAGTATTATAGAGATAGCTGAGCATATACCCCATGTCCCAATCTCTAGACTACTAGTACCCGTCAACAGCAGCTCCCAGACGCGTGTAACAGGGCTAAAGTGTGCGGCAGCTCACACAGATGATTCAGCGGTAAAGCGTACTCGCTGGCAGAGCCAAACTGAGAATCCAAAGCAGCCCTGGAAAAAAATGTATGCCATTTCTACAAGTCAACAGGGCCGCCATCAGGGGGTGACAACCATGACGGTTGTCATGGGCCCGGCAGTCCTGGGGGGCCCATCGGGTGGCCCACGCACTTAGGGACACCAAATGGGCCCTATATCTTCAGGGGCCCGGTCAGCGCTGTGGCCGTGGTATAGCGCGACAGGGCCCCTTTAAAAAAAAAAAAAATTGCAGCCACAGCAAGTGCTGCTGAGGAAGTGGTCACTTCCTCCCAGATCACTCCGCGCGGGAGGCGAGGAGCGCGCGCCGGGCAGTGAGGGAGAGCCGTACCCCTCACTCTCTGCATACAGACACAGAATGGCAGTTACTATGTTACTGTAAGTACTCTAATACTTCACCTGGATCAGGACAATGATGTTGTTTGGAGCCATCTGTATCAGAATAAGGGTGTTATATGGAGCCACATGTATTCAATGTTCACTGTACAGAGTCTCTGGGCTGAGCTGGAACCTCCATTTCTCAGTACATCCATATGCTGGGCTTTCTGGAAAAAAATGGGTTAAAAAGTTGTCCATGCCTTGTTTGTAATCCCTTCCTATTCTAATACCCATGTAAGGTGCCAGTACTTTATTTAGTAGTTAACCAGTGCTTAGAATTGCAGCATGCAATAATTCCTCCTATGGAAAAGTTAAACTATTAACTCTGTATATGCCTTCCGAAATCCCCCCCCCACCCCTACATTGGCCGCCATCAGGAGGCCCGCCCGCCCCTTTAAATGCTGCAGCCGCCTGAGCGCTCTCTTAAGCGCGGAACAGGAGTTTCTGTTTCCTGTACCCGGCCGGACTGACAGGAAGGTGCACACTCAGTGTGCACCTTCCTATCACTCCGGCCGGCACCGCAGACCGGAGAGCAGCTCGGCCACGCTACAGGGGAGGGGGTAAAAAGAGAGAGGGAGGGGGGGTTAAAAGAGAGAGGGGGCGGTTGAAAGAGAGAGGGGGGTTAAAAGAGAGAGGGAGGGGGGTTAAAAGAGAGAGGGAGGGGGGGTTAGAAGAGAGAGGGGGGTTAAAAGAGAGAGGGAGGGGGGGTTAAAAGAGAGAGGGAGGGGGGTTGAAAGAGAGAGGGAGGGGGGTTAAAAGAGAGAGGGAGGGGGGTTAAAAGAGAGAGGGGGGGTTAAAAGAGGGAGGGGGGTTAAAAGAGAGAGGGGAATAGGGGGGTAAAAAGAGAGGGAGGGGGGTAAGAAGAGAGGGGGGTATGAAGAGAGAGGGAGGGGGGTAAGAGGAGGGAGGGGGGTAAGAAGAGAGAGAGGGGGTAAGAAGAGAGGAGGGGGGAGTAAGAAGGGAGGGGGGGAGTAAGAAGGGGGTAAGAAGAGGGGGAGGGGGGAGTAAAAGAGGAAGGGGGAGTAAGAAGAGGGTGAGGGGGGAGTAAGAAGAGGGGGGAGGGAAGAGTAAGAAGAGGGGGTAATGAGAGGGGGAGGAGGGATGGGGGAGGGGGGTAAGAAGAGGGGAGAGTAAGAAGAGGTGGAGGGGGGAGTAAGAAGAGGGGGAGAGTAAGAAGGGGGAGTAAGAAGAGGGGGAGGGGGGAGTAAGAAGAGGGGGAGAGTAAGAAGGGGTAAGAAGAGAGTGAGGGGGGAGTAAGAAGAGGGTGGGAGTAAGAAGGGGGTAAGAAGAGGGGGAGGGGGGTAAGAAGAGGGGGAGGGGGGAGTAAGAGGAGGGCAATTTCCCCCTCCCCTGTCCGCAGGCACCGTGCGGGCAGCCGGCAGGGGAGGGAGGAAGAGAGGACCCGGGAGCTCAGCCTGCAGCTCCTCTGGGTCCTTCTTGCGCGAGCACAGATCGTTGCCGCGGTTACCACCCGGCCCTCCTGGCACCATAACGACTACACAGAGCAGTAGTGGTTATTATGCATGGATTATTTCTTTAAATAATCTACGAGTGCCCCAGTAGCCAGCAAGCCAGCCATCCCACAAGCCGGCCAGCCAGCCCACAGGCCGGCCAGTAGACAGCCAGCCAGCCCACAGGCCACCAGTTAGGCTTAAAGCCAGCAAACCCACAGCCTGCCAACCGCAGCCAGCAAGCCACAGCCTGCCAGCCAGCAAGCCACAGCCAGCAAGCCACAGCCTGCCAGCCGCAGCCAGCAAGCCAACAGCCTGCCAGCCGCAGCCAGCAAGCCCACAGCCTGCCAGCAAGCCCACAGCCTGCCAGCCGCAGCCAGTAAGCCCACAGCCTTCCAGCAAGCCCACAGACTGCCAGCCAGCAACAGTAATTAAGGTAAGAGGAGCCAACTTGGCCTAGGTATCAGCGAGCTATGTTGTGTTGCTATATTGTGAATAGGAACCAGAGTGTTGGAGAGACCCCCCTCCAGGCCCCATTAGACTCCATTGTAGTCTCTAATGGGACCTGGAGGAAATTATTTCTAACACACTCTCTAAAGGACACTGAGATAGCCTCTGCTAGAATGCTCCCCCCCTCCATGGCCCATTAGCCCTCAATTGTAGTCTCTACTGGGGCCTGGAGGCGACTGTTTCCAGCAGGGACACTGAGGTGGCCTCTGTTAGAAAGACCCCCTTCCAAGCCTATTAGACTCCATTGTAGTCTCTAATAGGGCCTGGAGGGGATTCTTTCTAACACACTCTCTAAAGGACACTGAGATAGCCTCTGCTAGAAAGACCCCCCTCCATGGCCCATTAGCCCTCAATTGTAGTCTCTACTGGGGCCTTGAAGGGATTATTGCAGTTTTGTTCCTTGTGTCTAAAGATTGTGTAGGGTGTGGCTGGAGGCGGTGCATGGAGGCGGGACATGGGTGGCGCTTGCTGCGGAGTATGGGTGGGGCCTGTAAGGGGGCCCTTGATTTATTTTACCCGGGGGCCCTGAGGGTTCTCAGTCCGCCCCTGACAGTAAGCACATAAGCTCACTGACATGCGCAAATAGGCTTACTGACAGACAAAACTCTCTGACTCACACACAAGCTTTCTACAGACAAACTCACTTGTAAAAACACAAGGCTCACTACAAAGAAGTTCAGGGACACACACAAGCTCACTAAAGACAGGCTCACTGACACACACAAGCAGTACCATCTTAACAGCGTTAAGGGCCCCCAGGAAAAGCAGTGCACTGGGGCCCTTCCTACACAACAACTCACAACAACTCACAACAACTTTTAATTATTGATAGACTGCTGAGTACATACACACAGTACACTGAATACACACACACACACACACAGATTTCTGAATGCACACAGATTTCTGAATGCACACAGACTCCTGAATGCACACAGGCGTTGCTGAATGCACACAGGCTGATTTATACACGTACATACAGACTGCTGAGTCCATACACACACACAGACTGCTGAATCCATACACACACACACACACACACACACAGACTTCTGAGTCCATACACACACACAGACACAGACTGCTGAGTCCATACACACACACAGACACAGACTGCTGAGTCCATATACACACACAGACTGCTGAGTCCATACACACACACAGACACACACACAGACTGCTGAATCTATACACACACACACAGACACACACACACACACAGACTGCTGAATCCATACACACACAGACACAGACTGCTGAGTCCATACACACACGCAGACTGCTGAATCCATACTCACACACACACAGACATACAGACTGCTGAGTCCATACACACACACACAGACATACAGACTGCTGAGTCCATACACACACACACACACACACACACACAGACATACAGACTGCTGAGTCCATACACACACACAGACATACAGACTGCTGAGTCCATACACACACACAGACACAGACTGCTGAGTTCATATACACACCCAGACTGCTGAGTCCATACACACACACAGACACACACACACACAGACTGCTGAATCCATACACACACACACACACACACACACACTGCTGAATCCATACACACACACAGACACATACTGCTGAATCCATACACACACACACACACACACACACAGACTGCTGAATCCATACACACACAGACACAGACACAGACTGCTGAATCCATACACACACACAAGCTTCCTCACTAGCAGACTCTCACACACACACACACACACACACACACACATCAAGCCTACCTGTTGCTGGGGTCAGCCATCTTCTGGCCTTTGCAGCAGCAGCAAGGGTTGCTGCTTAACGGTGGGGGCTGGGCTTATGTGTGGAAGGTGGGCTTCGTTTGGGGGCGGGGTCTGTGTCGGGGAGCCTGTCAGTGCTCCCTCCGTCCACAGACAGCCCCCAGCAGCGTTCTAGCTCCTCTCTCCTGCATTCCCTCGGGCTGTAACAGACTGTTACAGCCCGAGGGAATATAATTTAAACACATGGCCAGCAAGTTGCTGGCATTTGGGGGGCCCAAGGGGGGGCACAGCATGATGTAGGGGGGGCTATGGCCCCCTCTGGCCCCCCCATAGCGACGCCACTGCTGGAGTGCCAAGTGTTGACAGCACTATCAATGATATGGAAGAGACTTGGTTAGGGACTAAACATATTTTGATTCAAAAGGCCAAAGTTCAAAAAAGTAATGCGGCTAGACATCAAAGGGCTGCTCCTGTATTCGTAGCAGGGGACAAAGTATGGTTGAGCACTCGTAATATCAAATTGAAAGTCCCTTCTATGAAATTTGCTCCACATTTTATAGGTCCTTTTCAGATACTCAGACGCATTAATCCAGTCTGTTATAGCCTCGCTTGCTGACTGCCATGAAGATAACTAATTCCTTCCATGTTTCCCTCCTGTAACCTTTAATATGTAATCGTTATACTCAAAAACCCTTGAAACCTCCTACTGCACTAGTAGAGGACCAAAACAAATACGAAGTGAAGTCCGTTTTAGATTCCTGTGTTTCTAGGGGAAAACTACAATATCTCATAGATTGGAAGGGTTACAGTCCCGAGGAACGTTAATGGATGGATGCCTCTGATGTTCACGCTCCTCGCCTGATTCGTTTGCTTAAAAGGCGTAGTTCTCACAGGTCAGGTTATTCCCGCCCTGGGGGCAGTTCTCGAAGGGGGGGTACTGTGACGATACCTTACCTTTCTGTCAGGGCTTATCTGAGTTGGGAGTCCGGCAGGCAGAGATATATGCTCATCCTTGCAAGTAAACACAGGCCGAGGTGGTCAGGTAAGAATTCACCTGGCCTGTGAGTCGGTGCACGGAGGCTGTGCAGGATAATTCTCCAAGTCGCAGTACAGGAACGGATAAAGCAGGAAAATCGTTGTGGGAAGCCAAAGGTCAGAGGATGCCAGAAATAAAGAATAAATAAAGCCAAGGTCAGGAGTAAACTGGAGCACACAAAACAGCAATACGGACACCAGCGTCAAGGAACTGACCCTGCCTTCTGGGAGAGGCAGGGTTATATACCTGGCTAATGAGACCATCAATATCAGTTGTACCAGGAGTAACAGGAGTAATTCCAATACATGTTCAGCCCCCAGTGCTGGATACAAGACATGGCTAGATACTGACATACTGAAGCTGAATAGTGGCTTAGAGGTAACATCACAGCCCCAGGACTGCAAGGTACCCAGGTTTAAATCCGCTACTGGGCACTCCTGGGGCGACATTGTTTGACACTCTGGAAGATGCGGTGGGAACTGTGACAGTGTCCCCTCCTCAAAGCCGCCTTTAAGTGAGAAGAGAAAAGTACCCTCACAGTCCAGACTTTTTCTTTGACTTTCTGGTCTTGGAGTCACCAGCTTGAGTGGTCTTGATGGCTTGCAGTGCCCTTTCAAAGTTTTGCAAGTGTTCTGTAACCACTAGAGTCCCATCAGATGCACAAGTGTAGCCAGGATGAGGATTTTTCTCCACAGAACAAGTAGCAGATGTTTCAGGTACCACTGGAGAGAGGTTAAGGTTGGTCATGGATTTGGTACAAGCGGCAAGTACCTTGATCCCAGGAGTCTTATTCTCTGAGCCTTTTTCCTTAGGTACATTACCAGGAACCGAGTTTGTGGCTTTTAAAGCTTTTTCACACGTCACCAAATCTGTTTTGCGAACTATGGTACCGTTGAAGGCATAGGTACAGTCCGTAGGCAACTCCTCTTTAGGTTGACAGGAAGAGGTGATGGTACCAGCTTTAACATGAGTGTTTTCCTTGGGAGGTTCAGATTTCTCAGGAGTACTGGGTATGTTATTCACCATAGTCTGAGTACCCGTCTGTATCACAGAACGGGGACAGGGCTGGCAGCAACCTTGGCAGCTTCTAGACTGTATTTCTGAGATGACTGGATAAGTCCATAGGGCACCCAGTTGAAGAGGTCTTTGCCTAAGTGGACGAATTGGGCAGAGAGAGATGAAATGCCCTCTTTCTCCACAGTATAGACACAGGCGCTGGACTCTCCTACGGCCTTTTTCCTTTAGAGGCAACCTAGTCCTGGTAAAGCCGATCTCCATAGGTACCTCACTGTCTACTGAGGTTCTATTACTAGCTGGGGTACAATCAGGGCAACAGGACAGGTCGTGACAATTGCATGATTGCAGGACTGAGTTTCACTTAGTTCTGGAGGAGGGAGCGCCTCTAGTGGCTGTCAGAAAGAGAGTGTATTTAAAGGAACACAATAGGGTCAGGAACACAAACTTGTATTACTGATTCGATAGTTTTAAAGCCACTAGCTAGTCCCCCTGTACCCCATTAATTTAGCAAATGCTTACTTCTATTCAAGTCTGTAGCTGCTGGCTCTGCCTCTAAACTGCCTGTTTGGCTGACATCATCAGACGTGATTCTCTGAGCCAATCACAATGCTTTCCCATAGGATTAGCTGACATGGTCAAGGAGGCAGATCAGGGGCAGAGCCAGCACAAGCCATGTGCCTCCCTGGCCAATCAACATCTCATCATAGAGATGCATTGAATTAATGCATCTCTATGAGGAAAGTTCAGTGTCTCCATGCAGAGGGTGAAAACACTGAATAGCAGTGCTGCACATTGTGCAGCACTGCACCAGGAAGCACCCCTAGTAGCCATCTGAGGAAAAGGCCACTGAAGGTATCCCTAGGCTGGAATGTAAACACTGCCTTTTCTCTGAAAAGACAGAGTGTTTACTGCAAAAAGCCTGAAGGGAATGGTTCTACTCACCAGAACAAATGCAATAAGTTGTGGTTGTTCTGGTAACTATAGTGTCCCTTTAATCTGCAATGTAAACATTGTAGTTTCAACAGAAGTGCAGTATTTTACGTTGCCTGTAAAAGTATGGGGCCACTACACCCAGACCACTTCATTGAGTAAAGTAATCTGGGTGAATGGGAAATGTGAGAGTATTGAAGTATGGCATTTTAATCGAAAAAAGTCCGATTTTTATGTGAAGCTCCATCTTCCTATGGCTGTAATAATTCTAATTACCAGAGACCTTGTCTCAGAAGCTATGAGGGCTGATAGGACTCGTATATTCTATATGACTATTAACATATTCTGTAAAGGGAGCCCTGTGTGTCTGTCAGAGCTTAGGAATTCATTTAGAAGTTAATGTCTTGCCTTGTGCCTTTATGTCATATTATACTGAGTCAAGACACACAAGCGGGTGGGAGGGGCAAAGGGGCTCATTGCCAGCCACACAGTGTTATCTCACTTCATAAACACCCCCTCCCCGCCATGGCCATTCCCTGTGGGACTTGTCTGGGAACATGGATATGATATTTTATGTCAACAGGTTGGAAGCAGACTGGGCGGCAAGTATTGATTAACCGTTTCCCTGCCAAAGAGCCTGGATGCACTTGTCAGAAGAATTCATTCATCAGCTAGCATTACTATAATATTTACTGTACCAGTCAGTGTTACTACACTATTTATTGTACCAGTTAGTGTTACTATACTATTTACTGTACCAGTCAGTGTCACTATACTATTTACTGTACCAGTTACTGTTACTATACTATTTATTGTACCAGTTACTGTTACTATACTACTTACTGTACCAGTTACTGTTACTATACTATTTATTGTACCAGTCAGTGTTACTATACTATTTACTGTACCAGTTACTGTTACTATACTACTTACTGTACCAGTTACTGTTACTATACTATTTATTGTACCAGTCAGTGTTACTATACTATTTACTGTACCAGTTACTGTTACTATACTACTTACTGTACCAGTTACTGTTACTATACTATTTATTGTACCGGTCAGTGTTACTATACTATTTATTGTACCAGTTAGTGTTACTATACTATTTATTGTATCAGTTACTGTTACTATACTTTTTACTGTACCAGTTACTGTTACTATACTATTTATTGTATCAGTTACTGTTACTATACTTTTTACTGTACCAGTTACTGTTACTATACTATTTACTGTACCAGTTAATGGTGCTATACTATTTACTGTATCAGTCAGTGTTACTATACTATATATTGTACCAGTTAGTTTTACTATACTATTCAATACACTAGCTAAAACCAATGCTTTGGAGTCAAAGTCGTGGAGATGGAAGCAGTTATTGGGTTACTGGAGTCAGTAAAAATGGACCGACTCCGACTAAATGTACCATATATGTCAGCACAGTGGCATAGCAGGGGACGGGTGGCGGGGGATGTGGTTCGCCCCAGCGGCACTTTTTTGGGGGCAGCAATGTCCATGCTCCCTTCCATATTGACCCTCCTCCCACCTTCTGAGTGAGAGATGGCAGCGATCCTGCTCTGCTTGCCAGGTCTCCTCTGTGCGGTGCCCTCCCTGCACCCTCACAGCCCCCCTACCTGCACCTCACAGCCCCCCTACCTGCACCCTCACAGCCCCCCTGCCGGCATCCTCAGCCCTCTCCCCCTCCCTGCACCCTCACCTCTCTCCCCCTCCCTGCACCCTCACAGCCCCCCTACCTGCACCTCACAACCCCCCTCCCTGCACCCTCACCTCTCTCCCCTCCTCCCCTCCTCCCCGCACCCTCACAGCCCCCCTGCTGGCATCCTCACCTCTCTCCCCCTCCCTGCACCCTCACCTCTCTCCCTTCCTCCCCGCACCCTCACAGACCCCCTGCCTGCACCCCCTTCCCTCTCTCCCACTTCACAGACACCCTCCCTCCCTGCTCAGGCCCCTTCTCTCCCCCTTCACAGACCCCCTCCCTCCTTGCTCAGATCCCTTATTTCCCCCTTAACAGACACCATCCCTCCCTACTCAGATTCCTGCACTTCCCCTTAACAGACCCCCTCCCTCCCTGCTCAGATCCCCTCTCTACCCCTTCAGACCCCCTCCCTCTGTGTGAGTGTTTATATAGTGGATGCAGTCTGGGTCCGTGCATTTATAGTGAATGAAGTGTGTGTATAGTAAATGCAGTGTGTTTATAGTAAGTGCAGTGTGTTTATGGAGTGCATGTGTGTAATGGATGCAGAGGGTGTATGTATGTATAGTGGATGTAGAGAGTGTGTGTAGAATGGATGGTGTGCATGCGTGCAGGGCCGCCATCAGAAATTGTGGGGCCCCTAACACAGCTCAAGGTCTGGGCCCCCTTGTGCCCGCCTCCAAGCCCCGCCTCCAAATCCCGCCCACAGGAATACACACCCACAGACACAAAACGACACAGACACACACACAGAAGGACAAAGACACACACACAGAAAGATACACACATACTAACAGACACAAATACTGAAACAGACATACACACAGACACATACACAGATACACGCACACACACACTGACGTACATACACACTCACATACTGACACACACACACATACAGACATACAGACATATTGACAAACATACATACAAATAAACTGACATACAGACATACATACACATAAATACATACATACATACATAATGGCATACATAATGGCATACATACACATACATACTGATATACATACACACACACAGAGATATATACATACACAGATACATACAGACATACTGACATACACACAGACATATATATATACATACACACACACAGACATAGAGACATATATACATACTGACAAACACACACACATACATACTGGCATACACACAGACAGACATACATACTGACACACACACATACATACTGACACACACACATACATACTGACATACACACATACATATGCATACTGACACACACACAGACAGACATACATACTGACATACGGACAGACAGACATACATACTGACACACACACAGACAGACATACATACTGACATACACAGACAGACATACATACTGACATACACAGACAGACATACATACTGACATACTGACACACACACAGACATACATACATACACAGACAGACATACATACTGACACACAGACACACAGACATACATACTGACATACTGACACACACACAGACATACATACATACACAGACAGACATACATACTGACACACAGACACACAGACATACATACTGACATACTGACACACAGACAGACATACATACTGACATACATACACACACAGACAGACATACTGACACACTGACATACTGACAGACAGACATACTGACACACAGACAGACATACTGACATACACACACAGTTATACATATTTACATACTGACATACACACACACACACCTCATTTATCAGCCACCCTCCTCTTACCTTTAAGTTGCAGGAGGGTGGCTTGGGATGATGGGTGTGGCTGCCTCTGCACTCTGGTGTCCTCTCCTTCTGCTCTGCCTCTCCCCCCGCGCGGAGTAAGCTGGGAGGAAGTGACCGGCCGTCACTTCCTCCCAGCAGCCCTTGCGGTGTAGCCGCAATTTTTCTTTTAAAGGGGCCCGGTCGCACAATTATCCGCCCGCAGCGCTGACCGGGCCCCTGAAGATATAGGGCCCATCGGGTGGCCCTAAATGCTTGGGTCACCTGATGGGCCCTGGTGCAGATGCACCTGCGGCAGTTTTGCCGCTCCACGTGGGGCCCGGGCGGCCGGGCCCCCCAGGGCCGCCGGGCCCGTGACAACCATTATGGTTGTCACCCCCTGATGGCGGCCCTGCATGCGTGCGTAGTGGATGCTGTGTGTGTGTGTAATGGATTTAGTGTGTGTGTTTTTTTAATATGTTAGTAGGACAGGGGCTGCATTCAGTAGTCAAAATGCTTTTTTTTTATTTATTTACTTGTTTTTAATAAAAAAAAGTTTATTCCCACCTGTCTATTACCTGTAGCCAGGGAAGGGGGACATTACACTCGCTGGTAGTCTAGTGGCTTTATGCCGGCTTCCAGCTGTGGTATAGTTAAGAGGGGGCCTAGCACATGAAACTAACTTCAGTTTCCAGCAGCTCCTCCCTCCTTCTATGTACCTGCATGCCGTGCAGAGCTCTGACATCCAGGAGCTCACGAGAGTTGGAGACAAGAGAAGCCTGAAACAGAAGATAGCGTGTGCTTGACCCCTCTTTACTATACAGCAGCTGGAAGCCTGCACAAAGTCACTAGGTTACCACTAGACATGATACTGCCAGTGACCTGGGGACCCGCAGTGACACATATATACAGATAATCCTCACTTAACCTGTTTACTGACTGCTCGGACATACGACCAGCTCTCTAGCACGTGGAATCCCCTGAATCTGAGTCTTTGGAATTCCGTAAAACATAGATTTGAGGGATTCCCTGCGCTAGTGAGCTGGTCTATGTTTAAGGGAATTTCCCTTAAATATAGATTTGAGGGATTCCCCACTATATGTAATCGCTATATATATGTGCAGATTGTGAATGTGAGTCCCGGGTCTCATACAGCCGTATTGGCCGTACCTCTTTGATGGTAGCCCTGTTGGTGACAAACAACAGTTTCCAATGGACCTGTGTTAAACAACACAGAGAATCTATGATGAGCTGCTCCCGGAACTAAACGCGACAATTGAAAGAGGTGAGTAAAGGACAGGACGGTCATTGACAAGTTTATTTAAATAAATAGGGCCAACCGAGAGGGAAGATTTTGGACATGTTGATTAAAATATTTGTTTTAAAAAGTGACAGTCGTTTACTGCAATGGCAAACTCGGTAAACCATGTGCTGTAAGATATAGGTAGGTATTTTGTGAAAGTTATTAAGATCTACAAACATGCAGTCATGGGAAACAACTGCACCAGTAGCCAATCATTTGACCCGAGCATAAGCAGTAAACATGAGACACCATCCAACGATACCATTAATGTACAACTGAATCAAATCACGTGTATAGAGGACCACCTGGTAACCCGACCCGACCAGTTACCTACGCTAATTCCCTTCCTTCAGCCAATCAGGAACCATTTCAAATACAAAGAGACCCATTTCCCCCCAGTAACTAGACGAGACACAGTTCTGGAGGTACAACTCTCTGACAACCTTTATTGAAAACAGGCTTCTTTTATGCACAGATCATTCATTCAGTACAAATTCCTCAGTCCCAAGATGGTGGAGGATGGCTTTCAGCAGATAACCATCTCCCGCTCTGGGAGATACCAACTGGACAATAGTTACGCACATTAAAACATAGTACATACAGGGGGGACATTTAGGGGCTTTGCGTCCCGGGAAGGGATCACACATATCACTGGATATCCCCGGGTCCCCTCTGGGATCCCTGCAAATAGCAGGGCTATTGGATGTACAGAGCCAGAGTAATACTTGTCTAAAGTCTGGGGCTCGAGGCTCTGTACATCCCCGAAATTAGTTCCAGGGAGTTGCTTGGTTTAGTCCGGTGAATTCAAACTTCGTGCCTAAACCAAGCAACAACCAATCAGCTGAAAGGGCGCAAACCAAATCGCACAAATCAGCGCTCGGGGAGAAGAGGAGTTTCGCCGCCCAATCCGAAGAAAGGGCGTGAAACCCCGTTTGGAAGGCGCTACTTCCTCTGATTGGTCGCCTGCGCCCTGCAGCAACCAATCAGCGCTCCCTCGTGTTGACCAGTCAGGAGAATGGCACAAACCCAGTTTGAATGGGAATGCCTTCTCCCATTGGTCGGCAGGGACTTCCAGGTGGCCAGCGGGGACTCTGTGGCAGTGAAGCCGACTCACAGCCCTAGGGTCCCCAATGGGGCTCACGACTCTCCCCAGCGTCCGCCTCCACTGGGGAGTGCTCTTTGGGCAGCAACAAGCCTGGCCTCGCAGCCCATGGGTAGGGGAACAGTGATTATGGCTCCTTTACGAGTAGGTTAGTACCCCAGAGATATCCCCACCAACATCAAGGACCAGTCCCTGGAGTCCTGGTGCGAAGCTCTAGCAAGGGAAGCATCCCTCTTCAGGATCCGAACGCTGCCCCTGGTGGTCACCCAGGGCAGCACTCATTAATTACTTCCCTTGCGGTTTCACACCTATGTTCTATGTTGCAAGTGTGAACGTTCAGATTAATTGGTGGGAACGTTCTAATGGGGCACCAGGGTGGTACTCGTTCGGGAAGCGCACAGACTCCGTGCGCCAGAGCTCCCCCACGCAGTCAAAAGGCATATTACACAGTTAAAATAAAACTACATGGGGAAACACACATTTTATACTAGGGACTCTAGTAATATAGAAGAGGGCAATTCACGGACCGCCAGCGGTCCCGCCACAACGTGGAACCCTTATATAACCATATATTTAATTTTGCAAAGTTTGGAGACCAAAACACTGTATCTGATTTATCTCAGCATTTCACATTACAGGCAGGAGAACACATTTCATGGAATATGTGTATACTTTTTTCTGTGTGAACATATGGTAAAAAGGACAAAATTAATGAGTCAGTGGTTTTAAAGCACACTACGTGTCCCTCAAGTGACAAAGGGATTAGACACGTGCAGAATTAGAGTCGGAAACCTTGTTGAGTGACCACCTCGTTAAAGAGCGTTCGAGCCCCACAGCCATCATGGATCTGGAGATCTCAGACACTGACTTGTTCCTGGAACTCCTTGACTGTTTTTCATTGGAAAACATGCAGTTTAACAGCAAAGTCTGAGCAGTGGAGAAATCAGTTAGAAGGAATGTGCGACAGAGCCAGCACAAGGGGACAGAGCCAAGGAGAAGGGGTGGGGAGGCAAGAGGAACAGAATTTGTGAGTGAATATAAACGTTTTCTATTAGGATGTTACATGCTACATCGTTCTTACTATTCTTTTTTTTTTTCTCTTCTTCTAACATTTTTCATGGAAAGCAATGTGAGCCAAAGGCCATTCCAAAAGGTACATGCTTATAGTTTTAACACCGTTTTGTCACCCTATCTCCATGCCATAGGATCTACTTATAATTTAAAACCGCATTCCATTTGGTCCATAATTCACCAGGCAATACGATACAATCTATCTTAGTCTTTGTTTGACTTTGGATAGACTGAGAGCGTTCTGTTCATTGATTATGCTGTCAGCACTTTGTACATAGTTAGTCCATAGCTGTGTTTTTTTTTTATCTTTCTCATACCAAGTTTTGGTGGAAGTCTTAACTATTTATATGTCACCCAAAGGCCCCTCTCTTGAAAGAACAATCTCTTTTGGGCTGAAATGCCTCTATGCTTCTTTAGAAGACGTCTTTATTGGACCTTCCCCCCCCCCAGAAATCAGAATGCATCAGTGTTCAAACTTAGAATGTTATTTTACACTGCGTACATGTGTTTAGAACGTATACATAAACACTTTACTGACGAACAATAATAGTTTAATAATAATAAATAATTCAATATTATAATAATGCTGTCAAAACAGTGAGTCTATAAGTTAGATCAGTTAATGCAATTTTTATCATTACAACAAACTCATTGAGCAGGACTTTCAACCCCTCTGTTCCTGTGTGTCCAACTCTTCTGGTTCCAAATCCGTGTCTGTTAGTCCACCCATTATACAGCGCTGCAAAATTTGTTGGCGCTTTAATAAATTATAATAATTGTTACAGCACAGGGTGCGGCAGTGTATGCTCCACTGTAACCCCAGACTGCTTTAGTGTGGGGTAAGCAGGCAGACCCTCTAACCCAAGAAGTCAGCTCACTAATCGAAAGTAGACACTGACAATTTGTGGAACTGTAGTTTATATCTCTTTCACAGCCTAGCAAAATTATAGGTTTTACAATCCAGAGAATCTTGGGAACAGGTGTACCCCTAATCCTAATTGTGAAAACCTATTTAAACCCCAGTCAAACCCTATGGACTCCAATCCCAACATTATGTACCCTATAACACTAATAGTACCACTTAAATTGATTGGATCTGTAATGTTGATTCACTAGAATGAATGCAGCTAGACATGTGCAATTTGTTTCGGTCCAAATATGAATTCGGACGAATTTCGGTCAATTCGGACATTCGGGTACTTCCGAATGTCCGAATTGTCGAGGTCCCGAAGTTCCAAAATTAACGAATTTCAGAAGTGTCGAAGTTCCGAAGCACAGTATTGCCTAAGTATTAATATACTTACCCAGCGAAAGAAGAAGAATGTTACATTGTATACAATTTTAAATAAAAAGTATACAAACATAGCCAGGATTCAGCTGTAAGTATTTGCAACACTTACGACAATCAAGTAACACACATTCATATAAAATGTAAGTTACTTGGCCAGTCAATGTAATGACAGGAATGAATAAGTAGATAACTCCCTAATTCCCACGGTATTAGGGAGTTATCTACTAAAAGGCTGAAAGACCTAAATTGGTCTTTCAGCCAAGTTTACTAATACTATCTAGGGGGGAGGACATTAGGTCCCCCCCTTATTTTACTGTAGGGCCCCCACCCGCCGCTCAGGGGTGGGGACCGGGGGGGCTATTTATTTTTTTTAACTTAATTCTGAAGTTGCCGAATTTCCGAAGTGTTAAAGTCCAGAATTTCGGAATGCCGAACCAAAAATTTTCCCCATGCACATGCCTAAATGCAGCATTGTGCAGTGGTGTCATTTCGATAACTGTTTTTACATAATGTCAAAAAGTTACATTCTTAGTGATTTAGCTTGCTGAAGTGCTATATGCGTGAAGAGTGTAGATTTCAATATCAATAAAAATTGGTAAATTAACCTTATTATATGTACCTGGCTGTCAACCAGACAACCAGTTTTGTTACTTGTTGGTTGTGTAGCTCAGTGGAACACCTACCTTCTGATTGGGAAGTCTGTGATTGGACAGCAACAGAAAGTCTGTGCTGGGGAAGAAGAGGAGGGCTTGCAAAGGCAGCAGACAATAGATCTGCAGCTTTTGCAAGCTATTTATGATATACCCCCAATTAAAAATGGTATAATTAAATATATTCATGTTTTCATTGGGAGCAGATCTACTAAACTGCATTCTTAAAAAATATATATTTTATTTTGACAGTGGAGTGTCCATTGGAGATCCACAGTTAAACAAGGAATGTTAGTTTTAGATATTGGTTTCAACTGTACATTTTTCTTAATGCCTGCAGTAATTTAATTGTTGTAGAAAAAGTCTACAAAAAAAGTTTAAAAAAAGTCCCCAAAACAGTAATATAACATAACAACCACAAAAATACATTCTATTAAGCTTCATTACATTCGCATGCTATAATTTCCTGTACTGCCACCTGTTTCGGAGAGATATCATCTTTATAACATTTAATTTTTTTTTATTGTTTTGTCATTTATTGTTGTGGAGGAAATGGACAGGAAAATGCGCTTTGCATATTTGAATTGCTTAAAGGGGGGACAAAAATAAAATAACCTTTCTTATACACCAATATTAAAGATTGTCGATAGTATTAAGGTAATATACTTTGCATGATCTGAAAAAATATCAAACTCCAACATTGGTCTCAATTTAATTTATTTTGGATAAACCTTTCAAGTGATTCAAATCTGCTAAGAAAGCTTTCCAAATAATGTATATACAGAGGACACCATTAAGGTCTATGGAATGTTTGTTTATAAATAATTTGTGAAGTTTCTCTAACGGATTTGAATAATTTGAAAGTCTTATCCAAAATAAATTAAATTGAGACCAATGTTGGAGTTTGATATCTTTTACTAAATACTAAATCGATGCCATTGTGTGGTAAATCCAGAGATGGCAGTGCCATCTTTACCAACAAATTTGTGGAGCCACATGTTCATCCTCACCCTTCATCTGCCAATGCAGTACAAACAGACACAAAAAGGTTCACACACACAGATGCTAACCAATGCAGTACAAACACACACAAAGAGGCTCACACACACAGATGCTAGCCAATGCAGTACAAACACACACAAAGAGGCTCACACACAGATGCTAGCCAATGCAGTGCAAACACACACAAAGAGGCTCACACACACAGTATGTTAGCCAATGCAGTGCAAACAAACACAAAGAGGCTCACACACACAGATGCTAGCCAATGCAGTGCAAACACACACAAAGAGGCTCACACACACAGATGCTAGCCAATGCAGTACAAACACACACACAAAGAGGCTCACACACAGATGCTAGCCAATGCAGTGCAAACACACACACACAAATAGGCCCACACTCACAGATGCTGGCCAATGCAGTACAAACACACAGATGCTAGCACACAAAAATCAATGCACGCATAAACCACATGCATACATAAATACAGATGCTTGGGCACACACAAAACAAGACATTTATACACACACAGACACTTGCATACATGCATACATACAGACAAACACATGAATATGCTCACATGGATTCACACACTTGGACCCTCAATTTTGTTCACAATAGAATTGGGTACAGAAAATTTTTATTTGACTTCCAGAAAAAAATAAAAACTTACAGAGTCCCGAATAATTGTTAAAAGAACAAATACAAAAATAAAAATAGCTGATCAGGAGATATAATCCCAATGAAAACATGCATGTATTTTTTCATTTTGTTACATCCGAGATCAGCTTGCAGAAGTTGTGGATCTCCTCTCGGGAGACTTTGCAAGCCCTCCCCTTCTAATCCCGCCCAGACTTTCTGTGTCTGTCCAATCACAGACTTCCCAATGCAGCTCAATGAGAAGTCTTTGCAAGGCAGGTGCTCTGGGCAATTGATGCCTTTTGAGTTTAGCTCCACTGAGCTAAACAAGCAAGGATTAATTGAACTGGTTCACTACTTGAAAGCAGGGGTGTGTAACAAGGTTATTTATTAAAAGTGCCAATTTCCATTCAAATAAACAGGCCTCAATCTTCACACATACAGCTTTTCAGAAAACTAAAACTTTTACTCTCTTATGGCGATCTATGAGTTACACATTAAAAATGAATACAATTATTGCTTGAAAAAAATATATATATATATATATATTGGTTTGCAAATTATTGCACTTCAATATATCAGAACAGTTCTCACTGTTAAGTACTTGTTCCAGAGTAGTAAATGTTTTGGCCACATGGTGGCACTTAGTATTAAACAGGAAGAGTCACTCAATTTTCGCACAACCTAATAACTATGGAAAAGTTAGCTATTGGTTGTCCTAAAATTACATTTGTTTTTATATTTTATTTTCATTTACATGATTTTCCAGGCGTAACATATTTAAAACAGTTCACTTTTGTTACGCTGTTCAAATGATACATGTGTGAGTTCTGCATATCTCTGTTATTCTCAAGAGAGTTCACGCATGCCCACATCATTGTGGGACAGTGAAGTTGTCACAACGCAGAATGGAATGCAGTGGAAGTAAGCGCATCTTTTGCTCACCTCTACTGCATTAATCACTGCAGCGTTAATTGAGGTAACAAAAATAAGCTATTGTTATTTCTTTGCAATGTTTTAAACAAGGCTTTATCAGGAAAAGTAAAAAAAACAAAAAACAGTGTAGTATTATAGGTAAAGACATTTTAATGTTTTGTTTTTTTCAATATTGCAAAATGTACAGCAATATATGTAGAACTAAAAAAAAATAAAAAAAATAATTTGCCAATGCTGAAAAATGCTTGTCTAGTGCTCACGCACAGCAACAGCGTTTCAGCCAATCAGGACAGCCGACATTGAGCACGGAAGTCCTGATTACCTCAGATTTTTTTTAAATGGCATCATTGATGGAGAACTTCCTATCTGTGTCTGCCACAGATATGATGGATGTCTCTCCTAGAGGCAGCCCCATCAATGTTAGGATGCCCCCCAAAAAAGAGCCTTTCTTGTCAGGATCCTATCCTCTTCATCTTCTGAGGAGAATATAGTCCCAGTTCCATGTAAAAGATGAGATATGGAAAAATGTCATTTGAGGATCATTTCTCTTTAGCCCCTAAATCCCAGGAGTTCCCCAATTAGGTGGATTCTAACCTTGTCAGTTCCTCCTTCATACAGGACGATAAAGTCCGTTATAAGGCCAGGAAATCTTTTTAAAAAACTAAATAGTCCTTTTCAGTCTACACGAAGCCCTTTCAGACAGAGGGTTGCCACGAGTGGTGTACAGGCCGCAGCGGTGACAGCTGCGAAAGTGGGCCGCCTGCATACCTTCTGGGCTGGTGCACTGCAGCACTGGGCCAGGGCCCGCAGTTCATAGGTGTCTGGCAAAAGTGGAGAACTGTGCTGCTGCCCTCCTGCCTGTGTGTACCATGGCGAGCTTTGTGACAGGAAGTGCTCACTGAGCTGGGGACGAGGGAATGAGATACATGGGGACCCTGGGTCGGATAAGACACATGGAGGGGCTGTAGGTGAAGGAATGAGATATGAGATACATCTGGGGCTGGGGAATGAGACACATGGAGAAGCTGGGGGTGAGGGAATGAGGGGCACCCAGGGCCTCTGTTTGCCACTACACATAAAACATAAAACATAAAACTAAAAAATATATGACAGATAATTTGAAAATAAAATCTTACAGAAACACTAGAACTCATATTTTTGTAAGAGCAAGAGTGAAACAAACAATTTACAATTTACATTTCCCAAAATCTTCTGTGTGTGATTTATGTGAAATGTACCACTTTCCTGTTGCTTCTTTAATTTAAAACGGCTCATGGGCAGCTAACCATTGGAGAGCCGTATGTTTCCCATAAACCACGGCCCAGCAGAATGCTCTACCCAAATGCAGTCACTTTCTGTGGTCATTCAAAAAACTCAATAAATTTTTTTAATTCAGACAGCACCCATTTACTTGTGTGAGTGATTGTTATTGATTTTTTTTTTTTACAAGAATGAGGCCAAAACAAATGCATATATTTTAACATGAGCTCTGTATCTCCTAAAACACAGCTCTCCCATAGATTGCTGGTTCCTGGCTGACTGCACCATCACTACAATATATTCAGGGCCTGGAAATTTTGTACCACTAAGAGCATCTTCAGATGTCGGTAGTCTCTATTTTCTTTCTCAAGCAAAAAATTATTAACATATATCTTCTGTGTAAGAGATGTTCTCAAGCTCAGGTATCTTGCCCTGAAAATTGTCAGTGTTGGAGCTCACTGTTTGGAGAATAAACCCAATATCCTTTGTAGAAGAGAACAACCCCTTCACTGTCTATAGAAAGCAGAGAGCAGTGTCTTGCGTGCATGTTTACATAAAAAGAATACACTGTAACCCATTAAAAACGTCCTGCACAGCGCACCCCTCTCCAGCTCTGGAACAGCTTTTGCACCTTGCTCGAAAACATTGTTTCCTGTTATTTAAATGTCTATAACACCAACTCGAAGCCCCAGACTTAATTCCCAGACTGCCTCGCCCCGTCCAAAATGAAATTATAGTCGACAGGGTGAAATGTTTAAAGACATAATTTATTCATTACAAGCTGACGAGGCTTCATTCCTGCGAGTGAAAGCCAGGCAGGTCCTTTGGATGTCCACCAGCAGAGTGCTGGCTCTTGGCCTGCTGTACACAAACACCATTGTCTGAAGGATAAGGCGGGATGTGCTGTACTGTGCTGTACTCACAGATATGTCTCAGCTTAAAAAATGGTCAGTCTAACTTACCTGGGCTGGGGGTGAAGGCAGGGTGTCTGTGACAAGTGAGGGATTGGAAGCTGCTAAGAGTATTATTAGGGTTCACAATGTGCCATTTAATAAAACATTTAGAAATATACAAGGCCAATGTGCAAATAAAACCTACAAATGTTAGAATCGGATTTTCTAAATATAAATTTTTTGCTTATGTTTGGGGAAAAGCAATTTTGGAAGCTTAACCGTTTAAGGCCGGCTTCCCCAAACTCCGGCCCTCCAGATGTTGCTGAACTACAACTCCCATGATTCTCAGCCCATCTTTTTCATTCATAGAATCATGGGAGCAACATCTGGAGGGCCGGAGTTTGGGGAAGCCTGGTTTAAGGAATACCGAACCTTTGCACCTTTATAACAAAAATGTGCATCACTTTCTCCATAGCATCAAAATTAACCTGATTCACCTGCTCTCAAGGATTGTGTTTTAAATTCTGTGTTCAAGGCTATGTGAGGACATAGTAATTGATCATACTGTCTCTGTTTAGATATTTTAGAACATAATACCATGTTGTTTTATATAAGCATTGGAATCGTACTTTTAAATGTGCCTTCAGCCCAAGGTCGTAACCACATATAGCAAAGTTTAAACGCCAGTCTAGTGTTCTAATTCAAAGTTCAACAGCTGAAGAATAATTGATTAACAACCAAACTTTAGATCTACCCAAGAGCAGATGTCCTTTAAAAGCAGGGTTATCCAACTTTGTAATGCAGAGGGCAGTATGTTAGAAGAATAGTCTGGGGAGTAGATTGATGCTGTTAAATTAATAGTTTACATGAACAGTTTATGCAATGGACTCTGGAACTATCTTTATGCAAGGTGGGGCTGCATATCATATCTGAAGAGCAACAAATGAGACACAGTCTAGCATCATTAATGTAAATATGTGCCTGCTTCCATATTCTTTTACTTTTATTGATTTACTGAGGTTTATTTACTAAATTGAGAATATCGGAATCAATTGTCCAAGTCTATTATTTTTCACCTTGGCTAATTTGGCCCTTCAGTATATAACATATAACATCTGGGCTTTTAATTTGAAGGTGCAATCAAAGAAGCACAACTAGCTCTTAGCCTGTCGTTGCTGTTTAGCTTGGTTGGATTTGCACTTGATAATGCCAATGTGCCATTTCCAAATTATGTGAGTGACTGCAGAGTTGGCTGTGATATGGGAGCTGAGGAGAGGCTCAAAGTGCTCAAAATATTGTTGACAGAACGCTGGAAGATGCCACTTAAAGACTCTTGGCACAATATTCACTATAATAAGTTATAGTGGTTATGGTGCTTCAACTTTCTTTTTAATGGAGCCCATGGGGTAAATGGATTAGGGTTGCATGAAGCTTTGATACAAAGATTCAGATAAGTATATTCAATGTAACTATTGTTTCTCATTCAATTTATTTCGCGCTATGTTAAAGTTTGCGAATGTAGTCATAGAGTTTGCAATGCAGCAACAATTCGTACTTAAAGGGTACACTATAGTTACTTCAGTGGTGCGTGGGGTCTGTATTTGGTTTTCAAGAGGTGTAACTTTGCAAGGCTGGCTAATGATAAATGTTTTATGGCATTTATTGTCAGCAAAGAATGCTGGCAACAAATGACCAACTTTCTTTCAATGTGCACAAGTCTATTTGCTATCTTTTATCCCTTGTGTTACCTCAATATTTGGGCGCTGTCACCTGTCCTTGTTGTTCTTGTTGTTGTTTGCAGTTAGAACCTCCTGTGGGATTATTGTGACTGATGGATTTTGTGTATATTAGTTTAGTAACTTAAATTGAATTACATGTAAGAGGTCAAACAGTTCTAAAACGGTTTGACTACTTACAATGGGGTAGACACTGGATACCAGGGCAGTCCTGGCACCATAACCACTACAGTATGCTGCATGGGTTCTGCTGCTTGGAAAGCTATTTTAATATTACAAATAGAAAAATTAATGTTGCTAGGAAAACAAAGCTGTTTTCCTATATTCTTTTTTTTTTATATATATTATTAAAAAACAAAGCCGTTTTCCTGACACAATAGGTCCCTACAGTGTCCCCCTCCCTTGCGCCCTCCCCTTCTGTGGACCCCGTCAGTAACTTACCTGAATCCAGCGCTGATGACCCTTGGCACTGGGTCAGGCTCCACCCACACTCCTCCCCCGCTGATGTCAATGTCAATGCTTTCCTATGGGGATTCCGGTGATGCTGCAAGTCCTTATGCATAGCATGAGGACGTCCAGCATCCTTTAGATGACCAAAAATCGTCTTAGCATCGGGAAGTCCATCTAGCGGCTGTCTGGTAGACACAAACTGCACCCCTAACACACACAGCACCCCTCACACACACACACTGCATCCCTCACACATACAATTGTTTTTTATTTCTGGCTGACGCCGGTCCGCAAAATATTTCTCCTATTTTCACCAGGCCGCAGGTGTTAAAAGGTTGCAGAACACTGCTCTAGGGCTTCTGTGTGGCAAATCTCTTTGTTTTTTCTCTATTGTCACAGCTGGCAGGTTCCCTAGACAGCACAGTTGAAGGACGGAGTATGACGCAGGGTCACCTTGGGGAGAATGACTAGTGACGGCTGTGTTGGGCTCTTGGAGAGTATGGAGAACTGTATTTTGGGCTCTCATCCAACAGCTGACAGGGTTTAAAAATATTGTGTTATGGTTTAATAAAGCTGTGGCCGTTGCCCTTGTCCACTTAAAAAGGTGTCCAGAGTGTTATTGGGGGGAACGGTGGGTTGGATATGGGTCAGCAGTCATGTGTACAAATACCCTGAGTTTTCCCAACAAATTTCTATAATGTTTCTGGCTCTTAGCAGTGGTTTCTTGATAGAAAGGTGGCTCAATAGCGATTCCTGATATATTACTATTCAGGTGCTTTCAGCTCATGAGGGTCCTCAGATGGAAAAGGGCTGAACAGTGTAATGGTTTGGGTCTGGGTCCAAGCCAGGCACCCTGGAGTTACTGTTACAATTACCAGTCTCTTAATCTATAGTCTCGCAAATTAGCAATTTCTCTGATTCAATACTCTGGAATATTTGATATAGTAAATTCCTGTAAGAGTAATACTTTGTTCACCTACGCCCTTCAATCATTAATGTTAAATTGTTGGTGTTTATGGGAAGCAGAGCATGACATAGCCTATTTTGAAAATATAAAATTGCTGTCATGATTTCTATCCTCCCCCCTTTTTTTCTCTTATTGCTTTACAACATTGTTTACAGGGCCCAAGACATACTGATCATTACATAAATATGTTATGGTGATGTTCTTAGCATTGTGTATTAACCATTACATTACATCCCACAATTAATAGATAATGTCAGTTTATCTTACACTATTGATAGCAATGAATGCCTACACAATCTGTCACTCAAGTATTTCACTGATTCCTATAGCAGAGCCCAAAAATAACTTTCATACAATTTCTGCTTCTAGATATATCCGAGGTCTCGCTAGATTGCAAGCTTCTCAGCTCAGTGTCTCACAGAACTCCCTATGAATGGCTGAATTCAGTTCCACAACTTTAGCAGCCAATAAAAATATGCTAACAACTGCAGTTAAACATCTTGGCAGTCGTGGATATTTGTGTCTGAAACCCCCCTCTTCCCATGTATGTGTCTTCAGTATGTACAGTGCTATGCGTGGATTAAGTTAAACATTCATTGAAGAGATAAGGATTTGAAAGGTTTCCAAAATCCAGTACATTTCATTTTTTTTGTTTCTTATGGAAATTTGTATCCAAACTATGAAAATCCATCTTCCTTTGATAAAGTTGTACATACAGCTGCCTGGCATAACTAAACAGTGTATCATTTAGTGACTGTAGCCAACCTCCTTACCCAAAACGAGTGGTAGAGGCAATTTGGTTGTGATTGTAAAGCATAATAAAGAACATGGGGCGAGCTTTCTGGAATGTTCCTATTTAATGTAGGGTCAGCTGGCATAGATGTGGTTCCCCAGTGTTGCTTCCCTCCTATTCTGTGTTCTGTGCCCAGGATCCATTCCAACCTCCTCCTGCTTTCTGTTCAGAAACCTTTGTATTCAGAGCATTCTTCGAAAACAAGGCCAGGGGACCAGAGGAGTGGAATGTGCGCCCTGAGTTGAACAACAGCCTTCAGCCAGCTCGGTCCAATCTGAGGTGATGGTCTGCACATTCTTGCGCAGCTTGGTCCAAGAAGTGACTCCATGGCTAAGCAATGCGGCCCTAGGAGTGACAGGTTCTGTTTTCACTGGCCAAAAGCAGTCCTTGAGGCGATAAGCTTTGTGTTCATGAGCCAGACAGTCCTGGAGGTGAAATGTTCTGTTTGTGCAAACGAAATAATGCTAGACACAAAAGGTTTCACATTACATTGACAAGAAGTCTTAGAAGTTGGGTTAATTAGACTTGGAGACCATGTATTATGCACCAGTCCTAAAGGAGACTGTATTCCACAGAGAATTAATCATAAAAGAGAGAGTATAGGAAACATGTCTAATGATCTAAGTAGATGTAGCTGGATATGTTTGTAGTAGGATTTAACAACTAAGACTAATACACGTGGCCGACAAAGTCTTATCTGTGACTGGCACAATATTTAAAAAAAACTATTGATGTTTAAGTTTTATTCTTCATTAATTGACAAAGTCTAAGAACAGAGAAGGTCATTTAGAAAATTTAGAAGCAAGTAGTAGTTATGAATACATTGCACATTTTAAGCCACAATAGCCAATCGACAAAGATAAATGAATTGTAAAAAGAAATAATTAATTGGACATTTTCTTTTTGGCAGTTATAAATTAAAACGTGCTATTCCCTCGTCACTTCTCCAGATTCGTAGGTGCTATCCTTAGAATACTTTATCACAGTAATTCAAACTTGCTGCAGTGAAGCTATTTGCATTAACCCTCACAAAACATTTTTTTTTTTTTTTTTAGGGTGCAAAAAAACGGCAGGGTAAATAGTGTTTGACCCTGAACAACCCTTAATGTAGTGGGGACAGGCTCAGAGCTGAGAATTTAGATTGGGACAACTCCCTTCCCGTTGTTAGAAGCAAAGAAAAGGGAAACGGTCTGTGTGAGAGTTATGCCGCTTAAAATTCTATGATATCTCACCTCAGACAGGAAATGGAATGGGTTTTGGGTGTGACAACAAAATATACACAATATTTTACAGTATATAATACTTATTTAACAGAGTGGAAGCATGAGAATGTTCCATTCCATTACACCTAATTGCTTTTGTCTCACAACTATATTACAGCCTACGTTCTGTTTAAAATATACACAATTCCTTGTAGGCATGCGATAAATGAAGGGGTTAGCAAATTCCAGCTGCCAATTTAATCATGGTACCCCATGATTTCCCTTAACTGGTTAGCTTTTCAGGAACGCTTTAACCGTATGACATCTTATTAATCTATAGCTGCGGTATAGATTTAATCTAATCGATAGTAGTGCATGCATTAAGGTGTTAGTGACATTGCCTTTAATGCGTTGGCAATAGCCCTGGCATATTGATTCTGTTTCCAAAATGCTAACATTACCACTAACACCTTTACATTGCAAAAAAAACACCCTAACACTGACTTTCACACCATATTATTTACTATAACACAGTATCGTAGGCTGTACACACCCCGCCGCTGACATGAGTACGCCAGCCAAGTCCTAACCATTATTCTGGGAGACACCCTAAAACATAGTCGAAAACATTTCTCAAATAGATCAAATAAATTAAATGAAGCCTATATATATAATTTATATTTTTTTCTGGACTTGCTGGATGCATATTTTGGAGCAAAATATTTTCCTTTTTTTTACGCTATCGTTATCTAATTTTATTAACCGAAGAAAACTAATTTCATATACGGTAGTAATAAAAATAAGGGATGGCAAGATAAAGATATGAAAGGTATTAAAACTGTGCAATGAGACGGGGGTACTGTAGTCGAGAATTAGTTAGGAAGGTAATGGATAGTACTTTTAGCAGCATTGCTGAAGAAATTGAAAATATTTGTATTGGTGGTTACTAGTAATGATTGTAGTAGTTTGGGAAGTAGTAGACAATGGTAATAGTAACGTGGAGGGTATGTGAATCAAAAGCTTGTGGTAAGAGTTCTCACTATTTATTTGTATAAGTACGGTAGTTTTAGTGTATAGCATGAACTGAAACAACAGCCTTGTAGATAAAAGTAAGAAGGTGTAGCTTCTAACTATCCTGAAGGACTGCTCAAGTACTAGTGAATAAATTACTTCTTCTGCTGACACCATTAAAGTGACTTTCTCACCCCTGCAGGTGGTATTTTTATTTATTTATTTATTTATTTGTGTATTCTTGTTTCTTGGGTCCTCTACCACAGGGTCCTGCGCAGTATCTTAGCTGTTCCTTGAACTTCACTCTTCTGGACAGAGATCTCAGATGCCCCACCTGGAATCTGCTGAAGTATCTCCTCAAACTTGGAGGTCACAGTCAAGAGTGCTCCTATCACAACTGGGACTACTACTGCCTTCACATTCCACATCTTTTACAGCACCTATTTCAGTCCTTGGTATTTGTCCACCTTCTCATGTTGCTTCTTCCTGATGTTATGGTCACTGAGTATTGTCACATCCACTACCACTGCAGTATTCTGTTCCTTATCTACCACCACAATGCCAGGTTGGTTGGCCACTACTTGCTTATCTGTCTGGATCTGAAAGTCCCAGAGGTTATTAGCCCTGTCATTCTCAACTATCCTTTGTGGTATCTCCCATCTGGACTTGATCTGGGCAAATTCAGACCATATTTTGTGCAGATATTTCAGTATACAATCCAAGCAACTTGCTTGTGCCGCTCAATGTATGCTGTCCTTGCTAACATCTTGCACCCAGCTACTAGATTGTCTCAGAGATCTTGTTGCATAGTCTTCACCTTGGGTCTTGTCTGGTGTGTTAGACCTCTGCTTCTGCTGATCTGGTGCTAAGTGTCTGTTTCTGTGCTGCTAGTATTAGTGCCTCCATGCTGTTTATCAGTCCTGCACTTTCCAACCACTAGTAGTATTTTGTAATGTGAGCCACATCCACAATCAGCTGGTGGTACAACCCATGGAGAGGTTTATCTTGCCATGGAACCTCCTCCTTTTCTGCATCCTCTATATGTAGTCTCATTCATTACCTTAACATGTTATCTTTGGGAGCTATCTTCATCATGTATTCGTGGATGCTCTGTATTTCAACCAAGACTGTGGCCTTTATACTCATCAGGCCCGACCTCCTTCCTTTCCGGCTGGTGTATAGTTTCTGGGTGTTATATTTCAGGTGGAATACTCCATTCATAGTGAGAAGTTTCCAGATATTGACATTCATGGTGACCGGCTCTTCTCTTGGCCAGGTTATTATTCCAGCTGGATACCTGTATAACTGTTGAGGGCCTGGGTCCTGCTCTTGCCATTATTTGGGACCTCAGGATCTGTCTGACTTTCTGGAGGTACTCGGATGTTGCTATCCTCCGTGCCTCTTCATTATGGCTGCCATGTTATTGTGGTACCTTCAGGTACTTGTAGCTGTTCTCTGCATCTCCTATTTGACCTTCTGGTACTTGAACTCATTCTGTCCTGATCTTCTTTCTTCTTTTTGCTCCACTCTTGAACCTGTATCTGTATCTACTCTTCATGGTGATCTGGCTGAGGGAATTGAGGCCTATTCAGAACAGCATTGGGGATAATGCATCAGTATGGTATATACCATATTTGATGTTTACTTGTGTTATTGTCCCGGAATTTGCTTCTAGAGTGTTTTCCACTTGCCCATCGAGTTCTTGATGAAGGCTCATAGCATCTTGCTGACCTTGTAAATAGCCAAGCATTCCAGTATTCATGTGTGTTGCATTGTCTATAGGTTTTCTTGTAGTCAATACAGGCTGTACACAGATTGGTCTTTTCTTAGAATCCCGTGTGTTTTGATCCTCTGGTGTTGTTTCCAATCCCCTTTTGAGTAGTGCTCATGTACTGACTCATACACCCATCGATCTCGGAGGCTATAATGCCTGACAGAATGTTACATGTTGCGAGGAGGCAGTTGATTGTTTGGTAGTTAGATGGCTTTGTTCCCTTGTCATGGCCCTTCATGATCCTCACATTGTTCTGCCTTGCCAGTCCGGGTGAGAGCCTACTGCTAGTAGCTGGTCCATTAGGGCTGCTAGGTGTTTATTCATCATTGTTAGATTCTTTAGCCAGTAGCTGTGAATTATATTGGGTTCTGGGGCTGAACAACTCTTTGGGCTAATCGTTATTGGATATCTCCCACTGTGATGGTGACTGGTTCCTGTGGGAGCATGCAATATTCACTTGACCTTGGTGTTTTGTGATACTAATTACTTACAGATATCCTTCTAGTATTGTTCTGGCTCTTCTCTGGGTGGATCTTGGGTGAGTATGTTGTGATTACCATTGCCCTACAGCTGTGGATACACCTTGGATAGTTCTTTAGTAATTAGGACATTTATTATCTTAGCCTCTGCTTCTCTGGTGTATCTGCTCAGCCTTGTTGCCTTTGTATTTCATCAGTAGCCATAATCTATCCTTGTTCATTCCACCTCTGTGAAGTTGATCCAGCTTTATTATGAGTTGCCTTTATCTTGGCTTCCAGTCTTAGTCTCCATAGTGGGCATTGTTTCTCCTTCAACCTGATCGTGTAGTCAAGCATTTAGAGAACCCCTTAATGCTGTGGCATATGTGACATTGGTGGTCTCTGTAATGGTATTGGTTGGGATTGTGGACAGTGCTCTTTTGAGAGCCTTTTTTAGAGGTGAAATGCGTTAAGTGTTTTTTACTACCTGGATTGATTTTACATATACTTATTTTTGTCAAATAAAGTAGTTGTTTATTTGTAAACATCTTCTAGACTTACCTCTGATCTTTTCTACTGGAGCCGGATACATTTCTCCTTGGTGCGGGAGCATACCAACTAAGTGCTGTGGATTGAGCAAACCATATTTCCTTTTTCCCTCTGTGAGTACCCTTTTTTATCTTGTTGTATTATTTTATGGTTTCTAACAGTGTACACTATATTTTTATTTTTGTTTTTATCTGCATATCATCACGTCATTTGATTGCAAATTCATAAAGTCTTCCCCATATCATCCTGAGCTAACCTACCTACCTGAGGTCATCACATACTTTAGCACTGTATTGAAGAAGAGACTCGAGCTCTACACTTAGTAAGTGCACTTTTTCTTACTCTGAACTATTTTATACAGAATATACTACACCATATTTTGTTGTATTCTTTCTCTTTTATATATCCAACTACCACCAAGACTACTTCTGCCTCTGAAATCACACCAAGGCGCTACCCCCTCCTTCTACCATATGCATTTTCTTTTGGACCGGAACAGAGAGACTCTGGTTTGGGTGTTTGAGCTGCCTTAAACTGAATGTGCTAGAAACCAATATTGGAAATATTTCACACTTACTGGTAAGGTGGTATGACTGCGATTTGAACCTGGCCAGTGACATTACCACTGCGCTAACCACTGTATGTATATTTAAGCCAGCCTGTAGAATTGCCACTGGGTAGGTGGAACTTAACAAGCTTGATTTTGTTTTCACTCCCTTTGATATGCAAATCGAAATGTAGCCTATGTGTATACAATGTTGGGTGAATGTGGTTAATGTGGAAATTTTCTATCTGATTGTTGTATTCAGTACCAAAATGTTACTCTCACAGATGGTATAAATAAAAAAAATTCTGATAATATGGCAATTAGAGTGATTTAATTACATGTAAATTGTTGAGAATTCAAACTTAATTAAACATGAACTTTTAGGACAAAATCGGTAAACTGCAATTTGAGTTGACTTGGAGAATTCTTTCAGTTCTGCTTTTCTGGTTTTTAAATTTGAATTCACAATAATTGACTTTGTTACTTATGGTGACCACCCAGAAGAATATATATATATATATATATATATTTTTTTTTTTTTGTTGAATATTTTAATTTGTAGAACATGACATTTTTGTAGAAAACTTCACTGGAAATGAACTCCATCCAAAGCAACCACATCAGCATATTATGTAATACTGATATGGGTAGTAATTGCCATATAAAATATGATTTCACTATGTAAACATATTCAAAATTCATTGCATGTTATAGCCCATATTTTACAAAGAGGAATGTCGGTACAATAAAGGTACACTAACACTGGAAGATAAAAAGGCAGTGTTTAACAAACTATGGACATTATGAATTAGCTGTGAACACTTCCAGCAAATGATAGTGTTATCTAAACTATAGTTTGGTACTCTTGTTCTGTGCGATTTCTGATCTGGACCTACCTTCTTGTTATTATACTTGTGCATTCATTTTCAAACGAATTGCACTTTGCCCGACTTTAGGTCGATCTGTGGCTTGTCCAAATTCTGCAACTCCTAAGTGCCACATGGATGTATAAACTAACAAATGACAAGCACTATGGAAAAGGATACTTGCTTGATTTGTAATTTGAAGTTTCGTCTGTGGCGCCAAAAACATAAATATAATTTTCATTGAGCAGATATGTAATTTGCATTGTGAGTACATACATGAAAGCACTATCACTTTAATTGTTTAGTTTTCACACTGTATTTTATTGAATTGCTTTTATCACATTCATTTTGCATGATATATATTCACAATGCCTTTACAACAGATTATTCAAATGCACTGTCGCTTATTTAGCACAGCACTATTTGTCTCCCACATTGCAATTCGTGTAGGACCCATCGATATTGGGGTACTGTGAAGTTGCGTTGTGGTGGGCTTAACACAATATGGCCATGTGGTGGAACTGAATTCCCATATTTTTGTGCCAAGATAGGTGATTCTAAGTAGCTTTATAGAATTTGTATATGTATTTCTATATGTGCGGAGTTCCTGAATCTGTATTATGTATACATTTTGCTCATTAAGGCAGCACGATTCCTGCAAGATGCATTTTCTGTGTGTGCCCCAATTCCCTTTTGTTTTTACTATGTATGTTTAGAATCCAGACTGGATTCCTTTTGGGTTGAGCACCCCACCCAGCCCCCCAACGTCAGAGGCCCCTTTGGAGGTGACCACAAGTATATATTTTTGGATTTGGATAGCAATGTGACTTTAATTATAATTTTAATTGAGCAGATATATAATTTGCATTGTGATTATAATTATACAAGCACTATCACTTTAATTCTTTAGGTATGACACTTTTTAATTGCTTTTATCACATTAATGTTGCATTACATATATTCACAATGCTCTGGCAAAATATTATTAGAATACACTTTAGCTTATTTAGCACTATTTGATTTGTCTCCTGTGTTGGAATTAGTGTAGGACCCACCGATATCGGGGTGCTGAAAAGTAGTGGTGGGTTAACACCAGATCCGTTGAATGAATTGCTTACCAGCAGCCATCATAACTGGAATCATATCAAAAGTAGGGAAATATTCACCATCAGACTTACAAACTGAAATTTAGGATACATTAACGCACAAAAAGTCCTATTAGAGGGTGAGTACGAATTTGGCAACAAAACAGGTACCAACCAATATACTTGTAAAAAGAAAAATGCTCATGATGGGTGCTTTTACAATGGTGAAATGCTATGGTAACATACAACATAGGCTTAATCATTGATCTATGGCATAATGGTAATGTAGCTTAACCTAACTTTAACCCCTTAAGGACACATGACGTGTGTGACATGTCATGATTCCATTTTATTCCAGAAGTTTGGTCCTTAAGGGGTTAAAGGTCTTACAAATATATGTGATGTGCATGACTTTCGACTCTACAGTATAACAAAATTTATGTCAAGCCATTATTTAATACTTTATGTTCCACATACGGTTGTTTGAGCACATCACCTCTTAAATGTTGAATAATGCCTTATGTATTGTTTATTTCTTACAAATTCACATTAAATTACATAGTACTTTATCTACTACATGATGTGCTCTGCTCCAGACATCAACCGATGATCGCTGCCATGCCAAGTCTAGCAATTTCACCTAGTGTCGGAGAGTAATTGCAGAGGAAGGCTTGGATGGAAGTGGGATTTTCTTTTATGGAATAATATATAAACAGTATTAAAGGTGCTATTCCAAATGCTCACCTAATAAAAAGGCTTTGAGAACTAAATAAAGCATAGTTGTCAGAATACTTATAGCTTTGCAACGGTCCCCCCTAGCTCAGACATTAATAACAGTAAACTGTGAATTTAGTCTGCAGTTTTATTTCTATATATTTTATTTACTGTTCCCATATAGCCTGTCTGTCTTATATTTCTGTTTTGCCACTGTCTGTTGAAGCTGAAAAAACGACATTGGACATTCCCTAATTGTTGTCAGTTTAATAATTAATTGTGAATAAATGCTCTTGACATGAATGGAAGTAACTGCAACTCAACTGAGCTAGTACACATCAGCATGGACCATCTTTACGCTTCCTGAGTCAAGTTATCTGTTAGAAAGGTGAAAAACGTTTGCAAAGGCCTGACTATTTGTAACTATTCTCATACCTCCCAAGTATCCCTATTTAGGAGGGACAGTCCCTATTGTTGGTCCAAATCCCTCTTTCCCAGTCACTTTCTCTCAGCGTGGCAGCGTCTAACATCATCAGACTGACATCACGCTGTTAAAGCGTAGTATTGACCGGGCCCCCTGAAAATTAATTTCCATCGGGTGGCCCTAACACCATGTTTCAACTGCGAATGGAACTGGCAATCAATGAATGTTAATGAACAAAACAAGGTAGAGATGAAGGATATGAGTAGTAAATTAACGCCAATGGAGTCCCCTGTGCAAGAAATTGACACTGTTTAGATTGATTAAATGATAAAAGCCATATGAACCCACCGATCCAAACCGGATGACACTCTCAATGCGATAAATGTTGTTGTGGATATGTAATTTTATGTAAATATGTATGAATAGTAGATGTTTTTCAATATAGACATAACCTTAATAAAATTAATTGAATTGTATGAATGTTTTATATATATATATATATATATATATATATACTGTATAATGTCATATATATAAAATTATTTTATAAAAAGGAATAAAAAAGAAAAAGAAAGTGTGGGCGGGGGAAGATGAGGAGGGCTTGCAAAGGCTTCAGACAAGAGATCTGCAGCTTTTACAAGATGCCATTAGGTATATTCCCAGTCATACCACATATGTCCCAAATGCATAAATGTAAATGCAAGTATGATTTCATTTGGATTTAAAAAAAAATGTATTTGGGCAGTGGAGTGTTTCTTTAGACTGATCGTCTTTATCTATTTCAAAAGTTATGTATTCTACATAGGTGTAGATCTATTCAGAGAATCAACATGGCTCCCAACTGTCCCCATTCAGCAAGACAGTGCCGATTTATGCTTTAGGGACACTAGGGGACTATATACAACAATCACTAAAATTGCTTGCGCTATGCCTTGGATCACTAGGACCCAGCAGGGAGCACTGAAACAGTGCCCCCTGCAGGGTCAGCCTTCAATGAGCCGGATAAAAATCCCTGAACTGTAAGGAAGGGGAAGCATGACAGTAAGGTGTGGGATATAGAAGGATACAATATTTTAGAGCTGGGACAGTATAAGAAGAGGTGTAGAGGGGAGGGTACTCACCATTCGCAGAAGTAAAGGCTGGAACAGGTTTTTCCCTTTATCCTTTCTGCTGTTCACTGAAAAAACAAAACAAAAACAAAGATAATTTAGAGTTAGCTTAGGGCCTGTTTACTTACCTGAGAGTTAGTGTCCTAGGTTCCCCTTCTTCAGGATGGCTGCTCTGTCCAAACATGTGCTGATTGGGATACTGCAGGCTTACCTGGCTTCCAATGGAGTGGGTTCCCTGTTGGAGGTCATGGCGGGTCTTCCCCAGGAGCTGTTGGGAGTGGAGCAGCAGGTGGCGGAGATTCCATCTCTGGCCAGTGGTAGGAGGCCTAGGCGGTCCAGGCCTCCTACTCGCCTCTCACTGAGTCTGGTTAGATGGAGCAGCAGAGCAGAGGTCAGGATGAGCGTGAGGCAGTCGGCACTCGGCATTGGCGAGCCTAGGATCCCGGGCTTCCAGGAGGGAGCTGCAGGCAGCGCTGTTGGCTTGGAGTCGGGCCCAAGATGGCGGAGCGCGTGAAGAGCGCTCACGGAGCCTACCTTCTTTTCCAGCTCGGGCGGAAATTATGGAGAGACGCAGGATATCCGGGCGGAGCTTGGAGTCACCGGACGTGATGCGGGGCGCGTACTTGACTGACTTACATCGCAGAGTGCTGAGGTCACAGCCCCTGCCATCTTGGAACCTGGAAGTGGCCGAATTTTATCGATCAGAGAATAAAGTAGAACCGGGAAAGGGCTGAAGATAACGAGTGATAAAATGTGTATAAGGAGTGATAAAATGTGTATTAGTGGCCGAGCTTAAAACAAAGGAGTAATTAGGAAGTATCAGGACAACCGAAGAGTATTTTTCAGACTTGGAGAAGAACCAAAATAATAATAATAATGTGGCAAAATATAAGCAAAACTGCTACTGGTACAGAAACGCTGGAATAACTCGAAGTCAGAAACAAGCTGGGTCTTGTACACCATAAAGGAATTGAAGTGTTTATGGTCAGTACAAATACAAAAAGATAAGTCATGCGCTCACTCCCATCACTACTGGGCCGGCAGCAATGACTACAGTACACATCAGCCCCAACATATAGTAACATGTAACATGAAATCAATATCAGGAATATTATAATGCACTTAAGGACTTGGAAATGCAAGGGTATATATAGGTCACCAGAGGTATGTTTCCTGACACCCTGATGGTGAATTCACCAATTGCAGTGCTGTGGCAAGATGGTGCAGGGGAAGGTAAGTTTTACGTACGTGGGAAATCGATCCTCATGGCCATCACTTTTGTTTCTGTTTTTGACTTACTTGAAGCTGTTGCTTGTGAAAGAGACACTATAGACAACCAGACCACTTTATCTCATTAAAGTGGTCTGGGTACAGTGACCCTGTCCCCTTTAGCCCTATACATGTAATAGTTTTACATATTTAATATTTGTTCAGGATATTTTGTGTCATGAAAATCCCCATAGGAAAGCAAGAGTTAATACTTTCTTATGGGGAAGGCCTAAATTATCACACTTATAAACCCACCTCTGTTTCCTTTAACACCATTAAAATACACAAGCTTCCTTACATGTTAACACCGGCTTCACAAGTTTACCTCAAGGCTTAAAAGTTCTCGAGCAGCTTAGCCCAGGATTTAACAGCCTGACACATACATATAGCAGCCTGTAAACATTTCAAATCAAGCAGCAACTTTTTAAGGGTGAATTGTAGCCACAAAATTCCCCAAGTAACGCTCTGTAAATCATTGTTTATGGTCAAACTGTCACCAGTTCAACTTTTACCACCATATCACATATTTATCCATACTGCTTAAAGGAACACTATAGCGTTAAGAAAACAAATATGTATTCCTAACACTACAGTGTCCTACACACTGTTTAGTGGACTGTTCATGTAGTTCACTTACCTTTTCTCCCACGCCACAGTGCACTCTCTGCAATGGTCCCACCTCCTTGGGACAGGAGATAATCAATCTTGATGATCTCAGTCAATCCAATGCTTTCCCATAAAAAAGCATTGGTAGGTCAGTGCGCATGCATGGCAAAATGCTGTGATGTGCCAATCTGATGATGTCTATGAGACCATCTAATTAAATATCAGAGTTTCATTATTTTGGTGGAAGCACCTCTAGTGGTTATCAGTGTGACAACCACAAGAGGCATTTAAACCCTGATGAATTGCAGGGTTAATACTAAACCATTGAGATGAAGGTGGTCTTAGTTCCTTTTAAGTGTATTTTTATTTGATTAAAGATATAACTTTTTCAATAGAATTTTTTTTTTTATTTTTAATGTTCATTAAGTGTAGTTCAGTTTTGCCTTGTGTGTGGCTATAACATTATTCTTTATTTCTCCTACATATGCTGGCTGTTCATCATTATAATGTTATGGACAATATCTGATAAAATATACGTTTGTATTGCTTTGTATATTAGATATATATATAAAAAAAAAAAAAACACAGTCACAAAAATAACAATACATTTTTTGGGGACTATTGGTTCTCTTCTGTCCGCCCCCCTTTGTCCACCCCGTTTGTGATTAAAAGGAATAAAAAGTTAAAGAATGATTACTTAAATTATTTCCAGTACTAAGACAACTGTCTGCTGCATCTTCGAATACGTCTTCCGCGATCTGCTCCACTATAGTGCTACTCATAGAGAAGTATTGGATTGGAGATACGCCACGCTCTACCCAATCAAATTCTGCTCTTAGCAAAATGTATTTCCAGGACCGAGTTTCCCTTGGTTTTGGAGGATAAAGCATCTCTAGTGGCTACAGGTGTATTTAACTTCCAATGTAAACATTGCTGTTTCGATTGAGATGAAGTGGTCAGGATGACTTTAGTGGTCCTTTAATATAGCTCTATTTCTCTACGGGTGGTGGGCAGGGCTGGTCCATAGAGCTCTGGGTGGGGCCATGGCTCCAGGTGGCACACTGAAAGGGGTGGCTTTTTGCGCCGCAGCATACGTGTCCTGCATGGAGAGCTGGGAGGAACTGAGAGCTTGTCACGGCTCACTGTCTCTGCTCACACACAGCCAAGCGGAAAGAGAAGGGGGGTAGTCGTGAGGATGGGGCCGGACAGGAATGTAGGCCCTTAACTCCCACCAGCCACAGCCAGCAGAAGCCACCATAAGGTAATTTTAAAATAGTGGATTGTATGACTCCTACCACAGAGCCGGATTAACATAGGGGTTAATGGAGCTGCACCTCCAGGCCTAAACCCATGAAATACATCCAGAGGTCCTAAATCAATAAATTAAAGGTTATATTATTATTTACTACTCCTCATGTTCTTGCTTTAAAATGTTGTACAGGGGGAACTGAGAATGAGTTAGGAGGGAAGCCAATGTTTTATGGACTGCCTATCTATAAAATAAACACATTGAAGCTAACTTTGTGTACAGCGCAAATGCTTTTTCAGCGTCTATCTCTGGAGCAGCCCACCATTCTCCTGTCATCATGTAGCAGTGTAGCATACGTAATATTCTGCTACACCCACTAAATCCACCGCTTCCACTGTCCTAGGCTGCATACCAGGAGCCAAGGTCTCATTGATAGTAAGAAGGGAAGGAAAGTAGTGGACAAGTCCTGAGAAGAGACGATTTAGAGTTTGTTATTGTAATTTGAGAGAGAGAGAAAGATGAGAGCTGTGGTGCTTGTAGAACGGAGTTAAGAGTTGGAAGAGAGGGATTGACATAATGTATTTGTATGTTTAAAGTATGTCCTGCAAATGTCCCTTGCGCAATGGATTTTAAGCCTACACATAACCTATGTCAATTTCTCTCTTCCAACTCTACCAGCACCACCTCTGTGCTCCGGGGGTTACAAGACACCTTGGCTGTTTTAGTGTTTTCTATTTATAAAATGATGGTATTATGATCATCATAATTGTCAGCGCAAGGTCCAAAAGACTCATAATCCAGCACTGTCCACCCATGGAATGTGACTTCACACGCACATACTCACTTTCATATTCATTTTTATACATACATTGGTATATATAACATATTCATATTCACACACACATTAAAATATGCACATACCCATTTGTAGAGGCACACACAGACACACCCATTGATATACATACACACACACATTGATACACATACATTCATGCATACACATTGAAACACACACATCCTGGTTCCCAGCATCAATACATGGACCCACGTGCAGAGAGATCCAAACAGTTCCCTCGCCATGTTGCCTAGTAGTTAAGTAGCTTGTTTTTCATTTTGTCAGTTGCAGTTCAATTCTTGTATGGGCAAAAACAAATAGTTGTGTTTTTTTTCTTTTATTATGATTTTTGTTACACTAGATGAAAACAAACATTGTTTGAAATGCCATATGCAGTGAATATATAATTTTACAGTGACCATCACATAAGTAAGTAAACCTGTTCACTCTTGCATGTTCACTATTTCAGAAAATAAAATTAATGTCGTTTCTCCAAGATTCAATAACGACATTGACAAAATATATTAGGATAATATACATATAAGGGATTGGAATATAACTTTGATAACTGACTCCACTTGTGGAAATCCCATCTAAGGACATAATGAGCATGTCGTAGATGCTCTCAGACTGGACAGATTTCACAAACAACCACATTTCTAGATATGTCCAGTTGCTTATAACAGCTTATTCAGATAGTGATCATTCATAGAGGAAACATTCCAAGAACACTGAAACTCCATATTAATATTCATGATTTTGTAATAAGTGGTTTTACTGTCACATCTTGATATTTCGAGGCAAAAAGAACAATTGTGTCTCAAGATTATCATTGTATGTTGGAAAGCGGTATACATGGTTTTAGAAGATTGGGGTCCATTTTCTCCATTGATCTAATATTTACAAGTTTTGTTACAAGCAGTCACTATGATCAATTTAAACAATATTTCATGTTCCCATTATTAGAAATAACCAGGGCACTGCCCCACGCAACCAGAGGCCCCACACCAACAACACGCCGAAAGGAGACACTGGACTCGGCACCCTGACAAACCACACCCAACTAACCCAACCCACCCCGGCATCCTCCCCACCTCATCTCCCCCCATTAACCCTGAAGGACACCAACCCAATGTAGGCACGACAACTCTTAGGAACCAGCAAACAACGACACACGGCAGACTACCCGAAGAGTTCAAAAGCACACCTGAATACCTCAAACCCCCCTTCTGCCAAAACAGCCCCGATACCCACCCTGCAGCAAGCAGACACACAAGACCACAGCGCAGGGGTCACACAGCAGCCAACAAACCCAGAAGGGCCCCCCCACCTGGGGGAACAGGGTATATAGACACCCTCAATTGAGGGCATGAATACAAACTCTACCCTCTGGTTCGGTCCAAGACAGGACCAAGCACAAGAAACTCAAATTTCAATATGTGTACTGCTATGTAACACTGTGACATTACGCATATGAATGGTTACCCCCCTCTTCTTCATTCTGTATCCCATCCATCATTTATGAAAAATGAAAAAATACGATAAAGAATTTACAAAAAAAATAAGTAGGATGCAGGACTTGTGTAACATCAATTTATTGTAAACATAACCGAGAAGTAGTGGAAAACAAATATTAAAAAAGAATTAAGCTGAAGGGTAACAATATAAAACCATATTAAGGTGAAAGCTACAGTATAGTTTTAAGCTGGAGGAAAAGAGAGTTGGTTAAAGCCTTGATTTAGGATACATTAACCTTGCCTTATCATTATGTATCTGTTAGACTGGTTGACCTTTAAGTTTATTTGTATCTAACACTGATATATATAAAACCAATAAAAATGGAAGGTTGTCCTAGGCTGGTCAACTTACTAGTTGAAGAGAATTACAGGTTGTAGAAATGAGCTTTGTATTATAGTTGAAAGCAATATGAAATACCTCTAACTTCTCTTATCATCAAAAAAGGGCTTGATATGATAATCACATTTGATTATTGCTGATCCAGTCCAGATCTATAATACTTAGTACAACTTGTTCTCTCAAAGAGATAGAAACTTAGTAATATGTAATACGTAATGGATTTTTCTAATTCAAAGTAAAGGTGAAAAATTAAATTTTTTATATGTTTTAAGATGGATGGTTTTGGGGTGAAAATGTTTCTTTCCCACAGTCTAATAACATTCTGTAAAAGCCTGGAATTCTTTGTAATAACATGTTAACGGGTTCTTTTAAATCATCACTTGCATTGTTCTCTGTTTGATTTATCTGTTTAGTCACTGTCTTATAACCTCAGAAAAGCAGCAACCATAGATGGTTCTTTTTGAGAACATTTGCAAAATTAGTATACATTGGTCTTAGTCCTGCTTGGGTCATTGACATACACACACTTTGCATTGTGTTTTTGGTTTCAATGCTAGTAGTAACAACATGTAATTAATCACTAACTCTAGAGCTATTTCTCCCATAATACTTTGCAAACCTTCTTAGAGTTACCTTAAGCCACCCAGGCCCTAGTATGCAAAGATAATCTACATGTGTAATCTTTTGCAGTTATACAGTATAGGCCCCAAATTGCCTATTACCGTATATACTCGAGTATAAGCCGAGTTTTTCTGCACATTTTTTGTGCTGAAAAACCCCAACTCTGCTTATACTCGAGTGAATTGTGTGTATTATGGCAACTTACATTGCCATAATACAGACAGGGGGCTGTGGGGGCTGGCAGAGCTCTTACTTACCTCTCCTGCAGCTCCTGTCAGCTCCCTTCTCCTCTGCGCCGGTCTGGTCAGCACCTCTGTCAGCTCCCAGTGTAAGTCTCGCGAGAGCAGCGGGGTCATAGTGCGGCTCTCGAGAGACTTACAGTGTAAGCTGACAGGGGAGCTGACCGGACCGGCGCGGAGGAGAAGGGAGCTGACAGGAGCTGCAGGAGAGGTAAGTAACAGCTCTGCCAGTCCCCCTCCACTGAACTGCCAATGCCACTGGACCACCAGGGAGTGAGTCCCCCTCCCTGCCATGTGTCAAGCAGGGAGGGGGGACAAAAAAAAAAAAAATAATAATAAAATATTAAAAATAATAATATTAAAAAATAAATAAAAAATAATAATAATAATAATAAAAAATTAATATAACAAAAAAAATATTACAATTATAATAATCATAAAAATGCCCACCCCCCACCAAGGCTCTCCATCACACTGCACTCATACACACACTGCACTCATACACACACTGCACTCTTATACACACACTGCACTCATATACACACTGCACACATACACATACACACTGCACTCATACACATACACACTGCACTCATACACACACACACTGCACTCATACACACAGGGCCGGCCTTAGGCATTTAGACGCCCTGTGCGAAAGATCTTCACAGCGCCCCCCCCCGTCATCCATGTATGCTGTAATGTTTGTGTTGTCTGTGTATGTGATAGTAGGTGTGATGACGGTGTGTGATATGTATGCTATGTGTGATATTTGTAATGGGTGTATTAACAGTGTGTGATATGCGTGTATTGGTTGTATGTGACACACACACACACACACACACACACACACACACAGAGTCAGACGGCCATACACACACACAGGAAGACAGTCATACACACACACACAGACACACAAAGGCAGACAGTCTCACACACACACACAGGCAGACAGTCAGTCATACACACAGACACAGACAGTAATACACACACACAGAGGCAGACAGTCATACACACACACACACACACACACGCAGACAGTCATACACACACACACACACGCAGACAGTCATACACACAGACAAACACGCAGACAGTCATACAGACAGACACACACAGGCAGACAGTCATACACACAGACACACACAGGCAGACAGCCATACACACATAGGCAGACAGCCATACACACAGAGGCAGTCATACACACAGAAGCAGTCATACACACAGAAGCAGTCATACACACAATCACACACACAGAGGCAGACAGTAATACACACAGACACACACACAGAGGCAGACAGTAATACACACAGACACACAGTGGCAGTCATACACACACACAGACACACAGAGGCAGACAGTCAGTCATACACACAGACACAGACAGTAATACACACAGACACACACAGAGGCAGACAGTAATACACACAGACACACACAGTCATACACACAGACACACACAGAGGCAGACAGTCATACACACACACACAGACACACACAGGCAGACAGTCATACACACACACACACAGACACACACAGGCAGACAGTCATACACACACACACATGCAGACAGTCATACACACAGAACACAGAGGCAGACAGTCATACACACACAGACAGTAATACACACAGGCAGAGAGTCACACTCACCTGACAATCCCACAGTTACCTGTGGAGTTCATTGTGGAGGCAGTGCAGCTCCTGGTGACTGTTTGGTGGGGAAGCAGGGACTCCTTCCTGCTTCCCCTGCAGCAGTTTTCCGGCGCTTTTAGCTCCGGCCCCGCCGCACGGTAAGCTCCGCCCCCGCTGCAAATTTGAAAAAAAAAAAAAAAATTTTTTTTTTAAAATCCCGGCCGGCTGTGCGGCCGCACGGCGCCCCCTGCTACATGGCGCCCTGTGCGGCCGCACAGCTCGCACACCCCTAAGGCCGGCCCTGCATACACACACACACTGCACTCATACACACACACACTGCACTCATACATACACACACACTGCCCTCATACATACACACACTGCACTCATACACACACTGCATTCATTATATACACACTGTAAATACATATTCAATTAACATAATTTTTTTAGGATCTAATTTTATTTAGAAATTTACCAATAGCTGCTGCATTTCCCACCCTAGTCTTATACTCGAGTCAATAAGGTTTCCCAGTTTTTTGGGGTAAAATTAGGGGCCTCGGCTTATATTCCCATGTCCCTGTCCCTGTCCCATGAATTCTCACACCCCATTTAAGGGTGCAAACAGATGTTGTGTGGCCCTTTACACTGCAATGTGTATAGTGGATGCAGAGTGTGTGTATATTGAATACAGTGTGTGTTTGTGTAGTCAATACAGTGTGTGTTTGTGTAGTGGATGCTGTGTATATAATGTTTTTCCTCTTACCTGTGGCCTGTGCCCTATAGCCCTGTCCACCAAATAGCAGAGGTGAAGAGTCCAGGACACCCAGGACCACTGGGCCTCTGACAACCATCCTGGTCATTACATCCTGATGGCAGACCTGACCCTATTATTTACATTTTTGTACCAATATCCAGGAAATCTAATAGTGGCCTTTTAACATTGCCAGAGTCCCAAGGATCCATATGAAACAGTCCTTCTGGTTCCCATACCTCTTGTGCAATAAAGTATTGATACAGTTAATGTTGGTGTGTTTTCAATCTTTTTTACTGCTTGTACGTATCATATATGCCCACATGCTATTCCCTCCTAAACACGTGTCCCCCTACTTCGCATAGTGCCTAGCCTCCTCCACAGCACAAGTGCCCAAACCCTGTCTTTGTCAAGTAACTACTGATAACACGTGGAACCTGATATTGTCTTGCTGTCAGCCATCTCGCTACTATTAAAAATAAAAAGACCCTGAGGGGTTGAAACGTCGCTTTGTAGCTGCTGGTTCCAATAAATTGCCGTTTTCTTGGAATTCATTTGGAGTGCCTGGATTCTTTTTCTACATTCTACTAATATATTTGGTCCATTTTTGGTACTGGGACATATCCAGTGAAAGCACCCTGGATTTCTGGGCAAGGGGTGGAGTGCACTTCCATCAATTTGTTATATTTATCTTGCTACTATTAGTCATTTTATGGAATATAACTTATGGAGTACAACCTGTGTTTTCTTCTGCTTTTTAAAAGACAAATGTTTCTTTCTTCTGAACTATGCTAAAATGTGTTTTCATAATGTTTTTTTCCCCTCTTTAATGAGTTAGCCAGAGACAGAGAAACTGTTAGCAGACCCAGGGACGAGTTTAGGATAGAGTAAAAGATGTGAGGTTTTGATATAAGCAGAGTATGTTGAGTCTACAGTAGTGACCTGAGAAGGGGAAGGGTTACAGGAGAATGAGCATATCATGTTAACTGGAGCACTGCTTAGTTCAGAAGTCCATAATTGACCTAAAGTTGTGCAAAGGCTCATGTCCAAGACTGATTATTTTTACTTTTAATTACATAGTTACATAGGCTAAAAAGAGACATGTGCCCATCAAGTTCAGCCTTCCTCATATTTGATTTTTGTCGTTGATCCAAAAGAAGGCAAAAAAAATTTTTGCAACAAACTAGGAAAACAATTCCCTCTTGACCCCAGAATGGCAGTCAGATTAATCCTTGGATCAAGAAGCATTTGCCCTAAAAAATGATATCCTTGAATATTCTGTTTTTGCAAGTATGCATACAGTTGCTTTTTCAACATCTATACGGACTCTGATAAAACCACTTCTTCAGGCGGACAATTCCATATCCTTATTGTTCTCATGGTAAAAAACCCTTTCCTTTGCCTTAGACTAAATCTTCTTTCTTCCAGTCTAAACGCATATCGTGTCCTATGTAAAGTCCTGTTGGTGAATAGATTTCCACACAATGGTTTGTATTGGTTATGAATATACTTGTATAATGTTATCATATCCCCTCTGAGGCGACGTTTCTCTAAACTAAAGCTGTTTAAATTTGTTAACCTTTCTTCATAGCTAAAATGTTCCATTACTTTTATTAATTTTGTAGCCATCCTCTGCACTCTTTTTAGTGCCATAATATCCTTTTTTAGAACAGGTGTCCAAAATTGCACAGCGTACTCAATATGTGGTCTTAACAGTGATTTATAAAGAGGCAAAATTATATTCTCATCCCGAGATGAATGGTAGATTGGTCGATTAAGCTTCAATTTGAATTGTTCTTCATTTTAATGTATAAAAACCCTTGCTTTTATTACCATGTTAGCCTTTACTAGCTAAGTTTTCACTGTGGTCACAGTTGCTTTTCACAATCATTAAAAATCTTCGCTGAACCTAGTGGTTATTTGATTATTTTGCTAACACTACGATCTGTCCAATTGACATATAACACGGCCCACGTTATATCATAACGTGTGGGGTTGGCTGAGAGAAAACTCAAATCTAATCCTCATAGAAACTTACTAAGCAACTTGAATCATCTTTAGCTCCTAATTTAGAATATTTTATCTTAGTCCTTCCGTTGCTGTTTGATTTACTTATTGTGCCATATTATTTCACTGTTGTACTGAACACCCCAACCATAAATCCCAGATATTGTACTGTCTATAACAACATAAAAATATAAAGCACAGCATTAGTCACTATTATATCTTTCTGTCTAATCTGTTCTGAATGCTTGTTGATTCTGATTAAACCTCATACTTTGTTTAACCTTTTTTGGCCTTTTGTCTTCAACACTATCATAGACAAAGTGTGAAATATGCAGAATTCAAAGTTAATTTTAAATTAAAGGCCAACAAAACCAGCCCGAAAACATAGCTGACTGAGATTTTTTAACAATTTCATGGACAAACATTTGAAAGATATTTTGAATTCCACACAATTAGCAAAGGTGAAAACCCTATGTATTTATTCAACAGAACTAAATGATACTGCAATATTTTGCATTCAAATTCCAAAACTCTACCACCAATGGAAGTGCTGGCGTGGGGGGGAAAAGAGGAGGCAGACTGGGCCAGTGGCCCTGGGCCACTGGCATACAAGGTTTGTAGGCTGCAGTCTGAAAGCGTAGCCTGTGGCCAGGGAGGTTCAGTAGGTTGTACAGCAAAAAAGGGGCCCAACAGTCTCCATCTTCTCCCTATGGCAACCAGACCTCTACTTCTGTCGGAAGTTAGGCATGCATTACATGCTGCAGGGAGTGTTGTCATGGCAATCCGTGGCAATGCTTTACAGCCGTGATGCTCAAGAGGACAGTGCCGGAGGGGAAGCTTAGTGTGTGCTGGGCCTCTTTGAAGACAGTAGGGCCAGCAGTAGAAACTCTATCTATCTATCTATCTATCTATCTATCTATCTATCTATCTATCTATCTATCTATCTATGCCCTATAGCCCTGTCCACCAAATAGCAGAGGTGAAGAGTCCAGGACACCCAGGACCACTGGGCCTCTGACAACCATCCTGGTCATTACATCCTGATGGCAGACCTGACCCTATTATTTACATTTTTGTACCAATATCCAGGAAATCTAATAGTGGCCTTTTAACATTGCCAGAGTCCCAAGGATCCATATGAAACAGTCCTTCTTGTTCCCATATATAGTATTGATACAGTTAATGCACTGAGTTGGTGTGTTTTCAATCTTTTTTACTGCTTGTACGTATCATATATGCCCACATGCTATTCCCTCCTAAACACGTGTCCCCCTACTTCGCATAGTGCCTAGCCTCCTCCACAGCACAAGTGCCCATAACCCTGCCTTTGTCAAGTAACTACTGATAACACGTGGAACCTGATATTGTCTTGCTGTCAGCCATCTTGCTACTATTAAAAAGAAAAAGACCCTGAGGGGTTGAAACGTCGCTTTGTAGCTGCTGGTTCCAATAAATTGCCTTTTTCTTGGAATTCATTTGGAGTGCCTGGATTCTTTTTCTACATTCTACTAATATATTTGGTCCATTTTTGGTACTGGGACATATCCAGTGAAAGCACCCTGGATTTCTGGGCAAGGGGTGGAGTGCACTTCCATCAATTTGTTATATTTATCTTGCTATTCCCTCCTAAACACGTGTCCCCCTACTTCGCATAGTGCCTAGCCTCCTCCACAGCACAAGTGCCAATAACCCTGCCTTTGTCAAGTAAATACTGATAACACGTGGAACCTGATATTGTCTTGCTGTCAGCCATCTTGCACCGGCATACAAGGTTTGTAGGCTGCAGTCTGAAAGAGTAATTTTTTAATGAATTGCGAATTACTGTTGTATTGTGATGCATGTTAACAGTATTATAATAGTGGGGCAGCAGGCAGGTATTGCGAGGTACCTTTGCTGGCATAGTTCTATGTGGATTTATATTTGAACTGGTGGCCCATAATTTCCCTGATTTCCCTGGGATGTTTTCCTGTGGAGCTGTCCAGGCTGTTAGACTATAATGATTACATATGGTGTGGGGTGTTTGCAAGTTTCCTGCAGGTGAGACTAGATATTGATGTCAATTGAGTCGAGGCATACAGATTTGATCACTTAGGCATCCACTGATTTCTTTGAACGCTTTCTCATGCTGGGTAGGTCATACTGATGGAGGTTGTGCGGATATATAATATCTTACCTAGCAACTCCAGTCTACCCCATATATATGTCATTCGTGTAGTGTGAGTAGGATAATTTGTGAGTTTCATTTATTTCTTCCCACAGGCCAAATGTTGACAGCCCTCCCTGCTGCCACTCCGAAGGAACTTGGTACAGTATTCTAACCTTTCTGTGCACCTTGATTCAGCGCTTTGACATCTGGCCCTGCCTAAAACCTAGTGTGATTTTGGCTTGCAGTGGCTAGTGTAGAATGAAAGAGTCACTCAGCACTTATGCAAAGCAAAAAAAAAAAAAATAGGTAACCGATTTTTCATTGGTTGCACCCATTACCGTCATCTTTTAATCTCAGCTTGAACCTTGGTTGCCTGATTGTCTCATAACAAGTTCCACTTACTTTACAACATTTCTGTGTTTTTGGATACAAAATGCAGCTTTTATTGGTAATGTCTACGTGCAATGCGTAATCTGCTAATTGTGTCAGTATTTGGCTTTTCTCAAAAATTCTTATATTGCTTTTGAATAGTCTGCATTCAGATTACTAGAAGTGTTGAGTGATTATTTTCTTTCTTCATTATGGGAGGTAAAAATCATTCCCCCCTTTTTATCTTTTGCCACCCACTTCAACATTTAAGCAGGGTGGCATTCCTGAATGGCTGGCACTAAAAAGGAAAACATTTTTTTTTTTGTGTTTTTTTTAAGGCAGTTACAGAATACGTAATCCGATATAAATTCAGATGCGATTTTAAGCCAGTTTTAAAAATGATTTTGGACTAAACTTACTAAACAGTGAGTTGTGTCAATTTGACAACAGACCTGCCCAAATCAGGCATAATAACAATTGTGACGAAGCTCGGTACTCGCCCTGGGTATCTCTATCAATCTCCCTCCTTTTACAGTGATTATTGTAGCTCACCCAAACATGAGCCAAGACTTGCTAAAGGGTGAAAACAGAGTGCATTCAACCAACTCACACATATTACACACAGAGTAGAATGTATATTACATCTGCAGGGGGTAATTAATAAAACAATAAAACGGGCTCCCCCCTCCCCTGGCCTCCTCCCCCAGTCCCCTCCCCCCCCCCCCCCCCCCCCCTGCTCCACTGTGCCTGGGCTAATAGGAGTTATTTAGAGAATATGAACCCCTAAAGTCCCACTTCTCAAATGTTACAAAAGTCCCTCTTTGATTATTTAGGGGCTCTTAGCACCGGCCCATAGTGTGCTGGCCTCCACGCCCCTCCACAAGCCTCCAAGCCCTCCACAAGTGCTCCCATAGTCTGCGGGCAGGAGGCTGTCCTCCAAGCCCATCCACTGGCCTCCAATACCCTCCACAAGGGCTTCTATCACAATAATATTTGTATCTCTTTGGATGAAGCATGCAGCATTGCAATGCAGGCTAACATGCTGAGAGTTGGAGATGAGATTCACTGGTAGGATTACTTGAAAGTACATTGGTTAGCTCTAAGAAAATGACAAGAGGGATGATAATAGAGATATGACGGCTGTGTATGAGATTGTCATGTGAAGGTTGTATGTATTATGGGTACCATATGAGTGCTGTATTCCATAAAAATCTAGCATGGGAATGGATGTCGTACGGCATTTGGATATTTATCAAAAAATGATATTATACTGAATTGCCTCAAAGCTGCATATTTGGAGGCATATTCTGAGATTGCATTTTATTTGCTTCTTGAGTAGTTAAATATATTTTGTTAACCCATTAGCAAACAGCTTCATTACTTACATCGGGGTGGTTCCAGGTCACTTCTGATACCATAACCACTACAGAGCATTGTGGAAAACCCTTGAGTGACTGCAAAAGACCTGCAGCAATACTTGGTGGCAACAGGCACTAAAGTTTCAGTAAGCACAGTAACTCAGTAACCGCGTACTAAACGCAAAAGGTTTCCATGCCAGGACTCCGAGATGTACACCACTACTGAGCCAAAAGCACAATAAGTATATATATATATATATATATATATATATATATATATATATATATATATAAACAGATCTGCGTGGAATATCCCCTATTAATCAAGAGGGAGGAAGGGAGGAAGGCAATATGGTACCTTCTATGCCATCACACAATAGGAGGCATTTTCAGAGTTAATACTCTGAACAGAGGGATTAAAGAATGCTAGCATCAGTTGAATGGGCCCCCTTTCTTGTTCAATCAAATACTACTTTGAGAAGCAGAGCTGGTGTGCACAAGGACACAAGGAGGGAGCCCATTGCTCTCTCCCATACACTGATGGGACATTACCAGTGGTTGTATGGGTTACATAAGAGTTTAATAAAGCCCCACACTATTTTAATTCTCTGAGAGGCCAAGTTCTTAAGCATAATACTACCCACTTATTCCATTCACAATGCAACAGTTCCCCCTCTTTTATTATTTGGCCTCATTACTAATAAAAAAATATGGTTTACTCTGCAAATACATGTCCTTGATTGCCTTATCTTCAGGCCTAGGAAAAAGCGTCTTCTAAAATCAAAATATTAACACAGTTCAGTGCATACCCTGACAGTGAATCGTGAAATGAACAATGTATATGTATATATTTTTTCTGCAAAATGCTAAACACAGGATATTCTATTATATCATACATGTGACACTTGTTTCATCTCTAAAACCACTAGATCATGACAGAACACATTAAGATAAAATCAAGACTACGCTTTCACAGGTAATAGAATCCAGCTTAGTGTTTGTAGCCCAAGGCACAGTATACTGTTTCTTTGTGGATGTGGTCATGAATGAATGTCAGACTTCCTTTTACTTGAAGCATTGCCACCTAACCACCCAGTTTTCCACTTTACTGGTGACTGTGTGCAAGCTACATGTTTGCTAATATTACAAACAGAACTCTTTTTAAAAACAGACATAAGCTGTACTTCTCCTGTAAATGGTTTGAGCTGTGAACTCTCTAACTGCAGGGGATATTGAATGAGGTGCACATTGTTCGTCGAGGTGCCAATACTGACAAAACGCAGCTCAGAATAGGAAAGAAAATCAAAGGTTTCTTTATATGTGTAAGGTACCAAGTATGAGACTACCTCACTTTACTCATAGCAGCAGAACTTGGATGAAGATGAAATGTTCCTTATCCAGTAGTATATGGAATGTTTAAAACATTTCAGTTAGAATACAAGGTAACAGAATCCAGCAATGATTAGCTAAGATGCTAGCCCAGACACGGACAAAAGGTAGTCATCCAATTATTAATTTATTCTGCAGATATTTTTCATTGGAACTTATTTGGTGTCTTTCTCTGTACCAGAGATCCCTTATGCCATCAACTCAGTTTGGTACTATTAGAACTTGTTGACTCTTCTTTCCCTTCAGCTTTGGTCCCATATGTTATCCAAGCCACATTGATAGTGTAAGAAATCGATAGGATTATAATTATCATCATGTTTTTTTGTGTGTGCTTCACATTCTATATAAGAAAAGGTAAAGTTCACACGAAAAATGTTAGAAGAGAAATTAGGTTTTAAACAGATGTTATGTCCATGAGATGCTTAGCCTGCCACTGCAAATTCCTTGCTATCATGAAAAGCAATAGTTTTTTGTCATCCGCAAATAGATTACGATAGAGATGTGTTAATGTACTGTGTGTGCACTATACACTGTACCATCTAACGTTTTCAAATTTCACACAGCTGAAACAGAATAATCAGGTGTCATGCACAATGATAAATGTGAACATACCAGGGAGGTGGGCATTGCAACACATCTTGGCTAGGAACTTACCCTTCAAATGAATGTTTTTTTTACTTGACAGGTGTATAGTCGCCATTTGGGCAGTCGGAATCCAGGACAAACCACCCCCATAACCTAACCCAATAACACACGGACACTAAGTATTATGGGGAAATTTGTCCACAGCTTTATTAACCAATAATTATAATAATAATAATAATTATAATAATAATAACAATAATAAATTGACATATTAAACATGGGTCATTGCCCCCCATACTCCGCCCCCTCGCATCCTGTTCCTTCGGCTACCATACAAAAGGCAATGACCCCCATATAATAACACATATACATATTTATAACATATTTATAACATACACCAACATTCCAAAGTGCCAACCATCCATTAACCACGGCAGGGGTATACCCGGATACCCCTGCCACACCAGGTTCTGAGTCACCTCCAGGACTCGAAACCTCTCAACCACCGATGACCACAATCTGTTATTCCATCTCACGTTCATCCAGGGGAGCCTATTTCCTCTCCTTCGGCTCCCCGTCCCGCCGCTGTGAAAGAAACGGGTTAAATAAACACATAACAAACAAAGGGAGGGTGGGTGGGACAAACTCAACCGGGTAGAAAGTTAGAGTGACTCACCTAAAATGGCTGCTCATTTAAATAGCCAATCCTACTTACCCATAATCCAACCCTTGCTTACTTCCTCCTAAGCCCGCCTCCTAACCCCTGTCAAGGCCTTTTTCCGCTTAGCTGCGCTCTAGCTACATGGGGCTACATGACAGGTGTATAGTCGCCATTTGGGCAGTCGGAATCCAGGACAAACCACCCCCATAACCTAACCCAATAACACACGGACACTAAGTATTATGGGGAAATTTGTCCACAGCTTTATTAACCAATAATTATAATAATAATAATAATTATAATAATAATAATAATAACAATAATAAATTAACATATTAAACATGGGTCATTGCCCCCCATACTCCGCCCCCTCGCATCCTGTTCCTTCGGCTACCATACAAAAGGCAATGACCCCCATATAATAACACATATACATATTTATAACATATTTATAACATACACCAACATTCCAAAGTGCCAACCATCCATTAACCACGGCAGGGGTATACCCGGATACCCCTGCCACACCAGGTTCTGAGTCACCTCCAGGACTCGAAACCTCTCAACCACCGATGACCACAATCTGTTATTCCACCTCACGTTCATCCAGGGGAGCCTATTTCCTCTCCTTCGGCTCCCCGTCCCGCCACAAGCTCAGACCTTGACCCCTTAAGCTGTCTGAGCTCCGCCACCCCGAAGAAACAGAGCCATCCGGATACCATCCTGCCAACCCAAGTTGAGCAGGTCCAAACCCACCTCCGAGAGGTGAACACCATCCGAGCGGTAGTATCCCGGCAACCCTTCCTCCAGCTCAAGGTGCCTTACTACCACACCCCCAACCTTACGCACAAAGCTTGCCATCAAGCTATTTACCTTCTTCCTGCACCTATCCATAGCTACCGGATCCCGAGCGTGCCGCCACCGGCGCCTCGGGACAATCTCCGACCACACCAACATGACCCCCGGAAGCAGGCCCCTCAACTTATTGATGTCCTGCTTCATCCACTTCACCAGCCGTCGTTGCGGCGTAAGGCCCAGGTCATTACCCCCAATATGCAGGACCAGTAAATCTGGCGTGTATCCCGCCGCCAGCATCCCAAACAGTTTACCACAAACATCCCCCCAGCAGAAGCCCCGATACCCAAACCAGTGAATTGCCAACTGGCCTCTCGGAAAACCCAGCTGCTGGCCTTGCGCTCGAGCTGCGGCCCTCCTCTCGGCCCAGAAGACAAAAGAATGTCCCACGATCCATGCTTCACGCCCTGGGGGGAAAAAACAAATGATGAGGGAAGCCCGACAGAGACCCCCACCCCAGCCCAAATAACACAGAGATCGTTACAGTACAGCCAGTTACAAGTCGCTCATCCCCAGCCTACATACGTTTTTTTTTGTTTTTTTTGCATAAAACGGTCCCCAAACTCATTATTCCAACAGACCCAATCGGACATAGGAACGGAATCGTACTGATTCCCACCTCCCGATCCGTTTCACCACCTCGTCCCCCAATCCCAACCGAGCCGCCTCCGTGGCAGCCCCAATACGGAACGAGTGTGTTCCAAATCGTTCAGCATGAAGCCCTAACTTGCCCAAGCCCAACCGAAAAACTTTCGTGAACTGAAACCGAGAGAGGGAGGATCCGTCGGCGTGCACCAACAAGGAACCCCCCATCACTGGCCTCCGTGCCAAGTACTCTGCCGTAGCAGCCAACGGGCACAAAGCCGAGCCCGGCAAGGCCCCCAGTGCCACGTCCCGGCCCACGCCGCGGACATCCGTTTTGGAGCTGCCCAGGTGCACCACCACCTTCCCATCCAAGACACGAACCCCCGAAAATTGCAAGCCCCCTTGCACCATCTTATTAGCGCTCACCAATTCCCCAATTCGGAATGCCCCAAAAAACGCCAAAATAAACGCCACCTTAAACAGAGAAGCCTCGAACCCATCGAAACAGATTTCAGGCAACAGACCCACTAAATCCCCCAGTAGTCGAACCGACACCGGGCGCCTGGTATCCGGTGACCTGCGTCCCTTGCGATAGCCCTTCAGGGCCTGCCTGATAATGAAGGTCTTAGTAAAGTCCTCCTTCCCATGCCATCTGAACCAAAACGCCATCGCCGCCATGGACCTGTCCACCATGGCAGGTGACGCCCTTTTTGCCAGCAACTGACAAGTGTACCACAGGAAAGCATCCCGCAGGGCCTCCCCACTGTCCACGGCCAGCCCGTCCAGCGACCGCTCCCACAGGCCCCAAACCTTACTGTACGAGGTCCAAGTGGCCGGTGCCAGAGAAGCCTTCACAAGTCCTCCAAGCAGGATGTTCCCAGCTGCCAAATCTCGTCCGGGCAAGCCTGCCCGTCCTTCGAAGCCCCCGGCGCCACCAGCCAGAATCGGGACCACTGAAAACGAGATAGAGCATCAGCCACCTCATTCAAATAACCGGGAACATGCCGCGCGCGAAAAACAACATTCCGAGACATACACAGCAATACCAATCGTCTAAGTAGCCTAACCACCGGCCTGGAGGCCGCAGACTGACGATTCACCGCGTGAACCACCGCCATGTTATCCGAGAAAAAGACCACTTTCCGATTACGCAGCCTGTCGCCCCATAGTGCCATCGCAACCACTAACGGGAATAACTCAAGGAAAGCCAAGTTGCGCATAAGAGGGCTCGAACCCCAAGAGTCCGGCCACCTCTCCGCACACCAACAGCCACCAAAGTATGCCCCAAAACCCACACTACCCGAAGCATCCGTGAAAAGCTCAAGCTCGGCCGATGACTGGCCCTCCTGCCTGAACAACACAGTCCCATTAAAATCCCGCAAGAAGGCATCCCAAATGCCCAAATCCTCCTTCATGGCCGCCGACACCCGGATGAAATGGTGCGGAGACCGAACCCCCGCAGTAGCAGCCGACAGGCTGCGACTGAAAACCCTTCCCATCGGGATTACCCGACACGCAAAATTGAGCAGCCCAATCAAAGACTGGAGCTGCCGCAGAGTAACCTTGCGCGCCCCCGCCACAGCGGCCACCGCCCCCCGAAGCCTGTCCAGCTTATCCCGAGGCAGCCTGCATTCACCCAACCCAGAGTCAATCTCCAGACCCAGGAAGCTCAGACACGTGGTCGGGCCTTCAGTTTTGTCCGCCGCCAGCGGAACCCCGAAGTGGCCCGCCACCCACTCAACCGTCCGCAGCAGGCGCAGGCATTCCAAGGAATCAGCCGGCCCCACGCACAGAAAATCATCTAAATAATGTACAATAAAACGATTCCCTGCTTCCACCCGTACCACCCATTCGAGAAAAGTGCTAAATTTCTCAAAATAGGAGCACGAGATGGAACAACCCATGGGCAGGCACAAGTCCACGAAGTAGTCCCCTTCGAAGAAACACCCCAGCAGGTGATGACAGTCCCGGTGGACCGGCAGCAGCCGAAACGCGGCCTCAATATCCACCTTCGCCATCAGAGCCCCACGCCCGGCCCGCCGGACCAAATCGACCGCCCGGTCGAAAGATGCATAAGACACCGAGCACAAGTCCTTATGAATACCGTCATTCACCGACTCACCCTTCGGGTACGAGAGATGATGAATGAGCCTAAATTTACCCGGCTCCTTTTTGGGAACCACCCCGAGTGGGGAAATCCGCAGGCCTTCCAGCGGAGGCACTGTGAATGGGCCCGCCATGCGGCCTAGCCCGACCTCCTTGCCCAGCTTCTCCCTGACCACGTCCGGGAAGTCAGCCACAGACTTCAGGTTGCGCAGCCTTCCCGATCCCCCCTCCCGCTCCTGAAACGGAATGAAAAACCCCCTCTCAAAACCCGCCCGGAGCACAGCGGCATCCGCCCTGTTAACGTAGCGGCTTAGCCATGGCTCCATCGCGCTTAGCCTCTCTGGGGTTAAGCCCAGGGGAAGCGGATGCTCCCCCTCCACCGGCCGCGGCCGCAGCGCCGGCGCCACCGGACTTCCCTTTCTTGAAGCAGCGGTTGAGCCCATGAGCGCCTCCACAGCCGGAGCACTCGTGCTTGAAGCGACAGGTGGTCCCCCATTTGCATTGGCCCTCATTATAGAGCCAACATAAGCCCTTTGGTAAGGCGGCCGACGAGGCGGACTGCCCCCTAGCGCCGGCCGAGTTCTGAAAGGGCTGCGCCTTTTGTGCCATCATTAACTTCATCCAGAGCGGCAGGTCCATTTGGTCCCACCGCATACCCGGGTTAGCCGCCAGCCGCTGCCTAAACTGCTCATCGTACCGCCACCACGCCAACCCTCCGTAAGTCCGATACGCTTCCCAAATACCATCCAAATAACAAAACAGCGAGGAGTATAACCCCGGCGATTTCTCGCCGAGCACGCTAGCAAGCACGCAAAAGGCCCTCAGCCAATTCCCGAAGGATTTCGGAATCTTGCGATACCGCTTCCTCTTCTCCTCCTCCTCCTTCTTCTCGTCCTTCTTATCCTCCTCCTTGAGGTCTATAAAGTCCTCCAAGGGGAGGAGGGAGAAGATCTCACAAAACTCCCCCTTCCATATCTTATCCTTCACTTCCTGCTTCAAATGGACCCCCAACGGGCCCGCAAACGACACATACGCGTGCTGTCTAGCCGCGTCGGGAATGCCTCCTGTCAACTCAGCCCTCTCGCCCCCAATCTCCCCCACGTCCTGCGGCAACACCATATCCCCGCCCGAACTAGGCCCAGTGGAGTTCCCAACCCTCGAGCCCGTAGCCCCAACGCCCGTGGCCCACACCTGACCAATGCCGCTAGTGTCACCCCCCGCCCCCAATGAGTGGAGTAGTGCCTGAAGTGTTGTAATTAATGCGTTAGAGTGTAATGACCCACTGGACTCACCGGCCAAGCCCCCCGAAACCGGGACGGCGGGGGCTGCAGTGCGGATCGCCCGACATCCAGGAAGAGGAACTTCCGCTGCTGTCTCGCCGACCGGGGAGCCCACCCGGTGATCAGCCTGCGAGGAGGCGGAACGGCTCCGAGACCTAGGACAAGGAGAAGAAGTCCTGGGTAGGGTGTAACGGACATCAATACCCCTCCCGTCACGACCCCGGGAGCGCCTGCTCTGTACCGAAGCCTCCCGCTGACTTCTACCACCACGTGGCACCCTGGGACCCCTGGGGCTACGACTCCTCCCGTCTCTACTAGCAGGCCGCCCCTGCCGACCATACCTAGGGGCTGCCGCACATTCCCCTGCAGAGCTGTCCAAGGGGTAGCAGTGCCGACCCGACCTCCCCCGCGCCTCCCGGGACCCCTGCGACCTAACGGGTGATGGACTATCGCTACCACTCTCAGAATCCGGGCCCCCCCACCGCCCGACCACTACCGAGGATCCCGATCCCCGACCTCCGGCATTCTTCCGACTGACCGCTTCCGAAACCCCTTTACCTGCGCCTATCCCCACTGCCCCTTTACCCTTACCCCCCTTCTGACTAGACCCCGACAGCCCGGACCTACCCACCACCCCTACGGGGGACCCGCTATCCGACCTGGCCACCTCTCGAGACCCCCCCCTGCCCCTGGAACTCACCCCTTTCGATCTACGCTTACGCTTAGGGGCCCCGGGACCCTTCCCCCTTAGGACTAAGGCCTGGGCACCCCCCACTGGCCTACTCCCGCCTCTCTCCGTGGCAGAGCTCCCCTTAACAACCTTCCCGCCAAGAGGGCCCCAGCCGGAGCCCCCTGCACTTGCCTGCTGCCTCCCAGGCCGGCCATGCGGTCTCCCGGATCTGGCCTCGTCATCCTCGGTACACTCCGATGGGGGGGAAGCCCGCCCCGACCTCCCCTCCGTGGGTCTTGCAACGCCAGGGGGCCGCCCGGCCACGTCCGACCCGACAGCAGCAGCGCCCCCGTCCACGACATCCTGCTGCCTCCGAATGCTCGTCCGAGGCTCCGTCCGCACGCGGGGAGGCAAGGCCTCGACCACGCGGCTCCCGGGCCTGCTGCCGGTCGCAACCGGAACCCCACTGCTACCGGGGACAACTTCACCGGGCCCCGTGCCCGGGCTCAGCCTCCTCGTGGGCCTCCGGGCCCTGACCGGTCTCCCGCCATCGCCGTCCCGATCCGCCGCCTCCGCCAGGGCAGGGCCGAGCTGTGCCCGTAGCCAGTCCACACCCTGATGCCGTGCTGCCGACCTGATCCCCTCCAGCAATCGCTCCACGTCGTCCATTGGTCCTGCAGAGGAGACAAAAGAAAATCCAACCGAGCAAAGTCCGCGCACACCGAGGTGAACACAAACTCAACCGGGTAGAAAGTTAGAGTGACTCACCTAAAATGGCTGCTCATTTAAATAGCCAATCCTACTTACCCATAATCCAACCCTTGCTTACTTCCTCCTAAGCCCGCCTCCTAACCCCTGTCAAGGCCTTTTTCCGCTTAGCTGCGCTCTAGCTACATGGGGCTACATTACATTTCCCGATAACCTTTAAGGGACACACCAGATCTTTAAAGCATTTTAGCTTTCTGAAGTGGTTTACACTGATATGCAACAGCATTAAAACTACCTGTGTAATAGCTTGTAGGTCCCCAAATTGCTGCCAAAACAGCTCTGGTGCATCGAGGCATGGTCTTTACAAGACCTCTGAATGTGTCCTGAGGTATCTGGCATCAAAACATTAATAGCAGATTATTGCAAGTCGCGAGGTGGGGCCTCTATGGATTGGATTTGTTGATGCACATCCCACAGATGCTCATTCGGCTAGAGATCTGGGCAATTTGGAGGGCAAGGCAACACCTTTGTCATATTCCTCAAAAAATTCCTGAACAATTTTTGCAGTGTGGCAGGGTGCATTGTCCTGCTGAATGAAGTCATTGTCATCAGGAGCATCATTGCCATGAAGAGGTATATGTGGTGTGCAATGATCTGTAGGTAGGTGGTACGTATGAAAGTAAAATCCACATCCACATGAATGTTAGTGCCCAAGGTTTCACATCAGAACATTGTCCAGAGCATAACACTGCATCAGCTAGCCTGCCTTCTTCCCAAAGCGCATCCTGCTGCCATATCTTCCTCAGGCAAATGACTCACATGAACCTGGCCATCCACCTGATCTAAAAGAAAACATGAATCATTGGACCAGGTAACCTACTTCCGTTGCTCCATGATCTAGTTCTGATGTTCTCGCCCCCATTGAAGGTGCTTTTGGAGGTCGACAGGGGTCATCATGGGCACTCTGACTGGTCTGCAACTACACAGCAAACTGTGATGTTCTGTGTGTTATGGCACCTTTCTATCATGGCCAGCATTACGTTTCTCAGCAATTTGAGCTACAGTAGCTCTTCTGTGTGATTGGACCAGATGGGTTAGCTTTTGCTTTCCACATGCTGGTTCACTGGTTGTCCTGCTTTGCACCACTTTTGGCAGGTACTAACCACTGCATATTGGGAACTCCCCACAAGACTGTTTTGGAGATGATCTGGAGAATTGGAGATGATTTGAAGTTGAACTGACTATTCACTTGCTTCCTAATAGAAACATAGAAACATAGAATGTGACGGCAGATAAGAACCATTCGGCCCATCTAGTCTGCCCAGTTTTCTAAATACTTTCATTAGTCCCTGGCATTATCTTATAGTTAGGATAGCCTTATGCCTATCCCACGCATGCTTAAACTCCTTTACTGTGTTAACCTCTACCACTTCAGCTGGAAGGCTATTCCATGCATCCACTACCCTCTCAGTAAAGTAATACTTCCTGATATTATTTTTAAACCTTTGTCCTTCTAATTTTAGACTATGTCCTCTGGTTGTGGTAGTTTTTCTTCTTTTAAATATAGTCTCCTCCTTTACTGTGTTGATTCCCTTTATGTATTTAAATGTTTCTATCATATCCCCCCTGTCTCGTCTTTCCACCAAGCTATACATGTTAAGATCCTTTAACCTTTCCTGGTAAGTTTTATCCTGCAATCCATGAACCAGTTTAGTAGCCCTTCTTTGAACTCTCTCTAAGGTATCAATATCCTTCTGAAGATATGGTCTCCAGTACTGTGTACAGTACTCCAAGTGAGGTCTCACCAGTGTTCTGTACAATGGCATGAGCACTTCCCTCTTTCTACTGCTAATACCTCTCCCTATACAACCAAGCATTCTGCTAGCATTTCCTGCTGCTCTATTACATTGTCTGCCTACCTTTAAGTCCTCAGAAATAATCACCCCTAAATCCCTTTCCTCAGATGTTGAGGTTAGGACTCTATCAAATATTCTGTACTCTGCCCTTGGGTTTTTACGTCCAAGATGCATTATCTTGCACTTATCCACATTAAATGTCAGTTGCCACAACTCTGACCATTTTTCTAGTTTACCTAAATCATTTGCCATTTGGCTTATCCCTCCTGGAACATCAACCCTGTTACATATCTTAGTATCATCCGCAAAAAGACACACCTTACCATCAAGACCTTCTGCAATATCACTAATAAAAATATTAAAGAGAATGGGTCCAAGTACAGATCCCTGAGGTACCCCACTGGTGGCAAGCCCAAGCTTCGAATATACTCCATTGACTACAACCCTCTGTTGCCTGTCACTCAGCCACTGCCTTACCCATTCAACAATATTGGAATCCAAACTCAAAGATTGCAGTTTATTGATAAGCCTTCTATGTGCAACAGTGTCAAAAGCCTTACTGAAATCTAGGTAAGCAATGTCTACTGCACCACCCTGATCTATAATTTTAGTTACCCAATCAAAAAAATCAATAAGATTAGTTTGGCATGATCTCCCTGAAGTAAACCCATGTTGTCTCTGATCTTGAAATCCATGTGTTTTTAGATGTTCAACAATCCTATCCTTTAACATGGTTTCCATCACTTTCCCCACTACTGAAGTAAGGCTTACTGGCCTATAGTTGCCCGACTCCTCCCTATTACCTTTCTTGTGAATGGGCACAACATTCGCTAACTTCCAATCTTCTGGGACTACTCCTGTTAACAATGATTGGTTAAATAAATCTGTTAATGGTTTTGCTAGTACACCACTAAGCTCTTTTAATAGCTTTGGGTGTATTCCATCAGGTCCCATTGACTTATTTGTCTTTACTTTTGACAGTTGAAATAGAACCTCTTCCTCTGTAAACTCACGTGTAATAAATGACTCATTTATCCTTTTTTTTTAACAGAGGTCCCTTTCCTTCATTTTCAGCTGTAAATACCGAACAAAAATATTCATTGAGGCAGTCAGCTAGACCTTTATCCTCATCTACATACCTTCCTTCTTTTGTTTTTAATCTAACTAATCCTTGTTTTACTTTTCTTTTCTCATTTATGTATCTAAAAAAAGTTTTGTCCCCCTTTTTTACTGACTGTGCTATTTTCTCTTCTGTGTGTGATTTGGAAGCTCTTATAACTTGCTTAGCCTCTTTCTGCCTAATCTTATAGGTCATTCTGTCTTCCTCACTCTGGGTTTTTTTATAATTACTAAATGCAAACTTTTTGTTTTTTACTATTTTGACCACATCTGCGGAGTACCACAGTGGTTTCTTGAATTTTTTGCTTTTACTGACAAGCCTAATGCAATTTTCTGTTGCCTTCAGTAGTGCAGCTTTTAAATAATCCCATTTATTTTGGACTCCATTTAAATTGCTCCAGTCTGATAATGACTCCTTCACACATATTCTAATTTTAGAAAAGTCTGTTTTTCTAAAGTCTAAAACTTTTGTTTTTGTGTGGTGTGACTCAGTCACTGTTCTTATATTAAACCACACTGACTGATGATCACTGGATCCTAAACTTTCACCTACAGTAATATCTGATACCAAATCTCCATTTGTTAACACTAAATCTAGTATGGCCTCTTTACGAGTTGGCTCCTCAACAACTTGTTTTAGAGACAATCCCAGTAGGGAGTTTAGAATATGTGTGCTTCTGGCACAAGTAGCTATTTTATTTTTGTTTTCCAATTCACATCAGGAAGATTAAAGTCACCCATGGTGATAACTTCCCCCTTCATTGTCATTTTAGCTATTTCTTCAACTAGTAGATTATCTAACTCTTCAATTTGTCCTGGGGGCCTATAAATCACACCTACACAAACTACTGTGTGATTACCAAATTCTAACGTAACCCAAATGGACTCTATGTTCGTCTCACTAACCTTTATTAGGCTAGATTTTATGCTATCCTTCACATACAGGGCCACCCCTCCCCCTTTCTTGCCTTCCCTGTCTTTTCTATATAAAGAGTACCCTGGTATTGCTATGTCCCAGTCATTTTTTTCATTATACCATGTCTCAGTAACAGCGACTAAATCTACACTATCAGTTGCCATTATTGCCACAAGTTCATGGATCTTATTCCCTAAACTGCGAGCATTTGTAGACATGACTCTAAGCTTATCATTTTTTAACACACTTGCTACAGGCACCTTCTGTCCTTGTTTTGGGGGACAATTGGATTGATGTTTTATCACCCTTTTGCCCCCCCATCCTAGTTTAAATACATCTTAGCAAAACCTCTGAACTGCTCACTGAGAACTTTTGTTCCCTTTTGAGAAAGATGCAAACCATCTTTTTTGTACAGTTTATTTCCATTCCAAACAGAGCTACCATGAGCAATAAAGCCAAATCCTTGCTCCCGACACCATTCACCAAGCCACAAGTTAAAGTCCCTAATACGCATCCGCCTGTCATTCTGAGTGTTATGCACAGGCAGAAGTTCAGAGAATGACAGTGTGGAAGCAACCTGCCGTATATCATTGGCAAAAACACTCAAAACTTCCTTAACCTCTGAAACCTCATTGCAAGCCAAGTCATTTGTCCCTAAATGGACAAGTACATCCAATTCCCCTTCCTGCTTTGCTTGCTTAACAATATTACAGATACGTCTCCTGTCTCTGTGAGCAGTAGCTCCGGGAAGACACCTCACAAGACCACCATTGTCCATCTCCACACCTCTTATGATGGAATCCCCCAACAACAACTGCTTTCTATTAGGCCTCATCATAGTCTTCAAGCCTCTCTGCACAACACCACTGGCCTCAATGCCTCTCTCCACAACAGCACAAGCCTCAGTGCCTCTCTCCACAACACCTCTAGCCTCAGTGCCTCTCTCCACAACACCTCTAGCCTCAGTGCCTCTCTGCACAACACCACTAGCCTCAGTGCCTCTCTGCACAACACCACTAGCCTCAGTGCCTCTCTGCACAACACCACTAGCCTCAGTGCCTCTCTGCACAACACCACTAGCCTCAGTGCCTCTCTGCACAACACCACTAGCCTCAGTTCCTCTCTGCACAACACCACTAGCCTCAGTGCCTGTCTCCATGACACCATTACACTCTGAAAGTGCAGAAAATGAATTATGTAGAACAACAGACTGTGCAATATGCCTTTTATCCACAACTCTAAGTCGACCAGATCCTACAGTAATCCATCTGCCATTCCTAGTATGTCTCTGTGGCAGTGGCTTTGCAGCAGTTCCAGCCTGAGTTTGTTTACCAGATAATTTACAAATCTCAGATTTCAAAAATACAATCTCCTGCCGCAAGATAGAGAACTGTCTACAGATTAGACAACAACTAAACCTCCAAAAAGTGGAACGCGAAACAAATGCATAGCAACTATTACACTGAACTAAGTGTGCCATTCCAATGAGATAATATATGCCACCCATTGACAGGTGTCATTGTAATGATATAATAATATTCATGATGTTATACAATTTATCTGTCCGTGGTTTGTTGTGGCTGATCAGTGTTTGTGTGAAGAATGCTCCCTCTTTTTTTCATTTTACAAAAAAATTACAAACAAATTGAGATTTTAATAGAAATTACACACTTTTCAATAGAAATGTACACCCCCCCTGGCTGTCAATCAGACAAACATTCCTGTTACTTCCTAGTTGTTTAAACACATAGCTGTGATTGGACAGCTGCAGAAAGTCTGGGCTATGAATGTGGAATTAAGGGAGGGCTTGCATAGCTGGTTTAGATATTTCCATTTTCCACAGCCCCCAATGAAAAACTTAATTAAATGCATTCATGTTTTCATTGGGTTATATTTACTAACCAGTGGAATGTATATGTATATACATTTTATTTGGGCAGTGAAGTGTTCCTTTAACAAGACTGCTGACTGTTTAGAAATGAGGATATATTTACAAAGATGTCCAGGGAGGTTGGACTGTGTCTGAGAATGATGGGATCAGAGAAGTTGAGATGTATGTGTCAGAGTAATGGGTCTACATTATTGTCAGTCTGGAAAAGAACAAAGTAGGTAGGGTCTATGATGGACAAAAGACAGAGATTGCACAAAATAAGGGGTGTGTGGTTGTGTCCAAGGGTACACTCATTGTGGAGGAGTCATCTGGTTTGCATTAAACTCAAGCCTCAAGTGCATTTGGTACCAACAAGTCTACATCAATAAGACACTTATGTGTGACATTTGGAACTCACATCATCAGTGCTGTGTGGCTTGTTTTAGTCAGAGAAAAGCTGTATAAATAATTTTGAGTAATTATATTACATATACAATATTCAGTACAATTTGTAATTGGTTGAAATACAACAACAATTAGTATAGTAACGTTTGAGGTAAATACTGTGTCCCATCTGGAGTTCATGAAGTCTTTGCTCAGACATTCACAATTAGAAACTGAAAATCACACAATGTGTTGGCAGGTTCACTCGGGTGCCTTTTCCGAGATTGTGTATAATCTGTAGAATTTTTTAAAAAGAATAAACAAATCAGTAACTTGTATAACCCATTAATTATTTTACATTCTTAAATTGTATATTTTGATGTGTCAAGGAGAGAAACTTGTATTGGTTTCCTCATCATAAAACGTTTTGATGGCACTATCCCTAAAAGGAACACTCCAAGCACAATAACCAATGCAGAGTGCTGTAGTCGTTATGGTGCCAGGATTGCACTTGTGCCCCCTTCAATGTAGTTAGTCAAAACATTTGCTAACAGTTTGACAGCTTGCTTGTTGTCCACCAGGTGCCTATCCTCTATGAAGCCAAAAACTTTCTGCACTGAGCTAGCCTGGCAGTTAAGGACTTAGCTAATTAGCTGAGAGCAATCAGCTGATGCTCCTAGCCAATGAGCTTGGCCTATGTGGAAGGGCTTGGCTAAGAAGAGCTAACAGAAGCTTCTAAGTATGTAGCTCTCAATGGAGGAAGTGTTAAACCATTAGCAAACAGCTTGCCTACTTACATTGGGGTGGTTCCAGGTCACTTCTGATACCATAACCACTACAGTGCATTGTGAAAAACCCTTGAGTGACTACAAAAGACCTGCAGCAAGACTTGGTGGCAACAGGCACTAAAGTTTAGGTGAGCACAGTAACTCAGTAACCACGTACTAAAGGCAAAAGGTTTCCATGCCAGAACTCCAAGATGTACACCACTACTGAGCCAAAAGCACAAGAAAAGTTGTCTCCAATATGCCCAAAATCATATAAATAAGCCACAGAAGTTTTGGGATTCTGCTCTGTGGAATGATGAAAAAAACATTTCTACCCAGTGGATCATTTGGAGGGAGAAGAATGAAGCATAGGAAATCCTAGGTGAAAACATCATGCCGTCTGTGAGGAAGCTAAAGAGCTAAAGCTTGGGCATCATTGGACCTTCCAATAAGACAACCCAAGCATACCTCTAATACCTCTAATTCCACCAAGATTTGGTTGTCGAAGAAGTCTTGAACCCCATAGAAAATCTCTGGTGGGATTTGAAGAAGACGATTGCAGCATGCAAACCCAAGAATATTACTGAACTGGGGGACATTGTTTATAAGCAATGGGCTAAGATTCCTCAGGAAAGCTACCAGAAGCTGGTGTCTGGCTATGCATCTCATTTGCAGCAAGTCATAACAGAAAAAGGGTTCTCTACTAAGTACTTAAGATGCTTAGTAATTTTGAGATTGGAGAAGTCATTATAAGTTGCACTTTCAATTGAATTTGGGGAAACCACATGAATCACCCATCGTGTTGAGTTATTTCACTTGCTTTTGCTTGATTTGTTCATTGCAAACAGCTGAAAGTCTGTAAAATTTGACAATAAACACTTTTGTGAGTTCAGGTAATACAGTGTCCCTGGATTAACAATCTATCCGCATGCCACTTTTCCTCTTTGTAGGACGGGGAATCCTTTATTTATGTCATGTGGGACATATAATAATTTGTACTTATTATTTTTGTAAGAGAGAAACCTGATTATTCAGGCTGAAGGTGAATTATGTGCAATGGGGGCTTAAGCAGAGGGGTTCATTAGTCAACTTTAGCAGTATCATTCTGTTCTATTGAAAAGTACTGCAAGATGGTTCCAAGAAGACTGGCAAGGATTTTGTCTAAATTGTGGATTATTTTAAATTTAAAAGAGAATCGAGAGAAATCTGACTGCCATGCTTTGTGGAAGCTAAAGAGAGGAGCTTGGCTATCCCTATATATTAAAAGGACTTTCTAGTAACCAAAATCTCTTCTTCTTAATGTAGTGATTTTGGTGCATTGACGCTGTCCATCTTTCTGGACAAGGTAAAACATTGCTGTTTCAGAGAAATGGCAATGCTTACACGTGTTTCATTGCTAATGAAAGGTGATTAGGGACTACTTTGTCTTATAATTTTTTCTCCACTGGACAAGCTTTACAAAATGGTGGAGTGCAACCTTGTCAAAGTTTTTCAAGCCTCCAGCCATCACTAGGAACAGCTGGGGAGAAAAGACTATGTCTATGGAGGATCCTGTGATCTTGTGGGATCCTCCATAGACCTCAGTGTTGTCTCTCACGCATGCATGAGAGTATAACGCTGATGTTGGCCCCTGACACCTGTAGCTTCTGAAGCTAAAGAGGACTGAATGGAAGAACATAGTGGCACCTTCAAGGGACAGGTTCAGGTAAGCATCACCTGGTTTCAAGAATATATCTACATTTGGTAGACATGTGCAATTCGTTTTGGTCTGAATATGTATTCGGATGAATTTCGGACAATTCGGACAGTCGGGTACTTCCGAATGTCCGAATTGCCGAAGTGCCGAATCGCCGAAGTGCCGAATTGCCGAGGTCCCGAAGTTCCGAAATTACCGAATTTCAGAAGTGTCGAAGTGTCGAAGTGCTGAAGCACAGTCTTGCCTAAGTACTAATATACTTACCCAGTGAAAGAAGAAGAATGTTACATTGTAAATAATTTAAAATAAAAAGTATACAAACATAGCCAGGATTCAGCTGTAAGCATTTGCAACACTTACAACAATCAAGTAACATACATTCATATAAAATGTAAGTTACTAAGCCTGTCAATGTAATGACCGGAATGAATAAGTAGATAACTCCCTAATTCCCAAGGTATTAGGGAGCTATCTACTAAAAGGCTGAAAGACCTGAATTGGTCTTTCAACCAAATTTACTAATACTAAGTAAACATTACTTAGTATTAGTAAATTATGCCCCTACTCGCTATACCGCTATACCTACCGAGTAGGGGCATGTCTATTAAACAGTGAGCAGCCTGTAAGTTCCCCCCTCCCGAGTCCCTGGACCCCACCCCTGAGCGGCGGGTGGGGGCCCTAAATACTAATAAGGGGGGAACTAATGTCCTCCCCCCTGGCCCCCACCCCTGAGCGGCGGGTGGGGGCCCTAAATACTAATAAGGGTGGGACCTAATGTCCTCCCCCTGGCCCCCACCCCTGAGTGGCGGGTGGGGGCCCTAAATTGAAATAAGAGGGGGGGACCTAGTGTCCTCCCCATGGCCCCCACCCCTCAGCGGCGGGTGGGGGCCCTGAATACTAATAAGGGGGGGGACCTAAGGTCCTCCCCCCTGGCCCCCACCCCTGAGCGGCGGGTGGGGGCCCTAAAAAAAAATCCCCCCAGGTAACTAGGGGTCCCCAAACCCTTAGTCACCCCCTCCCCCAATAACAATTATCCCCCTACCTACCCCCCTCATCTTAAAAATGAGGGGGGGACTTTAACAAAGCACCTGTAAAAAATAAAAATAAAATTTACCATTCGATGTTTTCTTTCTTATAAAATCTTCTTTTTTCAGCCTCCAAAAAGGCCAAATAAAAAAACATAATAACCGACAGGTACTTAGTTAAAGCCCCCCCCCCCCTCATTAGTTTTTACGGTGAGGAGGGTAGGTAGAGGGATAATTGTTATTGGGGGGAGGGGGTGACTAGGGGTTTGGGGACCCCTAGTCACCTGAGGGGACATTTTTTTAGGGCCCCCACCCGCCGCTCAGGGGTGGGGGCCAGGGGGGAGGACCTTAGGTCCCCCCCTTATTAGTATTTAGGGCCCCAACCCACCGCTCAGGGGTGGGGGCCAGGGGTGAGGACATTAGGTCCCCCCCATTATTAGTATTAGGGCCCCAACCCACCGCTGAGGGGTGGGGGCCAGGGGGAGGACACTAGGTCCCCCCTTATTACAATTTAGGGCCCCCACCCGCCGCTCAGCGGTGGGGGCCAGGGGGAGGACATTAGGTCCCCCTTCTTATTAGTATTTAGGGCCCCCACCTGCCGCTCAGGGGTGGGGGCCAGGGGGAGAGGACATTAGGTTCCCCCCTTATTAGTATTTAGGGCCCCCACCCACCGCTCAGGGGGGGACATTAGGCCCCCCTTATTTTACTGTAGGGCCCCCACCCACCGCTCAGGGGTGGGGGCCAGGGGGGAGGACATTAGGTCCCCCCTTATTATAATTTAGGGCCCCCATCCACCGCTCGGGGGGACATTAGGTGCCCCCCCCTTATTCTGATTTAAGGCCCCCACCCGCCGCTCAGGGTTGGGGCCAGGGGGGAGGACAATAGATCCCCCCCCATCTTTTTATGTTAAGGCCCCCACCCGCCGCTCAGGGGTGGGGGCCGGGGGTACTATTTTTTTTTTTTTTTAAAACAGTGAGCAGTCACAGGCTGCTCACTGTTTACTAGACATGCCCCTAGCGAGCAGGAGCTACATTTACTAATACTAAGTAATTTTTACTTAGTATTAGTAAATTTGGCTGAAAGACCAATTTAGGTCTTTCAGCCTTTTGGTAGATAACTCCCTAATACCGTGGAGAAGAGAAGCAAGAGAAGTCCCGAGGTGCCGAAGTCCCGAAATTCCGAAATGCCGAAGTTCTGAAATGCCGAAGTGTTGAAGTGCCGAAGTTGCCGAATTTCCGAAGTGTCGAAGTGCCGAAGTGCCGAAATTCCAAAGTTGCTGAATTTCCGAAGAGTCGAAGTGCCGAAGTTCCAAAGTTGCCGAAGTTCCGAAGTCTTGAAGTGCCGAATTGCCGAAGTCCCGAATTGCGAAAATCCCGAATTTCAGAATGCCGAACCGAACCGAAAACTTTCCCCATGCACATGCCTAACATTTGGTTCAATCAATTTTTACTTACTACCCATTTAACGATTTATAAAGTGACAAGACTTACAGGAGAAGGAGAGAAGACACAATTTCTGTTGTCTCATGCCCTGTGGATTACTTTATTATTGAACAGTTTTAGCATTATATAAAAATGTATTCTAACATGCAATTGTGGAAAGAAAATATTTTATCTCCACACGAACAATATTCTTAATTGCTAATAGACGTGTGCATTCAGTTTCAAATTAATTGTGATTGGTCTGAAATCCCAACCTCTGAAATGCTATATGAACGAATAACGAAACAAACGAAACAGACAATGTGCAAAAATTTATGTTAAATATATACTTAATATTTACATACTGCAGTACACTGATTGGCCAATCAATGGCCAAAATTTGTACGAATTGAAACACCGAATGGATGAATCACAAATTGCCCTAACATTTTTGTTTGTATTAATTTCTCTACCTTGCACAAGCCTAGTTGATAATGTTTATGTTCTATGGCAGAAAAGGTCACATAATCAAAAAATACTAAGCTAATTATGTTCTCAGCTAATAAACACTCATATGCGAAGTGTAAGATTATAAAAATATTAATGATAAAAAATACTTTATAAACACGAGAATGTAATTTCTTAAAATCTATAATAATGATTGAAGGCTTTGTTTACTGGGTTATGATTTCAAACGAACGGACCTTGGTACCCACTGACTCTAGAAGATAGTAATAGATCCACGTGTCAGAGAGAGAATTCCAATTTATTTATTTTTTGTTACACGTTTTTATAGTCCATGAAATGAGCATACAATTCTCAACCAGTGTAAAAATAACCAATATTCTTTTTCTCACCCTCTTTAAAAATAACTCACATTTTGTGGAATGCAGCTGGGAAACCTCTCACTGTTGGCAAATGTAACATTCGTACTGTATTGGGTTGCAGAGGGATTTTGGAAGTATACTGGAAGTATACTGATGTTATTTAGGTTGGAAACCAGAGTATTGTAGAATTGATGGGCCAGGACATACAGCCTCTGGGAACTTACTCTCTGAAATGGAACATAGAATTTGTCATCAGATAAAAACCAATTGGCCGTTTAGCCTGTCCAACACCAGCAATGTATCCAAAAATAATGCCAATCGTCAACTGGGGACTTGATTTAGAAAACTAGACAGCTGTGCTAAGAGTCATCTTTCTTCTTAGAAGGCTAGCTGCTTAAATCAGAAATGTGAGCTAAACGGCTATGAAACGTGCAGCGATTTGGATAATCTTTAATGCGGAATATGATAATGAAGTGCCCGCAAATCTGTCAAGTAATTCAGGGGCAGGTTTAGAGCTTTAAGTTGATACTCTTCAAGTATACTCTTTGTAATGTAGAAATGAACTCTAGAAAATACACATTAAATACAGGACAAAAAAAAAGCCAGGCGGCATATGACTAGCTTTTCAGGAAGAAAGACTAGTGGTGCCCTGTTCACAATCCTCATAAATGGAGAGTTTAGAAAATTAATGAAGGTCATTTTGATTCCTTATTAGACAGGATGGGGGAATACATGCAAGGAAGGGCCACTGATTCCCCACTGAAGTATTTGAGTATTTAGGAGTGGACTTATACATGCAGTGTGTTTGGGAAATCAATGTGTTTATAAGTCAGAGGCTGTAACGGGAGTGGCAGGGCTGTATTTACCACAAGGCAAACAAGGCACTTTCAGGGGGGTGCCAAAAAATGCCATCCCAAGCTCCCAAACAAATGCCTTGTTTGCCTTGTGTCCTGGGGCTGTCCTTCGTAGGGCCCCTCCCCGAGTTGTTAAGCTACCAATATTCTAGCCAGGCAGCAAAGAAGCGCTGTCCTCCGCTCTTCAGTGCGTGTCTGTGAGTGAGCGCTGTCAGTGCGTGTCTGTGAGTGAGTGAAAGTGTGTGTCTGTCAGAGTGTGTCAAATCAGTGAGGATGGGTATGTCAGTGAGTGTGTGTCAGTCATTTTATGTGTATCTGAGAGTGTGTGTCTGTCAGTGAGTGGGTGTGTCTGTGTGTGTCTGTCAGTGAAAGTGTGTGTTGGGTAAACAGTGTGTGTACCAATGACTGTATGTGTGTGCCAATGACTGTGTATTTGCAATTGAGTGTATGTCAGTGCATGTATCAATGTGGGCCTGTGTCTGTCAGTCAAAAAAGTGACCTTGACACGAATTTGGGGGGCAAATTTAGATTTGGGGGGTGCCCAAATTTATTTGAGCCTAGGGCAGCACAAATCCAAAATACACAACTGGGAAGTGGGCAATATAACTTATTCAAGGAGCCTGGATAACTATGGTGACTGGAGATTCCCTTACATGTGCATCAATCTTATCTATGTGCATGAAGCAATGTATTTTAAAATCCCAGTTCATTGCAAGACATCACTCTATTCTCAGAGGTAAGCAACAGGCACAAATGTTGGTTAACTCAATTGTCATCTGAAATTAAAGGAAGCAGGTTTTCCTGAGTTTCTCTTGCAATGTGAACTTGAGACAGTTGTTAAAGGACCACAATAGTGCCAGGAAAACATGCTCGTTTTCCTGGCACTATAGTGCCCTGAGGTTGCCCCCACCCTCAGGGACCCCCTCCTGCCGGGCTCTGGAGAGAGAAGGGGTTAAACACTTACCTTTCTGCAGCGCTGGGCGGGGAGCTTTCCTCCTCCTCTCCTCCTTCCTCGCTTTCCTCCTCCTCTCCTCCTTCCTCGCGACGTCATCGGCTGAATGCGCATGCGCGGCAGGAGCTGGCGTCTTCTCACTGGGATTTTCACATTGAGAAGCACGCAAGCGCCTCTAGGGGCTGTCAATGAGACAGCCACTAGAGGCTCTGGAGGCTGGATTAACCCTCAGTATAAACATAGCAGTTTCTCTGAAACTGCTATGTTAATAAAAAAAAAAGGGTTAATCCTAGAGGGACCAGGCACCCAGACCACTTCATTAAGCTGAAGTGGTCTGGGTGCCTAGAGTGGTTAGAGTGCCTAGAGTGGTTTAAAGCTAAAAATGGAGAGATATTAGACTAGACTAGAATCATGGTCATTCCAATCTTCATTAGTACACAGTGGAATGCTTACTGCTATCGGACACGTGCAATTGTTTTGACAATTCCAGAAATGTCTCATGCCAGTTTTGAACTAAGGTTGTCCCATAGAGCTTTTATGTAGTCACTTTTACTGACATCTGTAAATATTTTATTTTGTCTGTGTGTACACATTCAATCCAGAAATATTGTTGGGCATCCAAGAGTTTAGTATGGGTACCGCCATTTCAAATTGATGGTATACATAGTTTGTCTTTAATTAAGTCCTTCTGTTGCCGTTCTCCCAAATAAAGCCTTCACAGTACACTGGTATTGGCAGAACATAATGGGTAGGATATGATGTTATATTACCTCGGGCTGTTGGATGAGTGTCAGATAGTGTTGTTTTTCTCATCAACCAAACAGTGGTTATAATCAAGTCCAAATAAACAAAGGGACGGGTGTGCATGACAAAGTATCATTAAAAATATTAGCTCCAAATTCAGCATGAAAAATAATGGAGTCCATACAATGTGCAAGTCACGGATTATGCAGTTAGAAAGTGTACACCTTATAACACTGACCAGTGACCAATGTATGATGGTGTGTGGTACTTTTAGAGAAGAATGCAGTCATTAAACTTTGCCAACTGGAAATATTATTATCGATTACGTTTTTTTCTCATCTGCTTGTATTTGTTTTTAAGTCCAACTTCTCTTCTACCTAATGTGCCAAGAAACCAAGAAAGGTTGTTTTTTTTTTCATTATGGGCACTGCATACATACAGTTTCCTTCTCAAACTTACACAGGCATCAAAGCCACATTTGAATGGAAAATGTAGTGATCTCATTTCTACCTTTCCTTAGTATCTAGATATTCCCCAGGTCTTCCTGTAAACTGCACTCTGCCAAATGCCAATTCCATGTACTTATAAAACATGAATATATGTATATTATTTTTATTCTGTTTGTTTATTTTACTTTCTGTCTACATTTTTAAGCAACGTTTAAAGTTAAGGACTGTTTAAATAATAACCATTTTCTTTGTTGATTCACCTATGACAGCTGCATAAGCCCTTACCTGTTACATTCTAGATTTTCCGATGTGGTACTCAGGTAATTATGAGTCGGTTCCTCATAAGAACACTAGCTTCTGAGAACATATAGATATCCTTAATTTAATTATATAAAGTGTATTTCAGAAGATATTTCAACTATGACTTGCTAATGAGAGTGCTCATGGATCATCAATAAACCTGTGTAGAGTTCTCTCCAGACAGTATTCTGGGATTCTACACTTTTATCCTGTAAACCTGTAATTGGGTTAAAAACACTGAAACTGAAAGTTCTCAGACAGGCACACAACAAATGGTCCATGTGACCTTTGTATTTGTTTATTTTTACAGTATTGCAATTATAATGTAGAACTGTCATTTAGTACACTTTATTTAGAGAATTTTAAAGGGTTCACATGTCGTTGAATTTAGCATTTCTTCTACTTTTTCATCTACTTTTTATTTATACATTTTTACTGGCAGCATAATGAGGCAACAGCAATTATTGATACAGAAAATCATTAAGAAATTGGCAAAGTTTAGTAACAGCATAACATAGAGTCTGACACATCTGGTACCAAATGACAACATAGATAGCAAATACCAAAAATAGTGTAGGCTAGTATACGACTGCTGAAAAAGGCAAATGTTCATGGGTACTATAGAAGAGTAAGAATGGAGAAGAGAGAATAATATATGATGGTGTATATTCAAGAAAAAGTAGGTGGAAAGAGGAGAGGGTAGGAGAATATAGGAAGACAGTCCATGGGGCCCTGGTAGATCTTTAAGTGATGTCCTCCTGATAAGCAATATCCCAGGTCTTCCAAATATTCCTGAATTTAGGTAACATATCGTTACGTCACGCGTTATGTTTGTTTTTCAGTGTCTAGCAAAGTTGGTTCTTGCGGCTGTGAGAATATGTAGAATTGGCCACGTCTGTAGTCCCCTTTAGATAGATGGGAAACATGTCAAGGAAAAAGTGCTCAGACTGAAGTGGCATTTTAAACGTGGTGATGTCAGAAATCAAAGCTTGGATTGCAATCTAATAGATCTATATGACGGGACATTCCCAGAATATATGGGGGAGAGTGCCAGGCTGGGAGGTACATCTATTGGATTCCTAATGCAATATACATTTGGAAGTGCCTTATATTTTGGAAGTTGCTTTTATCCAGTCAGATAGTGGAAAAGTTTTCCCCAACTCTATTTCCCATTTTATATAGGTAACAAAATGGGTCAGTACAAACAGAGCCAAAAGGGCTAAGCTCACTACCTTAGGGGTGGGGGGGTCAAATGCCCTTAGACTCGAAGATATAGAAACATAGAATGTGAAGGTAGATCAGAACCATTCAGCCCATCTAGTCTGCCCAATTTTCAAAATAATTTTAATTAGTTCCTGGCCTTATCTTAAATCTAGGATAGCCTTATGCCTATCCCACAAATGCTTAAACTCCCTCATTGTGTTAACCTCTACCACTTCAGCTGTCTGGAAGGCTATTTCATGCATCCACTACCCTCTCTGTAAAGTATTACTTCCTGAAATTATTTTTAAACCTTTGCCCCTCTAATGTTTTGGTAGTTTTTCTTTTTTTAAATATAGTCTCCTCCTTTACTGTGTTGATTCCCTTTACGTATTTAAATGTTTCTATCATAAGTAAGGAAAGTTTTATCCTGCAATCCATGAACCAGTTTAGTAGCCCTTCTCTGAACTCTTTCCAAAGTATTAATATCTGCAACTTTTTCTAGGGATGTGCATGGGCAAAAGATTTGGTTCGGTTCGGCACTTTGGCAATTCAGGACTTCGGTACTTTGGGACTTTGGCAATTCGGGACTTCAGCAATTCGGGACTTTGGCAATTTCCTAACCCTAACCCTAAACCCTACCCCTAATCCTACCACTAACCCTACCCCTAACTCTACCCTTAACCCCTATCTCCACCCCTTACTCTACCCCTAACCCTACCCCTAACCATAACCCTAGATGTGTAAGTGGTTGTGGTGGTTAGGGGTTATGGGTAGGGCTAGGGGTGGGGTTAGGGTAGGGTAAGGGTTAGGGGTAGGGTTAAGTGTAGGGTTAGATTCCTGTCATCATTCACGTAATTTTCCCTCCCTCTCTTGGTTTGCCACTTTTCAGAAATCAAAGGCACTTCAGTAATTTGGATCAGTTCGACACTTCCGTAATTCGGCAATTCGGTTCGATTCGACACTTCCGAAATTCGGCACTTTGAATGTCCGAAATGCCGAAATTCGTCCGAATTTACATTCGGAACAAAACAATTTCACATGTCTAACTTTTTCATCTTTTATAGGAAATTGTGGATGTCCCCTTCATTGTGATTAAATATATATCATATGACAGGTGAATATTTGGAATAGAAAGTTTATGAATAAACCTTTAATGGAGCACTGGACAAAAAACTAGAAATGTTGTCATCAGAAATCATGAACATTCAGAAGAAATTTGTTCTTTGGTTTTATATTTATTTACTGGACTATGAATTTTCCTGCTAGCCTGAAGCATAGTCTGTGCTCTTAGTTTTAAGTTAACTTGGTTTTCCATGAAATGGCATTATGACAAGATCCATCTTTAATGGAATTGATGCTCCCTTTGGCAACCTTCTGGCCTCCTCTGATATCACTCATGAAACAATGCCCATTCTAGCACACAACGGAGCAGCTGTGCAAGACACTCTACGCAGTTCCAATATTTCTAAACTATGTATCAGAGTTGTTAAACATGGTGAAGATGTCAACACAATTCTGTATTGCGGTTGTTAAGATGTGGCCCGTACACAGCACAAGCTTAAAGCATACCGTAGCCTGACTTATTTTTCTCACATAAACAGGGACAGATGTTAAAAAAAGCCCATTCGAAATTGCTATGTAAACATATTTTTGTATTTATTTACATTTGTGTTTATTTCCTTATGTTACCGTGAACATCTGTTATTGTAACTTATCACTTGTAGCCTACAGCAGATGAAGTTATGAAGCTTGTTGATTATCATGACAGATATTTTTAGATGCAGGCTTTGCAGCTTCTCTACTAAGGAACATCACTAAGGGTGTGTCAATAGCAAGGTGGAGGAGAACTCTTGTCACACTACAAGCAGTATGTTTCACTATATATATATAAAAAAAATTACATTGTGAATTCTGAAAGCAAACAATTAAAGTGACACTATAGTCACCAGCTTAAAGGACCACTATAGTGCCAGGAAAACATACTTTAGTGCCCTGAGGGTGCCCCCACCCTCAGAGCCCCCCTCCCGCCAGACTATAGGGTGAGGAAGGGGTTAAACTTACCTCTTTCTCCAGCACCGGTCGGGGGACTCTCATCCTCCTCTCCGCCTCCTCTCCGCCTCCTCTCCTCCTCCTTGGCTGAATGCGCATGCGCGGCACGAGGCACGCGCGCATTCAGCCAGTCTCGTAGGAAAGCATTCACAATGCTTTCCTATGGACGCTGGCGTCTTCTCACTGTGAAAATCACAGTGAGAAACGCGGAAGCGCCTCTAGCGGCTGTCAATGAGACAGCCACTAGAGGCTGGATTAACCCATTTATAAACATAGCAGTTTCTCTGAAACTGCTTTGTTTATAGAAAAAAGGGTTAAACCTAGCTGGACCTGGCACCCAGACCACTTTATTAAGCTGAAGTGGTCTGGTTGCCTATAGTGGTCCTTTAATGTGGTGGTTCTGGTGTCTCAAGCATGTCCCTGCAGGCTGAGCAATGACAACACTGCCTTTTGCTGCTTAGTAACACCTCAAGGTGCAGTCACTCTGACGGCCACTAGAGGTGCTTCCTATATCAGAACCTATGTTCTGCATCTTCAGGCTCTACATGGAGACACTGAACACTCCCCATAGAAATGTATTGATTCAATGCAGCTCTATGAGGAGATACCGATTGGCGCACTGTGATGTCTTGCTGCACATGCACAATAGCCTGCTACTGCTTTCCCATGAGTATATTAAAATGTGAGGTCCTATACTACTTGCTAGGTCATAAAAGTTACTCTTCACTGCAAACCATGGCATACACACCAGGGGTTTATTTCTACTAGCTAAAAGGCTAAAGGCTAATGACGAGTGGAAATTTTAAATCTGGGATTATCCAATTAATGTAAAGTTCCCATAATGCTCATATGTCTGATCGTTTTGGCATAGAAGTATATACTTAAAGGTATATCTCATATTCTTCTTGTAAAGGTATAAAGTATTGTCTATAATACATTGCTTAAAAAAGAGATTATTCTTAGCCATCTGGTCACAGAATTCTAGGGGGATGAAACTAAGAAGAGATGATCTAGTAAGGCCCAGTGAGAGCACTTCAGCTGTGACAAGGGGACCAAGAAGGTATCTCGACTTCACTGCGGAGAGATTTATTCTTTATCCACTCAAGCTACTTGAGAAGGCATTGTGTGATCAAGATGATAAATGTAACTACCAGGTTAAAGGGTCACTTAAGGCGGGAGTTGACCTATTTAAAAAAAAAACTAAAAAAAAATACAGGTTTACAGACAATGTGCGCATACTAAATATGATGAAATGCCATTGTGTGTTCGTGTCCACTTGAACAGCTGATTGATTGTTATTCGTACAACTTACTGTGAATACATATAATGGACGTGGAACTCAATTTACCACCAGATACACTGCAAATAACAACAAACAATGGACTTAACATCCGCTCTGATATACACTGCTTGGCCTTAAGTCTATCATACGGGATTAAAAATGTTCTTTTAGTCACCCAATGATTCTCCTATTCCTGTGATCTCAAGCTTTTGGTCCTTGATTGCAAGTCTAACACGTCTCGATCCAAGGAAAGCGTTACATGTTTGTCACACTGCATTAGTACAAGGAGGGAAACAAGCACATTTAAACTTAGATCTCATAGTTTGGAAAATACCACATACTTGGCGGTGCAGACAAATTCTACACTTCTGTATCAACACTTGAGAAAAAGGCAAATATTTTTAAGGGTCTGACTCTTTTCAGCTCTTGCTGTTCTTTAGGAATCCCCAAATGATTTCCGTTAATGGTGAGAGACACTAACTCCTAGAGAATAGACAAAAAATTGTTAAATTAACTCATGCCAATGGAATCAACAGCAATGTGAGCTCTCACGTTGAGCGGGTTTTTTTTGAACGCTAAAGATTATTTTAGAATTTAGTCACTTTAAGCCGATGCTTTTCATGTTTATTGGAGATGGATGCAATCTATGGTTTAACAGAACTTTAGGAAATAGAGATATTTTGAGAGTTGACAAAGCATAAAACTTTCAAGCATAACTAAAACCTTTATAGTGAGAACATTCAAAGTTTGAATTCACAGATACTGGAAAATGCAGCACTTCCATTCCACAAATTAGCTTAAGAAGAGAGATTAGACTTTAGAGCAATGGATGAATTTATGTGCCGTTACAGGATAGATTCTGCTACAGATGTGCTCAGAAAAAAAATTTGTTTAGTTCGAATCACTTGCTACGAAAATGAATTTTCTTTCGAATTTTGGCCATATAGCGGTTGGCTTGTCTGAATTTTTTTATCCAAAAAAGATTCAGGAAAATGAGTCAGCCGAATCAGTGTAGTGCAAAATATAAATTATATAAATATTATTTGTGTGAGGGGCAAAAAAAGCCGTATGGGAATTAAAGGGGAAATAAGTTGGTTGAGGTGTGCAGGAACCGACATAGAGGTAGGCCTGTAATAAAAGAGGGCCCACCCATGAGGTGTAATGAAAGTATAGATAGAGGGAGTGGAGGGTGGGGACATGCGAGTCGCTAAAAAACGTACGGGAGGAGGAAGGTGAGTAGGGGGGTTTAAATAGGGTAACATGCCCCTCTCACAACTGCAGGCCAAGCCTTTACATGTATATGTTTTGCAGTACACTGATAGACACAGTTCTCACCATTTTCTTAACAGATAAAGTGAGGAAAAGTTAAAAAAAAATAGAGGGAGAAAGAGGAGCAGTAAGAAAAAACAAATCTGTATTTTTATATAGATTTGGTCACTTGATCTGTGAATAAAACATTTATTTGCTTTCCTCTGGCCTGTCTTTTTTCCCATTAACCCCTTAAGGACACAGCTTCAGAAGCTTGACTTACGCTTAATGACACAAGCTATTTTTGCATTTTCTTGCTGTTTGCGTTCAACTGCAATTTGCATCTCTCTCATTTATTGCACCGGCACATATTATATACTGTTTTTTAAAGGACAGAAAGGGCTTTAATTTGATATAACATATATATATATAAATGCTTACTTATTATAAAAAAATACAGAAAAATGCAAAAAAAATGAAAAATATTGTTTTTTTTTTACAGTTTTTGCAATCATAATGTGTGCCTAATTAGTGCAGGTTAAGGAAAGTAATTAAAAATAAATTCATTTATTTGTTCTGATTTACAGAATATATAATGTGTCTGGGATTTTCAGTTTTTTTTTTGGTAGTTACAGGTCACAAAGCACAAGGAGTAAAATAAAATTTTAATGTGGAGCAATTTTAGAATTTGGTATGTTTGTCTTGTAAGCCTAATGGCCATAAAAGAAAACAAAATTGCCACACAAAAGTATATATTTATATAAAGTAGACATCACAGGCTATTTACCTAAGGTTGCTTTGACACTTTCTACGTAGCCATTTTACCGCCAACCTCTGCTAAATATTGGAGTAAAATTGTGTTTTTTGGGGGTTTTCGCACACAAACGTATAACAAAGAACTTCTCATGTGTATTTTGTAAAGTTGGTGTGTGCTATTCCTGTACAAAGTTTTATTATGTGTTCAGTTACTTCTGCTGAGTACAACGGTACCCCCATTGTATGTCTTTGGCACTATTTTGTGAAGCTACAGTGCCATATAGGAGACCTGTCCTTTTCAGTAGTCACAGTAGAATTTTGAGAGAGGGATTTAATGAGCCTATGCTTCCATTTGGGGTATTATAACAGTTTGACTGTTCAAAACCCCCCACAAAGGCCTACCATTTGTAAAAGTAGACACTCCAGGGTATCTCATAAGGTGCATATTGTGCCTTAACATGCCCCCATTTTTTTACCATTACATGCCAAAGTATGTGGTAAAAAATAATTTTGTGCATTTTTTACATACGGATTGCATTTTTGCTGGGCATTTTGTATATTTCATATGTGCCACTAAGTTCAAACCCCCCAAATTATGCTCAGCTAAGTCTTCTGAGTAAAAGGACACCCCCATTGTATGTCTATGGCACTATTTCGTGAAGCTACAGTGCCATACAGGACACCTGTCCTTTTCAGTATTCACAGTAGAATTTTGAGAGACGGATTTAATGAGCCTATGCTTCCATTTGGGGTATTATAACAGTTTGACTGTTCAAAAAAAACCACAAAGGCCTACCATTTGTAAAAGTAGACACTCCAGGGTATATCATAAGGTGCATATTGTGCCTTAGCATGCCCCCATTTTTTCACCAATATATGCCAAAGTATGTGGTAAAAAATAATTTTGTGCATTTTTTGACATACGGATTGCATTTTTGCTGGGCATTTTGTATATTTCATATGTGCCACTAAGTTCAAAACCTCCAAATTATGCTCAGCTAAGTCTTCTGAGTAAAAATACATCCCCAATGAATGTCTTTGGCACTATTTTGTGAAGCTACAGTGGCATATTGGAGACCAAGCCATATCAGTTTTTACAGAACTTTGAATTTTGACGCTGGGCTTATGTGCAATTTCCAAGCATCTTTGCAGGTTTTAAATTCAAACTACCTCACAAAGGCCTACCATTTCTTAAAGTAGACACCCCAGGGTATTTCAAAAGGCATATTTTGAACCTTAGTGTGGGATCATTTTTCCGCTAGCTTGTACCAGGTGTAGTGGTCATAAGCGTTTTTTCTGCCTTTTTGACACACAAAGTGAGTTTGCACAGTATATTTTGCAACCCTTATGTGTACCACCACTCTATAATACTTCATATGTTGCTCAGCTATGTCGGCTGAGTACAAAAATACCCCCGTATGTACCTTTGCCAGGTATATGTGGACATCGGAGGGGCACATTTGGGACACAGCCATTCCATTTTTTTCAAACTTTAAATTTTTACGCTGTGCCCATGTCCCATTTTAGAGTATTTTACCAGGCTATATAATCCAAATACCCCAATAAAGCCATACCATTTCTTAAAGAAGACATCCCAGGGTATTTCAAAAGGCATATTTTGAACCTTAGTGTGGGATCATTTTTCCGCTAGCTTGTACCAGGTGTAGTGGTCATAAGCGTTTTTTCTGCCTTTTTGACACACAAAGTGAGTTTGCACAGTATATTTTGCAAACCTTATGTGTACCACCACTCTATAATACTTTATATGTTGCTCAGCTATGTCGGCTGAGTACAAAAATACCCCCGTATGTACCTTTACCAGGTATATGTGGACATCGGAGGGGCACATTTGGGACACAGCCATTCCATTTTTTTTCCAAACTTTACATTTTTACGCTGTGCCCATGTCCAATTTTAGAGTATTTTACCAGGCTATATAATCCAAATACCCCATAAAGCCATACCATTTCTTAAAGAAGACATCCCAGGGTATTTCAAAAGGCATATTTTGAACCTTAGCGTGGGATCATTTTTCCGCTAGCTTGTACCAGGTGTAGTGGTAATGAGCGTTATTAAATTAATTTTTTTACTTTTTAAAACTTTTTTTACTTTTTAAAACTATTTTTTAAACTTTTGTTTTGCTTATTAATTTTTTTAAAGTTTCCTAAACTTTCGTAAAACTTTTTTTACAGATTTAACATTTTTCTAAGCTTTTTCTTTTACCGTTAACCCCTAACTAGCAGTAAGCAGCACTAACAGTAAATTCCCCATTTTCCCATAACTCCCACCCACCCCAGCTAGCAAAATATTTAATTATACAATATTTAAATTAGTTAATTAAATAAATGTAACCCCTGAGGGTTAACAAATAAATAAACGTTAATTGTCAGGGGTTAAAAAAAAATTAGATCACAGTATAATACTGTGATCTGTATTTTGATCACTGTAGGCAGTGATAGACTGGCAGGGACGGGGTTAATTTTTATTTGGACTGGGTAAAGGGTTTATTTTTTATTTTTTTTACTTAAACGTTATTAAAGCTTTTTTTTTTTACTTAATTTTTTAACTTTTTAAAGCTTATTTTAAAACTTTTTTTAACGTTAACCCCTAGTTAGCCTAACACTAATTCCCCCAATTCCCCGCTAACTTCCACCCTCCCCAGCTAGCTAAATTTATAATTTAAAAATATTTAAATTAATTAATAAAATAAATTTAACCCCTGAGGGTTAAAAAAAAAAGAATTAACCCTCAGGGGTTAAAAAAAAATTCAGATCATATTAAAATGTAATCCCTGCCAATTGATCACTGTAGCCAGTGATCAATTGGCAGGGAAGGGGTTAATTTTTTATTAATATGGGTAAAGGGGGGGTAAAGGGGGGTGGGATTTTAATTGTACTTTATTTTTTTAACACCAGGGGGCAGGATCACTGAAGATCCGTCTCCCTGCACTTCACACTGAACCCGGAAGTGCAGGGAGGCGGAGGTGAGTATGCAGAGCACATGTGCCCGCTCAGACATGCTGTCAGAGCGGGCACATGTACAGGGGCAGCCCGATCCATGCTCCCGGTCTGCCTCTAATGCAGAGGCAGACCGGAGCACCATTAACCCCACGATCGCCGCGATTGCGGCGATCTGGGGTTAATTTTACCGCGTGACGGATGAGGTCCGTCATCCGTCGTTAAGGGTATCCCCTGGATGACGGACCTCGTCCGTCACCCGTCGTGAAGGGGTTAAGTATCTCTTTTGTTGGCAACACAGGTGTAATTATGACTCACAAATTAAAGAAACATGCTCGTCCATTGCCCTTTATGTTTGGTTTCTTACATTTTGGCATGCCATTCAGCACTTCAGCATAATTACCTGATCTCCCCCCCAAAAAAATTGTGGCCAGCCTAAGGCACACCTGTGCAATAATCATGCTGTCTAATCAGCATCTTGATATGCCACACCTGTGAGGTGGATGGATTATCTCAGCAAAGGAGAAGTGCTCACTAACACAGATTTAGACAGATTTGTGGACAATATTTGAGAGAAATAGGCCTTCTGTGAAATAGGCCTTCTGTGAAAAAGTCTTAGATCTTTGAGTTCAGCTCATGAAAAATGGGGACAAAAACAAAAGTGTAGCATTTATAATTTTGTTCGGTGTATTTAGAAATCAGTTGAATTGGAACAGGGGTCTCGAAGTAATGGCCTGTTAGCCATTTCCAGCCCCCAAAACATGGCCAGCCTTCGCAGGTTGTCTAGGACATTCTAGGAATAGAGAGGTATGTCCTATTTGTTGTACATTATTTAAAACAATGCTTAGGCACTGTGTCTGCTTCAAATTATTCAGCTGGTTACAGTGTCTGGTGTTCCCTGGTACCATAATTTCATTCAGCATTAAACAGTTTTTAATGTTGTGTTTTAATGCAAAACAGGAATCCACAGCAACCCATCTCCTCTGTGCTGCTAATGAGGAAGTATTAGAATGAGCAACAATGGGCAGCTATGATTGGCTGAGAATGTCTGCCGACTACTTTTAGCCTATCAGAGCTCCCATTGCGGTATGAATCAGTATGACAACAAGGACGTGTGTAATCTCTGCCTTAGTCACACCTTCAAAAGAGGTCAGGCTGTTTGTGGCCAGGGACACTTATTTAGGGTTAAACCACTCTAAAATGATTCGACAGTGAATGGATGGACTGTGCCAGGTGACCCGAGGCACTATAACCAATTTAAAGAGATAAAATGGTTATAGTGAGCCAGAGACATCGTGGAGAACCCTGCTCCCAGTCTCTGACCAGATCTATCAGCTTTAACCTGCGTCCCAGAGCCTGAAGTCTTCCTGTATACTCCTGCCTTCTGATCTCCCAACTGCTGGCATCGGGTGACTGTGGACTTATTCCCCATAACTCCGGCTGCTACCCACGCATACAGCCTATGCCCCATGGCCCATTTTCTGGCTGACGCCCTCTCACCTACTGGGCACTTATCCACTTACACCTCCCCACTTAACTCCTATTTTTCATAACAAAAGGTTATTGTGGGAAATACTTAAGCATTTCATACTGTTATCTCAGTTATGTTTAATTTTTTTTTGATCAGTTATGATCTTCTATAGATGCTTGCCTGAGACACCATGAAAAATGTAAGTTTATAGAATGAATACAAGTCTACCTGTATATCTCTATATTTTTCTTCATTGACAAGCTATACACAGTCTAGCGTTTAGAAATGCATGATCAGCTTGAATGTTACTAACCTTAAAGGATCACTATAGTGTCAGGAAAACTAAGCGGCTTACCTTTTTCCAGTGCCGGGCTCCCTCGGCGCTGGTGACCTCTCCTCCCCCGCCGACGTCAGAAGAGCCGTCTCTGAAACTGCTATGTTTGCATCTGCAGGGTTAAAACCTGTGGGACCTGGCACCCAGACCACTTCATTGAGCTGAAGTGGTCTGGGTGACTATAGTGTCCCTTTAACCTTGAGTAATCACACCAATTATGTTACCTAAAGCTGACCCATCTTGCTTTACCTAACCTAATTAAAAATAGTGTACAGCTATAACACGCCTAGATGCTGTGGATATATAGTACATTTATGAGCTTGTTTATGTAATCCATCCACTCTATTTACTAATCTTCATGTCTGATGCCTCTTGTTTTCGAATCCCCTACTTTGTTTCCCCCGCAGACATGTATGCTCTAGGTTGTACAACACTGCATTAATTTGTGGCAACGTACTATTATTCCACATGCATACTAAACTACATAGCAGTAACCCTTCAGTTGTGTTAAGCCTGTTTCTATCAACTTGTTTATATTTAAAAATGTGCAAACACTCGTGCCAAGGTTATCTTCCACGTGAGTTTGTTTAATTTCTGTTATTGGCGCTGCGGCCGCACCGGTTATGTGGTGCAGCCGTCAGCACCATATTTGATTACCTTTTTTTGCAGTACACTCATATTTTTTGGAAGCCCACAATCTTTAAAAAATATATATATATTTTTTAAACACATTTTATTCATATTGTTATGCCATACTATTGTATGTATTATGTTTTATTTGAAGTTTAGAAATATTCATACTAATGAACTTCCGGTCACATGACTATGACATCACAGAACCGTTACTTTTGAATATATATAAGCAGCCTAGGTCCTGTATCTCTGTAATACACTTTTGATAAAGCCGTATAGCGGTGAAGCATTTTACGTGACTATATTACTAATATTTGTTATTGTTTTATTACCGTATATACTCAAGTATAAGCCGAGTTTTTCAGCACATTTTTTGTGCTGAAAAACCCCAACTCGGCTTATACTCGAGTCAATAGTCTGTATTATGGCAATTTGCATTGCCATAATACAGACAGGGGCTGTGGGGTCTGTCAGAGCTGTAACTTACCTGTCCTGCAGCTCCTGTCAGCTCCCTCCTCCTCCGCGCCGTCCGTTTAGCACCTCGGTCAGCTCCCAGTGTAAATCTCGCGAGAGCCGCGGGGTCATAGTGCGGCTCTCGCGAGACTTACAGTGTGAGCTGACAGAGGGAGCTGCACGGACCGGCGCGGAGGAGAAGGGAGCTGACAGGAGCTGCAGGAGAGGTAAGTTACAGCTCTGACAGCCCCCACAGCCCCGCCACTGAACTGCCAATGCTGGACCACCAGGGAAGGAGAGCCCCCCTCCCTGCCATATATCAAGCAGGGAGGGGGGACGAAAAAAATATATATTATAATAATAAAATAAAAAATAATAATTAAAAAAATAACAATCTAACAAAAAAATTAAAATAATAATTAATAAAATAAATAAATAATATAAAAAAATGATTAAAATAATAAAATAACAATAATCAAAATGCCCACCCCCCAACACATACACAAACACACACTGCAACACACACTGCATCACACACACTGCATTCATATACACACACTGCACTCATTTAGCCTTATTGAAGATTCCAAATTTTAAAAAGAAAAAGTGCGGAGGGAGAACGAGTGATGTTCAGGGAGCGCAATTTTGGAACTCCCTGCCTCTGACATTAAGACTTGAGAATGATCTACTGAAGTTTCGCCGGAGCTTAAAAACAGTTTTATTTGCTCAGGCGTATGGGATGACATGAAACTTTTAACCTGGTTCAAATGCATGTGATTATAATGCTGTTGTTTGCTGGATATTGTTTTGTCTGTTTTATTGCTGGTATGCGCATCGAGACCCTATGGGTAATAAGACTGCGTTTCTTAAGAATTTTTAATAAATAAATAAATAAATACACACAATGCACTCATACACACACTGCACTCATACACACACACTGCATTCATACACACTGCATTCATACACACACTGCATTCACACACACACTGCATTCACACACACACACACTGCACTCACACACACACATTGCACTCACACACACACACTGCACTCACACACATACTGCACTCACACACACACACTGCACTCACACACACACTGCACTCACACACACACTGCACATACACACAAACTGCACATACACACACTGCACTTATACACGCACTGCACTCATACACACACACGCACTGCACTCATACACACACGCACTGCACTCATACACACGCACTGCACTCATACGCACGCACTGCACTCATACGCACACACTGCACTCATACGCACACACTGCACTCCTACGCACACACTGCATTCATACGCACACACTGCATTCATTATATACACACACTGTAAATAAATAAATATTCTATTAATATACGGTAATTTTTTTAGGATCTAATTTTATTTAGAAATTTTATTTAGCTGCTGCATTTCCCACCCTAGTCTTATACTCGAGTCAATAAGTTTTCCCAGTTTTTGGGGGTAAAATTAGGGGCCTCGGCTTATATTCGGGTCGGCTTATACTCGAGTATATACGGTCGTTTTATAAATTAAGTACTTTTTATTAGACCTCTACACCCTTCAGCTGCTTGATTCCTGCTTTACATGTCCATGGTGGGGATATATACCACCTACGCCTCCAGGATTGAACAAACTGTTATTTGCTCTCCTGTAAGTAGGTTTCTTTCTATTTGGGTTTATAGTCATACATTTTACAGTGTACACTATTGTCTCTATGTTTTAATTTATTTCCCACCTATACGAGGACGATCTGCACTGCACAGGCATCCTAGAGGGAGGATTATACCACTTCAAGCTGTACTATAGGAGCCAATATAGGGAGATCCTTTATATAATAACAACCATCATAAGGACCATATCCTTAAGTCGGATTATTCTACCCAAACACTCAAGTTGCAGCTGAACTGAAGCTCAAGAAAAGTGTAAGTGTACATCTTGCTTACTATACTTCTTCCAAGAATATTAAGCTATACTACATTATCAGTTCATTTTCTCATCTGTTTTTATTGCATATATACTCTTAGAATTAAAATGTGTTCTTCATCACTAAAATATTTAATTAATTTTATTAATTTTGTAGCCCGCCTCTGCACTTTTTCTAGTACCATAATATCCTTCTTTAGAAGAGGTGCCCAAAGTTGCACAGCATATTCAAGGTGTGGTGTTACCAGTGATTTATAAAAAGGCAAAATGATATTTTCATACTAAGAGCTAATGCCCCTATTTATACGTGGCAATACCTTACTGTCCTTAACATCTGCCTATTGACATTGTATATTGTTGCCTAGTTTGTTGTCAAACAATTCCCATATAATTCTCATGTGTTGTTATCCTTAATTCACTGCCATTTAGGGTGTAAGTTTCTTGTGCATTCTTTACCCTGAAGTGCATAACTTAATGTGCATTTTTACACATTAATTGTCATCTGCCATTTTGGTGCCCAGTCCCCCAATCTATCTAAATCCCTTTGCACGAATGCAATATCCTGCTCACATTGTATTACTTTTTGTGTCATCTGCAAACACTGAAAAATTACTTTCAATGCTTTTTTCAAGATAATTTATCAATATGTTAAATAGAAGTGGTCCCAGAACAGAACTTTGAGGGACACCACTTACCACTTTCGTCCGGTTTGTAAATTTACCATTAATGACAACTCTCTGTACTCTATCTTTAAGCCAATGTTCTACGCATGGAAAAAAGTTTTCATCTAGACCAATTTCTTGGTGAAAACTAACCTATTATGTGGAACCGTTTCGAACACCTTGGCAAAATCCAAGTAGACATGCATCTACTTCAACACCCTGATCTATACTTCTACTTGCTCCTTCATAGAATGCAATTAGGTTAGTTTGACATGACCTATGTTTCATAAAACCATGCTGATTTTTGCTGATAATGTTCTCCTCAATGAATTCCTGAATATTATCCCTTATTAGCCATTCAAGTACGTTCCGAGCCACAGAGGTTATGCTCCCATGTCTATAACAGTCCTGATGCTGAAATATGATTGACCATAGTTGATATAGAACAGAGATACTGCAAAATCTAATACAATTCACTTGAAATACCCTGATCGGCATATAAGTCTCATGTGCCCCCGACGGCTGGCTGCCGTCAAAGTCCCGAAAATACCTAAATGGCAATGTAATAAATATCGCGCCCCGACGCGCGTTTCGCCTAACTCAGAGGTTTGCCTGGGGCGCGATATTCTACTACCACATACCTTGTCTCTTGCGCTCCCTTGTATCTTTGCCCTGTAAAGGGTTACTTATCACAGGCTTTTTATTACATTGCCATTTAGGTATTTTCGGGACTTTGACGGCAGCCAGCCGTCGGGGGCACATGAGACTTACCGTATTTTTCGCTCCATAAGACGCACTTTTTCCCCCTCAAAAGTGAGGGGAAATGTCTGTGCGTCTTATGGAGCGAATATGAAGCTTTACTTACCTGCCTTGCAGCGTTGGCCGGCAGCACAGGGCGCACCGCGGTAGTGGAACTTGAATTTCATGTTCCGGTTTCCGGCGGGACTGAAAGGAAGTGTGCACAAGCTGAGTGCGCACTTCCTTTCAGTCCCGCCGGAAACCGGAACATGAAATTCAAGTTCCACTACCGCGGTGCGCCCTGTGCTGCCGGCCAACGCTACAAGACAGGTAAGTAATTATGGGACAAGCAGGGCCGGTGCAAGGATTTTAGGCTACACAGGCGAAGATGAATTTTGCCGCCCCCTCACACACGAATAAGATGTATTTTTAGCGGTGTCTCATATCCAGCCTTATGAAATCCCCATGTAGTGTATTGTACCCCCCTTTAGTGTGTCTTACACCCTCTTACAACCCCCATGTGTATCTCCTCCCCCCCCCCAGCTCCTTTGTGTGTCTTTCTTTCCCACAGCCCTTTTCTGTGGGTCTCTCCCCTCAGCCTGTTTTTTGTGTTTCCCTCTTCCACTCAGGCTCCTTTGTGTAACTTTTCCCTCCCAAGCCATACAGACATAGATATATAGCTACACACACATACAGGCACATAGTCACAGAAGTGAGTTTTAGTGGGGGAATAGCGGCTCTAATTAAGGAGTTAAGGGCTGTAGAAGTGGGACAGGGGCTGTAGTTGAGAGTTAGGGGCTGTAATTGGGGGCTTAGGAAATGTAGTAGGGGGTTAGGGACTGAAGTAGGTTGATGGCTGCAAGTGGGAAGGGGCTGTAGTTTGGGGGATATGGGCAGCAATTGGGGGAGAGGGGCTGTAGTGGGGGTAAGGACTGTAGTAAGGGAATAGGGGCTGTACTGGAGTTATGGGGTAAAAGGGAGTGGAAGGGATGTGAAGTAAGGGAGTTAGAGGCTGTAGAAGGGAGTATAGGGGCTGTGGTGGGAGCAAAGGGGCAATATGGTTGGAAACGGGCAGTATGGTGGGAAACAGGGGCAGTAGAGGGGGACACAGGGGCAGTATGGTGTGGGCACAGGCTGTAACGAGGGACACTGAGGCAATAAAGTGGTGTCACAGGGACAATATGGTAGGGGATAAATGGGAAGTAGAGGGGGGACATGGGGCTGTTGAGGCGGGTAGAGGAAGTAGAGGGGGGAGACAGGGGCAGTAGAGGCGTGTGAAAGGGGGGCAGAGGCAGGGGCTGTAGAGGGAAATAGAGGAGGCACAGGGGATAAAGAGGGGGTCACAAAAGCAATAGGGGGGCATGGGCAGTGTAGTGGGGACAGGGGCTGTAGAGGGGGGCATGGGCTGTAGAGGGGGCGCATAGGCAGTATGGTGGGGCAGAGGCTTTAGAGGGAAAGAGGGGCTGTAGACAGGGCAGGGGCTGTAGAGGGAAATAGAGGGACTGTAGAGGGGCAGTATGGTGGGGCAGGGGTTGTGGAGGGAAATAGAGGTGCTGTAGAGTGGCACAGGGGGCAGTAGAGGAGGACAGGGTCAGTATGGTGGGGGCAGGGGCTATAGAGGTGCTGTAGAGGGGCACATGGGGCAGTATGGTGGGGCAGGGGCTATAGAGGGACGTAGAGGGGACATGGGCAGTATGGTGGGGGCAGGGTCTATAGAGGGAAATAGAAGTGCTGGAGAGGGGCACATGAGGCAGTAGAGTGGGGACAGAGGCTATAGAGGGGCTGTTAAGGGGCAGGGGTAGTATGGTGGGGCAGTTTGGTGGGGCAGGGGCTGTAGAGGGGGCAGGGGTAGTATGGTGGGGCAGTGGCTATAGAGGGGGCAGGGACAGTATAGTGGGGCAGGAGCATAGAGGTGATGTAGAGGGGGCAGGGGCAGTATGGTGGGGCAGGGGCTATAGAGGGACATAGAGGGGCGGGGGCTATAGAGGGGGCAGTATGGTGGGGGCAGGGGCTATAGAGGGAAATAGAAGTGCTGTAGAGGGGCACATGGGTCAGTAGAGGGGGCAGGGGCACTATGGTGGGGCAGGGGCTATTGAGGGTCTGTAAAGGGGGCAGGGGTAGTGTGGTGGGGCAGTTTGGAGGGGCAGGGGCTGTAGAGGGGGCAAGGGCAGGATGGTGGGGGCAGGGACTATAGAGGTGGCAGGGGTAGTATGGTGGTAGCAGGGGCTATAGAGGTGGCAGGAGAGTATGGTGGGGGCAGGGAGAGTATGGTGGGGGCAGGGAGAGTATGGTGGGGGCAGGGAGAGTATGGTGGGGGCAGGGGGAGTATGGTGGGGGCAGGGGGAGTATGGTGGGGGCAGGGGGAGTATGGTGGGGGCAGGGGGAGTATAGTGGGGGCAGGGGGAGTATGGTGGGGGCAGGGGGAGTATGGTGGGGGCAGGGGGAGTATGGTGGGGGCAGGGGGAGTATGGTGGGAGCAGGGGGAGTATGGTGGGGGCAGGGGGAGTATAGTGGGGGCAGGGGGAGTATAGTGGGGGCAGGGGGAGTATAGTGGGGGCAGGGGGAGTATGGTGGGGCAGTATAGTGGGGCAGGGGGAGTATGGTGGGGGCAAGGGGAGTATGGTGGGGGCAAGGGGAGTATGGTGGGGCAAGGGGAGTATGGTGGGGGCAAGGGGAGTATGGTGGGGCAGTATGGTGGGGGCAGGGGGAGTATGGTGGGGGCAGGGGGAGTATGGTGGGGGCAGGGGGAGTATGGTGGGGGCAGGGGGAGTATAGTGGGGGCAGGGGGAGTATAGTGGGGGCAGGGGGAGTATGGTGGGGGCAGGGGGAGCAGTGTGGGGGCAGGGGGAGCATGGTGGGGGCAGGGGGAGCAGTGTGGGGGCAGGGGGAGCAGTGTGGGGGCAGGGGGAGCATGGTGGGGGCAGGGGGAGCATGGTGGGGGCAGGGGGAGCATGGTGGGGGCATGGGGAGCATGGTGGGGGCAGGGGGAGTATGGTGGGGGCAGGGGGAGTATGGGGGGGCAGGGGCTGTAGAAAGGGGCTGAAAAAAAAAACGTTTTGATTTAAAAAAAAAAAAAAAAAGTTCTTCCCCCACCCCCTTCCCCTCCCAGAGACTTACCTTGGACCAGGGAGGGGAGAGCATTACCCCTGGTGGTTGGCTGGGACGGGCTACACTGGAGGCTGGAGCTGCAGTCAGGACCGCTGGGGAGTCTGGGAGCAGTAGAAGTCCCGCCCCCTTCTGACATCATCAGAGGAGGACGGCTGACTTCACTGCCCTGCTCCTGCTGTGTGCTGGCTGCAGGGAGAGAGGTGAGATTAAAAATCCGAGTCTCCAGCCAGAGGCAGGGGATTCGGATTTTTGCGCCCCCCCTCCTCTGGCGCCCTAAGGCGGCCGCCTGTGCCGCCTTATGGACGCGCCGGCCCTGGGGACAAGGGGAGGGGGACAGTAAGGGGAGGGGGACAGTAAGGGGGGGGATGAAGTACCTAAATGGCAATGTAATGAAAATACCTAAATGGCAATGTAATAAATATCGCGCCCCGACTCGCGTTTCGCCTAACTCAGAGGTTTGCCTGGGGCGCGATATTCTACTACCACATACCTTGTCTCTTGCTCTCCCTTGTATCTTTGCCCTGTAAAGGGTTACTTATCACTTGCTTTTTATTACATTGCCATTTAGGTATTTTCGGGACTTTGACGGCAGCCAGCCGTCGGGGGCACATGAGACTTACCGTATTTTTCGCTCCATAAGACGCACTTTTTTCCCCCTCAAAAGTGAGGGGAAATGTCTGTGCGTCTTATGGAGCGAATATGAAGCTTTACTTACCTGTCTTGCAGCGTTGGCCGGCAGCACAGGGCGCACCGCGGTAGTGGAACTTGAATTTCATGTTCCGGTTTCCGGCGGGACTGAAAGGAAGTGTGCACAAGCTGAGTGCGCACTTCCTTTCAGTCCCGCCGGAAACCGGAACATGAAATTCAAGTTCCACTACCGCGATGCGCCCTGTGCTGCCGGCCAACGCTACAAGACAGGTAAGTAATTATGGGACAAGGGGAGGGGGACAGTAAGGGGGGGGATGAAGTCTATGGGGAGGGGGTGGATGAAGTCTATGGGGAGGGGGTGGATGAAGTCTATGGGGAGGGGGGGATGAAGTCTATGGGGAGGGGGGGGGATGAAGTCTATGGGGAGGGGGGGATGAAGTCTATGGGGAGGGGGGGATGAAGACTATGGGGAGGGGGTGGATGAAGACTATGGGGATGGGGGGATGAAGACTATGGGGAGGGGGTGGATGAAGTCTATGGGGAGGGGGTGGATGAAGTCTATGGGGAGGGGGTGGATGAAGTCTATGGGGAGGGGGTGGATGAAGTCTATGGGGAGGGGGGGGATGAAGTCTATGGGGAGGGGGGGATGAAGTCTATGGGGAGGGGGGGATGAAGTCTATGGGGAGGGGGGGATGAAGACTATGGGGAGGGGGTGGATGAAGACTATGAGGATGGGGGGATGAAGACTATGGGGAGGGGGTGGATGAAGTCTATGGGGAGGGGGTGGATGAAGACTATGGGGAGGAGGTGGATGAAGTCTATGGGGAGGGGGTGGATGAAGACTATGGGGAGGGGGTGGATGAAGACTATGGGGAGGGGGTGGATGAAGTCTATGGGGAGGGGGTGGATGAAGTCTATGGGGAGGGGGTGAATGAAGACTATGGGGAGGGGGTGGGTGAAGACTATGGGGAGGGGGTGAGTGAAGACTATGGGAGAGAGGAGAAGACTATGGGAAGGGGGGACACTATGGGACAGGGGAGAAAAAAAATATTCTGTACAAACTGTCCCATAGTAAGAAACACTATGGGACAGTATGTTCAGAATATTCTTTTTCTGGGTTTCTTCCTCTAAAAACTAGGTGCGTCTTATGGTGAGTGCGTCTTATGGAGCGAAAAATACGGTATATACCGATCAGGGTATTTCAAGTAAATTGTATTAGATTTTGCAGTATCTCTGTTCTTTATCAACTATGGTTAATCATATTTCAGCATTAGGACTGTTTTGTTCTCCACTTCCTTTCCTGTACCGGGTGCCCTTGAATGCACTTTTCTAGCTTTTTTTGACCCTGTACTATGTGACGAATTACATCTTATAATTAGTAGTTAGACCATTGATTTAGGCTATTAGGCAAGCTTTGCAAAACGCTATATCTCCACTCTTACGATTGAATTTAATTTCTACATTTAATATGGATTCAGGCATCTGATGTTGATATGACTCATATTTAGCACCACTATTATGTATATAAACCATTGAAGATCAGAACGGAGCCTGTTTATCTGCTATTACTATCATAGACTGAGTTCACATTTACTGCCAATGTAGCACGGTCATTTGCGACTATAAGACAGACTCTACATTGACCGCAGGAAACCCTCCCCTTTAGTTGTACTGTGCAGATACTTTGTACTGGATTTGACTTTACATATTGATACAGTTGTATCGTATTATACTGCACATGTTAACTCAGTGGGATCTCTCTCTTTTTTTGTTTAGTCTGTTTTGGCTACTTAGTTGGAGTTTTTTTGATACACTAAACTCTACTTCAGATACGTTTTGTATATCGCTATGGCGACGTCCATTATTCAGTCTTTGCTCTATTTGTTTATGTATTTTTTATTATTATTTTCTCCACTTTATATTATTTGTTTGTGCTCTTTGCTTTGATTGCCGGAATTGACTTTTACCTAGTCAGGTAATCACCACCGGGGTTTTTTTCATTGGTGTGTTTTTTTGATTATTAAATAAAGTATCTTCTAGATTTTTAATTGTTTCTGTATATTCTATTTTGATAGTGGGAACAGACTTTCTCTCTCTCCCTTTTATCGCTCTTGTTTCTTTTATATTTATGACCGAATGATACATACTTAGAAATGTACCTTTCTAGTATTTTAAGATATTTCATCCACCCTTTTTTTATGCACTAAATAATTTATTCTATTCTATATGTTGTAAAGCTGCTCTCATCTTCTTGAAATTGGCCTTTTTAAAAGTATATGTTTTTGTGTACCCCATGTGCTTTTGCTTTTTTTCAGTTTATGTTAAAAGACACCATAGTTTGATCACTATTTCCTAAGTGCTCCCCTACTTGAATGTTGGTCAAAAGATCAACATTGCTTGTTATAATGGGATCCAGACAAGCATCCTTTCTACTTGGTGCTTGTACCAGTTGTTACGTGAAGGTCTCATTTAACAGGTTCAAAAACCTGACTCCCCTTGCTGAACTACTAGTCCCTCGTTCCAAATTTGTGTCTGGGTTGGATTTGAAACTTTCCCAATTTGCTCTGATCGCTGTTCTTACTCATCAATATTAACATTATGTGGTTTATAACATTTCCAAACCAATAATTGATTCCCCTTCTTTTGCCCCAAGCAGATATCTACCCATAAAGCTTCCAAATTTTCTTTGTTAAATTCCACTTCCTTAAGATTTGGCTTTAACTCATAGTTGACATACACACATACCCCAACTACTCCTGCTTTTTCCATCTTTGCTAAATAATGTGTACCATTTAAGCTGTATATTTATAAATATATATTTAATTAACCTGTAGTCTTGGTTCAAACCTTGAAATCTGCTCTGTAGTTAATTATTTTGTTTGGAATCTTGGTATAGAAGCAATATTAGGTGGAAGCAATTTATTTTATGATTCCCATGTGTCTAAGCTTTCCATGGATAATTTCAAAACATCAACAATCATTGGAAACTAATAATCCATGGATATTTGTTCATAAATTGTCTTTGCTTGCCAATTTTGAAAGATGTTTGTGAAAATACGGGCCTTCATCTAAGAGAGCCTACATCACCAAACCCTTTATGTGCACAAAGTACTACAGCTTGTTTCCAGTCCACATTTGCATTATGAGCTAATACAGCCCATTTGGTGCATACTATCTTACCATTCATCGAGAAATGTTCTCTTTTTGATTGGTACTTTAAAATGCTATGCTAAACTTTGAAGTTATCAGTATGGCAGAAGTGATTTGAATGATCTAAATATTTCAATAGCTTGGGATCTGTAACAAAGGACCTGTATCATGAATATACATTGGTCTCTTTTCTTAACCAACGCCGTGGTCTTTCTTCAGTATCTTCAATAGGCCAATGGTCATAGCTTACATTTTTCCATCATTTTCCAATGCTCATTGGTTATATCATGTAATATAGATTCCTATCTTTCTTTTAGAAAACCGTTGTTTTAAAATAAAATAGTCAGATTGCGTGAGATAAAAGCAGGCCAGGCTATATACTAATGTCATGCTAATAAAGTACTCTTTCACTTCAGCTTGAAAGCCTGCCTATAAAGGCAACAATGCTGCATAGTATTATGATCCCCATAGAGATTACGTTATATAACACGCAGTCATCTTTACAGGACGGCCACTCCTAGGGAGAGTAGCAGCAGTGCTGAACTTTCTCCATTTATAGAAAATTTGTCTTACAGTGGACTGATGAACAGCAAGGCTTTTGGAGATACTTTTATAACCCTTTCCAGCTTTATGCAAGTCAACAATTCTTAATTGTATGTCTTCTGAGAGCTCTTTTGTGCGAGGCATCATTCACATCAGGCAATGCTTCTTGTGAAAAGCAAACCCAGAACTGGTGTGTGTTTGTTATAGGGCAGGGCAGCTGTAACCAACACCTCCAATCTCATCTCATTGATTGGACTCCAGTTGGCTGACATCTCACTCCAATTAGCTCTTGGAGATGTCATTAGTCTAGGGGTTCACATACTTTTTCCACCTGCACTGTGAATGTTTACATGGTGTGTTCAATAAAAACATGGCAGCATTTAATTCGTTGTGTGTTATTAGTTCAAGCAGACTGTGATTGTCTATTGTTGTGACTTAGATGATGATCAGATCACATTTTATGACCGATTTGTGCAGAAATCCACATAATTCCAAAGGGTTCACATACTTTTTCTTGCAACTGTAGTTAAGTAAAACTTTGACTTTTACTCACTTTTATGGCACACAGGGGTGGGGGAGACACAGATTTGTATGCCTAACGCTATAGTGTTCATTTAATATTTTTAATTCAAGACCAGCAGCCATTTCATTTTGTAAATTAGAATATGTTAATACATTCTACAACACATCAAAAGTTAACTTTTATTATAGGTCCCCCTTTAAAGAAAAACTCTTAAAACTGACCTTTCATAGCCATTTTTTATAGATTTTGTATTGAATGAAAAACTATATCTTTTTTTGCTAAAACTCAATATTAACATATTGCCCTTTCCAAGTGAAACAATAAGGATTGGTGTTTCTTTATTATTCAAAAGCTCGTATTGCAAATTTACCTCCTGCTAAGTTCTGCAGCATGGCAGTTATGTATGGCAGGAAGTTAATTTCAATAATAAGCCTCATGAGATTGCAGTAGAAGAATAAACTTGACACAAAGATTAATGTGCTAATCAAAACTGACATTATTTACAGGCCTCATGTTTTCCAAGTGCATTTGCAAATTAAGTTTTCTCTGTTTATATTGCAATCTCATGGCCTCACACTTTTTATGAGTGCCTACATGTTGCACTGTTACAATGCCAATGTGAGTATAATGATGGTATAGGTAAAGTTAATATAACTTGCTTTACAATATTATAAATATGTATTTCTATAGCTACTACCATGTAGGTCACCGACCCTCACCCGTCGGGAGTAAAATTTTTATTTAAAATTTCTCCCTTGCAAGGCCAGTCTTCACGCTGATGTCCTGCCTCCCTGGCTGAGATCATCAATATTGATGATCTCAGTGAATCCAATGCTTTCCCATAGGAAAGCATTGGTAGGCTAGTGTGCATGAGCAGCAGAATGCTGTGCCAATCAGATGGTATCTATAAGTTTTCATCTGGCATTTCGTCAGAGACCCCTCTAGTGGCTGTCTGTGTGACAGCCACTAGAGGCATTTAAACTCTGCAATGTAAATATTGCAGTTCTGCAAAACAACATGCTTTAACTTGCAGGGTTAAAACAGGGGAAAATGGCAGCCAGGCCACCTTATCTCAATTAAGTTGTCTGGGGCGCCTATAGTGTCCCTTTAAAGGCCAAAATAGCTGACTTAGAGAATGTTTCCAGTTTGGCTAATTTCACTGTAAATTTGAATCCACTTTAATTATTCACACTTTAGTGAATAACCCTGCATATTTTTTTTACAGTCTAATCTATAGTTATTGTGTAAGCTACCTGGGCATTCCACAGTGCTATTTTTTTATGGGGGGTGGGGGGATACTTTTTTTCTTCTTGGCTATTTACCGAGTTAGAGTTGCTAGTAAAGGTCTCCTTTTTTGAAGAAAAAGGAGCACAGGAGGTCCTAACGAATTACAACATGTATCAGTATGTACTTTTCAACAGATTAACAAATGCCACTAAAGTGATGTGGTTCCATGTTGTTTTAAAATAAAATAGTCAGATTGCGTGAGATAAAAGCAGGCCAGCCTATATACTAATGTCATGCTAATAAAGTACTCTTTCACTTCAGCTTGAAAGCCTGCCTATAAAGGCAACAATGCTTCATAGTATTATGATCCCCATAGAGATTACGTTATATAACACGTAGTGACACAGAGCAGAGATTAATAGGGAACAGAAAGAGACTTGATTTAAATTAATTACAATATTTAAATGAGCTAATTCCCATAAATCTCTGCTCTGTGTCACTAGGACTTGCACTGAGTAATCCGAGTGTTGCCACAGGTCAATTAAGAGGCCCAGGTGGCTTGAATAGGACTCATACAAACACAATTATCATATTTTTAACTCATTATAAAGGTTGATTTTTCAAGAAGGCACTGAAATTCGATTAGTTAAATTCGATTAGTTAGTGAAATTGCGCAAAATATATAGGATTTACCTACCACCAAATTGTTCTTTGATACACAACCTTAACCCTACTCAATTTATATACTAAAAATTCTACCCTATTTGGTGTATAAACTATAAATTGTTAGCACTATTGATTGAATCTACTGAGAGGGTAGTGGATGCATGGAATAGCCTTCCAGCTGAAGTGGTAGAGGTTAACACAGTGAGGGAGTTTAAGCATGCATGGGATAGGCATAAGGCTTTCCTAGATATAAGAATATAATGAAGGTATTTAGAAAATTGGGCAGACTAGATGGCCCGAATGGTTCTTACCTGCCGTCACATTCTATGTTTCTATGTTAATCTATCCATCTGTCTATCCATCCATTTATAACTGCTTTCAGATGTTCAGCAATTATATTTTACGTATTCGTTTTAATATGGTCCCATACCTGCTTAGTGAAAACCATATCTGTTTTTTATTTATTTATTTATTTTATTTATGTGTTTTTTATTTGTCTTTATTTCCTCATTCTCCTCTTTTCCCCGCACAACTAATACATTGCCTATTACCTATATGTAGTCTCTTTAAGTCTCTCTCTAGTGGTCTATATATACTTTACTTGCCACACTTTCATGCTGCCATTGCGGTGCACTCAATAGACTCTAATTTAGTTTCCATATGAGTCTAAATCCTATATCACACTTTGGCTCATTTTACACTAGTACGTGTATTTATGTATCAGACAAACAATAATAGATCTATCTGTATTTGTATATAATCTTGATAATTTTACCCTCTCTTTCAATATTTTAAGCATAATATATTTATACACAATTATGATTTTTTAGAATTAATTTTTTCTAATGACATTTTTCTGATTACATGTATCTCTCTCTAATATATTCATTTAATTTAAGAAGGGCAAACCAAGTTGGCATACTCCGTATTTTAACATCCACCATTATACCTGTGACATCAGTTCTGATTATTATATTATGTTTTATTTGTATCTTTATATATATTTCCAATTTTACGACTTTGAGGTTTTTAGCATTATTATTGATTGAACGTATTTAAAAACCTCTGTAAACATATAATATTGATCTCTTGTACTGTACCAGAATGTATTTATAGTGCATGCTCCAGCACCTTTTTATACCAGAAAATCAAGCATAAAGTTACAATGTATTAGTATTATTATTGTGATCGTAACCCATTTGTTTCAATTTGAACGTAGGATAAAAACATGATGAGACTCAGAGACTCAGAGATCAGGTGGATCATAGCCACCGAGGTTCGGATTATGTTTTAGAAACTATCGATTATGTTAGTGATTGGGTCAAACTGGTAATTTATAATTATGCCCTCAATGTAAGATCAACAGGGTCTCGTTTATATTATTTGTAATACTTATTAATTAAAATAAGAGGCGCACAACAAGCATTCAAATAAGCTGTGTTTATTATAAGCTTTGTTTATTTTTCATGTCTCTGTTAATATTTTCACTTTATTTTGTAAAAATGTCCTATCACATCTTATTTTACTTTGATTGCAATAAATTAAGTAATTGATAACCACAACTGAGAGGTATATAAGAATCCTTCTACACCAGACAACATGTACATCTCTGATGAAGTAGGGCTATACCCCTACGAAACGCGTTAGACAGCACTAAAGAAATCAACACATCTATTACCGGCCAGGGTATCATCACAAGGATTTCCATCCACTTTGGATCCCAGACGGAACATCAGTGTCATCCTGTGAGCAGTGCCGATCCCTCGGAGTGAGGTCCGCAGCGGAACGCACCGTGGCACACACGCCGTCCTCACCGGCGATCAAGATTCAGAGGACAAGACAACTAACAGCATCCTCATCCATCTGTGTCTGGGACTAAGGTTTCTTTGATAATTTTACCCTTAATAGACTGGCTAACCCACTGTGGATTTATTTTTAACTCCATTTTTTAACATTGTGATAAGAAATATTTTTTTTATTACACTCTCAGTTGTTTTAGCGATATTCTTTTATATATTGATTTATAGCAACCAGTTCCATATGCTGTTTTTTTCTTGATATAAGTGGACATTTTCATGGATTTTTGATCAATTTTTCATACATTTTACTTATTTATTTTATCCTTTTAAAAAGTATAAAATTTGGTAATGGTACCATGTACCCTGTGTTACTATCTTAATCAGGGTTAAGGGTACCTATACCGCATATATTCCCTCTGGGCATTTGAGCACCAGGAAGTTTGACACTTAAGATCACATTTTTTTTTTTTTTTATTCCACATCCATTTATTTGACTAATTTAGAAGCTCCTGGATACTCAACACTATTGTATATAGTGCAACACTTTACTCGTATAGTCTTTATAGGTTTTTTGGTGAATCAATCCCTATATCTTTCCAGTTTGAGAGCTTTTTTTCTGCCTGTCTTATTCCCTCTTTCTTCTGTATATTCTATTTTTTTTAGATATCAGATTATTTGCACGTTATACTTTAGTGGCTATATGACTACCTCTCCCTCCCTCCCCCACCCTTTTATTAGTGGTTTAATGAAGATGGAGGTTCTCATGGCATGTAAAGCCTGGTCTATTAGCCACAGTCGTAAATATGCACCTGTTATAAACCTAACATTTTATTTTTTACAGCTATTGTGTTAGGCTGTGAGTGTTAAGCTAAGCTGCCCCAGTTCTTATATCGTTGTCCTCCAGACATTTCTTATGCAGTGAGTGCTGTCTTTATAATCTCTTAACTTGTATGATGGGCTTGGAACAAGCCACCCATGTAGTGTATAATTTGAGGGACACAGTTTGGGGTCAAATCCTTAGGTAAGAATCATGTTCTTCCAGACACCAGTCTTGCAATATTTTTTTTCCAGTTTGGAATGGGGGCTCAGTTTTTTAGTCTCTTCTATATCCATGCAGTATGCCAAGTTATGTCCTTTTCATATGCAAGGAACAGAACGGTATATCGAGGTGTGCTTTTCATAATCTTCGTACACTAAGCTCATGGTCAATGGTTTTACATTGTGTAATAGCAAAATCATGTTCCACACTCTCATAAGAGTCCTGTTTCAGTTTATAGGGAAGCGGTCTATGAAACAATAGTGTGCCATTGTCTTAAACATCCCTCGGAGACATTACACTATAACAAACACACTGAGATTGATGAGAACTAGGCTTAACTTAGTTTAAATCAAAGGCAGCATTTAAATGACCTAATTCTCCAGTCTTTCTTCTCCATGACACAAAGCAATGTGTGTGATGGAACAAAGTGACACTGTATGCAATGCATCACATTCTAGTAAACGAGAAACATGTCTGAACCCAACCTAACTGTTAAAATTATTATTTCTTTATTAGTGCAAGTAGATGGTGTACAGAACCTTAATTGTTATGTAATTCTAATAGATTTACTGCTGTGATGGAGTTGATGCATTATGTACTTGTTATAATGTTACGTTCAAAATATTGCTGTCAAAGTTAACTTTCAGGTACGTATCATTTACATTCTTCTAAGTCAGGCAAACTTGGGCTTTCAAAAACTTTCTTCATACAGAGGAGACCTGGGCTCCTAGCACCATCTATTGTACTAATTACTCCAGACACGCTCCTCCTTTTTATCCATAAATACATTAATCCATCATGGATCTCTGTGTTTCTATTTACTGTAGTGTTCTCCATCTCATGTTTGACTAGTAGTAGGAGATCAGACCTCCTAGAACAAGGGTGCTCAAAAGGTAGATCCCCAGACATTGTAGAACTTCAACTCCCGTGTAGTGATGTACCGAACTGTTCGCTGGCGAATAGTTCCTGGCGGACATAGCGTGTTCGCGTTCGCCACGGCGGGCAAACACATGCGCGGTTCGATCCTCCCCCTATTCATCATCATTGACTAAACTTTGACCCTGTGCCTGACAGTCAGCAGACACATTCCAGCCAATCAGCAGCAGACCCTCCCTTCCAGACCCTCCCACCTCCTGTACAGCATCCATTTTATATTCATTCTGAAGCTGCATTCTTAGATAGAGGAGGGAAAGTGTAGCTGCTGCTCATTTGATAGGGAAATGTATAGCTAGGCTAGTGTATTCAGTGTCCACTACAGTCCTGAAGGACTCATCTGATCTCTGCTGTAAGGACAGCACCCCAAAAAGCCCTTTTTAGGGCTAGAATATCAGTCTGCTTTTTTTTTTTTTGTGTAATCTAATTGCAGTTGCCTGCCTGCCTGCTAGCCAGCTTCTGTGTCAGGCTCACAGTGGATACTGTGCCCACTTGCCCAGTGCCACCACTCATATCTGGTGTCACAATAGCTTGCATTTAAAAACAAAAAATGTTTTTTCACTGTAATAGATTGAATAGCAGTTACTTGTCTTCAAGCGGGTGTCAGGCCTACAGCGTGTACTTTGCCAACTTCTGCCAGTCCACTTTGCCACTCATATCTGGTGTCACAATAGCGTGCCTTTCAAACCAAAAAACTTTCTTCACTGTTATAGATTGAATAGCAGTTACTTGTCTTAAAGCGGGTGTCAGGCCTACAGCGTGTACTCTGCAGACCTCTGCCATTGCACATTGCCACTCATATCTGGTCTCACAGTAGCTTGCACGCATAGTACCACTAATCCCCCAAAAAGTGACAGGCAGAGGCAGGCCACCCCGCAGGGGCCATCGTGGTCATGGTGTTGTGATTTCCTTTTGCCCTAGAATAATGCCCAGTTTTCAGAGGCCACGTACCCTGAACTTGAAAAGTTCTGAGGACATAGTTGACTGGCTAACACAGGACACCCAATCTTCTACAGCTTCCGCTCGGAACCTTGACGCACCATCCTCCTCCAGCTTAGCTTCGGGCACCTCTCAAGATACCACTCACCCGCCTGCCACCACCACCAAAACTAGCACCACAGCCGCTTTACTTGGTATGTCAGAGGAGTTATTCACACATCCGTTTGAAGAAATGAGTGATGCGCAACCATTATTGCCAGAGGATGTAGATAACAGGGATATGTCTCAGGCAGGCAGCATTACACACATGGACGTACGGTGTGATGATGATGATGTTGTACCCGCTGCTGCTTCCTTTGCTGAGTTGTCAGATACAAGTGAAGCGGTTGATGATGACGATGCGTCAATGGATGTCACGTGGGTACCCGCCCGGCAAGAAGAACAGGGCGAAAGTTCAGAAGGGGAGACAGAGAGGAGGAGACGAGTTGGAAGCAGGGGGAGGTTGTCGCAAGGAGCTAGTGGCACAGTCAGACAGCATGCATCAGCTCCTGGGGTCAGCCCGACAGCACCCCAATCAACGCATGCTGTGTCCACCACCAGGATGCCGTCATTGCAGAGCTCAGCAGTGTGGAATTTTTTTGTGTGTCTGCCTCTGAAAACAGCGATGCCATTTGCAACCTGTGCCAAAGGAAACTGAGTTGTGTGAGGTCCAACACCCACCTACACAGGTACAACTGCTTTGCATAGGCACATGATCTCACATCACAAACGCCTATGGGATCAACACATGAGTACAAGCAGCACGCCTACTCTAAGCCGCCATCCTCTTCCTGGTCCAGCATCTTCAGCCACGTCAACCACTGCTGTCCTCCTTGCTCCCTCTCAACCATCCGCCACTCCGTCTCTTGCCTTGAGCAGTTCCCGCTCATCTGCCCACAGTCAGTTGTCTGTCAAGGGCATGTTTGAGCGTAAGAAGCCAATGTCAGAAAGTCACCCCCTTGCCCAGCGTCTGACAGCTGGCTTGTCTGAACTATTAGCCCACCAGCTTTTACCATACAAGATGGTGGAGTCTGAGGCGTTCAAAAAATTTGTAGCTATTTGGACACCGCAGTGGAAGGTACCCGGACGAAATTTCTTTTCACAAAAGGCAATCCCCAACCTGTACTCGATTGTGCAAACGGAAGTAATGGCATGTCTGGCACACAGTGTTGGGGCAAGGGTCCATCTGACCACTGATACCTGGTCTGCAAAGCATGGTCAGGGCAGGTATATCACCTACACTGCGCATTGAGTAAACCTGCTGACGGCTGCCAAGCATGGAATGCGTAACTCTGAAGAGGAGTTGGTGACACCGCCACGACTTGCAGGCAGGCCTGCTGCCACCTTCTCTACTCCTCCTACTCCATCCTCTTCCATAACCTCCTCGGCTGAGACCTCTTCTGCTGCTGCGTCTTGCTCCACATCAACGGCACCCCCCCAGCTCCCCAGGTACTATTCCACATCCCAGATACGGCAGTGTCACGCCGTCTTGGGTTTGACTTGCTTGAAAGCAGAGAGTCACACCGGACAAGCACTCCTGTCCGCCCTGAACGCACAGGTGGAAATGTGGTTGACTCCGCAGCAACTGGATATCGGCAAAGTGGTTTGTGACAACGGAAAAAATGTGTTGGCGGCATTGAAGTTGGGCAAGTTGACACATGTGCCGTGCATGGCACATGTGTGTAATCTGATCGTACAACGCTTTGTGCATAAGTACACAGGCTTACAGGACGTCCTGAAGCAGGCCAGGAAGGTGTGTGACCATTTCAGGCATTCCTACACGGCCATGGCGCACTTTGCAGATATCCAGCGGCGAAACAATATGCCAGTGAGGCGCTTGATTTGCGACAGCCCGACACGTTGGAATTCAACACTCCTAATGTTCGACCGCCTGCACAACAAGAAAAAGCCGTTAATGAATATTTGTATGACCGGGGTGCTAGGACAGCCTCTGGGGAGCTGTGAATTTTTTTGCCACGTTACTGGACGCTCATGCGCAATGCCTGTAGGCTCATGCGTCCTTTGGAGGAGGTGACAAACCTAGTCAGTCGCACCGAAGGCACCATCAGCGACATCATACCATTTGTTTTATTCCTGGAGCGTGCCCTGCGAAGAGTGCTGGATCAGGCCGTAGATGAGCGTGAAGAGGAAGAGGAAGAGTTGTGGTCACCATCACCACCAGAAACAGCCTTATCAGCATCGCTTGCTGGACCTGCGGCAACGCTGGAAGAGGATTGTGAGGAAGAGGAGTCAGAAGAGGAATGTGGCTTTTAGGAGGAGGAGGAAGACCAACCACAACAGGCATCCAAGGGTGCTCGTTGTCACCTATCTGGTACCCGTGGTGCTGTACGTGGCTGGGGGGAAGAACATACCTTCATTGAGATCACTGAGGAGGAGGAACGGGAAATGAGTAGCTCAGCATCCAACCTTGTGCAAATGGGGTCTTTCATGCTGTCGTGCTTGTTGAGGGACCCTCGTATAAAAAGGCTGAAGGAGAACGACGTGTACTGGGTGTCCATGCTACTAGACCCCCGGTATAAGCAGAAAGTGGCTGAAATGTTACCAAATTACAACAAGTCGGAAAGGATGCAGCATTTGCAAAATAAATTAAAAAGTATGCTTTACACAGCGTATAATGGTGATGTCACAGCACGGGAATCGAACAGGGGAAGAGGTGAAAGTAATCCTCCTCCTCCCACGACCACGCCGGCAAGGACAGGACGCTTTAAAGACATGTTGTTGATGGAGGACATGCAGAGCTTTTTAAGTCCTATGCATCGCCACAGCCCTTCGGGATCCACCCTCAGAGAACGACTCGACCGACAGGTAGCAGACTACCTCGCCTTAACTGCAGATATCGACACTCAGAGGAGCGATGAACCCCTTGACTACTGAGTGTGCAGGCTTGACCTGTGGCCTGAGCTATCCCAATTTGCGATAGAACTTCTGGCCTGCCCCGCTTCAAGTGTCCTGTCAGAAAGGACCTTCAGTGCAGCAGGAGGTATTGTTACTGAGAAGAGAAGTCGCCTAGGTCAAAAAAGTCTAGATTACCTCACCTTTATTAAGATGAATGAGGGATGGATCCCGAAGGGACTGACAGTGGGCGATACATTAGACTAAAAAAGGCCTGATGAGATGAGCTGCCTTGGGCTAAAAATGGTCCACACGCTGCTGTATTTTAGCTCTGAATGCCGGTTGACTTGCGTGACTTATCCGCCACCAACTAGGGTTCAAGCCGCAATGTTTTAGGGCACTTTCTGCCTGTGAAACAAACATCAATTTTTATGGCCGCTGCTACAGCAGCGGCTGCAACAATATCTAATTTTTCAGGCATGTGTACATGCCTAATTTTTCGGGCCTCTGGTGCTGCACTGTGGCTTCAAAAACCAAACCAAAAAAAGGCACATAACAGGGATTAAACTGATAGGAATAGTACTACTTAACACACCACTCCTTTCTGGTGGCACATTAGATTGCACGCGCAGTGCCCCAAATTTGAAGTAGGAGGACCGACCAAGCATCTTTTTCCATCTCCCGCTTCCTAAAATCAATGCCATATACACGTCCCCTGATAGGGCGCCAGCTCGTTATTCTCTTGGGCGCCAGCTCGTTATTCTCTTTTTCACTTCACTAGGGACACTTTACTGCACTATGAGCACTTAGACACACTCTTTGTCTTGCACAGTGTTATTCCTAGCCAGCATCTGTGATGGGAAATCAGGCAGTCATCTAAACGTTTAGATTGAGTTTTAGCTTAGAACACCCTTGAAGGTGTTTAAGGAGATTAGGGATAGTTTAGAGGATTCTTCTTAGACCTCTCTGAGTCTTTATAGCCCTTCTACCTATCCAGCATTTCTGGAAACTAGCTAAGAGAAAGGGTGGCTGTGTGTCTGTGATACATTTAACTTTATTTTACCTTATTGACACTTTTTATGACAGCATCACTCCGGTCTCCATACTCTCTGCCTATACCCATCTATTTAGAGGGAATTGCCTTGCCCCTGGCAATATTATATAATAGGTAATAGTATTACCATTATTACACAATTAGCCACTATAGGGGAATGAGTATAGTATCCCTTTGTTATTTTTAAATGATACAATAAAGACTTTTGTCCATTACTCAATTTACTTTAACAAAGGGTACTAACCACGCTATTAGGAAGCATTACTCTGCTTTCCCTTTCTCCCTCTATTATACACCTATGCTCACTAGGATTTGTAGGTATCACTTTATTATAGTTGTCTAACCTTTTCCTATGGCAGTTTTAGATCTCCTTCTTGGGAGATTTTTTCTTCTTTCAGTTTATTAGCATCCCTGGGTACAAGCCCTCGGTGGGGCTGGCACCACCACCTGACCACATTTCCTCGTTTATTCCACTCATACCCAGGGGCGTATTAGCCGCGAGGCAAACAAGGCATTTGACATGGGCGGCATTTTCCAGGGGGCGGCAAAAAAAGCCGCCCCCAAATGCCCAAGGCAAATGTCTTGTTAGCCTTGCGGCTAACAGACATGCCGGCGGGCTGCTGGGCGATCGGGCGGCACTGCCTGGCGGGCGGCCGGCGAGGGAGCACTTCCGCTGAGCTGTCTGCTCAGCTCCCTCGCCAGCCGCAGAGTGAGGCTGGGAGGCGGAGCCGGAATATGACGTCATATTCCGGCTCCCAGCCTCACTCTGCGGCTGGCGAGGGAGCTGAGCAGACAGCTCAGGGGAAGTGCTCCCTCGCCGGCCGCCCGCCAGGCAGTGCCGCCCGATCGCCCAGCAGCCACTGGACCACCAGGGAGGAAGAGACACCCCCCTCCCCAGCATTCCCAAAGGTAAGGAGGGGGGGGGTGTTAAATAAAAAAAAAAATTGTGTTCAAATAAATTTAAAATAAATGTGTTACAAATAAATTTGAAAAAACGTGTTAAAAAAAATAAATAAAAAAATGTGTTAAAAATAAATAAAAAAATGTGTTAAAAAAAATTAAAAAAATGTGTTAAAAATAAATTTAAAAAAAATGTGTTAATGTGGGTGGGTGAGTGTGTGTCTATGTCTGTTAGTGTGTGTCTGTGTCTGTTAGTGTGTGTCAGTGTGTGTGTCTGTTAGTGTTTGTGTCTGTGTCTGTTAGTGTGTGTGTCTGTGTCTGTTAGTGTGTGTGTGTCAGTGTGTGTGTCTGTTAGTGTGTGTGTGTGTGTCTGTTAGTGTGTGTGTGTCTGTGTCTGTTAGTGTGTGTGTGTGTCTGTTAGTGTGTGTGTGTGTGTCTGTTAGTGTGTGTGTGTGTCTGTTAGTGTGTGACTGTGTGTGTCTGTTAGTGTGTGTTTATGTCAGTGAGTGTGTGTGTCTGCTAGTTTGTGTCTGCTGGTGAGTGTGTTTGTCTGTTAGTGTGTGTGTGTTTCTGTTAGCGAGTGTGTGTGTGTGTGTATTTAGAATGCGGGGCAGGGGGAAAGGTTGGGTGGGGGTGGCGCGGGGGGAGGGGGGGCGCCTGAGTTTTGTCCTGCCTAGGGCAGCACAAAACCAGGATACACCACTGCTCATACCACTTTTTCCATCTTTGAAGGGGTTTGGCGAAACAAGGAAATAGTCCTCTACTCGTAACAGGGATTAAACTGATAAGAATAGTATGCACAGAGAGGCAACGCAGAGAGAGGAGTCTGAGAAGTCAGAGGAGGAAGGTGGCTTTGAGGAGGTGGAAGACCAAACACAGCAGGCGTCCAAGGGGGCTTGTTGTCACCTTTCGGGGACCCTTGGTGTTGTACATGGCTGGGTGGATTAAGAGACCTTCAATGACATCAGTGAGGACAAGGAACGGACATGGATAGCTTGGTATCCAACCTTGTGCAAATGGGGAGTTTGCGGTTGTGCAAATGGACTGTTTGCGGTTGTTTGCGGTGCGTTAAATGGGGAGTTTGGTCTCTCACTGTGAAGCGGGTGTAACCCTTACACTACCTGATCGATACAACATCATAGAGTAGGTACCCCCCTCAATATTTTTATGGCCCCACCAACCGCTCACGGGTGCGGGCGGGCGGCAGGACAGTAGGTCCCCCCATTGTGATTTATGGCCCCCACCCACCGCGCAGGGGTGGGAGCCGGGGGGGAGGACAGTAGGTCCCCTCCCTTATCCTTATTTACTGAATATTCCCCTGTATAACAATGTTTGGCATTTAGTGAATATTCCCTATTCTGCTCTGTGTCAGTGTGTATCAGGGTCTCTGAGGACAGGTGTCAATCCATATCTGCCAAGTGACCCTATGTAGGGGGAACAGTCCCTATTCTGCTCTGTGTCAGTGTGTATCAGGGTCCCTGAGGACAGGTGTCAATCCATATCTGCCAAGTGACCCTATGTAGGGGGGACAGTCCCTATTCTGCTCTGTGTCAGTGTGTATCAGGGATCATTAGGATAGGTGTCAATCCATATCTGCCAAGTGACCCTATGTAGGGGCAACAGTCCCTATTCTGCTCTGTGTCAGTGTGTATCAGGGTCCCTGAGGACAGGTGTCAATCCATATCTGACAAGTGACCCTATGTAGGAGGAACAGTCCCTATTCTGCTCTGTGTCAGTGTGTATCAGGGTCTCTGAGGACAGGTGTCAATCCATATCTGCCAAGTGACCCTATGTAGGAGGAACAGTCCCTATTCTGCTCTGTGTCAGTGTGTATCAGGGTCCCTGAGGACAGGTGTCAATCCATATCTGGCAAGTGACCCTATATAGGGGGAACAGTCCCTATTCTGCTCTGTGTCAGTGTGTATCAGGGTCTCTGAGGACAAGTGTCAATCCATATGTCAAGGTGTCAATATGTCATATGTCAGGTGTCAATCCATATCCATTGTGATTTAGGAATGTTAGGTGATTTATGCCCTTTATGGATTAAAACCAGACTCTGCATCAACTGTGTAATTTTCCATGGGAGTTTTGCCATGGATCCCCCTCCGGCATGCCACAGTCCAGGTGTTAGTCCCCTTGAAACAACTTTTCCATCACTACTGGGGCCAGAAAGAGTCCCTGTGGGTTTTAAAATTCGCCTGCCCATTGAAGTCCATGGCGGTTCGCCCGGTTCGCGAACGTTTGCGGAAGTTCGCGTTCGCGAACCGAAAATGTTATGTTCGTGACATCACTACTCCCGTGATGCATGACTTTAGAATGCCTTTAGAATGTCTTGACAGAGCCACTGACGAAGAGCATTATGTCTAATAAGACCTCAGAGAAACACAGTATCTATAGATTTTGTTCCAATAAGAAGAATTTGAGATCAAGTAAGCAAGAATTTCTTGATGCAATAATTCATCCTCTATGCCATTTAAAAAGCATGGCATTTGTTTCACAGGGAACATCCAAGATCAATTCCGATTTATCTTCTATATATATATATATATATATATATATATATATATATATATATATATATATATAATTATTGACTGGATTCAATAATCTTTCCAAATGATTAATTACTGTTAGAAGACATTTCCAATGATTTATCTACAAACAATTCAAATACATCTTAATGGTGACTTCTGTAGATAAAAAATTTGGAAAGTATGTCTAACAGTATTGAATAATTTGGGAAGTTTATTAAATCGAGGCCTCTCTTCTTAGACAAAGGTTTGCAACTTTTTTATTTTTGCCGCCGTGTTTTCTTCATATCCTAAAACTTATCTACCGTAATTATCTGAAACATAAATTGTAAAGTATTCAATCTTCCTTTATAGATTCATTATATTAGATTCCACCAATATTGGAAAAAAACACACAGAAATTTAGACTTATGTCTGTGTTAAATGGATTCCTTCCAATCTCTGAATACACGTGGTTTACAATCTGATCCAAAATCTCACCACCAATAAAATTATAATTATAAAACAATGTATATGACAATATGTAAATTAATATTTCCTGGTGAATGACGACTAGAATTAGCAACGTCCCCTTAAAACCTCCCCAAATGGTCTTAAAATATTAAAGTAATAATGGTCTAAAAGGTATACATTATAATGCGCACAGTTGCACGCAACACATAATAGGCTCCAATGTGCTTTTCCTGATATCCCAGGGGACTAAGAACTCACTATGCTCTGTAGACCATAGACAGCTCTTTCCAAATTGCTTCAAATGAACCTCAGTGGGATTTGGCAGTAAGGTTTTAAACCCTTTATTGTTTTACTTCAAAGAACAAAGATTTTAAAAAGGTCCTACTGTTGTATTTATTTATGTGTATTTTATTGCGGTATGGTCCTTGTAAGAATTCTTATTTTAGAAAGAAATGCGTTGGACCTTGTTACATTTGCATCTCACCGAGGTTAATTTGAAGCAACTTGGAATGAAGTGTCAGTGGTCCACAGAGCTTTGGGAGCACTCAGTCCTCCAGAATCTTGAGGAAGGCACCTCTAAACTGATTATATGCCTAGTTTCTTGTCAGTGCACCTGTGCTCATTCTAATTTACACCTTTTAAAGTGATATTAGGCTAATTTTAATACTTTTATCTTAGAAACAGTTTCCCCTATTCTATGTTAATCGTGTGCTGTACCTAGTATTGCTTTATATTTGCTTTTTCCATAGAATCCTACCATTGCTTGTATAATGCCATTCATGTATCTTCTACTGTAAAATCCAGGTGTGACAAGACATATGGAATAGTAGGAAAAGTAAAGTAAATCATGTAATTGATTTTGTTAATAGGATATGGCCTCACATATCACGTTTTTATTTTAGTTTTTAGTTTTTATATTAATATTATCTAAGGGTTGTTTTATCATATTGCACTTATCTGTTGTCATCTCTGTAAATTGAGCATCAGCCTAACTGTTACAAAATAAGTTAAGTGCATTGTGCTCTTGGCCTCTCCATTTTTTTTAGAACCTTAAACAGGTTTATAAACGAAAAAGAGGAACAAACACTGTCCTAAATCAAGAAAAAATCCTAACAAAAAAATAAACCTTAAAACATAACTTTTAATAGGAGGATATATAAAAGTAAAGAAACAAATACTTAAATAGAAAACAAATACTAAGATAAAACCAAAATATGTGATAACTAGGAAGTCCTTCAAGTTTTTGGATCTTTGAGCTGTGAGGGATGGATAGGTAGGTAATGACTGCTTGAGTGTAGTTTTATGCAGTAATATGAGCCAGTGTTTAGTGAGTCATGGTTGTCCAGCCACTGTCAAAAGTGGCTATGCATCTGAGAGTCAGAGAGTTTTGTTGGGTACGTGTAGATTTGAAACTCATTATTCTGTTGGTCTGACTAGCACATTGAAAGGCTCTCTTAATAACCTTACTAGGGTAACCCAGCGCTCTTAGCCCTTAGATATTGTCCATAGGGGATTGATGCTTTTAATTTGTATGGGTGATGACTGTCCCAGTGGAGGAGGCTATTGGTAGATGTTAGTTTCCTAAATAATTCTGTTTGAATAGTTCCATCCTCCATTAGTAGAATTTTAAGGTCTAGGAAGACTAGTTCATGTTCGTCAATGTAAGATTCACATTTTTAAGTATGGCCACAAATTGTTCAAAGTGTTGGACAGAACTAGTCCATAGTAGGTTTAATCACATGTAAATTAAATAAATGAAACTTGCTCCCAACTTGATGTGCAGTATGATCTAAATTTAGCATGGTCCTTGCAATCTGGCTCTGCGCTGAAGTCAATTATAAGTGACCAATGATGAAACAATGGACCAAAATCCAAATGATGTCCCTGCTACCTAATAACAGGGAGCTCTTGACTCTTCCTCTGGTTTAAAACCATACCTAATCTACAGTTTGCTCATGTGTTACTCAAAAAGTAGTAATTTATTGATATAAATTTTAAATAAATTCCTTATGGATTTTTTGAGTGCACTCTCCAATTATGTTTAAAACCAATCATGTCACATGCTTATTATTTACAATTTGAACTATAGCTCCCATTGTTGAATCTCCTTACTATCAAACCTTCTTTGTTTGATAAACATACCATTACCTTTAGTAGATAATTGGTTTCACTCATGTTACATTTATTAAAAAACGTTTGACATCTGTTTGCAGTTCCATGTTGGGTGCGTTTAGGTTATGTTTTTTTATGACTAGATTTAACCTGTCCAGTTGTGGAATGGATTCAATGCCGTATATACAGATTTACGCTTGAACAGATTCCTCTCAGACTGTAAATATCTTTTGGATCACTGTGAGAATTACTCAAAGATGATTTAATAGTATACAGAGCTCTGAATGGAATACAGTAGCTCATTTTATTGTAGACTGTTTCTTTTGAGATTTGTCATATGAATGAGCTGCAAAAATATATTAAAATAAATAATTTCATATTCTAAAGAAGAACATGATTTATATAAAAGTAAGGGGTACACCAGGAGCAGATTGAACTCCAGTTTCAAAAAGTCCCAGACTGTCATTGCCATCTCTAAAGCTGCGTGCAGAGGCGGGTGTTTAATTAGGCAAGTTAGGTAGTCTAAAATGGTCACTGGACTCGCCAAATTGGTTAGCATCCCCACCTCTGGGGTGACAGGTGTGTCCATTGCCCCAATTCAATCTCTCCCTGATTGGTGTTCTCTGGCACAGTCATGTCATCTTCTGAGGCCGCCCACACGTTGGGTCCTAGAAGGCTTAGAAGGACAAGTTTGTGGGCGAAGTCAGCCTCACACTGATCTTTGCTGGTGTTAGATGGAATGGGAAGGACTCAGCTTTCCATCTGCCAGCCAATGTTTCCATATACAGGGACACATTGAGTTCAGCGTGTCTAACATACTGTAAGTAATAACCAAACCAATAATTTATTCAATCAGCAAACATTGGGAAAATCTATAGCAAACTGAGTCAATTACATTTATTTAAACTAGCTTGTTTTTGAGTCCCTCCACATTGTAACAGATGTAGGAGGGTTGGTTTGCTGCAGATTGTATCCACAGCACAACACTGGTGCTTGGTGAAATATCAGTTGTTGAATTAATAGAGAGATATTAGGGTAACTTGAGTAGTGGTTATACAATGTCGGTCTTATACATTAACTGCACAGGAATACAAAGGAGCCAATAAATTGAAGATTTGTTTTATTTTCAAATACAGTGTCCTATGAGTGTGTCTGTGTCCTCTGTGTGTAACTATTACGTGTGCATTATACTTTCATTTTGTGACTTTTTTACTTCAAATTAATAGTTTATACACTCCTCCTTACATACACAATATTCATGTTATGTCATGTTTATTTTTAAATATTCTTTACTACCTTTTAATCAGGTTTGTTCTCTAATATGGGATTAAACTAAATATCAGTGTCTACTTGTTTCATTTGGAATTTTAATCAATAGAAATTACTTCCTTGAGGCAGGGGTAAGAATTCTTTTTAGACCCGCAGGTGTAATTCTCCTTAAAATGTTGAGAAACACTGGTCTAGAACAGTAGTTACTCACCCAATCCTCAACTGTCCAGGTACATCACTAGTCCAGGTTCTGTTAGTATCTCTAATGGAACAGATTTGGAAAATTCCTGGTTCTTGGACCTTTATTGAGTGGGCTGAGAAAGATTGGTATATAATAACTAATATAGTCTACTGAAGATCTTTTCAGCTACAACATTGCAGTTCGCAAATTAATTACAACACTCATAATGAAGACACAATAGCAATCTGCCTCACTTGTAATTCATGAACAATTTTTTGCTAAATCTTTATAACATGTCTGGCTAACTTCTAAGGGAATACAGTTTTACATAAGGAGACGTTTCTGTAAAGAGATGCATCATAAACACAAGCACATGTATCTTTCAATGTATTTGTTATGTTGCCCGAAATGTTACTTAAAGGAGAGAATACAAGATTGATCTAATTTTCCATAGGAATGACGTGTTTAACATGCATAGTAGTAATAATCAGAAGTGCCTTGTAAAGGAGCATTAAATAGGAAACCCGTGAAAGGATTCTCTTAAACAGAAAAAAATAATAGAAAGTAAATATCTTAGGTTCAATTGAGAGTGAGAAGCTAATTCATGTAATACAATTAACAGATTAAATAAATGCATGTCTGATTGAAGCATAACATCCTGGAACTGAGTTCTACCCAGTGCCAAATGTAATCATGATCACAATATACTTTAGTGTGGGTTTTACCCATAACATTTGTTTTACAACCTCCTTAACAGTAAGTTTAGTGAGTACCATCTGGTACCCACAAACATACTGTAACAGCTGTATGCCTGGAAATTATAGAGTCAGTATTTCCGTTTTCATTCTGGCATAATATCGAGACGTTGGTAATGTCATCAAAGCATGGTCACGCATTGATAGCAAACAACTGTGGGCAATGCTCAGAAGAACATATTGAATCGCAGCCACAGAGTGTGTCACCTTGAGCATTCTAGTCTGCACGTTTGATACATTGTGTGCTCATTCCTAACACAAACAGGGCTTTCAACAACCACGGACATTTACAGTTACTGGTTCTAAAAGGAGGAAAATGGGACACATTTGTCTTGGAAAAACCTTAAAGTCTTTAATACACTTAGATCAGGTAGTCCAGTACATCATTACTCTGCCTCGTGTCTTCTTTACTATGTAGAGTTCAGTGAAGAATTAGACTTTATTATGTTACAATTTCCTTCATAAGCCATATTGAAACTAGAGCTGATTTTTTTTTTTTAATAAATGAAATTTTGTCTTTGTGTTTCTGCTCCATGTATTACTAGTTTCATGTAGACTTTAGAACTGTAAAGCTCTATGAAATACAATTCCCAGAATTATCTGCCAGACACGTTTTTAAACATGGATAAAGTGGGATAGGCAGTAGTTCCAAGCTCAGTCCTCAAAACCAACTGTCCAGGTTTTGTCATTGGCAAAAATACCTGAGGAATACCTAAATCCCGTACTGACGCTATCCATTGAGGACTGGGTTAAGGACCAATGACACACAGAAGAGATGCTAAGGACGTATAAGTATGTGCATTTTCAATTACGTGCGAAATCTCCTGTGCATTTCCATGCATGAGCTAAAATACTGATAAAACTCTCTTACTTTGGTAAATGTATAGTGCAGAAAAAAACATTGGAAAAAAGGAAATTTGGAAGTGCATTAGAACACACAATTATATAGCAAATAGACAAAAGTGGAAACCACCCAGAATACGTATAATAGATAGAATACAAAAGGACAACCTGATATAGGTCAAATTTCCTTAAATGGAATCTGTGTGAAAATTGAAAAAACTTTCATAGCGTAAAAAAGTAAATATAAATAGTGTTTAAAGTGAGATTAGAAATGCACTCACAAACAAACGATCATTCAGGCCTTTCACCCTCTCAGGGGTAGTGTGATGAGTAAAGATATCCTCCAACACGATATATGTGGATGTAAAAAAATGCAATATAGTGAAGTATGTCTAGAAATATATAAATTCACATTTATTCATTGCACTTACAAATTAGCAGCATAAAAAAGGCATCTCTCCATAAACATATGGAACTCCTGGTGATGGTAGTCAAGTATCCACAATCCAGAGTCAGGAAGAAGATACAGCATTCAAAAAAATAAAAGTAAATAAAAACAATATAAGTACATAAGAAGTTCTGTAAGTTACAGAACTTCTTATGTACTTATATTGTTTTTATTTACTTTTATTTATTTGAATGCTGTATCTTCTTCCTGACTCTGGATTGTGGATACTCGACTACCATCACCAGGAGTTCCATATGTTTATGGAGAGATGCCTTTTTTATGCTGCTAATTTGTAAGTGCAATGAATAAATGTGAATTTATATATTTCTAGACATACTTCACTATATTGCATTTTTTTACATCCACATATATCGTGTTGGAGGATATCTTTACTCATCACACTACCCCTGAGAGGGTGAAAGGCCTGAATGATCGTTTGTTTGTGAGTGCATTTCTAATCTCACTTTAAACACTATTTATATTTACTTTTTTACGCTATGAAAGTTTTTTCAATTTTCACACAGATTCCATTTAAGGAAATTTGACCTATATCAGGTTGTCCTTTTGTATTCTATCTATTATACGTATTCTGGGTGGTTTCCACTTTTGTCTATTTGCTATATATTTCCACAGGTGGTTGTGAAGTTCACCTGGAGCTATCACAGTATACGTGTATTTTCTTAGTGTATATACTTTGTTTCTTTGTTTCAGAACACACAATTAGTCTTAGAATACAGCTTCAAAATACAGAAAGTATGGACAAACTATGTCATTAAAGAAGAAGAAAACTTTCAAGTCAAAGTTCAATGGTACACAGATGCTTCATAGAATAATTATTAAAGGCCGCAAAAGTAAAACTTCAAAACTAGCAAAGGGCTGCATTGGCACCTCTGAACATCAGAATCCTGTCGTATATACTTTATGTATAGTGATAAAAGGAGCGGAACATCACGTCTGGATCTCTGAGCAGTGGAAAAATAACAATATGGTCTGATGAGTCATATACCTATATTTAAGGAATATGAAGTAATTTTACAGGACCAGGTGCACCACATTCGGTAAACACAATTCCTTGTAGTTAGCGCAATATTATGTGATAGAAACTACTAACAAATTCAAGAGAGGTTTCATGAACAACAGAATGAAGTCAAATATGTTCTGTGGCCTCTCCCATCAGAGAAGGATTAGGATGTCATAGCGTCCTAGGCAGGTTAGGTACGGTTAATGGGGTCAACCAATTCATGATTCCAGGCCCCTGTCTAACCCTTGAGCTCTTGGCAGCTGCATAAGTTACATCTTATGGTTAATTCAGCTTTGTCCCCAATATACAGATGCAAACACCATTGCAAAGCCAAGGACTCCAAAGTAGGACATAGGCTTCCACCTCCATCATTATGTTTCAAAGAATGTGAGACTTTTTCTTCTTAATTATCAGCATTCCAATGGTGACTTGGGCTGTTTCTTTGGCAATCCTTTCTTGGGACCTTTGTACTGATAAACATTATGTTATACACTATAGAAAAGATAAGTCTGTGAATTGTTGATGGGAAGGAGCTGGAGGACCACGGTTGGAAAGCCATGATCTATTCAACTGAACCAGCTCTCAGTTTGAAATGACATAGCTCATTTAATTTAACTAGCAAAAGGAGGGAATACAGTAAGGTGTGGTACACCGGCATGTCTTCATTATACAAAGAATAACTTCTTTAGCAACTATGCAATTCACCAATGCTTGTATAGTAAAATAATGCGTGGCAGAGAATTCCGGGAAAATTGAATTCATATACAACAATAACCTACACTGGACTTCTCATCACCAGAAAAAAATACCAAACATTGATTATGATTTATGATCCTTTGATGTATATCTTGCAAGCATATTTCCAAGAATTAAGTATGAAAACCCCCCAAAACAAACTCACAACATAACAAACAAAGACATTTTCATTACAAAGGAAAAGTGACGGAGGGTTTAAGTGAACATCTGGAGGTCCACAATCTAATTTATTTTGACTGGATATGAAATGCTAAACCAAAACATTTTGTAATTATGTTCTAAATGTCCATTTATGACCCCCCGCCGCTCTAAGTCTCTACATACACAATCACATGCACATAATGCTGGGTTTGTATGTGGAGAAAAAAAAAAGATGTGCTCAGAGAAGCAAAGAATTCTGATAAATTGCGTGTTAAATACATTTCAGCACTATGAAAACGTTGATAAACAATTTGCTTCTGTGAAGCCAAAAATTAAACAAAAACATGTTTCCAAAAAAGAACAATTTACTGCATTTAACAATTGTACACTAATTCAGAATTGCAATAGTGGGATGTGGCTGCACAAAGCACTGAGAGTTTAGAAGACAGCAAATAACGAGCATATGTGTATTTGTAATGGTGATCATTCCATTCTACACAGTAACCAAACAGCAAACCTTGGGAATGCTCCTGAAGGACATCTTTGTACCATGTGCTTTTATAAGCCAATACGAACCCTAGGCATGATAAATATAGATATATTTTCTTCAGGGCTAGACCATGGCTAATATGATTAGTTGTAAATGAACATAGAACAAATGTGCAGTTATTGTTGACAAGCTTTGAAAAATGCTTCTCCAAAATGAACAGGGACAGATTAAAAATTAGGAAAGTTTTGGGAGGATGGTCAGCTTTCACGAACCTCCCTTAGCAAACTAATGGAGTACACACTCCCGTGTAAGATCACGGTATATTTATACATAGATGATGGGAGGCTAATTTGAAACAGTGACTAAGCTGTCAGTAGTTTAACACATATAGGCTATAAATATAATTTGGAGGTTAGGACCTAAACAAAATCTCTATCCTCTGTTTTGTACCTAGAAATAGATATTTTGAGGAATTAAAATCTACTCAGAACAAACTGACATTTCATGGAATCAATTACAGAACAGAGACTCCAGTCATCGCTTGGTATAGTTTAGGCTTACCCAAACTCCGGCCCTCCAGATGTTGCTAAACTACAATTACCATGATTCTATGAATTAAATAGATTTTGGGAGTTTGGGCAAGCCTGGTATAGTTGACCAGAGACGAGTCTGTCTTTGCACTCTATGTGCTTCAATCACTGAACAAATCCAGAAACACATAACCACTTGGGTTGTGGATCAGTTACTGGGCGACTTCCACTTACTGCTTTAAAAGTTCCTCCCGTGAGCTGCTATATAAGGCTCATCGTGTCTAAAAGTAAATCCAACTGGTCTACTGCAAGAGTGGGATTTGGCGGTCAACATTATTTCTAGGGATGGGACGTTGTTTATTGCCTAGCATGTGAAAAGCAGGTAAACTTCACTGTTGAAGTGATTTTTCTTCTACGTAGTTAATTTTACAGGAAAATTCTTTCATTGTCCCTGTATTACAGATTCCGCAGAAAAAATGCTCTCACACATAGCAATATTAGAAATATGCAACTCATGAGGCAATGGTGATAGGAGAGAAACAAAAAAGAAGCAGAGCCTTCTAAGTTTCAACTCTGGCACAGAATATATAGAATCATTTAATATACAACAATATACCTTACTGCCTTTCCTCACTTTCTCTGTCTGTCTCGTGCTGCACAGCCATTGCCTTTGAGTTCTTTATATGTGTTCCCTGCCCTGACCTCTACATGTTGCTGCTGTCTTAATACAACTCTGCTAACTTTCAACATGTGAACCTATTTTTCCACCTTCAAGCGTATTCTACATAAAGGTGGAAGAAAGGATTTAATATCACAGTGCTATGCAAAACTTGCGCAATTGTTGGTTTGAATGTTTAATAAAGCCACTGTGCCATTTTAAATATAAACAAGGTGTTATGAGTTTATGAAAGTATTTAATCATTCGGTGACATGCAAAGAGTGTGAAACTGTTGGATTAAAGGTGTAACAAGGTGATATTTTTTCTTTTTACCTAAAAATCCTATAGTTTTCTACATTACAATTTTTAAAACCTATACAATTCTAAAATATAGGTTGAAAAAAATAAATTAGAAATGTTTAGATCCTAAAAATTCAGGAATTAGTTTGAAGTTATAATGTTTATCCATTTCAGGTTGCCTTTTCTTAGAAAGACCTGATATCATTCACTCTCTACAGTTTTTAGCCTCACCTCCTTAAATTAACCTCAATAAAGTGGTCTAGGTACAGGCAGGGGCGTATTAGCCGCGAGGCAAACAAGGCATTTGCCTTGGGCGGCATTTTCCAGGGGGCGGCAAAAAAAGCCGCCCCCAAATGCCCAAGGCAAATGTCTTGTTAGCCTTGCGGCTAACAGACATGCTGGGCTGCTGCTTGGCGGTCGAGCGGCGCTGCTGGGCGGCTGGCGAGGGAGCACTTCCTCTGAGCTGTCTGCTCAGCTCCCTCGCGCGCCGCACAGTGAGGCTGGGAGCCGGAATATGACGTCATATTCCGGCTCCGCCTCCCAGCCTCACTGTGCGGCGCGCGAGGGAGCTGAGCAGACAGCTCAGAGGAAGTGCTCCCTCGCCAGCCGCCCAGCAGCGCCGCCCGACCGCCCAGCAGCCACTGGACCACCAGGGAAAAAAGAAGCCCCCCCCCCAGCATTCCCAAAGGTAAGGAGGCTGGGGGGGTTAAAGTAAAAAAAAAAGCCACTGGACCACCAGGGAAAAAAGAAGCCCCCCCAGCATTCCCAAAGGTAAGGAGGCTGGGGGGGTTAAAGTAAAAAAAAAAGCCACTGGACCACCAGGGAAAAAAGAAGCCCCCCCAGCATTCCCAAAGGTAAGGAGGCTGGGGGGGTTAAAGTAAAAAAAAAAGCCACTGGACCACCAGGGAAAAAAGAAGCCCCCCCCCCCAGCATTCCCAAAGGTAAGGAGGCTGGGGGGGTTAAAGTAAAAAAAAAAGCCACTGGATCACCAGGGAAAAAAGAAGCCCCCCCCCCCCAGCATTACCAAAGGTAAGGAGGCTGGGGGGGTTAAAGTAAAAAAAAAAGCCACTGGACCACCAGGGAAAAAAGAAGCCCCCCCCCCCCCAGCATTCCCAAAGGTAAGGAGGCTGGGGGGGTTAAAGTAAAAAAAAAAAAGCCACAGGACCACCAGGGAAAAAAGAAGCCCCCCCCCCCCCCCCAAGCATTCCCAAAGGTAAGGAGGCTGGGGGGTTAAAGTAAAAAAAAAAAAAAAAGTGTTAATGTGAGTGTCTGTTAGTGAGTGTGTGTGTGTCTGTTAGTGAGTGTGTGTGTCTGTTAGTGAGTGTGTGTGTCTGTTAGTGAGTGTGTGTTAGTGAGTGTGTGTGTGTGTGTGTCTGTTAGTGTGTGTGTGTCTGTTAGTGTGTTTGCCTGTGAGTGTGTGTGTATGTTAGTGAGTGTGTGTGTCTGCTAGTTTGTGTCTGCTAGTGAGTGTGTGTGTCTGCTAGTTTGTGTCTGCTAGTGAGTGTGTGTGTCTGCTAGTTTGTGTCTGCTAGTGAGTGAGTGTGTGTCTGTTAGTGTGTGTGAGTTTGTCTGTTACTGAGTGTGAGTTTGTCTATTAGTGTGTGTGTTTCTGTTAGCGAGTGTGTGTTTCTGTTAGCTAGTGTATGCGTATCTGTCAGTGAATGTGTGTGTGTGTATTTAGAATGCGGGGCGGGGTAAAGGTTGGGTGGGGGTGGCGCGCGGGGGGGGGGGGGGGCGCCTGAGTTTTGTTCTGCCTAGGGCAGCACAAAACCAGGATACACCACTGGGTACAGGTATCCTGTCATTTTAACCTTTCCATGTAAAACATGGGTGGCCACTTTTAGGTAGAGTAACGCTATATCATTAGGAATACATGTTTGATAATGCTTTAATGACCCATTACCAGTAGTCTCTATTGGTTATTAGGGATTTCTGTTCTTTTCACCCAATAATTTTGTCTACCTAGAAAAGATGGTAAGCTCTTTTCTGCATGACTTCCTAGACACCAAGCTATGGATTCTTCTTCTGATCTTCAAGTATTCTTTCCTCTAGAGTGGAGAATGGACTTTGAGGACTGAATACCGCACTGATATAAGAACATTACAATTCTGAACTCACATAGTGAGTCTTTTCATTCCAGTAGGTAATAAAGTATTACTCTATGACCTGTGAAAATATCACAAAACTCATCATTTTATTTTATCTCCTGATACATTGACATATGAGGCACGTATTAACAGTTCCACAATAGTTCGCTGCATTTAGTATAATTTATCGAACCTGCTAGGGAGCTAAGCACGTTCCGCATTTTATTTAAAACAGTATGCACACTATAACAAGATTCACACTTACATAGATTAATTAATTTTTTGGTTGCCTGCGGTGAGCCTGTATTATTTTTTCCCTTTCTCCTGGCTTTACTTCAGTTTTTCTAAATGTTCTCACTGCACGGGGTCATAATGTGATATCAACTCCAGTGCACAAAGGAAATTCCTATTGTGTAAGGCTCCAATTCGTTGAGAGCTCACACTCCAAGCCAAATTCTTTGATGCCAAAATAAGGTCACATCCAGTAGCCTTTCTAGTAAGGCAGCAAACCACTTTTTCCAGGTCAAGTCTTTTTTTCTACATTTTATAGTCTACCTCAGGTGTTGTGTCAGTTATCTGAAGTTTTAGAAGATTCACATCATTTTGTATTGAAATTTTTGTGCTGTTGTTTCATTGAGCATCACTTAATTTTCAAAGGTTCATAACATTCACAGAGAAAAACGTCTGGCTCGGAATCAGTCAGAAAGGATAAAGTTCTATAGAAGCAAGATATTGTGATATAGTGTAATATATATAAAAATGTGACATACTCAAGAAAGTAATGCACACAGATGTCACATACTAATGTTGAAACACTGTCTTTTTTTGACAGTGGAATCACTGTCTAGAAATCCTTCATTGTCCTTTGAGACAGGACAGGTGGTGGTCTACATCTTCCAAATATGTTATCATATGATTTTATATACATCTAGGTTTTTATTATTCAGAATTGGTTTTCTGAAGTTGACCTCCATATTGTAATCCTGGGTTTTATTGTGCTCAGACAAGTAGTGAGACAGAATTTCCTACGGAAGGATCAGGGATGGATGAAGGACCTAGAAAGCATGTATAGAAGCCAAGAGATGTCCATCTAATCTTTGTGTCTCTATTATCCCCATCTTCCAACTCGTCTGTTCTGTGCTTTGCCTTCTTTTATATGTTGTTGGGTTGTTGAAGTAGCAAACATCTGCTCATCTATTAATCTACAAAATAGCACAAACACCCAAAGTGTCTGCTATGCAGTAAGTATTGTAGATCTCCTGAGTTCATTCTTATGCATAACTAATGTAAAAATAAAAAAAAAAACACAATTATATGAACTATGGCCTTGATGTGGGATATAGTTTAAAATATAGCTTAATTTTTCCTACATCCAAAGATATACAACACAAAGCACAGGGCTCACTGGTGCAGCCCAAAATATTGGTTGAGCAGGGTTATTGGTAGGGACGATAAGAAGGGATGATAAGAAGTTAAGGGATGATAAGAAGTTTTGGAGATGGACCCCATTTCTTAATGAAACATTACTTGTATAACACAAATTCGAGGTTGGTCAAATATCTCTCGTCATTATATTGATTTAGTGCTTCACGTTGGTAACTCATATGCATTGCAAGCAGCATATTTATTATAGACCTATCTTCACGTCTTTTCATTGTTTGTCTTCCACTGATTGTTGCCTAAGGCACAACTTCCATCATGTGGGAGAATTATCCCTGACATCATTAGTCGGGACAGTGCGTCCTGTTTATGGATTGGGATTATCATGAGAAGAATGAGTTACATTTTGGAACTATATGTAATGGTTTTGAAAGCACTAAGAGAGAGTGAACTGTCTTGACAATCATGCTTTAAAAGATGAATGTGGCTGGAGTGATCAATGGCACAATGTGGTTTGGAAATATAATGACTATTTCTCAGCATTTGATGCCAGAGCTGGATTATTTTATCCCCATACAGTCTCCTGTTGGCAACAAAGGCGTTTTCCAGGGAGTGTTTCTGTGGTCAAACTTAAAGCAGGGAACGTCTTGTTTCCAAGGTATGCTCATCAAAAAAGCCTATATTTTTTTTAATCACAATTTCTTCCCCTGCTATATAGCATAAATAAATGCTTGTGCTCTGCACGTTAATCCTGGGGAATATTCTAAAATTCTACATATATATCTAGTGTTTAAGTTGTACAGAAAGTGTAGTCAATAATTTTGATAGAAATCTTTCTCTTCCAGTTTCCCTATTTAGAATTATGTGTAGCTGATGATTTTAGTTATGACATCAGCCTAATGATCAAATCCTTAAGAGCCCTCCAAAAGAATTTACATGTACCTAATTTGGTTTTCATTAGAAAAACTGAGACATGTGTCATTTGTCCTAAAATTAAAAAAAAAAAAAGAACACTTTACTATAACTTTTTTTCTTACTTACGAATTTAGAACACAAGCTCAGAGAAACTCAGGAAGAATATATTAATGAGAACTAATTATTTAATAGTTGAATTAAGAGTCTACTGGATCGCTCCTGAGCTTATTTGCCATGATTTGAATGCCTATTCAGGTGTTCAAGTAAAGTTGTTTGGATCTGTCCAACAAGTAGGTTATGCCATATTACAACTAACTTAAACTGAACTCAGCACCTCACTACAGATCTAGCGTACTATCAAAATAGTTTGCTGACTTCAAATTCTAAGAACGGTAGAAATTTGTCCAGATTTTACCACATGAAAGGAGCTTCCTATTTTGCATTAACTTTCTTCAACTATAGTGTATAATGTTGGTACCTTATATGGTCTGTTAATGTGCCTGCTACTGCAGTCTGTCCGATTCAGTTGCATGCAGGGGTAAGCCCCCCCCCTATATACCCTTTATTGTCTGTACCCTGGCATCAGTGCCATCCAGGGAAATTTATTAAGGGTTTTAACCCTGACTGCAGTACCTAACTCGAACATATTGATTGGGGTGAGCCCCTACTAGCAATACCTCCCCAACATTAAGGGGACTTAGAGGCTCTCTCCCCCTCTGGCTATTGGAGAATCTCAACACCTCCCCATATTACAAGGGTGACAATCCCCTTTTTTTCTTTCCTTGCCACTCCTTAGACCAGCACTGCAGCCAAGGTCTCTATAGATACCTATATCTACATATCAATACTTACGGCCTCTGTGGCAAACCCCAATATATACATTGCTGGCGGACCCCCCTGACGGGCCTAGCTTGTAACAAGCTGTTCTAAATGGTGTCCTCTCCTCCACAGGACGACCCATGGTGCACAATGTCAGACTCACCGCAGCAGTCCATAATCAATGCTGCAGTTGCGGCCTCCATGGAAAAGACCATTTCAAAGATACTGATGCACCTTCCTCCAGAAAATCCCACCCAACCAATAGGGGTGACGACCCAAGACACGGAGGATATTGTGGGCTCGGAAGCCTCTATCAAAGGCCTACCACCTTTACCCAAACGGCACAAAAATGGCTTAACGGGCCCTAAGACTGAGGGTAAGGAGCTGATCAAACGCCCCAGACACGTGGCGTTAACCGAACATCCACCCCACACACTATCATCGGGGGAGGAGGATGACTATCTACCCACATCACTGGATGTGGTAGACAAATGGCAGGCAGAAGACTCCGAATTGGACCGAGATGATAAATGGCAGGATGTACCATTCTCATACTCCAAATTCACAGGCGACAACTATGCAGAGGGTTACCTCCCACATGACAAGAGAGCAGGGCCGGACTGGGGATACGAAGCAGCCCTGGAAAAAAATCTATGCCAGCCTCATAAGTCATTGTGCTATGTAGGGTGTATGTATGTATGTATATCTTGACAAAGACCTTAGGGTCGAAACGTTGATTCTCTTCACTGAATAAACCACCTTTGAACAAAGACCTCTGGAGTGCTCTATCTATTTTCTGCATACATACCTACGCTCTGCAGCACCGAGGCTTTTTTACATTTTGCATCATCTTTAAGGTAGAGTGCCAGACCTTGAACTTTTTTTTATATATATATATATATATATATATATAGGCAATTGAAATAGTTGGCTGCACTCTCGGATTTCCTTAAAACGTAACTTTTATTGAAATATTTAAGAGAAGATCAACGTTTCATCACCTCTTGTGGACTTTCATCAGGATCATGATGAAAGTCCACAAGAGGGACTGAAACGTTGATCTTCTCTTAAATATTTCAATAAAATTACGTTTTAAAGAAATCTGAGAGTGCAGCCAACTGTCTCAATTGCCTGGATACTGGAGCCCTGGTGATGCACCCGGTCACATAACTTTGAAGCCTGAGTGCAAGGTACAACAGCTTTTATTTATTTATATATATATATATTGATACATGTATTCTTCTAATTAAAAATATTAGTTCTTTCAGGGTAATTAAATTATACAGTAAAGCACATGCAGACACAGACAATCTTACTGATGCACACAAATAGGCTCATTGACAGACAATCTCAATGACACACACACACAAGGTTACTGGCACACACACACATTTAGTACAGACAAACTCTAATACACACACAAGCTTACTACAGACAAGCTCACTGTCACACACACACGCTCACTACAGACAATCTCACTGATGCGCACACACTCTCCCTACAGACAAGCCCATTGACACACACATGCTCCCTACAGAAGAGCTCACTAACACACCGATTCACTACAGACAAGCTCACTGACACACACAAACTCACTAGCAGGCGCACACACACAGAGGCTCCCTCACTAGCAGATGCGCGTGCACACACACACAGATGCTCGCTCGCTCACTCACTCACTAGCAGATGCACACACACAAAGGCAGACAGTCACTGACACCGAGGCAAACATCCACACATACAGAGACAGGCAGACAGTCACACACACAGGCAGACATCACACACACAGGCAGACAGTCACAATCATGCAGACAGTCACACACACAGGCAGACAGTCACGCACAGACAGTCACACACACAGGCAGACAGTCACGCACAGACAGTCACACACACATGCAGACAGCCACACACACGCAGACAGTTACACACACAGGCAGACAGTCACACACACGCAGGCAGTCACACACAGACAGTCACTCACACACACACAGATAATCACACATGTAGACAGTCACACACACGCAGACAGTCACACACACAGACAGTCACACAGGCAGACAGTCAAACAGGCAGCCACACACACACACACACACAGTCACACACACACACACACAGTCGCACACACACAGTCACACACACACAGGCACACAGTCACACACACACAGGCACACAGTCACACACACACAGTCACACACACTGAGGCAGACAGTCACACACTCACAGTCACACACTCACAGGCAGTCACACACTGACACACTGACCGGCTTCTTACCTCCACATCCCTTGGAGTTCATGGAGGCTGATTGTTGGGGAAGCAGGGACTCCTTCCTGCTTTCCATGCTACAGTCAGCCAGGCCCCCGCCACACGCTAAGCTCTGCCCAGCCGCACGATAAGCCCTGCCCCCACTGCACACTAGGCCCCGCCCCGCCACAATTTATTTTCTTGTTTTAAATGATCCCGGCCGGCCATGTGTGAGCTGTGCCGGCCCCCTGGCACCCCCTGCTCCCATGGGGTCCTGTGCGGCCGCACAGCTTACACATGGCCAGCCGGGATCACAGGAGCCTGATCAGGATGATTAGGGATGTCAGCCCAGCCCCAGGTGCCGCGGCCCACCGGGAAATTTCCCGGTATCCCGGTGGGCCAGTCCGGCCCTGCAAGAGAGACGATTTTGCCTCGGAAGATGAAGGCCTTTTCTTGGACACCAAAGGCTGCCTACTATTTGACCCCAGGACCATCAGACAACCTCGGTAATCTGGATCGTCGCCCCCTCTCGGCCTCTAGACAGGCAATTTATCCGGGCACCCTCCACTATCGGGCCATGCAGAGAATGAAGGCATGCGTTCTGGTTTCTCGTATGACCAGAAGGATCCACTGTACACCGAAGTAAGGACGGAACTCCGTTGGTGGCTCCGACACATGCAGGCTTGGAACGGGAAAGCCATATTTGGTGGAGTCCGATGCCAGCCTCTGGGGCTAGGGAGCATATTGCGCAGAATCTTCCACGGGAGGGTCCTCCTCACCCACCTTGGTTGGGTGAGGAGACCGATCTACATAACTGCTAGGAACAGATTGTGAGGTCCTTTACTATTCGCAGTCTGGCTCGCTACATGACCAATTGCTGCATTCTACTGCACATGGACAACATCTCGGCCATCCAATATATCAACCGCCTGGGTGGTGCTTGCTCTCAGGCTTTATCGCAAGTGACCAAGGACATATACAGTTTCTGCCTGTGCCGCGACATAACACTGCGCCAGGAATATCCAACTGCACAGCAGATTGGCACTCACGACACTGGCGGGACAGCAGCGGCTGGCGCCTCCACGAGACGATCTTCCACAGACTAATTGACTGCATGGGACCATTCCAACTCGACTTATTCGCTTTGCGGACCAACCGTCAACTTCCCAGATTCTTCAGCTGGCTTCCGGATCTGGAATGCGAGGTGGTAGACACATTTCTCAAGAGATGGCCACCGAACTGAGCCTATGCCTTCCCTCCATTCTCCAATTTGGCGAGAGTCCTCCACCAAGTTCGATCTCAGGGAACCTCTCTACTTCTCATCGCACCATTATGGCCAAGCCAGGCTTGGTTCCCGGACCTATTGGAACTATCGTCCGAAGACCCTCTCCTCATCCCTTCATTCCCTCATCTCCTGACCGACACTCAGGAAAACTCCTTACCCTCTTGTCCTCCAAGACTGTCTGAAACTCGTGGCTTGGATGATTTCAGGGGATCCTGGTCAGTCTATGGCCTATCACAGGTCACTAAGAACCTACTATGGGACTCATGGGCACCAGGCACTAGGCAAAACTACATTAATGCCTGGAACAAATGAACTGGCTGGTGTTTGGAAAGAGACTCCAATCCCTTCACTATTCCCATAGTGTTGAACTTTTTGTCTCATCTGTTTTTATCGGGACTAGCTTATCGCTCCATCAACGTTTCACATTCGGCCATTTCGGCAGCCCATGTCTCAATTCTGGGCCTACCGGTTGGTCAAGATCCACTGGTTTGTAGACTGCTTCGTGGAATTAAATTATCACGTCCTCCAGCGCTGAAATATGCACGCCTTTGAGACGTCAACATTGTTCTATGTTTCCTCCGTGAGTGGCCGGACAATTCGTCATTATCGTTACGTCAACTATCCACAAAACTGACGCTTTTGCTCTGTTTAGTGTCCTTTCGTCGAGTATCCGATGTGCGTGCTTTCGCCTAAATGGGGTCACGTTCACTCGAGGAGAGGTCGTTTTTTTCGTTTTCTCCATGCACTAAGACTGATTCTACAACGTTTTTTTATTTGTTTTTCCCTCAGGATCCTGAACTCTGCGTGGTTAAGACGTTATTACACTACATAGAGATTACTGCGCCGTTTCGTCGCTCCTCCAAGGGCCAATTACTGATATCATATGTCCAACCATGGCCACTACTCTGGCTAGATGGGTACGCTGGCTTCAATCCCTAGCTGGCGTCGAATCTTGTTTTGGAACACATTCGGTATGCGGTGCGTTGCAGGCGTTTTTGTTGGGTGCTTCACTTGCTGATATCATGCGTTCAGCCGACTGGTCACGTGAAGATAATTTCCGTGTTTTCTAATTGTACATTATGCTAACGTCGTGTACCTATAATCTTAATTTTAGTAATGACAGGAGGCGAGTATTTTATTTCCCTATTCTTTCTTATTCTATCACACCCACTCATATATCTTATTTACTAGTACAGGCTATTGGGATTGTACTATGTTATATAATGCTCTTAGGGATGGGTCTTACAATAGTAAGACATTAGTTGAAATTCTACGATACGTTAGCATAATCTAACATTTTTATCCATCATCATTTCACCCACCAGTGATCAACTCAAGTTTAAGCATTGGAGTTTAGTAATCCCACTTATGAGAGCATATTAGTAGTGATGTACCGAACTGTTCGCTGGCGAATAGTTCCTGGCGAACATAGCGTGTTCGCGTTCGCCACCGCGGGCGAACACATGCGCGGTTCGATCCACCCCGTATTCGTCATCATTGAGTAAACTTTGACCCTGTGCCTCATAGTCAGCAGACACATTCCAGCAAATTAGCAGCAGACCCTCCCTTCCAGACCCTCCCACCTCCTGTACAGCATCCATTTTAGATTCATTCTGAAGCTGCATTCTTAGCTAGAGGAGGGAAAGTAAAGCTGCTGCTCATTTGATAGGGAAATGGATAGCTAGGCTAGTGTATTCAGTGTCCACTACAGTCCTGAAGGACTCATCTGATCTCTGCTGTAAGGACAGCACCCCAAAAAGCCCTTTTTAGGGCTAGAACATCAGTCTGCTTTTTTTTTTTTTTTTGTGTAATGTAATTGCACTTGCCTGCCTGCCAGCTTCTGTGTCAGGCTCACAGTGGATACTGTGCCCACTCGCCCAGTGCCACCACTCATATCTGATGTCACAATAGCTTGCATTTAAAAACAAAACATTTTTTTTCACTGTAATAGATTGAATAGCAGTTAGTTGTCTGCAAGCGCTGGTGTGTCAGGCCTTCAGCGTGTACTCTGCCAACTTCTGCCAGTCCACTTTGCTACTCATATCTGGTGTCACAATAACGTGCCTTTAAAAAGAAAAACAGTTTTTCACTGTAAGCTAATAGCAGTCAGTGTCCTTCAAGTGGGTGTCAGGCCTTCAGCCAGGGATGTATTTACCACAAGGCAAACAAGGCATTTGCCTAGGGCGGCACTTTCGGGGGGGGGGGCGCTAAAAAATGCCACCCCAAGCTCCCAGGCAAATGCCTTGTTTGCCTCGTGTACTGGGGCTGTCCACCTTACTGTGAGTGAGTGAGTGTAGCTGTCAGTGTGTGTCTGTGAGTGAGAATGGGTGTGTCAGTGTGTGTATGTAATTTTATGTGTATCTGAGAGTGTGTGCCTGTCAGTGAGTGAGTGTGTCAGTGTGTGTCTGTCAGTGAAAGTGTGTGTTGGTTAAACAGTGTGTGCCAATGACTATATGTGTTAGCCAATGACTGTGTATCTGTCAGTGAGTGTATATCAGCACATGTATCAATGAGGGCATGTGTCTGTAAGTCAAATAAATGGCCTTGACACGAATTGGGGGGGGGGGCAAATTTAGACTTTGGGGGTGCCCGAATTTAGTCGTGCCTAGGGCAGCAGAAATCCAAAATACACCACTGCCTTCAGCGTGTACTCTGCCAACCTCTGCCAGTGTACTTTGCCACTCATATCTGGTGTCACAATAGCGTGCCTTTAAAAAGAAAAAAAGTTTTTCACTGTAAGCTAATAGCAGTCAGTGTCCTTCAAGCGGGTGTGTCAGGCCTTCAGCGTGTACTCTGCCAACCTCTGCAAGTGCACATTGCCACTCATATCTGGTGTCACAATAGCGTGCATTTAAAACCCAAAAACTTTTTTCACTGTTATAGATTGAATAGCAGTTAGTTGTCTTCAAGCGTGTGTGTCAGGCCTACAGCGTGTACTCTGCCAACCTCTGCCAGTGCACATTGCCACTCATATCTGGTGTCACTATAGCGTGCATTTAAAACCAAAAAACTTTTTTCACTGTTATAGATTGAATAGCAGTTACTTGTCTTCAAGCGGGTGTCAGGCCTACAGCGTGTACTCTGCCAACCTCTGCCAGTGCACATTGCCACTCATATCTGGTCTCACAGTAGCTTGCACGCATAGTACCACTAATCCAAAAAAAATGACAGGCAGAGGCAGGCCACCCCGCATGGGCCGTCGTGGTGCTGTGATTCCCTTTTGCCCTAGAATAATGCCCAATTTTCAGAGGCCACGTACCCTGAACTTGAAAAGTTCTGAGGACATAGTTGATTGGCTAACACAGGACACCCAATCTTCTACAGCTTCCGCTCGGAGCCTTGACACACCATCCTCCTCCAGCTTAGCTTCGGGCACCTCTCAAGATACCACTCACCCGCCTGCCGCCACCACCAACACTAGCACCACAGCCGCTTCACTTGGTATGTCAGAGGAGTTATTCACACATCCGTTTGAAGAAATTAGTGATGCGCAACCATTGCCAGAGGATGTAGATAACAGGGATATGTCTCAGTCAGGCAGCATTACACACATGGACGTACGGTGTGATGATGATGATGTTGTACCTGCTGCTGCTTCCTTTGCTGAGTTGTCAGATACAAGTGAAGCGGTTGATGATGATGATGCGTCCATGGATGTCACGTGGGTGCCCGCTTGGCAAGAAGAAGAACAGGGCGAAAGTTCAGATGGGGAGACAGAGAGGAGGAGGAGACGAGTTGGAAGCAGGGGGAGGTCGTCGCAAGGAGCTAGTGGCACAGTCAGACAGCATGCATTGGCACCCGGGGTCAGCCCGACAGCACGCCAATCAACGCATGCTGTGTCCACCACCAGAATGCCGTCATTGCAGAGCTCAGCAGTGTGGCATTTTTTTTGTGTGTCTGCCTCTGACAACAGTGATGCCATTTGCAACCTGTGCCAAAAGAAACTGAGTCATGGGAAGTCCAACACCCACCTAAGTACAACTGCTTTGCGTAGGCACATGATCGCACATCACAAACGCATATGGGATCAACACATGAGTACAAGCAGCACACAAACTCAAAGCCGCCATCCTCCTCCTGGTCCAGCATCTTCAGCCACGTCAACCACTGCTGTCCTCCTTGCCCCCTCTCAACCATCCACCACTCCGTCTCTCGGCTTGAGCAGTTCCCGCTCATCTGCCCACAGTCAGGTGTCTGTCAAGGACATGTTTGAGCGTAAGAAGCCAATGTCAGAAAGTCACCCACTTGCCCAGCGTCTGACAGCTGGCTTGTCTGAACTATTAGCCCGCCAGCTTTTTCCATACAAGCTGGTGGAGTCTGAGGCGTTCAAAAAATTTGTGGCTATTGGGATACCGCAATGGAAGGTACCCGGCCGAAATTTCTTTGCACAAAAGGCAATCTCCAACCTGTACTCGATTGTGCACAAAGGAAGTAATGGCATGTCTGGCACACAGTGCTGGGACAAGGGTCCATCTGACCACTGATACCTGGTCTGCAAAGCATGGTCAGGGCAGGTATATCACCTACACTGCGCATTGGGTAAACCTGCTGAAAGCTGCCAAGCATGGAATGTGTGACTCTGCAGAGGAGTTGGTGACACCGCCATGACTTGCTACTACTCCATCTTCTTCCATTACCTCCTCGGCTGAGTCCTCTTCTGCTGCTGCGTCTTGCTCCACATCAACGGCACCCCCATAGCTCCCCAGGTACTATTCCACATCCCGCATACGTCAGTGGTACGCCGTCTTGGGTTTGACTTGCTTGAAAGCAGAGAGTCACACCGGACAAGCACTCCTGTCCGCCCTGAACGCACAGGTGGAAAAGTGGCTGTCTCCGCAGCAACTGGATATCGGCAAAGTGGTGTGTGACAACGGAAAAAAATTTGTTGGCGGCATTGAAGTTGGGCAAGTTGACACATGTGCCGTGCATGGCACATGTGTGTAATCTGATCGTACAACACTTTGTGCATAAGTACACAGGCTTACAGGACGTCCTGAAGCAGGCCAGGAAGGTGTGTGGCCATTTCAGGTGTTCCTACACGGCCATGGCGCACTTTGCAGATATCCAGCAGCGAAACAACATGCCAGTGAGGCGCTTGATTTGCGTCAGCCCGACACGTTGGAATTCAACACTCCTAATTTTCGACCGCCTGCTCCAACAAGAAAAAGCCGTTAATGAATATTTGTATGACCGGGGTGCTAGGACAGCCTCTGGGGAGCTGGGATTTTTTTTGCCACGTGACTGGACGCTCATGCGCAATGCCTGTAGGCTCATGCGTCCTTTTGAGAAGGTGACAAACCTAGTCAGTCGCACCGAAGGCACCATCAGCTACATCATACCATTTGTTTTCTTCCTGGAGCGTGCCCTGCGAAGAGGCTGGATCAGGCCGTAGATGAGCGTGAAGAGGAAGAGTCATGGTCACCATCACCACCAGAAACAGCCTTATCAGCATCGCTTACTGGACCTGCGGCAACGCTGGAAGAGGATTGTGAGGAAGAGGAGTCAGAGGAGGAATGTGGCTTTGAGGAGGAGGAGGAAGACTAACCACAACAGGCATCCCAGGGTGCTCGTTGTCACCTATCTGGTACCTGTGGTGTTGTACGTGGCTGGGGGGAAGAACATACCTTCATTGAGATCACTGAGGAGGATGAACGGGAAATGAGTAGCTCAGCATCCAACCTTGTGCAAATGGGGTCTTTCATGCTGTCGTGCCTGTTGAGGGACCCTCGTATAAAAAGGCTGAAGGAGAACGACCTGTACTGGGTGTCCACGCTACTAGACCCCCGGTATAAGCAGAAAGTGGCTGAAATGTTACCAAATTACAACAAGTCGGAAAGGATGCAGCATTTGCAAGATAAATTAAAAGGTATGCTTTACACAGCGTATAAGGGTGATTTCACAGCACAACGGGAATCTAACAGGGGAAGAGGTGAAAGTCATCCTCCTCCTCCCACGACCACGCCGGCAAGGACAGGACGCTTTAAAGACGTGTTGTTGATGGAGGACATGCAGAGCTTTTTAAGTCCTACGCATCGCCACAGCCCTTCGGGATCCACCCTCAGAGAATGACTCAACCGTCAGGTAGCAGACTACCTCGCCTTAACTGCAGATATCGACACTCTGAGGAGCGATGAACCCCTTTGTGTATCAGGGTCCCTGAGGACAGGTGTCAATCCATATCTGCTAAGTGACCCTATGTAGGGGGAACAGTCCCTATTCTGCTCTGTGTCAGTGTGTATCAGGGATCATTAGGATAGGTGTCAATCCATATCTGCCAAGTGACCCTATGTAGGGGGAACATTCCCTATTCTGCTCTGTGTCAGTGTGTATCAGGGTCTCTGAGGACAGGTGTCAATCCATATCTGCCAAGTGACCCTATGTAGGGGAAACAGTCCCTATTATGCTCTGTGTCAGTGTGTATCAGGGTCCCTGAGGACAGGTGTCAATCCATATCTGCCAAGTGACCCTATGTAGGGGGAACAATCCCTATTCTGCTCTGTGTCAGTGTGTATCAGGGTCCCTGAGGACAGGTGTCAATCCATATCTGCCAAGTGACCCTATGTAGGGGGAACAGTCCCTATTCTGCTCTGTGTCAGTGTGTATCAGGGTCTCTGAGGACAGGTGTCAATCCATATCTGCCAAGTGACCCTATGTAGGGGGGACAGTCCCTATTCTGCTCTGTGTCAGTGTGTATCAGGGATCCTTAGAATAGGTGTCAATCCATATCTGCCAAGTGACCCTATGTAGGGGGAACAGTCCCTATTCTGCTCTGTGTCAGTGTGTATCAGGGATCCTTAGGATAGGTGTCAATCCATATCTGCCAAGTGACCCTATGTAGGAGGAACAGTCCCTATTCTGCTCTGTGTCAGTGTGTATCAGGGTCCCTGAGGACAGGTGTCAATCCATATTTGCCAAGTGACCCTATGTAGGGGGAACAGTCCCTATTCTGCTCTGTGTCAGTGTGTATCAGGGTCTCTGAGGACAGGTGTCAATCCATATGTCTAGGTGTCAATATGTCATATGTCAGGTGTCAATCCATATCCATTGTGATTAATCCATATCCATTGTGATTTAGAAATGTTAGGTGATTTCTGCCCTTTATGGATTAAAACCAGACTCGATTTTCCATCGGAGATTTGTCATGGATCCCCCTCCGGCATGCCACAGTTCTGGTGTTAGTCCCCTTGAAACAACTTTTCCATCACTATTGTGGCCAGAAAGAGTCCCTGTGGGTTTTAAAATTTGCCTGAAGTCTATGTCGGTTCGCCCGGTTCGCCAGTTCGCGAACGTGTGCGGAAGTTCGCGTTCGCCGTTCGCGAAACGAAAATTTTGTGTTCGCGACATCACTACATATTAGTTATACAGTTCAAAATTAAGTTTCAAAGTAAAAAACAATCTTCTACAAAGCAATAACATCTATATTTAAACTTGTTTTCTATTCTTCGATCAACCATTACATGTATTTAAAACAAACATAAAGTTGGCCATTTTGCTCAGCCAATAATGGTAATATTGAGTAATATGGATCCTCCCAGGTTCTGTACTTGTCTAATAACTAGTCATCTTTACAAAAGTGTAAAATATGCTTTGAATTATTACGTTTTCAAGAGGTCGTTATTCAATCTCATACGCAACAGCATTTTAACACCTTTTTGTGTTAATTTTTGGATGCATTTCAAAGAACTAGTACATATTTTCTCTGCTGCTCTGCTGGTATTTATTTATTTTATTACTTTGCTTGGCTATTTTTTTAGGTTTCCCAACTACAAGAGTCTATATTCCATTTCAGTCTCCAGTGGATCCGTTAAACATTTATTAACATTGGAAACACATCTTTCATTTCTATTTTTGGTTGTATCCCATCTGGCCCTTCATTTTCAAGGGCTAATTTCATAATAAATCCCATTAAAAAATAAAATAATAAAAAAAAAATAATGTAGAGCACATTCAAGTATATGATCTGTCTTATTTTGGTCATTGAAAGTGTAGAGAAGACAATGAAGCACATTATGATATCATGATTGCTCTCATAGATTGTTGTCAGTGACTGTGAGAATTCTAAGTAGCATTTGTCTGTGGATCTCAGTGTATGCAAATAATTTTTTTTAGTTTTTACATATGTTTCCCTTTGCATCTTTACATAAATCAGGGTTTAATGCTGAGAATATTGTCTTTGAATGCTTGATTACATCAAAAATGATGGCAAGTTGTCTACAGTGGACCTTTGGAACCAAAACATGTATTGCATTTACTGCTTTTACTGCTTTACCTGTTCCACATGGCTCAATGTAACACAATCAAGATGCCTACTATTCTCTGTGGTTCGGGAGAAAGGAGTATGGATGATGGCTGTATTGGGATAAAAACTGAAAATTAAATGGAGGGATTTATTGAGTTTATTTAAAGTCCCATTTCGCAGGCCACCAATCTGACAAACCTACTTGAGATAGATTCTCGTGATGCAATGAATCTCTAGATAGAAATAATGGCAAGCTATTTGTAGTTCTAGATAAGAGAGTGAGGGTTTAATAAATTAAAGATGATGATCTTGATGATCTTAAACATATCATTTTAAGTTTAACAAAAAATACCTAATAATGCGGCAGGTTGCTAGCCAGAATGATCAAAAAAAATGCTCCATGACATATATTGCACGCATGCGCGACACCGCAGGCCAACTACACCACATGCCAGATCAAATCGCTACAGCTGTAACCCGCTTCTATGCGGACCTTTACGCGATCCCCCCCCCCATGCCCCTCGGGCAGACCCTAACTTGTGAACGATACCGCATGAACATATACCTCACTAAATACACCAAAACTAAACTCTCCTCAGACGCAGCGGAGGCCCTGGAGGCGCCCCTGACGGAGGGGGAACTGGCCCTGGCCATCAAATCCTCGAAGACAGGCAAAAGCCCGGGCCCAGACTGCCTCCACCTCAAATACTACAAAACCTTCCTGGCCACATTGTCCCCCCAATTTATCTCAGTCTTCAACTCTATAACAGAGGGAAATGCTATCCCCCAGCAAACACTGGCGGCCAACATCGTCCTGTTGCCAAAGGAGGGGGGAGATACCGAACGGTGTACGGGCTACCGACCGATATCGCTACTTAACTGCGACCTACGCCTGTTCGCTAAAATACTAGCTACAAGGTTGAATCCACACATACCAGACTTAATCTCTCCTGACCAAGTGGGATTCATCCCCCACAGGGAAGCCCTGGACAATACGGTCCGGGCCCTTTCCCTGATCCACCATGCACGGCGCACCTCGGAGAGCCTTCTCCTCCTCTCTACGGATGCGGAGAAGGCCTTCAATAGGGTGGTGTGGGACTATCTATTCTCGGCACTGGAACATGTCGGCCTGGGGACCCACATGCGCCAGTGGATAGAATCTCTTTACTCATCCCCCACGGCCAGGGTGTGCATAAACGGGGTCTATACAGACGCATTCCCGGTCAGGAACGGAACCAGGCAGGGCTGCCCCCTGTCGCCACTTTTATTCATCTTGGCCCTGGAGCCCTTCCTACAAGCGGTAAGGGACAACCCAGATATCTTGGGGGTGACGGTGGAGGCAGACCACCACAAAATCGCAGCATATGCGGACGATATGCTATTTTTCATAACTAACCCAGAAATCTCCCTCCCAAACCTCATGGCAGAGTTTAAGACATACGGCCAAATCGCCAACCTCAAGATCAATTATGCTAAATCCTCTATACTCAACATTGGCTACCCTCGGAGGAGGGCAGACAAAATCCGATGAAACGTCCCCTTCCAATGACGGGACACCGCTATTAAATACCTGGGTGAGAAGCTCACGGCCAACCTATCCAAACTATACTATATGAATTTCACCCCACTGATGGGAACCTTACGGAAGAACCTGACAGACTGGGCCACACCTCACTTTTCCTTGCTTGGCAGTGTTGCCATTGCCAAAATGAACATTCTCCCACGGGTACTTTACCTATTCCAGACACTACCAATCCCACTCCCTACCACCTTCTTCTCAGCACTCCGCACCCTCCTCATTAAATTTATCTGGAAGGGCACTAAACCCAGACTCAAGTACACTCAACTCACACTCCCCAAAACAGCAGGAGGCCTGGCCGTTCCTGACCTCAAACTGTATTACCAAGCATGCCTCATGCAACGGGCCCTGTAATGGGCAAAAGAGGGAGTTAGCAAACCCTGGAAGGCCATCGAAACACACCACGCAGGCAGGCCCCTTTCAGCCCTCCTGTGGCTGTACCCCTCGACTGGTAGGCGGTTAGTCTAGCAACAACCCTTCATCACCGCCACCCTAACCATATGGCACTCACAAGCAAGGAAACTGCGCCTCTCCTCCTTCCCATCCCCACTACTACCTCTGGTGTACAATCCGGACTTTGAACCGGGAGTAAGACCGGGGAACCTCTGCTGCGTCTTCCCACAAAACATACCCAGACTCTGAGACATGACTGCCACTGGGAAAATCTTGTCCCTACAGACGCTCACGGGCACGCCCACCCACCCCTTCATGACGACATTTAGATACACCCAAATTAAGAACTACATCCCCGCCATACTACAACACCCCGATGTATATAGGGACCTTAAGCCCTTCGAACAGTTGTGCCAGGACCCGGATCCCATGCCCCATAGCGTTTCCTACCTCTACTCTATGCTACAACGACAACAGGGACACCCCCCACCCCCCTTCATGTCCAAATGGGAGACTGCCGTAGGGGAAACACTTACCGAGACCCAGTGGCACAAGATCTGCGACCTAGTGCATCATTGCGCAATCGCTAGCAAAACTCAGGAAACGGCCTACAAGGTCCTCACACAATGTTACCTGACACCAGAATGCTTACAGAGAATGCACTTAGACACGGACGGCCTCTGCTGGAGGTGCAAGAAAGGGACAGGATCCTTCCTCCACATATGGTGGGAATGCCCACTCATAGTACCGTTCTGGGAGAAAATAGCTGCCATAGTGGCCCTGTTCACGGACAATGTCCCATCCTTCCAGCCCACCCCGTACCTCCTGCACCACGCGACAACCCCCACATCACAATACAAACACTCCCTGACCATCCGAATTCTTAATGTCGCAAAATACCTTTGTACTGGAAAAAAGACACAACCCCAACTCTTTCCCTGTGGTTTACTAGAATGGAGGAGTTACGAGTCACAGCAGAAATCTGGTATTCAGCCGAAGACCGAACGCAGACATACTTAGACATATGGACACCCTGGCTGGCACGGGTAGGTACGGAGGCATTTCAGACTGTGCATTTGACCATGGGGGAGGAACCGACAATCCCCAGGAGGAGACACTAGGAGACTAACGGGACGATCCACACCTGGCTCAAAACACAGTACCTCACTCCCACACCCTACCCCATGCCCCCCCCACCCCCTGTCAGGTCCAGGTGGAGCGCGGGTTCGGGGGACCCGGGGAGCGGCGTGGGGACCGACCCCGCGGGGGCGTGCTGGGGAGCTACGACACCTGTCAGGGTGCGACCACTTGCAGTACCCAAAACGATCTGCGGGTATGGGGGGTGGAAGTGCACCAGTTTTGTGAGCTACAAAGTTCATTAGTTTAGAGGGACACACAGGATGCCTCTTAGGTTATTCCCATCAACACCATATATATCACTGGGCAGAGCCGAATCATACCAAAGTAGGGGGCCAACACCCCACTATATTGCCATTCAGGACCCTAGACATGAGGTCACTAGGGGGCTGCGTGTCCTGATGGGACCCTACACATTAAATGGCCCACATGTCTCACTACTGCCTAGTGGCTACAGGGTAGGCATGGGGGAACAGACAAAAACCTATGGGGCATACAAAACTACCCAACGTAGAAATGGTACACATCAAATATAACAGAGTACTATGCATAACTATGTACCACCCGACCTGCGATTCCACAATACACATGCTATTTACTCAAGGCAGCGACCTACGAGTCGCCAAGACACGTTTGACATACCATGCCTTCCGATGTATAAGCTTATATGAATGACCAGAGGGACCTGCGAGTCCATGTTTTTCTTTTTCATGTTGAAAACCACCAAAAAAAAAACCCCAAAAAAACAACAAAAACAAAATGTTCAATAAAAATATATTTACAAAAAAAAATACCTAATAATCGCTCAGATTTCCTTGAAGTTGTAACTTGTACATTAGCTTTGTGATTATCCAAAGGTTTTGTCTATTGAATCATTCCCCTATGGTTTTAGAATCACCTTATACATTACTTTCTGCTCATTATAGACATTCAGCTTACATCTGAAAAAAATAATGTCATATCCTCAAGAGTAGAAAGTTTCTTAGACCAAAACACATATTGATAATTTTCGCTAGGCAACATGTAAATTATATATTTTGTTAAGCCTATGATTAAGTAGCAAACACATAAGGCTTTTGTCAGTGGCGTACACAAGATCCATGGGGCCCGGGTGCGAAAATTGATCCGTGATCCCCTACCCCCCACGCTTACTCTGCGCGGGCCGGTACCGCTACACATGGCGGCGGGCACCTAGTCGCAGGGCTGCGACCCCTGTGTGCCGCCAGTGCATGCAGATACACTTAAAGGAGCACTATAGGCACTCAGATCACTTCAGCTCAATGAAGTGGTCTGGGTGCCAGGTCCCTCTAGTTTTAACCCTGCAGCTGAAAACAACTGCTATTTTTAACTGAGGGTTAATCCAGCCTCTAGTAGCTGTCTCACTGACAACCGCTAGAGGCGCTTCCACGATTCTGCTGGACGTCCATAGGAAAGCATTGAGTAATGCTTTCCTATGGGCGGTTTAAATGCGCGCATGTGAGAGGCGGATCGGGGCGGAGAGATCCCCAGTGCCTAGGGAGCCCGGCGCTGGAAAAAGGTAAGTGCTGAAGGGGTTTTAACTACACACTCACACTCTCACGAACAGATGCATACACACTAGCTAACAGACACACACATTTACTGACAGACACACACTCAGTGACAGACACACATACACACTCACTTACAAAACATACACTCTCACTGACAAACACACACTCACTAACAGACACACATAAACTAACACACTAAGTAACAGACACACACAGTAACACACACTCACTGACACACACACACACTGACACTCACTAGCAAACACACACTCAATAACAGACACACAAACACACTCAGTGACACACTCACAGTAACATTCACTAACACACTTACTGATACTCACTAGCAGACACACACAAACTAACACACACAGTAACACACTCACTGACACACACACATTAACACACATACACACTCATATTTTTTTATTTTTTATTTAATCCCCCGGCCTCTCAACCTTTGGGAGTGCTGTGGGGATTCCTGGTGTCCCTGGGGTCCAGTGGGGCTGCTGGGCGGGCACGCGAGGGAGCACTCTCCCCTGAGTGCTCTCTGCCCAGCTTCCTCGCGCGCCGCTTATTGATGCCGGAGCCGGAATATGACGTCATATACCGGCTCCAGCATCAGTGCGGTGCTCGCGAGGGAGCTGGGCAGAGAGCACTCAGGGGAGAGTGCTCCCACGAGCGCGCGCCCGGCTGCCAGCAAAGTAAAGTCACTGCCAGCCTCGGGGGGGCCTGAGGTTGCCAGCTCCTGGGCCCCCCAGGAGAAGAGGCTGGCAAAATGTGGCCACACTGGCATGCATACCGGGTCGCAGGACGGCCGGGCGCCCTGGAGGCCCGGGCCCGGTGCAACCCCTGCGACCACTGGCTTTTGTATTTCCCTGTACCTTCTTTTTTACTCTTCGTTATTCTGGTGGTATGGACTCATTGTAAAGTTGAAACAAACTAAATTGACTGTACCTAGATTTTTAGATTTTCCCTAGTTATACTATGATTTTAGCATCTGATAGCGTGGTACTCTCAATCATTTTCCTAATATTACTTTTCTATATATCCTATTCATGACCATCCAGCCATTTTCTTTTTTGATTGATTTTACCGGATAAAGTCTCTCTCTTTTCCCATGTCAACAAAATCCTCAGCAGATACTATATATGTGATAGAGAAGATGGCTATTTACTCCCCATAACTTCTCCTGAGATTTTCCACATGTTATGAATTTTCATAAAATTACAGACATTAGGCTAACGTCTGAAGACATAGGGGCAGAGACTGTCTGATTAATAGAGTCATCCATCACGGCATGTATTTGATCTGTGGCAATGTTATATCCAGTAATTAAACTTCTCTCACTCTTTCTAGGTTTATTCCAATAATACTACATTTATCATTTTAGGACATATTAGAAATATTATTCTGGTTATTGCAATAAGGGTAAGATATATAACAAACTCCAGACTAAATTAAAAAAAAAAAAAAACTACGGTATTAAATAAATTTATTATGAAGAAATATGCTAACAATCTAAATATGTATGGGGAAAACATTATGACCGAAGGGATGGAAAACGGATAAAGTTTGTAAATTACGATATGGAATAAGTACTGAACCATCCAAAAGTTTTTTGACAGATAACAGCTGTCCTCCCTGACAGGAATTTTATTGTTGTCTGTGAATTAAAACTGACATGAGCACTTTCTAAGCAACATGCTATGCGTACGACCATCACCCCATCAAGGTATTTAAAATACCATAATACGGAATATAGTACTACTCGTTAAAAACAATATGGCTGCTGCACAAAGTCTGCCCATGTGTTATGCATAGCATGTGCTCAGAGCCAGCCTACCCATTAGGAGACAAGGTGGCTGCCTTAGGACCCAGGCATTGAGCTCTGGCTCTGAGCGGGTTGTCCTCGACCTGTGAGGAAGATCAAAAGATCTTTCTGCACAGCCCTATGCTCCCTCACTTTATTGAGGGACTGTTGTGGTCTGTATCTATATCATGTACAGACCACTGTCTGTGCACCCTTGTAGTTCCCCCGGGGCTCCTGGATGAATCAGAGCACCACAGCCCGCGCTATTAGTCACTGGCTGATTGCCAGATCCTCGAGGGCACTCTTAAAATGGTCTATACCTGATATTGGTACAGATGATGGAGCTCCCTCACTAGACATCCTGGGAACAAGCCCAATCTCCACTGGACTGCCAGGGTAGATAAGCAAAGGGGGGAAACATACACAAAACACTCAGCCACACTCAGACTTCCCTACACACACAATATTCAGCCACCACACACAAAGTACTCAACCAGAGTGTGCGCACACACAACCTCCCCCCCCCACCCCCTCTCACGGAGACCAGGACTCTAGGAAGGGCCCTAATCTGAAACCCTGCCTATGGCCCAAACAAATCTTAATCTGGCTCTGCATGTGCTCATTAAATTAGTGTAACGGACCGTTTCACTTACAAGAGGATAAAACCCAGTTTAGGCGATAATCCCCTTTCCAGATGCACAGGCAGCTACTACAGACACCATTCTCCCGACTGGAACCACACGAACACTGGAACAGCTGAACAAGAAAAGCAGACATCGGCTTACACTCTTGGCAGTCAGCATACAATCCCATTCCCCCAAAGACCGAGACGACACATCGCTTTAAGGGTTAAGCAAGACTCTGGACTGGGACACCCAGTCTGGCTTTTATTACAAACAAGTACATACAGGACACTCCCAGGGGGAGGATGAATTTAACCAATCACATGGATGTACCTCCCACACATTTCCTCCCCTTAGATTAGCACTTAACATAATTATACCGTACACCCTTTTCCCCAATTCCTGGATGTACCCCAAATACATATGCTACACCTCCAAAACAGGTATCCCCTGATAGCCCTTATTCAGGGGGACAACATATCCAAGAATCAGGTCATTCGGATGAATGGTTCGGGAGATATGAGGTTCCAAAGATTTGACCGACCGCATGGGTAAAGTATCCGAAAACAGTTCCATGCATTTTGGCCCTGCGGTCGGTCACAAACAAGGGAATGAAAACAGACGAATTGCCTGTGTTATAGAGCCTGGAGAGGGTTTAAATGAATTCCCTTGTTTGTGGGGTTCTTTCTACCGAACGGCTGGTCATTCGGTAGTTTTTATACGAATTTCTGGAAGTATGGAGGTCTCAGCGGTGGTTGCCTAGTCAAGTGTCCGATTTTAGTTCCAGACACTCGACGGCAAAACACCGCTGTTCGGTAGTTTAAGATGGCCGCCGCCACGTGTTTGTTTCCCGAATGGCGGCCACCCAGAGGACAAAGAATACATTACACTGATTGCCAATTACCCGTTTGCAACATTGTTGCAAACGGTAATTGGAGGCACACTTAGTCCTGGGTGGTCTGGTTGTTCGGTAGTTTCCTCAATACAATGAATGGAGTGATTCTACCGAACAATCAGATGAATGCTGCATACATATCCCAGGTTAAACTGCATACAAAAATACATACATGACATTAAAGTATTAAAGGCAGGATTACTGTACTACGCTCCACAGTCTTAAAGGTACAGTATCCCAAAAGTCCCCATAGATCCACGGATGGCCCTTAAAGGCCCAGTAGCAGTAATATACATTATTACATGCCCAAATATAGTTTTTCCAGTACAATATGTCCTGGGGCCATAGTCGCAGGGCAGGAGGCTAGCAGCCAGGCCTCTCCAGTTCACAGTGGCGAAGCTGGTTTCGCCACAATTAGTATTATTAAATTATTATTATTGAAACACTACATCAAACTGTGTAAATCTAAGAAGGCATGTTTCCCGTATGAATTAAAGGGGAAACATGATCACTGTTATGGGTTTCAAACATCAGTTGTGAGTTTGATTCTAAAAAAGCCCTACAGGAATAATTTCATCCCTTGTTTTTCATTATCATTATATAAACATTGTAAATCAGTAACTTTTACAGAAAACTCTCAGCCTGTCAAGCCATTCATAGATGGATGGATTTGCAGTGAGAAATGCTCCATGTTTGACAAACCACCCAAATCACTTGGTCAAAAAACTGCAAGGTGGCACCCATTTGCTTATATTTCCATAACAACTATAATGGTGATCAAAGTGCCTCTTTAATAATAAGACAAGACTACCAAATATTGGCAAAATTGTAATAATGTCTATTATTCTTTTTAAACATGTATTCCTGACACTATAATCCTGATGTGGCATATTAGGTGTCCGGCAAGGCTTTGATCATACTGAAAAGGTTATTTTACTCACCTTTTTTCCACGCCTCACCAGTCTTGCCACAGCTGGCCCTGCCTGGTCCCATCTCCATGGCTGGGATCATCTTGATGATCTCAGCCAATCCAAGGCATATTGCACATGCATAGCAAAACACCACTGTGCGCCAGCCAACATCTTCTCATAGCATCTCTATGGGGAACGTTCAACATTTCCATACAGAAAAAGCAGGGCTTACATTGAAAATGCTGCAGGGACATGCTATAGACACCAGAACCACTACATTAAGCTGTGGTGGATCTGGTGACTATAGCGTTCCTTAAATAAAATATATGCAATGGACATACACACAAATAAGAAACATTGTTCATGTTGAATTAATCACTCTGTCTTGTTCTGATAGTTCTAATATATCAGGCAATAAATTTATTTTTGTCTTTCTGTGAAAGCACTATCTTTTAGCCTGATCACTTTAAATCTGCATATAAATATCTCTGCAGAAAACCATATGCGTGATGACAAATACATCACTCCTCTTCAAAAGGCTGCATGTTTGACCTTCCATTCTCCATTACACTATCCCTATGTCCACAGGGAACTACTCCAGAAAATGCACTGTTTAATATTAGTCCAACACAGTCAGTAAATAAACAAAATAATACTCTTGATGCATATTTAAATATATCATTGGACCTCACAAAGTCATAGTTTCATTGAAAAAATAAAACATGCAGAAAGATTTATTCACTATACTGATTTTTGACTGGGGACGTATGAGGCCTATTACTAAGTACAAAGCTGCTGGCACACATTTTTTGGGATGTAGCTAGTGTCTCCTCATTTGTACCCCAGGCCCAAAAAGGTTCTTCCAGATCATGTTTCATGTGGATAATGGTATTTTAGTTTCTATTTGCTTTTGTTCATATTTCTGCAGTTTATATTCTTTAATTCTCTGCTATGTTCTTCATAATTTCTCTTTCAATGCTGTACCGTACGCATCTAGGGCTGAGCCTCCCACTAGATCAGTTATAATGATTGTACCAATTCATTATTTTCATTTTACGTGGGCACCCATGATATGATCTCATTAGGGATAAACGTTGACTACTTTTGACCTTTAACTACTCTTTAAGCTTACTTGTGGGGTCTACTCTCTTGATTAAGCTTACCATATGTCACACTTAAAAATTAGAATCTTAACTTTCCATGTTATGTTTTTATTCCTAAATGTATATAGCTCTGAGATCATGCTTGAATTAAAAAAAAAAGTGTGTCCTGTATAAGCTCAGAAGATGACCAATCTCTTGGGGCCATATAAATAAATGGGCATCTCGAATCCCCCATAGATGGCTATAGTTCCCCAAGTCCCTAGCCACCAACCCAAATATTTCCCTACTTATGCCTGAAAGAGCTTAAATTGTGGGAAAATGCTTGGAGCAGATGGACAGTAATGCAGTATACAAATCTCTTATATTATAATGGCCATATGGTGTGACGAAATCTCAATATTTTGTACATGAGATAGGTGTTTCTAAATAGACTTGAAAGATTGTTTGAAAAATTCTTAAAAATTACTGAGTGTGCGCGCAGAGCAATGCGTGTGGTTTGTGTAAATAGCATGGACCTTTAAGCTAACTCTGAGTTTATCTGAATTCAGGTATATTTATTTCACACATGAGTTAGTTTTTTTTCACCAACAAAGAAAGATATTTACAGTGACACAAGTTGGGTTCAGTAGGATAATTTGGTAGCCTTGCTCAGTGCCAGCAACACCCCATAACTATGAGTTTTACTTCCTTAGATAAAAGGTTTTTCCATTTTGTACCTGGTTGTACCCAGTTACAGGCAGACACCAAAAGAATGAGCCTTACACATAATTAATAAATGGGCCTTGAGTATATTCATCAATCAAAGAAGCAGGATAGGCCTCTTGTCCAGGACAACCTCCAGTTTTACCCTTTAGAGAAAAAAGTTAAATGTCTCCCAGCATTAACAATTGCAAATTTCCCAAATACAAGTACAATATTTTAGTGTCATTTATGGCCTATGATGTGGGGGAGGTTTTAATTAATTACATTACAAACAGCATTGTCATACTGACAAAAAAAAATATTTTCAATTACGTAATACACCACTTTGCAAATTATAATTAAAACAATTTTGAAGTCTCTTCTCACAACCTAGGAGAGTCCGGACTAGGACAGTTGAGTAATGTGTCAGATCCAAGCTAACAACCTAGGAGAGTCCGGACTAGGACAGTTGAGTAATGTGTCAGATCCAAGCTAACAACCTAGGAGAGTCCGGACTAGGACAGTTGAGTAATGTGTCAGATCCAAGCTAACAACCTAGGAGAGTCCGGACTAGGGCAGTTGAGTAATGTGTCAGATCCAAGCTAACAACCTAGGAGAGTCCAGACTAGGACAATTGAGTAATATGTCAGATCCCTATATTTAAGAAACAATTAGGTTGCTTGCATCAAGATTTAAATGGTGAATTAAAATGTTTGACATTCTTTTACTTTGTGAAAAACTAATAACCTCATACAAAGCAAAATCGAAAAAGCTGGGCACATGGTGGCAATTTGTGTGATACACAATAAATTCCTTCCAGATTGTTGTAAAAGGTGATCACTCTTACATCCCTTAATCAAGACTATAGATTAATGTAGCTATTTAATCACATGGTACAGATCTGCCTATACATCTTATAATTAACAATGGGTATTGCCTTATGATGTAACTGTTTAATATCTGCAGTAATCTATGCTATTTTTAAAAGAAATCCACATTTTTCCCTAGCAAGAAACTATGTGACAGGTTTTCATTATTCATTTGACTGTTTGTTCAGGGAAAAATTTCCACATTCTGAAGATTGTTCTAAGCAAATCACCTAAACCATGGCCTCCTTCTGATATATCACTGGAGTTGCAGAGTAAACTAATTTTAAATTAAATAAGTAAATATAACAATGTTATTGTTATATAACTGTGGCTGGCATAATATTAAATGGTTTGTTAATATAGCATGGAAGGAAAGGGACACTATAGGCACCCAGACAACTTCAGGGCAGTGCCTCTTAGTCCTGCAATGTAAACCATTGTAGGACTAAGACTGCCTCTAGTGACTGTCAGTCATACAGCCACTAAAGGCACTTCCTGCTTGCTAAGTGACTTTTGGTTGCCTAAATGACACTGGACTTCCATAATTTCCAAAGGAAAGCTTTGAAGAAATGATTTCCTATGGGGAGCGCTGACCGCACATGCACAATTCTGCCAAATGACCTTTGGCAGTGTGCCAACCCAAAGCAGAGGGAGTTTGGCACTGGAATCAGGTGAGTACACAATGGGTACATGAGGGAGGGGGTCTATAGGGAACTATAGTGTAAGGGATACAACTTTGCATTCCATACACAATAAGCATTCAACATGCATTCCACGGACCAAATGCAGCCCATCAGACCTCGAGGTGCGGGTCACCGTGGGACTACAGGGGCCTGGTCAGCCCTGTGCCTCTTTAACAGTATGATCGGATCCCTATAGTAATGTTAGCACTGAGAGGAAGTGTTAGGATTTGAGACAAGAGGTAGCAAATGGAGCGTGGAGATAATGGCCAGAAAGAAATTACATATATTTGCAGCCACTGATAACATGTAAAGAAAAAGAGGAGGTAATTTAATGAGATGTCAAACAGATTAGAAGCATGCTATAAAGTAAAAAGGAACCAGGGTGGATGGGAGGAGGGGAATGTGGTTGGTAGTGCTTAGTTAAAATAAAGTTTCCCTGGGTTTTTCCTGTTGTCAGGATTGGTGGTACAGCCCCTGAACAGGAACGGATAAAAGACACAGTAAGGTGAACATCGTAAACGGACACTGTAGTCACAAATATAATTTTATTGAAGTTGTTGTAGTGACCGCAGTCGTGCCCTTCCTCTCTACCCCCTAAAACCCGTTAGTTAATTAATTAGAGGGCTTGGAAGTGTGACTTTAGGCCATGCCTCCAAGCCCTCTAGGTATGAAAGTTAGGAATGTTACTTATCGGTTCTCATATCGTAACATACTGTAACGTCACACGCGCATGCTCAGTGCCGTCACTGTTGACCATAGAGAAGCACTGTATTCAATGATTCTCTATGACAGAATCTTAGGCAGAAACATACAAATATGTATTCCTAGGGCTAACATTTTCCTTCAACTGCTAAGAGGGTCAAGGAATGGTGAAAGAGAGGGGTGTGTTAAGGAAAGAATTGTTGCATATAAGTGAAAAACTTACCAATTAAATTCTATCCCACAAGATAGTAATAGCTATAGGTACGTGAAATATTGGTGAAATATTGGCTCCATAATAACGTTAATCTATGAATATGTTTGGTGCCTATTTCAGTTTTGCAGCCACTGAAAGGGTTAATTTAAGGCTAGCCCGGGAGTTTGTGTCTGCACAGCGAGGGTTTAGTGCATAAACTCCCTTTCCAGACTACTATTCTTCCTATTAGAGAGTATTACATCAATTCTAATATGGAAAAAAACTGTATTCTGTTTATTGCATTGTTATCCTAGTACTCTGTTTATGGGTGCTTACCTATTTAGTTGTCACAAAATGCTCATGGAAATTTAAATTTTCATACAAAACAAATGTATACTCTTAAAGGACCACTCTAGGCACCCAGACCACTTCAGCTTAATGAAGTGGTCTGGGTGCCAGGTCCAGCTAGGGTTAACTAATTTTTTTATAAACATAGCAGTTTCAGAGAAACTGCTATGTTTATCAATTAGTTAAGCCTTCCCCTATTTCCTCTAGTGGCTGTCTCATTGACAGCCGCTAGAGGCGCTTGCGTGATTCTCACTGTGAAAATCACAGTGAGAGCACGCAAGCGTCCATAGGAAAGCATTATGAATGCTTTCCTATGTGACCGGCTGAATGCGCGCGCAGCTCTTGCCGCGCGTGCGCATTCAGCCGACGGGGAGGAACGGAGGCGGAGAGGAGGAGGAGAGCTCCCCGCCCAGCGCTGGAAAAAGGTAAGATTTAACCCCTTTCCCCTTTCCAGAGCCGGGCGGGAGGGGGTCCCTGAGGGTGGGGGCACCCTCAGGGCACTCTAGTGCCAGGAAAACGAGTATGCTTTCCTGGCACTAGAGTGGTCCTTTAAGGAAGATTTTACGAAATGCCTTCTGTCACTGGATTTTTAGGTGACAAGCTGCCCTTTGCCCCTGGCTGTTGGAGGAGCCTGATTGCCAGCCTCCTGCCTCATGACTATGGCCCTGGGTTGTATGGCCCTTTACAAACATTATTTGGGCTAATGGATTTATATTGTGCTTCTGCTGGCCCTTTAAGAACTGCATTGTGGCTTATGGACTTGTATTGGACCATGCTGGCCCTTAAAGAACCGTCTGGGGACATATTGAGACTTTGTGTGACAATGCCCCTTTAAGACGGTGTCCCCAGTGTCCCCAGACTTAGTTAAAATATTTTGTTCATTGCTATTTTCCACTTGGTTCAGTAAATGGGGCTTACTGAACCAAGTACCACACAGGCGGACCACCCAGAAGTGGAAGTGTGCGGCTAATTTACCTCCCAGGCTGGGAGCCTGCTGTAAGTAAATTGCCGACCGCTGGGTGGCCGCAGTTCGTGCAAACCAACACGTGGCGGCGGCCATCTTTGTTCATTCGAACGAGGTCAGCGGTGTGTGTAGCCAAATTCATGGAACTGAAATCAGCTACACATTTCACTGAACACCGCTGACCCTTACCTTCTCCTACACTGAATTTACAGCTGCAGAGACTTCGGCAATTCGGCCGCACAGCTCAAATCTATGGAACTGTTTTGGGCAGGAAATTGTGCTGGCGGTCGGTCATAAAGGACTTCCACCTAACTTTTTATGTACTGGAGGGATTTGTATGATTTTTTGTTATGTTTATATTTAAAGTATGCTGATTCTGAATATGTATGTGAATATGATGCATATTTTTAAAGTTACAGTGTATGTATAAAAAGTGTATTTTTCCTGTCTGTGATAACTTACATTAACCCATTGTGTTCAGTAATTATATCACAGGCAGAGGGGAGGGATTGTATGTTTGTGCTGGATGTGTTTTACGGTTTTCCTGGTTGTACTGTGTCCCACCCTGTGGGATGTCCCCTTGCATGGGGACTTGCATAAAAGCCAGTGTGTGGTCATTAAAAGTTGAGATCATCTTGTACCTTCATGAAGTTTCGGCTCATGTTTGGGGGATTGGAGAACTACACTCTGGGGATTGCTGTAATCACTATACTCCCCAGGTTATAATCACTAAGCTCTGCTAAGAGCTTGTTCCTGTTCCAGCTCCCTGGAATTCGGAGAGGTCGACCTACTGGAAGTTGGACCCTGGTCGTGGGTCCAGAGTGGGTGGAGACGGCAAGACCCCATCCAAGCTGCGGCGGTTCGTAGGGTCTGCAGTGGTTATGGTGTTGGGCAGAGAGCTTGGAGTCCTCTGAAAGCACTAGGAGCATCCGTCAGCGGAAGGTACCCGGACGGGGTGCCAGCGGTTCCGTTACAGAAGAGATAGGTACAATCATGATCTCAGTCAATGATAGACAAGTCACAACTGGGCAGGCAGCAGATGTTCACTTTTGATGTCTTATGCAAGAGTGTCTCACCTGTGTGTAAATCATATCACATTCAGCATCTTCAGCTATGAGAACAATGTGTTCCCTATTGTCTGACAATGTGTGCATTCATCATTATCCTAGAACTCTCCCCATCTGCTCCTCTAATAGATTAATGAACCTATAATAATTTAAAATGTCATACTCTAATCTAACCTATCATCTCTTTTTTTCCCTACACAATAACCTTGCACTAATGTCTTACCCAAACTCTGACTGCTTTGAATACAAAGCTACCTTTCTTATGTAAGGATCTAATCTTTGAGCCATTTTATTGTCTGGTTCTTATGAATAAAAATGTCATTGATGACTCAGAGCCTGGCAAAATGCTGGCACAATCACTCATGGTGGCAGATACTAGCATAGAGTGTAGGCTGTCTGCTGGAGTTATGGAGTTGTCATCGTATTCCTTGTTTCCTAAATCTTATATTACTGTAAAAATGTACTCATGTAGCTGTTGCACAAAACATTAACCTTGTATCTTTAAACTTAAGTCAGTCAACATTCAAAAATTGCTTTAATTTGTGAAAATATTTGAGTAGTTCTGAAGTATACAAATAGCTTACTATTTCATTAATACTAGTGTTAAAAGCAAAAAAAATGGGAGCAAAGCCAGACCTTTCAAGCTGCATGCCATCTTCAAACAAAATAGATATCTACAGAGGGGAGAATAGAAACAACTCATAGAGTAGTATGTCCAAACCAGTGAATATATATGGCTCAAAGTTGCACTCACACAAGTTAGTTGATTGCAGGCATGTCAAAAAAGGTATAAAGATGATGTTGGAATAGTATAAACTCCTCAGACTCCAAACAGAGGGCATGTGGGAAACAAGAAAATATATGCAAAAATAAGTGCAGACTTAAAAGACCAATTATTGTGCTAGATTAAATAACACTTACACACTGGAAGTGTAGTTCAGGCACATAATGGTCTCAGAAGATAGTTGCTCCAAAAATTGAAGGTGTCTTCTTGGTAATAATATAAACAAATGTATTAAATGTAACAAAATAATAAAATAAAAATAGAAATAAAATAAATGAATACAACATAAATGAATAAGAATTAAATAAAAATAAAAGTCCCACAGGGGCGTTTTGTCCGGTAATCCGGACTTCCTCGGGGGTATCGTCTGTTAAATCCTCAAAGTGGAGTCAGTCTGTTGTCTTTAGGCTGTTCGCGTCTTTTAAACCTCACTTGCCGCTCTTTTTTCGGCCGCAGACCAATCCGACATCATGGGCAGCAGCTGTAAGAGTAGAGTTTTCCATTTAAAAGGGTATACCCATTTGTTTTGCATGCCATCTTCGGCAGCTCTGAGTGAAATGCCCAGATTTTGAGCACAATCATTTCACAGAGGTGCCATCCCTACCTAACCAACACTATTACCTACAACTTTTAGGGAGCCAGTGCACACCATATATTTGGTCGGCTCCCTGTGATATGGATCTGTTGACTCTGAGGTCTACCTTGTGTGAGGCTGCATGGATTATACTTGCTAACAAAGCTGTCTTTAGGGACGTTAGTGCTTCTACGCACAGCTATACAGAAACTAAATGTTTTCTGATCTCGGTCTTCTTTATGTTTCATGGGAGCTGGGGTTCTACTATGCTCTCCCCCCCTCCCCACTCCCCCCCCCCCCCTATTGCTAGGGGGTTATTCCATTCTTCATGTCTCCGCTTTTCAACTGCTGAGAAATTTTAGCAGAACCTGTACCAAGCAGAACCAAGCTGCTGGGTACTGAGAATGCCATATTATTTAGGTACACAAATTACTTCTTTTCCATTTTTATATCTACATGCATTCTGGGGTGGCTTTGGCTATGCAGTGGAGACACTTGGTAGTGGTGTTCAGGGTCCAGGGTTCAGGGATGATGTGGCTGAACTGATCCTGTGGTCCTACACTTTAAAGAGCCCTATACACTGTATTTTACATATGGAAGCTTGGTCACAGTATGCCTTGAATTTGGGACTTAGTCAATGGTCTCTGCTTTTTTGTTTTTTTACACACTGACCGGGAAGAGGAATGGGTAATTTTTTTAAAAGCTCTCTAGTATATTTGACTACTATTTAAAAAAAAAAAAAAAGAATCCTTGTATTTCTCATTTTATTTAATTTCTTGGTGCCAGGTGGGGGAGGGGAGGAGGGGAGGTTATGGATGGACAGTGCAGAGTTGTATATTTTCTACTTAGAGTAGTATCCACACCATTTATTATCTGCAGTGCTTCCAGGAGTTTCCCTTGGACTCAATTGGTCGGATCCAAACAGTGACTTTTTTTCTTGCTCTTTTCTATTTTTTTTTTCTTTTACATTATTCTATTGCTTCCCATTTTAATATTTTATTTTTTATTTTTATTGCCCTTAAACCTATCTGAGTTATGCACTAGCAACATAACAAGGGCATATATATGTGGGGCTATGGTGAGAAAATGTTTATTTGACCAGTGCTAACTGCTAGCGTTCAATTTGTATTATTGTATTGTTTAAACTAAGTATTTGTAAATCTAGCCAGTCTTGTGCAGTTATAAGCTGTTATGGCAACTTTTTCTGTATACCTTCCAGGTTGCTATGTACCACTCGTAAAGTGCCAATTATTTGTTGGCACCTAGATTTTGCATTTTATTAGTATATGCCTCAAAGAGTTTAAAGACTTCTCTAAAAATTACACCACTGAATAAAACATCGAAAATCACTTATAATGTGCGTTAATCTTTTTATCATGTCATGCTCCATTTTCTTCACAATTTCTATTAAAGATTCAGAAATAACACCACAATCCAGTTGAGACTAGGCGCAGCCAGACCACACATTCCAAATATAGAAACTCTGTTTATTTGTTTTTGTATGTCTTTGTATGCTTTCTCTATTGACTGTTATGTGCAAAGAACAGTGGAAAAGGGACATTATAATCACCAAAACAACTTTAGGTTAATATAGAAATTCATGCCCCTGCAGCCTCCATGCTCAATTCTCTACCATTTAGGAGTTAAATCAGTTTTGTTTTTGTTTATGCAGCTCTTGCCACACCTCCCCTGACTGTGACTGATACAGCCTCCAAACCATAAAAATGGTTTGTTTCAATCAGATGCAATCTTTCTTTAGACGTTTTTATCTCCTGTTCTGTAAATTGAATGTTAATCACACACAGGAGACTCCTGGACAGTCTAGAATACTACCAACAGTGCAGGAGATAAGAAACTCTAAGTTGAACAGAATCTACAATATAGGAAGTTTAAACGTTTGGAATGTCTATTTGGAAGGTTTAGGAACGATGTACAAGTTACATGCAGAGAGGTGTAGCGATGACTGTATAAACAAAGTAATTAAACTCCTAAATGGCAGAGAATTTAGCATTGAGACTGCAGGGGTATATTCTATACACCAACACTGCTTAATTAAGCCAAACTTGTTTTGGTGACTATCGTGTCCATTTAATATGATGGTTTGTACTTTTTTCTTTTCAGACTTCAAAAATACATGTAATGAATTAATTATAACATAACATTAGTAAAACATAACATATGCAATTTATTGAGAATATAGACATAAAAGCACACATTTATATACACATTATTTCCCATCAAAATGTCCGTGTTATATAGGTCTTAAGTCATATGGACATCAGAATATTTTCATTAATGTAGGCATACTTTGATTCAAATTATCCCTGTGACAGCATCCCACAGTAAATTAGTCATGGTAATATGAGAATATCACAAAGAGTGATCTCCACCCAACTTCAGAATTCTTAACAATAACAGTGGGTCTATTAACACATTTGCAAAGCACAAGTTTTACAGAGTACCTTTGCTATGGTACAAAGGGCAGTTCAGAATATTGCAAAGAGGATATATTGTAACCACTAGGCGATAACTTTTACATGTGCTTTTTAAAGATATTTCATATACATTTGTATTAAACATATTTTTTCACAGTGTTTCAATTAGTGAGGTTAAAGGTCAATATAGTAGAGAACTGCTTTTTTATATATAGCCGATAGCTTTGCATGCTACTTTACCAACAAGATTGAACAGCTAAGAAAGAATTCTCCCCACCCTGCCGTTCTCTTTCTCAACCACATATAGATCATGCCTTTCGTACCCCCTGGTTACTGAACAAGAGGTGGCTGCGCTTCTTTTTCCTCTCGCCCCATCACTTGCCCACTCGATTCTGTCCCGTGTCACCTCATCAGATCTCTCTCCCTTTGTCTTGTGCCTTCCTAAACACACATCTTCAACTGCGCTCTCTCTTCTGGCTTTGTCCTTGCTGACCTTAAACATGCCACTGTAGTACCTATCCTCACATCCAGTTTGTTGCTAAATCCTGTAGATTCCAACTTAAAAACATAGCCTGCGTCCGCCCTTTTCTTACAAAAGATGCTACCAAGGAGCTTGTCCATGCTCTAGTAATTTCCCGCATTGTTTACTATAACCCTCTCCTGATTGGTCTTCCCAAAAACCGTATTGTCCCTCTACACTCTGTAATGAATGCTGCCGCCAGACTAATTTTGTTCTCTAGTTGGTCCTCTCACACTTCGCCCCTCTGTCAGTCCTCACATTGGCTTCCTGTATCCTATAGGAGTCAATTCAAAGTGCTAACCCATACATATAAAGCACTGAACAATTCTATCTCTTCACAGATCCATAGGAATGCCCCTCCTCGGTCTCTCCACTCTGCCCGTGACCTTCTACTGTCTGCCACACGCACCCGTACAGCCAACTCGCACTTGCAGGACTTCTTGCAGGCCGCTCCCTTCCTATGGAAAAGTCTGCCTACCGCCATCAGACTCTCCCTTAGTCTTCAATCGTTTAAGAAGTGCTTTAAAACCCATCTCTTTAGGAAAGCTTATGGCCTTCCAGAGTAACCTCTACCTTACATACCTGTCTCTTACTCTCTCCTAAAGGGCAACACTTTACTCTCTCCTCCAGCTCTGCTTCACTCCCACCTAATTTGATTGATATTTCCTGTCCTAATGTGTTTTATACCCCATCTCCTATAGACTGTAAGCACATTTGAACGGGGTCCTCTTCAACCTATTGTTCCTGTAAGTTGTTGTAATTGTCCTAATTATAGTTAAATCCCCCCCTCTCATAATATTGTATAGCGCATACGGAATCGGTTGGCGCTATATAAATGGCAATAATAATAATAATAATATTATACAACCTCTTAAACCCCAATAGTTGGAAGTATTAAATTAGGACAGTGGTAGAGGTGTAAATCTGTAAGACGTAGCACAGATATTAGTGTTTACCTAGGCAAATAACATGTATAGACTTTACTAAGAAAAACCTAATTTAAAAATAAGGTACAAAATATTAATATTTGCATTAGTGACCAGGTATATACAGAAAAGGTTAGATTCCAAGCCCACCAATCAGAGTTCTCTGTGTCATTTTACACAGCGTGGGAAAATTCCAAAGAACTTTCCCACGCTGTGTAAAATGACACAGAACACTCTGATTGGTTAGATTCCAAGCCCACCAATCAGAGTTCTCTGTGTCATTTTACACAGCGTGGGAAAATTCCAAAGAACTTTCCCACGCTGTGTAAAATGACACAGAACACTCTGATTGGTTAGATTCCAAGCCCACCAATCAGAGTTCTCTTTGTCATTTTACACAGCGTGGGAAAATTCAAAAGAACTTTCCCACGCTGTGTAAAATGACACA